>NC_133537.1:66824133-68166633 GCF_048544455.1 Silene latifolia | reverse complement strand
AATTGCAATCTTTTCTAACAAGGCACTATAACAAACACTTGGTGTGCAAGAAAATCTATACAATACTATTAAAAGCCTAATCTAAAATGGCTCATAAAGTCCACATAGAAAAATCCATGTAGGATTAAGAAAAGCCATGTCTGAACAAGGAATGCCACGTCTGTCTAAATATTGCCAGCTACATCAATAGACATCAATCCCATTAACCCCTCCCCAATTAATAATCACCACTTCTGCCGTTTACCTGAGGAAAACAAAAGGACACCATTAACACAAAAGTAATACCACCTCCTTCCTGGTCATTACTCCAACCTCTTTCAACTTCCTCATAATCCTTTCCCCTTCAGCAAGCAAAACCGTTGATTACTGACTATCAGAATACCTGCTCAAATGGAAGCTCATGTATATAACCACAACCAACAAAGATTACCGAAACCCAAGCTGTGCCAACCCACCACGATTTCCCAGCGGCCAAACCACTGCCCAAGCTGTGCCAATCCACCGCAATTTCCCAGCCACCAATCCCCCACCCTCCAAGATCTGTCCACAACATACAACGTCAGTACTGGGTATGTCTCTATTCCAACGCATCCCTCACTTTTAATTTAAATCAACGGCTCTATTCTCAATTGCTTAAATTACATACCTTTGCAATTAATCGAATTGTGTATATGTGGATTAGACTGCTGATGAAATTATTTACTGATTTCGGAACGCTTTTAAGATCAAAGTTATCTAGCATAGGGTATATGTGGATTTGACTGACCAACGAAAATCAAATTGGCCAAGTTCTGAACTTTTTCGGTTTTTGCTTGGAGGTGGTAAAAGAAGTATCGCAGCAGCAGCAGTAAATCGTCATTCTCCCCACTCTGTTACAGCATTAAAGACGTCCGACCAAAAGTAGGAATCAAGAAATTCAAACCAGCTGCTTACTCCAACGTATGCTTCTTTCTTATGGTTTCCTCTTCCTCCCAATATGAATTATTTACGATTGTTGTGTGTTTTGGATTTGTTACCTGTAGGAGTAGATTGGCATTTTTGTGGTTAATGTGATTTGACATAAAATGTGATAGATATTCTATATGATCATACTTCCCAAAGTTCTGATATTTCCGTGTTTTAAGATGGCACAATTTTGCATTTAAGACGGTCACAGTCCATCTCAAGCCTAAGTCGGGGACATAAAATGTGTCATGGACATTGTATACATGGGTTAGCAGTAACCAAATTCATCATACCTCTGAAAGTGTTGACATTTTCGGCTTCTTAGATGGCACAAATTCTCATTTAAGATGGTCACATGGATATTGTATATATGGGCTAGCATGAACCAAATTGATCAAACCACCCAAAGCTTTCATATTTTTAGCTTTTAAAATGGCACAAATTCTCGTGTAAGAAGGTCACAATCCGCGTCAAACTTAAGTCGAGCCACATAGCTTCCGCTTTCCTAATAAAGAGACACTTATTGTTTGTATGGTGGGTCATATATCCATCATATTATTTTTCTTCAATTACATTAATAAAATTTTAAAACAGGTCGCGCGAAACGCGGGATACTACCTGTCATCTTATAAAAGTTAGCCGTGCATATTTGCCCATCACCACTGCCATTCTTTTAATAAGTAAGGTGAGGTTTTATTTTTAAAAAAATGATTTGATGTTTTGATTGTAAATTGTTGTGTCTAACTCGAGTTTTTTTTTAAAATATTTTTTTCAAAATATGATTCATAGCTTTTGCCTTAGTTATCTCGATGTTTCACTACTCTTTTTGGAGCATTGAAATGGATAACTCCTTAAATTTGGATTATCATGATGTGTTTAATTGTTGTTAAATTGCAGGGTAAAGCTCCATGAGTTGTGCAATTATAGGTAACCTTATCTTCTTTGATGTGTTTAATTTGATTACTATATCTTCTTTGATGTGTTTAATTTGATTACTATTCCAGATTTCCAGCTTCCTCCGTACTTATTATGGTTTATGAGTATTTGAACTTGAAGCATGATATTATAAATTGAATTCATTATTGTCCACTTCACCATCAGTGATGCATTTGATCACCCCGGCCCCTATTGCATGGTAATTTTATTTACTCTTTGTATTAGTATTTTATAAATATATTTTTTAATAAACTTCAATTATTAAAGTTTAGTTTGAATTTTGTATAAGTTTAATTTTTTTTTGTCTGCAAACACAAAAATGAGCAATGTTATTAGTAAACTCAATTTTGGTAGAGGCACACCCAGAAGGCGGAACAGGTTTCAATAATATGCTAGAAAACTTACATTTAGGGTGGTAAGAACTTTAAAATCGTGTCTTTTGAATGCATTGTTGGAATGTTGGTAGTTTAGTCATGGTGTTCACCAAAAATAAAGAAGACATGGTTAACCATGGTTGGTAATTTAGTCGTGGTGTTCGACTACATTAGTGACCTTTGTACTGGAGATGCTATGGACGAAATAAAACGAGTACCTCTAAATCGGAAGATGACAAGGACGAAGAAAGTTTCATGAACATGAGGGCCACTCCATATCATATTGTGAAACCAGTAACATCTTAGGAGACAACTATGTGGTATATTCTAGACCAGATAATGTCATAAGATAGGCAACTAATGCATTAATATGTTAGGACTATTGTAAGCTATAATGACTGTGTTAGCCTTTACAAATGATATGAATTATATCTAATACGAAGAGCAAATTTGTAAGTTTTGGTGTTCGCAAAATTATTCTCCCTTACGACTCAACATTTTGATTTTTGCACCATATAGCGTCATGGCGAGTTTATTGCGAAAAAAAATTAGTTATTACATGAACATTTGGGTACTTGGCAACCTGTTCAGAAGAAAAAGGGGGCAAGGTTAAAGCGGGTCTCGAAGATGGGTATTTGAATTGTATGTTGCGATTAGGCGGGATTGTTCAAAATCTGGTTACCTACTTTTTTGGTGGCATGTATTAGCTAATGCTCTACCTACACAACTACACAAGTAGCCTTGACGAGAAGCTTATGTAATACTGGGGTGGAATGTGAAGTGTGTCCAGGCCATGTCAATCTACTAGCCATGTTCTGGTCCTCCGGTTTTTTTGTAAGGTAAGTGTGTACTTTAAGGGGGTAAACAAGGCTTGACGGCCACATGTACTGACAGTAACTTA
The DNA here is from genome assembly GCF_048544455.1 of Silene latifolia. NCBI lineage: Eukaryota > Viridiplantae > Streptophyta > Magnoliopsida > Caryophyllales > Caryophyllaceae > Silene > Silene latifolia. The sequence goes on along the minus strand of NC_133537.1, from coordinate 68,163,477 downwards.
GCTACTTGATTTGAATGGCTGCACAAATTGACGCCCAACTTGCATTGGGTATGGCGTGACCTGGATGTGGGCTATTTGGCAACCACGATATCAGAAGTTATTTAGACATGAGCTGCACACTCCTAGATGGATTCCCGGTTATTCGTTGTCTTTGTCAAAATTACTCGGGCAGCAAATCAAGTGTCCGAAGCTAGATAGACACCACCACCTAATTGAAAGGAATTGTGATATCGCTATGTTAGGCTCCTGAATACTAGGCGGCGACAAAATTGGCGACAGTCCGGCCGTGGAAGACGAGCTAAAGGCTTGGATAATGTGGCATTAGCCAAAACCAAAGCTATTCTTTTTGAGCTTGAAATCAGCGGGCAAAATGGATGTGTGCCTTGGAGGGATAAAATTGATGGTGATAGTGATGCTTTGCAGGTACTTGAGGGTATTATATGAAGTCAAATTCCAATTTTTTTACTTGACCATGTTGGAACATGGATGACGTTACCACCATCAACAAGCTAGCAATACAAGCTATACACTCCTTGTGACACTATGTGTGGCCTTGCGTCCGTCGCACAAAGAATCAAGTAGCTTAAAAATTAGCTAGATACGAGTTGAAGGATAAATAAGTTTATTGTTTCTCTTTTGAGTTTATGAATGATTTAAGGAACAAATGACAAGTCTATCCTTGAATAAAAAAGAATGACCAACAATTTTATTGTGATGTATTATGTATATTAAGGGGTAATATTAGAGATTTATTAAATGAAATTGAAGAAGTACGGAGTACAAGTTATATGGACTATGGAGTATACAACAACGAATTGGAAACCAACCTACAACTCTACAAGGTATGGAAGTGTAAAACTAATGTTTGATGGGTAGATGAACAAGGAGGTGACTAGGTAACACACAGAAAAAAAGGGTAATTTGTATCCTTTCCATTACTTTTCTTCTCCATTTCTTCTAACGGTTTAGATATTATCCTGAAATAATCTAACAGTCACAATTTTCAATTTTAAGTAATGGATGGTGATGTATAGGAGAAATAATATATAAAAATGGATCTAATCAGGGGTAATTGAGAGGATCCTAAACGAGATCTTTTAATAACTACTTTACCCACTAATAGCCTAATAGGGTTGTCTTTTGATCCGATTTACAACTATAATAGTGTAAAACCGTCTTATACAAGACTAACTGAAAGAGAAAAAGAAATTCAGTTCAATTTTCAAATTAGAAAACATCCCGTGCATTGCACGGGTTACAAAACTAGTTCAATATTAAAGAGAACTTGGTGTAACTTCCTCTTAGTGGCCAACAATTAGTAAAGCTTGACCCTTTTTACTCTCTTAAAATTATCTACCCAATACTACCATCTCAAGATGTTGATACATGTAAATTAAACCATCTACATATACCCTTCAAACTTAGACAACAAGTCATTAAACCATGAAAAGAGACTAAGCATGAGCATTAAGATTTTAACCGAAAGATGAAGCTAGGATCAATTTCTCATAATATTAAACCATACAAATGAGAAAAAGACATAAACTTTCCTATTTGTTATATGAATCCTTTAAACCAAATCAACATACAACAAATTTGCTCCAAACAATCCTAGATAGATTAAACCATTTCTCTAAGATTTGCAATAGTTGAACAACAATAAGCATGGATGGCCAACCCAAACATAAATTCATCCAACAAGTGAAATTAAGCACAAAGAAAGAGTATTAGATAAATTAAGAGAGTTTAGAAGGTCTTACAATACCAAAGTTGGAAACTTTGAATGAAATTACACCAAGTAATGGAAGATTAGCCCTCCATAATTGTCTTACAACCCAATTTTTGTGGAAAGATTACAATGAAAATTTAAATGATTAAGGTCTAATTATTACAAGATTAAAAACAAAGCATCCTCTGCTTTTGATCTCAAATATTGGGGTATATATAGTGTTGCACGAAATCCTAGGGTAAGCACGGAATGGGCCTTGATTTACACAAAAAACAGAGTAACAAATCCGAGCCCAGCACACCGGCAGACTGTCGGCTAAATGGCAGACTGCCGTGGCAGACTGCTGTGGTAAATGGCAGTCTGCCAAAATGCATGAATGTTATTTTCCAAAATCCGCCTTGATGCTTGTCTTGTTGCTTCAAAGGTCCTTCTTGACTTCCCTTGACTTGTGACATATCTCGGACATGATCTTGTTCACTTTGTCAATCCCAAGTAAGTCCAAATACACCACGATCATAGCCTCGACAATTGAGAATCACTTATTATCATAAACATACTTAAAGACCCGTATTAGACACATGAGTGGTGCTAAGAACACTCAATTGACCTGACTCTTTATGATACTATCAAATACCCCCACACTTAGACTTTTGCTCGTCCCGAGCAAAACCCAAGACAAACAATTGAACAAGTCTACAAGTGAGCATGGGTGTAGATGATCACTCTTCCCTTACCTCTTCCTTCTTATATCTCCCTCTTGAACAACCACCAACTAAAGAGAAAATCTAGACTCAAAGTTGACACAAACTCTTCCCTCACTCGCCCTCCTTATATCATCCCTCACACAAAGACACAACACACCTCCAACTCCGATTCATCAACATCACAACCACCCTTCTTATATCACCTATCAAGAGATGACCACTCTCGCCTTATCCCAAGGTGATAGCAAAGTGGTCTAGACAACCTCCTAAATCATCAAATTACTCCAATTATATCACCCCCTTATCACTCCATGAAATGAAAGATCATGCTACTTGCTTGGCCAAACACCTAGAAGATCAACAACACAAGTAGCCCAAATGAAAACCACCAATTTGGATAAAGTTTTGTGACTCAAAAAGAAATTAAATCCTAATCTAACCTCCTTCCAAGACCTCCTTATTGCTCCCTTCTTATCCCTCCATCTTTTTGGTGTTATATTTTTCAATTTTTCAATTTTTCAAGTTTTTTGTTTGAAAATCCCTCATTTTGCCTAAGGTGCCATTTCGAGTTTTCACCTTAGCTTTTCCTCTCCTCTCATGGTGGCTTGCTTCTCTATTTTTTATTTTGCCCGAAATGCCCTTTTGGGTTTTCATTCCGTCCTCGGCCACCTTCCCATTTTTGCCTAGGTGCCCACCCTTGTGGGTTTTCACCTAGCCGAAATTTTCATTTTTTTTCGCATTAAATTCCAAGAAATTTACATATATTACAACTCATATTCCTCCCCCACGCTTGCTTTCCACGTTGTCCTCAATGTGGAGGAGGTCACAACCTTTCTCTTCAATCCTGAGAACCCGAGGCACCCCTTTGATCATAGGTGCCTTGGTTCTTCCATCTTCTTTCCCTTCTTTCTCTTTCTCTCGTTGCCCGTGCATAGCTTTGTTCCACAAATTCTTGGGTGATGGAGGGTTGGGTGGTTGGATGAAGAGACATGCCAAATAGTCCACTAACTATCCCAAGTGTATCCTCTTGAGTCCTTGCATCGTGGTACGAATCTTGGACATACTCGCGATGTCTTTCATTTTGGACTCCAAATTGGTGGTCCACTTGGCTTCTCCATTCATTTTGTTCTTTCCACAAGGCTGCATTGGCCGCCATTCTTTGGTCATGTTGTTGTTGCCAAAGACGGTCGGCCTCTTGGTTTGCAAGAATGTTCTTCATCATTTCCGTTTGAGTCGATGCGGCCTCGGTGATCAACTTCCCCCGATCATCTACTACACTCCTCCAATGATCCAGGTTCTCCAACCTTGGCCCTTGTTGTTGTTGCCAAGAGTGGAGACCCTCCACACGACCACTCATGGTGGTAAAAACCTCCCTTGTCTACTTAAAATAATCAAACATACTTTGTTGCCATGGAGCAACCGGGTCACTAGAGCCCCCCCCCCCCCCCCCGCTTCATACATGGGAGTGTCCATGTGAGGGGTTTCGCTCGGTGCCTCCTTTTCTTCCTCATCGGAGTCAAACCCCAATAAGTCCATGGCACAAAAGAAGTTTCTACCGAAGTTGTCGGTTGACAAAGGGGAGTTTTGAGGCCGAGGAAGTCTTAAGTACTTTTGCTTGTCCGGCCCCAACCAATACCCTTGAAGTGGATTTTGCCTCTCTTTTTGAACATCTTACACTCTTCTAGGATGACATCATTGTACAAAGGGAACCCTTTCGTTTTAAATATGTCTTGGGAAGGGTCGATGTCACCCTTAAAGTGTTCAACAAAAAATGTGATTGCCCCTCCACTATTAATGATCCCTCCCGAGCTCTTGGTTTTATGCACCATGCAAGCATCAATGAATAGTTGTACCCAATCGGGCACCCCCACCCCTTCCGGCAGCATGGTCCACATGGTAGTTCGGATTTTTGCGTTGACTTTTGTGGGTTCTTCTATAGCATAGAAGATGGTAGTGATGAAGCGGGTGATGAGTTGTACAACGGGATTGGTCACATAAGAGATCATATTATCATGCTTGGCATTGGCGGTTCCCACCATTTCGATCCAAGCCACGTCACTCATATGGTCGAGCATTAGGATTGGGGATGGGGTTTTTGAGATGTGTAAAACCTCCCTTACTTGAGAGTGAGTAAGGGTATGCCACTTCCCATTCACACGGAAACGAATTTTCTTCTCCCTCCCCTCCGCCACATTGCACTCCGTCAAGGTGGCAAGGAACTCTCGGGTGCATGATGTGTAGGTGTAAGCCCATAAACCATCGTCAAAGTATGCTTCTAGACCCATTTTAGCAAGCATATTTCGAGTTAGTGTACCCATAACAAGAGCATTTAGGGTGTTGGGAGAAAGGAAGCGGGTGGTTTTAATTGGTTGTTTTTTAGTGAGGCCGAGTTTTTGAAAGATTTTGGCTTGGGTGGCATCTAACCCTTCCTCCCCAGTAAAAATTGGTTCCTCCACATTTTCGGTCTCCTCTACAATCCTTTTCTTAGATGGCCTTCGGAATGGGTTCAAGTTTGATATGCTTGTACCTACAAAATAGCTTATACAATACAAACAACACAAAATATGGCACTCAAAAGATTTTTCGCTCTTTGGGACAATTCACCAAACACTTGGTGTGCACTAGCTTAGGATGGTTTCAAAAGCTTGTGTTTGGTGATTGTCTTGCCTCACCCAGAAAATTTTTACCACCAACAACAACTATAACAACAAGAGACCAATGTTAATCCAACAATTTCACTAAAGGAAGCTAATTTTCGGATTATAAGAGAGCATGAAAAATGAAAGTTGAGCTTGGTTGTTATACCTCCCTGAATTCCACAAAGCAATGCTCCTTGTTGCTCCTAGTTGCTCCAAAACCCGTCTTGGACCCTTGAATTTCAACCCTTGAACTTGAATTTGTAGGTCTTGAAAGTTAGGGTTCTTCAAAAATTTGGGGCAAATTTCTGATTTTTGGTGAAAAAAATGTTATTTCGTGTTGTAATTAAAGTATTTGATGCCAATGGTGTGAAAGATTGAAGATTTGATGAATGTTGGGAGGAAATTTGAGGGATTTGGGTGGGAAATAGGGCGAGTGAAGGGATATGGGGGTGTTGTTCTTGCTCGAAAATATGGAATTATGAACAAAGGGGGTGTTTTCTCATGTTTAAGCCAAAAAAAAATCACTATTCAGCCGAAACAACAGACTGCCAAGGAAATGGCAGACTGCCGAGGAAATGGTCCTGCCTCGTCATTTTCTCCGCTAGCTAAATTTTGGTATTACACCAATTTTTAGCGTACAAAGCTTCACCCCTTCCTTGACCTTCTTTGCTTCTTCATTAAACACGCTCCCACTCAATTTCCTACCCTATTTCCGTCACGCCATCAAGTGTCACGCTTCCCGAGGTAGTTCAAAAATCTCATCCAAACTTCACAAAATGATTAGTAACTTCATGAAATTTAATGCAAGGCAATTTATTCCTTTGAAATACAATAAATGACGAGTATTTAAAGCTAGTTTAAAATACAATAAATCTACACTAAGGGATAGAGTATGTACAAGGGTGCCTTGTTTAAAGTCGATGGCTCGACTTAGTCATTGTTTGAGAGGCTAATCTTTATAAATCGAATACTTTATAAGAAGATCCTCTTCACCATGCAACTCAACTCCCATAAAGTAGTGCTTTAGTCTTTGACCATTAACCTTGATTACTTTCCCCGATGTTAGGTCTTCCACCTCCACCGCTCCATGGGGAAAAACTTTCCGAACTTTATAAGTTCCATACCATCTTGACCTTAACTTGCCCGGAAAATTCTTGAAACGGCTTTATAAGACCAACACCTCTTGTCCTTCTTCAAAGACTCGTTGAGATACCACCTTATCATGCCGTGATCGAGTTTTCTCCTTGTATATGGCGGCATTATCGTAGGAGTCAAGACGGATTTCCTCAATCTCTTAAAGTTGAAGCTTCCTATGGAGGCCCGCATCATCTAGGCTTTGAATGAAAGACTTGATTACCCAATAGGCCTTATGCTCTACCTCCAAGGGGAGGTGGCATGCCTTGCCATAGATGAGCCGGTACGGGGACATACCAATCGGGGTCTTGTAAGCGGTGCGATATGCCCAAAGAGGGTCGTTCAACCTTTGACACCAATCTTTTTTATCGGGGTTCGCCATCTTCTCTAAGATACCCTTGATCTCCCGATTAGACACCTCCGCTTGCCCATTTGTTTGGGGGTGGTAAGCGGTGGAGACTTTATGTACGAACCCGTACTTCTTGAGTAATCCCTCCATAATTCGGTTGCAAAAGTGAGTGCCTCGGTCACTTATCAATGCCCTTGGATAACCAAACCTTGAGAAAATGTGGCTTTGAACAAAACTTGAAACGTTTCTTGCATCGTCATTCCAGGTTGGTATGGCCTCAACCCATTTCGAGACATAGTCCACTGCCAATAGAATGTAGAGATAGCCATCCGATTTGGGGAATGGCCCCATAAAGTCTATCCCCACACATTAAAGATCTCCAAGTAGAGCATGGGTTGTTGAGGCATTTCATTCCTCCTTGATATGTTTCCAACCAGTTAGCACTTGTCACAAGTCTTTGTGAAGATGTGGGCATCTTTGAAAATGTTTGGCCAATAGAACCCGGTTTCAATAATTTTCATAGCCGTTCTTTGGGGTCCAAAGTGACCTCCGCAAGCATATTCATGGCAATGTTTGAGAATAGGTGGTATCTCCACATCCGGCACACATCGGCGGATAACTTGGTCTTGACACATCTTCCATAGATAGGGATCATCCCATATGTAAAACTGAGCATCGGCTTTTAGCTTGTTCCTTTGACTTGATGACAAAGAAGTATGAAACTTCTTAGTCACCATGTAATTCACCAAGTTGGCATACCATGGCTCTGTCATCCTCAAAGCATAAAGAGATTCATGAGGTAAACTTCCATCAACTACCCCCATTCTTTGCATTTGTTGATCATCAAGTTGTAGTTGACTAAGGTGATCGGCCACTAAATTTGTCAACCCCTTCTTCTCCCTTATTTCAATGTCGAATTCACTTAATAGGAGAGCCCACCTCATAAGCCTCGGTTTGGTGTCTTTCTTGCTCACAAGTTGAGTGATGGCTTTGTGGTCGGTGTAGACATTTACTTTGACCCCTAATAAGTACGACCGAAATTTCTCAAGAGTATATACCACCACCAAAAATTCTTTCTCGGTTGTAGTGTAATTCCTTTGGGCATCGTTGAGAAGGGAGGAAGCATATTGAATGACATAAGAGGCTTTGTCCTCTTTTGCCCCAACACGGCTCCAATGGCAAAATCGCTCGCATCCGTCATGATCTCAAATGGTCCATCCCATCTCGGTGCTTGGACGATCAGGGCCGATATAAGGCCTTACTTTAACAAGTCAAATGCACTCCTACAATCATTATCAAACACGAACTCCACATCCTTGTGCAAGAGTTTGCACAAGGGGTTAGCGATTTTGGAAAAATCCTTGATAAACCTTCGATAAAAACCCGCGTGTCCCAAGAATGACCTCACGTCTCGAGTATTAGATGGATACGGCAAGGTTTTAATCACATCCACCTTTGCCGTATCCACCTCAATCCCTCTTTTCGACACTATGTGCCCTAGCACGATGTCACTACTCACCATTAAATGACACTTTTCAGAATCTAGTTTGAGGTGAGAGTCTATACACCGTGTTAGGACCATAGCGAGGTGGTCTAGATACGACTCAAAGGAGTCTCCATGGATGGTGAAGTCATCCATGAAGACTTCCAATATGCGCTCCACATAGTCGGAGAAAATGCTCATCATGCAACGTTGGAAAGTTTCGGGAGCGTTGCACAATCCAAAAGGCATACGGCGGTAAGTATAAGTACCAAATTGGCAAGTAAAAGTTGTTTTGGATTTGTCCTCCGGGTGTATGGGGATTTAAAAATACCCGGAGTACCCGTCCAAAAAACAATAATACTCTTTTCCACCTAATCTCTCTAGCATTTGATCTAGAAAAGGTAAGGGAAAATGGTCCTTCAAAGTGACTTGGTTGAGACGGCGATAATCAATACATACCCTCCATCCCGTTTGTAAACGGGTGGGGATCAATGCCCCTTGGGTGTTTTTGACTACCGTCACCCCTCCTTTCTTTGGCACAACTTGAGTAGGACGTACCCATTGGGAATCACTAATGGGGTAGATGATTCCCATTTGATGGAGCTTGATGCCTTCCTCTTTTACCACCTCCATCATGGGTGGATTGAGTCTCCTTTGAGGTTGGCGCACGGGTTTTGCTTCTTTCTCCAATTGGATCTTATGCATGCAAGTGCTTGGACTTATTCCTTTGATATCGGCTATGCTCCACCCAAATGCCCCTTTGTGTGTTTTGAGCATGCTCACCAATCTTTCCTCTTGGTCAATTTGGAGTTTGTTGGAGATGATTAGAGGTAGTGTGTCATTCTCTCCAAGGAAGATGTATTTAAGATGAGTTGGGAGGGTTTTGAGGTCGCATTTTGGGGGTTTTATTACAGAAAGAAGTGGTCTTTCAAGTGAGGCATCAAGGGGAATAAACTTGGAGAAGTTAGGATTTGTCTTTAAGCAAAGCAAATAATCCCGGAACAGGGGATTTAGCAAACTGACATGATGTCGGCAGACTGCCGTGGCAGACTGCGGTTTGTCCGGCAGACTGCCATTTCCCCTGATTTCGACTTCTTCTTTTTCTATTTGGTCATCTTCAAGGGTTATTTCTTCCTCTAACTTGTTGACATAATCCTGCACATCATTTGGCAATACAACACGCAACCCTTCTTGCTCCACATTGTTAGTTAGGGTCACCTCAAGAGGGTCCCTTTGACACAAATTATACACTTGATGGACAATAGGTTCAATTATATTTAAGAATTATCATGAATGTGCGTCGTCGGGATGTTTCATTGCATCATAGATATTGTATGTGAGCCTCTTTTCGTCAAATTCCATAGTTAGGTTCCCATTAGACACGTCAATCTTAGTTTTAGAGGTTTTCATGAAAGGCCATCCTAAAAGGATCGTAGTGGCCCTCGAGTCGACTTCCATGTCAAGGACATAGAAGTCGGCCGGAAAAGTTAAATGATCTACCTCTACTAACACATCCTCCACCATTCCCTTGGGATAAATGTTTGAGCGATACGCAGGTTGGATCACTACATCGGTTTTCAACAAGGGTGGAAGTCCCAAAATCTCATAAAGATTATAGGGCATTACATTAATTGACGCTCCTAGGTCTAACATGGCATGGGTGAAACTTTTCTTCCCAATAGAGCAAGGTATAGTGAACATCCTCGGATCGCCACACTTCTTAGGAAGTGACTTTTTGAAAATGGCGGAGACATGTTCACTCACCTTTACTCTTTGGGTTCCCCTTTTTGAGTTTCTCCTAGGTGTACAAAGTTCCTTGAGGAACTTTGCATACCTTGGAATACCTTTTAAAATATTTAATAAGGGAATGTTCACTTCACACTTTCTAAAAGTTTCATAGAGATCCTCATCTCTTTCAGACCTCTTAGAATGTGCGAGAGCATGAGGGAAAGGTACCTCAACGACATGTTCACTTACGATGTCTTCAATATTGTCCTTTCTGGTGTTGTTTTCTTTGTCTTCTTTTTCCATTCTCAATGGACTCTTCAATTATTCCCCACTAGCTTTTGATGATGACCCTTTTTATTTCTCAATCACAAGCTTTTCTTCTACTTGCTCCTCAATGTGAATAACCCTCTCATTTGACTTTGCCTTTCTCTTCTTCTTTGGGGGAGATTCTAGAGTTCTCCCCTTCCTCAATGTCATTGCACTTGCATTTTCCTTTGGAGGAAATGTTGTAGATGGAATTGAAGTGGAATTCTTTTGATTGTTCTTGGCAATCTCTTGTGAGATTTGACCAAGTTGGATCTCAAGATTTTTCACCCTAGCATCACTTGAAAGCTTATCCGCATCCATCTTGTCAAACCTCCTAGTATTTTTGGCTTGCCCTTTCACAAGAATCTTCAACATCTCTTTTGTGGACAAATCTTCATCTCCTTGAGAGGAAGAACCCCCTCGTTGAAAGTTCTTGTTATTACCTTAAAAATTCCCTTGTTTCCCTTGGTTCCCAAATTGAAAAGACCCCCCTTTCCCTTGTTGAAAATTTTAATTTCTTTGGTAATTTGGGTTTTGGCCTTGTGAATTTTGGTTCCATAGGTGGTTAAATTGCCCATTTTGGAAACTCTTTGAAGTATCTCCTCCCCAACTAAGGTTTGGATTATCTCTAGAGCCAACATTGTAAGTGTTTCCGCTTGGGTCATATTTGTAGTACCCACCCCCGGTAGGATTCCTAGCATTATAGTTCCCATAGCCCATGACACTCACATTTTCAACTCCTATGCCTTGTTCTTGCATAATGGGGCATTTATACACCGGGTGTGGGCCTTGACAAAAATTGCATTCCATGTTGGACCCTTGTCTACCATCCACACCTTGATTGTTCCCCATCATGTGAGCTACCAATTTGGTGAGATCTTCCACACTTTTTTCAAGCTTTTGGTTTGAGGGGGAAGATGTATTAATCAAGTTAAGGTTCTTTGATCCACCTCTCCCTCTCTCATAACTCCTTGTACTAGCGGCAAGCCTTTCTATGATCTCATTTGCCTCCGCCACGGAGTAGTTGTCCACTCCTCAACTTGTTGCGGCATTCACCATTCTTTGATCTTTTTGAGTAAGTGTAACACTACGGATTCTCCTTGGAGCCTACTCGACCGAGTAGAGCCTACTCGGCCGAGTAGTGCTCTGGGTGCGTGTTATTTTGGTTCTGCCGAGGAATACTCGGCCGAGTATAGTGAATACTCGACCGAGTATTGGACACTCGGCCGAGTATGCACTTACTCGACCGAGTGTCCGGTTTGGCGGAGTGTTATTTCGACGGTTTGATTAGGGAATGTTTAGGGTATTTTATACAACCACGTCAGTTTCTAATATCATTTTCATAAGCGTTATCATTTCTACGTTAACCTAATCACACCCAAATCATTCCCTAATCCTCCTCTCGAGCATTTCGTAGCGTCATTGTGTGGATAATCGTCGTGGTTCTTGCGTTTAAGTTCTCGTTGCACTGTTGGTAAGTTCTATCTTCATGATTGTTTGTAGTGTTGTGAGTTACTTTACATTTATATGAGAAGAAGATTTTGAGAATTGTACAAAGTGTAATCGTGTTGCATGATCATTGTATAGGAGAAGACTTCGTAGAGGAGCCTTTTTTATTGTTCGTGTTGCATACTGCTGTTATTGCTAAGGTAGGGTTTCCTACTACTCGGTTTCGTGCTTTACATGACTTGTTGTTGTAATTATCGTCGTCTATTGATCATCGTAGAATGAAGGTTTTTGTGATGTGTTGGTGTGAGGGGATTGATATGATCGTAATGTCATGTGATTGTGATTGTGGTGGAGTCACTTGCGGGAGTGGCTTCACACCCTAGTTCGCCCTCCGTGGAACCCGCCACGGGAGGGGATGTGCACATTAAGGGACAGGGATTGTTGTCGCTCGTTGAGGAGCTGGACTAGGTGGGATCGGCTGCGGTCACCCATCAAGGCGGCGAGGATTACCTGTGCGATGGGTAATCTGGCAGGACTACACACTTTAGTGTGTAGTCGGTTACTATGTGAGCTTGGGTGATTGGGAGTTGATGATGATCAGACGAGTATTGCATTTGTTTGTCTTGTTATTTGCATAATACTGACCCCGTTGTTGTTTGTGGAATCTGCGGTGATCCATTCGGGGATGGTGAGCAGGCTTGACAGGTTTTGCTAGAGAGAGCTTGGGGATTATCTTGGGAGATTTGTCACCATGAGTCATAGCATCACCGTCTGAGTGTTAGCGAGTTTTCTTTTAGAGTTAAGACTTTGAAGTTGTATTCCGTTAGACAGTATTTGGTTTTGGATATTGTAAACTTTGCATTTTACATTACTTTAATAATGATGCTCAATTCAGACGCTTTGGTATATACTAACCTCGGGAAACCGAGATGGTAACGCACTTTCATGGTAGGGTGGTCCTAGTAAGGCACCTTGGTATGAGGGGGTGTTACAAAGTGGTATCAGAGCCGAAGATTCCGGCACCTAAACAAATGAATTTAATGAACCTAGGGAGTCTAAATAAAATGAACCCGGGGAGAGTTGTTTGGAGCTACCGCAAAGACTCGGGAGACGTCCCGGAGTCGCACATTGGCCCTTACTAACTCGAGCCGGTAACATAGGGGGGAAGTGTGAGGTGAACTAGGCTTTGTGTGTGCACGTATGTGAAGATACATGTTGGTAAAAGTCGATAGTTGCATATATGTGTGATGAAGTTCTTAACTGTTGTGATGGGAAGGAGTAGTAGATGAAACGGGTTGTGATTTCAACGTGGGATTTAGCATATGTGCAAATTGGATGCTGATATAGTTACAATATGGTGTTAAAGTTTTAATATATGCATTGCATGCTGACGTGATTATAACATGGTTTTAAGTCCTTAAGTATTTGCTGCGGGAATAGGGAGCATGATAGGGGAATCGTAATCTGTAAATCTGTTTATAGCGTAACTCGGCCGAGCAGGGCAGGTACTCGACCGAGTATGAAGTACTCGGCCGAGTAGCCAAAAATTCGACCGAGTGTTGTTTGATGGAAAGTAGCATTTGCTACTGTTTGTGATAACTCGACCGAGTATGAGTGTATACTCGACCGAGTAGCGTCCACTCGGCCGAGTGTTCTTTTTGTGTTTTGACGTTTGTCTCTGGAGTCGATACTCGACCGAGTATCTGGTAGGGTACTCGACCGAGTTATATTTACTCGACCGAGTATGATGTATACTCGGCCGAGTGTTCGTATGGCGGAAGGGTGTTAAATTTTGAGCATGTGTTTACGTATCTTTCATTCTTATCAGCTCAAAATGCCGCCCAAAAGAACTCCCGCGCAGATCCAAGCTTCAGAGATGACTCTTGATGAGGTTGCTCGCATGATTGAGCAACAAGAGGCTCTCCTTGAAGCTCTCAAAAATGTGGGAAAAGGAAACGAAAAGACGATGGATGCAACCCAGCTTAGCATCAACATTGCTCGTTTCCACCCTCCCACATATGACGGGGTAGGTGAACCAAAGCTGCTCGAGAAGTGGCACCGTGAGATTGAAGCTCTCATGGAAATGGTTAAGTGCCCCGAGGACATGATGTTTGAGCAGGTAGTGTACTACCTAAGAGGAGAAGCTGCATTTGGTGGCGAACTTCAAGGATGATGCTAGAGCTTACTACCGTGCGGAAGGGGCTATTCCGTGGTCCGGTTGAAGAGTGCTATGAGAGAGCAGTTTGTGCCGGAGCATATCCGACACAAGATGAGATCCGACTTTGATTCTTTCACCGTGTCCGAGGAGATGACAACACCGATTACTATCATCGGTTTTTGGAGCTATCTCGTTATGTGGAAGATATGCGGCTGCTCGGGCAAAGAGGTTTGGCTCTCCGTTTTGAGAGGGGTTTGTCTGCTAAGATCGTGAGTCGTATGCCGGCTGGGGTTGCTACCGACCTCAAGGAAGTGTATCTGAGAGCGGGTCAAGCCGAGAGAATGGTGGATCTCTCAAGGAGATCGAGGAGAGGATCAAGCTTCGAGAAAGAGGAAGGCCGATAATGGGAACAACAATCAGCCAACCAACAAGAAAGGGAATTTCAATCATGCCAAGGCTTTCTCTAGTGGAGCGGGTTTCTCTGGAGGTTCTCGTGGTTGGGGAAAGAATGGAGGTCGGGCTGTAAGTGACAACACCAACCTTACGTGTTTCAACTGTGGTGGGATAGGCCACAAAAGGCGGGAATGCACGAGCTACAAGCCCGGAAATGGTTCAGGAGCTCGATCAGGAAATTTCTCTCAGGGGCCGACTCAGAGTTTTGCTAGCAACCGACCGGGAGGTTCATGGGGCAACAGAGGTGGACAGGGTAACCAGGGCGGTTACAACCGCGGTGGTGGTGGATCTTATCAGCGCCAGAATAACAGTGTCACCCAGGATTCGGCAGCTAAGCCAAGTACCTCCAATGCTTCGATTCGGGTGGAGGACAAGAATAATAGTGGAAAGCTCTTCATGATGGATAAGCAGGAAGCACAAGATGATGCTCATGTAGTTATCGGTACCTTTCTTGTTAATAATGTACCGTCCTTTGTTTTGTTTGATTCCGGGGCTACACATTCTTTTGTGTCTAAAAGTCATGTTGTGTCTATGGGTTTGGGAAAGTTTGAGGTTGTAAAAGATGATGTGTTCATACCTTCGGGGGAGTCTGTGTCGTGTCTCAAGTTATATAAGGGTATATCTATGGTGATTGGAGGGGTAGATTTACCAGTGACCATTAGAGTTTCCTAAGGATGGGTTTGAGGTGATTGTCGGGATGGATTGGCTAGGTAGGTATGATGCCAGGATAGATTGTAGACAAAAGAGAGTGTCTTTAAAGGGTCCCAAGGGTGCTAGGGTGTCCTATAGAGGGTTTGTAGTAAAGCCGAAGTGTAGGTTTATAGCAGTTATGACTTTAAAGTCATGTTTAAGGAAGAAGTGTCCCTTAATTCTTTGTCATGTGAAAGATCACCGAGTAGAGCCGCCGACAACTTCTGAGATTTCCGTGGTGAAAGAATTCGAAGATGTCTTTCCTGAGGAAATACCGAGTTTGCCTCCCAAGAGGGATGTCGATTTCAGCGTGGAGCTTAAGCCGAAACGGTCCTATATCTAAAGCACCTTATCGTATGGCACCTAAAGAGTTGGCCGAGTTGAAGAAGCGAATACATGAGTTGTTAGACAAGGGTTATATCAGCCTAGCGTGTCACCGTGGGGAGCCCCGGTTCTTTTGTAAAGAAGAAAGATGGGAGTATGAGACTGTGCATTGATTACGAGAGCTCAATCGGGTTACTGATGAAGAATAAGTATCCGTTGCGAGGATTGATGATTTGTTCGATCGGCTAAGTGGAGCTGGTGTGTTCTCTAAGATTGATCTGAGGTCGGGGTATCATCAACTGAGGATAGCGGATGAGGATATTCCTAAAACAGCGTTCCGATCTCATTATGGTCACTACGAGTACGTAGTGATGCCTTTTGGGTTAACCAATGCGCCAGCAGCTTTTATGGATTTGATGAACCGGATCTTCACACCATTTTTGGATAGGTTTGTGGTTGTTTTCATCGACGATATCCTAGTGTATTCTAAGACTAAGGAAGAGCACGAAGAGCACTTGAGGATAGTTCTGCAGACTTTGAGAGAAAATCAGCTCTATGCCAAGTTATCCAAGTGTGAGTTCTGGTTAGAGGAAGTGGCTTTTCTGGGCCATGTAATATCCAAGAAGGGGGTATCCGTGGATCCTAGTAAGATTGAGGCCGTTACCAAGTGGGAATCGCCGAAGAATGTTGCTGAGATTCGGAGTTTCTTAGGCCTTGCCGGCTACTACAGGAGATTTGTGAAATATTTCTCTACCATAGCACGGCCTATGACATCCTTGATGAGGAAGGAAGTCAGATTTGTTTGGGATGAGAGTTGTGAAACGGCGTTTCGAGACCTTAAAAGAACGCTTGACCACGACTCTCCTATCCTAGCCTTGCCAGAGGGTTGTGAGAACTTTGAGGTCTATACCGACGCTTCAAAGAACGGTCTTGGTTGTGTTTTGATGCAGGGAGGGAGAGTGATAGCTTATGCTTCGAGGCAGTTGAAGCAATATGAGGAGAACTACCCTACTCATGATTTGGAGCTGGGTGCAGTTGTGTTCGCTCTTAAGATTTGGAGGCACTACCTTTATGGCGCAACTTTTAAGGTGTTCTCTGATCATAAGAGTCTAAAGTATATCTACACTCAGAAGGAGCTTAACATGCGACGGCGGTGGATGGAGCGGATTGGAGATTATGATATGGAGATCATCTATCACGAGGGTAAAGCTAATGTTGTCGCAGATGCATTGAGTAGGAAGAGCGTTCATTCGCTATGTACATCTATGTCCTTGCTGAAGTTGAGAGATGAGATGTCTAGATTGGGAATCTTTATGATTCGAGAGGGGAATACCATCGGGGATTTGACGATCGAGCCAGAGTTGTATGAAAACATCAAAAGTAAGCAAGAGCTTGATCCTAAGATCCGGAGTGGAAGTCAAAGGTAGAGAGTGGAGCGCTTCCGGGTTCTCTATACATCCGGATGGGAGTGTTCGTTTTGATGGGAGATGGTGTGTTCTGACGATACGAGTTAAGGAGAATGATCTTGTCGAGGCTCATTGCACTCCTTATTCGATTCACACCCGGTGGTGACAAGCTTTACAGAGACCTTAAGAAGACTTTTTGGTGGCCGAACATAAAGAGAGATGTAGCTGAGTTTGTGGCTAGATGTTTGACCTGCCAAAGGGTCAAAGGTGAACAAAGGAGACCCCAAGGTAAGATTCAGTCTTTGACAAAGGTGCCGTGCCGAGTGGAAGTGGGAGTCGATCTCCATGGACTTTATTGTGGAGTTACCTAGGTCACAACAAGGTAACAACATGATTTGGGTGATTGTGGATCGGTTAACCAAATCAGCCCATTTCGTTCCCATGAAGGATACTTGGTCTAAGATGCGATTGGCATTGAGTTACGAAAGCATGTGGTTCGGTTACATGGTATCCCGAAAGATATTGTTTTCGATCGTGATGCGAGGTTCATATCAAAGTTTTGGCAAGAACTGCAAGAGTTGATGGGTACAACGTTGAAAATGAGTACACTTTTCATCCGAACCGATGGTCGGGGAACGGACCATCAAGACCTTAGAAGACATGCTAAGGGCATGTGTTATGGACTTTGGGGGCAGTTGGGAAGACAGACTTGATTTGATCGAGTTTTCATACAATAATAGTTATCATACAAGCATTGGGATGGCACCTTTTGAAGCTTTGTATGGCCGAAAGTGCCGAAGTCCAGTTTGTTGGGATGATAGTTCCGAGGCAGTGGTTTTAGGGCCACAATTGGTTCAAGATATGGTTGAGCAAATCCAGTTGATTCGCCAAAAGATGAGAGCAGCTCAAGATCGCCAGAAGAGCTACGCCGACTTACACCGCAGGGACATTGAGTTCGCGGTAGGTGACAAGGTGCTTTTGAAAGTGTCACCTATGCGAGGTGTTATGAGGTTTGGGAAAAAGGGTAAGCTAAGCCAAAAGTTTATAGGTCCTTATGAAATTCTGGACCGTGTTGGCGAGGTAGCCTACAGGCTAGCTTTACCACCAGCGTTGGATAGAGTGCACAATGTTTTTCATGTGTCTCAACTCCGGAAATATGTGAGTGATCCGTCGCACATCCTCGAGATGGAGAACATCGAGCTTGATGAATCCTTATCCTATGCCGAGATTCCTAAGGAGATTCTTGATCGCAAGGTTCGTAAGACCCGGAATGGTGAGACGGTCTTACTCAAGGTCCTTTGGTCTAATCATAATGTGGAGGAAGCCACATGGGAACCTGAGGAAGCTATGCGAGAACGTTTTCCTAACCTTTTTGATCAGGTATGTTTGGTTACGGGGACGTAACCGTTGTTTTTTTTTTAGGGGGGTAGGAGATGGTCGCGATGGTGTTTCGTTGTTTCTTTTTCTTTGTTTGGTTCGAGTCGGGAGATGCGTTTGGGGTAACTTGTTGTGATGCTTGTATAGTTCCTTGGAGTTGTCTCATGTGATTGTTATAGTCTTGTGGCGTAGTGTTGTGCTTGCTTGTGTAGTAGAGTGTGAACTTCGGGACGAAGTTCTTTTTAGGGGGAAAGATTGTAACACTACGGATTCTCCTTGGAGCCTACTCGACCGAGTAGAGCCTACTCGGCCGAGTAGTGCTCTGGGTGCGTGTTATTTTGGTTCTGCCGAGGAATACTCGGCCGAGTATAGTGAATACTCGACCGAGTATTGGACACTCGGCCGAGTATGCACTTACTCGACCGAGTGTCCGGTTTGGCGGAGTGTTATTTCGACGGTTTGATTAGGGAATGTTTAGGGTATTTTATACAACCGCGTCAGTTTCTAATATCATTTTCATAAGCGTTATCATTTCTACGTTAACCTAATCACACCCAAATCATTCCCTAATCCTCCTCTCGAGCATTTCGTAGCGTCATTGTGTGGATAATCGTCGTGGTTCTTGCGTTTAAGTTCTCGTTGCACTGTTGGTAAGTTCTATCTTCATGATTGTTTGTAGTGTTGTGAGTTACTGTACATTTATATGAGAAGAAGATTTTGAGAATTGTACAAAGTGTAATCGTGTTGCATGATCATTGTATAGGAGAAGACTTCGTAGAGGAGCCTTTTTGATTGTTCGTGTTGCATACTGCTGTTATTGCTAAGGTAGGGTTTCCCTACTCGGTTCTCGTGCTTTACATGACTTGTTGTTGTAATTATCGTCGTCTATTGATCATCGTAGAATGAAGGTTTTTGTGACAGTGTTGGTGTGAGGGGATTGAGATGACTGTAATGTCATGTGATTGTGATTGTGGTGGAGTCACTTGCGGGAGTGGCTTCACACCCTAGTTCGCCCTCCGTGGAACCCGCCACGGGAGGGGATGTGCACATTAAGGGACAGGGATTGTTGTCGCTCGTTGAGGAGCTGGACTAGGTGGGATCGGCCGCGGTCACCCATCGCGCGAGGATTACCTGTTGCGATGGGTAATCCGGCAGGGCTACACACTTTAGTGTGTAGTCGGTTACTATGTGAGCTTGGGTGATTGGGAGTTGATGATGATCGATTTGTATTGCATTTGTTTGTCTTGTTATTTGCATAATACTGACCCCGTTGTTGTTTGTGGAATCTGCGGTGATCCATTCGGGAATGGTGAGCAGGCTTGACAGGTTTTGCTAGAGAGAGCTTGGGGATTATCTTGGGAGATTTGTCACCATGAGTCATAGCATCACCGTCTGAGTGTTAGCGAGTTTTCTTTTAGAGTTAAGACTTTGAAGTTGTATTCCGTTAGACAGTATTTGGTTTTGGATATTGTAAAATTTGCATTTTACATTACTTTAATAATGATGCTCAATTCAGACGCTTTGGTGTATACTAACCTCGGGAAACCGAGATGGTAACGCACTTTCATGGTAGGGTGGTCCTAGTAAGGCACCTTGGTATGAGGGGGTGTTACAGTAAGACCATCACAAAAGCTCACAAGTATATCATCACTACTTAATCCATGATATGGACATTGGGCAACCAACCTTTTAAACCTTTCCCAATACTTATACAAACTCTCATTTGCATCTTGCTCCGTAGAAGTGATGGCTTTCTTTGCATGATTGTGTCGGGAATCGGGATAGAACTTCTCAAGAAATGCCGACTTCATATCCTTCCAAGTGCGAATTGTACCCGGTGGGAGGTAAAATAGCCAATCCTTAGCCGCATCTAACAAAGAAAATGGGAAAGCCCTCAATTTGAATTGGTCCTCCGTGACTCCATTGGGTATTGCTCCTTCACACATCATGCGGAATTCGGAGAGATGATGATTTGGATCATTTCTCACATGCCCATGAAACTTGGGTAGATTTTGGATGAAGTAGCCTTTCAACTCAAAGTTTGCATTTGCTCTCATGGGTGGGTAGGCAATGCATAGAGGTTGAGTATCGAAGTTTCTTGCCCGGAGCTCCCGGATGGTTCTTGTATCATTAGCCATTGGTGGATATTATACTTCTATTGGATCAACCGAAAGGGGTTCGAAGGCTTCCTCTTCAAATTGTCCTTCTCTTTGAGGTCGTTGGTACCAAGGGTTGGTGAATAACCAAGAATATGCTCCAAATTCATCTTCTTCGTTTGGAGTGAACTCACTACCTTGTTGGGACCTAGGCATAAACATTTACACTAAACAAGATAGATTATAACTACCACTTACTTTTAACAATAACAAGGAAATAAGAACAACAAAGCATAAATCATAACTCAAGTTCTAGTTATATTGCCTTCCCCGGCAACGGCGCCAAAATTTGATAAGTAAAATACTAGGTGTCGTAAACGCTAGAATTAACAATTTATAAGCCAAAATATACTCTAGATTACTCTAATGGATAAAGCAATATAGTGCAAGTAAGGGTTGATCCCAAGAGAAGGATTTTTAAACTAAAAACTTGAATTGAAAACTATTGAATACTAAGCAAGACTCTACTACTAATTAAGACTTTAATGACAAGTTTATAAACACACAATGGTTATTAACAATGACAAACAATAGATGAACATAGACCAAAAGGGGGATTTGAGTTGATTGGTAACATGAATGTAAAAGAAAGTTGCAGTCTTTTCTAACAAGGCACTATAACAAACACTTAGTGTGTAAGAAAATTCAATATTAAAGAGAACTTGGTGTAACTTCCTCTTAGTAACCAACAATTTGTAAAGCTTGACCCTTTTTACTCTCTTAAAATTATCTACCCAATACTACCATCTCAAGATGTTGATACATGTAAATTAAATCATCTACATATACCCTTCAAACTTAGACAACAAGTCATTAAACCATGAAAAGAGACTAAGCATGAGCATTAAGAATTTAACCGAAAGATGAAGGTAGGATTAATTCCTCATAAGATTAAACCATACAAATGAGAAAAAGACATAAACTTTCCTATTTGTTATATGAATCCTTTAAACCAAATCAACATACAACAAATTTGCTCCAAACAATCCTAGATAGATTAAACCATTTCTCTAAGATTTGCAATAGTTGAACAACAATAAGCATGGATGGTCAACCCAAACATAACTTCATCTAACATGTGAAATTAAGCACAAAGAAAGAGTATTAGATAAATTAAGAGAGTTTAGAAAGTCTTACAATACCAAAGTTGGAAACTTTGAATGAAATTACACCAAGTAATGGAAGATTAGCCCTCCATAATTGTCTTACAACCCAATTTTTGTGGAAAGATTACAATGAAAATGGAAATGATTAAGGTCTAATTATTACAAGATTAAAAACAAAGCATCCTCTGCTTTTGATCTCAAATATTGGGGTATATATAATGTTGCACGAAATCCTAGGGTAAACACGGAATGGGCCTTGATTTACGCAAAAAGCAGAGTAACAAATTCGAGCCCAGCACACCGGCAGGCTGCCGGCTGAATGGCAGACTGCCGAGGCAGACTGCTGTGGTAAATGGCAGTTGAAGAGTCTATCACACCCGAAATACTCGAGAGGGGGGGTGAATTGAGTATTTAAAAAATATGCCTACTTTTTATTTTATATCAAGGTAATTAATTACTTAAAGTTTATTGATTAAACTTTAACTAATTAATTAATTGATTATGAACGTAATGAAATGACAGAAACGAAAGATGCAAAGACACACGATATTTGAAGTGGTTCAGCTTCACACGTCGAAGCCTACGTCCACTATTCTCGATTAATAATTTTAGTACCTTACTCCGGATTACAAAATTATCAACCCAACTCGTATAGTTAACTCTAACTATAGCTCGATTTGAATATCACTAGATATTCGATTTGACTATCTTAAGTTACTAAGAAAGCACTTGATTGTTCTTCTAAGTGTTCACACAATTGAACGAGTAAGAAACAATATGAAGTACTATTATCTTAAGACGTAACCTTTAAGAAAGACAAGCAATTTGAAGAGCACGACTTTTCGTAAATGTTTTCTAAAACAAAACAATAAAACAATTAAGAATTAAACTCGAATATGTTTTGCAAAGTTTGTTGTATTTCGAAAAGCTTAGATAAATGAAGAATGATCAATTGTATTTATAGTAGAAGTGGGTACTAGGGTTTGCACGAAACCCTAGGATGCCGTGAGATAGGCGGCAAGGGTATAAGAGATAAATTTTTATCTCTTTCCTAATTTTAATCCAAGATATTATAGTTTAAGTAAATAAGATAAAAGTAAATCTTATTTAACAAGTAAAACTATATCTTTAAGATGTTAGGATAAGTAAACAAATCAAATCATATATTATAAAGATAGGGAAATATCTTATATAAATATAAGCTAGATTTGATTAGATAGATTACTTAAACATAATCACCTCACACGCCCCAACGGTTTAAACTCACGGCCGAAACCCTAGGCCCGTGTCCAATCTTGGATAAAACCTATCTTCTTGGATTAGGGTTAGATTATATAGACTAGCAAACCCTAGGTAGCATGACGACCCATAAGTCGTTTTACTAACCAATAGGAACATGCAAGTTACCAATTATAATAACCCATAATTCAACTCTACTATATACACAAAAGATTTCGAAATATGTTTAAAAGAATTTTATCTTTTGAAAAATGATTTTAAAACTATTAAAATCGTGCCTTAAAAATGCTACCTAAAGTTATAGTAGAAACAAATTTATAACTTTAATTTTGGTTAGTAAAGTTATAGGTGAAATAGCTATAACTTTACTTCCCAATACTCTTATCTTTAAGATACCGTCATTAGATGAAGACCTATACTAACTAATCTTCCTGGAGATCTTCAGTAAAGGATCTTATCTTTATCTTGACCAAAAGCTCTTCATCTTGAGCTTTGTTAAAGACTTGATCTAGCCTTTTGCTTGAATGATCATCATACTTGAAACTTGTTACAGTTGCTTATGATGCCTTAAGAACTTCCAATGTTATAGCTCAAGCTGTTATAACATGACTTGAATGACGCTTCACAAATCTTTAATGTTATAGCTAAGAGAGCTATAACATTACTTGCTAAGCTTGTAAACCTAAGTTAATCTAACAAAGACTAAACAAACAATTACAAGCAAGAGTATATGAAATAAAGCACACACTTGTCATTATCAAAACTTAATCATATATCTATATGGTCCAACAAATTCTCCCTTTTTGATGATGACAAGTCTCTTAAGATTTGTGACTAAGTGTAAGTTCCCCCTCAACATAATACTATAAAAAGTCATAGACAGTTGAACGCAAGAACAATCACTTATATACAAAGTATAGCATCTAAGGACCTTAAGAGATTAAAGATTCCGACAAGGAGCAAGCTTAGGCAAATACTTAAGTCACGAAGATTCCTTCCCCCTCTTGACATCATCGAAAAGACGAGAAAAGACATAAAACAACTAGAATAATATTAGTCGAGACACAATTTAAGCATGCAAAGAGATATTAGAAAACGAGAAAGTAATCTACATTAACATGTGATAGGTAGCATTTTCGTCGGATTTTACCCATACTTTTACTCTTATTCAACTCGATTTTGTGTGCGTTAAATGACTTAATAGCTCATTTAATAACTAATTTGTAATTAATAGCCGTCTTAGTCATATTTAATAATTAGTCGTATTGTTATTATAATATTAGTTTTATTATTATTATTATTTTATTAATATATTAATATTATATGCAGGTGAGGCGGAATAATAAAGAGGAAATAAAGCCTAGGCGGGTTCGTGAGTAAAGGAAGTGAAATGAGGTGGAAATTGAGAAGCAAATCGAGTCAAAACGGAATTAAGACGGGTTGGTGTAACTGTGTAAGCCAAGACAGAGGAAGTCAACAAAGCCAAAGGTCAACGTTGACCTTCTTCATCCATTTCAACTCCCCTTCTCCTTCATCGTCTTCATCCACCATCATCATGCAAATCCCCATTAACAACCACCATCACCACTTCTTGTCAACAGCAACAAGTCGCAGCAACAGACCCCGAGCCCGAAATCCACATCACGCACCAACTCCACCTTCATTCACCTGCACCATCACCAAATTCAATCCGTATTTCATCAACACAACTCACCATTTTTCATTGCTCTGCAATTCAGCCAGCATCAACCTTTAATCATCAGCTCCATTATACCACCATCACCTCCGTTTACTCTTCAATTCAATCAAACCCGACATCCACCACCATAGCCTGTTCCTTCGTCTTCATTCACCATTAACCACCTTAATTCAATCGCACAGAAACCCGAAAACCCGACTTCTCCATGGCCATCATCCTCCATAACTACATCATTCATTCACCAATTCAGCAATCACCAGCTTCACCATCTTCATTCATCTTCGCCACCATTCATAATCGTCATCACCATCCATGTTCTCGTCCTCTTCTGTCCTCCGACACCATTGAAGCAACAGTCCTGCATCACCATTCAATCACCACGCATCCATTACCCGAGCACGGCAGGAGCAATCACCAACAACAATCAGTCATCACCAATTCGTTCATCAACTCGAGCTTGAAACCGAACTGATTTGAAGCTTTGTGATCTCTGCCGGTTGCCGGCGATCGACTACCCACACCTGAGACACCAACATCAATTTTTCTCCTTTTCTTTATGTTCTCGCTACGGCCATAGCCACCGGACTACCGGCACACAACACGCAATCCAACATCTCGCATCAACTTTTGCGATCCTCTATCGGCATACCCGGAGCCGCCTCACCGCTCTCCCGCACCCAATCCAAATTCCGTTTCTTTAATTTTGAAGTACTCGCTGCCGGTGACCATGCCCGACCGCCGGTTGACCGGCAGGCACACCCTTGCTGCGATATTGCGTTTTCCCCTTTTTGTTTGTGTCGATGTCTTTGTTTTTGTTTGAAGACTTGTATTGTGTCGATAGCTTTAGGTATTATTAAGATTATTATTATTATTATTATTATTATTATTATTATTATTATTATTATTAGTTTGTATTAGTATCATTATTATTAGAGTAGTATAAAGGGGACACACCACTACACATTATTACTACCATTTAGATTAGAAAATTAGTTAGTTCATCTTTCTCTCTCAATATTGTAGAACCCTAATATTTACTCTCTCATTTTCATTCAATAAAATTTGCAATCTTTCTTTAATTATTAGTTTAATTCTTCCTTTGTTTATGCAAGTTCTTCATCTCTCATTAGTATACAATTAGTATTTTGGGTTGTATTTGAAGATTTGAAGAAATTCATTCTTCCATTATTATCCAAGCTTGTTCCTTTCCTCTTATTTGGTATAATTCTCATCCTTTGTTTACATTATTTTCATTTGTTTACATTTCTTATGTTGGTTAATTGTTATTCATTCAAAGTTCCCATCTTTATCATGTTTACAATGTTTACTTGTTTATTGTTGCAATTTGTTGTTAATTTCTCATCCATGAACATGAGTGAGTAGTCTCATCTAGAGTTTAGGGGGATCTTGGGTCATTAATGGGTGTAAAAATGGGTTATTAACATTTGGAATTGGGTGATTACTTGGTATTTACTTTCATGCATATGAAGTGCTCGATGAAATGTTTGAACGAAAGTTGAATCTTTCATTAGCATGTTTAACTTGTCTTGGTGCTTAAGCTATTGGATGGTCTTTATGCTATGATTAGTAGCTCGATCGGTCTTGTTCTCATGCATATTAAGTGTTGGTAGAATAGTTTGAACGAAAGTTTGACTCTTTCTTTGACATGTTTGGCTTGTCTTGATGCTTATGCTATTGGAAGGTCTATATGCCATGTTAGTATTGAGTTCATATTAATTAAGTGACAACTTGTTAATGAACTCGAGGTGACTAGGAAATTAGTCTTAATTCCTTGACCATTGTCATCACCCATGTCTTGTTTTGATCTTGTTTTATACCCTCCTACCCAAGTGAACCCGAAGACTCTAGTTCTTCCATTAATTGAATACAACCCCATTTAGTTTAATTTAACTTGTTTGCATCTTAGTTTTAGATAAATCAACATCTTATTTTGTTTGACTAAACTAAAGACTTAAACAAACCAAGTATCTAACCCCCGCCATCTTTGTGTTCGACACCCGAATAAATACTACTTTTATTTGGTTCTTTATAAATAGTTTTTGGTACCGGAAGTGACGACAAATCCCGGTCATCAAAATGGCGCCGTTGCCGGGGATGGCGTTAGGTTATGCTTAGTTAGTTGGAGTTTCTAGCTTTAGTCTTTACTTGTTGTTTGCTTGTTTGAGTAGTTACTTGTTTCTTGTAGAGTGATGGTGTTATTGCTTATCCCTAGTGCCTCAAAGCACTAGGAGACTAACGGTTTGTTGAAGTATATGCCTAGAGGAAACGGTAAATCTTTTGCTTAGTGACTCGGAATCGGAAAGGCTCTTTAGAGCTTTAAGAAGAAGGACCTTAGCAAGGATTGAGAATTCCGACTTGGCAACTTTAAACCAAGGTAGCACATCCATCCAATCGCACCAAGAAACCTTTACCAAAGAACAACCAAACAACACAATTTATCCCTTCTTATAAAATCCTTTCACAACATACAAGTACCTACAAAAATACCCACCACAAAGCCAAACATGAATCAAGAAAGCTTCAACCAAGGTTACCAAGGTTACCAAGACTTCTACCATGGAAATCAAGGGAACCAAGCCAATCAAGGTTTCAATCAAGGGTACCAAGATCACAATTGCAATGAAAACTATCAAAGTTTTGACCAAGGGTACAACCAAGGGTACCAAGAGCAAGGGTACAACCAAGGTTATCAAGACCAAAATTTCAATCAAAACTATCAAGGATTCAACCAAGGCTTTGACCAAGGCCAAGGTTCAAATTTTCAAAACCGGTACAACCATGACTCTCCTTTCTCACTTACCAACCAATCTTCCAATCAAGAGCCACCACCTCAAGCAAGCAATTTCTTGGGAGATGCTCAATATGACAAATTGTTTAAGATGATAGAAGACTTGGCAAGTTCAACCCTACAAAGCATGAATAGCTTCTCCGCCCATCAAAAATTTTTTGAGACCCAAGTCCTCGAACACATAAAGGAACTCTATGCCTCCCAAAGTACCCTTCTTCGTCTAATGGGTTCCAAAGCTCTTGTTGACCCTCAAACACCACCGGATGAATTTTTAGGGCAAGGGCAAAATGCTAAGGATCCTATAGAGGTAAATGAGGTCAACACAATCATTGTGGGAGGAGAAGTGGCAATGGAGGAAGCATGCATGTCCCTTAATGTTGGTGACGAGTCAAGGCCAATATCATTTGAAGTGAGTGAAGAGAATGATGACCCGATTGTATCAACTACCCCCGAAATTGTTGATCAAAGAAGGTGTGAAAATGAGGATGAGTTTGTTCTTGAAGAAATTATGGGGATACAAGTTGAGAGAAAAGAAGTTGAAACCGATGATGAAGAAGAAGAGATGGTTATGTGGGAGGAAAACTCACCGGAAAAGCTAGAAGTTAGTAAGTTGGTTGTAGAGGAACCCGAGGTTACACCAAAACCTCTTCATGTGCCACTTTTACCTTTTCCTCAAAGGGTTGAAGTGACCAATGAAGGCTCACATGTCGAGAAATTCTTTAACTTGGTGAAAATGATGGAAGTCACTCTTCCATCCACGGAAGAGACACCTCATTACACTAACTTTCTAGAGGAAGTTATCTCAAAGCAAAAGAATATCTATGATGATGAGGAAGGCCTCCCACCACCAATTCCTTCTAAAATTCATGAAGATGAAGTGTGTGTCAATGGCAAGTGTGGGGAAGCGGTTAGGACTTTGGAAATGGAGGTTGATGAATTTGAAATTGCCGTACTTGGGGAGTTGAGGAGCCGCGAGAAAAACTATGATACTTGTAGTTTTGACACTAGCTTGGAAGATATTGAAACTCTCCTCTTTGGAAATGGTCCGATTCATTTGGAGGGTCAAGAAAATGGGGGTAAAAATGACAACATCATGAACCTCAATGTTGAGAAGTTGACTCCTCCACCTCCCACCTCCTACCAATTTACTTGCCTTGATAAGCATGAAGATATTTCCCGACTTGATGAGTGTATCTCGGTCACTTCAAGCAAAGAAACCCCAAAGAAGATTGATAAGAAAAGGGAAGGTGAAGTGTTGATGATAGAAGATGAAAAAGGAAAAGAGGAGTTTAAGCTTAATGTTGGAGAGGATCACCTCAATGTCATCCCTCCCAAATTTGATTATAGCACTAATGCCCCTCCAAAAATGAAGCCAAGGGTTGAGAAGAAGAAACCAAAAAGATGGAGAAAGAAGGCGAAAAGAAAAGGGAAATGTGAACCAAGCCTAGAAAATGAAGAAGTTCTTGTCCATGACAAGAAGAAGTTTGAAGAAGAAATTGCCCGGAAATGGTCGGAAGTGCACCATGCCATAAGCGGTGTACATGAAGTGTTGTCAAAGCTTGGGAGCTCTTGCTCCATGAGAAAGTTTGAAGTTGTTAAAGGGATAGCGGGATTCCAAGAGGGGGATCCCGGTTGATTGAAGTCTCCTTAATGAAGAGGTTTGGTGGAGTTACTAAAGAACCACCGCATTGTATATATTCTCCTTCTCTTTAATTAAGTTTTTACCGCATTTTGCATTTAGTGACATGATCCGAATAGGAGTTAATCTAAATTAGCTCTCTTTGCATTCATATAGTGTAGTTTGCACCGTACTTTCAATTTAGCATATAGAATAGTTCATGCATTATATTCATCAACCAAAAACAACTAAAAATTTGAAAAATCAAAAATCTTCGAAAATATGTATTTACTTTTCGAATATCCTCCACACATTTATTTCCATCAAGAAATATGTAAATAAATAAGTGTGGGGAGGACATTCTCATATTTTAAAAATACAAAACATGTTATTTATTTTCAAATATTCAAAAAATCCAAAAACATGTCCTTTAATTTTGAAAAATACAAAAACCAACAAAAACATGTTATTTCATTTCAAAAACAAATTTCAAAATCCAAAATATGTTATTTATTTTTCCTATTCTCTCCCTATACTTTGTTCCATTGAGGACAATGTAAATTTCAAGTGTGGGGAGGGAAATATCCACTTTGTGAATTTTTGTTTATATTTGTATATACTTGCTTGTTAATTTTAGAGAATTACAAAAATCCCTAAAAATTGAAAATTTTCAAAAATTCCAAAAATATTGCATTATTTAAATTATATATATTGCATTTGTCCTAACCATTTTGATAAGCAACACATGAATCATCGGAGAAGACGCTTGGTAAAATTCTTCCAATTCTTTCTCCTTTATCCTTCCTTTTCTTTTTGTATATAGTAGCATGGAGGAGGACGGGATTTTTGATGTAGGTGTTCCTTTTGGGAACCGTTTTGGATATACTTGTATTATTGGTGTGTTGTTAGGACTAGATATTGTGTGCACTTAGACTAGAAATGTATATATGTGTTCACTCTTGCATTCACATAGCTTGTTCATATGTGTAGTTTGCATCCATACACGTTGCATTTCGTTTGTAAAAATTTGCATAGGGAGTCTAAAAGTGGAGGGCATATGTTGCCAATGATGATAATTTGTTTTGCCCGTGTCATTTCCCTTTTAATAGCTCGTACCTCTTGATGACACATGTTATGGTTTTTGCTTGCAAAAACCCGGAAGTCTAGCTTAACAACCAAGTTGCGACCACCTTGTGAGACCGAATTAGGCCCGAGACTTGACCTAGGTCCGACATAGCTACTAAAATGTGAGGATAGAGCCTCCATATGGCCGGTCCATCAAACCGGTCCCGTTTAGGTCATGTGATTAGTCCTCCTTACGTGGTATGTCATGTCAAAACGCATAAGTATGGTGCTCATTCCTTGATTCCGTAGAAGTGTCGATGTGCATGTTGAGACAATTTTGTTCAGATAAAGTAGCCTCTCATAGCCAAATAAGCTTATTTTTCACCCATTTGATCATCTTTCCCTTTTGTTTACCCAATTTATGCCTAAGCCTTGTCATTTCATTTGCCAATAAAATAACTACATTCCATAAACATCTCACCTTTGTTGAGTAGTTCGTCATTGTAGTTGTTTTAAGGAGTATAATTGGGAAGGAAATATGATTTTTATTGAGGTGAACGGTCCGAATTATCACAAAAGTGAAATGAAGCTTGATGGTTGGCCAATTTTTCAATTGTTGAGGAGGTTACAAGTGAAGGAAAAGAAAGAAAAAAATGAAGAAGAAAAACAAATAGAAAAAGAGAAAAATGAAATGAAAAAGAAAAAGAAAAGAATGTATATTTTTGTGTTTAATAAAGGGTTGGTAATTTGCAAATTGAGTTTGTTTTGAAGAGGATTGAATGATTTTTGAAAATGGCAATCTTTGCCAAATGTTGTGGAAGAATTCTTTTGCATGGGTTGAGTTTAGTGGATTGGTTAGATGTGACGACTACTTAACCGATAGCCTCACATGTCATAAAACGGTGCTTGCACCGATCCCTTTTTACCGAACCCAAGCCCCATTACAACCCGAATGTCTCTTGTATGTGCATCATTTGGCATTTCTCTTGCGGATATTGGATGGAGTACCACATTAGATTGCGGGCATGCTTCGCAAGTCGAGTTAGGAGAGTGATTTTGGTTACATTTTGCCACAAAAATCACCCCGTTCTTTCATTTGAGTGACTAGTGAAACCCGTGAGAGTCGGTCTTTGGTCTCTTTTTGGTCAACGGTTTGATATTAAGTCGAATCTTGCGTGTGTCGTGTCATTCTTGTGAGTATAGCGAAGTACTTCCTCTTTCCCGCCTAGAATTTGTTTCTAAGGCACCCCGTGTTGTCAATGTTGGTTACTTGAGCTAGAATTAGGGAGTCGACACATTGGTAAGACCCGGAGATGACATCCTCCACTGACTCTCTCTATTTAATTTTTGAAAGCAAAACGACCGCTTAGATGAGGAAAGCGGTTTGACTTTTTGTAGATGCATCCATTGCTTATTTGCGTGCTTAATGTTGGATGTGTCGCAATTTTCCGCAAGCCCCCACTTGCCTTACATCGGAATGCATACCTCATTGTGTTTCGGTGTGAGTTGAAGGGACGGAGAAGGCCCGTTAATTGTCTTTCATCGGATATTATTAGTTTATCTAGTCCTTTTTCTTTACGGGTCTTAGTTTATTTAATGAGCTTACTCGAGGACGAGTAAGGTTTAAGTGTGGGGAGATTTGATAGGTAGCATTTTCGTCGGATTTTACCCATACTTTTACTCTTATTCAACTCGATTTTGTGTGCGTTAAATGACTTAATAGCTCATTTAATAACTAATTTGTAATTAATAGCCGTCTTAGTCATATTTAATAATTAGTCGTATTGTTATTATAATATTAGTTTTATTATTATTATTATTTTATTAATATATTAATATTATATGCAGGTGAGGCGGAATAATAAAGAGGAAATAAAGCCTAGGCGGGTTCGTGAGTAAAGGAAGTGAAATGAGGTGGAAATTGAGAAGCAAATCGAGTCAAAACGGAATTAAGACGGGTTGGTGTAACTGTGTAAGCCAAGACAGAGGAAGTCAACAAAGCCAAAGGTCAACGTTGACCTTCTTCATCCATTTCAACTCCCCTTCTCCTTCATCGTCTTCATCCACCATCATCATGCAAATCCCCATTAACAACCACCATCACCACTTCTTGTCAACAGCAACAAGTCGCAGCAACAGACCCCGAGCCCGAAATCCACATCACGCACCAACTCCACCTTCATTCACCTGCACCATCACCAAATTCAATCCGTATTTCATCAACACAACTCACCATTTTTCATTGCTCTGCAATTCAGCCAGCATCAACCTTTAATCATCAGCTCCATTATACCACCATCACCTCCGTTTACTCTTCAATTCAATCAAACCCGACATCCACCACCATAGCCTGTTCCTTCGTCTTCATTCACCATTAACCACCTTAATTCAATCGCACAGAAACCCGAAAACCCGACTTCTCCATGGCCATCATCCTCCATAACTACATCATTCATTCACCAATTCAGCAATCACCAGCTTCACCATCTTCATTCATCTTCGCCACCATTCATAATCGTCATCACCATCCATGTTCTCGTCCTCTTCTGTCCTCCGACACCATTGAAGCAACAGTCCTGCATCACCATTCAATCACCACGCATCCATTACCCGAGCACGGCAGGAGCAATCACCAACAACAATCAGTCATCACCAATTCGTTCATCAACTCGAGCTTGAAACCGAACTGATTTGAAGCTTTGTGATCTCTGCCGGTTGCCCGGCAGTCGACTACCCACACCGGCAGACACCAACATCAATTTTTCTCCTTTTCTTTATGTTCTCGCTACCGGTCATAGCCACCGGCAGCCGGGCTACCGGCACAACACGCAATCCAACATCTCGCATCAACTTTTGCGATCCTCTACCGGTACCCCGGCAGCCGCCTCACCGGCTCCCGCACCCAATCCAAATTCCGTTTCTTTAATTTTGAAGTACTCGCTGCCGGTGACCATGCCCGACCGCCGGTTGACCGGCAGGCACACCCTTGCTGCGATATTGCGTTTTCCCCTTTTTGTTTGTGTCGATGTCTTTGTTTTTGTTTGAAGACTTGTATTGTGTCGATAGCTTTAGGTATTATTAAGATTATTATTATTATTATTATTATTATTATTATTATTATTAGTTTGTATTAGTATCATTATTATTAGAGTAGTATAAAGGGGACACACCACTACACATTATTACTACCATTTAGATTAGAAAATTAGTTAGTTCATCTTTCTCTCTCAATATTGTAGAACCCTAATATTTACTCTCTCATTTTCATTCAATAAAATTTGCAATCTTTCTTTAATTATTAGTTTAATTCTTCCTTTGTTTATGCAAGTTCTTCATCTCTCATTAGTATACAATTAGTATTTTGGGTTGTATTTGAAGATTTGAAGAAATTCATTCTTCCATTATTATCCAAGCTTGTTCCTTTCCTCTTATTTGGTATAATTCTCATCCTTTGTTTACATTATTTTCATTTGTTTACATTTCTTATGTTGGTTAATTGTTATTCATTCAAAGTTCCCATCTTTATCATGTTTACAATGTTTACTTGTTTATTGTTGCAATTTGTTGTTAATTTCTCATCCATGAACATGAGTGAGTAGTCTCATCTAGAGTTTAGGGGGATCTTGGGTCATTAATGGGTGTAAAAATGGGTTATTAACATTTGGAATTGGGTGATTACTTGGTATTTACTTTCATGCATATGAAGTGCTCGATGAAATGTTTGAACGAAAGTTGAATCTTTCATTAGCATGTTTAACTTGTCTTGGTGCTTAAGCTATTGGATGGTCTTTATGCTATGATTAGTAGCTCGATCGGTCTTGTTCTCATGCATATTAAGTGTTGGTAGAATAGTTTGAACGAAAGTTTGACTCTTTCTTTGACATGTTTGGCTTGTCTTGATGCTTATGCTATTGGAAGGTCTATATGCCATGTTAGTATTGAGTTCATATTAATTAAGTGACAACTTGTTAATGAACTCGAGGTGACTAGGAAATTAGTCTTAATTCCTTGACCATTGTCATCACCCATGTCTTGTTTTGATCTTGTTTTATACCCTCCTACCCAAGTGAACCCGAAGACTCTAGTTCTTCCATTAATTGAATACAACCCCATTTAGTTTAATTTAACTTGTTTGCATCTTAGTTTTAGATAAATCAACATCTTATTTTGTTTGACTAAACTAAAGACTTAAACAAACCAAGTATCTAACCCCCGCCATCTTTGTGTTCGACACCCGAATAAATACTACTTTTATTTGGTTCTTTATAAATAGTTTTTGGTACCGGAAGTGACGACAAATCCCGGTCATCAACATGCCAAAATAGAAAATAAGCATACTACAAATCAAATTAGTCTAATTGCCAACTGGGCCGAATGAGAACAAGAGTTTTAAGCCAAATGGGCCGAATGAGAAGTAAGCCAAAATGGGCCGAATTAGACAATTATTCAAAATATAAAGTCTAACAAAAGAAAAGGTAAGGAAAAGAGGAGGACGGGTTCAAGGAATGTCACGTTTCACGACATTGGGGTTGACATAACCGGGACGGGTCCTAAACTCAAGAGAGTCAAGACGATCAAAGCATGAACGGACATGATTAGCTTGAGCCGTGAGACACCGCTCAAAATTAAGCACCTTCATTGACAAGGCTTGAGTAGCCTCGTACACAACCCGCATATCCTCATGCATAGCCTTCCCTTCCTTCCACAAAGCCCCACCTTGACTAGCCAAATTAGCTAACGAACTAGAATGACGAACACACTCCTTTGCCGCCCTAGCCGCATCCTTAGCCATAGCATCCACTCGTGCTTCAAGCCCATGTAAATAAGACAAGACTTCACCATGATCCGAACCCTTCGAACCCGAAGCCTCACCCTTGTCTTTTCCCAAACCCAAGACCAACTCAACAACCATCTTATTTTGTGCATCCAATTTCTCACAAATACTTGCCATAAACACTTCCATTTTTTGTTCAATAACCGAGACCACATCAGACGATTTCTCCACCACATTCCCTTTCGACAAAAACACCAAATCGGGTCCAATAGCACCAACTTTCATCAATTTAAGATGAGTGTCACACATCTCATCTTTCACCTTTACACCATAACTAGAAATCCCAATCACCCCTTGTTGTTCCAAAAGCCGAGAGACCCACATGCCATAAGGCAAATCCAAAGTTGTATAAAATTTTTCCTCAGTGACACAAACACTAGTTTGAATGATTTTATGAAACATAAGACGAGGAAGACTAACTTTGGTTCCCTCGAGCCACCTAGACAACAACAACATCTCATAGCTAGACAACTTATCACGACCACCCCTTCTCGGAACAACGGTGTTCCAAATGAAATTAAGAAAGAATTTCAATTTTGGAGTAAACGACCCCGCAAGCATGTTACTTGACCCCGTAGCATCAACATCAAACGACTTCTTAATTTTAAGCTTCTCTTCCTCCGTCACATCTCCCCATTCCGCACTCGGATTTATTTCGATCCCATTATCAGGGACCGAAAACAGAGTACAAAAATCGGCAAGGGAGAGTTTGACTTCGGTATCATTCACCACCGCATGCAACACATTATTTTTGACAGAGACGGAAGAATAAAATTGGATTACCTCTATAGGATAAACCGGGCCAACAAAGGAACAAACTTTCTTCCATTCTTGAAAATTCAAGAAATCCTTAAAGAATTGCAAGGCTTCGATTTTTCCATACCACTTTTCGGAATAGAGACGACCACCATGAATACCATACCTCATAACATTGTTGACACGGGTTCTTTCATCCGCGGTGAGTCGAAGCGTATCAAGCCCTTTTGATGTTGCATTCGGCATATATTCCCGAAACATTGTCCTTTGGGGACCTTCTTGAGTAGCTACAACCTCAATCTCTTCCACCGAGTCTTCAAACCCCACGGCCTTCTTTTTCCCTTTATTCAACTTCCGTCTTTTCCCTTCTAAGTTAGGATCAACCCGGTTATGATCGGGGTTAGTTGGTTTTTGGTTTGATGAAGGTGAGGGAGTTTTGATAGGGACATAGGTTTTAGTGCATGAAGGTTTGGAGGACCCGGTCCGAGTTGTGGACCGAGTTGAGGGCGAGTGAAAACGGGTTGAGGGAGGAGTCATGATGATCAAAGGATTTTGGAGGTTGAGTGTGTAGAAAAGTCTAAAAAGAGAGCTTTGGGTTTTGTGTTTGTGATGGTGATGGTGACGGTAGGAGGGAGTATTTATGGGAGTTGGAATCTTATTATGGTAAAGAGATTTAAGGGAAGTAGGATAGTGGAGGTGGCGTGTGGAGAGAAGTTAGGTAAATTTTGATTTTTTTTTTTTTTTATTAAAAGATTTACCAAAAGATAGACAAGTGGTTAGGGTAAAAGATATGGTAAGATATATAAGGATAAAGTAAGATATGGTAAGAGATAGACTTATGGAAATTTCGGTTTTGGCAAGAAAAACGAGCAGTTGGTTACGACTCTTGGCTCATAATAAACTTAAAATATATATGACTAGAAAATGGAATATTCTCATAATATAATATAAAGTTGACATAAATAAAAGTGCAACTAAAAATACGGACACGGTCATACAATCTCGTCAAATCTAGTCAGTCATATAGAGAATAAAATTTTTGTGACAAGTTTAGTTGCCACCAATTAAACCAATTTCCAATCGTAAAATCTCAAAACGTTCTCTAGCCAATGCTTTGGTAAAAATGTCAGCCCATTGTTTTTCTGTACTACAAAATTCCAGTCTTATGTTGCCCTTATCTACATGATCCCGTAGAAAATGGTGTCTAATGTCTATATGCTTAGTTCGTGAGTGCTGTGCAGGATTTTTAGATATAATTATAGTACTTGTGTTGTCACATAAAATAGGTATACACCCTACATTAACACCATAATCACATAGTTGTTGCTTAAGCCATAAAAGTTGAGAACATACCAATCCAAAGCAAAGAATGTATTCGGCTTCAAAGAGAGATAATACAACGGAATTTTGCTTCTTAGATCCCCACGTGATGATACACGGTCCAACAAATGTGGCTATGCCTAAGTACTTTTTCTGTCAAGTGAACATCCTGCATAATCTGCATCTGAATACCCTATGAGATCGAAATTACACTCAAGAGGATACCACAGATATAATTTAGATGTACCAATTAAATACTTCAAGATTCTCTTAACTGCAATCATATGCGATTCTTTAGGGCACGATTGAAATCGAGCACATACGCATACACTAAACATGATATCCGGACGACTTGCAGTTAAATAAAGAAGAGAGCCAATCATACCTCGATAAGTCGTCTCATCGACAGACTTACCGTTTTCATCTAAGGTCAACTTCTTCTCAGTACCCATAGGAGTTGGCTTAGAATTAGAATTTTCCATACCGAATTTCTTGATTAGCTCCTTGATGTATTTTTGTTGGTGTATCATAATCCCTTCAGGAGTTTGTTGGATTTGGAGTCCAAGGAAGAACTTGAGTTCTCCCATCATACTCATCTCGAATTCTGAGGTCATTAAATCTGAAAAATACTTGCATAGACGATTATTAGTTGAACCAAAAATAATATCGTCAACGTATATTTGTACGACTAATAAATCGGAAACCTCGGTTTTTTGAATAGGGTTTTGTCGACAGATCCTCTTTTAAAACCACTTTCTAGAAGATATTTTGACAATCTGTCGTACCACGATCTCGGAGCTTGTTTCAAACCATACAAAGCTTTATCTAATTTGAAAACGTGGTTTTGAAACTTGCTATCGAGAAATCCTGGGGGTTGTTCAACAAAAACCTCCTCATTCAAATAGCCGTTAAGAAAAGCTGTTTTAACGTCCATTTGAAAAAGTTTTATTCCTTTATGAGCAAAGAAATGCTATTAACAATCTAATAGCCTCAAGTCCTGCTACGGGAGCGAAGGTCTCATCGTAGTCAATTCCTTCTTGTTGATTATACCCTTGTACAACCAATCTAGCTTTGTTTCGAACAATAACTCCTGTATCGTCCAGCTTGTTTCTAAACACCCATCTCGTACCGATGACCGTTCGATCTTTAGGTCTTGGAACCAAATGCCACACTTTGTTTCGTTCGAACTGTTGAAGCTCTTCTTGCATGGCAACGATCCAATCTGGTTCGGCAAGTGCTTCTTTCATATATGTTGGCTCAATGGTTGACAAAAAGGAGTAGAAAGAGCAAAAGTTGTTAAGTCTTCTCCGAGTTCGAACGCCTTCATTCAAGCTACCTAGGATGGTTTCCATTGGATGGGAATCCTTATATTTCCATTTCTTAGAAATACGAGGCACATCTTCATCTGAACTCGTCTCGCCTTCTTCGAATGATTGGGGTTCAAGCCTTGTTCCCCCTGAATCCAAGTCTGGGGTTATAACAGAATCAGTTATAACTTTGGACTTAGTTTGTTGATTGGAAGTTGAAGTTATAGCTTCATCGCTTATAACTTTATCCTCCAATTGCTTGGATTGAGAAGAGGTTTTAGTATCATCAACTAAACTCTCGCATACTCTTTCCTTTATCATTCGAAGGGGTTCCTTGTTCATCATTTGTGCCCTCAATTTCTTTATCTTCCTCATCCAATTCTGGAAGTACATCCCTGGATAGTCGGAAATCAGGTTCGTTCAAATCTTCTTCTTCATCCTGTTCAGCTTTGTCAAACATATTATTCTCATCAAAAACAACATGAACACTTTCTTCGATGCATAAGGTTCTTTTATTAAAAACCTTATATGCTTTACTATGATTAGAGTAACCGACAAATACCGCTTCGTCACTTCTGGGATCGAATTAGCTTAATCTATTTTTGCCATTATTATGGACGAAACATTTACTCCCGAAGCAACGTAGATGTGATATGTTAGGTTTACGTCCCCTAAGAAGCTCATAAGGAGTCTTCTTGAGAATAGGTCTAATCAAAGCTCGATTATGAACATAGCATGCTTTGTCTAATAGCTTCACCCAAAAATTTCGAGGTAGGCCACTACACAATAACATCGTGCGTGCCATATCCTCCAATGTTCTATTCATACGTTCCACAACACCGTTTTGTTTGTGGGGTTCGTGGTGCTGAGAAGTTATGCCCAACACCATTCTCCCTACAATATTGTATGAAAGCTTGATTATCAAATTCGGTGCCATGATCCGTACGAATGGAAATTAATTTTGATTTATACTTATTTTGGGCAAGTTTCATTAGAACTGCAAACTCCTCGAAAGTCTCATCTTTTGAGTTTAGAAAGATTGGCCAAACAAATTTAGAATAGTCATCAACTAGAACGAAGACATACCTGGATCCACCTCTACTTCTTACCTTCATTGGGCCACAAAGATCCATGTGCACGAGTTCTAGTGGTTCTTTGGTACTTACTATTCTCTTTGGTTTGAACGATGATCTAACGTGCTTACAACGGGCACAAGAATCACATAGAGTTTCTTGATCGAATTTGATTGATGGAAGTCCTTCAACCAGATCCCATTTCTTTAGCTTATTCAAGGTTGTTGAATTTATGTGAGCAAATCTTTTGTGCCAAAGGCACGGATCATCTATCGTTACTTTCATGCATGTGAATGAATTAGTAGGAATGTTATTTAAGTCAATCATATAGACGTTCCTTCTACGGTGTCCTTCAAGCACAACACTACTTGTTCCTTCAATTATTATTCGACAGGAATCTGAATGAAAAACAACTTTATTTCCTTTGTCGCATAATTGAGAGATACTGAGCAAGTTGTGTTTGAGACCACTAACAAGATAAACATCACTAATTGCATGAGAAGATGATATTCCAACTTTACCTACACCGATGATCTTACCCTTCTTGTTGTCACCAAATGTGACCTTACCTCCATCGAAGGGTTCAAGTGAAAGAAATAAGTTTATATCTCCAAATATGTGCCTTGAGCATCCACTGTCAAGGTACCATAGATTATTTTCTTTCACCACAACCTGCAAAATGATTAGATACAGTTTTTAGGTACCCAAGCTAAGTTGGGTCCTTTGACGTTAGTCACTCTAAAAACTAGGTCTTTTCTAACCCAAACCATTTTTATGACTTTACGTTTTGGAGGCGAATGGGTTTGTTTAGGAACCGTCTTGGGTTGAGTTATGGGTTCCTTATGTCGTGGTCTTTCGTTGTTGTTTGGGGAGAGCTTTGGTTTTGAAGGGCTCAGGTGTTTGTTTTGATTTGGTAGCCTTCTTGAAATCGAAGCTCATATCATAAAACCAACGATGATCATTGTTGCGTTTTTCACTGGTACTTGGTTCAGATGGGGTATTGACGCTTTCCTCGAAGATAGTGTCAGATGCTTTGACAAAGTTAATTCCTTTACTTAAATCCTGAGCATATTTGACACAATTTTCTTGGATATGTCCAGTATGACCACAGTAATTGCAAATCAAGTATTCAGGTAAATTTGTATATTTTCTCCTTCTGAAGTCTCGTTCGGAAGGGGTTGATTTGCATTTAGAGTGATCTCTACGACCGTAGCACTCGTGTCCTAATCCCATTTTCATGTTATTATCTGATTGCTCAGTTAGGAAATTTAGAACACGTGTGCTACCTTCCCATTTCTCATGAACTTTTCTAGCATGCAAAAGTAATTCCTTTAGGGACTCTATTTCTTTGTTGCATTTGGAATGGTCTGACTCTACGACTTTGGGAGGATGAGTCTCTTTATAATTGTCACGAAAGTTCTGGAATCTATCATTAAGAACTCGTACCATCTCGGTATGCCTTCTTTTAGTATTTAAAAGAACAGTCTTAGATTCCTTTAATTGCTGAGTTAGAGATTCAATCTCCTTCTTTTGATCTGTGATCACGGCTTCTCTAGCCGTAGCCTTGGTCTCAATAAGCTCTTTGACTTTCCTCAATTCCAATGTTATAGCTTCACTAGCTATAACTTTGGCTTGAAGATGCTTAATGTTGAGTTTTAGGTCTGAGGTTATAGCTTCATTAGCTATAACTTTAGACTCAAGAACCTTCTTCTCAAGATTTGTCGAATCAAGTTGTAGCTATATTAGTCAAACTTTAGATTTGAGCTTTTTGGCCTTTGCCTTAAGGAGTTGATTCTCTTGAATATCGAGAATTTGTTCTTTCAAATCTTTCAATTCCATCTCTTGTTCGTGACACTTATCAAGAGATTGCTCAAAATATTCTATTAAAGCATTCTTAGAAAGTTTCTTGACACTCTTCTTAAGTTCAAGATAGCTTACCTCTTCTTCTTCTTCTGAATCGGAATCTCCTAGGAAGCGGCAGTAGGAGTCCACACTATCTTTGTCATTATCTGAGAAGAGGTCAAGACTGACGTTGCTTAAGCATAGGTTAGCAACTTCTTCTTCTTCTTCTTCTGATGCTTCGTCATCCTCAGGGTCTAGATCTCCCCAGCAAGATGCTATCATCACTTGCTTGAATTCCCTTTTAGTCTTCTCACGTTTTGCTTTGTCCTTAATTTTCTCCCATGTGGGACAATCCTTAATCATATGACCGGATTCTCCACACTTGAAGCATCCTCTATTAGCAAACGTATTTTTGACTCAAAACTTTCTTATTAGAGAATTTATTATTATTGTTATTGAACGATTTTGCTTGCTTATTTCTGAAAATGCGTTTGTTGAATCGTTTAGCAAACAAGACCGTTTCGTCCTCTATTTCTACATCTTCTTCTTCCTTAGCGAGAGCTTGTAGAGCCATGCTCTTCTTATTACTGGACTCGGCCTCATCGTCATCCAGGACGAGTTCATGAGCCATAAGAGCACCAATGAGTTCTGCATAAGGGAGAGAAGTGAGATCTCTTACTTCTTCCATAACCGTGACCTTGGGGCGCCATTTCTTGGTTAAACTCCTAAGTACTTTTCTAGCAATATCCTCGGAGTTGAAAGTTTTACCAAGATTTTTAAGCTCATTGACTATAGTAGAAAATCGTGCTGACATGCTATCAAGTGATTCATTATTTTCCATTCTAAAGAGTTCGTATTTTTGAATCAGCAGGTCAATACGATATTTCCTTACAACCGACGTTCCTTCATAGGCCAATTCAAGACCATCCCATATTTCCTTGGCAAGTACAAGAAGAAAAAAACGATCGAATTCAGTCGATGTCATGCCGTTTTGTAACAGGCTTATCGCTTTCGAGTTTTTCTCGGCCTTCTTGAATCACCTCCACATAGTCTTCTTCCTTTTTCTCATAGGTAGTGCCTTCCGAAGATGCGACCAAGATTTTATGTGGTCCGTTCTTTATAATCGTCCAAAGACTCCCAATCATGTCCTTTTATGTAGTGTGTCATCATGTTTTTCCAAAGTCCATAATTCTTCCCATCAAAGACTGGACACTTAAGATACTTGGAATCCATTTCACACGTGTAAGGCAAATGAATAAAAATAAAATAAAAAGATAAAAAGATAGACGGATCTAGCCTCTTTGCGGTTAGGCAATCAAGAGCACGAGGCTCTGATACCAATTGAAGAGTCTATCACACCCGAAATACTCGAGAGGGGGGGGGGGTGAATTGAGTATTTAAAAAATATGCCTACTTTTTATTTTATATCAAGGTAATTAATTACTTAAAGTTTATTGATTAAACTTTAACTAATTAATTAATTGATTATGAACGTAATGAAATGACAGAAACGAAAGATGCAAAGACACACGATATTTGAAGTGGTTCAGCTTCACACGTCGAAGCCTACGTCCACTATTCTCGATTAATAATTTTAGTACCTTACTCCGGATTACAAAATTATCAACCCAACTCGTATAGTTAACTCTAACTATAACTTGATTTTAATATCACTAGATATTCGATTTGACTATCTTAAGTTACTAAGAAAGCACTTGATTGTTCTTCTAAGTGTTCACACAATTGAACGAGTAAGAAACAATATGAAGTACTATTATCTTAAGACGTAACCTTTAAGAAAGACAAGCAATTTGAAGAGCACGACTTTTCGTAAATGTTTTCTAAAACAAAACAATAAAACAATTAAGAATTAAACTCGAATATGTTTTGCAAAGTTTGTTGTATTTCGAAAAGCTTAGATAAATGAAGAATGATCAATTGTATTTATAGTAGAAGTGGGTACTAGGGTTTGCACGAAACCCTAGGATGCCGTGAGATAGGCGGCAAGGGTATAAGAGATAGATTTTTATCTCTTTCCTAATTTTAATCCAAGATATTATAGTTTAAGTAAATAAGATAAAAGTAAATCTTATTTAACAAGTAAAACTATATCTTTAAGATGTTAGGATAAGTAAACAAATCAAATCATATATTATAAAGATAGGGAAATATCTTATATAAATATAAGCTAGATTTGATTAGATAGATTACTTAAACACAATCACCTCACACGCCCCAACGGTTTGCGACTCACTACCAAAACCCTAGGCCCGTGTCCAATCTTGGATAAAACCTATCTTCTTGGATTAGGGTTAGATTATATAGACTAGCAAACCCTAGGTAGCATGATGACCCATAAGTCGTTTTACTAACCAATAGGAACATGCAAGTTACCAATTATAATAACCCATAATTCAACTCTACTATATACACAAAAGATTTCGAAATATGTTTAAAAGAATTTTATCTTTTGAAAAATGATTTTAAAACTATTAAAATCGTGCCTTAAAAATGCTACCTAAAGTTATAGTAGAAACAACTATAACTTTAAGTTTGGTTAGTAAAGTTATAGGTGAAATAGCTATAACTTTACTTCCCAATACTCTTATCTTTAAGATACCGTCATTAGATGAAGACCTATACTAACTAATCTTCCTGAGATCTTGAAAAAGGATCTTCTCTTTATCTTGACCAAAAGCTCTTCATCTTGAGCTTTGTTAAAGACTTGATCTAGCCTTTTGCTTGAATGATCATCATACTTGAAACTTGTTACAATTGCTTATGATGCCTTAAGAACTTCCAATGTTATAGCTCAAGTTTGTTATAACATGACTTGAATGACGCTTCACAAATCTTTAATGTTATAGCTAAGAGAGCTATAACATTACTTGCTAAGCTTGTAAACCTAAGTTAATCTAACAAAGACTAAACAAACAATTACAAGCAAGAGTATATGAAATAAAGCACACACTTGTCATTATCAAAACTTAAT
The DNA here is from genome assembly GCF_048544455.1 of Silene latifolia. Taxonomy (NCBI): domain Eukaryota; kingdom Viridiplantae; phylum Streptophyta; class Magnoliopsida; order Caryophyllales; family Caryophyllaceae; genus Silene; species Silene latifolia. Next base: position 68,119,732 of record NC_133537.1, on the reverse strand, counting down.
CATATATCTATATGGTCCAACAAATTCCCCCTTTTTGATGATGACAAGTCTCTTAAGATTTGTGACTAAGTGTAAGTTCCCCCTCAACATAATACTATAAAAAGTCATAGACAGTTGAACGCAAGAACAATCACTTATATACAAAGTATAGCATCTAAGGACCTTAAGAGATTAAAGATTCCGACAAGGAGCAAGCTTAGGCAAATACTTAAGTCACGAAGATTCCTTCCCCCTCTTGACATCATCGAAAAGACGAGAAAAGACATAAAACAACTAGAATAATATTAGTCGAGACACAATTTAAGCATGCAAAGAGATATTAGAAAACGAGAAAGTAATCTACATTAACATGTCAAAATAGAAAATAAGCATACTACAAACCAAATTAGTCTAATTGCCAATCGGGCGAATGAGAACAAGAGTTTTAAGCCAAATGGGCCGAATGAGAAGTAAGCCAAAATGGGCCGAATTAGACAATTATTCAAAATATAAAGTCTAACAAAAGAAAAGGTAAGGAAAAGAGGAGGACGGGTTCAAGGAATGTCACGTTTCACGACATTGGGGTTGACATAACCAGGACGGGTCCTAAACTCAAGAGAGTCAAGACGATCAAAGCATGAACGGACATGATTAGCTTGAGCCGTGAGACACCGCTCAAAATTAAGCACCTTCATTGACAAGGCTTGAGTAGCCTCGTACACAACCCGCATATCCTCATGCATAGCCTTCCCTTCCTTCCACAAAGCCCCACCTTGACTAGCCAAATTAGCTAACGAACTAGAATGACGAACACACTCCTTTGCCGCCCTAGCCGCATCCTTAGCCATAGCATCCACTCGTGCTTCAAGCCCATGTAAATAAGACAAGACTTCACCATGATCCGAACCCTTCGAACCCGAAGCCTCACCCTTGTCTTTTCCCAAACCCAAGACCAACTCCACAACCATCTTATTTTGTGCATCCAATTTCTCACAAATACTTGCCATAAACACTTCCAATTTTTGTTCAATAACCGAGACCACATCAGACGATTTCTCCACCACATTCCCTTTCGACAAAAACACCAAATCGGGTCCAATAGCACCAACTTTCATCAATTTAAGATGAGTGTCACACATCTCATCTTTCACCTTTACACCATAACTAGAAATCCCAATCACCCCTTGTTGTTCCAAAAGCCGAGAGACCCACATGCCATAAGGCAAATCCAAAGTTGTATAAAATTTTTCCTCAGTGACACAAACACTAGTTTGAATGATTTTATGAAACATAAGACGAGGAAGACTAACTTTGGTTCCCTCGAGCCACCTAGACAACAACAACATCTCATAGCTAGACAACTTATCACGACCACCCTTCTCTCTGGAACAACGGTGTTCCAAATGAAATTAAGAAAGAATTTCAATTTTGGAGTAAACGACCCCGCAAGCATGTTACTTGACCCCGTAGCATCAACATCAAACGACTTCTTAATTTTAAGCTTCTCTTCCTCCGTAACATCTCCCCATTCCGCACTCGGATTTATTTCGATCCCATTATCGGGGACCGAAAAGCAGTACAAAAATCGGCAAGGGAGAGTTTGACTTCGGTATCATTCACCACCGCATGCAACACATTATTTTTGACAGAGACGGAAGAATAAAATTGGATTACCTCTATAGGATAAACCGGACCAACAAAGGAACAAACTTTCTTCCATTCTTGAAAATTCAAGAAATCCTTAAAGAATTGCAAGGCTTCGATTTTTCCATACCACTTTTCGGAATAGAGACGACCACCATGAATACCGTACCTCATAACATTGTTGACACGGGTTCTTTCATCCGCGGTGAGTCGAAGCGTATCAAGCCCTTTTGATGTTGCATTCGGCATATATTCCCGAAACATTGTCCTTTGGGGACCTTCTTGAGTAGCTACAACCTCAATCTCTTCCACCGAGTCTTCAAACCCCACGGCCTTCTTTTTCCCTTTATTCAACTTCCGTCTTTTCCCTTCTAAGTTAGGATCAACCCGGTTATGATCGGGGTTAGTTGGTTTTTGGTTTGATGAAGGTGAGGGAGTTTTGATAGGGACATAGGTTTTAGTGCATGAAGGTTTGGAGGACCCGGTCCGAGTTGTGGACCGAGTTGAGGGCGAGTGAAAACGGGTTGAGGGAGGAGTCATGATGATCAAAGGATTTTGGAGGTTGAGTGTGTAGAAAAGTCTAAAAAGAGAGCTTTGGGTTTTGTGTTTGTGATGGTGATGGTGACGGTAGGAGGGAGTATTTATGGGAGTTGGAATCTTATTATGGTAAAGAGATTTAAGGGAAGTAGGATAGTGGAGGTGGCGTGTGGAGAGAAGTTAGGTAAATTTTGATTTTTTTTTTTTTTTTTTTTTTTTTTATTAAAAGATTTACCAAAAGATAGACAAGTGGTTAGGGTAAAAGATATGGTAAGATATATAAGGATAAAGTAAGATATGGTAAGAGATAGACTTATGGAAATTTCGGTTTTGGCAAGAAAAACGAGCGATTGGTTACGACTCTTGGCTCATAATAAACTTAAAATATATATGACTAGAAAATGGAATATTCTCATAATATAATATAAAGTTGACATAAATAAAAGTGCAACTAAAAATACGGACACGATCATCATACAATCTCGTCAAATCTAGTCACCATATAGAGAATAAAATTTTTGTGACAAGTTTAGTTGCCACCAATTAAACCAATTTCCAATCGTAAAATCTCAAAACGTTCTCTAGCCAATGCTTTGGTAAAAATGTCACCCATTGTTTTTCTCGTACTACAAAATTCCAGTCTTATGTTGCCCTTATCTACATGATCCCGTAGAAAATGGTGTCTAATGTCTATATGCTTAGTTCGTGAGTCTTTGTGCAGGATTTTTAGATATAATTATAGTACTTGTGTTGTCACATAAAATAGGTATACACCCTACATTAACACCATAATCACATAGTTGTTGCTTAAGCCATAAAAGTTGAGAACATACCAATCCAAAGAAGAATGTATTCGGCTTCAAAGAGTAGATAATGCAACGGAATTTTGCTTCTTGGATCCCCATGTGATGATACACGGTCCAACAAATGTGGCTATGCCGGAAGTACTTTTTCTCACAAGTGAACATCCCGCATAATCTGCATCTGAATACCCTATGAGATCGAAATTACACTCAAGAGGATACCACAGATATAATTTAGATGTACCAATTAAATACTTCAAGATTCTCTTAACTGCAATCATATGCGATTCTTTAGGGCACGATTGAAATCGAGCTCATACGCATACACTAAACATGATATCCGGACGACTTGCAGTTAAATAAAGAAGAGAGCCAATCATACCTCGATAAGTCGTCTCATCGACAGACTTACCGTTTTCATCCAAAGTCAACTTCTTCTCAGTACCCATAGGAGTTGGCTTAGAATTAGAATTTTCCATACCGAATTTCTTGATTAGCTCCTTGATGTATTTTTGTTGGTGTATCATAATCCCTTCAGGAGTTTGTTGGATTTGGAGTCCAAGGAAGAACTTGAGTTCTCCCATCATACTCATCTCGAATTCTGAGGTCATTAAATCTGAAAAATACTTGCATAGACGATTATTAGTTGAACCAAAAATAATATCGTCAACGTATATTTGTACGACTAATAAATCGGAAACCTCAGTTTTCAGGAATAGGGTTTTGTCGACAGATCCTCTTTTAAAACCACTTTCTAGAAGATATTTTGACAATCTGTCGTACCACGATCTCGGAGCTTGTTTCAAACCATACAAAGCTTTATCTAATTTGAAAACGTGGTTTTGAAACTTGCTATCGAGAAATCCTGGGGGTTGTTCAACAAAAACCTCCTCATTCAAATAGCCGTTAAGAAAAGTTGTTTTAACGTCCATTTGAAAAAGTTTTATTCCTTTATGAGCAAAGAAATGCTATTAACAATCTAATAGCCTCAAGTCTCAAGCTACGGGAGCGAAGGTCTCATCGTAGTCAATTCCTTCTTGTTGATTATACCCTTGTACAACCAATCTAGCTTTGTTTCGAACAATAACTCCTCGTATCGTCCACTTGTTTCTAAACACCCATCTCGCATCGATGACCGTTCGATCTTTAGGTCTTGGAACCAAATGCCACACTTTGTTTCGTTCGAACTGTTGAAGCTCTTCTTGCATGACAACGATCCAATCTGGTTCGGCAAGTGCTTCTTTGATATTTGTTGGCTCAATGGTTGACAAAAAGGAGTAGAAAGAGCAAAAGTTGTTAAGTCTTCTCCGAGTTCGAACGCCTTCATTCAAGCTACCTAGGATGGTTTCCATTGGATGGGAATCCTTATATTTCCATTTCTTAGAAATACGAGGCACATCTTCATCTGAACTCGTCTCGCCTTCTTCGAATGATTGGGGTTCAAGCCTTGTTCCCCCTGAATCCAAGTCTGGGGTTATAACAGAATCAGTTATAACTTTGGACTTAGTTTGTTGATTGGAAGTTGAAGTTATAGCTTCATCAGTTATAACTTTATCCTCCAATTGCTTGGATTGAGAAGAGGTTTTAGTATCATCAACTAAACTCTCAGTACTCTTTCCTTTATCATTCGAAGGGGTTCCTTGTTCATCATTTGTGCCCTCAATTTCTTTATCTTCCTCATCCAATTCTGGAAGTACATCCCTGGATAGTCGGAAATCAGGTTCGTTCAAATCTTCTTCTTCATCCTGTTCAGCTTTGTCAAACATATTATTCTCATCAAAAACAACATGAACACTTTCTTCGATGCATAAGGTTCTTTTATTAAAAACCTTATATGCTTTACTATGATTAGAGTAACCGAAAAATACCGCTTCGTCACTTCTGGATCGAATTTGCTTAATCTATTTTTGCCATTATTATGGATGAAACATTTACTCCCAAAGCAACGTTGATGTGATATGTTAGGTTTACGTCCCCTAAGAAGCTCATAAGGAGTCTTCTTGAGAATAGGTCTAATCAAAGCTCGATTATGAACATAGCATGCAGTACTAATAGCTTCAGCCCAAAACTTTCGAGGTAGGCCACTACACAATAACATCGTGCGTGCCATATCCTCCAATGTTCTATTCATACGTTCCACAACACCGTTTTGTTGTGGGGTTCGTGGTGCTGAGAAGTTATGCCCAACACCATTCTCCCTACAATATTGTATGAAAGCTTGATTATCAAATTCGGTGCCATGATCCGTACGAATGGAAATTAATTTTGATTTATACTTATTTTGGGCAAGTTTCATTAGAACTGCAAACTCCTCGAAAGTCTCATCTTTTGAGTTTAGAAAGATTGGCCAAACAAATCTAGAATAGTCATCAACTAGAACGAAGACATACCTGGATCCACCTCTACTTCTTACCTTCATTGGGCCACAAAGATCCATGTGCACGAGTTCTAGTGGTTCTTTGGTACTTACTATTCTCTTTGGTTTGAACGATGATCTAACGTGCTTGCAACGGGCACAAGAATCACATAGAGTTTCTTGATCGAATTTGATTGATGGAAGTCCTTCAACCAGATCCCATTTCTTTAGCTTATTCAAGGTTGTTGAATTTATGTGAGCAAATCTTTTGTGCCAAAGGCACGGATCATCTGTCGTTACTTTCATGCATGTGAATGAATTAGTAGGAATGTTATTTAAGTCAATCATATAGACGTTCCTTCTACGGTGTCCTTCAAGCACAACACTACTTGTTCCTTCAATTATTATTCGACAGAATCAATGAAAAACAACTTTATTTCCTTTGTCGCATAATTGAGAGATACTGAGCAAGTTGTGTTTGAGACCACTAACAAGATAAACATCACTAATTGCATGAGAAGATGATATTCCAACTTTACCTACACCGATGATCTTACCCTTCTTGTTGTCACCAAATGTGACCTTACCTCCATCGAAGGGTTCAAGTGAAAGAAATAAGTTTATATCTCCAAATCATGTGCCTTGAGCATCCACTGTCAAGGTACCATAGATTATTTTCTTTCACCACAACCTGCAAAATGATTAGATACAGTTTTTAGGTACCCAAGCTAAGTTGGGTCCTTTGACGTTAGTCACTCTAAAAACTAGGTCTTTTCTAACCCAAACCCTTTTTATGACTTTACGTTTTGGAGGCGAATTGGTTTGTTTAGGAACCGTCTTGGGTTGAGTTATGGGTTCCTTATGTCGTGGTCTTTCAGGTTGTTTGGGGAGAGCTTTGGTTTTGAAGGGCTCAGGTGTTTGTTTTGATTTGGTAGCCTTCTTGAAATCGAAGCTCATATCATAAAACCAACGATGATCATTGTTGCGTTTTTCACTGGTACTTGGTTCAGATGGGGTATTGACGCTTTCCTCGAAGATAGTGTCAGATGCTTTGACAAAGTTAATTCCTTTACTTAAATCCTGAGCATATTTGACACAATTTTCTTGGATATGTCCAAGATGACCACGAGAATTGCAAATCAAGTATTCGGGTAAATTTGTATATTTTCTCCTTCTGAAGTCTCGTTCGGAAGGGGTTGATTTGCATTTAGAGTGATCTCTACGACCGTAGCACTCGTGTCCTAATCCCATTTTCATGTTATTATCTGATTGCTCAGTTAGGAAATTTAGAACACGTGTGCTACCTTCCCATTTCTCATGAACTTTTCTAGCATGCAAAAGTAATTCCTTTAGGGACTCTATTTCTTTGTTGCATTTGGAATGGTCTGACTCTACGACTTTGGGAGGATGAGTCTCTTTATAATTGTCACGAAAGTTCTGGAATCTATCATTAAGAACTCGTACCATCTCGGTATGCCTTCTTTTAGTATTTAAAAGAACAGACTTAGATTCCTTTAATTCTTTGTTAGAGATTCAATCTCCTTCTTTTGATCCGTGATCACGGCTTCTCTAGCCGTAGCCTTGGTCTCAAGAAGCTCTTTGACTTTCCTCAATTCCAATGTTATAGCTTCAGTAGCTATAACTTTGGCTTGAAGATGCTTAATGTTGAGTTTTAGGTCTGAGGTTATAGCTTCATTAGCTATAACTTTAGACTCAAGAACCTTCTTCTCGATTTGTCGAATCAAGTTGTAGCTATATTAGTCAGTAACTTTAGATTTGAGCTTTTTGGCCTTTGCCTTAAGGAGTTGATTCTCTTGAAAGAATATCGAGAATTTGTTCTTTCAAATCTTTCAATTCCATCTCTTGTTCGTGACACTTATCAAGAGATTGCTCAAAATATTCTATTAAAGCATTCTTAGAAAGTTTCTTGACACTCTTCTTAAGTTCAAGATAGCTTACCTCTTCTTCTTCTTCTGAATCGGAATCTCCTAGGAAGCAGCAGTAGGAGTCCACACTATCTTTGTCATTGTCTGAGAAGAGGTCAAGACTGACGTTGCTTAAGCATAGGTTAGCAACTTCTTCTTCTTCTTCTGATGCTTCGTCGTCCTCATGGTCTAGATCTCCCCAGCAAGATGCTATCATCACTTGCTTGAATTCCCTTTTAGTCTTCTCACGTTTTGCTTTGTCCTTAATTTTCTCCCATGTGGGACAATCCTTAATCATATGACCGGATTCTCCACACTTGAAGCATCCTCTATTAGCAAACGTATTTTTTGACTCTGAAACTTTCTTATTAGAGAATTTATTATTATTGTTATTGAACGATTTTGCTTGCTTATTTCTGAAAATGCGTTTGTTGAATCGTTTAGCAAACAAGACCGTTTCGTCCTCTATTTCTACATCTTCTTCTTCCTTAGCAGAAGCTTGTAGAGCCATGCTCTTCTTATTACTGGACTCGGCCTCATCGTCATCCAGGACGAGTTCATGAGCCATAAGAGCACCAATGAGTTCTGCATAAGGGAGAGAAGTGAGATCTCTTACTTCTTCCATAACCGTGACCTTGGGGCGCCATTTCTTGGTTAAACTCCTAAGTACTTTTCTAGCAATATCCTCGGAGTTGAAAGTTTTACCAAGATTTTTAAGCTCATTGACTATAGTAGAAAATCGTGCTGACATGCTATCAAGTGATTCATTATTTTCCATTCTAAAGAGTTCGTATTTTTTAATCAGCAGGTCAATACGATATTTCCTTACAGCCGACGTTCCTTCATAGGCCAATTCAAGACCATCCCATATTTCCTTGGCCGAAGTACAAGAAGAAAAACGATCGAATTCAGTTGATGTCATGCCGTTTTGTAACAGGCTTATCGCTTTCGAGTTTTTCTCAGCCTTCTTGTAATCACACATAGTCTTCTTCTTTTTCTCATAGGTAGTGCCTTCCGAAGATGCGACCAAGATTTTATGTGGTCCGTTTTTATAATCGTCCAAAGACTCCCAATCATGTCCTTTTATGTAGTGTGTCATCATGTTTTTCCAAAGTCCATAATTCTTCCCATCAAAGACTGGACACTTAAGATACTTGGAATCCATTTCACACGTGTAAGGCAAATGAATAAAAATAAAATTAAAAGATAAAAAGATAGACGGATCTAGCCTCTTTGCGGTTAGGCAATCAAGAGCACGAGGCTCTATACCAATTGAAGAGTCTATCACACCAAATACTCGAGAGGGGGGGGGGTGAATTGAGTATTTAAAAAATATGCCTACTTTTTATTTTATATCAAGGTAATTAATTACTTAAAGTTTATTGATTAAACTTTAACTAATTAATTAATTGATTATGAACGTAATGAAATGACAGAAACGAAAGATGCAAAGACACACGATATTTGAAGTGGTTCAGCTTCACACGTCGAAGCCTACGTCCACTATTCCCGATTAATAATTTTAGTACCTTACTCCAGATTACAAAATTATCAACCCAACTCGTATAGTTAACTCTAACTATAACTCGATTTTAATATCACTAGATATTCGATTTGACTATCTTAAGTTACTAAGAAAGCACTTGATTGTTCTTCTAAGTGTTCACACAATTGAACGAGTAAGAAACAATATGAAGTACTATTATCTTAAGACGTAACCTTTAAGAAAGACAAGCAATTTGAAGAGCACGACTTTTCGTAAATATTTTCTAAAACAAAACAAAAAACCAATTAAGAATTAAACTCGAATATGTTTTGCAAAGTTTGTTGTATTTCGAAAAGCTTAGATAAATGAAGAATGATCAATTGTATTTATATTAGAAGTGGGTACTAGGGTTTGCACGAAACCCTAGGATGCCGTGAGATAGGCGGCAAGGGTATAAGAGATAAATTTTTATCTCTTTCCTAATTTTAATCCAAGATATTATAGTTTAAGTAAATAAGATAAAAGTAAATCTTATTTAACAAGTAAAACTATATCTTTAAGATGTTAGGATAAGTAAACAAATCAAATCATATATTATAAAGATAGGAAAATATCTTATATAAATATAAGCTAGATTTGATTAGATAGATTACTTAAACACAATCACCTCACACGCCCCAACGGTTTGCGACTCACTAAAAACCCTAGGCCCGTGTCCAATCTTGGATAAAACCTATCTTCTTGGATTAGGGTTAGATTATATAGACTAGCAAACCCTAGGTAGCATGACGACCCATAAGTCGTTTTACTAACCAATAGGAACATGCAAGTTACCAATTATAATAACCCATAATTCAACTCTACTATATACACAAAAGATTTCGAAATATGTTTAAAAGAATTTTATCTTTTGAAAAATGATTTTAAAACTATTAAAATCGTGCCTTAAAAATGCTACCTAAAGTTATAGTAGAAACAGCTATAACTTTAAGTTTGGTTAGTAAAGTTATAGGTGAAATAGCTATAACTTTACTTCCCAATACTCTTATCTTTAAGATACCGTCATTAGATGAAGACCTATACTAACTAATCTTCCTGGAGATCTTCAGTAAAGGATCTTCTCTTTATCTTGACCAAAAGCTCTTCATCTTGAGATTTGTTAAAGACTTGATCTAGCCTTTTGCTTGAATGATCATCATACTTGAAACTTGTTACAGTTGCTTATGATGCCTTAAGAACTTCCAATGTTATAGCTCAAGCTGTTATAACATGACTTGAATGACGCTTCACAAATCTTTAATGTTATAGCTAAGAGAGCAATAACATTACTTGCTAAGCTTGTAAACCTAAGTTAATCTAACAAAGACTAAACAAACAATTACAAGCAAGAGTATATGAAATAAAACACACACTTGTCATTATCAAAACTTAATCATATATCTATATGGTCCAACAGCAGTCTGCCAAAATGCCTGAATGTTATTTTCCAAAATCCGCCTTGATGCTTGTCTTGTTGCTTCAAAGGTCCTTCTTGACTTCTCTTGACTTGTGACATATCTCGGACATGATCTTGTTCACTTTGTCAATCCCAAGCAAGTCCAAATACACCACGATCATAGCCCCTACAATTGATAATCACTTATTATCATAAACATACTTAAAGACCCGTATTAGACACATGAGTGGTGCTAAGAACACTCACTTGACTCGACTCTTTATGATACTATCAATACCCATGAGCAGCAGCAAGTATTAGTAATTGTTCCGGTGATGTGCGATTTCCTCTCACCTTTTCTTCTCTCTGGCCCGTACATTGTATACTTGTTTTTGCGTAACCAGAATTATAATTCTTGTTACGCAACTCAATCAATATATTCGCCACGGGAAATTGACTTGCAGTTATACTCATAAAAATTTCTTTGACTTTACGATTTAAAATTTTATTCTTTTCTACAAGCTTGTGATTATGCATCCCGTTAAGAACAAATAACTTCCACGTACCGTCTGGTTGCTCAATACCTTTCAATCTAAATGGACAAAGACATTTTTTGTGCGCCAGTTAACCATTTGCTAGATGGAGCGTTTATATTCGACCGGTACTGATATGGTCTAGATTGGTCACAAAAAAGTCGTTTTTCACCAAAACCATCACTTCGCTCTTCGTGATAAACTTGTAAACGGATATGAACATTATGTAAAATACCAATTCTTCTAGTTTCCGATTTCAGTTCGGCACATGAATTGATGGAATGATCAAGAGTGAAAACATGTAAAGTGCCAACCATATCATCGGCAAAATGCTCAAAATCATCATCGTCCTACAATTTCAAATAAACAAAATAAATAAATTAATCTAATTACATGATAATAAAAAATCAAACTAAAACTAACAATAATCAATAAATAAAATAAACAAAAAAGCAAATTATTAATAAACAAAATAAATAAATTAATCTACTTAAATAATAAAATAAATAAATTAAAACTAACAATAATCAATAAATAAAATAAAACAAAAACGCAAATTATTATTCAAAAAAGAACATACTAATTACGATTTTACGAAAAAAAATAAAATACAAACACAAGTTGTACATGCGAATCTTCAACCGTATCGTCGGCAAAATGTTCAAAATCGTCACCGTCCTACAATTTCGAATAAACAAAATAAATGAATTAATCTACTTAGTTAATACAAAAATCAAACTAAAATCAAAAATAATTAATAAATAACTATTAAAAAAACAAATTATTATTAAAAAAAATAAACCAATAATAAATTTAGAAGAAAAAAAACGTTCAATCAGGCGGCCGCACTCCCCCCTCCCTAGCAACACTCCACCACCTATGACTCCGACCACCGCCTTCTCATGACCCGACGACCCTCCCTTCCACCACCTCCCACGCATTGACCCGACAACTCTCCTTTCCCAGCCCTCCCCTCCCCCGCACTCCCCTTCTCTGCTCCGACCACTATCGTCCACCATACTCTTGCTCCGAACACCACCGTCCAACAAACCACCATGCCTTCCGCCATTAACATAATTGAAGAATTTTTAGTATGATTATAAACCGTAATTTTAGGATAAAATAATTAATAAACAATAAACAAGTTTTTAATAATTGCTAAACAAATTATTATTACTTCATTAATTGAAGAATTTGAAGAATTGTAATCCATTGTTCAAGTTTTAGAAGAATTAGGTTTTAATTTTAAGGAAAATGGTACAAAAAAAACGTAATTTGTTTAGATTTAGGAAAAGGGTAGAGAATGGAAACTTTATGAAAAAAAAGTATGTGAAAGAGTAAAGTCCGTATGTGAAAAAAAAAAGCAACACCGAAAAATAAGGAAACCAACATTAGGAAACTACATTATAGACTCGATTTTGGAAAGTAACTTAAGATCGATTAATAATTATGCTTCCAACTCGTAGTCATATTGTAAAAAAATCTTTTTATATATTTATTTGATTAATTTTATCTACATGTTTAATAGTATTAAAAATTGTTATTAAAAATATTGTATTTTGAAGATTTTTTTGCTTTGATTGATTTCTAACTTCATACCACCCAAATTGAAACAAGCACAAGGTATGAGGTATTAAATTCCAACCCGATACCACTCAGGTATGATTCCTGTTTCCAAACCCATACCCATGCGCGAACCAAACGCCCTCTTAGAGGTTTGATTTTTAAGCATGACGTGCCCTTTTTATCGTTCTTAATTCTTAAAATACTCAATTGAGTATAAATTATAGACTGAAAATCGGATTTTGCCAATTCTTTATTTCAAATTGATTAACTATCCGTGCTCTATAATCTGACAAAACGAAAATGATTATTTGGAAATTTAAGATCGAAGTTATGGTTGATTTAAGGTTTTCGTGCAAAAAAAAAAACAATAAAACGTCGGTCGACATTTTTTCATCAAATCACAGGGTATGACGAGATAATCACTTTAGAACAAAAATTGGCCGATTCTAAAATCCGGTCTAAGAGTTATGCTCAATTGAATTTTTTAATAGCGACAAAAAAAGTATGTTATGCATGAAAATCAAACATAAAAGGGTATTATATACACAAACTTAAAATATTGGGTACCATATGCAAAGTGACAAAGTTCCGGGGTATCTAGTGAATTATCCGTTAAATTTATTTCTCAATCTTCTTTTAATTTACACAGTCATGTTGGACATCTGTCGAGCTTCTTCTACTGAGTTAACAAAGCCAAATAAGTCAGGATTCATTTTTAATATAATCTCTGATGAGTCATATTTATATAAATTTATATGCCTCCCCTTTAGTTGTTTTGAGACGGTTTTGTGCTATATCATTTTTATTATATCCCGTTTATGTTAGAAATGTCGATACTTTCGTCTTTTGCTGCTTTAATGCAGATTGGGTGCATTCGTGGATCAAATGATTAATATGGAGCACCACGGAGTCGGTAAGACGAAGTGCAAGAAGAATGACACGAGAATCAGGACGGAAAAGAGAAGAAAAGAACGAAAGAAGCTACTAGACTGAAGTCACTCGATCGAGTAATGCTGGACTCGATCGAGTCGTGATAGCTAGGACGCTCGATCAAGTGCTCCAATACTCGATCGAGTGTTCCTTCGTTTCCTATTTCGGCGAAACTTCCTTAAGTCGGTTTATTTGTATTATAAATAGGAACTTCATATACAATTATTAGGTTATGCTTATTTACGCCTTATTTACTTTAAAAACTCCTAGAAAACTCTTAGATTAGTTAAGCTACTATTATTATTCCGGATCTACGCGCTTGTTCTTTATTCCTTTGAATTCGGTAAATATTCAATCTTTCTTTTAGTTCTTTAAATTGTTTGTTCATCTTTTATGCTTCCAATTATGCTTTCTTTCAATATTATTGTCATAATACTTGTTAGTATGTGTAACTAATGTATTAATATAAGGTGAAAGGGGACGATCTAGGTTGTTAGAAAAGGGTTTAGTTAATGAATTATTAAGTTAAATTACTTTTTGTTGTTGTTCAATTGTTGTCTTAAATCCCTAGGTAATTAATTACGAGTCAGGATTAGTTACTTAGTCTTGCAAATTAAGAGTATTGCCGACCGGATTAAGACTAATATAGGCTACGACAATTGAATAGACTAGCTTAATTATAGCGACCACATGTTAAGTTTAGATCTAGTGGGTATATAGTACCGACCTGACATGTAACCTTAAACAACATAATTGCTCTGTAAATTAGTTAAATCTTGCCCCCGGAAAACTGACCTAGTGAACTTGATCCCTAGACTCTTTTAATATATTTGAATTCGCCTTTATTTACCTCATAATTAGTTTTAGAAATCAATCAAACCTTCAAGAAATCGGTTATCTTTAAGACAAACTTTTACATAGACAAATAGTTAATTACCGCCTCCATGCAGATTTGATACCTTACTTACCACTGACTATTAGTGAGTAGTGAACTATGTTTACTTTGATTTAGGGCACACGACTTTACCCTTGTTTATTTTTTAGGTGGTGAGTTGTAATGGCAGAACATTATGATTCTTTTGTTGTAGCAGGGATATCTGGGGAAAAATATATAAAGTACAGGGATACCATGAGAAATGCTCAAACTTTTATTTTTATTTCATATTTTTTATTAATTTTAATTTAATAATTAAAAGTTAACGTTCTGTTAAGGACCGTTACATTAAGGGGGTACCACAAGCACAAAAATGGAACCTCAGGGGTACAATGACAGATTGTTAAAAGTAGAGGTACCATGAAAAATCTGACAAAATTAAGGGGTATCATGAGAAATTTCCTTTTATTTAAAAATAAATAAATCCCGAGGACATGAATATATGATGGCGCATAATTTAAGATTTATCTTGTACATTCCATCTAATCCGCATAATAAACAACTAGAGATAAGATACTGCAAAAAAAAAAATGCTCATTCATGGACATGATTTACTCAAAATCATTGACACAAATGATCATTTTACCCCTCTCATTTCAACACATATTTTTTTTCTCTCATTTACATCCCACCCTCAACCGCCGCTACTGCCGCTGCCACCCAACCATTCGCCCACATCAACCACCCCACCGACCCCCACTTGTGCTGCTTCCAGCCAGGGTGGCCGGACCTACCTTACCCTTGCATGGCCTAGAACCGGCAGCCCTCACCAGTCCCCTCCCTCACTTGCGCGCGAAGTTGTCGACGACCACGAGCACACCTCCGTGCACACCACCCTCGGGTGACATCCACCCCCTCTCCCTCACGCCCACCTTCCTCGGCCACCATCAGACCCATCTCCCCCTTTACCCCAACCACCTTTTTCCCATAAACCCTAATTTTCATATTCTCTAATTTAATCAACCATAAATTAAACAAAGTCTGCTTTATTTAGTGAAAAAAAATAGGTGCATAATTAATAAAGCTATGAATTAAGGTTTAGAACAAGAATTAAAATCTATAAATCAAGTAATTTGTTGAGAATTTGATTAATTTGAGATGAAAAAAGGAGTTTGATTTTTTTCTTTTTTTTGAGGAAAAGGGTAAAGGATGGAAAAATTGTGGTAAAATGTCTATGAAAAAAAGCAAAACTTGTTCATGAAAAAGCAGCTACAAAAATTTATAAAGACGTGACTCTTGAACCCCGTTAACTCGTTTAGCCATGAGATATGAATTCATCATAAACTAAAGTATTAAGTACCCAACCCAAACCCACTCAATTATCTCAAATTATGAACTAAACCCAGTCCGGCATGGTCAAAACTATGGATGACAATGGATAGGATCTTGATATGATCCTATAAGATCCAGATCCGATCCGTATCTGAAATTCCCATATCCATATCCGATCCGCAGGATTTGAATTGGATCAGGATCTATCCATATCATTTTGATAGTAAAAGAAAAATCCCTTTTAAAATATGAAAATGTTAATTTTTTAGATTTTATTGCGGCGTAACATAATATTTTTCTCTATTACATACAAATGATAAAGCTAAAATTTTAAAAATATGAAACTAAAGTCTTATGAAATTACAATAACACTAAAAAGTTATTGTTTCCGAAAAATGTTAAACAGAAAATGTAGTTTTATTATTTTTTTAACTTAACTTATTGTTTAAGAAAATGAAATAAAAATGAATCTAAGGGGCAGAATCTGGATCTCGATCATACAATCCATATCTATATCCTTATCCATTGAATCTAAAATATTGCGATCCATATCCGATCCATAGAATCTGAATCACAGAATCTGAATTCCATTGTCATCCCTACCTATAATTTAGTAAGCGAGAATCACAAAGTGGTACGTACCCCGTAATTTTCCGTCCTATCCAAAACACAAAAATCCCCGCGTAGTCACAGCGAAATTCCAGGAATGGCATCCCTCACCGCAACCACCACTACAATCGCAACCACTCTTACTAAACTCTCTTTCCTCTCTCTCCACCGCACCTCCTTCCGCGCTCTCTCCCCTCGCTTTCGCTCTTCCCTCACCACTCTCGACCACCACAACCACCGTGATTCACCCTCCTTCTCCCCCAACCACCCTGTCACATGGACCCCACTCTCCCGCCGCTCCGACGACAAACTCTCCCCCCACGCGTTGCCGCCGACGCGTTCACGACAAACACGTGCCGATAAGGATGCGCCTTGGAATGCTGTGGCTGTTGAGAAGAAGAAGAAAGCGGCAACAACGACTACGACGACGGAAGAGCCAAGGTACTCTAAAGCCGCTCGTAGGTTTTATAACGAGCGCTTTCGCGAGCCTCCTCAGCGCCTCGCTAAGGTTCTCGCCGCTGCTGGCGGTATTACTTCTTTCCTATTTATTACTGCTACCGTCTCAATTACAGTATTATTTAAATAGTCTTTCATTTGCAGCTGCATTCTGATTATGTGCTTGTTATTGATTAATATATAAGTCAAATTTGGCAATTGTACAGCAATTTAGCAACAAAAAGTAGGGTTTTGCATTCTGTTAGAAAACCTAGAGAATGAGGGGAGAGGGGACTTTGATTGAATGCAAATCTCAAACGAAAGTAAAACTGAGTATCTGACACATTTTTGTGAGTGAGAGTTACTGATAAGAAAGGGTTGATAGGAAAGGAAGTGTAGGAGAAGAAAAGGGTGACATTACTGTCAATCTAATGACAATGGTGTGGTAAGTACTCGAGAGTAGAATGGCAAAAACAGATCACATGTTCCAAGAATTGCGGTTATTTCTCTGTAGATGATTTCCTTGAGCGATGGGATTATGAATATTCAGAATCTATAAGTCAAACTCGACATCTGCGAGACGACCTAATGATCTTGTTGGTGAAACAACACTTGATGTACATTTTCTAATCTTCTACTTATCTTTCGATCTCTCATCCAGGCTTAAGTTCTCAAAGTCTCAACTTCTCGTTCTTACTAGCTTATTTACTGAATTTTTAAGCTTTTAATAACGATAATGTATAAATAAAATATACTCCATATTACTCTGTCGACGATTTCCTTGATCAGCTACGGGCTTGCACAGATTTTCAAATTCTGGAATATGAGTTTAGTTTTCCTGTGAACTACCTCACCTTTCTGCTTCAGGGGATTGATTTTCACTTATCACGTATCAGAAGCCTGTCATTAGTTATTACACAGTTTTATATGATTATTTGCTTTTGCATATTGCTTGTAAGTCAAGCCGCGTATCTTATTTTCACAATTATGTTTCATTGTTTCCTTTCATAGTGGCATCACGGAGAAGCAGTGAGGAGCTCATATTTCAAAGAAAGGTGACTGTCAATGGTACTGTCTGTGATAAACCTCAGGTTAGGTGCTTCTCAACGACATGATGTATAAGGCAATAATGGGGCTCTTTGGTAATCGGTCTATAAGAAAGGGTAACGGAATGAAAAACAATCATTCCCTTTGTTGATGTTTGTTTACCCCATTTTCCCGTTCCCTTCTCCCTTCCCTTACCCCAAAACCCCTCTACCTTCTTTCCCTCCACCCTAAGGGTAACCCGTTCCCCTTTCCCTAACTACAAACATCCACCACTTCTATCCCCCACTATCAATCCCCACCACCACCAACCAACCACTATCACTCCCACCGCCTTACAATCAGCAGCAGACCGGCGATATGCCGGCAATCCTCTCAGCACGTGGTGATGGTTGGTATGGTTGATGGTGGTGTAGTGAGGGTGGTTAATGTATTCCTTTCCCTAGAGTAACTTGACAACAACAACAACAACATCAGAGCCTTAATCCCAAAATGATTTGGGGTCGACTGACATGAATCATCCTTTAGAACCGTCCATGGTGCACACCTTAAAAATGCGAAAAAATAGAAAAAAAAAAGTGAAAAAAAAAGGGGTTAAACATAATACAAAAGCCAAGTAAACTTATAGGTTTTAAAATCAAAGTCCAGATTTCTTTTATAAAAACTTAGAATTTAAATCGAAAATAAAGATTAAAACTGTTCCGGGTGTAATTCCAGAGCAAGTATTGTTACCACCCGTGGCTTGTAGAATGATGTCTTGGGTTGAACCCTCCTCGCTCCTATCGCCTCTCTCGGCCTTTCCTGCAACAATGAACGAACTGAGGGCTTGGCTTTGTGCCAAGCGTACCCACTCCGACGCCCAAGTCAGTGAGCTTAGAGGTATAAGTTGTATACTAATTGGCTAGGAGTATATTGTAGAGAGATAAGGGAGATATTACCAGATGAATAGTGTATTTTAGGTTAAGTTGTGGGATCCTTTCCTCAATGAAGGTTGAGGAGTATTTATAGGCTTTCACCTTTTGGCACGTAGTGGCCAAGTGGCCAAGTGGCTTATTAGGTGGAAAGACCGTTCTACCCTCGGCCGATGAACCTACGGCAGGCCGGCAGAGGGTCTTGGATGTGAGTACGCGGACATGTGCCCCCGGCGGGGTTGCCATGCCGAGACCACGATAAGCGGGCCGATGGGTCGATCGGCTAGGCGATCTAAGTCGTTGAATTGCTGTGGATATCTTTGACCTTGCTCAGTGTGTTGACTTGGTCAGCGGTGCAGAATATGCCCCATCAAAAACGATTTTGAAAAACGAAGTAAAACATAAGGGTCCGGAATATCTTAAAAGTGAACCAAGTATTAATATATAAAAAAGTTGTTGGTAAAAAGGTGTAATAAATCCGAAAAGAACAAATAAATTTTAAAAATTAAAAAAAAACATTAAATATATCAAATAATGTCAAATACTAAAAATCCACATGTATCATTGCCCTCCATTGTGCCCTCTCCGTCAGTATTCCCTCATCAAGCCCGAGAAATCTCATATCATGTTGTATCACACTCTCAGCCATGTCTGTTTTGGTCTCCCTCTACTCCTAGCAATCTTTTCTGTTCTCCAAGTCTCCAACCTCCTAACTGTTGCGTCCATAGGTATCCTTCACATAGCCAAACCATCTTAATCGGTTTTCCATCATCTTGTCCTCTATTGGCGCCACTTTCATCTTTTCCCTAATCACGTCATTCCTTAATCGATCTTTCCTTGTATGACCGCACATCCACCTCAACATACGCATCTCCGCTACACTCATCTTTTGAATGTGACAATGTTTCACGGCCCAACACTCGATGTCGTAAAGTAAGGCATGCCTAATCTCCGTGCGATAAAATTTTCCCTTTAATCCTTGGGGCATATCTTTATTGCATAAAAACCCTGTAGCACTTTTCCATTTCAAGTATTTTCAACCATCCCTCTTTAATTCTATGAGCCACATCTCCGTCTAACTCCCCATCTTTTTGAATAATGGATCTTAGATATTTAAAGAAATTTGACCCCTCAACAACATTTCCATCGAAAATAATACTCCCCGACCCTGCCACGTACGTTACTGAAGTGACACCCCAAGGACACGGTCTTACTCCTGCTTAGCCTAAACCCACGAGTCTCCAAAGTATGCCTCCACAATTCCAACTTTCTCCCAACCCCTCTTTCGTCTCATCAATCAACACAATATCATCCGCACCCCCCCTCCCCCTAGAGTAACCAGTCAATGATGGGAGTCAATGATGGGAATTTGGAGTAATCCTTTCCTTTCCCCTTCTATCCCCTTCTTGATTCTTTCCCTTTGATATACCAAACACACCCGAAGGACTTGTTTAGTTACCCCTTCAAATTCCTGCGATTTTTTGCACTTGTTTGATTGCCAAAATCATGGAAAGTGTAAATTCCCTCGTGAATTTAATGCCCATATGCCAACCAAACACCTTTTTGGCCAGTTCACATGAATTTCCATTTCATGTGAAATTGAAGTTCATGTGAATTTATCTTCCCTTATTGCAACCAAACAACACCTAAGCCTTTAATCACTTGTTGGAAGTGTTTGTGCTGATCAAAATTTGCGCCAGATTGTGATTTGTTCTGATTCTTTTTACGAAGGACTTTGTTAACTGATAAGTTGAATTACTAGGTGTCGTAATACTAGAATTAACTACCAAATTAATAATTTATAAGCCAAACTATACTCTAGATTACTCTAATTGATAAAGCAATATAGTGCAAGGGTCGATCCCAAGAGAAGGACTTTTAAACTAAAGACTTGAATTGTAAACTATTGAATACTTAGTTAAGACTCTACTACTAATTAAGACTCGCTAATCAACTTTATAAACACACAATGGTTATTAACAATGACAAACAATAGGTGAACATAGACCAAAAAGGGGGTTTGAGTTGATTGGTAACATGAGTATAAAAGAAAGTTGCAATCTTTTCTAACAAGACACTGTAACAAACACTGGTGTGCAAGAAAATTCAATATTAAAGAGAACTTGGTGTAACTTCCTCTTAGTAACGAACAATTAGTAAAACTCGACTCTTTTTACTCTCTCAAAATTATCTACCCAATACTACTATCTCAAGATGTTCATACATGTAAATTAAACCATCTACATATACTCTTCAAACTTAGACAACAAGTCATTAAACCATGAAAAGAGACTAAGCATAAGCATTAAGATTTTAACGAAAAGATGAAGCTAGGATCAATCCCTCATAAGATTAAACCATACAAATGAGAAAAAGCCATAAACTTTCCTACTTATTATATGAATCCTTTAAACCAAATCAACATACAACAAGTTTGCTCCAAACAATTCTAGATAAATTAAACCATTTCTCTAGAATTTGCAATAGTTGAATAACAATAAGCATGGATGGCCAACCCAAACATAAACATCATTCAACATAAGGAATTAAGCACAAGGAAAGGATATTAGATAAATTAAGAGAGATTAGAGAATCTTACAATACCAAAGTTCCATGAAATTACACTGAAGTAATGGAAGATTAGCCTTCCATAATTGTCTTACAACCCAAGTTTTGTGGAAAGATTACAATGAAAATGGAAATGATTAAGGTCTAATTATTACAAGATTCAAAGCAAAGCATAATCCCTTTTGTTCTCAAATATTTGGGGTATATATAGTGCTGCACGAAATCTTAGGGTAAGCACGGAATGGCCTTGATTTACGCCAAAAAGCAGAGCAACAAATTCGAGTCCAGCACACCGGCAGACTGCCGGCTGAATGGCAGACTGCCGTGGCAGACTACTGTGACATGATCTTGTTCACTTTGTCAATCCCGAGCAAGTCCAAATACACCACGATCATAGCCCCGACAATAGAGAATCACTTATTATCATAAACATACTTAAAGACCCTTATTAAACACATGAGTGGTGCTAAGAACACTCACTTGACTCGACTCTTTATGACACTATCAAATACCCCCACACTTAGACTTTTGCTCGTCACGAGCAAAAACCGAAACAAGCAATTGCACAAGTCCATAGGTTAGTGTAGGTGTAAATGACCGCTCTTCCCTCACTACGATCTTCTTATGTCTCCCTCTTAAACAATCCACCGATTAAAAGAAAATCTAGACTCAAATTTGACACAAACTCTTCTCTCACTCACCCTCCTTATATCATCCCTCACACAAGACACGACACAACTCCAACTCCGACTCATCACGCACATCCTCCCTTCTTATATCACCAAAGTAGTAGAAATGACCACTCTTGCCTTATCCCAAGGTAATAGCAAAGTGACCCATCAAAGTCGTCCTATAAATCACACTCATCATCACCACTTATGACACCCCCTTATCACTCCATACAATGAAGATTGTGCTACTTGGTTGGCCAAACTCCTTAAAACATCAACAACTCAAGTAGCCAAATCAAAAATCCACCAATTTGAAACCAATTTTTGTGATAAAAAACAAATTAAGTCCTAAAGCTAGCCTCCTTCCAAGACCCTCCTTATCACTCCCTTCTTATCCCTCCATCTTTTTGGTGTTACATTTTCCAATTTTCCAATTTTTTTGTTGAAAATCCCTCATTTTGCTTAAGGTGCCCTTTCGAGTTTTCACCTTAACTTTACCTTACCTCTCATGGTGGCTCGTAACTCATTTCTTCATTTTGCCCGGAATGCCCTTTCGGGTTTTCATTCCGTCCTCGGCCACCTCCCCGCTTTTGCCTAGGCGCCCACCCTTGTGGGTTTTCACCTAGCCGGGATTTTCAGTTTTCTCATTTTTTTTTTTTTTTTTTTTTTTTCAATTGCATTAAAATCCAAGAAATTTACATATTTTACAATTCATCTCACTCCTCCACACTTAGATCACACATTGTCCTCAATGTGGAGGAGTACCATCACCTTCTCCAAATTAGTTGTTGAAGGGACCCGAGCCTTCACCTTGCTCATATGTCCCTTGATTTCTCCTCCTCCGCTCTCTTGCTTCTCTTACTCTTTTCGCTCTCTCATAGGCTTCATCAACTTGTGCCTCATTAATGGTTGGTTGGTATTGAGGTTCATTGTGATGGAGGGTCATGCCAAAGAGGCCGCGGATGAGGCCGAAGGAGTCTTCTTATGCTTGGGCATCATGGTAAGAGTCTTCAATGTATTGGTGATGCCTTTCATTTTGCACCCCAAATTGATGACTCACTTGCTCCCTCCACTCGTTTTGAGCCTTCCACATAGCTTGATTTTCCTCCATTTGCTTGGCTTGTTGTTGTTGCCAAGTAAGTTGTTGCCAAGTAAAGGATTCCTCTTGTCGTTTGGCTATCCCCTCAAGCATCCTCATTTGAGCCAACTCAGCCTCATCTCCCAACCTCTTATACTTATCAAAAGCATTCTTGAATTGCTCCAAACTCTCCAACCTTGGCCCATATTGTTGTTGCCAAGTGTGGGAGCTCTCCACCCTTCCACTAATAGTTTCCAAAGTCCCCCGGGTTTCGTTGAAATAATTGAACATACTTTGTTGCCAAGTAGCAACCGGGTCACTAGAGCTCCCCCCGCTTCGTACATGGGGGTGTCCACGGGAGGGGGTGCACTCGGTGCCTCCTCTTCTTCCTCTTCGGAGTCAAAGCCCGATAAATCCATGGCAAAAAAAAAATTCCTACCAAAGTTGCCGCTTGGCAAAGGAGAGTTGTTAGGCCGAGGGAGCCTCAAGTATTTTTGTTTATCCGGACCAACCAATACCCTTGAAGTGGGGTTTGCCTCACCTTCTTAAACATCTTGCATTCCTGAAGGACGGCATCATTGTACAAGGGAAAACCTTTGGTCTTGAAGATGTCTTGGGATTCTTTGATGTCACCCTCAAAGTGTTTAACAAAGAATGTGATTACCCCTCCACAATTTATGCTCCCCCCCGAGCTCTTGGTCTTGTGCACCATGCATGCATCAATGAAAAGTTGTACCCAATCGGGCACCCCTACCCCTTCTGGGAGCATTGTCCACATGGTGGTGCGGATTTTTGAGTTGACCTTAGTGGGCTCTCCTATGGCATAGAAGATGGTGGTGATGAAGCGGGTGAGGAGTTGCACCACGGGGTTTGTCACATAGGAGATCATGTTGTCATGCTTAGCATTGGTGGTTCCCACAATCTCGGTCCAAGCCACATCGCTCCTATGGCCGAGCATTAGAATCGGGGATGAGGCTTTTGAAATGCTTAAAACCTCCCTCACTTGTGTATGGGTAAGGGTGTGTCACTTCCCATTCACTCTAAACTGGATTTTTTTCTCCCTCCCCTCCGCCACATTACACTCCGTCAAGGTGGAAAGGAACTCTCGGGTGTAGGATGTGTAAGTGTAATCCCATAAACCATCGTCAAAGTATGCTTCTAGACCCACTTTAGCAAGCATACTTCGAGTCAGTGTACCCATACCAAGAGCATTTAGGGTGTTGGGGAAAGGAAGCGGGTGGTTTTGATTGGTTGTTTTTGGGTTATGCCGAGTTTTTGAAAGATTTTGGCTTGGGCGGCATCTAACCCTTCCTCCCCGGTAAAAATTGGTTCCTTCACATGTTCGGTCTCCTCTACAATCCTTTTCTTAGAGGGCCTTCGGAATGGGTTCAAGCTTGACATGTTTGTACCTCCCCGAATTCCACAAAGTAATGCTCCTTATTGCTCCTAGTTGCTCAAAAACCCGTCTGAGAATTTGTAGGTCTTGAAAGTTAGGGTTCTTCAAAAATTGGGGCAAATTTCTGATTTTTGGTGAAATCAATGTTATTTTGTGTTGTGATTGAAGTTTTTGATGCCAAAAGTGTGAAGGATTGAAGATTTGATGAATGTTGGGAGGAAATTTGAGTGATTTGGGTGGGAAATAGGATGAGTGAAGGGATATGGGGGTGTTGTTCTTGCTCGAAAATCTGGAATTATGACAAATGGGGTGTTTTCTCGTGTTTTGAGAACGAAAAATTTCACTGTTTAAGCTGTCAGACTGAGGAGTTGGCAGACTGCCGAGGAATTTGGTAGTCCGCCAAAATGCCTCCTGGTCATTTTTTTCCGCTAGCTAAATTTTTGGTATTACACCAATTTTTAGCTTACAAAGCTTCACCCCTTCCGTGACC
Source organism: Silene latifolia (assembly GCF_048544455.1). Classification (NCBI taxonomy): domain Eukaryota; kingdom Viridiplantae; phylum Streptophyta; class Magnoliopsida; order Caryophyllales; family Caryophyllaceae; genus Silene; species Silene latifolia. Next base: position 68,095,130 of record NC_133537.1, on the reverse strand, counting down.
GTCTTTGGTTCTTCATTAGACACGCTCTCACCCAATTTCCTACCCTATTTCCGTCACTCCATCAAGTGTCTCGCTTCCCGAGGTAGCTCAAAAATCGTATCTAAACTTCACAAAAATGATTAGTAACTTCATAAAATTTAATGCAAAGTAATTTATTCCTTTGAAATGCAATGAATGACGAGTATTTAAAACTAGTTGAAAATGCAATAAATTTACACTAAGGGATCGAGTATGTACAAGGGTACCTTGTTTATAGTCGATGGCTCGACTTAGTCATTGTTTGAGAAGGTTAATCTTTGTAAATCGGATCCTCTACAAGAAGATCCTCTTCACCATGCAACTCAACTCCCTTAAAGTAGTGCTTTAATCTTTGACCATTAACCTTGATTACCTTCCCCGATGTTAGGTTTTCCACCTCCACCGCTCCATGAGGAAAAACTTTCCTAACTTTGTAAGGCCCATACCATCTTGACCTTAACTTGCCCGGAAAATTCTTGAAACGGCTTTGGAAGACCATCACCTCTTGACCTTCTTCAAAAACTCTTCTTGTGACCATCTTGTCATGCCAAGACCGGACTTTTTCCTTGTAGATGCTAGGATTGTCATAGGCGTTTTGCCTAAGCTCTTCCAATTCTTGAATTTGAAGTTTTCGGTGCAATCCCGCCTCATCGATATTTTGATTGAAAGCTTTTATCGCCCAATAGGCTTTGTGTTCAACTTTTACGGGGAGGTGGCATCCCTTCCCATAAATTAGCCTATATGGTGACATATCGATTGGGGTCTTATAAACCTTCTATAAGTCCATAAGTAGAGCTGGCAAAAGCTGACCCGACCCGAGAAACCCGACCCGAACCGCCCGAAACCCGACCTGATAGAACCCGAACGTTGGGTTAACCAAAACCGACTCGACCCGACCCAAGGTTAAACTGAAACCCGATACAACCCGAAATTGTATGAACCGAACCGAACTGTGACCCGACTCGACCCGACCTGTAACCCGATTCATCCCATAACCCGACATGACCCGACTCGACCCGACCCGTAACCCGATTTACAACCCGACCTAACTCGACCCGACTTGACCCATTCTAAACCTGGCCCAATTTGATAAAAAAAATGTAATCAGATTTAATTAAAAAAATTCTAAATTTGCAAACTCCAAAATGACTAATCAAATAAGTGAATTATTATGTTTTCTCTTAATTAAACAACTTTATGTTATATACTTGTATGTTATAATTAACAAGGTCAGTGCGACTCCAAGAGAAAAAAAAAGGCATTGTCAATAATTTGTCATAACTTCGCAACTTTACATTATATGCTATACTCGTAAGTAATAAGGCGTTGGATTGTTGGCTCTTATACACTAAATACAGTAAAATTCTTTAGTAAAATTCTTTAGGGAAATGATGTTTGCTCCTTTTTGTATAACAAATATAGTTCTCCATGAAGATTTATTGAATGAGTGTCAAATATTAGTACAAGATGAGCTTGACAAACACCATAGAATAATATTACACACTTGAATAAAAGAATCATAATATATTAGTTTTCAACATTAAACCTTCAAGCCGTTACATAAGTTTAAACTCGGCTTTACATATCATTTACGGCTTACTAATAAGTAATAACTAGTACAAGATGAGCTTGACAAAAAAAAAGATCATTTGCCAACAAAATCACTGTCAATCCGCAACACATCGACCATTAGTAGCTCGAAGATCATCCTTCATTTTAAATTGCTCACAACCATCTATATGCCGCTTAGCATTTGAAGTACCATACTTAGCCTCAGCCTTATATGTAACATTTCGACAATGTGAACAAATAGCAAACAAATTACCTCCTACATCTCTAAACAAATGGTACTCCTTCCAAATATCAGCACCTCTCTTTCGCTTACCAAAAATCTCTTCAAAAAGAACCGGAAACATTTGTTGTTTTGTAATGGGATGCTATATAGGTTTGTCAAGATCTTGAAGTGGTAGTCCTACACCATTAAAGTTACTAGAGTCTGTGAAGCACAACATTATCTCCTTCAAAAAAGGCTGGTACATATATAACATATAAAAATGACAAAATATGATATATGTAATGAAGTAGAGCCTCATAGGTAGAGACGTAGCGTACCTTGAGCAAGCTCATACAAATCCATCGAATAATGTCCAGAACTGTTCAGAGTACAAATTATGAAATTAGTTTTACGTTTCCTGTTTTCTAAATGGTACAAACAACAATATTTGACAAGCAGGAGTGAGGAGCTACAATCTGAATCAAATGAGAATCATGGAAGTTTTGGTGAGTAGTAAAATGTTCAAGTGCATGCATTCCTTTTATGATGAGCCATTAATCTATTGCTAACTAGCTAAACTATACAAGTTCATAATACGAGAAGAGGTAGACAATTTTACCTAGACAATGCAGATTTTATGTTGTTTCAATAACAACCTCTTCTGTGAGAATATTTAAAACCAGTTGTTGTCCCAAAAGTCGAATTATATCCCTAGATCACATGATGATAAATAATCAGAACACTCTTTTTAAATCCATCAGTAAACAAGTAGGAAAAGAAAACAATAAACATAGACAGTAATGAAGGTATATTCACCAACATTAAGCAGATCTAATGATTGAGAGAACAATAACAATCAAGAAAGAGGATCCACAGTTAGCAAATACCTTCTTAATGTCACTGAAAAATCAAAAAGTACGAGCATCACATAAACCAATGTACTCATTACTCAACTCAATTATTACAGGAATGTACTGTTAAAATTCAGAATGCAATGCTCCCAAGTACCTGTTAAATGTGGATGATATACCCTTGCTTAAGGCTTACTTGACATTGCTCCTTCCCCTTAACCTCAACACCTTCACATAACTAGCACAGTGTGATGAGTCTGATGACAAGCCAATATAACCGTAATAGTTGAACATATAGATTCCAATTTTAAAACCAATTGAATAAGGCATCTTCAAGCCTCTTGCTCCAATCTTTTCGGTCGGGATTGACCGTTCTTTCCAAGATGCGCTTAATCTCTCGATTGGAAACTTCCGCTTGGCCGTTTGTTTGGGGGTGATAGGCGGTAGAAACCTTATGGAGGACACCATATTTTTGAAGCAATGTTGCTATTACTTTGTTGCAAAAATGTGTTCCCCTATCACTAACTAACAATGGCCTTGGGAAATCCGAATCTTGAAAATATGTTGCTTTTGACAAATGCACTCACCGTCTTCGCATCATCACTTTTTTTGGGAATGGCCTCCACCCATTTGGAAACATAATCTACCGCCAAGAGGATGTAAAGATACCCATAGGAATTAGGGAATGGTCCCATGAAATCGATTCCCCACACATCGAAAACCTCCATTGTTGGGGCATTTCATTCCGTCGTGAGATGTTGCCAAACCGTTAGCATCTATCACAAGTTTTTACGAAGATGTGAGCATCTTGAATATGTTGGGCCAATAGAAACCGCACTCTAGAATTTTCCGTGCCGTTCTTTGGGGCCTGACGTGACCTCCACAAGCATATTCGTGGCAATGCTTGAGAATGGATGGTATCTCCATATCCGGTACACAACGGCGAATGACTTGGTCTTTGCATATCTTCCATAAGTAAGGATCATCCCAAATATAAAACCGAGAATCAGCCTTGATCTTGTTGTGTTCACTTGATGACAAAGTAGGGAACTTCTTAGTCACCAAGTAGTTTGCCAAATTGGCATACTAAGGTTCCATTGCTCTCAAGGCATATAATGATTCATGTGGGAAACTCTCATCCACTTCACCCATCCTCTCTAGTTGCTTTTTCTCAAGATTTAACCGGCTAAGATGGTCGGCTACCACATTGGCTAGTCCCTTCTTTTCTCTTATCTCAACATCGAACTCACTCAAAAGGAGGACCCATCGCATAAGTCTTGGCTTAGTGTCTTTCTTTCCCACAAGTTGGGTGATGGCTTTGTGGTCGGTATAGATGATGACCTTAACCCCCAATAAGTAGGAACGAAATTTCTCAAAGGCGTACACCACCGCTAAGAACTCCTTCTCGGTAGTGGTGTAATTCTTTTGAGCTTAGTGAGAAGAGAGGATGCATATTGGATAACATATGAAGCTTTGTCTTCTTTTTGTCCCAACACGGCTCCAATAGCATAATCACTTGCATCCGTCATTATCTCAAATGGCCGATCTCATTTGGGTGCTTGGATGACTGTGGCCGATATAAGTCTCTCCTTCAACAAGTCAAATGCTTCCCTACAATCATTATTAAACACAAACTCCACATCCTTGTGCAAAAGTTTACACAAGGGGTTAGCGATTTTGGAGAAATCCTTAATAAATCTTTGATAAAAACCCGCGTGTCCCAAGAATGACCTCACGTCTCACGTCTCGAGTATTAGATGGATACGACAAGGTCTTAATCACATCCATCTTTGCCGTATCCACCTCAATCCCTCTTTTCGACACTATATGCCCTAACACGATGCCACTACTCACCATTAAGTGACACTTTTCAGAATTTAGTATGAAGTGAGAGTCTATACACCGTGTTAGGACCATAGCGAGGTGGTCTAGACACGACTGAAAGGAGTCTCCATGGATGGTGAAGTCATCCATGAAGACTTCCAAAATACGCTCCACATAGTCCGAAAAGATGCTCATCATGCAACGTTGGAAAGTGCCGGGAGTATTGCACAATCCAAAGGGTATGCGGCGGTAAGCATAAGTACCAAATGGACAAGTAAAAGTTGTTTTGGATTGGTCTTCCGGGTGAATGGGGATTTGAAAATACGAATACCCGTCCAAAAAGTAATATATAGTACTCTTTTCCATCTAACCTCTCTAGCATTTGATCTAGAAAGGGTAGGGGAAATAGTCCTTCAAAGTGACTTGGTTTAGGCGGCGATAATCAATACATACTCTCCATTCGGGTGAGGATCAATGCCCCTTGGGTGTTTTTGACTACCGTCACCCCTCCTTTCTTTGGCACAACTTGAGTAGGACTTACCCATTGGGGGTCACTAATGGGGTAGATGATTCCCATTTGAAGGAGCTTGATGACTTCCTCTTTCACCACCTCCATCATGGGAGGATTGAGTGTTCTTTGAGGTTTTCTCACGGGCTTAGCCTCTTTCTCCAACCGAATCTTGTGCATGCAAGTACTTGGACTTATCTCCTTGATATCGGCTATGCTCCACCCAAATGCTCCCTTGTGTTGCTTGAGCATGCTCACCAATCTTTCCTCTTGGTCAATTTGGAGTTTGTTGAAGATGATTAAAGGTAGTGTGTCATTTTCTCTAAGAAAAATGTATTTAAGATGAGTTGGAGGGTTTAAAGGTCGCATTTTGGGGGTTTTATTATAGAAGGGAGTGGTCTTTCAAGCGAGGCATCAAGAGGAATGAACTTGGAGTAGTTAGGATTTGTCTTCAAACAAAACAAATAATCCCTGATTTCGACTTCATCATTTCCCATTTGGTCATCTTCAAGGATGATTTCTTCCTCCAACTTGTTGACATAATCTTGGACATCATTTGGCAACACAACACGCAACCCTTCTTGCTCCACATTGTTAGTTAAGGTCACCTCAAGAGGGTCCCTTTGACACAAATTATACAGTTGATGGACAATAGGTTCAATTATATTTAAGAAATAGTGTGAATGTGCGTCGTCGGGATGTTTCATAGCATTGATAGGCTTGTCGCGTACCTATGCAAAGATAAATTCCCTAAACACAAATAAATGTAGTAATAGAGGTCGAACACAAGGAAACGGGAATTGCGTCGTGAATTGCTATGGGTAGATTTTTATCAAGGTCGATTTCGTTTTTAGTTTGGTTTGGTTGATTAATGATTAACAAAGGTTGTAATGAGATTATATAATAAAAGGGAGTCTAAGGGGTTCGGGTCACACATGCAAGGGTATACATATGATTATGATAAATTCGGTACTAATAACATTGTCAATTGCTTAGGCTTAAAGATACCCACCTTGCGGCATTAGCATCAACCATAGATCGGGACCTAGAGAAACTCTCGTCCATGACTAGGTCGTCCTACTACACATGCTTTGTCTAATTCGATTCCATGCCTCTCTACTTTTAGAATGAATGAACACACTTAATCTATGAATAAGGCCTTAAACAAAGATTAAACATTATGGTGCAAACATCTGATAGAAGCAATATGAACAATATTATTATTAACCTATTTTCTCATGTTATATATTTGATTTATGCATGGCTCCCCTAGCCCTTAGACTAAGAGATTTAGTTACTCATATTAAGATGTAAATTGTAAATTAAGCTAAGAGAAATGATAAACATGATTGTATGATTTATATAAACTAAATGATTTAACATGTAATGTGATATTAAACTAAGTGGTAGAAACGAAAGGCTAGCGATATACTCCCTCCCAGTCGTCATAATGTTCCCCTTTGATAATGGCACGATACTTAAGAAAAGTGAATATAAAAGAATAAAGGACAAAGGTGGGGTTTGTTGGTAGGAGAGAGAGAAGAATAGTTAGTAGTTAAATAATGTAATGATCTTTGGCAATTGTTCCCTCCAAAAGGTTAACACAAAACTGCACATGCTTAATTAAATTGCTAAACCGTCTTATCTATATTAAGACTAACAGCTGATTATAGCTAATTATAGTACAAAACTTGGTTGTTTAACAACCATTACATACGGAGACATGCCTCCGTTTACCAATAATACTACGTACAATATTAATAAAATCAAATTACACAAGATTAGTACCTGATTACTAAACAAATTACAGAAATTGTTTTTTTTAAAAAAAAAAAAAAAGACGAGAAGTAGGTGATCGAGGGACTTGATGAATCGCATATGGATTTCTCCTATCTTGGCAGCCAATTAGGTTGTCCTTGAACCAAAAACCAAAGTGTCAAAGTCTTAATCCATCAAAGCAAGTTGCCTCACATATGAAAATTTGGCACCAAATTCAAATTAGGAGCCAAATATCACAAACATTTCAGTTTTGCGCCCAAATTTATTTTAAAACAGTGTGCAAAGTTCATGGGTATATAATTGGAGAGGCTGAGATCATTTTGCCTCATTTATTTGTGTAGAGCCAAAACAATCCTTTCTAACCATCACATAATTGAAACAAAAAAAATTCTCACTAAATTCTCAATAAAGTCTGCAAAAAATGAAAAAACCAAATCTAGATAACTTGGAAAGAGAAAGAATCTGTCATCTTTTACTAGAAAAAACCAATGATGGAAAACTAAAACATGGGGCAATGAACGAAGTTGCAGCACAGTTTGGCGTATGTAGAAAAACAGTTACCAAACTTTGGAAACAGGCTAAGATGCAACATGCAGCAGGTCATGGGATCAGTGTCAATAGCAAGCTCAAAGGAAGACAAATGCCAAAAAGAAAGGTGTTTGACACTACAAAACTAGAGAGCATTGAGTTACTAAAGAGGACAACTCAGGAAGGAGTAAGTAAAGGGATGGATGTTAGTCAATAAACAGTCAGCAGATGGGTCAAGGCAGATCTCATAGATAGATTCACATACAAATGCAATCAAGCCTCTTTTATCAGATAAGAACAAACTTGAACGATTAATTTATTGTCTTTCACACCTTCATTATGATAAACACACAAAACGGTTTATTTTCAAGGATCAAAGTAATGTGATTCACATAGATGAAAAATGGTTTTTTATTACAAAACCAAGTCAAAGGTTTTATGTAGGAAAAAAAGAAAGGAGACCTTTTAGATGTACCCAATAAAAAAGATTCATAACTAAGGTTATGTTTATGTGTGCGGTATCAAGACCTAAATATGGTGAAAATAAAGAAGTAATTTGTGATGGCAAAATTGGTATATGGCCATTTGTAATGGAGGTACCAGCTAAGAGGAAATACAGAACTGCAGGCACATTAGAAACAAAGAATATAGAGTCAATAACTAAGAAAGTAACAAAAGAAATGTTGATTTCTAATGTGCTGCCTGCTATTAAGGCTAAATGGCAGGATAATACTAGTAAGAATGTTCTGATATAGCAAGATAATGCAAGACCCCATATAACTAACATGGATGAAGATTTTAGAAGGCATGCTAATGAAGATGGGTGGAACATTCAACTAACTTGTGAGCCTCCAAATTCTCCAGATTTAAATGTTCTTGATTTGGGGTTTTTCAGAGCCATTCAGGCACTTTAGCAAAAGGAAAAAGCAAACACACTCCAGCAACTTGTTGACAATGTTATGCAAGCTTATGAACAGTTGGAAGCAATTAAACTTAACTATGTGTTCATTACTTTGCAGGCATTTATGACAGAGATTATGCAACTCAAAGGTGGGATTGACTATCCTATACCTCATATGCACAAATCAAAACTAGCAGCACAAGGTAATGGTTTATTACCTGAATATCTAACTGCTAACACAGAACTGGTGAAAAATTGCATAACATATGTAACAAATCTTGGTCATGCAAATAGTATTAGTGAACTGGTAGATGAAATTAATAGTGCAGAAAATGATTTGGAACTAACAGAGCATGCAGGTTGCAGTAATGACCCAACATGCCAAATCAAGTTGTTGGTAACATTATCAGTAAATGAAGGTGTCATTAGTGCGAACCAAGAATGATAGATCAAGGACAAAATACTCACTTTTTGAAGATAGGCGATGAATGCATTCAGAGTAAACGAGAAGGAATGATAAATCGAATCGTGCAATTCAACTTTTTGAAGACAACAAATCAATGCAATCAGAGTACAAGCATGTAGAGCAGAAAAACATATGTATGCAGACATGCAATTTATGTACCCTTTTGAACTTCGCACAAGTTTTTAAATCCTTTTGGGCAGCTGATGTAAACTGAAGTAGTTAAATGGCAAATGTGCTATGGCAGTAAAACTTCAACATCATTGAGTTTCAAGTTAAGATAACCACAGATCACAATCCATGCATAGCCTGCATCACAATTTCTTATGGTGGCGTAATGCATGGATTGTCATCATTTAGCTCTCAAATTATCATTGAGCATCGAAAAAGAGTAATTCTAATCCATAACAGTTTATTAACATCATTAGTCCATTAAACCTAATTTAAAAGATAAAAACAATAAATCAGGAGAAGAATGAGTGATAAAATTAGACCTCCCATCGTATTTGCCTTCCAAATCAGGCAGAAACATACTCGAATACTGAGAATCAGGGACAAACGTATCAAGTTCCCCATAGGTGTCAGGAACAACATCACAAGAGTCGAAAATGGGCTGACTGTAACCACCAACATCAACAAAATCCTCATACATGACTTCATCTCCCTTCACACCCTCGTCATCTTCACTTTCAATGGCAAACATAAGATCAATTTTTGCCATCTCAGTCAAAATGAAACGACGGTACTTGGGGCTTTCACGCCTTTCCCTCAAAATCTTCATCCTTCTCTCAACATCAACTCTCATAAACTCCGCCATCACTTCCCTAGCTTTCTCATCATCAATCTCAACAACATCAACGGAGTTGTTGAACAAACAAGGACCGTCATCAAAATCATCATCAACATACCTTGGAGCGCAGTTGAAAAAAAAATCAAATTTATGGCGATTTAGATAAAAATCCATTGACATATTGAATTATTGAGAGATGATTTTAATTGTAGATCAGAAGGGAGGATAAAAGATGAGAAACGAAGGATTTTAATGGAGATTGACAGAGAAGTAGATAGAGAAAGGGAAAAGAGAGTGGCGGAAGAGAGAGAGAGGGTGAGATTAGGGTTTATGTGATTAGGGGCTCAAATATGGCGGGTACAATTAGGGTTAGGGATAAATGGGCCGGATTAGTTAATGGGTTAGTATTAGTGTTAATTGGTTGGGTTAATAAGGTGGGTTAGTGTTTGGGTTAGGAAATAAAGTGTAGGTATAAATTGTAAAAATAAGAAAGAAATAAGGATAGAATGGTAATTGTATAGATGAAAAAGTTACTAAAAAAGGAAAGGAGAACATTACCTGAATAATCCGTTTCAGGAAAGAGGGAACATTATAACGACTGGGAGGGAGTAGATATGAAAACGTGAATGGAAAAACATAAACTAAATAAGCAAGGGTAAGAATTACCGAAATAGAAGTAGAACTTGAATTGCAAAGAGAAACAAATGCTTGAATTAACTTGGAACCAAATGTTTAACAACTACAAGCTTAATAAAATTGTAAACTAATATGAAAACTATGGAGAAAATTATATTTGTTTAAGGCTATGAAGAGTAAAATGAGACGTGAAGAAGAGATGCCTAAAGCCTTGGAATACCTCTCCTATTTATAGGAGAGGAAGAAGAAACGAAAAAATCCAAAGAGCAGTCAACCCCGATCGGGGCCGCCAACCCCGATCGGGGTCGTGGTAATCCGGGTTAATTCCCTTAATTCTCTTCTTAATTGCAAATGGCATCCAATGTTCGTGGTTAATGATGCGATTAATCACCCGGTTAATGCTTCACATTCCTAGCATCCAAAGCTTCCTTAGCATCCAATGCCTTCACCTTCAAATTGGACTTTTATATCGGGCTTGACTTTGCTTTTGACAACATTTGAATTAAACATGTTGCTCCACCAATTTCTTCATGCAAAATCCACTCCAATACTCCATGCTTAGTCCAACACTTGGTCTTGTTTAGCTAAGTAGACTTGGTGTACAAAATGATAGGAAAAAACCTCTAAATGCTTAGATTCCTACAAAAACATAGCAAACACAACAATACACCTAGAACACAAGATTAGCTCAAAAGTATACTAATTAAAGTATGACAAACAATAGAAACCGAGCTAAAATGAGGGGTAAAAGTATATATAAAATGAACATATCAAGCATCGTAGATGTTGTATGCGAGCTTTTTCCCGTCAAACTCTATAGTTAGGTTCGATTAGATACGTCAATCTTAGTTTTAGAGGTTTTCATGAAAGGCCTCCCCAAAAGGATTGGAGTGGCCCTCGAGTCGACTTCCATGTCAAGAACATAGAAGTAGTCGGCCGGGAAAGTCAAGTGGTCTACCTCTACCAACACGTCCTCCACCATTCCCTTTGGGTATATGTTTGAGCGATCCGCAAGTTGGATCACTACATCGGTTTTCAACAAGGGTGGGAGTCCTAAAGTCTCATAAAGATTATAGGGCATTACATTAATTGACGCTCCTAGGTCTAACATGGCATGGGTGAAATCTTTCTTCCCAATAGAGCAAGGTATAGTGAACATCCCCGGATCGCCACACTTCTTAGGAAGTGACTTTTTGAAAATGGCGGAGACATGTTCACTCACCTTCACTCTTTGGGTTCCCTTTTTTGAGTTTCTCCTAGGTGTACAAAGTTCCTTAAGGAACTTTGCATACCTTGGAACACCTTTTAACAGATTTAGTAAGGGAATGTTCACTTCACACTTTCTAAAGGTTTCATAGAGATCCTCATCTCTTTTAAACCTCTTAGAATGTGTGAGAGTATAAGGAAAAGGTACCTCCACAACATGTTCTCTTATGATCTCCTCAATATGATCATTGGTGTTGTTGTCTTTGTCTTCTTTGTCCATTCTCAATGGACTCTTCAATTCATCTCCACTAGCTTTTGATGATGACCCTTTTTCTTTCTCAATCACAAGCTCTTCTTCTACTTGTTCTTCAATGTTAATGACCCTCTCATTTGACTTTGCCTTTCTCTTCTTCTTTGGGGGAGATTCTAGAGTTCTCCCCTTCCTCAATGTCACTGCACTTGCATTTTCCTTTGGAGGAAATGTTGTAGATGGAATTGAATTGGAGTTCTTTTGATTGTTCTTGGCAATCTCTTGTGCAATTTGGCCAAGTTGGATCTCAAGGTTTTTCACTTTGTCAAACCTATTGGTTGTCTCGGCTTGCCCTTTCATAAGCATCTTAAAAATCTCCTTGGTGGATAAATCGTCATCTCCTTGAGAGGAGGAACCCCCTCCTTGAAAATTCTTGTGGTTGCCTTGGTAACCTTGGTTACCTTGATTTCCAAATTGGAAAGAACTTTCTTTTCCTTGTTGAAAATTTTGGTTTCTTTGGTAATTTGGGTTGGGACCTTGTGAATTTTGGTTCCTCAAATGGTTGAATTGCCCATTTTGGAAACTCTTTGAAGTATCCCCTCCTATTTGGATCATATTTGTAGTATCCTCCCCCGGTGGGATTTCTAGAATTATAGTTACCATGCATCATGACACTCACATTCTCCTTGCTTATCCCTTGTTCTTCCATGATGGGACAAGACTCTATCGGGTGTGGACCTTGACAATAATTGCACTCTACATTGGATCCTTGTCCTCCACCTTGATTGTTTCCCACCAATTGAGCCACCATTTTGGTGAGATCATCCACGGTCTTCTCAAGTTTTTGGTTGGAAGTGGAGGGTGTTTCAATTGAGTGGAGAGTTTTAGACCCTCGACCTCTCCCATAGTTTCTTGTGCTTGCGGCTAACCTCTCTATGATTTCATTTGCCTCCGCCAGAGAGTAATTGTCAACCCCACCACCCGTAGCGGCATTCACCATTATTTGGTATTGTTGAGTAAGACCATCACAAAAGTTAATCAAAAGATCATCACCACTTAGTCCATGGTAGGGAAATTGAGCAACCAACTTCTTGAACCTTTCCCAATACTCATACAAGCTTTCACTTGGATCTTGTTCCGGAGAAGTGATGGCTTTCTTGGAATGGTTATGTCTTGAATCAGGGTAGTATTTTCAAGAAATGCCGCTTTCATGTCCTTCCAAGTACGAATTGTACCCGGTGGAAGGTAGAATAGCCAATCCTTTGCCGAATCTAGTAAAGAGAATGGAAAAGCTCGCAACTTAAATTGGTCTTCTGTGACACCATTTGGTATAGCACCTTCACACATTATATGGAATTCGGAGAGATGACGGTTGGGGTCATCTCCCGCATGCCCATGAAACTTCGGTAGATTGTGGATAAAGTAGCCCTTCAACTCGAAATTTGCATTGGCTCCCATGGGTGGGTAGGCAATGCATAGAGGTTGAGTATCCCGGATGGTTCTTGTATCATTAGCCATTTGTAGATATTCTACTTCTATTGGATCAACCGAGAGGAGTTCGAAGTCTTCCTCTTCAACTTGTCCTCCCCTTGGAGGTCGTTGATACCAAGGGTTGGTGAATAGCCAAGAATATTATTAGGTGAATTACTAGGTGAATTTGATAAGTTGAATTACTAGGTGTCGTAATACTAGAATTAACTACCAAATTAATAGTTTATAAGCCAAACTATACTCTAGATTACTCTAATTGATAAAGCAATATAGTGCAAGTAAGGGGTCGATCCCAAGAGAAGGACTTTTAAACTAAAGACTTGAATTGTAAACTATTGAATACTTAGTTAAGACTCTACTACTAATTAAGACTCGCTAATCAACTTTATAAACACACAATGGTTATTAACAATGACAAACAATAGGTGAACATAGACCAAAAAGGGGGTTTGAGTTGATTGGTAACATGAGTATAAAAGAAAGTTGTAATCTTTTCTAACAAGACACTCTAACAAACACTTAGTGTGCAAGAAAATTCAATATTAAAGAGAACTTGGTGTAACTTCCTCTTAGTAACCAACAATTAGTAAAGTTTGACTCTTTTTACTCTCTCAAAATTATCTACCCAATACTACCATCTCAAGATGTTGATACATGTAAATTAAACCATCTACGTATACCCTTCAAACTTAGACAACAAGTCATTAAACCATGAAAAGAGACTAAGCATGAGCATTAAGATTTTAACCAAAAGATGAAGCTAGGATCAATCCCTTATAAGATTAAACCATACAAATGAGAAAAAGATATAAACTTTCCTACTTATTATATGAATCCTTTAAACCAAATCAACATACAATAAGTTTGCTCCAAATAATTCTAGATAGATTAAGCCATTTCTCTAGAATTTGCAATAGTTGAACAACAATAAGCATGGATGGCCAACCCAAACATAAACATCATTCAACATAAGGAATTAAGCACAAGGAAAGGATATTAGATAAATTAAGAGAGATTAGAGAGTCTTACAATACCAAAGTTGAAAACTTTGAATGAAATTACACCAAGTAATGGAAGATTAGCCTTCCATAATTGTCTTACAACCCAAGTTTTGTGGAAAGATTACAATGAAAATGGAAATGATTAAGGTCTAATTATTATCAGATTCAAAGCAAAGCATAATCCCTTTTGTTCTCAAATATTTGGGGTATATATAGTGCTACACGAAATCCTAGGGTAAGCACGGAATGGGCCTTGATTTACGCCAAAAAGCAGAGCAACAAATTTGAGTCCAGCACACCGGCAGACCGCCGGCTTAATGGCAGACTGCCGTGGCAGACTGCTGTGGCAAATGGCAGTCTGCCAAAATGCCTGGTCGCTTCTTTCCAAAATCCACCTTAATGCTTGTCTTGTTGCTTCAAAGGTCTTTCTTGCCCTCCCTTGACTTGTGACATAACTTGGACATGATCTTGTTCACTTTGTCAATCCCGAGCAAGTCCAAATACACTACGATCATAGCCCCGACAATAGAGAATCACTTATTATCATAAACATACTTAAAGACCCTTATTAAACACATGAGTGGTGCTAAGAACACTCACTTGACTCGACTCTTTATGACACTATCATTAACCTTTGTCTATGTGGCACTGAATAGCTATTTACTATGGATGATGTGCAGACAAGAGTTGATCCAGGTAAAGATGTTATCTATGTCAATGGAAACCGCTTACCTAAAAGATTGCCACCGAAGGTCTATCTTGCTCTGAACAAGCCAAAAGGGTATATTTTCAAATCCAACAATGTTTACAAAGAGCTATTGAATTTTTTTTCCTTTCAATCTTTGTTACTGCAAGAGTTTTTTTAAGTTGTAATTCAGAACTTTGAAGACATTGTTATTCTTTGCTTGATATACTTTCATCATTTCAGGTACATATGCTCAGCTGGTCTGAAAGAGTCGAAGTCTGTTCTGTGTTTATTTGATGACTTTTTAAAAAGTTGGGTACGTGCATCATAGGCTACTTTGACTTCTCTCACATTTTTTTTGGTTATCTTGACACCCTGAACTCTGAAGCTTTTCATACTCTAATCTGTCATCATATTGCTTGGCATGCCCTCAGGACAAAAAGTTTCCTGGAGAGCTAAAACCACGACTATTTACTGTGGGCCGCCTGGATGTTGCAACAACGGGGTTAATTATTGTCACCAATGATGGTAAATTTACAATTCCCTGTCTAACTTCGTAGTTTCAGGATTATGTAGCACAATTTAGAGTTATGAAGACAATAATGTTTTTTTTTTTTCTTCCTGTCCAGGTGACTTTGCCCAAAGAGTATCACACCCTTCTTCTAATCTAACAAAGGAGTAAGTGCCCTTTTACTTCTGATAGTTAAAGCAATTTGTAAAGATTTTCCTCTTCTGTGGTAAAACATAAACTTAATGCACTGTTCTTCTCCTACCCGAGGAAGAACCTAAAAAAATGGAGTTGACTTTCTGTTTTGGGCGTTTATTGGTACAAGACTACAAGCGTCATTGTTTATGATCATAATTAATCTTACCTTTCTAATTTTCTTTATCAAGTAACCAAACTTGGTGTAGATCAAGCCAAATTGTGTTGCATGTGCTTTGTTGGGAAGGGCTGTTCATGGTTTTGTACTACGACCTAGGGGAAAGATAAACTAACTTTCTTCGACCTCCAATAGCTTCAACGTAGAAGTTCTATTCTACGTTCATGGTTTTGTGCTAGGAATTGTTGGGAAGGGTTGTTCTAGTAGGTTTTCTAAAAAAAATTAATTTACATCTTCAGTTTGTCGGTAGGGCTTGGAAATTAATCAAAGTATGCATTTTCTTTAATTACTAAAAGTTGCAGAAGTAAATTTTGGGAGGTTATTATCAAATTTTGAGAGCTCTGCAAATTTTAATGGTTTGTAGTTTACAGCTGATCTATTTATTCATTTCAACTTTACAAATTTGTAGAAGTAGATTTCCATGGTGTGAGTTGAAAATTCCTATATTATTTTGTCTATGAGTAAATTGGAGGGGGAGGAGAAAGAGTGTGACAGGTATTGGCTATCCAAGAGGAAAAATGAGCATTCCAAAATGACGGACGTTTTTTAGTTTTAGATCGAAATTCTAGTTTTGAATTTTTTGTGTTTCCCAAACAGGAAATTTGGATTTGGAATTTATTTTTCACTTTTCATATTTGAAATGACGAATTTTACTTCAAGTGCTGTTCCGAAATTCTATCTTATATGAAATTCCTAGCTATTTTTACGTAACTTGCTAGATGCCTATGTATCTCAATCTTTCTTGTCAATCTAATTAATAAATCATGAGTTATGCTTTGATTGTATACTATCTTACATGGAGTACTATATATTTATGAACTTTGGAAGTATAAACAACTGCTTTTGTCTGCAGAATTGTGGGGTGGGTATCCTGTGTCTACGTTGTTGATAGTCTAACTGGAGTTAATGATAACATAAGTTTGCCACCATGTTTAGTGCTGTATCGTATGATCAGTCTGTGATTAACTTCAGTTGGCATCTGTAGATATATTGCCACAGTTGTTGGTGATGTCCATAAACGTCACTTAGTGGCCCTTGGCCAGGGAACAACAATTGATGGTGTGCACTGTACTCCTGAATATGTGGAACTACTTCCTCGGCAGCCAGATAAACCCAGAGACCGTCTTCGTATTGTGGTAAACGTTGTTAATTTTCCTTCTATGACATGTATATATGGCTCTTTTCTCATAGTAATTTCAGAGTCCAATGTATCATTTCAGTATGCATTGATCTTCGTAAATTTGAATTTGGTTGCATTATTATGATTCCTATGCATGTTAATTTTGGGGGATCAATTTAATTTGTTATAATTTGTTATACAAAGAGAGTGTCGCCAATAGAGGACAAGATGATGGAGAATCGGTTAGGATGGTTTGGCCATGTGAGACGGAGACCTATTAATGCACCAGTTAGGACGCTCAAAACTTAGGGAACATAAAAGGTTGCAAGGGGTAGAGGAAGACCCAAAAAAACTTGGATGAAGGTGATTCAAAATGATAGGAGATAACTTGTGATTGAATAGTGTATGGTGACGGAGAGAGCGTTGTGGAGGGAAATGATAAGTGTGGATGATGGAATTTGATTTTTTTTTCTTCAGTATTTATTTGTTTAAAGAGAAAATTGTTGATTATAGCCTTTGAAAAACCCTTTTTTGAAAATTACAGCCTTATATAATTTTTTTTTGTAAGTTACATCCAGGATATCACTTCCGATGAGAAATTACAGCCAAAACATTTACTCCGGTGGAAAATTGATGCAAATTTGAATTTTTGTCACTTGAGTTCATCTTTTTTGACGAAAATGCCCTTACCTTCATCTTTTATATCCTTTATGTTCATCCCTTATAATTCATCTCTTATGTTCATCATATTTCACAACTCCATCATCTCTCCTAATTCTCCATTTTTCAACATTCTCACCTAATTCAATTTGCCCCTCTTCTTCAAATCTTAATCAATATAATTGAATTCTATTATTTCCATTTTCTCTTAAAAATTGTTAGTGTTCTTCATCATCTCTCTTATACTTTATAAATCAATTTCCCCAAATTGGAAATAATTAGGGTTCTTCAATTTTGGGCTTCTTGATGATGCAACAAATGTTGATTTTGTTGTTGTTGTTGTTGTTGTAATTTGTTTGATTAATTAATTGATTTGAGAATGTTGGATTGATTTTTGAGAAATTAGATTTTAGGGTTTTAGAAGAGATTGATGTTGAGGGTAAAAAAATCTGGGTAAGCTTTAAAATAAGACAAGGGTATATCGGTCAGATTTTTTAAAAATTAGCCAGAATCCTCAACTTGGCGCAATTTTAGAAAAAAAAGTGATATTTTGGATGTAATTTGCAAAAAAAATTATATAAAGCTGTAATTTTCAAAAAGTGATTTTTAAAAGGTTGTAATCAACAATTTTCTCTTGTTTAAACTCCTTATATAATAATGCTTTGTTTACTTTTAAAAATTTTCAAACATTAAATTTTACTTCTATTTTCAAAATAATTGTTATTAATTTTATTTATATCCAAGTTTTTGTAGCATAAAACTGAACTGTTAATTTTTATACCTATAGGTTTAGCTTGACCTTAGTATTATGTTTTCCTTCTCATTTGCTTTTCACTCTTTTCTTTCTATCTCTTTCCGTTTTGTGGTGTGCGACCACTCAGTGACGGTCGGTTCTAAAGGTTGATTCATGTCGGCCGACCCCAAATCATTTTGGGATCAAGGCTATGATGTTGTACAAATAGAATGGCTTGTTGTATACTTCTATGGTGTCTTCAGGTAGTTGAGATGTAAAGGGCAGGCGTAGCTCATAGTTATTAGTGTTGTAAGTTGCATTGTTTCTCCACATAATCATCATATGCTTCTCCTGAAGCTGAAATTTCTATTTGTCTCTATAATGGAGCAAGAGAGTTTTTCCTCCAAATTTTTCATATATTGGAGGGATTATGATTTACTCAAAATCTTTCATATATTGAAGGAATTATGATTTTTCTTGGAGGTGGGAAAATGGATCTCTCAATTTCATCCCCCATACACATTTGTCCACCCCTGCTGACCAAACAAGGGAAATTGTATCCCTCCAAATAAAGGGTTAATGGTTGCTAGCTTTGGTGAGGTTGGGATTCTTTACCAACTAATTTATGGAGCAATTGACAGGTTAGTGAAGGAAGAAACCATGAGGTTCGCGAGCTGGTGAAAAACGCTGGGCTTGAGGTTGGTTCCTCTTTTTGAGCTATTATTAACTACTGATTACTGACAGCATGATTGCGGCTGTTTTTCGTCTCCTGTGAGACAGTATTCGCTAACTAGGGTAACTATCAGTTCTATCAGGCAGCTGCACTTGTCTTTACTTGCTTTCACTCAGATATGGCCCTGTTCAACATACATATAGGAAAGTTCAGTAGTGCTACGAGCCCAATCAGTGGTATCAAAACCAAGAACATTTTTGTCAGTTATTTTTTTCATTTTATGCCTCCATATTAGATTTTGGAAGTACTTGACAACTATCACACCATCTTCTCAATAATATTTAACTGACCGATGAAAACATGATTCTCAGCACCTCTTAAAAAGTAACACATGTATAATGTGGATAAGTATCAATGAGAATCCGTACTCTCTAAACAATCTTTTTTTGTTTTGTTTTGGGCATGTCAGAATAGAAAACCCCTTTAATGATATATTTAATATTGTTATGGTTATCTTTCTCGACTACTCCGTGATTTAGAATTTTCCTAATGTCATGCTGTTTGTTTAACCTTTTCCAGATTCATACCCTAAAAAGAACACGCATTGGTGGGTTCAGGCTTTCCACTGACCTCAGGTAAGTATTAAGTTTGCAGCTTTCCTTGTTTTCTTTTAGGAATTTTGATGGAAGTTTCTGTTTTCTGCATATTGCCCAGTAACTAGTAGTAGTGGCTAAAAGTGACCAAGTATTGTTTTGTATTTATCTTAAGATAGATGCTGTCGCTGTTTTCTGCTTTAGCCTTTAGTAGCTTGAAACAATGTTGTCATGTTGAGAGAATGAAATATTTTTTGTGCCTTAAAGTAACGGCATGTGAGGTTCCTGCAGCTTAATTTCTCAAATATGACAAAAAATAGCCGATTTATGCACCATGTGTGTAAGTTGGGTGCCTCAAGATCCTAAATTTCTTTACCTATAAATTTTCGTATGTCACCGTGTATGTTTATAACAATCAAACGGATGGTTAAAAGCTTGATCAACTTAGTCATCTCATCATCACCATTACCCTGGCCTCTCCAAAGATGCTGCACTCCAAGCACGAGGGTTCAACTGGGCAGCGTTCCCCTATAATTTGAAACTGTTTGCAATACTGGATTAGGAATTTTTTTAACACTTTAATAAGATGGTCATATCATAGATTGTGGTCAAACCATCCTAGTTTAAACTTATTGCCCGGGTTTTTAATAGATAGGAGTGACAAGATTTTGAAAAACATGGCATCTCTAAATCATCAGCGATGTCGTACAAGCTCACACAAAACCTTGGAGCTTGTATGGTCCTCCAATTTGTAGAGGGAAGAACATCTTATGATGCAAGTTTGTATGATTTTGTTACTTGCTCTTTGAGTTACTAGCTAGAAAAATAGGTTTGGACTTTGGATTCTGGACTTGTTGGAACTTGCAACTTAGGACGACAGCTGCCTTGTGAGGGAGAGAGTGATAACATAAAATATTGATCTTATGACAAAGGTACACCTTGATGGTAATGGTGGCATTAATATAGTCATGTCCAAGTAGCTGATATTGAAATGTTAGGTTCTGTATAACTTCTCCTTTTTGACAAGCCAACATGTTTTGGTTCAATCATCTATGCTTTGCTTTTAAATGGCGCGTTAATCTCTTGTCACTTCCTTTAAAAGAAATCTGAATAATTGTACCTATTCATCAAGATCCTCTCTTTTCGAAGTTGTTGACCATTCCAGTACATGCTCCTCTCTCTGATCTTCGTAGTTATAGTAACTATAGGAAGACCTTGTATTAACCATCATCAAGATCCTCTCTTTTTGAAGCTGTGATGATTTGCTGTTTAATTAGCTACAAGAGTTCTCACGTGACAGGGTGGTGCCTCACTCATGGCATTATTTTTTATGGGCACAAATTATATTTTTAGTGAGCTTGAAATCTGTATAGTAATTTTGCTCCCATGACTTTTAAAATGCGGAAGTATGGCATCAAGTTCTTCGTATTTGAAATTCAGCGGCTACCAATTCTTTGCGTTGACTTTTTACTTTCACCTTTTGCATTTTCATAACTCCACCAGAACTCTTATTTTCCTTTGACATTTTCCTTTTCTCCAGTTTTGGGTTAGAGCGTATTCTATCACGTTGAATAAGAGACGCTCTATAAGTATTAGAGCGTATTGCGTATGGATGTGGTGTATTTATAAGGTCTTAAGCAATCTTGCTCTGGATTTCATTCCCGTGTTTTCCATTTTCCCCATTGTTCCATTTCATCGTCATCCAAGTAGGGTTGGCCTCAGTTTAAAAAAGCGCGCCGGAAGTGCATGTAAGGCACACCTTAGCTTGCCAAAGCGCCACGGTGCATTTTAGGTGCACCTTTTAGATAAGGCTCACACTACGCACTTTCAGTGTTTTTTCTTCTAGATCTTTAGTTATGCCATTCTATGTTACTCCGACACTTAACTGTCGTGTCGCTTGTCAGACACGTGTTGGTGTCCGACACGACACTTCGACACTTCAATTTAGACCACAAAATAGGAAAATTCACCCAAAATAGACGCGTCAGACACGACACCGTGTCGGGGAGTCAGAGTAACACAGATGCCATTTCTTCCCCATTATTCCTAACTTTTATTTCTTACCTGTTAGCCAACTTGAGAACTCCTAAAAAGGGTATTATTGCCCAAAATTTTATTTGGGAAATACAAAGTTGTTACTAAAAATGGAGTGCATTGCGTCCAAAGGGTGCGCGCTTTCCCCTTGCGCCTTGGCGTCTCACCCCCTTAGCGCCTAGCGCCTTTTCAAACCTTAGTTAAAAAAGCGTGCTTGGAGCGCCGTTAAAGCACACCTTGTATGACGCACTAGCCAAAAGCCTCGGTGCATTTTAGGTGTGCCTTCTAGAAAAGGCTCACCTAACTAAGCTCATTAATACACAATTTTCATATCTTTTTATTCTATAAATAAATTTTATAATAACGCCATTTCTTTTCCCCATTTTTGCCAACTTTTACTTATTTACATATTAGCCAATTTGAAAACTCTTAAAAGGGTATTGTTGCCCAAAATGTTATTGGGAAAATCCAAATTTGTTACCAAAAATATGGCCGCACAGTCTAACCACACAGATGCAGGCATTCGCCTTGCGTTTTACGCCTCGTTGCCTCGGCCTATGTTACTCCGACACTTCACTTAACTGCCGTGTCGAGTGTGCGACACCTATCGTGCCGATACCGACACGACACTTTGACACTTTACTTTAGACCAAAAAATTGAAAATTTTGCACAAAATAGTCGTATCCGACACTCGACACGTGTCAGACATAACACCCGTGTCGGAGAGTTGGGGTAACACAGGCCTAGGCCTCGGCCCCTTAGCGGCCTCGATGCATCTTGCGCCTCTTCAAACAAAAGGGATGGCAATTGAGGCTGAAACCGATCCTAAATGGAATCAATCCAAAGGAAAAAATCCAATCCAAACCAAACTTTAAGAAATCCGCCCCAGATTCATTATTTAAAAACCCATATTCAAATCCAACATAAAAAATCCGAACTAAATCCATTATTGGTCCATCCAAATAAGTTTCTTAAAAAATATAGGCTTTAATGCTTTATTACACTTTCAATTTTGGCCATATAGTACATTTTTATTAGGTCAAATTGGCTTTTGGATTATATCGTGGATCGGGTATGTACTCGGATTACATGAAAAATTATATTGGATCCCGTATGGATTGTGAAATTTTGGATAGATCCGTGATCTGCAAATCCCATCCCTAACTATGAGGGACCTAATTCTATTCTTGCACAGGACCTAAAGTTTAATTTATTGATAATAAAACACGTTAAACCATTTACAAACTATTACCTTCTCAACATTATTTTGTCTGCCATTTTTTTTTTTTCTGTAGGCTTGGGAAGTATGTTGAACTAAAAGAAAATGATCTCAAAGCTCTAGGAGGGGAGAAGTGAGATGGCAAGTGGTGTCTTTTGCGTTCCAACTTCCCGAGTAATCATGCTGCCAATGATGGTTAAGAGTTAAGACAGATATAATAGCGAAGAACGTTCATCACTTGTAGCATGGTTTTTGTCTACCTGACACTTTTTGGAACTTCATTGAGCCGCAATGATATTAGCCGCCCCATTGGTGTGTCGTGCAAGTTCCTTATCACAATTTTGGGATTATTACTCCCATTGGGTAAGATGTTTTTCAAGTGGAATAGAATATTTACAAGGAAAGATTTTACCTAACAAGTTGGAAAGCAGGAGTAATATGATAACAGTGGAAAATCGCTTAGCTGCATCGTTGTTGTCATGTACTTTGGGGAAGGAAAAGTAACTGATAAATCTGCAGTGCATCCGGAATGTTTTTATAAGGCTTATAGCATTGAATAGAAGACTAGAATTATTGTTCATTTTGTGTCATATATATTCCTAAAAAATGTTTTCATCACATTTGTATTTCTCATGTGTACAAAAATTGGAGTTTAATTTGATTTCAGTGTATCCAAATTGGGAGGATTACCATTACCTATTAGTGAATTTATCAGCCAGTCGTTTGTTTAAAGTGTAAAACTTAACAAGTTGTTTCCGATTTAATACACTTGAATAGCAAAAGATGTATTTGAGGGATTACAAATTGAATGGTGAATTAACCTTTTCAGGAAGAGTTGGATGTAATCAGTTGTCTTATCTTTGCATTGAAATTCTTGGAATGGGTCCATAATTGAATGCTTTTTAGTGGCATTGTGCATACAAGAAACTTGAATCATTGGCTTTGTACTTTTAAGAGGATGACAGTTGACAGTAATTCATGGATCAAGGTCAGAGGTAATCTTCACTTGATGCAAGACGGTCACTCTCAGTAGTGCCTTGTCAGCTAAGGCACCTTTGATTTCTAGTTGGCTTGATGACAGTTTTTTTTGTTCGTGGAGTTCGGAAACGCAAGTCTGGGTAGGCCAAAGTAACCATTTTACAAGAGTCATCTGCTCTTTGCGAATTTTACCTTAAATTGTTGTTTCTCACTCGCGTGATACCTGATTTGCAATTCAAGTCATGGAAGCATTAAGCTGTTAGACAATGCTAAGTGTGCGTACAAGAAATTGTTAGGTTATGCGAAGATTACAGTAAAGAATCAAAACCCAAGGTTTTCGAAATGTGTTGGGGAATGGGGGACTTGGGGTATGCTTGAACTGCTGCTGGATGGATTTGTATAAATGATGAAGCGACTATTTGGAGCTCTTCATCAGTGTATCTATCTCCCCTTGTTGGAGCAGAGTTACTACTGTGTTCTGAAGTACAAGTTTCAACAAACTCTCCAACAATTGAGTTGCTGCACAGAGATAAGTATCCTCTGCTTTGCCATATATCATGGGAAATAAACCCCCCTCGCGCTTAATTCATAAGAATTTTCTAAAAACACAAATTCTTACTTGTGAGCGTGACAAGCTTGTGACAACTCACACCCAATTTAAATAATTTTAAAAAAGAAATGGGTTGTGAGACGTTCCAAGTTTGTTACGGTCACTAAAAAAGACTTCATATTGGAGAGTTGATTTCATGAGAATTCCGAGTTGGTAACTTGGTGGACAAGTCTATCCTACATACATAATGCCTTGACTTGGTGTATATCCTCCTTTCTTGACTCCTCTCCTCTTTTAGATGTTTATTAAAGTAAGTATCTAAGAACAAAATAATGATTAAACAAAACCTCCCTAATTAAAAATTTACAAGTTTTAGGGTGTTAGGTAATGAGACAAATAAGAGTAGAAAGCATATGAAGCATGTCTACAACTTGCTACAAATTATTATACTGTAAAGAAGAGGTCCATCCAACATCTTAATTAATTAGACAGGACTTGTTAATATCAATCAATCAGCATAATAATCGTGCCGTAATCACTGATCACATACAGCGATATTCTACGCGACACGCACACATATATATATATATATATTCAAACGCTGACAACATCATCATAGAGAGATAGAGATAAATAAGAAGATGGAAGAAGGGCTGCTTGAGAATAACAGAGGAAACCAGGCATTTGGAAGACGACATGTAAGATGGCGAATTATAGTAGACGAGATGAAGACGATAAGTTGGATTGCAGGTCCAATGATGGCTGTAGTCTTGTTACAATACATGTTACAAGTTATTTCTCAGATGATGGCTGGCCATCTTGGTCCACTTTATCTTTCCAGTACTGCTATCGCCTTTTCCTTTTGTACTGTCACCGGTTTTAGCTTCTTGGTAAAGTTTTATGCTTTCCGCCAACAGTATTCATACTTTTGTATTTTATTTTATTAGGTAAGGAATATACATTGTTTGAGCTCTTTTGCTAATTGCTGCTATGCTGTATTTTATTAGATAGGACACTTTCTCCCTGCTTCATTGCATTAGTTTTTAACATGCTTTTTTCTCAGTTTGGGATGTCGAGTGCACTGGAGACTTTAAGCGGACAAGCCTATGGAGCACAACAACACAACAAACTTGGAACTCAAACATACACCGCCATTTTGTGTCTCCTCTTGACCTGCATTCCGATTTCCATGATATGGATTAACATGGATAAAATCCTTGTATTAATGGGACAAGAACCATCGATTGCCCACGAAGCCGGTAGATTCTGTACACTCCTAGTTCCGTCCCTCTTTGCCTGTGCAGTTCTTCAACCACTTGTTCGATTCTTTCAAGTTCAAAGTTTGGTCATGCCGATGGTCATTACTTCCTTCGCAACTATGTGTCTCCATATACCACTATGTTGGGCTCTGGTGTTTAAGTCAGGGCTATACAATGTCGGAGCTGCTTTGGCAATGAATATGTCATTTTGGGTGAACGTTGTTTTCCTCGCTTTATACATGAAATTCTCTTCTTCTTGCGCAGAAACCCGTTCTCCACTCTCCATGGACATCTTCCATGGAATTGGAGAGTTTTTTGGTTATGCCATTCCTTCCGCTACAATGGTTTGGTAAGTTCAATTTCTCTTTGCATCTTATAATTAATTCCTCACATTTGTTACAGAAAAAACTACTTGAGAAAACCAGATCTTTTGACTAACGATTAATTCGTATGCTTATAGTTTAGAATGGTGGTCATATGAGTTGCTGATCTTGCTATCAGGGCTGCTACCGAATCCTGAACTCGAAACTTCTATCCTCTCAGTGTGGTAATGTTTATTTGTAACTACTCCCAGAGCATTTGTATCATTCCTCATTGCATATGAAATGACTATGTTTTGTGTGCATGTTTGGTCGGTAATAGCTTGACAACTATCGCAGCACTCTATGCATTACCTTACGGAATTAGTGCTGCAGCAAGGTATGCTTTTGACAAGTATTTTTCTTATACGGAGTACTGCATAACAAATTTGTTTTAGATTTCTTATACATTTTGATTTTGAATTTAATATACAGCACAAGGGTGGCCAACGAACTTGGGGCAGGGAACCCTGAACGCGCTCGAACAGCTGCCTTGGCAGCTTTGGTGATTCAGGTGGGTTGTGGTATACTTGTAAGCTCCACCTTATTCGCCTCACGAAGAGTTTTCGGATATGCTTTCAGCGATGACAAAGAAGTCATAGATTATGCCGCGAGCATGGCGCCTTTGGTTTGTCTCAATATTCTAATAGACGGTCTACAAGCCGTTCTCTCTGGTAAGCATTACTTGGTTAGTCGGAAGATGATCAGAGAATGCAAGTTCACACATTTAATTAGGCTTTTCTTTCGGGCGTCTTGTAAAACAGGCGTCGCTAGGGGATGTGGATGGCAACATATAGGTGCTTATGTGAATCTTGCTGCATACTATCTTTTCGGAATCCCAATCGCAGCAACACTAGGCTTCTGGCTACAAATGAGAGGAAGAGGCTTGTGGATCGGAATCCTTTGTGGTTCTACTGTGCAAGTGCTGCTTTTATCCATCATTAATGCTTCTACAAACTGGGAAAAACAAGTATGACCCACCTCTTTTGCTATTTCTTATTTGATTAATATCTCAGCTATTTAGAGGGAAAAAATAGCATAGGGGGTCTTTATTGTGCTCACTGTTTTGTTGGTATTACAGGTATGCAAGGCAAAGGAAAGACTATTAGAATCAAATTCTAAAGGTGGTAATGGAACAAATATAGATGAACAGAGACTATTGAACTGATCATTCGACAATTCTTCAGCTGATTACAAATTTTCCAGTTATTGAAAGAGCTACACTGTTCTTGACAACGGCGTAATTGACGTCCTGGAATGTGTTACAACGTGCTTCATTAATGATGTTATTGTGTTAACAGCAACAGTTTTGGCATTGTAAAAATATAAACACAAACTTGAATATAAAATTGTAACTCCTCATTTATGAATTCATAAACCTTTTTTTAAAGCACAAGGAGGTTGCAAATGTCCTAAATCCTCCTGTGTCAATGTTTTTTGTTTTGTTTTTTTTTTTTTTTATTAGGTAATAAAACTAGATTGATCCTCTAAGGTAAGTTCAACCTATCTCATCCTTTCGAATGATAGAGGTAAATTGAAGCCACCGGCTTTCAAACCACCTCGAAAGGTCCAATAGAAGCCATAAAATCGGCAACTTTGTTGACCTCACGAAAACAATGTTTAATTATCACTTCATCAAAGAACTGAAGATCTAATTTTACATCCTTGATAATACTAGAAATTTTCCAAAGAATTTGCCAAAGTATTACGGATTGAGTTGATAATACATAAATTATCACTTCCTACAATTAACTTCGAGATTCCTAAGTATTTAGCTGCTAAAATGTCTTCTTTTAAAGCGAGAGTTTCAGCAACAAGAATACTATTAGATCAACACTTTTTTGCTCATAGCAAAACGACTCTACCATTATCTCCTGTGTCAATGTTGAGCAACTGCTGGAAGGTTGATTTTTTTTTTCAATAAGATAAGAAAACTAAGTTGGGACGGAGGGAGTATATGTAACACCCCCTTCTTACCCGGTCAAGGTAATTGGGAGATGTTACCATCTCGGTTTCCCGAGGCGGTAAACTGGAGATACAATTAAGAAACATTTATTATAAATACAAGTTTAGTTATTACAAATATAAAATAATGGATAAATGAAATACAACTCGTCTATGATTATGTCATCCATGCTACACTACTCGACTCCGATTCCAAGGCGCGGCCCAAATCCCGATTACGTCAACAAGCAAAACCTGTACTTAACCTGCTCCCCATATGATTGGAAATATCATATGGATCGACACAGGCCACCCCGGAAATAGGTAACAAGTACACAGACACACAAACGTCAGTTTAAATAAATAAATAAAGTGTGACACGACTCAAAGTGTGTGAGTATGCAACATGACTATAACATGAATGAACCATTATCAAACAACCACTACCACGGTACCGGGACACGCCTAGATATACCGACACCCACACTGGTACCGGGACACGCCCATACATACCAACAACCACAAACAGGTACCGGGACACGCCCAAACATACCGGGTCCGGAAGCCAACCGGATCCCCTGCCAGACGTCGTGTCTCAACCACACGAGTCCCTCCGTAACTCAAGCCATTAATGTGCACATCCCTCTTGGAGTGGGAAGCTCCAAGAGGCGACTCAAGCGAAAGACGGTCTCCCAACCGCCTTCCGTCTCCATACAACAAGTAACCAATCAAACCTCCATGTCCTCCGACATACAAGACAACACAATAAATGCAATATACCATATAACATGCCAATTACCGACTCATTTAATGCAATTGATAACAAATGACTCATTAGAAAATAAACACAATATTGAAACTGAGTAGGATAAACCCACCTTTTAGCATACTCCGTAAGCAATCCGGCTAATAATAATCTTGCACAAAACCGTCACCTAAATATAATAATTAAATACATTTAATTACTAACTAATCTAGCTAAATTAAATTATATAATTTAATATAATTAAATTCAAATCCCGACTCGTACCCATTATTTAATAATTAAATCCCGACTCATACCCGTACTCCTGATGGTGTCAAATTCAACCTCGCAAGTGCACGGTTGTCGTCACGCAAAATTGAGGGTCGATCCCACAAGGAGTTAGGAAGATTACTAATTGTTTTAATTCTTAGGCTTAGCTAAGTCGACAATATTTAGATGAGGTTATTAAACTAACAACTAACCTAAACAAAATGAAATGCAATTTAACAAGAGAAGAAAAAAAAGAGCAAGAGAAGATTAAGTTGTAAATCAAATGATTAAAAGGCCTAGAACTCGGTTCCCCCTCAACAATTCGTAATTCCACATCACGATTCCCTAGACTAATTATTTGGGCAGACAAGTAAGGAGGAGATGGCTCTAATTCGCCTAAAACCCGCCTCTCGGGTTCGCAATAGAACACTAGCACTCCCCACCAACCCCCCTCTCGGGTTCGAAGGTCGGAATCCTTAGCTTAACACCCGGTTACCCCAAAAACATGCATATTCCCAAGGTAGCCTAATATTGGATAAGGTCATTTAGCCCCCATCGAATTCCGGGTCATCCCACTCTTCCTCTCGGAGGTCGATTTCAAACGCTAGCCTAGAGGTATCCTCCCTTGCTTCTCCCTTTCGGTCTCAGCCTAGGTTAGCAATAAGACCAAATCCCGGGTACCTGATTCCCGACCTAACCAACTCTCGTTGGTGGACAAGGGTCACAAATCAACATTACCCAAAATTGACTCATAAATCAAATCAATCCTCTAGTCTACCCTTACCAATCTCCCCCAACAATTAGCCTTTATGTGAATCAATTAATTAAATTACTCATGTTGGGTTAAACCGAATCCTAGTGAAAGACTACTCACTAATCATGGTTGTCAAGTCAAAAACAATTAATAAAGATGGATTCTTTAAGCATAAACATGATAGGAGAATAAATTCTACTACTAATCATGCAATAAACCAACAAAATTATGAGGAAAGGCAAATTAGTCTAAGATGGGTAAGGATTAAACCAAAAGACACAAACTTTGACACAATAAACCCGAAGACTCAATCTTTGGGTGAAAACAACAATGGTGAACAAGGAAAAGATTAACAAGAGAGAGAAAAACAACAATCAAACAACAAAGAGAAGAATTCTAACATAAACAACTAAACAAAACTTAAGAGAAAACAAATGTAAACAAATGAAACTAAGGAGAGAGATTGTACCAATTCAATAACAAGAAGGAAACTTAGATTGAAAATAAGGATGGAGAAATCTTCAACCTTTTTACAACCCAATTACTAGAACTAATAATGTGACACTCTCATACTCCAAGTGCCTTACCAGGACCACTTAAGGTATGAGAACGTCACCATCTCGGTTACCCGAGGCAAAAATAATCAAATGACAATAAAGAAACATACTTAAATAACAATATAGTTTAAAGTGATTATATGTCCAAAACCCAAAACTGATAAAAGTGAAATACAATGTTCTCAAATCCAAAAGTGCTAAACAACTAGTCCAAAACAGCGGAAGACTCTAAGACTGCATCGTGGTGACTCATCCCAGCTAACCCAAGCGTATCTTCTCATACCTGCTCGACAACTACTCACCACCCCCGAATGGATCACCACAGTTTTCAAAACAATTTATGGGGTCAGTACTAATTACACAAAAACAATGCCACAATGAAACAAGTACACAAATAGTTCAAACAGCTGAGCACAACCCCAGTCTCCATCTCCAATCTCCACACAACTGACTACACACTAAAGTGTGTAACCCTGCCAGAGTACCCATCGCAACAGGTACTCCTCGCCGCCAGTAGGGGACCGCAACCGTTCCCACCTAAGCCCCGCTCATCTCCATCGAGCGATAAACCCACGTTCATTAATGTGGACATCCCTCCTGTGGCGGGTTCCACAGAAGGCGAATCAAGGGCGTGAAGTCACTCCCGTAAGTGACTCCACTCAGCCAGGGACGCACCCCGAAGATCACAGACAGATACAAACCAATCAACAGTAGAAAATCCACAACCAACCAGATCAACCAACATTATACGTAACCAATAGCCACAACAACATTCACCACACAATCATGTAACTAATACTGAGTAGGGAAACCCTACCTGGAATGCAAACACCGATAATAGACGATCAAGCAGCTAACTCAGAATCTCTCCTCAACGAATCCTCCTCCTATACATACATACATACATACAATCACAACCATATTCACATAAACCACCAAAAACCCCCAAATCACCCAATTAGGGTTTAACCAACTTTAACGAAACAGTATAAAAATTATATGTAAAGCTTACCCTCGACTCAAGGATCACAAAGATGTAAAGAACGACGAAAACCAACACTCCTAGCTCCGGGATTTGCTAATAATGCGGCGAGGATGAAAGAACGTAACTCTTAATCTTCTCTTGTGTGTTTTAGGTTGCAAAAAGTGTTTTAAGAAAAAGTGACGGAAGTCTTATATACCAATCCACATTATTAACAAACCCGTCCAAATCACCCGTCAACTGACTAACTCGATCTAACTCGATCGAGTAAGTCACTTACTCGATCGAGTGACCCTTACTCGATCGAGTGCCAAGCTTACTCGATCGAGTACCCATCAGACAGACTACTGTTTTGCGTAAAACCATACTTACTCGACAGAGTAAGCCCCACTCGATAGAATACCCTAAGACCCATAAAACCGTAGTATTACAAATAATCTACTAATTATTGAAGGAATTAGTCTAATTAGGGAAGGATTAACAAAGTAATTAGCAAAGTTTCAGACTTGGAGAATGGAAATAAAGTAGATCTAGGGTTGTGTGTCTCAAAAATTACAAAGTGGTGGTATATATAGTGTTTGAAAAACAAATGGAGGTGAACCGGAAGAGAAAATGGGCGAAGTGAACCGTCCCTTAGGGACAAAATCTGTCCCGGCCGGTACGGGTGTTTGTCCTTGTGGCTGTCCCGGTGGGATGGATTTAGGGACGGACTCCAGCACTTGCTTCTTGTTTCTCTTCTTCATACCAATCATTGTCCCTAAGGGATGGCTAAAGGGACGACACTAGTTGCTTCATAACTCCTCCCTAAGGGACAAGGGGTCTTGAGAGCTCATCCAAAGGGTCTCCAAGTGAGCCGGGACCGCTCCTAAGCTAGGATTCCGCACCTAAGTCCTTGCTCCATCCAAATGGCTTCAAAATGCACCAATTCCGTCTCACTTTGCCTTGTTTCACCTACAAAGCATTATCTAAAGCCAAATGAACTAAAGGGAAGCTATTAGTACCAAAAATCGCTTCAAAGAGCGGGAATGACATTTGATAAGGCATTAAATAAGCGGTAAAATGACACAAAATAATAGCATATCAAATCTCCCCACACTTTTACCTTACTCGTCCTCGAGTAAGCTAGATCTATCGAAGTGGGTGCACAATATAAGCATCACTTGACTTATTCTAACTAATAAAATCCGAATGAGTATTAGCGCACTCAACACCCTTTCAACTCACGTAATTTCACTCATGAGGGAAAAGCAAAAATCGTAAGGCAAGTAAGGTCTTGCACAAAACTTAGACACATCCAACATAAAGGCACAAAGAGACAAGTAAGGATGCATCAACAAAAGTTTAGCCAATTTCCTCATCTAAATGGCTCAATTTTCATTTCAAGACAAAGAGTTTTATTAGGGGAAAAACCGTCTCGGGTCTCAACGAGGTGCCTAGTCCCTAGAATTAGCTCAAGCACCCTTTGCAACAATGCAACATGCTAATGAAACGAATTCAAGGCGGGAAAGGGGAAAAAAATAGCCTAACTTGCAAGATTGACATGACAAATGCACAAGATTAGACAATGCCAAACCGTTGACCAAGGGAGACTTAGAATGCCAATTTCCTCACGGATTCCACTCGCCGCTCAAGTGAATTTCGGGTGATTTCTTTTGCAAAATTAGTAACCAAGAATCACTCTCCTACTATGACTTGCGGGGTACGCCTGCATTCTAATGTGGAAATTCTCCCTAATAACCGTATAAGAAATGCAAAAAGGAAAGGAAATGTACATATAAAGAGGCAATCGGGTTGTAACGGGGCTAAGGGTTAGGTGAAAGTGGGTTGGCGCATGCGCCATTATAGGAATGTGGAGCTAATCATCGAGTAGTCATCATATCCTATCCGACTCAACCTTTCCTAGAATAACAAATGAGTTCTTTACAAAATGGTGAAACACTTAAGCTAGATATTGCAATAATTGCTTAGCTCATTTGAACAAAAAACACCAAGACCCCTTATTGCAACGCCTTTTACTACCCCTTTCTATGATGTATAAGGGGTGTTGCCTTGGCTTTTTCTTTCTTTTTCTTTTTTCATTTCTTTTCTCCCTTTTTTGTTTCTTTTTTATTTTTCATCTCCCTTTTTTTTTCTTTTCTTTTCTAAGACCTCTTATTATGCAACAATAGCCAAATTACGGGCTTAATGTTAACCCTTAACTCAAACATTTCAAACTAGGTTCCGACCCATATTCTAACACTACAATTACTACAATGACAAACTACTCGACCAGGTGAGTTGTTTATGGGATGTAGTTGATTATGTAGGTTTAATGAACGAAAGGAATAAGGCTTAGGCTCAAATGGGTTAATAAAAAAGGGACCTAGTCTAAAGGGTATAAACAAGGCTCGTATGGCTATGTGAGGTTAATTTTTATGCATTAAAATTGCCTCTAAACATGTACACAAAAAATAAACATTTCCACGGTACAAGTAATGATGCCACACTTATGCGTTTTTATGTGACGTACCTCGTAAGGAGGCCTACTCTCAATCCTAAACGGGGGCCGGTTATAGATGGGCCGGCCCATAAGGAGGCTCTATCCTCATAATTTGGTAGCTATATTGGCATCTAGTCAAGTCTAAGGTCCGACAAGGTTTCACAAGGCGGTCAAGACTTGCTCATTTTAGCACAATTTTCCGGGGTGTCTTTGCAAACACCCGTAACTATGTCATGCCATTAAGGTGCAAGCTACAAATAGGGAAAAAGCACGGTCAAGACAATTTTCGTCATATAAGGTTATTATTCCCCTTTTTAAAACATCTTTGACAAATATTTACAAATAATAGGGAAATGTCATGGATGCAACTAAACAAATATATACATAAGCTATATGAATGCAACTAACATCCTACATATAACATCAAACTAATCTAAATGCAAGCAATCTAAGGCCTAACAACATATAACCACACACATCACCAAGTTCCAAAAATGGAACATCCTCATCAACAATAGCCCATACTCCTCAACAATATATACAAACGATAGAAAATGGACAAGGAAAAGAAATAGGAAAGAGTATACCGAGCATCTTCTAGTTTCCTTGTCTCCGATGCTCCATGTGATGTGTGCTATCTAAACATGTTAGATAAAACGAATATATACAATGCATTTTTATAGGATTTTTTTTGAAAATTTTCAATTTTTTTGGAATTTTTGAAATATTTCTAAAATTTACAAGTAATGTACACAAGTATATATTTTGTGCAAAAATTTACAAATATATACGGGGTAGATATTTCCCTCCCCACACTTGAAATTGACATTGTCCTCAATGGAACAAAGTATAGGGAGAAAATAGAGTAAAATGAAAGAGCATGTTTTTGTATTTTTGAAATTAAATAACTTGTTTTTTTTGGGGCCTCCTCCCCACACTTTATAGTTACAAAATTCTATGACGAATGAAGGATGGGTAGGAGGCATATTTTTGAAAGAAAATAACATTTTTTTTTGGTTTTTGAATTTTTGAAAATAAGAACATATTTTTTGTGTTTTTAGATTTAATGTTCTCTCCCCACACTTATTTATTTACATAATTCCAAAGGAATAAATGTGGGAATTGAACCAAATTAAAAGACATGTTTTTTGAAATTTTTGAGTTTTTCAATTTTTTTTTTTTTTTTTTTTTGTATTTTGATTTAGCGAAAATGTAAATATGATGCACGAATTATTACTACATGATATGCTATGCAATGCTAAATATGCAATTAAAATGCTAATGAAACATAAGAAAAGAGATGAAAGAGATATTTTGTTTGTGTTTGAAAAGGGTAGTAAAGTAATTAGGAAAGTGTAAAGAAATGAAGAGATTTTGAGTGAAAAAGGAAAAGTAAAAAGGAAAAATCCCTTCTTTTTTTTTTTTTTTTTTATTGAAAACCAGGTAGAGGGGGGAAGGGGGCCCGTCCCGGCAGGGATGGGGAGGGTGCACCGGTGGGATGAAGGTGTTGGGTGCGGTATGAGTTGTACCTGCGGTACGAGGAGGGAGAGGGGGGGGGGGGTAGGGGGGTACCGGTCGGGATGGGTGAAGGTCCCGGTGGGACACCGGGCAGGGAAAGGGGTTGTAGGAGGGGCTTGTACCGGTGGGAGGGAGGTTTGTCGGGTGTTTCCCTTGTTTTTCCCCTGTCTTGCTTTTTTTTTTTTTTTTTTTTTTTTTTTTAATTTCTCCTTTTCTTTTCTTCTTCTTCTTTCCACTTCTTTTCTTCATGCATTTTTCATCCCCACTTTTTTTCTTTTCTTTTCTTTTCTTGTCCCATAGGGATGACTTTTGGGATACCGAAAATGAAACTTTTCCTCCTCTTCTTCATTTCCCCATTACTTGAGACAGTCTTTAGGCCAAAATAAAAGCAAAGTATGCTTCTAACAAAGGGTATTCGTGTCAAATCCGCTCCACTCGTAACAAACTACACACAAAACAAGTTCATCCAAAATTAGTACCCTCCTTCTCTTTCTCTCATGAATAGTTACTACTAAATGAGCAATGAATTACCTAATGCAAATGATGATGAGCTAAACTAATGCAAAACAATTTACTTGGATGCATGATTTGGGAGAGCTAATTTGAATTAACTCTTATTCGGTTAAGTAAACTAAACGCAAATGCAAGAAAAAACATAAATAAAGCAAAGGAAGAGAATTCGAACAATGTGGTGGTTCTTAAGGAACTCCACCAAACCTCTTATTTCAAGGGCTTCATCTCTTGATTTATTTAGTGACATGATCCATGTCACACAAGGCACGAAGCAACCGGTCGAAGGCTTTAACAAAAACCTCAAATAGGCACAAATAACACCATTTTATAGCAAGGCACACCCAACTTCTTTTCCAACAATTCTTGTTATGGTTCCTCTTACCCTTCTTAGCACCGTTTCTTGGGTCCTCTTGATGGTTAGAACCTTTCATCTTGGAATGGTAGCTAGGCGGTAGGAGGAACGGGATCTCATAAGTGTCACTAGTTTGGAAAATCTCTTCTTGGTCATCAAGGCAAGGAAATTGGTAGGGAATAGTAGGTGGAGGAGTCAACTTCTCAACATTGAGGTTCATAATGCTAACATTCATATCCCCATTTTCTTGACTTTCCTTTTGAACCGAACTATTTCCATTGAGAGCCGCCTCTAAGGCATCAATTTGAGCTTCCCAATCACTTGAAGAGTTATCCAACCAAGGTGCGTCTTTTAAAGAGCTTAGAACAAATGAATCCGAAGAGTTCAAGAACGATTCAATCTCATCATTAATTTGGTCTACAAGTTGATCTTCTCTTGAGTCATCTTTACCCAAATCTCCTTTCACATCAAGCCTCAACAAAGGATCACCTCCATTTCCCTCCTTGTTGGTTGGACAAACTTCCAATGGATCCAAGTGTGAAGGCTTAATATTATGCTCATTCAAACAATCCTCCAACACATCCACTCTACAACAAGAGTCACTCATAGAAGGAGATTTCATGGAATTTTCCAACGAGAATTCTATCTTGTCATCACCAACTTGAAGAGATAGTTTGTCATTTTTCACATCGATCAAGGCACCCCCCGTAGCGAGGCAAGGGCGCCCTAATATGATAGGAATATTTGAATCTTCGGGTATATCCATCACATAAAAATCACAAGGAATTTCAAGTTTACCCACTTTGAGTGAGACATCTTCCACAAAGCCAATTGGATACCTCACCGATCTATCCGCAAGTTGCAAAGATACTCTTGTAGGTGAAAGTTCAAAACCTTTCAATTTCTTGAAGGTCTTTAGAGGCATGAGACTAATGCTTGCCCCCAAGTAACATAGAGCCCTCTCTATTTAAACGGTCCCGATGGTGCATGAATAGAAAAAACTCCCCGGATCTTCAAGCTTTTGGGGTAACTCATTCATTAGAAGGGCACTACATTCCTTGGATAAATTCACCGTTGTTGAGGCATTAAAAGAATTTTTGTTGGAAATCAACTCCTTCAAGAATTTACCATAAGCGGGAATCTTTCTAATGGCATCAATAAAAGGCATGGTGATATTCATTCCCTTCATCATATGCATGAATTTCCCATATTTTTGCTCAAGCCTTGCACCGGCCAACCTTTGGGGAAAAGGAATTGGCGACACATATGTTCTCACATGTTGTTTTTTGGGTTCCTCAACAACCTTGATGGGTTCATCAACACCTTGGTGGACTCATCAACAAGCATGGGAGTCTCCACAACAACCTCTACAAGATCATCTTCAACCACTTTTTATTCATTCACTTTTGGTGGTTCAACCCCAACTTCCGGCTTGCTACTCTTTCTCCTCTTGATGAACACCCGGTCTTCCAATTCTCTACCACTCCTCAAATGTATAGCATTTATAGTCTTTGGGTTTTCTTCGGTTTTACCCGGAAACCTTCCATTTGAGGCTTACAATTAACTCATTTGAGAAGCCAATTAAGAGATTTGATTATCTGTCATTCTTTGGGAGGCTTGCATTTGAGTCCTTAGTTGGTTGATAGAAGATGTTGTCTCCTCTTGTTTTTGGTTAGAGTGGGTAATGAATTGGGTTTGAGTATTCATCAATTGATCCATCATGAGCTCCATGTTTGATTTGGGTTGGGTGGATTGTTGGAGAGGTTGGGAATTTTGGTGAAATGGTTGTTGGGTGGGTTGATTAAGTGGTTGGAATGGTGGTCTTGGTTGAAAGGTGGAATTTTGCTGCTGGGCTTGGAAATTTGGTGTAAATTGTTGTTTTTGTTGGAAAGTGGGGTTTTGGACATTTTGTGAGCCATAGGAAAAATTTGGGTGGGCTCTCATTCCGGGATGGTATTGATTGTTGTTGAAAGCTTGTCTAGCCGGACTTGATTCCCACACCCCATTAACTTGTTCCATGCAACTCACATCTCCCACCATCAAAGGGCACTTATTTGGTGGATGCCCTTGATCTCCGCAAAAGTCACAACTATAAACATGGGCTCTTGGTGAAGAATTGTTGGGTGTGTTAGAACTCAACAATGCAACTTGTTGTTTAAGCTCCTCTATCAATCCCTTAACCTCCATGTTGTTCACCGACTCAACACTTGCCTTTCCTTTCCTTTTATGACGGTCATTGTTCCAATGGAAACTTCGAGATGCCATCTCCTCAATCAACTCTTTGGCCGTCTTGTGATCAATTTTGTCAAGTGCCCCTTTCCCGGAACCGGAATCTAGGTTCATTTTCATGTCATTGTGCAAACCCTCGTAAAAGTTGTTAATGAGATCATCCTCACCAATCCCATGATGAGGACACAACCTTTGAAGGGCCTTGTACCTTTCCCATGCCCCGTAGAGGGTTTCATCATCGAGTTGAGTGAAGCCTTGAAGCTCACTTTTGATCTTTGTCGTTCTTTGAGGCGGGAAGTATTTGTTCAAGAAAGCTTTTGAGACATCATTCCATGTCCTTAGAGATTCGGATTCTAAACTCTTGAGCCACTCCTTAGCACTTCCCCTCAAAGAGTAAGGGAATAGCCTAAGGCGGATGTGTGGACATGGGCCACAGGGGCGCTTGGGAACAAGTGTTTGCATTTGTGGAGTCGCCACCAATTTATTTTGGAAAATTGAAAATCGTTCGAATACCTCGTGCCATGTCAAGACACAAAGTAGTGACATGAACACCAAGAACTCGTTACCCTTAGCATTCTATGTCTAGAATGACTCTCGTGGATGCCAATGAACACGGATGTTCACAGAGATCTGGATTAAGGGGTGAGGGTACGTATTAGGAAGCTCTTTTGATCGAACACCTAATCCCGCCCGCCTCGATAGCGGCCTCTACTAATGATTAGGGAAATTGTCTATACTCGATATGTTGTCGATTATATGCATGCAATGCAACATTCATTAGATTAATCCTAACATGTGAAGAATTAGATTAAGTCGGTGAACAAGTAATTAACACATAAATTGGGGTCGAAGTGAATGTTAGATTAATTACATGTGAATGCCAAGTAAATAAATCATACATAATAAATACGAATACGAAATAAAGAAATAAATTACAATTGATAAACTTGAATTTACGTCATAAACATGCCCAAAAGAGTTTCAGAAATAAAATAAAAGAATAAATAAGAATTAGAAAATTGGAAAAATAAGGAAATTGGAAATTGATTTAAATTAGAAAAATTGAAAAATAAGGAAATTTGAAGAAAAGAAAAATTTGGAAAATAAGGAAAATATGGAAAATATGGAAATTTGGAAAATAAGGAAATTTGGAAAATATGGAAATTTGGAAAATATGGAAATTATGGAAAATAAGGAAATTATGGAAATTATGGTGATAATAAGAATAATGGTTAATTAAAATCCTAATTAGAAACCCTACGTCAAAACGAGAAGAGTTCAGAGGCAGAAACCACCTTAGAACAGGCGCAGCATCTGCTGCGTCCTCTGGAAGAGGCGCAACACTTCCTGCGTCTGTTCTTGAGTTGGGTTCTGACTGTGAAAGTCGACTAGCTGTTTTTTAATGTTCGTTGGTTAATTTACATTGATTTATTGATTGGTAACTCGAGTAGAAGTGATTAATTGATTTACATGCATCTGAGATCGTCATGAAGTGAAAGAAAACAATTTAAAACGAATTATTATAAGTTAGATATTATTTACGATGTTGGAGTTGATTTATTTACAAACTTGAAGTTAATGGTGGAAACAAAAGATTACGAATTGATGAAGAAAATAGATTTAAAACATGTATCAAAGACGAAATCAAGGGACTTGATATAAACGAATCGAGTCTCTAAAATCCGAGTTTGAATTTGTGACGAAAACCCACAAATATTAATTACAAAGGATTTAAGTCGAAAATTATTGAAATGGATTCATAAAAACTAATTTGAAAATTATTAGGTGAAATAAGGGAAAGAACGAAGAAAGAAAAATAAAAGACGAAAGGAACAAAAACCCGAGGAAGAAGAAGAAGTGCATCAACTGAAAGCAGCCCCTGGAAGAGGTGCAGCAGATGCTGCGCCCTTTCCAAAAGGCGCATCAGTTGATGCGATTCTTCCCCACGTCAGATCTGTGTTACTTCCGTTAAAAAGGGTTTTAAAAGACGGTTTCGAGCATGCTTATGATATAAATTCTTACATTAATTATAATACAGAAAATAAATACATTAAATAAAATTGGGATTTTACACCCTCAGACTTACATGTTAGCGTCGCGAGATTTAACTAAATCGGTTTTTAGTGGTAACTCGACTCGATCTATAATGCAAATATGAAATTGCCCTTGAAAAAGGATTTAAAAGCAAATTGAATTTATTAATTGATTATGGTGTAGTGGAGTTGGTCAAATTGGCCGGTCATGCAAAACGAGGCTGGTACTCGAAAGGATCCGAGCTTACGTGGTCGAAAGTTCAAGCACGTAGGCGCCAATAAGTAAGAGCGTGGTCTTAGAATGCAAAGGGAGAAGAGAAGGGCGGACACTCGCGTGAGAAATATGTGAGACCGAAGGTCTCTATTTATACTAATCACACGGAGGGAATTAGGAAAGGAGAGAAAGATCCGGAAAAAACCAACTTAGGTTAAACACGGAAACTTGGACAAAAAGAAAACCTTGAGGAAAAGGCGCAGCAAGTGCTGCGTCCCTTGGAAGAGGCGCAGCACTTGCTGCGTCCTTTCCTCAGCGAGTTTCTCCTGCGCAAGAAAGCGCGTTTGACAGCATGTCGTATTTTAGGCATAACTTTCTCTACAAGACTCGGAATTAGGTGATTTCGGTGGCGTTGGAAATCTAAGAGAAAGATATAGAACTTTCTGTGAAATAGGCTTGACCCAAAAAGTCATTATCACCTCGTAAAACGGGCCTAAAGTTCGGGTTGTCATTTTAACTAAATGAAATGCACATTTTGTAATGTAAGCTTTTAGTTTAGCCTAATGAAGTGACATGAGACTCAAAATGAGATATAATCTCAATATTTTATGACATCCTAACCTTAGGTAGACAAGCACATTGCTTTGACTCGGGATTTGACGGTTTTAGGAAATAAAGACGGTTTTTGACCCGGACTCCAAATGAACTCTAATTACTGTCAAAATGACCGTAATGACACGTAGATGACGACCAAGGGGTAGACACAAGTGTTTGAGTTACCTTTTATTAACCGATTTACGAAACGTCATAAAATCGCGACATATGCTAGACATGCGGCCCAATCATCACTGGATGTTTGGCGGGAGGTGCAGAAATGAGGTATCTACAGGATGGCATCATCCGTGACTCCATTGGCCTTGTACATCTCACAACTATCCAAAAAGTCATTTATATGCTCATTTGGGTTTTCGGTTGGACCTCCCCCAAATTGATTCCCTTGGACTAGTTGTAGTAATGTACCCTTCACTTCAAAGTTGTTTGCTTGAATTGGTGGCTTCACAATACTCGGGTTGAATATTGTTTTCGGAGCCAACTTGTCTCTCATAGGAACCGCGGCCATAAATACTTCTTCGGGAGTCCCAAAAGGATTCCCAAAGAATTCTTGATTACCCAGTTCTTCTAATTCACCTTCCACCACTAGAGGTTCTTCAACAATTAGTGATTCTATCAACACTTAAGAAAAGGATTAGTAACAAAAAAGGACCTAGTCTAAACTAGAATAAAACGATTAATATCTAGCATTTGTTCCCCGGCAACGGCGCCAAAAACTTGATGGTATCAAATTCAACCTCGCAAGTGCATGGTTGTCGTCGCGCAAAATTGAGGGTCGATCCCACAAGGAGCTAGGAAGATTACTAATTGTTTTAATTCTTTGGCTTAGCTAAGTCGACAATATTTAGATGAGGTTATTAAACTAACAACTAACCTAAACAAAATGAAATGCAATTTAACAAGAGAAGAAAAAAAAGAGCAAGAGAAGATTAAGTTGTAAATCAAATGATTAAAAGGCCTAGAACTCGGTTCTCCCTCAACAATTCGTAATTCCACATCACGAATTCCTAGGCTAATTATTTGGGTAGACAAGCAAGGAGGATATGGCTCTAATTCGCCTAAAACCCCCCACTCGGGTTCGCAATAGGACACTAGCACTCCCCACCAACCCCCCTCTCGGGTTCGAAGGTCGGAATCCTTAGCTTAACACCCGGCTACCCCAAAAACATGCATATTCCAAAGGTAGCCTAATATTGGCTAAGGTCATTAAGCCCCCATCGAGTTCCGGGTCATCCCACTCCTCCTCTCGGAGGTCGATTTCAAACACTAGCCTAGAGGTACCCTCCCTTGGTTCTCCCTTTCGGTCTCAACCTAGGTTAGCAATAAGACCAAATCCCGGGTACCCGATTCCCGACCTAACCAACTCTCATTGGTGGACAAGAGTCACAAATCAACATTACCCAAAATTGACCCATAAATCAAATCAATCCTCTAGTCTACCCTTACTAATCTCCCCCAACAATTAGTCTTTATGTGAATAAATTAATGAAATTACTCATGTTGGATTAAACCGAGTCCTAGTGAAAGACTACTCACTAATCATGGTTGTCAAGTCAAAACAATTAATAAAGATGGATTCTGTAAGCATAAACATGATAGGAGAATAAATTCTACTACTAATCATGCAATAAACCAACAAAATTATGAGGAAAGGCAAATTAGTCTAAGATGGGTAAGGATTAAACCAAAAGACACAAACGTTGACACAAGAAATTCAAAGACTCAATCTTTGGGTGAAAACAACAATGGTGAACAAGGAAAAGATGAACAAGAGAGAGAAAAACAACAATCAAACAACAAAGAGAAGAATTCAAACATAAACAACTAAACAAAACTTAAGAGAAAACAAATGTAAACAAATGAAACTAAGGAGAGAAATTATACGAATTCAATAGCAAGAAGGAAACTTAGATTGAAAATAAGGATGGAGAAATCTTCAACCTTGTTACAACCCAATTACTAGAACTAATAATCTACTAATTATTGAAGGAATTAGTCCAATTAGGAAAGGATTAGCAAAGTAATTAGCAAAGTTTCAAACTTGGAGAATGGAAATAAAGTAGATCTAGGGTTGTGTGTCTCAAAAATTACAAAGTGGGGGTATATATAGTGTTTGCAAAACAAATGGAGGTGAACCCGAAGAGAAAATGGGCGAAGTGAACCGTCCTTTAGGGACAAAATCTGTCCCGACCGGTACGGGTGTCTGTCCCTTTGGCTGTCCCGGTGGGATGGATTTAGGGACGGACTCCAGCACTTGCTTCTTGTTTCTCTTCTTCCATACCGGTCATTTTCCCTAAGGGATGGCTAAAGGGATGACACTAGTTGCTTCATAACTCCTCCCTAAGGGACAAGGGGTCTTGAGAGCTCATCCAAAGAGTCTCCAAGTGAGCCAGGACCGCTCCTAAGCTAGGATTCCTCACCCAAGTCCTTGCTCTATCCAAATGGCATCAAAATGCACCAATTCCGTCTCACTTTGCCTTGTTTCACCTACAAAGCATTATCTAAAGCCAAATGAACTAAAGGGAAGCTATTAGTACCAAAAATCGCTTCAAAGAGCGGGAATGACATGTGATAAGGCATTAAATAAGCGGTAAAATGAAACAAAATAATCACATATCAAATCCCTCCTAGCCCGACAACCACCATGCCTCGCTACCACTGTGGGCCACCACCATCGGCCAACCCACAGCCACCACGGTGCCCCTTCTCACGACAACACCAACACAACAACCACCAACTCGCACCACACACACAACCACCACCAACGACCGCCACCACCGAGGCCGCCACCACCACCGTGGCATTCCCTGACCACGGTGGACACAACCACAAGCCCATAACACGGCCACAACCACCCATAGCAGCTGACACAACAAAAACAACAAACACAACAAACACAAAACAGCCATACACCCCCTTTTACACTCGTCTTTCCACTACCCACGGCCACTCAACCCACCACCCAAGACCACCACTGTGACCTCATCACTCCCCTCGACACAACCACCTCAAGGTCGGCCCTAGACGGTCACGGTAAGGGGGTTAAAAATCCGTCTTAAGACGGTCACACAACAACAACCAAAAACCAATAAAAGGCTCGGTCAAACACGGTTTGGGCGGTCAACAGGGTCAAGGGGTGATCAACGTCGTCTATGGCGGGTCAAGGTCGAGGCGGGTTAATTAAAATAATATATAAACTAGTGTGAGACGGTTTTACTTTACAATCCTGAGGCGGAGGGCAAAATCTCCACTTTTCTTTCTTTTTCTCTCTTCCTCTCATTGTGGATTTTGTAAGATTATGTTAGGATAAGGGTTGGGTGGATAAGGGTGGAGTATATAAGGTGAGTGGAAGTTTCTAGCAAACGTCACAATTACTACCGTATCGAGTTAATTATTATCGTATATTATTATTACCAATATTATTATAATTATCATTATTATTATATTATTCTGTCTCATACATAATTCGTATAAAATAGAATATAATATTATTTATATAATTATAAAATACGGGGTATTACAGTATATAAACAAATAATTTGTACGAATAGAGAATGTTGTAGGCAACTTCCAATAATCCGAGGAGCCACCTGGCCCACATGGACGGAAATATCGAAAAATACATAGATTCCAGCGACGGTAAGTACTACTATCAGTTTTTGCAGACATTTTTCGTGATCCATCAATGAAAACCTCCTTGTTTTTAGCAGCAAGAGCAAAGTAAACA
Organism: Silene latifolia; assembly: GCF_048544455.1. NCBI lineage: Eukaryota > Viridiplantae > Streptophyta > Magnoliopsida > Caryophyllales > Caryophyllaceae > Silene > Silene latifolia. The sequence goes on along the minus strand of NC_133537.1, from coordinate 68,050,436 downwards.
TCTCTCTCCCAAGACAAGAATTTAGTTCCGTTGAATTGTTCATCAACAATACGCATGCTAGGTTGATCATTATTACTTAAAAACCAATGGTCATCATACAATTCGTATGACTTATTAGGGAGTAGCAGAATTTTCTCATTCAGGCATATTGAATTAAAAGAAGAAGTAGAAATCAAAGAAATAGTATTGAACGATGCAATTACGAAGAACAAATCAGTGATCAAAGAACGAACAAATCGCGAAAAGAAAAATGATCGATTAAGTACGAATTCCAGAAAAGATGCAATCAAATAACGATCTTCAACAATTAAGATGTAGAAAGATCACGAATTAAAGATTGATTGCTAGTGAAGGAAAGCGTAGTAATGATTAAGAGCATAAGCGATTATACCTCAGATATCGAAGAAAATTAAGTTTCTCCTTATACCATATGAAGTTAACTTACTTCTATCTTCATCATAAAATCCCGAATTTGTTATAGAGAAAAGCAAAGAGAGGAATGATTCCAGAGAGAAGCAAGGCTAAATAAAATGTGATATTGTATTAAGTTAAACTAAATGATACAATGAGTTTGGTATATATACAATGTGAGAGTCAACTACTAGAGTCAAATAGAGTCAACTATTGTTAACTAACTACAACTAACTCATATTCTCTATAGAATTTAACTGCAACTAGTAAAATAATCGGAAAAATCGACCCGATAATTTGGGCAGGCAAACCAATTGGACTGAGGCGACTCATGAGCAGCGAGAGAGGATGTGGAACTACTTTTAGGTTTCGTTAATATGTATTTTACTGAATAATAATTTTTTGATTTAATAATAAGTTCATTCTTTAATAATATTTTTATTCTTTAATAATATAATTAAATTTATTTATCTACTAATAATAATTTGTTTTCTATATAATTTCAGGATGCCGAAAAGATGGATATCCTCTCAGGGCTGAGTGGGAGAGCTGGATCAAGAGGTAGATTACCCACTGTATCGGCAATGCCGCCATCACAAAGAATAATCCGGAGTGGCTTTGCCAAACTCATTGGGAGAGAGTGAAGAAAATGGCAGAAGAAAATCCCGAATTTGCTAAACCTTCTCAAATAAATAAGGCAAATAGAAGGTGGGATCGAAAGATGGGAAACATTAGGAACTCACACTCTCGGCTGGAAGAATGCAATTTTGGCTTTTAAGGAATGAGTTGAAGCACAAATTTATAAAATTTCTTATTACATTTCATAATTTATTCTTAGTGCATTTCATAACTTAGTTTTCTCATAACAAAGCATCAACGATTGTCGATCTTAAACCTGTTTTATGTTATGCTTTTTCCAGGGTCCTGAAAGCACACCGTACCGGCTCATGGAGAAGTCCAAGAAAGGCAAGCACGACAACTGGATTAACCCTCGAGTAGTAGAGACCGACGTAAGTTTTTTAACCGATTTAATTAGAAAAAATGATTTCTACGACCACATGTCATGTCAATAGAGGCTCAGTTAGCCTTCTTATGTTATTGTATAGATTAGTAAGGTTCTATTCAATTCAATTTCTAACTAACACTTTTTCCTTATTTATTGTTTTTTCAGGCTGGGTACCACACACTAATGAACCAACCAATGCCCCGGGGAGTGCAACCAGACCCCGTACGAGTCATACTATAATGCCGCTGGAGGCTTTGATAGGAAGTTTCACGTGTTGAGTACTGGGTCATGTGGACATGGGCCACCCGCGCCGCGCGCACCCGCGCGTTGGTTTCGAGGCGGCGGCACTTCTCCCACGGAACCTTGGTTTGCCAAAGCACGTCATGGGCCGTTACCTATTTGTGAGGCATTGAAACCGGTGAAAGGTTGAATAAGCCTGCATTTATGGAGTCGCCACCAATTTATTGTGGAAAAATTGGAAACCGTTCGAATACCTCGTGCCATGTCAAGACACAAAGTAGTGACATGAACACTAAGAACTCGTTACCCTTAGCATTCCATGTCTAGAATGACTCTCGAAGATGCCAATGGACACGGATGTCCAGAGATAACTGGAGTAAGGGGTGAGGGTACGTATTAGGAAGCTCTTTAATTCGAACACCTAATCCCGCCTGCCTCGATAACAGCCTCTACTAATGATTAGGGAAATTGTTCATATTTGATATGTCGTCGATGTAATGCATGCAATGCAACAAACATAGATTAATCCTAGCATGTGAAATTAGACTATGTCGGTTAACACGTAATTAGCAAACAATTTGGTTGAAGTTAGAAGTTAGATTCATTACATGTGAATGCCATAAAATATAAGCATACATAAAAATAAATGAATTACAATAATTAAAATTACATAAAATTACAAGGCTTATTTTATCAACGTCAAAAGCACGCTCAAAGACGGGATTTTAAAGAAGAAAAAAGAAAAATAAATTTAGAATTAAAAATATAAAAAATACGTCAGATTAGAGGTGATAATACGAATAATAGTTGATTTAAACCGTAATTAGAAGCTACATCAAAGCGAGAAAGAGTTCAGAGACAGAAACCATCCCAGAACAAGCGCAACATCTGCTGCGTCCTCTGGAAGAGGCGCATCACTTCCTGCGTCTGTTCTAGAGCTGGGCTCCGTCTGTGAAGTCAGAACCGCAAGATTGTTATCGTTCGTTGGTAGATTTAGGCTAAATTATCGATATTAGACTCGAGTTGAAGTGTTTAACAGGTTATATGCATCTGGGTAAGTCTAAAACGAAATAAGCAACGAGAAATTACAGAAGGTTTACATGATTATGATTGTCTCGTGTCGGAAATACAAAAGAACAAACTTTAGGTTAAGAACGGATTTAGACAAACAAAAACTCAAAAGAAAACTTATGTATCAAGTTATGATTCCAGAACCTCGACATGAACAAGTCGAAACTCGAAGAATCAATTTGGATTAAAACGGCGAAAACCCGCAAGTATTAAATTACTCGGGATTAAGGACGAATTAAGCGTTAAAATAACAAAGGAATTATTAAAACATGATTTATATACTGACATGACAAAGAAAACAAAGAAAAATTAAAGAAATAAGAAAAATAGAAAATTTGCAGGAAGTCGAGGAAGAAGAAGAAGAGCAGGAGCAGCGGCAGCCTCTGGAAGAGGCGCAGCAAAGCTGCGATCCTTCGAAGAGGCGCAGCTGCTGCTGCGTTTCTTCTCGACGTCTGACCTCCGCTGTTTTATAAAAACGGTTTTAAGAGATTGATTTTAAAACGATTTTCGAACGTGCTTTTGATATAAATCTACATTAATTAATACAAAATAAAAAGTACAATAAATAAATGGGATTTACACCCTCAGACTTACATGTTTGACGAAATGAGATTGACTAAAGTTATCGTTTTAGTGATTGCTCGACTCGAATATGCGTGGAAAGTGCCCTCGTTAGAGGATTTAGAAAATTGATTAATTAGGTTGATTAAACGTGGAGTTGGTCAAATTGGTCGGTCTATGCAACGTGACTGTGACTCAAAATGATCTGAGCTTACGTGGTCGATTGATCAAGCACGTAGGCGTCAAAAGCAATAGCATGGTCTAGAATGCAAAGAGAGAGAAAGAAGAGGCGGAACACTCGCGTGCCAAATATGGAGGCCGAAGGTCTATATTTATACTAAACACATGGAGGAGTTTAGGAATGACACGGATTTGGAAACAAATCACGGAAATATTCTGGAAAACTTGAAAAAAAGGCTGGGGAAGAGGCGCAGCAGCTACTGCGACCCTTGGAAGAGGCGCAAGCACCTGCTGTGTCCTTTCCCCGGAGGTTTCCTCCTGAGCAAGAAAGATTTCCGCGTTTTTTAATGAAATTTCGGTAGATATATACTTCCTTATTCCGTAAAACACAATATTGCGGAAGATATTTCCTTAAAAAAATAATTATTCAGAGAACTCTAGAACATTCCGGAATATGCCGACTCGGCATTTAAACGGTTTTTAGAAAATGAAGCGGTTTTTGACCCAGACTCCAAATGAACTCTAGTTGCTGTCAAAATGACCATATCGGCGCATAGATCACGACTAAGGGGTTGACTCGAGTGTTTGAGCTATCACTTGTCGATGAACTTACCGCGTATCAAACATGCGGCCCAATCATCACTGGGTGGTTGGCAGGAGGTGTAGAAATGAGGTATCTACAGGTCAGCGGCAATAGAGTTGTACACACCTCCCGCTAATAGGATCGCCCGTCACTCAGTTTCTTCTTACTCACGTAGTTTGATTTCTCGAGTCACAATTGAAAATAATGAACTGCGAGAAAAAATAGGTAGGATGCATGGATATGGAACTGATGACCCAGAAGCACGAAAGAGATATAATGGAGGCGTTCTTGGCTGAGAAGTTTGGATGGACTTCCTCGACCCTACGTGCTCAGGTGGCCCAACTCTAAGTCGTAGAGACGACTTCACGGATGACGGTCATCTATTTAGTAGTCACCACGTCACCCCGATTAGGTAAATTAGTTTCTTAAGTAGAAAACATAACTTAAAACTTGATAAATTAGAATGTTATATTAGATTTTATGAAGTTTATGTATAAAAGACAACCTTTATCTCTATGGTTCGGTGTTGGTATGAAACGTGTTGTTGACTGGTTCCCTGATGTGACCATTATTCGAGCATATTTAGTCCCCTAATTGAACTTATTTTGCATACTATTATAACATTCTTTAGCCATTCTATCCGTCAAAACCTTCCTATTTGCTTTTCTATCGCATTTCATATGATTTGTAGGAAAGAAGATAATAAGGCGGAAATTCCTGTCTTTCGTGCGTATTCGGAAGCTATTTGACGATGTTTGATTGACTAGTATGAAGAGGAAACAAGAACTAAAGACCAATCCCACAAGAATAAAGAAGAAGTGAAGAAATAGGATGCTGTCACAGAAGACGAACGACTTACCCACAAGACGCCCGTCCTGAAGTGACAACCCGTGCGTCCCAGCCACAAAGACGCCCGGATTCCTCCAAAGAATCCGAGCGGATTCCCACGAAGACGGCCATGCACCACCACAACAATCCGCCCGTCTTCCTCCTTGGACGCCCGGATTCTCTTACAGCAACTTTCGTCTTCTTCTTTCCCCATGAAAGATGCCCATCCTTCTAAAAAGACTAGCGTTTCCCTGCTCTAAACTAAAAAGTGTAATTACTAGTTTAGCCTTAGTTAACCTAATGAAATCCCTACTATAAATACCCCATTTGTAGTAATCAATGGAGAGATCTCTCTTAGTTAGAACAAATCCTTCTTTAGATTAGATTAGGAGTAGATTAGAATAGACTACTCTTTAATCTTTCACAATTCTCACATTAATCTCTCCTTAATTTATTGTTCAAGTTTGTTTATTATTGGGTAATTGAAGATTATTGGGTTATTATTGGAGAATTGACAACTCTTTATCAATCAATCAAGTTTCTTCCATTATTCTTTGCTTTATTATTTGGATCATCTCAAAGTTTGGTATAATTCCTTTACTCTTTAATCTTTATTGTTCATTTCTTCATTCTATTATCATGTTTATACTTGTTGTGATGATTGACACCATTAATGACATGTTCTCCATGATAATGAGTGAATAGTCTCTTAACTAGGGTTAGTGGGTAATTAGGGGAAACCGACATGGGATTGATTCATGCTTAATCTAATATGTTCACATGATTAAATTGCTTGCTTGTTGTGATGTCAACTTTATGCACATGTTATGTTTGATGAAATACTAAGCCTATGAATCCTTGCATTTACAACCATCTCTTATCTACTCAACTTGACTTGTAAGATATAAACCAACTCGCCCATGCATAGAAGTTGAATAGGAGGAAAGTAAGTCGACTTGTAGGTTTTGTACAATCTAATCGATTCGGCTCCGGGACCCAACTCTTCCTATGAACCGTAAGACATAAACCAACTCGGTTCCTCCACAACATTAATTGCTTGCAACTTTGTAAACATGTTTGTATGATCAATACCATGAATCCCCTATGACCCCATGACATCCTAGTGCTTTTAAGTCATTTGTTTACATTTCTTAGTTTATTGCTTGTATTAGCCTAGGACACAACTACAAACCCAAACAAATTGTGACACTAGCATAAATTGAGATAGATAGACTTAGAACCCAGAGCACAACGTCCCATGGATCGACCTCGACTTACCACTAACTAGTAGTTTGTTGAGTATTATAAATGTGTTTGATTGGATGTGTGACGACCAACTCTTGTCCCGATCATTCCCGCTTTGCAGTCGACTTTGAAACTGCTTCCCGCTTTGCGGTCGACGAGTTTGTATGATATATTGCAAGTTTTAGAGTTACTGAAACAATGCTACACGCATTGTAGCCAGCAACAAATCTGCTGGTTTTTTAATAAATGCTGAATATACATGTGACAGATTAGTTGTCATAAATCCGTCAGACAATATTCCATCTTGTGACGGATAAGCCGTCACAAATTCAAACATTTGTGACGGATTGCTCGTCGCATATGGTTAGGGTGAATTTGTGACGGGTATCCATCACAAGTGCTCATTTTGTGACGGCCAAAAGCTGTCACGTGGAAGAGACGAAGTGACGGATTATCCATCACAAATCCGTCCCAGCTCCATTTGTGACGTACTTTCCGTCACAATTCCGCTTTTTGTGACCATTAACAGTGACGGCTGTTTGTGTCTTTGTGACAGACAATCCGTCATAAACCCGCTTTTTGTGACGGAAAAGGCAATGTAGTGACGGATTCTTCCGTCACTATACCGAGTATACCTAGTAGTGACCTATCTCAAACTCGAAACGACTCAACTCAATAATGACTTAACCCGATAGTGACTGAATTCAATAATATACCCGTTAATAATCCTACCCAACCAAAACTCGACTCAACAACATCATGTACCCGACTTAACCCGAACCCGATCTATGAATCGACCCGACTCATAAGTGACCTTAGTCACGATTCGATGTGACCCGAAATTGATATGACCCAAACCGGACCTGACTAACCCGATTGCCACCTCTGTTCTGTAATCATTACGATATCTTGAACTATCATAGCAAACACTAAATATTTTCATAGTGTCCTTAAGAGTAGGCAAGCTTGGAATAAAGTAGTAAAGATTGCTGATCAGAATGGGGTAGCCTGTGAATCTACTGATCAAATTCAGCAGACTTTTTTGGATTTCTACATACAACTGTTGGGTACTGCTAAGGATACCTCCCCTGTCAGTGTTTCAGTTGTTCAGCAAGGAATAATCTGTTCCCCTGCTCATGCTGAGATGCTGCTGGCACCAGTTACCAATGATGAGATAAAAAAGGTCATGTTTTCTATTCCCATTCATAAATCTGCAGGTCCAGATGGGTTTTCTAGTGCTTTTTTTCGAGATGCCTGGGATGTTGTTGGTGGTGAAGTTTGTGAGGCTGTTCAGGATTTTTTCTCTCATGGGAAAATTCTTAAACAACTTAACCATACTCTTATTTCTCTTATCCCAAAGTGTGATAGGCCTCAGAATGTAACTCAATTTCGTCCTATATCCTGCTGTAATGTGGTCTATAAGTGCATATCTAAGCTACTATGCAATAGACTGGCCAATGTCTTACCTTGCATCATTAGCCCTAATCAGGGTGGTTTCATTAAAGGTAGGAGCATTGTAGAGAACATTTTGATATGTCAGGATGTGATTAGGCTTTATAATAGAAAAGCTAGCTCTCGTAGATTTATGCTTAAGGTTGACCTGAAGAAAGCATGTGATTCAATCAGTTGGAAGTTTTTGGAGCAAATGATGAGAGCCTTACAGTTTCCTGGAAAGTTTATTGACTTGGTGATGGAGTGTGTGTGCACTGCTTCTCATTCTCTGGTCATGAATGGAGAAACTTTTGGTTTTTTCAAAGGGCAAAAGGGATTGAGGCAAGGAGATCCTTTGTCTCCTCTTCTTTTTACAATAGCAATGGAATACTTGAGTAGAGTCATGCACTATATCACTGCGATTGTTCCTTTTTAGTACCATCCTCTGTGTTCAAAGATGAAGCTGTCACACCTTATGTTTGCAGATGATCTGCTCCTCTTCAGTAAAGGGGATGCAGCTTCTATTATGGTTATGCTCAGAGTTTTTGCTACTTTCTCACAAGCTTCTGGACTCCAAATGAATAATACTAAGATTAATGCCTATTTCAATGGTGTCCAAGGTAGCATTAAACAAGAGATCATGCAAGTTTCTGGTTTCACGGAAGGACAGCTCCCTTTCTCTTATCTGGGAGTCCCAATTACAGCTGGAAGATTGAAGAAGAAGGATTGCCAAGTCTTGATTGAGAAATTAGTCTAAAAAATAAGAGGATTTGGGGCTAGGCACTTATCCTATGCAGGAAGGCTTGTGTTGGTTAATTCTGTACTAACCTCCCTTTATACTTATTGGGCTAACATTTTCATTATTCCCAAGGGTGTTCTACAACAAGTGGATGCTATTTGCAGGAATTATCTTTGGGATGAGAAGGTGGATTATATTAGAGTTCCTCTGGTTGGTTGGGAGAAAGTATGTGCTCCAAAGAATGAAGGGGGGCTAGGAATCAGGGATTCTTATGCATTGAATATAGCTACAATTGGCAAACTGGTTTGGTGGGTCTTTTCTAAGCCTGATAGTCTATGGGTTAGATGGGTTCATCACGTTTATATGAAAGGAGCAGCTTGGTCTGATTACACTCCTACTTCTGATGTAAGTTGGAGTTGGAAGGCTATTGTTAAGGTTAGAGATAAGTTATTAGGGTCCTACTCTGCTGAGTTGTGGCATGGGGAGAGTAGAGGATATACTGTCAGAAGTGGTTATGAGGTGATGAGGAGAAAGTTTCATAGAGTGGACTGGCATAAGCAGATCTGGAATGGATGGTGCTTACCTAAGCACCAGTTTATTGGATGGCTTATTGCCAGGGAAGCCTTACAGACAAAGGATAAATTGTATAAGTTTGGTTGCTGCAGTGATACTTTATGCTTGCTCTTTGGAAATGCTGCTGAATCTCACTGCCACCTTTTTCAGGACTGTGAGTATAGTCTCAGGATTCTGGCTGGCATTGCTAGGCTGTGTAATATACAGCTACCTGCAAGGAATGTCATAGCTTGGGTGTATACTGGACAGTTCACAAAGCTGCAGAAGGGTGTTATAGGGAGTGCTTTTTTGGCTGCTCACTATGCTATTTGGATGCAGAGAAACAAAGTACGGGTTGATTCGTGTGATGGAAACCTAAAGTGGTAATAGCTCAAGTTCACAACCAGTGTAAGATGCGGTTTTTGGCAAAGATTCGAAAGGAGATGCAAACTAGAGATAGTGTTTGGTTAAGTAGCCTCCCTTTAATGATTTAGTTTTGCTGTTTGGCTACTTCAAATTGATTTGTTGTAAAATTGGTAGCTTGTAATAGCTTTGTTTGTGCTTAATGGAAGTTCTTACATTTCACCAAAAAAAAAAAAAATCATAGCAAACAACGATTCTCACGTATTACAATTGTACACTTATACTCGTGCTTTTTGACAAAAGAATGACCATTTTGTGGTAAATAGTAACCAATTTATGGTAAATAGCGACGATTTTGAAAAAAATGATTTTTTTAATAATAAAAATAGTCAACATTAAAAATAAACGATATTTCTTTTTCACGTACGCATTTTACTCTTTTACATACGCATTTTACTCTTTTGTCCCTCTCATTTTCGCAATCACTTTTCCATTCTCCCCTTTTCCTTACAATACACTAAAAAAAAATTACTTGGCCAGCCGCCTCCAACTCCGGCTACCACTACCGGCCGCAGGTCTGTTTACCGGTTGCCATCTTCAACTGTCAATCATCGAAAAGCCTATGCGTATGAACGTGTGGACAATGGGCCACGGGGGCGCTTGGGAACAAGCGTTTGCATTTGTGGAGTCGCCACCAATTTTTATGGGAAATTGGAACCGTTCGAATACCTCGTGTCATGTTAAGACACAAAGTAGAGACATGAACACCAAGAACTCGTTACCCTTAGCATTCTATGTCTAGAATGACTCTCGTGGATGCCAATGAACACGGATGTTCGCAGAGATCTGGAGTAAGGGGTGAGGGTACGTATTAGGAAGCTCTTTTGATAGAACACCTAATCCCGCCCGCCTCGATAGCGGCCTCTACTAATGATTAGGGAAGTTGTTCGTACTCGATATATCGTCGATTATATGCATGCAATGCAACATCCAAGTTTTGATCCTAACATATGAATTAATGCTAAGTCGGTGAACAATTAATTTAGCAAACAATTAGGTCGAAGTAGGATTTAATGCTCAATTACATGTGAAGACACACAAATGATACAATAAATACAATGAAGAAAATGGCAATAAAGAAAATTACAATAATTACAATGGATTAGGCGATTTATGTCGAAAATACCTTTAAAACGGATAATTTGGGAGAACGAATAAAAGAATAAATCAACGATCAAATAAGAAGGTGATAATACGAATAATAGTTAATTATACGTAAGCTAAATAATTAAGTCAAGGCAAAAACGGAGTTCAGGGACAGAATTCAACCCGGAACAGGCGCAGCTGAGCTGCGTCTCTTGGAATAGGCGCAGCAGTTGCTGCGTCTGTTCCTGACCTGAATTCTGGCTGTGAAGCCGGAATTGCGTGTTGTTAACACTTATTGGTAAATTTAACGATTGATTAAATTATTTACTCGGATGAAAGTGATTAGTGGATTAATTACATGTGATTAAGGGTCATAAAACAATAAAACACGGATAAGACGGAATTAAGACGGATTATTACATGAAAGAATGATGGATTAATGACATGGGTGAATGAAATAAACTAAACATGATGAATTAATGACAAATTAATGACGAACATGCATAATAGACAGATGAGAATATATCAAAGGATCGAATTACAGAAACTCAATATGAACAAATCGAATTTCTACAATCCGGATTGATTTTAAAGACGAAAACCCGCAAATATGAGATTATTTGGGATTTAAGTCGGATTTATGGTGAATAAAACGTGTTAAAGATGATAAACGATATACATGTGAGGTTATTAGGCTATTGTATCAAAGAATTGACGAAAACAAATAAAACAAAACGAACAACGAATTACAGAGGACGAAGGAAGAAGAAAGGAAGCAGGAACTGCGGCAGCCTCACGAAGAGGCGCAGCAGGAACTGCGCTTCTTCGAAGAGGCGCAGCAGTTGCTGCGTCCTTTCTCGACGGTTTGTCTACTGGAAATCCGTAAAAAGAGATTTTAAACAAGGCTTTAGAAATCGGTTTTAATTAGTATTTTCGACATAAACCTTACAAAATGATACAAAAAGTAAATAACAATAATAAAAGAGAGAATTTACACCCTCAGACTTACATGTTGACGAAACGAGAAGGACTAAGATATCGATTAGTGATGCTCGACGCGAATGCAAAGAAAGTGCCCTCGTAAGAGGAAAACGATTAATTAATTAAGTTGATTATTGTGTAGTTGGTCAAATTGGTCGGTCATGCAAACGAGGCTGGTACTCAGAAGGATCCGAGCTTACGTGGTCGAAAGTTCAAGCACGTACACGCCAAAAAGTAAGAACAAAAGTCTAAAATGCAAAGGGAGAAGAGAAGGGCGGACACTCGCGTGAGAAATATGAGGAACGAAGCTCCCTATTTATACTAATCACACGACGGAAATATGGTAAGAGTAGGATACGGAAGGAAAGATCCGGAAATAACCGACTTAGGTTAAAACATGGAAACTTGGACAAAAAGAAAACCCTGGGAAAAGGCGCAAAGAAAAGTGCGCGTCCCTTGGAAGAGGCGCAAAGACTTGCGCGTCCTTTCCCGGTAGGTTCCTCTGCGCGTAGAAAACGCGTTTGACAGCCTGTCGTATTTTAGGCATAACTTTCTCTACAAGACTCGGATTAAGGTGATTTCGGTGGCGTTGGAAAGCTAAGAAAGAGATCTAGAACTTTCTATGAAATAGGCCTGACCCAACAAAGTTGTTATCACCTCGAAAAGTGGGCCTAAAGGTCGGGTTGTCAATTTGACTAAATGAAATGCACATTTTGTAATGTAAACTTTTAGTTTAGCCTAATGAAGTGACATGTGACTCAAAATGAGATATAATCTCAACATTTTATGACACCCTAACCTTAGGTAGACAAGCCCATTGCTTTGACTCGGGATTTTGACGGTTTATAGAAATGAAGACGGTTTTTGACCCTGGACTCCAAATGTACTCTAATTATCGCCAAAACGACCGTCACGCACGTATATGACAACTATGAGGTAGACATTAATGTTTGAGCAATCACTTGACGATAAAATTACGAATTGTCACAAATCGTTCCGCGTACCAAACATGCGGCTCAATCATCACCGGTGGTTTGCGGGAGGTGCGAAATGAGGTATCTCTGAGCCCCCACTTTGACCGAGGCTTGGACAAGGCGAAAGTCAAAGTATAGCCATCAGGTCAATCGAAGATTACAACCTCGACGACTATGGCGACGCGAGGTGGCTCAAGTGCCGAGCGAGGACCCGTCGTCGGGAACATTTTAGAGTCTGTCGACTATCGGGGAGGGTCGTTTAAAGTCCATTAGACTACGTAAGGAGGCTCACCAGCCATAAGAAGAGACCATACCTGAGATACCCCTGGGTGAAACGGAACTGAAGACGCTTCGGCAAAACTCTTTGGTCTGAAGATAACTTGGTGTCTGAAGGCATTAGGGATCACAGGGATTATGAAGAAACTTCTTAATACTTCTCAAGGCTAACTCTGAAGGCTATCTCTCTCTAAAGGGAAGGCTGAAGGATAATTCTCTCTAAAGGGAAGGCTGAAGGATAATTCTCTCTAAAGGGAAGGACTGAAGGGATAGTTCTCTCTAAAGGGAAGGCTGAAAGGGGACTTAACTGAAAAGGGGTTATTTGAAGGTTACTGAAAGGATCAACATATGAAAGATTATCTTGAAGGGATAAGGCTGAAGGAAGGATTATCCTGAAAGGGATATCTAAGGAGTTATCTGAAGGGTATCTGAAGGTTATCTGAATATAGGAAGGTTATCTGAAGGGATAAGGCTGAAGGAAGGATTATCCTGAAAGGTTATCTAAGGAGTTGTCTGAAAGATTAAGGTAAGTTTCTGAAAGATCTGAAGGGTTTATCCTGGTGTATGAACCTGGGTATATGAAAGGGTTGTATGAGAACTTAAAGGCTTGTGAACCTAAGAGGATTTGGGATCCTAGGGTTAAGTTTAGGAACTTACTGGGTTACTAATTCTTGTTTTGAACGCATGCACTTAAGCTTTCTGAGGGGTACGAGGACTCCAAAAGGATTTATGGGTTTATGAACCTAAGGATGTTTGGTATGGGATCTTAAAGGTTTATGAATCTAAAGGAGGCCATTTGGGATCTAAGAATCTAGGGGTAAGAATCCTAACTTTGGGTTTACGAACCTAAGGAAGGAGGCCTGGGAAATTTTGGAGAACGACACCTTTGCCGAACTCTATGAGGAAACAAAAATGTCAAGGGTAGCAGGACACAACTGGGAACTGCTGGGGAAGCTGCTTGGGTCGTCTTCAAACAAACCTCAGAAGAATGTAGGGTCGATGGTGATCTCCATGTCTCGAGAGGAAGTGACTGTCGGTCGTGAACTCTCGTTGGGGAACATAATCGGGATTTTATTTCCATGTCTTGAGAGAGATTGTCTATCCGCTTACTCTCGCTTGGGGAAATATAATGAAGGCGTGTCGAAACACCTGTCGGGAAATACTCGCTCGTTGTGACAAGCAAGGTCTTGGTAAAGTACTGCTTCTAATACTTACCTGCATGGTTAGTAGCCACACAAGAATGCAATCTAATATATGCACGTAAGCGATTATCACATGGACCTCGAATGAGGAAACACATAGGTTTTCAAAAGTTGTTTCTTTTTAAAAGTTGTTTAAAACTTGTTCGAAGAAATTTGTCGTTTGTAATGCGTTATGCATATTCAATGGGCTTTAAACATAAGACTTGACATGATATAAACCTCATATGGATGTGACGCGAAATGTAGACTTAGGTTGGACTGACGCGAAATGTAGACTTAGGTTGGACTGACGCGACACTAACCTAGATTTGACGCGACACAGGGATAACTTTGACAGACTTTGTTTAAGTATGCGCAACCCCTAGCCAAGTGTAGGTGACAATGCGTATCAGTTTCAAAGGTATAAGAATTGCAAGAATGATGAAGGCATATAAAGGCAAGGCATGAGCCATGGATCAGGTGTCTACTTGGACTTCTTTTACCACCGTTTGCTGTAAAAGAGACCTCTCTTGAGGCACGATGACTTGGAGAATTGATCTAAGATCTTTGTCATTGTCCGGACCGAGTACTAGCTAGACTTAGAGGAATAAAGGAAGGGTGGCATCTTGGAAGATAAGCCCCCAGGATGAGAAGATGACTCTGGAATTTGGTAAAAAAGAGGCTGGGCGGCAATAAGGAGCCCCCAGTATAGAGGTGTTGGTTGTGGAAGGGATGTTAATTGAGGTTGGAAGGTTGTGAAATGGAAAGGGATGGTATTTGAGGTTGAAAGTTGAGAGTGAGGATGGTTGTGTCCTTGAGGACTGCCTACGTATTCACGTGAAGTGAAATCAAACCAGATCGTAGTTCTGAGGTTTGGTTAATTTTGTTTGGGTGTTGTGGTTGTATCCTTCTTGTGTAAGAAAGGACTGCCTACGTATCCACCTGAAATAGGTGAAATCAAACCATGCTCGTAGTTCAGGTGTGTTCCTAAGCTATGTTGTCAGGGCCTTAAAGTGCATAGGTCACAAGGGTAATATTCCTTTGGTGACTCGAAGAATCGATTTGAGATAGCTCCCTCTGATCATAGACCAAAGAGGTATAATTAAGTTTGTAAAAAAAATTCCTGTCATGTGAGCACACCTAAGAATGGACCCTAAGGATGAATTGGGTTCGTCCCGTCCTGGGTAGTAAAGTATTTGAAGACTCCGTGTATGGGTCAAGGTGAAACTAGATTGGATATTTGGAATGTGGAGCTCGGTAATAAGAGGCTTTGATGAAACAAATCTCTGGAGCTTGATTTTTGTGGAGTTAAGGCTTCATGGGGTTATGGCTTGTAATATGGTTTGGAAATGGAGTCTCTTGGCTTGATGTAGCCTGAGCACATAAAGGTAGGTTAATTGACGTGGGATCAAGTTTCCATGTCTTGGCCCTAAAGGATGGGTATACTTGACAAGCTTGAGAGGATTCTCAAAATTCCTAACTATCTCCCTGTAACGGTCTCGAGAAGGACTTAAGGTGTGTGATGTGTAAAAGGCTAAGTGAGGGTGCTAGTTGACCATCTTCATTGACGTCTTGATTCTACCCTGTAACTTGATTTTATATAGACTTCAGGAGTATTCCGTTTAGTATTTGATTTCAGGCTTGTTCTTGATTCAAATTCAGATTCTTGGTCTAGAATATATCTCTGCTTATTGCTCAGATTTTTGATTCGGGTTTTTTGAAGATAACGTTGTCTTTGGATATTGACTTTGCTTGATTGAGCCTTCTTCTTTTGACCTATTTGTGTTGGATATTGATCTTGGTTTCTCTTGATTGAGCCTTTTGTCTTTCATCATGGCTCGTATCGTCTTGGATGGACTTGGGTCAGACTAGCACCTTTGGTGTGAAAGGGGTTGGTCTTTAGTAACACGGGTTGTTTATTGTGGGGAATGGGCTTGCCTTCCGTCATGGACCGTTAACAAGGGAGATGGTCTGGATTTGTCCTAGAATCTCTTGAGATAGGCTCGTCCTAAACTGGGGTATATTGTGGTTTCTATTGCCAGACATGGAATAGGTAAAGAAAAATGAACACGGAGTTTCGGATCCTTTACAACTTAGAATGGAACATCATCTAAGTGCACTCACATTCATTTGTTGTTCATTTTTAAATATCTCAAATCAATTCTTGTTGTCACAGGAAAAGGGATGAAGGAAGAGATATGATAGAAGAATATGTGGATTGAAAATTATACCTTTATTGAAATGAAATATATTTAACATAGACCCGAGAAGACATGTGACTCGTGGGACAGCCCCCAGGTTGTCACTAAGAATGAAAATGGAGAAAGATACTAGAACAAATATGAGATAGAAAGCCTAAGACTCGGACTCGGACTTTGACTCGATTTCAGATCTAGACTCGTAATCATCGGCCCACGCTTGAACGTTTACTCTTCCAGCAACTGGCTTTGGCATCTGACTTTGAGCATTCACCCATTTGAGCACCTCATCCTCATCATTGGGAACTTTAGAAGGATAACAATCAAGAAGAGTTTCTTGATAGGTGGTACATCCATGAGGATTGCCTAAGTTGTCTTGTGAATTAAAAGTTGAGAGGGACAACTTCCCGCTTTCAATCATATCCTGAATGGCGTTTTTTAATTTGTAACATTTCTCTGTATCATGCCCTTTGCCTCTATGGTATTTGCAGTACGAATTCTCATCCCAGAATTTGGATTTCCTTTCTGGTTCGGGTGTAGGTCCTATAGGCTTCAACATTCGTTGTTCCATGAGTCTCCGAAAGGCATCCGTGTATCTAATACCGATGTTGGTAAATTTCCTAGGAGGTGTGCCCTTATTTTCGGAAGCCTTTGTAAATGACCTTGGAGGGTTGTTAGGTTTCTTTGACGAAGGATTCATGAGGATGCCTTTATTGATTTTGATTCCCGGATGAGAAGAACTAAGAATAGATTGTCCATTTGTTGCTTTCTCCTTAAGACTGTCAAGTTGAGGGTTTGTCTGGACACTTTTCATTTTGAGAGGTTGGGCATCAAGCTTCTTACCCATTTCGGTAAACTGGTTTTCTATGTTGGAAAGTCGAGAGTTTAGGCTATCAATGGCTCCCTCTATTGTGGAAAATTTGTTGTTGAAGGCAATGGAGAGCATGAGCATTCCATTTTGGATATCTTCGTTTTCGAGGACATTTATTTCTTCACTACCATGTGGAGCGAGGAGGTGAGAGCAATCTAGAGATGGTTCTTTATCATGCTTAATGATATTAGACCCAAGAGGGTCGATTTTCTTGGATTTCTTGGCGGAAGGTGGCACAAGAAGCTTGCGATCCTCGATCATATCCTGAATAATATGCTTTAGACAAAAGCATTCATCCGTATCGTGTCCCCTACCTTGATGGTACTGACAATATGAATCGCCCTTCCATCTAGGGAATATCTTTTCAGGGTCTGGGGTTGGTCCGATTGGACGAAGTTTTCCCTGGGAAACCAGTCTTCGTAGAGCTACTTCATATGTGGTTCCGAGGTCAACGAATTCCCTATAAGCTCGTCCCAGCCTTCTGGGTGGAGTTTCCAAGAGGTTAACTCCCTTTTCTTCATTGGCCTTCTTAGATAGGTTAGTTGTGTTGAAGCTATGCCCTGGCCTTGGGGTATGAGAAGATGGTAAAGGTTTCATCATATCTATCTTGTTTTCCATATTGATGACACGAGCACTCAAGTCTTCGATGGTGGCCTGGAGCTTAATAACTGCAGTACTTAGTCCCTCGATGACGATAGATAAACGTTCTTGAATACTTTCATTGGAAATTGCAGAATTCCTACCGAGAAGAAAATGATACGCATTACGACTTGATTTAACATAGGATCACGCATACTAGAGCAACAAACAAAGGATACATGACGCGACGAGATGACTAGACTCTTGACTTGTGAATCCAGGAAATGTCGTGAGTGACTTCTCGAGTTTGGATTCACGGTGTTCGACTTTGACCTTTAGACTCGAGTGTTGACTTTGACAGAGTGACATTTATGTGGTTGACTTGATTGACGGGATTGGCGACACGTGTTAATTCCAATTCGTGTGTTTAAGACAGACTTGACTCGAGGTTCGGGTATGTGTGTCCCAAACGTGTACTAGGAGAATTCAAGAAACGGATATGGGAATGACTCGATGTGTTAGCCACGAGTGTGTGAGTCGAGGTGTGGAAACGTTTAGCCCCTAATTGAATTGGGGTAGGGGGTCCAAAATGACGGCGTGACGCCTTAGGACTTGACTTGAATTGGAAAATACCCAAAATGTAAAGGAAGACGGGTTTATGACTCGACAGAGTTCCGACTAGGACATAGTCGGTTTGAACTTTGACTCTAACTTAGTCCAATTGAATTTACATACTTACATTTACACGATTTGAAAATCTTTTGATTTAAGAAAATGTTTTTGGTTTTTTTGTTTTTTTTGTTTTTTTTTGTTTTTTTTTAAATGGGTTTTAGGCCCGACGTTTGACTCGACATATGGACAGAGTTTAGGCTTATTTTGCGCTATTTTATGGGCCTCTTCGAAATTTTCATTTAAAAAAGGATTTTTGATTTTTTTTGTTTATAAAAAGATGTCATGGTTTTGTTTAGAAATGGTGATCATGTAAGGTACAAACATTTATACAAGCATTATAACGGGATGCTGAGTGCATTTAAAAGGGTTTTGGTTTAAAGGGTGGGTTGCCATACCGAACCATCAAACCCGAAGTCTGTGGAGAGGCTCGTACCAAACAAGAGTAAGGCCGATTCCTAGTCCATTTCCTCAAGTAGTGAAGGCCCTTGATACAAATAAGAGTAAGTACCATGGTATGGATGACGTCAATCGCTATCCATCCTTCGGCCCAAATAAGAATTAGGACCGTTTAGACGGGACGATTGGTCGAATGGGTTGGGTTGGGCCTAGGAAGGCCGAATAAAACGGTCTAAGAAGACCGAGTTATGAAAACCGACAATTGTCTTGTACAAACTATTCCCTAACCTTGTTCAAGTTTCACCCTTTTGGCTACACGTAAGTGTATTATCCCCAGCGGAGTCGCCAAACTGTGGACAATGGGCCACGGGGGCGCTTGGGAACAAGCGTTTGCATTTGTGGAGTCGCCACCAATTTTTATGGGAAATTGGAACCGTTCGAATACCTCGTGTCATGTCAAGACACAAAGTAGAGACATGAACACCAAGAACTCGTTACCCTTAGCATTCTATGTCTAGAATGACTCTCGTGGATGCCAATGAACACGGATGTTCGCAGAGATCTGGAGTAAGGGGTGAGGGTACGTATTAGGAAGCTCTTTTGATAGAACACCTAATCCCGCCCGCCTCGATAGCGGCCTCTACTAATGATTAGGGAAGTTGTTCGTACTCGATATATCGTCGATTATATGCATGCAATGCAACATCCAAGTTTTGATCCTAACAAATGAATTAATGCTAAGTCGGTGAACAATTAATTTAGCAAACAATTAGGTCGAAGTAGGATTTAATGCTCAATTACATGTGAAGACACACAAATGATACAATAAATACAATGAAGAAAATGGCAATAAAGAAAATTACAATAATTACAATGGATTAGGCGATTTATGTCGAAAATACCTTTAAAACGGATAATTTGGGAGAACGAATAAAAGAATAAATCAACGATCAAATCAGAAGGTGATAATACGAATAATAGTTAATTATACGTAAGCTAAATAACTAAGTCAAGGCAAAAACGGAGTTCAGGACGACGAATTCAACCGAACAGTAAAGCAATGAGTGCGTCTCTTGGAATAAGGCGCAGCGATTCTTTGCGTCTCTCTGACTTCGGGTCGTGAAGCCGGAATTGCGTGTTGTTAACACTTATTGGTAAATTTAACGATTGATTAAATTATTTACTCGGATGAAAGTGATTAGTGGATTAATTACATGTGATTAAGGGTCATAAAACAATAAAACACGGATAAGACGGAATTAAGACGGATTATTACATGAAAGAATGATGGATTAATGACATGGGTGAATGAAATAAACTAAACATGATGAATTAATGACAAATTAATGACGAACATGCATAATAGACAGATGAGAATATATCAAAGGATCGAATTACAGAAACTCAATATGAACAAATCGAATTTCTACAACCCGGATTGATTTTAAAGACGAAAACCCGCAAATATGAGATTATTTGGGATTTAAGTCGGATTTATGGTGAATAAAACGTGTTAAAGATGATAAACGATATACATGTGAGGTTATTAGGCTATTGTATCAAAGAATTGACGAAAACAAATAAAACAAAACGAACAACGAATTACAGAGGACGAAGGAAGAAGAAAGGAAGCGAGAATCGCGCAGCCCCTCACGAAGAGGCGCAGAAATCGCTGCGCTTCTTCGAAGAGGCGCAGCAGTCTTGCTGCGTCCTTTCTCGACGGTTTGTCTACTGGAAATCCGTAAAAAGAGGTTTTAAACAAGGCTTTAGAAATCGGTTTTAATTGGTATTTTCGACATAAACCTTACAAAATGATACAAAAAGTAAATAACAATAATAAAAGAGAGAATTTACACCCTCAGACTTACATGTTGACGAAACGAGAAGGACTAAGATATCGATTAGTGATGCTCGACGCGAATGCAAAGAAAGTGCCCTCGTAAGAGGAAAACGATTAATTAATTAAGTTGATTATTGTGTAGTTGGTCAAATTGGTCGGTCATGCAAACGAGGCTGGTACTCAGAAGGATCCGAGCTTACGTGGTCGAAAGTTCAAGCACGTAGACGCCAAAAAGTAAGAACAAAAGTCTAAAATGCAAAGGGAGAATAGAAGGGCGGACACTCACGTGAGAAATATGAGGAGCGAAGGCTCCTATTTATACTAATCACACGACGGAAATATGGTAAGAGTAGGATACGGAAGGAAAGATCCGGAAATAACCGACTTAGGTTAAAACACGGAAACTTGGACAAAAAGAAAACCCTGGAAAAGGCGCAAAGAGTGCTGCGTCCTTGGAAGAAGGCGCAAAGACTTGCGCGTCCTTTCCCGGGTAGGTTCCTCTGCGCGTAGAAAACGCGTTTGACAGCCTGTCGTATTTTAGGCATAACTTTCTCTACAAGACTCGGATTAAGGTGATTTCGGTGGCGTTGGAAAGCTAAGAAAGAGATCTAGAACTTTCTATGAAATAGGCCTGACCCAACAAAGTTGTTATCACCTCGAAAAGTGGGCCTAAAGGTCGGGTTGTCAATTTGACTAAATGAAATGCACATTTTGTAATGTAAACTTTTAGTTTAGCCTAATGAAGTGACATGTGACTCAAAATGAGATATAATCTCAACATTTTATGACACCCTAACCTTAGGTAGACAAGCCCATTGCTTTGACTCGGGATTTTGACGGTTTATAGAAATGAAGACGGTTTTTGACCCGGACTCCAAATGTACTCTAATTACTGCCAAAACGACCGTACCGGCACGTAGATGACAACTATGAGGTAGACATTAATGTTTGAGCAATCACTTGACGATAAACTTACGAACTGTCACAAATCGTTCCGCGTACCAAACATGCGGCCCAATCATCACCGGGTGGTTTGCGGGAGGTGCAGAAATGAGATATCTACAGAACGTAGCACACTACTACCTTCGCGCACAATCCTCACCACCTATGCACAACAATTGAAACTCAGCCACCTCCATCTCGCCCGCGAACAACCCCGCTCTCCGTCTGTGGCCTTGTATGTGTCGCCAGCTGACAAATTAACCACCCTTTACCCATAATAAACTTGAAGATATCAAACTGTTAAACAAAATTACAGTAAAAAAGAGAGAAAATTCATTCAAAATTATTATTGATGATTATATAAACATGTTTTACTCCTATTTTCTAATTCTAATTGGCAATGAAAAATTTTGTCTGATTGGAGTGCTTTATTGATAGTGATTGAGAGGCAGTGTACGCATTTTTTAAATTTTAAAGCCTAGGGTTGCAAATTAAACCATGAAAAAATGTGTTCTATTGACTAAATAAGTATCAAAGGATAATCTATGTACAATAATGGTGAATTTGGTGAGCTATAATTGCAGATTTTAGAAGTAATTTGATTATATTTTGAGGAAGGAGAAGAGACGCAATTTGAGGGTTTTTGTGAAGAGGAGAGGCAGAGTATGGAAAATTTATGAAAAAAAGTATGTGAAAGAATAAAATGCGTATGTGAAAGAGCAATACCCTCACCACGACTTACCACCAATTCCAGTGGTGGTAGTTGCTCCTTGAGTGTTGGGTAGTTGCTCCTTGAGTGTTGGGTATAAATGAATGAAAGCGGGAATTAAAAGTTAGAAATATTTTTAAGTTACTACACCATTCGTTCCAGTGATATGTTTACACTTTCTTTATTTTCCCTCACAAAATAAAGGAAGTGTAAACATATCAATGGAACAAAGGAATACTTAGTAGGTACCAAGTACTAACTATTGAGTATATTTTAGATATAGAAAATAATATCTTTAATAAATCTTGAAAAATAAGCAAAACTTAATTGGCTATAAAGCCTACAATAATTATTCAACAATACAAATTTTTATTTAAAATGGGTGTATCCGTCTTGAACTTAAGACAAGTAAAATAGTGTGGATAAAACAAAAGCAGAATACATAGAGCACGTATTTGTCTTATTTGCTAAAATGTGGTGATATTTAACCCATTTTAAACTTAAAATGGATTATCTACTAATTCAACAAAACCGTGAACAGATTAATCAAAATATACTACTTCCTTCATTCAACTCCACTCTACCACTTTACTTTTTTTCACGTTTGTTAACGCGTGTTTTACGCAGTAAATATAGTTAGCTACGTATTTGCAAAAATTATAAAAGATATTTTTAATGTACTCGTAAAAACGAATCAAACAAGATCTCACATGAATATATTTTCATTTAGGTATTGAGAGAAAATTGCAATTAAATACTCATTTGTGAATAGTGTATAAAAACCAAAGTGTTAAAGTGAAGTTGAATGAAAGGAGTACAAACTTGACTTATCGGCGGCCCATCTATTACAAATATAATACAGCTAGAAAGACAAAAAATATTGAGTAATAGTAGTGTAATACTACGACAACTAGGATTGAAAATTCGCCGATGACCTTCAAACTTCAGCCTATTGGGTGTGAAACAGTAAGAGTACGAGTTTATGTCGCTTAATTACCATCAACTTGGCACAAATTGTACAGTAAAGAAAAGTCTCCATGGAACAAGTTAACTTATAGAATTATTCCGCAGGCATTGTTAATACACAAATTCTCATTTGTGATGGACAATATCCGTCATAAGCTTATGACAGATTAAGTAAAACCCACTTGGATAGATAAAGAAAAGCAATTTATAATTACCTAGACACTCTTACTTTTGTCTTATCTACCCATGTGAGTGATACTTGACCCGTCACAAGTTTGTGACGGATAGGGAGACTTATTGTTGTTAAAATAATAAGCATGTCGTGTTCTGCGAAAACATTTCAACCAAAATCTTAATGTAATAATTAAGGGCCAATTAATGGTTCTTAGACCTTAACACATACATTATGAAGTACCAGGCTATTTTTACGGCACACACGTACAATAGCTCACAACTTCGAAACATTGACAATATCATTGAGTAGAGAGAGCAAAGGATGATGGAAGGAAGACTGCTTGAGAAACGAGAAGACGACGATGAAATCAAAAGAGAAGGAAAATGGAGATTTATAGGAGAAGAGATGAAGACAATAAGCTGGATAGCAGGACCAATGATGGCCGTATTGTCGTTACAATACATGTTACAACTCACGTCTCAGATTATGGCTGGTCATCTTGGTCCGCTTTATCTATCCAGTACTGCTATCGCCTTTTCCTTTTGTACCGTCACCGGATTCAGCTTCTTGGTATCTACCGTTTTCTTTCCATCCTAGTTCTATTGACTTTAAATTCACTTTCTTCTCCTAATTCTTCACATACTCGCATTGTCTCGAAATGCTTCATTTACATTATATCCAAGTTGTCCAAGCCAGGCTTTTTAGGCGGAAGTACGTGTACGTATTTATAGGTCACAAGTTAGAATCTCCATTTTTTTTTATTATCACAAAATCTCATTATAGACGGCAACTATCCGTCTATAACTAAAGACGGGCCAAGTAACATACCACATTACGCATAAGACAAACAACAACTTGCGTGGTGGGGCCCCAAAATGTCACCACTTTAAAGGTATTTGACCCGTCTTTTGCTATAGACGGATATATCCGTCTATAGCAAGACTTGCTGTTTTATTATACTGAAAATGTGACTCCTATTGGGAAAAAAAAAAAATCATAATCCTAAATATGTAAGTACGCGTATGGAATACATGATTCACAATATGTAAGAAGTTAAATTGTGAAACATTAATATTTGGGAATTAAATTCAAATCATAAGGTAGGAAATAGAAAACTCGTCTATCATCAAAAATTGTTCAGGTATAAAAAATTTGTCTATCTATTCAATAAACACTAAAATTTGGGAGATACGGTCTATCACTAAGTTATTAAAAGACCAATCTTCCGTACCTATTTATTTGTTTTTCGTGACCCTTTTATTGTTGATCGTAACATAATAATTCGTACCTATTTACATAACAAATGTACCTGTTTTATCTTTAATCATAATTTGTACCTATTTCATCACCTTTAGTACCATTTTTTCAATAAACAAGTGACATTTTCAAAAAAAAAAAAAAAATAAGCATTTTTTTTCATAGGTTGACATCCTTCAAAATAATCAGAATTTCTTAGACGATGAGGGCAGATCTCTTCCTCATAAATTCCTGGCTAAGTGTTCTAAGGGACGTCTCTCGGTTAAATTTATTAAGAAATCATTTTACAATTTGGAGAGAAAATGGTACTATAGGTAATAAAATATGTACTCTCTCCTATTCACTCAATTCCTTCCTCTTTCCGTTTTTATGGTAGTAGGATTTTCTTCCATCTTTCTCTTTTTAGAAGGTTTTGTGTGGTTCAAAATCAATTGTATGTGGGGTAGAGTGTTTTGTGTGGTCCAAAATCATTTTCTTATTTTTTGTGCAAAATGAAAGGGGAAGAAATGAGTGAATAGGAGGGAGTATAAATTATCATTAAAGATAAACAGGTATATTTATCATGTAAATAGGTATGAAATACGAAATTAAAGAGTCATTTTATGTCATAATAACAATAAAAGGGTCACCATAAATAGATAGATGGTTACCAAATGTTGGTGTAGGCCCTGTTTGGTAAAACAATGATTAATATTAGCAGTGACGATTGTAAAAGGTTGTAATTAGCGAGAATTTGTTGGCGATTTGACTAGCATATTCAATTAGCAGAATTTGTCAAAGGTGTTTGGTAATTAGCAGAATTAAATTAGCAGATTAGCTAATTTCTTTGTAAAATGACAAAAAAGGACATGATTAAATTATTGACTAGTATTTGTCAAAATACATCACACAAACAACTTTAATGACTAATGTCGATTTCTTCTACTAGCCATCAAACTAGAAGTAATGTTATCGCGAACAGTTGACATTTCTTTAGTTCCCGAAGACTCGGTTGCAGGTTGCGAGGAATGATTAGCCACATCTTGTAATACATCTGGAGGTATAAAATCCGGATTTTCATCAATGATTTTAAAAGCTTCATCCCTAATTGTATTCCTTCTTATATAATTATGTAATGCAAAAGTTCCACAAATAATCCGATTTTGATCTTGTAGGGTGTATTGAGGCATCTTTCCTAAAATTTTCCATCGCGCTTTGAGAACACCAAATGCCCTCTCAATACAATTTCTTAATGAAGAATGAGCCCTGTTAAAAAGTTCCTTAGAACCCCTCGGAGGAGCCCCTCTAAACTCATTTTCATGATACTTCACTTTTGGGTACGGCGTCAAGTACCTTACTCTTTCTGGATAACCTTTATCAGCCAAATAATATTTACCTAATACAAGTAAATAAATATTAATAATTATCAACTTTAAATTGTATTGACTGAAAAAAAAGTCAATCTTAATAAAATCAAAATATTTACCTCGTGGCGGGTAAGGAAATTTTAAACTCGGATTCCCAATTGCATCGAGAAATATACGAGAGTCATGTGCTGAACCTTCCCATCCAGGCAAAACATATGTAAATAATAGATCAAAGTCACATGCTGCCAATACATTTGTAGTTGGTATGCTCTTTCTTCCTCTATATCGTAATTGGTCTTCTTCGGGGACAACTACGCTTATGTGTGTACCATCTATAGCGCCGATACAATCCTAATATATATATATATATATATATATATATATATATATATATATATATATATCATATTATTGTTCATTAGTATATATACCTTGTTAAAGATGCGAAATAACGTATATTCAAATAATCATACACAATTACCTTAAAATATGGCATATATCGATCATCATTTACCGAGTTTAACACTGGACTTGGAATATGAACTGGACTGCGAATTGGACTTGAGTTACTTTCTCTCCACAGTTCCTCCCATGCACCACTTCCATTATCGCCTACATCTTCATGGTCATTATATGACGGTAGAACATTAATATTCAAACTACGCGGTGGAGAAGGAATATAAGGAGTAACATCAACTTCGTCTATTCCACTTGAGTTAGTTTCAAAAGGATTGTGCTTATTAGCTCCAGAAGCTACTGAAACCCCAAATAATTGATCCATCTTATACTCAAGATCTTGTTCAATCCCTTCATCTCGAAATGCACCAAATTTGGGATTTTCCTATGAAAAAGAATGACATTTATAATTTTTTCTTCGTAATATTTAAATAATAAAAATAAGGTATAAGAACATCTACCTGAATCTTTTGATTCCACCACTCATCACTAGCACTTATAGTCCCTTTTTCGTGATCCCAACCTAATCCTTTTCTTTGCCCTTTAATTGCTTCCAAAGCGACCATCGACTTTTCATCCAATCTAACTTGCTCTTAAGTTTGGCCTTATCATAGGGTAAATTTGTCTTCTTTTGAAATTGTAATTCTACTGCCTTCCATGGCACCCTTTGGGATGTTATTGCCCCTTTTCTTCCCTTACTTCGTTGCATTTTAGCATTACAAATATCAAAAAAATCATACAAAGTATCTTTTGACCAACTAGCTCTTTCTTTTCCTCCTTGACTTTCTCCATTGTTCATTGACATCTATAAATATTATTAATACAGTTTAACATAATGAATCGGATTCCAAACAAACGATATGCTTCATTCTTGTTCTACTAAAAGAATGGTAACCATCGCAAGATACACGTCTCAACTAATAACCGCAATTAGCCCAACCACAAGCTATTATATAGTAGAAGGGCATTCAGGTGCTTGCATTGTATTCTTGAAATTGGCAATATCGAAAAGTGATCAATCTTATCGGGGTGGAGGGAGTATCTATTAAACATGGTTTAATAGTTAGTACAAGTTCACTTATAGGTTACTAACGACTTTATTTAATAATGTAAAAGAAAGAGTCTGCTAATGATGTAAAGGAAAGAGGGTCCTAGTGATTTTTTTGATTGGGAAATCCCTCCTTTTTCCCCTAATAAAAAGAATAGCTAGTCTCACTTGTGACAGACACTATCCGTCATAAGTGAGTAACGGGTCATTTTCCTCTCACACAAATGCAAGTGGGAGACAAGTAGGACGCTCCATTTTCGTCCCACTTGTCCTCCCACTTGCATTTTTGTGAGAGAGAAGTGACCCGTCACTCACTTGTTACGGACAAGTGAGAATTGTGTAAAAAGAATTGTTCCTTCACATGCCATTACACCTTTTACTGATTTATTTTCCTCATTCCCTTTGCTGTATTCCACCTTTTCTGTCATGCATTTTAATGGCAGTCCATTTAGGAACATGCGTATTTGTTATTCATACACAATAATCAACACTCAAAAAACCCCTTTCCCTCCTTTCTCTTCTGCAACTGTAAATAATTTTACTCAATACTTTCTTTCCTATTTATCTTATTAATCGGATTCCAAACAAACGATAGGCTTCATTCCAGTTTACTAAAAAGAATCGTATTTTTACTAAACACAAGCTATTATAACCATCGCAAGATAAACGTCTCAACTAATAACCGCAATTAGCCCAATCACAAATGAATAAAACTCCTTTGTGCAAGTGTTCACATAACAACAAAACAATAATAATGACTTTCAACTTGCTAATTGGAAATCAATTACTTGTAAATTCTGGGTAAAGAAAAATCAAAGCAAAAAAAAAAAAAAAAAAAAGAAAAAGAAAACGCATGGAGTCTGTACGTATGGAAGTCAATATGTATGCCATACTTTAAAGAAAAAGTGAAAAAACAAGTTTGAGAAAAAAACGTACCTTTTTTCCAGAGATGGGAGTGAATGAGGAATAATGGAGAAATAAAGGTAGGGTTATATTTTTTAAAGGGTAAAAAGGTGAATATTTTTTTTCTCTAATCTATTCTTTGAATATGCTAGGAGGAGCAGCATATTCTAAAATAGTAGATTGGGCTCAAATCTACTGTTTCAATATGCCGTTTCCCAAACACCCCAAATAGCATATTGATTGGTCAAATATGCTAATTGGGTCAAATATGCTGAAATTTATGCAATATGTTGTTTACCAAACAGCGCCGTAAATTAATGAGAGATATATTTCCCAAGTCTTGGTGTAAATTACCTGTTATTTATTGAAAATGTCACATATCAACATATCATCATATCATATATCATATCATATCATCATATATTATATTAAAGCAATAACCGCAAACCCCGTTGATCGCCACGTGTCATAACTCCTTCAAACGCCACGTGTCATTTTCTATTTAAAAAAAATAGAAGATTTGCAATCACGTTAACATGAAAATCGCCTAAAAGGAAGTTGCTAATTTTGAAGGTTATTCGTGTGCAATTTTAGGAGTCATTCTAGGCCGAATATTTCAACAAGTCAACTTAATAAAATTTTAGGAGATATTTTGCAGTATCATTTTTCTAACATATTTTCGGTATAATTTTTTTTAGGAGATATTTGCGCAATTTTTAAGGAGATATTTTCGATAGAAGTTGCTAATTTTAAGTTGATTTGGGGTGAAATTTAGGAAAGAATTTGGGTACAAAATTAACCTAACAATAACAATATTCGGAGTATAATTTAGCATAACAAATATACCGCAAAAATGGCAAATAAGAAATTCGGAGTATTTTCTGTGATGGAATAAAGTCCAAAAATATCATAACAATAAAATTGTTACAAATAAAGCAAAAATATTCGATCTACATAATTAAAAGACATTCTAATACCTAAAAATGAAGTAATTACGTAAATTAACAATCATCAATCAATTAGAAATTTGAGTATTATGTTGAGGCAAGCAATCACGTAAACAATTTACCCAATGTTTTGAGTACTAATTTGCAACAATTCATCTAAAATATTATTGTTTTTCTATATTTGCGACATCATTTCCTATTGAAATTCAATCAGATTTAAATAAAAAGATAACTATTCATTATTTTTCGTAAGCAGTTACCAAATATTTTTTTTGAATTCCTAAATCAAAACTTCAATTACGTCTATCAATCCCCTAAAAAACGGAAAGAATAGATTCAAAGAATTTACATTTATGGCGTAAAATTAAAAAATTACCAAAGAAAATTATCGTAATAAATTTTCAAAAGATCCGCTTTAATTGATCTTAAGTCTCAACCCTGTATATGGCTATATCAAAATATCTATTAAGGCTCAATATCAAAAATCTCTATCAATTCAAAAGTTCAAACATATAGGATACCCGATGAATAAGAAAGCAAACTCAATCTTGGGAAGAAGACAAGACATATAGTAAGTGCGTGTTGGCATTATTGTCCATACATTATACATTACGGAGTATTATGTATATGAGCAACGTAATATATTGGTAGATGCAGAACTACGTAGCGTCCAAATGTGATGCAATTGGCTGGATGCTTATAAGCAACGTAAAAACAACAATGTGAGAGCAAGACATGGTAGATATGGATGATAATGTGTATATATGTATATTACATAGCCATGAATTTTCCCATGACTATCTATCGAAATGGTCAAGGGTAAGTCGTCTTTTTTTTAGCCCCTAGGAGAAAAAATAAAAAAAAAATAGCCATGTATATGTTTATGTAAATAAATGGTATGAGTTATATTTGTTAACGGTGTATAACTTGAGACGAAATTTGAAACTACGGTTACTAATTAATACTAAACGATGGAACACAGGGCTTTAACCAGAGGTTGTCCATGAACTTTGTGTCTTTGTGTTTATTATTTTTCGTTTTGTTATTCTATATGTAAGGAAGATAGGAAATTAGGAATATAGAGATACAGGTAGGTGTTGCATATGTAAAAAAATAATAAAGTGGAGAAGAATGCACAGGAAGGTGGTTTCATGGCTCATATTAATGCATTAATACAGTTATAGCAAAGAAATGGTAAGATTTACACGGTTTTATCCGTAATATTTACAACAGTTTTTAGTCTTTACATTTATTAGTAGTAGTGATAATTGTTCAGATAGTTTTAATGTTTTCATAGTAAAGACCAAAATTTGAACTTACAATTGAAGCATAGATATGATTTTTTTTTTTTGGTTAAAAGCATAGATAAGATTTGAAACCATGTGTTTGTTGTTCACCTTTGTGGAAAATACCGGCTCACAACAAATAAAAAAAAGTAAATAAATGATCGATACGGGAAGTATTCATATAGAATGATCGATACGGGAAGTATTTATATAGAATGGATACGATTATACTAATACAATGAAGAGTTGCATTGTTTCATGTAAAATTACACAGCTTCTTGCTCAACATTCTTATCACTTTTACACAATTCCGTAAAGAGTTGTAAAAAAAAAACAACGAGGTGCAAGTACAGTGGCAAATATGGCATGTGTTCAAAGCTTTGTTAAGTTGGAGTTGCTCAAAGTTTATCATTTTAACCAATATCTCCACAAAAGAAGTGCACAATTGGCAATACAAGAACATGATAGTTTGACTCACACTATCATTTAGTTTTATATTCATGATAAGAAATTGTCAATTTGACGAAATTGTCAAGTAATAATATTCTTTTTCTAAATTAAAGTGCGTCATTTAATGAAATAAGCAGAAGACAATATTTCATTACCTTGAAACAATCTTACTTTAAAAATATATAAATATTTCATTACCTTGAAACAATCTTAGTTTATTCCGATATTGAGTTTTAGAAAACAAAAAAAAAATATAAATTAGCTAAAAATTTTTAAGTAATTTCATAATATATATCAGATCATGAGCAATAGATACTAAAGAATTATAAAAAAAATTAATTTAAATACTTAGTATTATTTTCAATTATACTGGAGAGTCTTTACAAAATTATCTAATAATTAATGCATAATATTAAGACATTGAAAGATAATGAGTATATAAGGGCCCTATTGGGTAAACGACAGAAGCAGATTTATGATAGCAGATAGCGTTAGCAGAATACGACTGGCGGATTTTTGTAGCAGGTTTGGTCATCGTGTTAAATTAAAAGAAATAAGAAAACATGTTTGATAACTAGCAGATTGTATGACAAATCTACCATATTTATGTATAAACTCAATATGTTATTACAATATGCTGCTAATAGCAGCATATTCAAAAACAATAGATTACGATCAATATGTTATTTGAATATACCATTAACCAAACACATGAAATTAGTAGATTGATTGGTCAAATTACTATTTTTGCTTAAATCTACTAATTTCGCATAATATGTTGTTTACCAAACAAGGCCAAGGTGTTAGCAAAAAAAATACTTTATTCATTTTAATTTTATTGTTCAATCTTAAATTATCCCAAATTAACTATGTTGGATGACAAAATGATTTACAATATTGAGAGGTAAGTGTTAACATTACTCAATAAACAAAAAAAAAAAAAGAAAAAAGAAAAACAGTATTTGGGAACTTAAAAGGCGAATGAGTGGGCGGTGCTGACGGCGTGAGGTTGTAATGATTGAGTGGGGAGTCACGTAAGGTTATGAGAAGGATTAAGGGTCACGCATGGGATGGGGGCCGGGCGGGGATGGTGGTTATGCTGTAGGTACGGTGGGTGACGTAGGGGATGTCGGAGGCATGAGGGGGTAAGGTAGTTGGAGGACGTGGGGTATAGATTGCATGGTGGTGGTTAGTTGTAAGGGGTTGTTGAGATAAGGGACGTTGAAAGGGACGTCGTGATCCGAGGTGTTGGGTGCGGTTACCACTGCGCGCGATGGAGGGCCTGCTGGTAGGTCTCGAGTAGTCGGTCAATGATGGCGAACGCTACTTCCAGACGTCCAGGCGATGTGTACTTACAAAACTACCCTCATAAGAGCCTCACACTTTTTGTCACCCACACCAAAAGATACAAAAGTAGACAAGGGTATGTAGGTTGTTTAATTGATCAAAGGAATCCATATAAGGAAACGTAAACAATCAAATGGAACAGGTGCAGCTTAATTAAAATGGAAAACGTAAACTATTCAATGGTACGGAGTAAGTAGAATTTTTTGGTTGCATGACAAAATGATGAACAATGTTGTGAAACAATTGTCAAAATAATAAACAAAAGAAAAGAAATAAAACTATTGGTATTTAACGACTTGAATAAAGATATGAAGGGGCCGTGTCGATGGTGGGTTAGAGGTTGTGATAGGGGAGGGGTCGCGATATGTAGGTACGATGGGGTGGGTTTCATACAGGTATGGCCATAGTTCGGGGTCGCGCATAGGTAAGGGTCAGAGGATGCCAGTTATGTCGGAGGGATGATGGGAGGGGGCGTACGGGATGGTGGAGACAAGAGGGGGTAGGGGATGTTCGAGGAGGTGACTAATGAGATACGAATTGGTTGGTTGGTTGGTTTACGAGGAGGGGGTGTGTGCGCGCTGAGATATAAGTTGAGTGGGAGGTTGTGGTCCTGTAAAAACAAGGGGTGGAGCGTCCGTGGTGGATCTCGAGCAATACTATAAATATATTGCGAGATTTAACTATACTAATATGAGTATGCATTAACAAAATAACTTTTCAAAAGTTTCATCTAAAATCTATTAATGAATTAATCTTACGCCTTCACTCCAAAAGATGTATATAATATCTACTTCGATTAACACCCTACATCGCCACCCGTGCAGTGCACGGGTACAAAAACTACTCTATTGTTTAATTATGATTCTGAAGGCCCATCAAAAATTTAAATAGATTATAAATATTAACATGAGATTAAGGTTCTCTTTGGTAAGTTGACGGAAATAGATTTTTTGACCAAAATTTTAGTAACTTATTCTTGTATACGTGTTTGACAAGTAGCTTATTCGAGTAAATAAGTTAGTTAAAATGAAAAGTTACTTAGGGTATTATGTGAGAAATAAACTAGCTTATTGTATTTTATTTCATTTTTTACAGGTTCAATTTATTAAATTAAACACTTATTTGTCATTTTCTGTTATTTAATCATATCATAGCTACATTTTTAGTTAGTTTACCAAATACTCCAGTTTTAATATAATCAGCTAGCTAACTCATCAACTCATAATTTTTAACTAGCTTTATGGCTAGCATATGAGTTTTCAGCTCGCTTTTCGTTTTCAACTACTTTTACAAAACAAAGCGTAAGAGTTGAGACAATATATAAGAGATTAAGAGTAGGCTTCTAAGAAATCATATAAGTGTCCCACCTCAATGTGTTTTGTGCAATCATCCAATTGAAGATAGAGATCATTTCTTTTTCAAGTGTTCCTTGATTGCATCGGTCATCCAAGACATAAATATCATTAGCTTTAACAATTTTTTTGGCAATATACGATAATATTGCAAGTCAGGGCTTTATAGAGAAACTTAATCATCTTAAAAGTTTAATTCCAAAAGCTGATTTCATTAATATTGTATTTATTTGGTGGAATGCATGGTTCTATAGAAATGACATCATTTTTAAGGATGTTCATTTTAATATTAGCAAAATTATCATGTTATGTAATAGTAGCACCAAGATTTGGAATGAGACTAGATATAAAAATCTTAACAATCCTGATAAAGACGTGTCAGTTAGAAATACTACTAATAAGGAAGAAATTTGGTGGGAGAAACCTAAAAATGGGTTTCTAAAGCTAAATTTTGACGGATCAAAAATAGATGGTAACAAAGCTGCTCTAGGATATTCTATAAGAGATTATAATGGTAAAATCGTTTTGCTATGAGCAAAAAAGTGCGGATCTAATAGTATTCTTATTGCTGAAGCTCTCGCTTTAAAAGAAGGCATTTTAGCAGCTAAATACTTAGGAATCTCGAAGTTAATTGTAGAAGGTGATAATTTATGTGTTATCAACTCAATCCTTAGTACTTGGCAAATTCCTTGGGAAATTTCTAGTATTATTAAGGATGTAAAATTAGATCTTCAGTTCTTTGATGAAGTGATAATTAAACATTGCTTTCGTGAAGCCAACAAAGTTGCCGACTTTATGGCTTCTATTGGACATTCATGTCCAACTCTTTCGAGGTGGTTTTAAAGCCGGTGACTTCAACTTACCTCTATCATTCGAAAGGATGAGATAGGTTGGTCCTACCTTAGAGGGTCAATCTAGTTTTATTACCTAATAAAAAAAAAAAGTCGCTCAAGCTAATCTTAATGGGTCTGAGCCTCACCGCTACGGAATACTGTTGAAGTGGAGCTCGGCCTTCGAACCATGCGTAAGATGCAAGGTTTTAAATAGCGGTATCGGTCGCGATCGCGGAATCGTCCCCGACTCGGCCGTCGCGCTCTTAATCGCTGTTATCGCGGTGAAATTTATTTTATAATTTTTGTAGATATTTCATCATCTATTGACTATCTTATATCTTATATATATATATAAAATCGGGTTGAAGCGTTGTGGATGCGCCACGTAGCGTATTCAGCCTTAATTACGGTTATTAATTACAACAAATCATTAAATACGAACATAATAAATACCGCATAAATCTCAGCAAAGTATGTATTAATTACAGATTAATAAATATTACGGTATTTATTAAATTATATTAAATAAGTACGGTTATTTGATTTTAAATTTATTAAAAAAAAAATTATAAAAAATCTAACATGTAAGTCATTACATTTATTGGAAAAAATTGCTTTCAATTGAGTATAATTTTTGTTATATTAATTGAAATATTTTGATATGTATAGGTGATTTAGGTGAGTGTCTCATAATGTTTTAGTTCAAGTAAGAAAACATTTTGAAAAATAACGTAAAACTTAGACCATTAAATCCATAAATTAAAACATATCATATCTTATATTATATTAAAGCTGAAACTGGTTACCCCTTTAATTGACATGTGTCATCGCCTTAGTATTTGCCACATGTCAATGATATTATATAATAAAATTACTATTTATTATTTATTATTATGCAAATATGAATCTGATGATTTCTCATGATATTTTCATCGGCCCACTATTATTCAAAAAGATTGACAATTACCAAAAATAAATCATAGTGTTAAGGAAATTTCACAAATGAAGCCATCATTCACGGAGTAAATATAGAAACTTACGTTGCAAATTAGGAATAAATATATATGGATATAAGATAAGATAAGATATCTTAGTAATTGTAGATGGAGATAAGATAAGATAAGATATCTTAAATCCATATATAAAACTGGGTTAGAAATTGTAGATTTAACAGGTAACACGTGAAAAAAATTGAGAAATAAATTACATTTAACTTTTATGTTCATACCCATTGATAACATACATGATTTTTACATTACCAAGATTTATAGTCTAAACATTAGTAAATTCGTTAGATTACTAAGATTTCATAATTTGAATGTAGTCATTATTCACTACACTTGCCGGATTTTCACGCTAGACTAAGGCTCCGTTTGGCACGACACTTCAGGTAGCTTATTTGACCAAAGTAGCTTATTTGACCAAAATTTCAGCTACCTGATTTTTTTGCAAGTGTTTGGTAAGTAGCTTATTTGGTCAAATAAGGTACCTGAAATGAAATGCTACCTCAGCAAAGATTTGAGAAATCGCAGTCGCACGAAATGACTTATTTTCCATTTTGTACCCCTTTATTCTATAATATTAAATAATTTTCATTTCCTTTTACGTCATTTTACCAAAATCAGCTACCTTTTCAGCTAGTTTGCCAAACACATTTTTATATAATTAGTTACCTTACCAGGTCCTAATTTTCAGCTACCTTATCGATTACCTTTTCGTTTTCGATTAACTTTTTTCGGTTTTTTCTTTTTTCGGTTTTTTCTACCTTTTCAGGTAGTTTTGCCAAACAGAGCCTAATGCTCATTGGATTGGCAATTATCAATGTGCACATTTACATTTAACACCCAATGTATCACAAATTCTTATTTCAAACAGCCATATCCGTCTGAAATGGTCAGACGGATATTATTCTCTCTCACAAAAAACCCATTTAAGGTGTGAGTGGGAAAGCACATGGGGGTGTCCCACCACCCATGTTTTTCTCACTTGTGAGAGGTCTTATCATGATCGAAAAAAAGACGATCTTAAGCAAGACGGATTGCCAATGTATATGTTTGATGACGACTCCCTCCCTTCCTCATATATATATATGGCCATATAAATAATTTGTTCTCTCATCACTTTTCATTCAAACCTTACTTTTTTCCCCTTCATATTCATATATGTCAAAAGAATTACGGAGTACAAAAAGGGGACAACAAAAACCGAGCTTTTATAATGCTCGAGTTTAACATCTACATCTCGATTCACTTTGAAAATTATACAACTTTTTTCCGGACCACAAAAGTGCGGTTCATGGATATAATCATGAGCTTCAATCAAGATGATTATTGTAGATCAAGAGCGCAGCTTCATTCTTAGCAAGCTTATCATCGCTCAATGCGTCGTAAAGACAACACAACGACAGTTTAGTTGGATCACATCCTCAATGCATTGTTATGTTATACATCCTCAATGCATTGTTATGTTAGTTGGATCACATCCTCAATGCATTGTTATGTTATATATATTTTTTTTTGTGACTATTGTTATATTTAGGAATGACAGTGGGTTGGGGACCCTACCTAGACTTTAAGGGCCGAACCCTAATGGGTCGGGTATGGGTCTCATTTTTTAGACCCAATGAGTATGGGTCGGGTATGGGTCTTAAGAAAATATTTCGGGTCCGGTCTAAGTTATGAGACCCATACCCGACACTTAGACCCTTTATTAAAGAAAAAAAAATCAAAATCACAATTTTTCTGAATTCATACTGGCAGATTGTAGAAATCCAACTAAAGTCTCTTTCTCTTCCCTCATCCCATAAAGTGATAAAACTCAACCAAACTCTTCTGACAATACCACCACTCCACCACTGACACAAGAAAACCACCACCACAGCACTGATACGCGACTGGCAACCACCTCTCTAATAGGCGGCAACCGACAACCACCATTAACGGCAGATTAATAAACTCATAATGTTAAAGTAGTATGATTTTTTTTTTTAATATTATAGACCACATAGCTGTTAATTTTGTTACTAAAGTGGCTGAAACTCGGACCCGCGGGTAGACCCAGACCCTACCCTTTACCCATAGGGTCCGGGTATGTGATGTGAACATTATTTGCGCACATTTAGTCCCCTAATTGAGCCTATTTTGCATACTTTTATAACATTTCATGACCATTTTATCCGTCAAATCCTTCCTATTTGCTTTCCTAGTGCATTTTACATGTTTTGTAGGAAAGAAGATAATAAGGCGGAAATTCCCGTCTTTCGTGCATATTTGGAAGCTTATTGACGATATTTGATGGACTAAGTATGAAGAGGAAGCAAGAATGATGACCAAGGAAGAATAAATAAAGAGTATATGGAGGAATCTTAGGCTTAAAAGCAAAAAGAAAGGGAATAGCAGCTCAACCCGCGCGGGTCAAGTCTATCTGGAGCGGGATACTGTGAACCCGCTCGGGTCGATTTCAACCCGCTCGGGTTGAAGCTCAGGACGCTGGGATTTCGCTCGGGACGGGCGTATTCCTGGACGGGGGATTTTCCTTGCTACGTGAACTACAAATCACCCGTCTTCACCCTTGGGCCTTGATTTCTTCACATCACGAGATTTTCATTCCTCAAGCATCGATAAGAGAAGCCCTTCTCTCGGATAATCCCGGAGGCTCCTTGCTCAACTTAAAAAGTGTAATTACTAGTTTAGCCCTTAGTTAACCCTAATGCATCCTCCCTAATTTCCACTATAAATACCCCATTTGTAATAATCAAACCATCAAGTTTTATTAGATTAGAATCAAGTTTTCATTAGGTGGAATCAATCTTTCCTTAGATTAGATTAGTAGTAGATTAGAATAGATTATCATTTAATCTTTCCACAAAATATACATTAATCTTTCCTTTAATCATTGTTCAAGTTTATTATTGAGGAATTCAAGTTTATTATTGGGTAATTAGAAGATTATTGGGTTTATTGGGAGATTGACAACCTTCCATCAATCATCAAGTTCTTCTATTATTCTTGCTTTGTTATTGGAATCATTAGTAGGTATAATCTCTTAATCTCTTTTTAATTATTGCTAATTACTTTTATTTGTTCATCATGTTTCACTTTGTTAGTATGATTGACAACCTTGCTAGCATGTTCAATATGATGATAAGTGAGTAGTCTCTTAGCTAGGGTTAATGGGTGATTAGGGGAAACCAACATGGGGAATGATTCATGCTTAAATTAATATGCTTTCATGTCTTATTTGCTTGCTTGTCTTGATCTCAACTCATGCACATGTTATGTTTGATGAAATGCTAAGCCTATGAATCCTTGCATTTACTATCATCTCCTATCTTTTCAATGAGACTTGTAAGACATAACCCAACTCGAGTCTCATTAGACCATGCATGTTGTTGAGTAGGGAAGATTAAGTCGACTTGTAGGTGTTGTACAATCTAATCGATTCGGCTCCGTGACCCAAACTTTCCTAGGATTGTAAGATATAACCCAACTCAATCCATCACAACAATAATTGCTTGCTTATAATTTGAGAACATGTTTGTATGATCATATCTCATGATTCCCCTATAATCCCATGACACCCTAGTGCTTTTTAATCAATTGTTTACATCTTTCCTTTTGTTGCTTGTTTATTGCCTTTATTAGCTTAGAATCATCAACGCATTATAATTGTGACAACCCCAAGCATAACCATAATTAGATTGAATAATTTGAGTAACCACCGTCCCATGGATCGACCTCGACTTACCACTAGCTAGTTGTTTGTTGAGTTTTATAAATGTGTTTGATTGGATGAGCGACGACATCACCCACATCAAAATGGCGCCGTTGCCGGGGACGGTGTTGTTTATTTGAATTGTTCTTTTGTCTAGTTTTAGTTGTGCTTCTTGAGGAATTTTGGTTCCTTGGGAATTTATTTCTTGTACTTGTTCTTTTTCACATGCCCAACATGTCTACATTCACTTTTTGGCAATATGAAAATGAATCATTTGATAAATATGTTGCAAGATTTGAAGATCATATGACTCATGCTTGGAATCATGGTTTTACTATTTCAAATTATGAAGCATGTTGTGTTGTTTATAATGGCATGAACCTTGAAACCCGCAACTTGGCATTTCACTTGAGTGGTGGTAGGATATGTGAGATGAGTTGTGAGGAATTTTGGGAATTTGTTGAGTTCATGACCACCCATTGTCTTAAGCAAACTATACATGACATCTTTGAGAATGCCAAGGAGGGTATGGAAGCGATAAAAATCACATTTCAAAAATTCATTGAGGAAAACTATGATGAAAATGAGATTTGTGAGGATGAGAAACCTTCCTATAACCTTGAGCCAACCTACTATGCCCACAAAATTACCCCACCTTGGGAAGATGGAGTGCTAGATGAGGAGAGTGATGATGAGGAGGAGTACATTTTTGATTGTGAAACTAATGCTTGGATGCCGTCATCCTACTCTTCTTGTGTTTCAATGAAATCAACCTCCATGGAATTTGATGTTAATGGGCAAAGTGAGAGTGATATGGATGAGAGCTTGAGTGAAAACTCACCCTTTGAGGATGACATATTTGAGGGAGACAATTGTGTTGAGCTTGGTGAGCCTTGCTATGACAACCCCTTTGATAATGGACCTTGTTGGGATGAGGAATTTGATGAGGACATTTGGGAACCTCAAATAGACACCCTTAAAATCACCTTGGATGATAATGAGAGCACTTGCATTGAATGTGGTGATTTTGACTATTTGGAGGATGGGTTGAGCCAATTGCCAACCAACTACCCATTTCATGTTCCTTCCATCCATTTTTCTTATGATTTTTGTCATAATACTCTTGACATGCTTGTTCGGTCTTTTACTTGGGCATTATTTCATTGCATAATCTTGTGTTGCTATGCATGCCTATTCATGTCCCACTCCCAAGAATTTGACCGACTTCTACGTGCTTTGAGTGCTAGTGATAATTTTCAATGAAATTGTTAATTGATAGTTCTTGGTTTGATGGAGTTCCTCAATAACCATTAATTTGTATATATGCATTTAGTGTAGTTTTGCATTCATTTAATTGCATGAGAGATGAAAGGGAGGGATCTCATATTTTTAATTGAGTTTTTGAAGGAAATTCATAAAAATGAGAAGATGAAAAATGTCAAGAAATGAAGAAAATGGAAAAATTGGGCTTATGAGTAAGTGTGTTATCAAGGGAAAGGTGTTGGGCCATAATTTCAAAAAAGACGTCCATCCCGAGATAAATCCGGGCGGGTTGAAGGCCAAGAAAAGAAGAAAAATTCTCTGCCCAAGAATCCGGGCGGATTTTAAGAAAAACGCCCTTCTTTACTCTCAACCCGCGCGGGTTGAAATTATCTGGAGCGGGTTCACAGACAACCCGAGCGGGTTCATTCTGTCCCGAGCGGGTCCACCCTCTGCATGCTGCATTTTCACAGAATCACGGGCAGAACAATGCTACCCCACCCGTGTTCAGCCTTTAACCCGTGAATGCCATGTTTCCAGCCTATAAAATTCACTCTACACTCAAGCTCACCTACCATCTTCATCTTCTACCTTCAAACTCAACCTCAACTCACAAAACTCACCCAAATAACCATAAAATCCAACCAAATCACCATCTAATTACTCTAAAAATCATTCTAAACCATTTCTACACAATAAAAACCAACTTTCCAACCTTCTATTTGCTCAAAATCACCCATTTTCATCATTTCAAAAATTGAAGCTCCAAAAATCCGTGAGCAACAATTGATTTTCGGGTTTGATTTTTGCCTTCTAGCTTCACTACATTGCTTTTAGTGTTCTAGTAAGGCATTTTCAAGGTTGTTTGGCTCTTATTTGTGAAGATTTGTGGCATTCTTGGGTAGTGATACTTGGTGGATTTCAAGGCTACAACAATGAATTTTTGGGGCAAGAGTAAGGCTACTACTTCTAAGGGATCAAAAAGAAGGAAAGGAAGCAATTCTAATGCTCCACCGGAGTACCAAATGCAAGAAGAGGAGTTAGTACCGGAGATTGAGCAACTTGATGATTTCCCGGAGGTAGTATTCATCAAAAATGAGCAAAGGAAGCGATTTTTGAAACTACTTGGTAAGGAGTTCGAACCTACTCGTTTCATTTGTCGTCAAACTTTGGATAAACTTGGTATTGAAGGACGAACCGAGTCCTTATTTAGAGAAATGGGTCTTGAGACTTTATTTAATATGCATGAGGAAACCTACCTTAGCCTCACCTTGGAATTCTTGTCTAGTCTCAAAGTATTTGAAGGAGAGACATATGGGGTGTCTTTGGAATTTAGGTTGTGTAATGAGACCCATCAAATGCATTTGGGTACCTTTGGTGAAATCTTTGGGCTTGCGATACCCGAGACCGACCTTGAAAAGCCCGTGGGGTTCACGGAGTCACATTTGTGGAGAGCAATCACCGGGTTGGAATTAGAGGGTTTTAAGAGGTGTCATGCCTTTTACATTCATCACCCGGTTATTAGAATGTGGCATCAATTTATAGCGGGGACTATTCATGGTAGAAGTGACACGGGATGTGTGAGTCAACTTGACATGACTTTTCTTGAGTCATATTTGAATGTCCAAGGTTTGCCAAAGTACAACTTTAATCCCGCTCTTGAATTACTTGTCCGATTTCGAAATCTATCAAAGGGTAGGACAAAATCAAAGGGAATTGTGATGGGTGGTCTTGTGACTAGGATGGCCAATGCTTTATGTCCGGGGTTTAATGATGATGGGAGATATGAACCTCTACCCGGAGATACTTTACTTAATGAGAGGGTCATCTTTAGGCATCACAAATGGTGCAAACATAATGATTTGGGAGGTATTGATTGGTACACCAAGGGAAGCACTACATTCACCCTTCCTTGTTGGGACCTTCCTCCTATCACACCTAGGTCGAGTTACCTTGCACCCATGCCGAGCTACCTCCTCCCCATTGAGAGGATTAGGGTTCCACCACCTAGGAGACGTGAGGAGGCACCTTCTACTCCTTCCCATGCACCATCACCGTCCCAAGGTCCAAGCCTTGGATTTCCACCATTCCTTCATGGTGTTCGACCCTCATATGCGGAGATACCTCCATACCCCCATGTCTACCGACCCTTTTCACCTTCTCCCCCTCGCCCGAGTAGCCCGCCATCGGCCATGGATATATTGATGGGTATGATAAGCAACATGGATGTTAGGATGCACCGAGGGCAAGAAGACAACTATTTGGCCCTCTATCCTCAATATTATCATATGGCACAACAAGGGTTTATTGATCCTAATGGTCCTAGGCCTTCTTGGGTGCAACCGCACCTTGTGTTCCCAAACCAAGGCTTGAATGAAGATGACCAAGGAGGAGGAGAGGAAGAAGAAGAAGAAAGTAATGGAGATGATGATGGCCTTAGTGATAGAGGCTTTGATTGAGATCGTGATTGTAAGACCCTTCCTTCCCTATTTCTCATGTATAGTTTGCATTGTATTATACCTCACATGATTAGATTAGTTTGCATTGTATTTATCCCACATGATTCAT
The DNA here is from genome assembly GCF_048544455.1 of Silene latifolia. Lineage (NCBI taxonomy): Eukaryota > Viridiplantae > Streptophyta > Magnoliopsida > Caryophyllales > Caryophyllaceae > Silene > Silene latifolia. Next base: position 68,007,554 of record NC_133537.1, on the reverse strand, counting down.
GTAGATAGTTGCATATAGACTAGAATTCATGCTTAGTTACTAATGGCCAAACCTATTCATTTCTACACTAGAAATAGTGTTTAAATCGGTTTGGGGAGGTTTGATCATAGGTGACTTAAGCATTTATCATGCATCATATAGTATAGTTTAGATTGCATTCATTTGTTATATATGTCATATAGAATTGCATTTAGTTAGAGCATGCATTCATTCATACCATATCATTGCATTTGTACTTCAATTTCCATAAATTCAAAAATCCAAAAAAACATGTACTTTCTTTTTTATTCCTACTCCTACATGTACATTGAGGACAATGTCCAAAATAAAGTGGGGGATGGGAATTTATATTCTAAAATGCATAAAAATTGAAAAATTTCGAAAAATCACAAAAATATGTTCTTTTAATTTCATAAAAACAAAAACCATAAAAATTTTAAAATTTGAAAAATCCAAAAACAAGTTCATTTCCTTTGTATATATTGTCTTGTATATATTGTGTTTGTTTTATCCGTGTTCACTTTGATTGACTACGCCACATCCGAGACATGAGGATATTGAAGACCGCATGGTATGATCTTTCCAATCTCCTTTTTCCTCTCTATGTTAATGACTATGTGGCTTTATTTTGATTGATGCGGTAAAACAATGTGAACTTAGGATTGCATTTAGAATTATATGGCATATTAGTTGGTAGAATCATTTGCATTAGGATGTATATATGTTAGTTGCATCATGGCATGTAGTTGCATGTTAGAAAAATTTTGCGAAACCGTCTACTTGGGAAGCTTGACAAGTGTATATAGGCCCTAGTAGATGCTTTTTATTCTTAAGACTTTGCTTGTTAGAATACTTGTAAAACACCCTAGGATGTGTCATGCTAGTATCCTTTGACCCATGGTTTAAGGCCGAGTCAAGAGTACCTTGTGGTGTGATAACTCCTTGGCTACCGTTTATTCCAAGGTGACCCTTGAAACCATGCATACTTCTATCACTCATCCATGTTCTACCACATTTTTGTCATCAAAGGGAATGGGCACAAAACAAAAAGAAATCTATTTGAGTTCAATGAAATGAAAAATGAAAGAAAAGTTTGCAAAAATGCATCAAAAGAAAAGAGGAGCAAAAATAAACTCCTAAAGCTTCAAATACAAGGCACCCTCGTTACTAATTGGGGTGACTTTGAAAATGTTCAAAAAAGAAATTCAAAAAGTTGTCAAGCATTGAAATGCCAAAAATCAAAAGAAATGGCAAAGAAAGTGTTCTCAAAGGTCAAATGCCAATGAAATTGGGGGGAAAACAAAAATGAAAGCAAACTCCCAAAGTGAAACTCAAATATCTATTGATCCCTTTATCCATCGTATCCATTTTGTGCATGGTAGAGAGGGGACGACCCTTCTTCTTGTCTAGGCAAGAGGGGGAATTCCGCGATCCTCCAGTGTTTCTAACACCATAGGGAGTCTACTCTTGACAAAAGCATTTAACGATTGAGGACAAAGGTACCCTAGCTTGACACCTTTTGGAGGTGATTTATTGGTATCCTTCTAGGCTTAGTAGTTTGAACAAATTGCATCTATGAAGGATTGTGTACCCTTGAATTGCTTCCCTTGTAGATAATTTCCGCCACTTAGATGAGGAAAGTGGCTATTCTTTTTGTAGATGCATCCATTATGTGTTTTTGTGTGCTTAAAGTTTGGATGTGTCGCCATTTTGGCAAGACCCACCTTGCCTTGCAAGAAGGCATCCTACCTCATGGTTGTCTTGTTGTGAGTTGAAGGGGCGGAGTGAGACCCGCTAATTGTCTCATATCGGCTATATTATTAGGTTAGTTTAAATAAAGGTCTAGTTTTTGTCACCTCTTTACTCGGGACGAGTAAAGGTTCGGTTTGGGGATATTTGATGTGAACATTATTTGCGCACATTTAGTCCCCTAATTGAGCCTATTTTGCATACTTTTATAACATTTCATGACCATTTTATCCGTCAAATCCTTCCTATTTGCTTTCCTAGTGCATTTTACATGTTTTGTAGGAAAGAAGATAATAAGGCGGAAATTCCGTCTTTCGTGCATATTTGGAAGCTTATTGACGATATTTGATGGACTAAGTATGAAGAGGAAGCAAGAATGATGACCAAGGAAGAATAAATAAAGAGTATATGGAGGAATCTTAGGCTTAAAAGCAAAAAGAAAGGGAATAGCAGCTCAACCCGCGCAGTCAAGTCTATCCGGAGCGGATATCGTGAACCCGCTCGGTCGATTTCAACCCGCTCGGGTTGAAGCTCGAGACGCTGGGATTTCGCTCGGGACGGGCGTATTCCTGGGGGGGGATTTTCCTTGCTACATGAACTACAAATCAGCCCGTCTTCACCCTTGGGCCTTGATTTCTTCACATCACGAGATTTTCATTCCTCAAGCATCGATAAGAGAAGCCCTTCTCTCGGATAATCCCGGAGGCTCCTTGCTCAACTTAAAAGTGTAATTACTAGTTTAGCCCTTAGTTAACCCTAATGCATCCTCCCTAATTTCCACTATAAATACCCCATTTGTAATAATCAAACCATCAAGTTTTATTAGATTAGAATCAAGTTTTCATTAGGTGGAATCAATCTTTCCTTAGATTAGATTAGTAGTAGATTAGAATAGATTATCATTTAATCTTTCCACAAAATATACATTAATCTTTCCTTTAATCATTGTTCAAGTTTATTATTGAGGAATTCAAGTTTATTATTGGGTAATTAGAAGATTATTGGGTTTATTGGGAGATTGACAACCTTCCATCAATCATCAAGTTCTTCTATTATTCTTGCTTTGTTATTGGAATCATTAGTAGGTATAATCTCTTAATCTCTTTTTAATTATTGCTAATTACTTTTATTTGTTCATCATGTTTCACTTTGTTAGTATGATTGACAACCTTGCTAGCATGTTCAATATGATGATAAGTGAGTAGTCTTTTAGCTAGGGTTAATGGGTGATTAGGGGAAACCAACATGGGGAATGATTCATGCTTAAATTAATATGCTTTCATGTCTTATTTGCTTGCTTGTCTTGATCTCAACTCATGCACATGTTATGTTTGATGAAATGTTAAGCCTATGAATCCTTGCATTTACTATCATCTCCTATCTTTTCAATGAGACTTGTAAGACATAACCCAACTCGAGTCTCATTAGACCATGCATGTTGTTGAGTAGGGAAGATTAAGTCGACTTGTAGGTGTTGTACAATCTAATCGATTCGACTCAAAGTGACCCAAACTTTCCTAGGATTGTAAGATATAACCCAACTCAATCCATCACAACAATAATTGCTTGCTTATAATTTGAGAACATGTTTGTATGATCATATCTCATGATTCCCCTATAATCCCATGACACCCTAGTGCTTTTTAATCAATTGTTTACATCTTTCCTTTTGTTGCTTGTTTATTGCCTTTATTAGCTTAGAATCATCAACCCATTATAATTGTGACAACCCCAAGCATAACCATAATTAGATTGAATAATTTGAGTAACCACCGTCCCATGGATCGACCTCGACTTACCACTAGCTAGTTGTTTGTTGAGTTTTATAAATGTGTTTGATTGGATGAGCGACGACATCACCCACATCAGTATGGGTCCTCAAATTTTAGACCCTTGCGGGTCTGAGTCGGGTACGGGTCCAAAGGGAAAATCTCGGGTTCGGGTCTAGGCGGACCCTACCCAGACCCTACCATTGCCATCCCTAGTTATATTATTATACATGATGTTGTATAGGAGACGAATAGCAAAGTGGTGACGTATAGTGTTATGGTCGGATCTTAATTGTATATAAACAATGAAATGAGAGGATAAGAGGATGTTTTGGTTTGTTAAAGTAAAATTAGCAAAATTAGTATAATGGTGAAGGTAATAATACAGAGAACAACTTGGTATAGGAAGAGCTAATGTGGTGAGAAAAAAATTTAAAATAGTTTGGGTTTGTGAATTGTGATAAATTATAAACAAACCATGCATATAGAAAAATCCACATGTGGTGAGTAAATAAATATAAAAGTTGAAGGTAATACCTACAATCGGAATCTGTCACAATTTTTAGATAATAGACTTAGGCCCTGTTCTTTTGGACTGAAATTGTCTGAACTGAACTGAACTAAATTGAACTGAACTTAATGGAGCTGAACCGAATCGAATCAACTTAATAAGTTTAAAATCGAATCGAATCAATGAAATAATAATAATAATAATAATAATAATAATAATAATAATAATAATAATAATAATACCAATAATAATAATAAATATTTTAATAATATTATTCATTATTATTATTATTATTAATAATATATTAATATAATCTAATAATAATCTAATAAGTAATATAAAAAATAAAATAGTAATATAATAATAAATATAATAATAATAATATAGTAATATAAATGATAATATTATTAATAATATTATAATATATTAAATAATATAATTTATTAATAATAATAACTAAAAAACAAATATGATAAGTATAATATAAATATCATAAATAATAATAATAATAATAATAATAGATGTAATATAATAATTTATTAATATAATAATAATAAATATGTTATTAATAATATTAATATAAATAAATATATTAATAAAATAATAAATATAATATAAAAATATAATAATAATAATAATAATAATTAATACACGAATATTTCCATGAATCATAATAATATAATAATAAATAAATATAATAAATATAATTAACATAATAATAATAATAATAATAACTATAATAGTAATATAATAAATATTAAAAATAAATTTTTAATATAATAATTGATGGGGCATATTCTGCACCCGCTGACCGAGTCAACATATTGAGCAAGGTCAAAGATATCCACAAAGAAGTAAACAACTTGACTGACTAACCGCAAGCGCGACTGTCGGCTGTCTCTTGTGCCTCGGCCACGACAGCCAGCCAGCCGAGGCACATATCCGCGAACTCATATCCAAGAGCCTTCGGCGGCGAGTCAACAGGGCCCGCCGGCCTGCCATGGGTCCCTCGGCCGAGGGTAGAACAGACTTTCCACCTGCTCTGCCACTTTGCCACTACGTGACAAAAGGTGAAAGTCTATAAATACTCCTCAACTCTCATAGAGGGGGGGGATCCACAATTTAACCTAAGAATCACTATTCACCTGTTAATATCTTCCTTATCTCTCTACAATACATACTTAGCCAAGTAACACACAACTTAATCCTTTAAGGTTACTGACTTGAGCGTCGGAGTGAGTTCGCTCGGTCCAAAGCCGAGCCCTCAGTTCGTTCCTTGTTTCAGGATACCGCAAGGGAGATTCAACCAAAGACGTCATTCTACAAGCTCGGGTGGTACAAATAACTGCTCTGGAATTACACCCGGAACAATTGGCGCCGTCTGTGGGGAAGCATACTAAAAGCTAATCAAATCCCTTAAAAATACAAAACAAAACCCACCCAAAAAGCTAAGAAGATGTCGAAACAACAAGAGGTATTCGTAACTGACGAAACCGAATTCCACCAAGATGATACTGTCCACAATTCTGGAGTTGCGCAGCCCTCCACCGGCCGGGTAATTCAACCGGAGTACGGGATGCCAATAACACCAGATATGCCGCTGCCCGCCGACCAGGTCACCATCATGGGACATGTGGTTGATGCAGCAAAGCTGAAGCTACTCCTGGACCTAATTAGTAGTACGCCAGCTCAAACTGTCACACCGACAAGAGCGGCGGAACCCGTCCAGGAGACCAGGGCCCAAAATCTGACTCCGAGAAACTTGAACGGGGCACTAAGAGAAGCTGACCCTGTCAAGACGCCGGGGGAGCCCAGAGTGCTAGTGGTAGACCTTAGTCCTTTCCGCACTCGCGGGAGGACGTCGTCGCCGCAGCACCGACGAGGCATGCCCCAGAGGAGTGAAAGAAGTCCGACTCACCAGAGTCGGAGAAGAAGCCCAACCCGCCACGGGGAGGGGAGCCGGATTAAGGATACGAGGAGCCGATCGCCGCGTGTCGTTCGACACGTGGTCAGACAGCCCCTCAATGACTATGTCCTTGACGTCCCGGTGCCAACTAAGCTAAAGTTGCCGCCCATATCATACAAAGGAGAAGGTGACCCAAGCGACCATGCCGAGGCCTTCGAGTCTCTGCTGCCGAGGTCTTCGCCCTGAGCAAGAGCGAGGGTCAGAAGTGGGAAAGACCTCCCAGGCCGAAGAGTGACGGTGACACGAGTCAGTACTGCGAGTACCACGGCCACACCGGTCACTTAATCGATAATCGCTAGATCGAAGAATGCCATTGAAGAACTGATCCGGAAGGGGAGCCTCAGCAAGTATGTAGCTGGAGGCCCAGGACCAAAGTAAATGCAATCGAGCCAAAACCCCGATCACCTCGGCCAAAGCCGGGAGTGACGGGGGAACGAGCCGAAAGATGCAATCGAGCCAAAACCTCGATCACCTCGGCCAAAGCCGGGAGTGACGGGGGACGAGCCGTAAATGCAATCGAGCCAAAACCTCGATCACCTCGGCCAAAGCCGGGAGTGACGGGGGAACGAGCCGAAAGATGCAATCGAGCCAAAACCTCGATCACCTCGGCCAAAGCCGGGAGTGACGGGGGAACGAGCCGAAAGATGCAATCGAGCCAAAACCTCGATCACCTCGGCCAAAGCCGGGAGTGACGGGGGAACGAGCCGGTAAATGCAATCGAGCCAAAACCTCGATCACCTCGGCCAAAGCCGGGAGTGACGGGGGAACGAGCCGAAAGATGCAATCGAGCCAAAACCTCGATCACCTCGGCCAAAGCCGGGAGTGACGGGGGAACGAGCCGGTAAATGCAATCAAGCCAAAACCTCGATCACCTCGGCTAATTAAAACTGAGGGCGACGGGGGAACGAGCCGATATGCCTAGATATTTACAACGGCAGTCAGAACGTAAACTCGATCACCTCGGCTAACTAAGACCGAGAGTGACGAGGGAACCACGACTTACCCTCGGCTAATTAAGACCGAGCTTAAGAATGTATAAGTACCGTTGAGACGCAAATCTGACACCTCGGCAAATTAAGACCGAGCGTGAATGAGGACGCAATCAATAATGGTCTATGGATACGAACGCTGTCGCGCCGTAACCCCGATTCCCTCGGCCAAGGCCGGGAAGCAGCGGGGCCACAACGACCGATACGCTAACATGTTTACAGCGGCGGTTGGGACACGCTCTTGACAGAATGCCAATCGACGTATCTTCTTCAACACGCTCCTTGGTATCTACTTGCCAAACGGTCCACTCTCAACCCTGGTCTCGGCCAACGTCTCTCTCTTTTCCACATCGGATGTCCACTACACATCCATGTGGAGGGGGATAAGTGCGGCCTAAGCGAGAACCAAGCCGAGGTAGAAGAAGCGGGCGGAAAATTTTTACTTGCGCGAATATCGCTCAACACACATCGGAGCCCATACCACGGCATAGACTACGGCTGGGGCAAATTGATGGGGCATATTCTCGCACCCGACCGACCGAGTCAACATATTGAGCAAGGTCAAAGATATCCACAAATTCAACAACTTGGACAAATTTAACTACGCAAGCGCGCGGCTGTCGGCTGTCTCTTGTGCCTCGGCCACGGCAGCCGGCCAGCCGAGGCACATATCCGCGAACTCATATCCAAGAGCCCTCGGCGGTCAGCCAGGGCCCGCCGGCCTGCCATGGGTCCCTCGGCCGAGGGTAGAACAGACTTTCCACCTGCTCTGCCACTTTGCTACTACGTGACAAAAGGTGAAAGTCTATAAATACTCCTCAACTCTCATAGAGGGGGGGATCCATAATTTAACCTAAGAATCACTATTCACCTGGTAATATCTTCCTTATCTCTCTACAATACATACTTAGCCAAGTAACACACAACTTAATCCTTTAAGTTTACTGACTTGAGCGTCGGAGTGAGTTCGCTCGGTCCAAAGCCGAGCCCTCAGTTCGTTCCTTGTTTCAGGATACCGCAAGGGAGATTCAACCAAAGACGTCATTCTACAAGCTCGGGTGGTACAAATAACTGCTTTGGAATTACACCCGGAACAATAATAACAATAGTAAATAAATTGATATAATAATAATAATAATAATAATAATAATAATAATAATAATAATAATAATAATAATAATAATAATAATAATAATAATAATAATAATAATAATAATAATAATAATAATAATAATAATAAGAATAATAATAATATTAATGTTGAAATAAATTGAATTGAATGAATCAATCAATCAATCGAATCGAATGGAGTGAATCAATCGAATCGAACTTAATAGAGTGAAATCAATCGAAGACTTATTAGAACTGAAATTAAGTCCAAAAGAACGGGGCCTTATAAGATCTTTTAATTTGGATTAGGAGTTAACAACAAGGAGTGCAACCATAAATATTTTCTCAAAGCTAAAATTTTAGGTGTAATAGTGCAATAAGAAACTGAAATACTTCAATTTTAAAGGAGCATGTTTTTTTCTTCATTTTCTATACATTTTACCATTTTATATGTGTTTAGAGTAATTTATTTAAAAATACATTTAAACATATTTTGTATATGAAATAATCCTAAAGTACAATGGTTTTATCAACAAACATATAGGTTGTTTAAAAAGTCAATATTATTTTTAAATATTATTAGTTTATTAGATTCTAAGAATTTTATTAATTTTTAATTAGTTAAATTAATAAAGGTGGATAAATACATTGTGAAGTGGCCGCATTATAAATCTAATGTTAAATGCAAACATGGTATATAAATTAGTGCATTAATTTGGTAATACAAGTTTAAAGTTATTGAAATTATGGTGTATATAGAGTATATTGTAGGTTGAGTTTGATTAAAAAAAGTCAATTGATAATATTGAATTCACTCGAATTGAGAAATTAATAAATTTATCTATTTGATAATATATATGTTACATATAGAAACTTACCGTGCGAAGCACGGAATTCTATCTAGTATATATATAAAACTGGGTTGAAATGCTGTGGATGCGTCACGTGTCAACCCAGCCTTAAATACACGTATTAATTACAGCTGAATTAAATACAAACATAATAAATGCTGTATAAATCTCAGCAAAATATTAATCATAGTTTAATAAATTTTATTATAAAATTATATTAAATAATTACGGTGATTTGATTCGAAATTTACTAAAAAGTTATTTTGATACAAATTCTAAAATGTAAATAATTACGTTCATTGTGAAAAATCCTTTCAATTGAGTATAATTTTTATTATATTTATTGAAATATTTATTTGATATGTAGAGATGATTAAAGTGAGTGTCTCACAATGTTTTACATTTACGTAAAAAAAATATTTTGAGAAAGTTATAAAACTTAGACTATTAAATCCATTAAGAAAAATATATTTGGAAAAGTCTTTGTATATATTAAAAACACCTCTTTAAAAAAACTACTAAGAGGTAAGTTTTTATAGTCTGGAAATGAAAAAAATTATATTGGACAAATTGAATACATATGAGATTTTGATAGGTTTCAATAGTGCGATAACGAGTATGTGTACGAGTGTGTATGTACATAGTGATCGCGAGTGCATTAGAATAATCAAAACAAAAGTAATGATTATTAGGTAATATAGTATTATAAACGATATGAAAAAGTAAAAAACACATTACATTTTTCTTTAATATTTTTAATTAAATATGTATAAGTCAAATATAAAATATTGATTATGACTAACCAAATACTCCGTATTACTTTTAGTTAAATATTTTATATGTTATCTTTTAAATACTTTGAAGTTAAACATCAAAAAATAATATTTGAGAAAGTTCAACCTATTATATTTACAGGTAATAAACTCGTAAACATCATTATATATAATTGTTTAAAAAAACAAAAGGTGCAAATTCCTCATATATATGTTTAACACACATTAGATGCAAGACACAATCAAAACATTTAAATAAGTTGAGTTTGAACTTTATAGGTTTGATAGATAAATGTCACATGTTATACATAAAAAATTAAAAATTACATAAAATTATGTTCACATCATTTTGAATAAATAATGTGAGACATAAAGTATCGTGAAATGATATAATTTGAGAACTTATTGTTGATTGTTGTATTACTCGAATAAATTTTATTTTGATTAGTATGATATTTCACCAGTCACAAATTTATTTATAAAACGTCGATCATGCATAATTAATTATCACTTATTAGTTTTAATTAAAACTCTTATGTATTTTATTTTAAAACATTGAAGTTAAACCTAAAAATATTAAATTTGATAAAAAAATATTTATAAGAGAAAATATTGAAGGTTATATATGAATTATATAATTTTTCTTAAATTATAATCATAAAATATTAAAACAGGCCGCGCGAAGCGCGGGATACTACCTAGTTTCATATAAAGTTAAGATTAATTCTACTTAGGATAATTAATTTGACCAATGCTATACAATTTTTAAGAGCTTTTCATTAAAAAACTTGGTCGGTACAAGTTATTACTCGTTCATATCGGGTTCATCGCGGGCTGTATCGGGCCGAGTTGGCCGATACACGTTATAAATCGGTCGTCTCGGCCAATACTTTCTTGTTTTCAATTTGCGCGATACATCTCGGGATATCTTGTATCGGCGGCCTCTGATACCGATACATCTCGGACGATACGATATGTCTCGGCCGAGATTTAAAACCATGGTAAGATGAGTTTCTGCCTCATACAGCTGAGGCCGAACACCAGGAGAAGTTAAAAAGAGATGAGGAGGTCTTGATTTTGTATCAAACCGCGTGTGGCTTGATAATCAAATCGCCACGTAAAGTAGTGATTCTAACATTTTAACGAGTAGAACATGTTTGCTTCGTCAACAAGTTTCTCAATTCGATTACACTTTGAAGTCGGCCTTAAACTAAACTACAAATACTTCCATGATTATTCATTATAGTAAAAAAAAAAAAAAAAAAGTCTAATTGGAAAAATACACAATGGTAATGGACGATCTTGGAACAACATTTGAAGAATTGTTTTCGGGCTAATCCTAATTAGGTTTATAAATAAATTTACGCTTTTAATTTAGTTTCAGACGTGTTCAATAATAGCGCTTTTTTCGCAGTTTGGGATGGCAAGTGCGTTGGAGACTCTAAGCGGACAAGCCTATGGAGCACAACAACACAAGAAACTTGGAACTCAAACATACACCGCTGTCTCACCTTAGCCAGCATACCAATCACTATTCTGTGGATTAATATGGGAAAAATCCTTGTATTTATAGGACAAGACCCTTCAATTTCCTATGAAGCTGGTAGATTCACTACATATTTAGTTCCAGCCCTTTTCGCCAGTGCTGTTATTCAACCACTTGTTCGATACCTTCAAGTTCAAAGTCTGGTGATGCCGATGGTCATTAGCTCCTTCACAACTACGTGTCTCCATATACCACTATGTTGGGCTCTCGTGTGCTGCAAAATATCGGAGCTGCCGTAGCAATGGGTATATCTTTTTGGGTGAATGTAATTTTACTCGCTTTATACGTGAAATTCTCTTCTTCTTGCGCAGCAACTCGTTCTCCAATCTCCATGGATATGTTCCATGGAATTTGGGAATTTTTTAGTTATGCTATTCCTTCTGCCACAATGGTCTGGTAAGTTAGTATTCGTTCTCTTTGTAAACATTCGTAAATAAAAATTACATAATTAAACAAACATGTTTATCCAAACTTTGATTTGCATATATATAGTTTGGAATGGTGGTCATATGAGCTGTTAATCTTGCTATCAGGGCTTCTCCCGCATCCTGAACTCGAGACTTCTATCCTCTCTGTGTGGTAATATCTCGTTTTCAACTATTCCTGGAATATTTTAGTATTCATACGCATCATGGGTCAATTTATTCACCCTTCATGTGCGTGGGTATAAAGTCCTTCACCACATCGATGGCACGAAGCCGCCACATGCTCGAGACCCTGCCTACGGTGATTGGGTTGAAATAGACTCCCACGTGCTTCAATGGATCTATGGCACGCTCTCCGATGACCTCCTCGCCCGTGTACTTGAACCCGAATCCACCGCTCATCAAGCCTGGACTCGTGTCAAGAACATCTTTTTCAATAATAAAGGAGCCCGGGCAGCCGCCTTAGAGCACGAGTTTATCAATCTCAAACTCGCATCCATGCCGTCATTCGATGCGTATTGTCAGAGGCTGCGTGATCTTGCCGGACAATTGAAGGACGTTGATGCTGAAGTAACGCAACAACGTCTCGTTCTTCAGTTAGTCCGAGGACTTCCCGACGAATACGACACCGTCGCCGCCTATATTAATCAGACGCTGCCCACGTTCGAGGTAGCACGAAGCCTGATTGAACTCGAGGAGCATCGGAAAACTGGTCGTGAAGACTCAACCACGGCTCTTTGTTGGGGCTGGTGTCCTTTACAGTTAGTGCAAGGACTTATAAATCTCTAAAAGGATCAAAGGGTATACTTTTGTATCATAATCAGTTGGTCCACGTTTATCAATAACGGTTGGCTTGCTAGATAAGTTTGACGTTATTGTCATACAGATGGCGGTGATCAACTGGTCCCTAAAAGTCACACCTATAGGATACGTTTGAGAGATGTGACGGTATGAAAATACAGTCATGTAGATGCCAAAATTTGACTAACCGATTAATTCGAGTTATTTGACTAATAATTAGTCAAAATGTGATGTTGAGATATTTTATTTAATACGGATTAAATAATAATGGCTAAGGCGAATTAAGCAGTTAATTCGTAAATTAAATATAAGCGATTTATATTTGATTAAATGTATATTGAATATAATTATACAATATTGTCTTTGTCGGACATGTATTAATAATTCAACTAACCCGTATTATTAGTTGATGCCTTAATTACCGATAAATGGCGATGACATGATTTATAATGAAACCGCGTCATATACACTTAGCGAATTACATGTCGGACTACGAGTTAAGATGAAGAGGAAATGAAAGCCCATTCCTCTCCCTTGGACTCGGTTTGGCCGAATCAACAAGAACAAAAGAGAGGCTTTCTCTCTTTTGTTGACCTAAGCATTTCATTTGTAGAAAAACTAGGGTTTTGGAGATCATTTCTCTCTGAAACCTAGATCTCTCATCTAAGCAAAAACTCACAAATAATCCTCTCAATATTGCAAGGCAATTAGAGGATTCATTCTAGCACAAGGGCATTTCTCAGACGATCTTGGGTGCAACAATTAGGAGGAGATCTACTTTGATCTCTCATTGCCGAATTGCACTAGGACCGGAGGTTATTACTTAATCTTTATCGTTTCATTGTGTTTTTCGTTTATGACTATTAATCACGTATAAAATTTGCGTTATAATCCTTCAAATTATGGGTTTTATACGGATATTACCCTACAAGTGGTATCAGAGCGAGGCCACGTAAATTTTTCTATGTGATTTTCATCAAACGATTTTTGAATCGATGGATTTTTATTTTTTTTTCCATTCGGCTGCCACAATTTTTCTCTCGGCATTATTATTTTTTTTGCTGCGTTTGCTGCATTTTTTTGTGCCTTGGGATCCGTGTCAAGTTTACACGGTGATGGTTGTCGTTTGTTTTGTTTTAATTTTGATCTTTGCATATTGTTTTGTAATCGATATTCATTGCAATATGTTAAAGATGTATCAAAATTTTTGCATAAAATTTCGTGAGGCATCAATTTTTGTCTCGGCTGGTTTATTTTTTTTTACACGGCCTGTTTTTGCATTGGGAACCGTGTCCAGTTTACACGGTTGCTTTGGTGACGATTTTCTGTTTTGTTTTCGATTTGTTCTTTGCGAATTGTTGTTTTAAACGATAATTACAACAATATGTGAAGATCATGTCAATTGTAATTTTGTTTTAATCCGGATTATGCTCAAATTGCAATTGGTTTTTGTCAAATCGATTCGGTATTGGATGTTTACTCTCGGTTTGAGCGGCTGTTTTTTTTTTCTTTTTGTTGCTCACGGTTTTAAGCAGCAATTTTAAAAAAAAAAAAAAAAATTTTTTACGGGTCTTGCTCACGCCTCAAAGAAGAAAGAAAAAAAAAAAAAAAAGTTTTTTTTCGCCTTTATTGCATAAAAAAACGTTTTATGCTCTCGCTTGATAGTGAAACGGTTCACCCACGTAAAATTAAGTTACTTTAAAACGATTTATAGTAACGGATTATCTCGGATTAAAATTAACTTGACTAAAGCGGTTTTGTCATATAATTTTAATTGTCTTTGGTGGTTTGGATAAATTTAACATAATTACGGAATTATGTCACGAATAATTTTAATTTTTAGTTGATGCATTTTATTTATCGTTTTTGATTTTTGAATGCTTTTAATTACGTATTTATTTATTTTTGCAAACGGTTGTAACTTAGTGTGACCTTAGTAGAACGTGTTACCGTAATGATGGAACACGGTCTTGGTTGTATTTTGAGATCTCGAATCTCCTTTTATTTCTTTTAATTACAGTTTTTATTTAGAATGTAAATAGGTTTATATTTTGTAAATTTTAATTGTAATTTTGAGAAGTCTAAAGATGGAGACCGGATGCTCACTCCCGCTACATGGATCAAGATGGAACATCAAGACAAGCTTTTCGGGTCCAACGGTGGATTCCAAAGTTGTATTATGTTCTTTTTACTAGGATAGGCCACACTAGGAATTTTATTTACGTATTGCATTCATTTATTTATTTTATCGTAACGATAGTATGCATCATTTTCCGCCTAAAACCAAACCACCTAATAATTGCATGAAAACTGACACATATAGAGGTCACGAGTTAGTTTTCTTTGACATTCTCATGTCACACGATTTAAGCCATCATCTAAATTAATTCATTCACGCAGTTGCTAGTTATTCGTTCACTTAAAATGAATTGAAACTTAGTTGATGGGATCTTCCTCGTATAAACAAAAATTGAGAACGGTCTTTATAGGTCAAACTCCAATGAATCCCTTCTTCGTCGGTAGGCATAATATGACCCCTTCTACGTCGGGTAAGTTGGAACTGATTGACCTATTTTATCTCAACACTATGGTCACTCGTACGATCCTGTGATTATGGTGGACTATAGATAGGATTTACGGAAATCTATCGACCAAGAGTTCTTACGGAAGAATTAGCTAAACAGTTGGCTTATCAATTTACAGAAATTGAGTCTTGGGATCACTTGTATCATTCTTGAGGGAGATCAATTATGCAAGTGCAAAGAGTCTACACGATTAAAATGAATTTTTAATAGACTTAAATCACCTCGATGAGTTGCTTATTTCGTTTTTGTTTTTCTTCCTTTTTCAGTGTAGAACACGAACATTTAAACTGCTAATAACGAAATGGCTGGCCCTACTAACGACTCAATGCCAAGTGCCACATTGGACCGTGAGTCCTGGCTTCGGATCTTCATGAATCAGATGAATCAGTCTACTCGACTGAAGAATGATGGATCAAACTTCGCGGACTGGGAGGCGGCATTACGGAATGTTTGCCGCTGGGCGGAAGCTCAAATATCTATTAGAGCCCATCCCGGCAAACCCAGGTCCCACGGCTAGAGCTAATGAAATCGCCAAGTTTAACGATTTCTGTATGGAAGCGGGTGCGATTAAAAACGTACTCATTTTTGCAATGGAACCCAATTTGCATAAACGCTTCATAGCCCATGGTGCAAACAAGATTTTCACCACGCTCACTAAGGAATTCTCGAAAGCACCGAGAATCGTGACCTATGAGCATACCACTCGCTTCTTTGATGCGAGACTCCAGAAGGGCCAACCAGTTAGCCCACACATTCTCAGCATGATTGAGAATGTCGAGAAGCTGGAGACCTTTGATTGTAAGATCAGCGAGAACATTGTGATCGACCGCATGCTTCATTCACTCCACGATGGTTTTGCGCTCTTTAGAGCAAATTACTATATGAATGATTTGAAGAAAAGTCCCCATGAACGCACTCTCTTCTCGTATGGGCCGAGAAGGACATGAAGTTCAGTGGGAGCATGAAACAAGATGTTCTCGTTGTGTCAAACAAAGGCAAGGGTAAGGGCAAAGCTAAAGCGAGACCTAGCGATAGGTAAGGCGAAGTTCAAAAAGTCGGGTTCGGGTAAGAGTGGTCCTGGTGAGTCGAGCACCTCATCGGCGCGAAAAGAGCAAGAATGAAAACATGGAATGCCATCATTGCCACAAGACTGGGCATTGGAGGCGTACATGTCCTGTTTATCATGAGGACTTAAAGGCAGGTCGCGTTAAACCTGTTGGTATGTCTTCATCCTCTTCTACTTTTATTCATATGATTGAGATTAACCATGCAAGTTACGGAACTTGGGTACTTGATCTTGGTTGTGGTTCTCATCTGTGTAATCATGTGCGGGGGCTCAAAACATCGAACCCCTCGTAAAGGGTGAGGTGGATCTGCGTGTTGGGAATGGAGCACGAGTGGCTGCCGTCTCAAGGGGAACATATGTGATCCGACTTCCTAGCGGATTTGAGTTATTTTTATATAACGCTATTATGTACCAGTCTTTCCAAAAACATTATTTCGGTTTACGCACTTGACAAACTTGGTTTTCATTTGTAATAGAGAATAATACTTGCATTTTCTCTTTACACGATATGATTTATGGCAAGGCAGTCTCCATGAACGGAATTTATGTTTTAGATCGGACCACCAAATATTACACGTAATGAATAAAAAGTTAAAGGTTGGTGACAAAGATCAAACGTATCTATGGCACTGCCGTATGGGACACATTAATGAGAAACGCGTTAAAAAGCTCATAAAGAATGGAGCTATCTCGGCCTTTGATTTTCAATCATTTGGCACGTGTGAATCATGTCTCATCGGTAAGATGACTCGGATTTCCTTCAAAGGTGTTGGAATGCGCGCTGTCGACCTATTAGGACTCATACACACGGATGTATGTGGACCTATGTCAATCACCGCACGAGAAGGCTATAGGTATTTCATCACTTTCACGGACGATTTAAGTAAATATGGCTATGTCTACTTAATGAAGCACAAAAGTGAATCCTTTGAGAAATTCAAGGAATACCGAGAATAGGTGCAGAACCTATTGGGTAGAAAGATTAAAACACTGCGTTCGGATCGTGGTGGCGAGTATCTTTCTCACGAGTTTGATCAACACCTAAAGGACCGGGATTGCCCTACGATTAACTCCACCGAACACCTCAATTGAATGGTGTGTCCGAACGGAGAAATCGAACACTACTTGATATGGTTCGATCCATGATGAGTCACACCGTGTTGCGACTCATTGTGGGGTTATGCTCTTCCACATCGTCAGCTGCTCTAATACTTAACAGGAAGTCCGTCTAAAGTCATTGACAAGACTCCATATGAACTATGGAAGGGAACGGTCCCTAACTTGTCCTTTATACGGGTTTGGGGCTGCGAGGCTTATGTCAAGTGGAGACACGAGGATAAGCTCGGCCCGCGATCGGTCAAGACATACTTTATAGGTTATCCTAAAGGAACACTTGGTCATTATTTTTATTCGCCAACCGAACAACGTGTTTTTGTTGCGGCTAGTGCGACATTCTTAGAGAAGGAATTTCTCGAGAATGCAAAGAGTGATAGAACCTTCGAACAGTCGGAGATTCCAGAACCAAATACCGAGCAACCATTGGAGGAACCTATTCCTTCAATCCCTGCAGATGAATATTCCCGAGGAACCTAGGAGGTCGGGAAGAGTCTATATTCCTCCGGAGATACATTGGTATGGTCGAGGAACATGACATAGATGACGTTCTACTCTTAACGAGTAGTGAACCCGCAACCTATAAAGGTGCCATGACTAGTTCCGACTCAAAGCTATGGCTTGAGGCCATGCAATCCGAGATGGACTCTATGTATGAGAACAACGTATGGGATCTCGTTGACTTACCTGCTAAGGTTCGTCCCCTTCAATGCAAATGGCTTTACAAGATAAAGCATTCTGTGGAAGGTCAACAAGATATCTATAAAGCACGACTAGTTGCTAAAGGTTTCACCCAAGTGCCAGGTTTGCACTACGATGAAATTTTCGCACCCGTAGTCATGCTGCGTTCCATTCGGATTATCTTAGCGATTGCCGCTTTTCATGACTATGAAATTTGGCAAATGGATGTGAAAACCGCCTTCTTAAACGGTTTTTTGGAGGAAGAGTTGTACATGGTACAACCCGAAGGTTTCATCGATCCACAACATCCTAAGAAAGTGTGCAAGCTTAGGCGTTCCATTTATGGACTTAAGCAAGCATCTCGGAGTTGTAATCATCGCTTCGACCAAGTCATTAAAGAAAATGGATTTACTCGATCGGTCGAGGAACCATGTCTTTATATCAAGTCGAGTGGGATCAAGATTGTCTTCCTAATATTGTATGTCGATGACATACTCCTGATTGGGAATGACATACCTCTCTTAACTTCGGTGAAAGTATGGTTGAAAAACCATTTCCAGATGAAAGATCTGGGAGAGGCACAAAGAATTCTGGGCATCCGTATCTATCGAGATAGATCACGACGGATGTTATCTCTCGATCAGAGTCTTACATAGACAAAGTCCTAGAGAGATTCAACATGACTAACTCCAAGAAGGGGTTTCTTCCTATGGCTCCGGGGGTGCATTTGAGCAAGTCTCGGTCACCGAGACACCGGAAGAGAAAGAGCGCATGACACGGATTCCTTATGCCTCGGCTATAGGATCAATCATGTATGCCATGATATGCACACGTCCGGACGTGGCATATGCATTGAGTATGACAAGTCGATTCCAACACATCCGGTGAATCACATTGGATGGCTGACAAGAACATTCTTAAGTACCTACGGAGGACTAAAGATTGGGCATTGACTTATGGATCGAGATGACTCGAAATCTCGATCTGGATTCGTTTTTACTCTTAATGGCGCTACGATCAACCGGAAGAGTTCCAAACAAAGTGTTAAAGCGATTCTACGACGAGTCCGAATACTATGTCGCGTCTAGACATGTACAACGGAAAGCTCATCTAATCCGAGATTACGTGGAGCAAAAGGAAGTAGTGATAGAAAAGATTGCTACACATGATAATATAGCAGATCCTCTCACTAAACCATTACGACAAGATAAGCATGAAGGGCATGTTAATTCCATGGGAATTAAATGTGTTCCTAAGTTGTAGTACTCTTTTATGGATTAGATTCATTCTCTTTTGTATTCTATACGACATCATCGTTTTGATATTTTATATATTTTGTTTTTCATGTGGATTTGTACGACAAATTTTGAACACCACAAAGTGAACTGAACAAACATTATATTTTTGGTCCTTAATTGCCCACGTGAGCTGATAACTCAAGGTAATTATTTTGTGACGTTGGTTGATGGTGGGTTCAACGAGCCATAAGTCAACAGGTTGACTGACCAATCACAGAGGCGATTTATACGGATATCTCGTAGGACACAATTGTGACATCAACGTGGAGTCCTAAATGTTTTACAACATTCGGTGCCCGGTCGTGGATAGGACCTCCATGGTGATCCTAAGAGTCGATTCTTTTGACTATCGACTGTCTCTTGAGACTAAGGCAGATTTTGGTTGACTTTGGTTTCTTTCTCACGGTCATCCGTAACAGGGGGGCAAGTAGATTGTTTCTAGGTCATTTCATGTTGTGCTTAGATCGGAAGGAGTTCGAGTTGAAGGAAATATTCAGCCTTTATCAGGTACTCGATATTTCTCAGGGCCACTCGAGGAGTCAGAATGTAACGAAATGCATGGCCATGCTCGGATACGGATTCGTTTTATCAGTTAAGTTACTCTCTAGTCGGGGAAACCACTCTAGATACAGATCGATTGTAAAATACGACCTTTGCGGATCCGGATCTGCAAATTGTTTTACATTGAGTGGGAGAAATTTTAAATGAATATGAGAATCGGTTATCGCACATACACTTGTACGGACAAGTGGGAGTTTGTTGGAGCTGTGTCCTCCAGTTAGTGCGGATAACGTCATTGCACATACACTTGTACGGACAAGTGGGAGCTTGTTGGGGCTGGTGTCCTTTCGATTAGTGCAAGGACTTATAAATCTCTAAAAGGATCAAAGGGTATACTTTTGTATTATAATCGGTTGGTCCACGTTTATCAATAACGGTTGGCTTGCTAGATAAGTTTGACGTTATTGTCATACAGATGGCGGTGATCAACTGGTCCCTAAAAGTCACACCTATAGGATACGTTTGAGAGATGTGACAGTATGAAAATACAGTCATGTAGATGCCAAATTTGACTAACCAGTTAGTCTGAGTTATTTGACTAATAATTAGTCAAAATGTGATGTTGAGATATTTTATTTAATACGGATTAAATAATAATGGCTAAGGCGAATTAAGCAGTTAATTCGTAAATTAAATATAAGCGATTTATATTTGATTAAATGTATATTGAATATAATTATACAATATTGTCTTTGTCGGACATGTATTAATAATTCAACTAACCCGTATTATTAGTTGATGCCTTAATTACCGATAACCGATGACAGTTTATAATGAAACCGCGTCATATACACTTAGCGAATTACATGTCGGACTACGAGTTAAGATGAAGAGGAAATGAAAGCCCATTCCTCTCCCTTGGACTCGGTTTGGCCGAATCAACAAGAACAAAAGAGAGGCTTTCTCTCTTTTGTTGACCTAAGCATTTCATTTGTAGAAAAACTAGGGTTTTGGAGATCATTTCTCTCTGAAACCTAGATCTCTCATCTAAGCAAAAACTCACAAATAATCCTCTCAATATTGCAAGGCAATTAGAGGATTCATTCTAGCACAAGGGCATTTCTCAGACGATCTTGGGTGCAACAATTAGGAGGAGATCTACTTTGATCTCTCATTGCCGAATTGCACTAGGACCGGAGGTTATTACTTAATCTTTATCGTTTCATTGTGTTTTTCGTTTATGACTATTAATCACGTATAAAATTTGCGTTATAATCCTTCAAATTATGGGTTTTATACGGATATTACCCTACACTCTTGTTTCCCCACCAGCACCCCAACCAGAGGTGCCCTCTTGGACCGAGCAGTCCCCGCCTCCATCAGGTAACTCCAATAATAACAGTAATACCAATTACAATCGCAATGGTGGTCGTCGTAATAACAATCATAATAATTATTATCGTAATGGTTCAAATAACGGTGGTAATCGTCAGTCTTACGGGAAAACCGACAACTCCTCTCCCTCCGCTCAGCCGCCTGCCCAACCACCCATGTGGGGACCTCCCCCCTCTTGGGTTGCCAACTGGGCACCACCCCCGTGTCCGTACCCTACATACCCCGGGTGGTCCTCCCTTTGGCTACAATGGCCCTATCCCAATGCCAATCGCTCCAATGGTTACATGAACAGGGGCGCTTCTCGTGGCCACAATTCTCGCTCATATGGTCAGGCTTATCTCGCTACTGATGAACCTCCTCAGCCCACGGACCTGGCTCAAGCTTTTCAGGCCATGTCGATGAATCAGTTTGATGGGGGTAATTTGCATATGGACACCGATGCATCGTCGCATATCACTTCCGACGCAGGTATACTACATGTTGGAATATGTGTCCTCCGACAATAATGCGATCACGACTGTTGATCATGATGATCACATGTTTAAATCTCATTATAAATGAATACAATTGGGAAGTAATTTTGTTACTGTCAACTGGTCATCATATATCGGTAATGATTGGCTGACTAGAGTTTGACATTACTGTCGTGTGACGGTGGTGATCAGTTGACCCCCTAGGTCATACCTAAAGGGCAATACTCTTAATTGATTATTTAATTAATCGTATAATGTTACGAGTTAATTAAATTACTTGAAAATTGACGGACGATTTTGGAAGTAAAATTTACGTATCATATTGAAATGTGATTAAATAAGATACGGTCTGAGTAATTGAATTGTATCATTACTCGGATGAAATAATTGTTTAATGTAACAATTAAATTGGATGAATTGTTATAAATACAATCAGTTGTAATTTATAAATGGTAAAATATTTTGGCACAAGTAATTATAAAATTACTAAGTCGATTTTTGTATGTGACGTATTTTTGATAATACGTTGATTTTTAATATGTTAAAAATACATAACAAATTTATGTCACATATGACATGTGACATATTGACAATTGACAAAAATAATATGGAATCCATATTATTGAGTGGGCCGAAAATTAGAGGGATTTAAGCTAATTATATGTTGTTTGTAATTAGTGGAAAACACAATGATTAAAAGCAAACCTAGCCATGCAAGCCTATTGTTCCTTGTGAAGAACAATTTCTCCATGCATTGGCTCCCCTATTGCCCTCCTCTTACACGGTTTTGAGAAGGCAAATGTGATCATTGTTTTCTCTATAATTTTACCTAATAATATACAAATGTAGTGTATTATTATTCATTCTAATTCACTCATCCAAAATACAAGTTCTAGTGAGAAGAAAAATCCTCTCTTCTTCTCTCTTAAAAACCGAAATATTCAAGTGTTAATAAATATTTTGGTTCAATTTTCTACCTTGATTAATATTATACTAGTATTGTAATATTAATTAAAATTAAGAGGAGCCTTGGGTATAAAGCTTGGGGAGAGATCTTACACTTAGATCTTGTTCATCCATAAAGGAAAAGCTCAAGAACAAGAGAGAAAGGTGATCTCTCTTGTGCCCTAATAGCCGAAATCCACTATGTAAGGACATGATTTCTCCTCTATTTATATTATTGTTTGCATGCATAAAATCCTTTTTAATTTTATGACAAATTAATTAAGACATATATGAGTATGTTAGTATGTATATGAATCTACATTTCCTTCAATCGGTATCATGAGCCACGGTTGTTTGCATGCAAATTGGTTAAAAGTTTTTCCAAGTTATATGAATAACAAATAAAACTTGTAAAATTTGTGTTATTATGATATATCACGAAATTATTACATGCATGTTAATATTTCTGGTCCTAAAATGTTTTAGGATATTTTGGTTAATTTTTCGGATTTTTATTGTTCATAATTTACAATAATGGCATTTAAATGCGATTTTATGAGTAAAAATGTCATTTTTGGTCTAAAAATAGCTATACTTCGAATTTTCACTTGGTTTTTGGATATGTTGTCACATATATTATTTTGAGATTATCTGTAAATTTTAATAATTTTTGGACTTATTATGCTCGAAAAATGAATTTTTCATTATTAAATTCGGATTTAAGTGAAAAATAGGTTAATATGAGTTAAATTTCGAATCTGGTCATAGAAAATTAATATGTTGTCACATGCAATTTTACAAGATGTGTGTAAAATAATTGGCTATAAAGAAGTCTTTTTGCATGATTTATGAATTTTTGAAGTAAAATAGCATAAATAGTGACATTATTAGTGAAAATTAATAAAACATAATCTATGACTTAGGAAAAACATCTAATGTTGCATTTTATTATCTTTTTCAGATCTAAAATTGAAAAGTTAATGAAAATAATTTTTCCATGTTTTTATGATTATTTTATTATAAATCGATAAACCGCAACATTGTTTTTCCGGTAAATTTTCGATTTTTTTAACCTAAAGTTTTTGAACATTATGAGTGTCATGGAATTTTTCCAGAATGTTCATGAGTTTAAATTTCAAATTTCAAATTTATTTAGAATTTTTGGATTTATTTGAAGTTTAATAACTTATTTTGTAATTTTTGGTCCATTTATGAACAATTTTGTAAATAAAGGTTAATTATGGTCAAATTATTAGTGAAGACTAAATTTTGAGTCCTAAGAGGTTAGGGTAATTAACTTATGCATAAATATGAGTTTATGTATTTTTGTGATTATAAAATGTTGAAATCACGCAAATCCGTAAAAACCGAGTAATATACGATATTGGCTAATTAAAAGGCGATTTAGCATAAAAATTGAGCATGTTCATACATATTATAATGCTGCATTTTTCTTTATGATTGTCATAATTTTAATTTATGTAATTTTGAATTATGTAATTTTACTTAGTATGGCCTTAGATTTTAATTGGTATTTCCCGAAATGTATGGGAATATCGATTCGGTTGTATTTTTTATTGTGATCTCGTATCACCGTTTTGTAATTTAATAGATTTATTTTATTTTAGTTACAAATGTATAATAGGAAATTATGTAATTTGTTATGTAATTTTATTCATTCCGGAGTTCCAAAAGACGGATTTCTTCAAGAATGGCGATACATAAAGACGGTGTTACATAGAGATGCGTGCCACAACCGAAGTTCAAGGGACCAATGGAGTTGGTTTCCGAATATGTAATAGTTAAATAGTTTTTCTATTTTAGGAAGGCCATACTAGGATTTATTTACTTTTGTGCTTGCATTTTATTTTATGTCACATGCATCGCTAAATCGCCATAACTAAAACATGCATCCTTATTTTATCGAGTTTATCGACCGTGTCAATTAGAATTATCGTAGTTCACCGCTTTGGTTCACTTAAAACGTGATAGATAATAAATTGACATGACCTCTCGCTAAAACAATTAATTGAGACATAGCCTTACCAAATAGTAGAAACCATGAAAACCTATTTCGCGAGGGAGTGCACTCGGCCCTACCGGGGTACAAACCTTGTTACGTAGGGGAAGTGGGTGATGAGTGTTAATCCACCGAGATCATGTTAATGAGGGTTTCATCGGCCATACCGTGCCCAAGTTGATGTGGATTTGGATAATGGACACATTTATTCGAAATTTGGATTGAGCTCAACGGAAGTATTCGCGACCGTAGTTGCATGTGTTCCGGGCTATAGATAATTATTAGAGTAATTTTATCGACCAAGAGTTCTAAAAGTAGAATCGATTAAAATGTTAATCCACCGAGTTATATTGATAAAGGTTTCATCGGCCATACCGTGCCTAAGTCGATATGAATTTGGGTCTTGGAATCATTTATCTAGTTGGGTAGAGGTCACTAGAAAAATGCATAAAACTTGTTTAAATCATACATTTTTACGAGTATAATTAAAACGACATTTGTTTTACTCCTTATATTTTGTTTTGTAGACCACTTCTTTTTCATAACAAATGGCAACATCAACACCAACTCCTAATGCTACACCACTCGCTACTTCATCTTGGCTCCGATCCTTTATGGATCGATGTAAACTTGAAAAGAATGGGTCAAATTTCTCCGAATGGGATGCCCAACTCAAATTAGCAGCCGAAGGTGACGACAAGCTTCGTTACCTTACCGAGGCCTCTCCACCCGAACCCTCCACTAGGTCCACCGCGGCCACGAGGGAAGCCTATGAGACTTACCAAAAGGAGTCCGCCGCAATGAAAAATGTCTTAATATTTGCGATGGAGGCGGAACTCCAAAGGAGAGCCTTTAAAATGGGCAATGCTAATGAGATTTACTCCAAACTTGTGACCATGTTTTCACAAACTCCGCGGATCGTCCAATATGAGGCGGCGCGGCATTCTTTGATCTCGACTTCAAAGAGGGCCAAAAGGTTAGCCCTCATGTGCTCAAACTCATGGAGCTTGTCGAGACCTTGAAGATTCAAAAGGTTGAAATCCCCAAAGAACTCATCGTAGATAGGATTCTACACTCCTTGTCTAAGGTCAAGGCATATGTGCAATTCCGGGTGAATTTCAATATGCAAGACAAGGATGTGTCTCTTGAGGAGTTGCACAAGTTACTTGTGCAAGCCGAGAGGGACATGGGGTTAAATGTGAACCCCCCCAAGGATGTGCTTAATATAAGCGCAAAGAGTAAGGGGAAGTTCAAGAAGAGTGGAAGAAAGGGTAAAAAGCAAGCTCCCACATTCACCAAAGCTAAGTCTTGTGAAGCTAGCACATCCAAAGTCAAGAAGGGTCCTCTTGATAAATGCCATTATTGTAATGGCATGGGTCATTGGAAAAGAAATTGTTCCAAATACCTTGGTGATATCAAAGCTGGAAAGATCACTCCAGTAGGTAAATGACTAACCTTCTTTTATGTTTCTAAATTCAACTATGGTATTATGATGCAAAGTTGTGATAATGTATCTCCCTTTTTATTGTAAATAGGGCCTCCACCAAGCAAAGACAAGGGAAAAGAAAAACAAGCATGAGAAACCATGGAGAAGCTAAGGATAGCTTTTAATGGAGCTTTGTTTTTCATTGTCTTATTTTAAGTAATGTTTTGGATTTTAGAACTTTAAGTTTCCGTGTTCGACATGGAAAAGTATTTTGGATAATGGTTTGTATTTTGGATGATGGTGACTTGGTTTGCAACCCAAGTCACCCGTTTTTATCATTTATCCTTTATGTTCTAAAATTTCATCTTTGAATGCTTGCGTTTTGAAACATAAGATTATTCACTTAAAGGTGATCTAATAGACAATTATAATGACAGGTTTCATTATATGTCCACATGCTTAAGGCTTGTGTATGATCATTTATGAAGCGAATTCGAGTCTATGAACTCTCTTAAAGGAATGTCAATCACCAAGAACTCATATGAAATCAATAACAATTAGTCAACCTATAAGGTAGTTCTCCTTATAATTCAACATCATTAATTTGTGTCTCATATGCTATCTTTGAATGATTAGGGTATTCATTCTAAAGATAGAGTGGGAGAAAAATGAGGACACAACACACAAGACAAAAATCAAATTGTGTACTTGTGTAAATTTAGATCTACGCAAGAGAAAATGATTTGAATAAAGGTATATCTATTTACATAGTATGCCGAATAGATGAGATCTATGGTCTCAAGTTAGTTCTATATGACTAAAGAGACCAAGTGTAGTAATCATAAGAGTATATTCTCAAGATAACTACGCGAGGAGACCAAAAGAAGTTTTGGATGAAAATGACTAATGCAAAGTCTTAACAAGTTTTGACTAAGTTCTATATGATAAATTTTGACCAAATAGTTTCAATCATGAGTTTTACTTAAGAGCCTAAATGAATCAAAGTAACATACTAGTTATGATCAAAATCAAGTTGCAAAAAAAATTGATATTCCGATATCTTCTATAGCCAACGTTTTAACCATACAAATGTCATTGCTTAACCTCCCTATGAAATGGTTAAATCTCCTTCCAAAAGGGTATTTGCAAGGGACGTATTCTAAATATTATTTGTATTTGAATAATGACATTGCTACACATCATTATGATATGAGTGTGTTAGAGATTTAAAATCTCTTTCCGTAAGGTTGAGATAAGACCACTTCAAAATAGGCATTTTGAAAGGATATGATGGGAACATATATGGTTTTATCCTAGTAACTTGGCAAAGCAATTTATATTTATATTCTTGACAAATTTCGATTGAGAAGTCAATTTCGAAATATGTTGAATTGAGTGGGAGTTAAGAAATTCTCATGTGAAGCCATGGAATTTAGTGGGAGCTATCATCCTTGAATGTATAAAACTCATTACTCATTAAAGAATGACGAGCCAATACCTTCTTTCATAAAAGAAGCATTTGAGTTTTCAATTCTGGATGAAAATGGACTATGATGAATCCAATTACATCAAGGGATGTTGGATTAGTATTAAGAGATACACATCATATCAACATTCACATAGGTTATTGATATAGATGAAAATGGAATTACCATTAGCAGTCATGGTCGTTCATTGAACCTATGAACGGTTGATCTCATGATTATTAGTAACTAATGTTTCCGCCATTAGAATAATCATATACATGTCCAATTATGAATCATATGCATAAGAGCATAATGATTGATTGGTAAGCCATAATAGAAACGTCATGAATTCTCAAGTAGAATCCGATGAGCGATTTCAGTATTTGACGGAATGTTCTATTGTGTATCAAGAAGTTGCACATATTATAGAAAATCCGAGCACATATGAGGATTTATGAGAATCCCAATTCTTTCAAGCCTAGAAAGAGAAATGAGAAGTTTTTGGAAAGATGCTTGGTTGAATAAGGGGTTATTCAAAAAACAATCTTTCCTAGTAAAAGCTAGGACTTATGAGAAGTGCTAAGCTAAATAATCTTGTCAATTGTTACAAGATTCTACAAAACATATACCTAGTGCATTGTGTGTGGATGGAATACTTGATCGGTACAAGTTGTATTGTTCATCGCAAATTCGTTCGTTATGAAATGATCGATAAGAAAGTTCTTTCAAGTTAAAGAACCAAAACCAAGGTCGAGAACCTTGATGTGTACTTGGTAAAATTCATGGTATGAGAACATGAATGTGAAGGAAATTGCAAGTGTAAGAAGTTTGAACACATGGACACATGAGATGTTAAACTTCTATTGCAGTCAATAAGTGTTTACACTTATGATAAACATCACAAGGTTGTAATATGATTTTGACTACCCGAGTGTGATGTCGACATTTGTCGTTTGAGTTATTATTAACTCACTTTGAACATTGTTATATCCAAACGGGTTGTAGAGACAATTGAACCCCGTTAAAGTGAACATGGATTAACATTGTTTTTGCCCATAGTTACTTATATGAGGTGACGACTCGAAGTGACTAGAGTGTGATGCGATTGATGGCAAGTTCAAGTGCCATAGAGTCATGTGAGATGACTAGTCGATCACATAGGCATTGTTAGGAACTTTCTGTCGGGCCTAATGACCGCTTATAGAGTTACGCAAATTTATATAGCCTGGTCGTGGCGAGAGCTACTATAGTATTCAAATGAGTCGATTCTTTTGACTAAAGACTATTCGCCTAAGATGGCACGATTTGATTAACTTTGATTTGTGTTACTACGACCTTCGTAAATGGGGTCAAATGGGCATATTTTGGGTTATGATGGCTGTGGCTAGTCGAAGGGAATGAGTGCGATAGGAATTGTCCACCCCTAGTCAGGGTTATAACAATATCTCAGGGCCACTCGAGGAGTAATGAACTGGAAATGCGTGGCCACGCTCGGAAAGTATCTATGATAGATAAGTCCGGTCAATCAGTTATTCTCCAGATCGAGGAAACCACTCTAGATGTGATCACTTGCAAGTACGACCTGAAAGAGACCTTGCATTGAGTGGGAGATAGTAATAGGACAAGAGAATTGGTGACGCACACTTGTCGAGGACAAGTGGGAGATTGTTGGAATATGTGTCCTCCGACAATAATGCGATCACGACTGTTGATCATGATGATCACATGTTTAAATCTCATTATAAATGAATACAATTGGGAAGTAATTTTGTTACTGTCAACTGGTCAACATATATCGGTAATGATTGACTGACTAGAGTTTGACATTACTTGTCGTGTGACGGTGGTGATCGATTGACCCCTAGGTCATACCTAAAGGGCAATACTCTTAATTGATTATTTAATTAATCGTATAATGTTACGAGTTAATTAAATTACTTGAAAATTGACGGACGATTTTGGAAGTAAAATTTACGTATCATATTGAAATGTGATTAAATAAGATACGGTCTGAGTAATTGAATTGTATCATTACTCGGATGAAATAATTGTTTAATGTAACAATTAAATTGGATGAATTGTTATAAATACAATCAGTTGTAATTTATAAATGGTAAAATATTTTGGCACAAGTAATTATAAAATTACTAAGTCGATTTTTGTATGTGACGTATTTTTGATAATACGTTGATTTTTAATATGTTAAAAATACATAACAAATTTATGTCACATATGACATGTGACATATTGACAATTGACAAAAATAATATGGAATCCATATTATTGAGTGGGCCGAAAATTAGAGGGATTTAAGCTAATTATATGTTGTTTGTAATTAGTGGAAAACACAATGATTAAAAGCAAACCTAGCCATGCAAGCCTATTGTTCCTTGTGAAGAACAATTTCTCCATGCATTGGCTCCCCTATTGCCCTCCTCTTACACGGTTTTGAGAAGGCAAATGTGATCATTGTTTTCTCTATAATTTTACCTAATAATATACAAATGTAGTGTATTATTATTCATTCTAATTCACTCATCCAAAATACAAGTTCTAGTGAGAAGAAAAATCCTCTCTTCTTCTCTCTTAAAAACCGAAATATTCAAGTGTTAATAAATATTTTGGTTCAATTTTCTACCTTGATTAATATTATACTAGTATTGTAATATTAATTAAAATTAAGAGGAGCCTTGGGTATAAAGCTTGGGGAGAGATCTTACACTTAGATCTTGTTCATCCATAAAGGAAAAGCTCAAGAACAAGAGAGAAAGGTGATCTCTCTTGTGCCCTAATAGCCGAAATCCACTATGTAAGGACATGATTTCTCCTCTATTTATATTATTGTTTGCATGCATAAAATCCGTTTTAATTTTATGACAAATTAATTAAGACATATATGAGTATGTTAGTATGTATATGAATCTACATTTCCTTCACTACGCTCCCCTTTCAATTCTAGCACGATTAAATCTATTTATGTCGGAAATGGCTCTAGTATTCTTATTCACTGTTCTGGAACGTCACACATACCCACCCAAGACCGTCACCTATATCTTAACCGTGTCTTATATGCCCCCCATATTATTAAAAATTTAATTTCCGTCCGTCAATTTACGAAGGACAATAATGTCTCTGTTGAATTTGACCCGTGTGGCTTTTCTGTGAAGGATTTAATGACTGGGAAAACGATTTTGAGGAGCAATAGTGACGGAGAGTTATACCCCGTGTCTTCCCCGACTAGCCTAAGTCCGTCCCAGCCCGAATGTCATCTTGCAAATGCTTCAGCTCCTGATTTGTGGCATCATCGCCTAAGTCATCCCGGAGCTTCTATTCTTAATTTTCTTAAGTCGTTTTCTCGAATAAAGTGTACTCGAAAACATTTAATTTCGGATTTGTGTCACTCATGTCAAATAAGCAAACATAAACATCTTCCTTTTTATGATTCTACTTCTACTACAATTGCCCCATTTGACATTACTCATAGTGATTTATGGACCTCGCCTGTTTTGAGTATTAGTGGATTCAAATATTACTTGATTTTGATTGATAATTTTACTAATTATGTTTGGATTTTTCCACTAAAATTTAAATCTGAGGCCTTTTCCCGCATCGTCAAATTTACATCCTTTGTCCGCACTCAGTTTCATCGCCAAATTAAAACTTTCCAATGTGATTTAGGCAGAGAGTTCGACAACCATAATTTTCGTGCCTTGGCCGAAAATAATGGCCTCACTTTTTGCTTTTCTTGTCCTCATACGTCCTCACAAAATGGCAAAGCAGAAAGACTGATTCGACGCATTAATGACATTAGCTTAACTCTTTTATACCATGCGTCCGTTCCCGTCAAATTCTGGGTTGATGCCGTTCACGCGGCTGTTCATATTCATAACATTCTCCCCACAAAAATTCTAGGCTATCGCACTCCAACTTCCATGCTTTACCTTAAAGAGCCGTCCTATGATCACCTTCGAATTTTTGGCTGCACTTGCTATCCCAACATCTCAGCCAAAGGATCCCACAAATTAGAACATAAGTCCACTCGTTGCGTTTTCCTAGGTTATCCATCCGAGTATAGAGGATATAGGTGTCTTGAGCTGTCCACTGGTAAGATAATATTATCCCGTCACGTTACCTTCGATGAATCGGTTTTTCCATTTGCGGAGTCCTCCACAGTTAACCCCACTGACTACACTTTTCTACAACCACCTGATGACCTCATCAACCCCCTCATGTTTGACAACCTCGACCACACCCCTGCCCCTGCTTCCCAGCCGTCATCTTCCCCGCCATCCTCTACCCTCCATACCCCTAGCCCGACACCACAACACCCACCACATACCCCTCAACCTACGCCATCCCCTACCTCAAACACGACTCCTTCCCCACCTCAAACCAATCTCAACTCACCACCTAGCTCCCCCATCACCATTGACTCCACCCCTACGTCCTCTCCACACACACCCACCACCCCATCTCCTCCTATTCCCAACCAAACCACCCGTGAACATACCATGACCACACGCGCCATGAATGGTATTTTAAAACCAACCGGCCTTACTGCCTCCTCTACCCCGCCTACTTCCCCGCTGCCAAAATCCCCTCAACTCGCCCTTCAGGACCCGAATTGTAATAATGCCATGAACGATGAATATCGTGCCTTAATTGATAATGGGACGTGGGAACTTGTTCCGCGACCACCCAATGCTCATATTATTCGTTGTATGTGGTTATATCGTCACAAGTTTCATGCAGACGGTTCTTTACAGAGGTACAAAGCTCGCCTGGTAGTGAATGGTAAACTCAACAGGTCGGTATTGATTGTGATGAAACTTTTAGCCCTGTTGTGAAACCGACTACTATCCGCACTGTGTTGAGCCTCGCAGTTACTCGCTCTTGGCCTATCCATCAATTGGATGTCAAGAATGCTTTCCTCCATGGCGACCTTGCGGAAACTGTTTACATGCATCAACCTCCTGGATTTGTTAATTCTTCCACGCCTCATCATGTTTGCAAATTGCGTAAGTCTTTATACGGTCTCAAGCAAGCTCCCCGGGCATGGTACCAAAGGTTTGCTTCATTTATTCTTTCTCGCGGTTTTCGTAGTAGCACGTGTGACAATTCTTTATTCATCTTCACTAATGGGACTGAAATTGCTTACCTGCTCCTTTATGTTGATGATATCCTTCTCACTGCATCTAGTACTGCTCTTCTTGCCAATATCATTCGTACTTTATCGGGTGAATTTTCCATGACGTATCTCGGTCAGCTTCATCACTTTCTCGGTATTCACGTGACCCGTACCCCGTCCGGTTTATTCCTCTCCCAGCAACAATATGCTCGTGATAATTTAAGTCGCGCAAACATGTCCACTTGTAATCTCGTTGCCACTCCAGTAGATCCCGGGTCAAAGCTAAGCTCCAACTCGGGTTCCCTTCTTTCGGATTCTACACTTTATCGCCGACTTGCTGGGGCCCTACAATACCTCACTATTACTCGTCCCGACATCACCAACGCCGTTCAGCAGGTATGCCTCTTTATGCACGCCCCCAGGGAACCTCATTTCAATTTCTTAAGCGCATTCTTCGCTACATTAAAGGTACCCTTGACCACGGTCTCACATTTACTAAGGCTCGGTCCTACGAGCTAACCGCCTATTCTGATGCGGATTGGGGTGGCTGCCCTGACTCCCGACGCTCCACCTCCGGTTACTGTGTTTTTCTTGGCCATAACTTGGTGTCCTAGCCCTCCAAACGCCAAGCTACGGTGTCTCGTTCTAGTGCCGAAGCGGAGTATCGTGGGGTTGCAAATGCGGTTGCCGAAACATCTTGGCACCGTAATTTATTACTTGAGCTACATGTCCCGATAAAACGTGATACTCTAGTCTTTTGTGACAACGTATCTGCTGTGTATCTTTCTGGTAATCCAGTTCAACACCAACGCACCAAACATGTTGAACTTGACATTCATTTTGTACGTGAAAATGTTCGACTCGGAACGGTTCGTGTTCTTCATGTCCCCGCTGAGTATCAATATGCTGACATTTTTACGAAGGGACTTCCTCGCCATCTTTTTACTCGTTTTCGGTCCAGCCTGAGCGTCTGTCGACCTCCCGCTCCGACTGCGGGGGTGTATTAGCAAATATTCTGTAAATATTTGATTTGTTAGGTTTAGCTATTAATAAGGTTATTGTTTATATTCTTTCCTAATTGTATGCATTGTAATCCTCTACCAAGATCTTGTACATTGACTATATATATGACCTAATAATAATCACCCAAGTCAGGGGATTATATTCTCAACCAAAACGTTAAGGTGATGATTGAGGCACAACTATTATAAATATTCCTATTATTTACAACCATTTAATGAATATGTTTCATGTGCATGTTTAATGCTTTGTTCTGAAATAGCTTGACGACTATCGCAACACTTTATGCTGTACCTTACGGATTAGGTGCTGCAGTAAGGTATGCATTTTCTCAAGTTTTTCTCTTATGTTTTTTTTTTTTTTTTTTTTTTGACAGCAAGTTTTTCTCTTATGTTAAGAACAAAATTTGCTTTAGCTTTCTATTTTTAGCTCCATGGTTATTTTATTAAATTATAGTACATTTTATTTGGAACTGGCCCTGTTCTTTCTGGCTTATTTTCAGCCCATTTGATTCGATTCGGCTCTATTCGATTCGATTCATCGATTCGATTCGATTCGGCTCCATTCGATTAAGCTCATTCGGCTCCATTGATTCGATTGATTCGGATTGATTGATTCATTCGGCTCCATTAAGTTTAGCTCATTCAGCTTTATTCATCTTAAATTTAATAGTTATTATTAATTTTGTTATCAATAATACTATTTTTTTAATATTATTATTCTTTATTATTATTATTATATTTAATAATATTGTTAATAATAATGTTAATAATAATTTATTTATTATAATTACTATTATTATTATTATGAATATTATTATTAAAATGAATAATAATGTTATTAATGTTGTTGTTGTTGTTATTAATGTCAATATTATTATTATTATTATTATTATTATTATTATTATTATTATTATTATTATTATTATTATTATTATTATTATTATTGGTATTATTATTAAAATTAATAACATTTATTATTAATATTATTGATGGGGCATGCTCAACCGACTTGACCCACTAGCCAATACGGGGTCATACAAGTCAACACGCTTGCAAACATGGTTACATATTCGCTTGATACCCTACGAATCACGAATCGTTAAAAGCGAATTCTATCAAATTGATTACTGAAAATACATATAACACATTTTCTATAAGCGAATCGTGAATCGGTAAGGCGTATTCATAGCGAATATGGTAACCATGATTTCCAAGCCATCATTTGAGGTACACATATAAACCTATAAATACCTCATTATTGACCAATCAATGGTAAAATACTTCTCACCAACAACTTCCTCTCTCTAGAAGTAAGACTACTCGAGCTACTATGAGAGGGCACGGAGACCTTAGCTTCAAGCAAGGTCTCAACTATCCACCAGTATCGTAAGACATCAAAGAAGGACCTATTGCGAACCCTTCGAGGCCCTATTTGTTACGCGTAAAAGATCCATCCGGAGAGAGCAAGCATAGGTTCGAGGTGGCATCGTCTGAGAGGAGCGCGTTGACCCGACCCGGATTCGAGCAACGCTTACTTGAGTGTTTTTATTCGAAACAACTATTTTTACTAATATCATTATTAATATTGACATTATTATTTATTATTGTTATTAAGAATATTATTAGTAAAAAATTACTCTCTCCGGCTTGCTGTTTTCTTCCCATTTCATTATAATACTCCTCACATATATTAGAGAAACGGGAAGAAAACTAAAAGCCAGAGGGGAGTACTATTTTTTCACTATTATAATTTATGATTATTCATATATAATATTATAATTTTTTTCTTAAAAAATTTAGTATTAGTATAAATAGTACTTCCTCCAATTTCATTTATTGTTCCCCTTTCTTTTTGACATAAGAAATAAGGAAATCAATTTGGACCACACAATACACATGACCCCACATCAAATTAATTTTGGACCACACAAAGTTGTCCAAAAAAGGATAGAGAAGACAATAAGGAAAATAGATGGAAAGGGAAAGAGGAACAATAAATGAAATTGGAGGGAGTATTATATTATGAATATTAGTATTATTATACTCCCTCCTATTTCCTTATATCTTCCCCTTTCTTTTGGGCACAAAAATTAAGAAAGAGGAAGAAAGAAGGAATAAGTAGAATAAGGTATTGTAAGTTGTGAAATTTATAGGTGAGAGAAAATAATAAAGAATGAATGATGAATAAAGAATAGATAAAGTAATGAGAGTTGTTAATTTTTTAGGAGAGAGAAATTAATAAAAAAAATGAATAAAACTTACCAAAAAGGGAAAGA
Source organism: Silene latifolia (assembly GCF_048544455.1). NCBI lineage: Eukaryota > Viridiplantae > Streptophyta > Magnoliopsida > Caryophyllales > Caryophyllaceae > Silene > Silene latifolia. Next base: position 67,971,669 of record NC_133537.1, on the reverse strand, counting down.
GGGAAGATAATCAAACTTGTGTAAAAAAGGAAAGAGTGAAGATAATAGGGAATTGGAGGGAGTAGTTGATAATAATAATAATATTAAATATTATTATTAATATTATTAATATTAATATGATTATTTTAGTTGATTAAATTCAATTCAAATTTATTCATTCGATTCGATCAAATTTCATTCCATTCACCTCGATTGATTGATTCATTCAATTCGATTGATTCATTCATTCGATTCAATTTCATTCCTTCGGTTCAATTCTAAAAAGTCAGAAAGAACAGGGCCTAATATAGTACAACACAAGGGTCTCTAACGAACTTGGGGCAGGGAACCCAGAACGATTCAAGTGGTGTGTGGTCTAGTTGTAAGCTCGATCTTATTCGCCAACCGAACAGTTTTCGGATACACATTAAGCAATGAGGAAGAAGTTGTAGACTATGTCACTAGTATGGCGCCTCTGATTTGTTTCAATGTTATAATAGACGGTCTTCAAGTCGCTCTCTCTGGTAAGCGTCGCTATGTTAGTGGGAAAATGGTCATCAGGGTAGTAAGTTGATACTTACATTTGACTAGGCTTTTCTTGAAAATCAGGTATTGTTAGAGGATGTGGGTGGCAACACACACATACACATCTGCTTGCAACACTAGGCTTCTGGTTGCAAATGAGAGGAAGAGGTTTGTGGATTGGAATCCTTTGTGGGACGTCTGTGCAACTGCTGCTTTTATCCATCATTCTTTGTTCTACAAACTGGGAAAAACAGGTGTGGCCTTCTTTTCTTCTTAATTAACATCTGCTTTTATTTGATATGATCTCATAAATAGTTTTATTTGGGTGAGACCTTCCTTTTAAATTACAAATTGCATTTTGTTTTTGATGCTCACTATGTTGTTCACTGTATAGGTAAGTAAGGCCAAAGAAAGACTAATGGGATCAAATTCTGAAGTTGGTAACGGAGCAAATATAGAAGAACAAATAGTAGTAATATTGAACTGATTATTTTGGACCAATTCTTTTATTTGACTAGAAATAGTCAGTTAACCTTGCTTAAGGAGGGGGAATACCTAAAATTGAAGTTGCGCGCTTGCGCTTAGTATAGTACGGAGTACTAATTATTTGGTTTAAATGTCAAGGGTGAGAATCAAACCCTATTTTATGGTGGAGTAAGAAAGCTCTTAGTAATTAATTGAGCTAGATTCAAAGGTGCAAAAGATGCATTCATAGTAGCAAAAAGAATAATGAAGAACAAATCCTGAACACCCATGATTTTGCATTTCTATTACACTTCTAAAAACAACAATCGATTATGAGATTGTAAAAACTACGTCTTCTTACACGAAAGTGGATCCTCTCCAGTCACTCGAGGATGTCGATGTCTAGTACCTGTAATAATAAAAGAGTAGGCGTAATGTGATAATTAAATCAATTACTTCATCACTTTTTCTTTTATTATTATCGGTACTAGACCTTCCGTAACAAGAGGAGATCCAACATTCCGAACACTATATAACTCCACCGTACCATGGATTATACATAAGATAACACAATTTTAGAAAAAGAAGACTTAACTAGAACGAACTAAATTAACAAGAATGGTAAACGCAAGTAATTAAAAATCGGACCGCTACCCTCAATTCCCCTGCAATGCAACAATGGCGCTCTCCCGATTCTGCCCCTTGGGCTAGAAACTCAGGAGAGCACAGTTGCAAAGCCTTTTTCAAGTAGTAGTAGTAATAATAATAGTTGTTGTCAGTTGTGTTTGCAGTACAACCGTCTTCGGCCGCGGCCGGAGATTGCTTCGATTGCCTGTGGCCATCGGCGTAGAAGCAGCCATTTGGTTGCTGAATCTTTCATTGAATTAAGAAAACAAAGACAGTGATGAGAAATAGAGCAAAAGGATTAAAATAATGTTTTATGAGGACATAAGGTATGAGAGTGTGAATGAATATGAGTAGCAAAACGGACTGGTATATAAAGACAATAAAATTGCTTTATTAGTTGAATGTGCGCCAGCTTTTTATTGGTGTGTTCTTATTTATCAAAACTTGTACGAGTGCCGTTTCAGCCGAATTGTTTTGTTTTACCGAGGACAGCCCCAAAAACTGGAATGATGCAATTTTTTTTCTTTTTTTACAACATTGAACTAATATTAATAAAGAAAGATGCGAATACAAATACAAGCTAACCAGTAGCTAAGCTAACAGACCACTACATTTAACTAAACAGTAAGCTACGTATATGGTAATTGTGTGATATATCTCGATTGGGACTGGCGCGTTTGGCCCCAGAACTGATGGTAAACGTTTGGAAGGAGTAGTGAAGATGATGGCTTCAACATTATGGGACAACGCGTCTTGCATTGCTTGGAGTAGAGCAATTGCTGCAGCCATGAAGTATGAAGATGCTCGAATATGCAAATTTTTCGGAGAGTAGGTGTCGACACTTTTGATCCATTGAACAAAGAAAACGCCTGTAGTACGAGTCTTTTTTATAACTGTATTAAAGGCAAACGGGTCCGGAGAGGTGGAAACCAAATCATGTCTAGAACAGTCACGAAGCAGAATTTCTGAACCACGGGAAACAGACGATATGGAGGAAAATGAATCAAGTAAACGTTGCTGAATATGGAAGATACATACCGGGTTAGGAGTTCCAGTCTTAAAGACAACAGAGTTGCGATATAGCCAAATCACCCGAATCAAGCAAAGGAATTGCAGGAGCCCCCTTTTAGTAAGCGGGTCAAGGGATCTTAGGCACTGTATCATGTTGATCAGCCATTTAGGGAAAGGGATTGTATGATTAGGCATAACGTTAAGTCCGAGAGAACATGATTTCCATATATGTTGGGTTATAGTGCATGATCTTGTAGATACCTCATTTCTGCACCTCCCGCAAATCACCCGGTGATGATTGGGCCGCATGTTTGGTACGCGGAACGATTTGTAACAGTTCGTAAGTTTATCGTCAAGTGATTTCTCAAACACTGATGTCTACCTCTTAAATGTCATCTACGCGCCGATACGGTCGTTTTGATAGTAATTAGAGTACATTTGGAGTCCGGGGCTAAAACCGTCTTCATTTTCTGATAACCGCTAAAACCCGAGTCAGAATGTTCTGGAATGTTCCGGATATTTCTATTCCATATTTCACAATCTTTTAATCTTTGGTAAAGAATTTCCCGTAATATTCATACAAAATATTAAGGAAAATAAGATTATTCCGTTATTTCATAAACTAAACACGGAAATCTTTCTTCTGCAGGAGGAAACCACCTGGAACAGACGCAGCAGCTGCTGCGCCTCTTCCAAGAGACGCAGTGTCTGCTGCGCCTCCTCCCAGGTCCTTTTCTGCGTATTTTTTGTATCTTTTCATATCTTTTCGAGATTCACTTCCAAAGTTTCTCCGAAAACCCTAATTCCTCCACGTGATTAGTATAAATAGGAGCCTTCGCTCCTCATATTTCTCACGCGAGTGTCCGCCCTTCTCTTCTCCCTTTGCATTCTAGACCACGTTCTTACTTTTTGGCGTCTACGTGCTTGAACATTCGACCACGTAAGCTCGGATCCTTCCGAGTACCAGCCTTGTTTTGCATGACCGACCAATTTGACCAACTCCACCATAATCAACTTAATTAATCTTAATCGTTTTCCTCTTACGAGGGCACTTTCGTTACATTCGAGTCGAGCATCACTAATCGTAAACTTAGTTCATCTCGTTTCGTCAAACATGTAAGTCTGTGGGTGTAAATCCTTCTTTATTTATTGTTATTTACCTTTTTGTAATCATTAATGTAAGGTTTATGTCGAAAGTACTTCTAAAAATCGATTTGTAAAACCATGTTTAAAACCCTTTTTTACGGATTATCAGGAGGCAGACGTCGAGAAAGGACGCAGCAACTGCTGCGCCTCTTCGAAGGAACGCAGCACCTGCTGCGCCTCTTCGTGAGGCTGCCGCAGTTCCTGCTTCCTTTCTTCTTCCTTCGTCTTTTGATAATTCGATCGTTTTGTTTCGTTTTCAATTGTTCATTGTTTCTTTAACACGATAATTTTAAGTATAATAACTTTAACATAATATTTATCATCATTAGTATTTAATTCATCATTAAATCCCGACTTAAATCCCTTATAATCCAATATTTGCGGGTTTTCGTCATTAAAATCAATCCGGGTTGTAGAAATTCGATTCATTCATATTGAGTCTCTGGAATTCGACCTTTGATATATTTCCATCTGTCTATTGTCATATCCGTCATTAATTCGTCATTAATTCGTCATATTTAACCTATGTCACTAATCAATCTTTCATTCATGTAATTAATTCATCCACATTCGTTTGATCCATGTTTTATCGCTTTTATGACTCATTCGCATGTAATTAATGTATTAAATCACCTTCATCCGAGTCGAATATCATAATCGATCATTTAAATTCACCCAAGAATATTAACGATTTGCAGTTCCGGCTTCACAGCCAGAACTCAGCCTTGGAACAGACGCAGCAACTGCTGCGCCTCTTCCAGAGGGCGCAGCTCTGCTGTGCCTGTTCCAGGTTGACTTCTGTCTCTGAACTTCCGTTCTGCTTTGACCTAGTTTAATTAGTTTGCGTATGTAATTAACCATTAATCGTATTATCGCCTAATTCTTGTTCGTTAATTCGTTTGTTTATTATTTTCCAAAATTATCCGTTTTTAAAGGTATTTTCGACATAAATCATTAATCCGTTGTAATTATTGTATTTCTTTTATTGCATTGTTTGTATGCTTCCACATGTAATTGAATCTAAATCCCTACTTCGACTCAATTGTAAGCTAAATTAATTGTTCACCGACTTATTTAATTCTTCACATGTTAGGATTAAAACGTTGGATGTTACATTGCATGCATATAACCGTCAATATATCGAGTATGGACAATTTTCCCTAATCATTAGTAGAGGCCGCTATCGAGGCGGACGGGATTAGGTGTTCGATCAAAAGAGCTTCCTAATACGTACCCTCACCCCTTACTCCAGATCTCTGTGAACATCTGTGTTCATTGGCATCCACGAGAGTCATTCTAGACATAGAATGCTAAGGGGAACGAGTTCTTGGTGTTTATGTCACTACTTTGTGTCTTGACATGGCATGAGGTATTCGAACGGTTTCCAATTTTTCACAATAAATTGGTGGTGACTCCACAAATGCAAACGCTTGTTCTCCTCCCAAGCGTCCTCGTGGGCCCGTGTCCACAGTTTGGCGACTCCGCTGGGGATAATACACTTACGCGTAGCCAAGGGTGAAACTTGAACAAGGTTAGGGAATAGTTTGTACAAGACAATTGTCTGTTTTCATAACTCGGTCTTCCTAGATCGTTTCATTCGGACTTCCTAGGCCCAACCCAACCCATTCTACCAATCGTCCCGTCTAAACGGTCCTAATTCTTATTTGAGCCTAAGGATGGATAGCGATTGACGTCATCCATACCATGGTACTTACTCTTGTTTGTATCAAGGACTTTCACTACTTGAGGAAATGGACTAGGAATCGGCCTTACTCTTGTTTGGTATGAGCCTCTCCACAGACTTCGGGTTTGATCGTTCGGTATGGCAACCCACCCTTTAAACCAAAACCTTTTAAATGCACTCAGCATCCCGTTATAATGCTTGTATGAATGTTTGTACCTTACGTGATCACCACTTGTAAACGAAACCATGACGATTTTTGTAAAATCAAAATCCTTTTAAAATGTAAATTTCGAAAAAGCCAATGATTAGCGCAAAACCGAGTCGAAACTCTGTCGAGTCAAATTTCGGGCCTCCAAACCCATTTCAAAACCTCACTTCGAGTCCACTCCTACAACTACACTAAAGTTGACTAGGACCAACATTTTTGCAAATCTCGCCATTTCTTCAAAAGCTCACTGACACAAGTGGCGCACACTCACTTCGCGAGTCAAACCATTTCTTTCTTAGTAAGTGTGTTAGAATGGTCGATAGTGTTTTGATTCGTCGTCGATCTCTTATCCAGTTTCCAAGATGCCTGAAACAAGCGACATGAACTTCAATCAACTCCAAGATAGTAATGATCGAATCCTAACCGCGCTAGCTCAACTCCAAGTTACTCAAGACCAAGTGTATGATCGCCTTGACACCATCGAGGGCCGGATCTATACCGTATAAACGAGGTTGCCTCCTCGGGAAAGTGAAGTCGTTGATGACTTCGTAAATGACTTCAGGGACGAAAACCCTCCCATGCGTATGACTGCAGCTGAGAAACGACTCCAATACTTAGAGGAGCAATTGATGTATCTTAAAGGGGATGACATTTATAGGGAAAATAATCGCAAGTATGAGGCCGTGAGATCCAAGTTACCAACCAACTTCAACATGACGGATATCCCTAGATTCAAGGGGCATGAAAACCCTTTGAATCACATCCGTGCCTTCAAGGATTACATGTCTATCAAAGGCATCAAACCCGAGATGTTCTTAAGGATCTGTCCTTCATCTCTTGACACCATCCCAAAGCAATGGTTCTACTCCCTAGAACACAAGAAAATCGCTACTTGGGAAGACGCCGCGATAGAGTTTGCTAAGCAATATGCGGATAATGCTGAGATCCAAGTTAACATGCGCACTTTAGAGGTTCTTACCCAAAATGACAAAGAGGGTTTCACCGACTTCCTAAGTAGGTGGAGGAAGACTAGTACCCAACTTGTTGAACGCCCGGATGAGGCTACCCTTGTGGAGAAATTCGTGGACAACCTAAAACCCATCTATGCAAATCATTTGAGGTACCAAAACATCAAAACTTTCAAAGACTTAACCGTGCTAGGGACAAGGATCGAAGATGACATCCGTAAAGGGCTCTTGTCCAAAACGGTAGGTCGAGGATATCAAGGCTCAACAAGTCGTTCTTACGGCTCCACTAGCAAAACCGATGAAGTTAACCTCCTCGAGCCATCCAAGAAGAGTACCCCACCGAGGAAGTTTACAAATCATGGGGACACTTACTCCAATGCTCTAAAAAGGTTGATGAACCAAGGCAAACTCCAACCCATAGGCCCTACACCTGAACCGGAAAAGAAATCCAAGTTCTGGGACGAGAACTCATACTGCGAATATCATAGGGGTAAGGGACATGACACAGAAAAATGCTACAAATTGAAAAATGTGCTTCAAGACATGATTGAGGATGGTCGACTACCAATACCACCGGGAGGTAAGCCCAACAACACTCAGAATCCTCTTGGAATTCTAGTGATCACAAGTAAAGAATCTACCTTAGATTTTTCACACCTCATTTCTCCAGTCGAAGATGAGATCCACGCGATCGAGAATGAAGGGTTCTACTCTACCATTTCCCCTACTATCGCCGATTTCATCGAATGGGCAAGGAGTGTGGATAGGCAAGTTTCGGAATTGGAAAATGTGGTGACAACTTTACATGACCCCAACACGACACCTAAAGAACATGTGCCACTAATCTTTTCCCAAAATGCTACTATGCAAGAAGTAGTTGCCATGGTTGATAAACTAGTCGACCAAATCACACAATTAGAGGACGAGATCATAAGAATGAGGGAACTAGCTACAGTCAATCGAGTATGGGCCGATGATGATGAAGACGAATATCTCATTGAACACTCCCTAGTCAAGGAAATAGTCCAAAATGGCGAAGATCAAGATGTGGACCACCTAACTCGTTCGGGGCGTCCATATCAAAATACTACTCAAAATGGTCCAACCAACGTTATCACACCAAATGATAACGAAGATGACTCTACTGATCATTTGCTCAAGCAATTACAGAAGACAAAGGCTGATCTTTCAGTTTGGCAATTAGTAGCAAGCTCATTCCCACATCGCCAAGCTTTACTATAAGCTTTGGCCAAACTAAATGTAGCACATAACTCCACACCCGACAACGTAGTCAACTTGGTCTTCCAAGAATCACCGAAGCTAAGTAATCCTATTACTTTCTCAGATGAAGATTTGCCGCCCTTTGGCAATAGTCACAACTTGGCTCTTTACATCACTGTCATTTGCTTAAAGAAGAATGTGCCAATGACCTTGGTAGATGATGGCTCCGCGGTCAATGTTATACCCTTGAAAACGACATACAAACTAGGCATGAAAGAGTCGGATTGGACCCCTACTAATCAAGGTGTTCGCGCATATGATGGTACACGACGAAAGGTAGTAGGACTCGTTAACCTAACCATAGCCACAGGGCCAATTGAGCGAAAGGTTAACTTCCAAATAGTGGACATTGAAGCTTCCTTCAACATACTTCTGGGAAGACCTTGGATTCATGCTTCTAAAGCGGTAACATCCACCCTTCACCAAAAGATCAAAATTCCACTAAATGGCAAAGTGGTGACGATCACTTCGTTGCCCATTAAGGCAATAATCGAAAAGAAGTCAAATAATCAAGTCCTTGCGGATCCAGTATATGAACTTGGGGGCTTTAAAAGCATAAGTGTCATAGAAAGTGAGTTGGCACCCCTATACTATGATCCCTACTCCAACTTGGTGGTCAACCACATACTCAAATCCCAGGGATACTTCCCGGGAATGCCTTTGAACCCTACCCGAAGAAACACCTCCGCACCCTACAAGGAAGGCAACTCAAAGAGAATACCACTTGGACTAGGATACAAACCCACTAAAGAGGAAGTTCTCGAGATGCTTGCTCAAGTTCAAAGCCGTAAGCACGTAGGAGTCCAAATGAGACCATATCTCCCTACCCTAAATGGATACTTCGTTAGGGAAGGAAGTAAAGAACTCTTTCACGGATTTCCCGAACCTTGACACTATCTCGGAAGGAAGCTAGCCGGAATCGAGATCTTTCACGATTGCTACTTCATTCCTCCAGAAACGGTTCCTACCGTCAAGGCTCGTCAAGCACCTTGCTTAGACGAACAAGCTGGTAGTCTACTATTTGGATAAGATCGATTTGTTAGAGCCGCGCAGGATGAGATCATTACTATGATACTTCAAGACAACCACTTCAACCCTACCGCGTTAATCACAGAAACAAACGCGAACAAGCAGAAAGGATAGAGAAAATCAATCAAGTGGACCAACAATCAAGGAAGACTCTTCAAGCTCACCACTGGAGAAGGAGAGATGTTCAAAGGAGAACCAGAAGACGATGAATTCGAGTCAGAGTCAGAGTCGGAGTCTAGAGAAGTCACTAGGAAGTCTCCTCCTGTCGTCATCCCCACTCCCTTTGTTTCTCCTAGCTTAGCCTCAAATAGTAACAGTAGTTCGGGAAATGTCCCAACAACTGTCCCTTTACCGCCGCTGACCACAGATCAGATGGCTTCTTTGTTTCAACTTTTCTCAAACTTTAATATGAATAAATTAGGTTCTGCTTACTCTTTGTGTTATCTTGAATGCAATTACATTTACGATGATCGAGGATGACCCGACCCGCACTCAATTGAGATACCTCCCTACATAGCCAAGGAAATACTACAAGAGGGGGAAGGGGAACCAGTAATAGAGAACACCGAACCCATCAATGTAGGAACCGAACTAGAACCCCAAGAACTTAGGATAGGGACAACCCTGAGCCCCACCGAAAGGGCCAGTTTCATAGACCTCCTAAACGAATTCAAAGACGTTTTCGCTTGGTCCTACAAAGACATGCCAGGGATCGACAGGGATATCGCCGAACATAGAATCCCAATTAAGCCAGGTTTCAAGCCCGTGAAACAAAAGCTTCGTCGAATGAGGACAAAATAGGCTCTCAAGATTAAGGAAGAAGTCGATAAGCAATTCAAAGCCGGGTTCATCAAAGTTTCCGAGTACTCTGACTGGGTAGCCAACATAGTACCCGTACCCAAGAAGGATGGGAGAATCCGTGTTTGTGTTGATTTTAGAGACTTAAACAATGCAAGTCCTAAAGATGACTTTCCTCTACCACATATCGACATATTGGTGGACAATACCGCAGATCACGCATTACTATCCTTCATGGATGGGTACGCGGGTTACAACTAAATCAAGATGGCCATAGAAGACATGTATAAGACCGCCTTTGTCACTCAATGGGGAACCTATTGCTATACGGTCATGCCGTTTGGATTAATCAACGCCGGAGATACATATCAACGCACCGCAACTACACTCCTACATGAAATGATGCACAAAGAAGTTGAGGTATACGTAGACGACATGATTGTCAAGTCCAAGGATAGAGAGGGGCATATTGCGAACCTTCGCAAATTTTTCTCAAGGCTACGAAAGTACAACATGAGGCTCAATCCTCAGAAGTGCGCATTCGGAGTAACATCCGGCAAACTCCTGGGATACGTCGTTAGCCAATGAGGTATAGAAATAGACCCTTCCAAGATCAAAGCTCTGATCGAAATGCCACAACCCCAAACGGAAAAAGAAGTCAGAGGATTCCTGGGAAAAGTGCAATATATAAGTCGATTCATATCGAAACTCACCATGATCTGTGAACCTATCTTCAAAAAGCTCAAGAAAACAGATCACACCATGTGGGATGATGACTGTCAGAAGGCATTCAACCGAATCAAGGAGATATTAGCTAAACCACCCGTGCTCATGCCACCTCAACGAGATCAACCTCTTGGTTTATATCTCACAGTAACCGAAACGGCCATGGGCGCCATGCTAGCTCAAACCGTAGGAAAGGAAGAAAGGGCTATCTACTACCTTAGTAAGAAGTTCTTGGAGTATGAGTGCAAATACTCACAACTCGAAAAGACATGCCTCGCTCTTGTGTGGGCAACGAAGAAGCTACGTCATTACATGCTTAGCTACTCCGTCAAAGTATACTCCAAAATGGATCCAATCAAATACCTCTTCGAGAAACCCGTCCTCAACGGACGCCTAGCAAGATGGACCTTGATGCTCTCAGAGTTCGATCTCAAATACGTGCCCCTGAAGGTTATAAAAGGGCGCGCGTTCTGCAATTCTTTGCGAAAAATCCCATCAATGATGCACAAACGATAGATACTTGGTCATTTCCGGACGAGGATATACTCCAAACCGATGTAGATCTTGGGACCTTTACTTTGATGGAGCATCAAACTTAAGAGGATTTGGAATAGGAGTGTTGCTCATTTCTCTGAAGGCGAGCATACACCGATCACTCAAACTCGACTTCGAGGTGACAAATAACGCCGAGAACGACTTGTCTCATTGGACTACAAGCAGCAGTGAGCTTAGGCATTAAAAACCTCCGAGTGCATGGGGATTCGTCCCTAATCATTAATCAAGTTACGGGATCTTGAAAAATTCGAAGCGAAAGTTTATCACCTTATCAAGCCAGAATAGACCAAGTTGCCCAATTCTTTGATCACGTGACCTATCTACACCTACCTCGGGAAGAAAATCAATTTGCAGATGCTCTTGCAAAACTTGCATCTTTGATTAATATGCCAGACGACATGGGGGAAATGCCTTTATGTATCGAACGACGATCAGAGCCAGCTTATGTCCACCAAATCATCGATGAAGAAGAAGTCACAGAGGAACCTTGGTTCCAAGTAATCCTAAATTTCAAGCTCAACGGTACCTATCCACATGATATGGACAAAAGGGGACAACGTGCTATATGCCTACTAGCTTCCCAATACGTTCTCATGCAAGAAGAGTTATACAAAAGAACACATCTTGGTGTAGTCCTACCTTGCCTTGATCATTCACAGGCGCGGAAAGTGATGGAAGAAGTCCATGATGGAGAATGCGGTCCTCACATGAGTGGGTCCATGATGGCAAAGAAAATCACACGTTTGGGGTATTATTGGACCACAATGGAATCCGATTGCATCAAATACGTAAGACATTGCCACAACTCCCAAATCTTCGGGAATGTATAGCATGTCCCTCCTTCATTGCTCTATACGATGACATCTCCTTAGCCATTTTCTGCCTGGGGAATTGATATAATCGGGAAGATAACCCCGGTAGAACAGAGGTCACTTTGTTTCATCCTAGTGGCAATTGACTATTTCACCAAATGGGTAGAAGCGACTTCCTACACCAGTCTCACGGCTAAAAACGTGGCAAAGTTCATACAAAACATCATCTGTCGACACGGTTGCCCACATGAGATCATTAGTGATAATGGATCACATTTCCAAGCTGAGACTGAGCAATTGCTAGCCAAGTACAAAATTTGGCATCACCACTCTTCGCCATATAGACCACAGACTAATGGCGCGGTAGAGGCGGCAAACAAGAACATTGTCACAATTCTCAAGAAAATGATTGACAACTATCGAGATTGGCCAAGCAAAATACGCTTTGGTTTGTGGGGATATCGCACATCTGTAAGGACGCCCACTGGGGCCACCCCTTTCTATTTGACCTATGGCATGGAAGCTGTACATCCAGTCGAGTTAGAAATACCATCATTGTGTATCTTACTCGAAAGTCAAATCCCGGAAGCCGATTGGAAGAGGGATAGATATGAAGAACTCATCCTCCTGGATGAACGTAGGCTACGCGCACTGCATAATGTCCAAACATATCAAGCACGTATCAAACGAGCCTTCAACAAAAGGGTCAAGCCAAGGAAGGAGACTTAGTACTCAAATCGGTTAGAGCTCTTTTACCTGTCGATCCACGGGGAAAATTCAAACCTAATTGGGCTGGGCCATTTCTAGTCAAGTCCATACTTCCAAGGGGTGCAGTTAGAATCAGAGACCTAGATGGGAATGAATTTGCCAACCCGACAAACCTTGACCAACTAAAGCGGTATTATGCCTAGAATAGGAACAAAAACGCGCCTCGCGTAACCTCACATGTCGCTCTTGTGGCACTAAAATAAACGGCCTCTGGCCAGGCTGAAATAAGCTAATGTCACCATGCTCTTGCATCTTGACAATATGTCATCCTCATATCATCAAATAAACTAAATTGCCCCTTAAGAGTAAGTAAAAAGCTCATGCTTATCTTTTAAGTTCATTACAAGCTCTTGCTTAGAACAATTATTCTTTTACATTTACTCGAACTACGCGCAAGGGTTCGATTTCATTTTTTAATGAATACGTAGGCAATCCTTCACAGGATACAACCCATTAACTTCAAAATGTAAATAGAAGGACATTTGCAGTTGCATTTGGAATTCGACAAGAATAATAAATAGAAAATCGCAACGGTTTCATAACCAATTAACTTCCTTTATTTCATTCAATAATAATAATACGTTACATAATAATAATAATTCTAAAGAAAAAGAATAAAATAGGCTAGGATTCTAAAAATACCACCTTCTTATTACAATAATAATAATAAATAATAATAAAGACTAGGGCTATTCCTCCATTTTCCCTTTGCCCTTGTCATTTTTGTCATATTTCTTGTCCCAACCTCGAGCCGGACGCTCTTGCGCCACTTCGGACTAAATCACCAACGGTCTTTCTCGAGGCCTAGCCTTCCCATTCTTGCCGATCACTTTGTCCACGATAAGAGAGGTCTTCCGTTTCTTCGAAGGATGAACAACTCGAAACACGGCTTCCTCCTCTCCCTCTTCAGATGCTCCTCTTTCTCCTTTTCCACCTCGCGCACCTTGTAGTCAACGGGCTCGCGCTTCCTCAATCTCTCACGCTCCTCCGGAGTAGTAGCTTTCCTCCACCGCAGATAGGAGTCCGACACCCATAAGGCACTAACAGAAGAGTTCAAGAACCATACATTTCTTTGGGCCCATTTAACGGCCCACTCCCTTCGACTTTCAGTAGTAAGCGCCACAAAGATCTGCGGACAAGATCAAGCTTCGGGATTGTCCGCCTAGTCCAACTGTCTCATCGACCTCTCCGGGAAGATGCATACCATGAATTCCAAGCCAGGAATGCGCACAGATCGGGTAGGATCCAAGGAAGATACTCCAGCGACAGATTTGAGATGCCACCATGGTACGATCCATCTAATCAAGGGACCATCATCACTCTTCAATTTGTTTTCCCAGTAATTGCAGATTCGAGTGAATTCCACCATGTAGAGCCTAGTCCTCATAGCAATTGAGCGAGCATGATAGGCAGGAACATTAACCGGGGGCTCGATCAATCGAAGACGCTCCATAAGCCAGACCTACCAAAAGCGGGTATTAGAAAAAGAAAAAAAAAAAAAAAAGAAAGAGAAAAGTGTTCTTTTACCTGCAAAATAACGGGACTTCCCAAATAAGGTAGGTCGCGATTGGCTTTCCTGTTATCCAAACCCAATATGATCTCTCCTAAACATAAACAGGCTGGGCTCCTACGTAGTTCCATTTGCTCAACTAGGCCCAGGAGACGGGAATCACCTCTCAAATCCTCATCAACATGCCCTTGAAGGACATATACATGTAACAAGCAAAATCCGAATGCCCTTCGCCTAGCAACATAAGAGATGGTGGGGTCGGCCTTGTTAATGAATCGGTCAATATAGTCCAACATTTGCACTCCTTTCGAGGTCACTAAACGGTCCACCTCAATCCTTGTCAACCCAAGCAAGTCCCTAAACTTGTTATTATACCCTTGTGAAGTAGAAGGAATAGCAGGCAAGTGTTCTGGGTCCCACCCACCGATCGCAGCAATTTCTTCAGGAAATGGGCAAATGTCACCTCCAGGGAAAGCAAAAACGTGATAATTCGGGTCCCAATAATCAAGACAAGCATCTAGGAATGGTTTGACCACCTTGATAAGCTTCAAACTCAACAATGATCCAAGATTATAAGCACCCATGTCATACTTCTCCATGCTAGAAAACTCATTGGTCCACTCTTTTAGACGAATCTCTAAAGTATTCATGATGAAGGATTATTTTGAGAAATTTATGTAATAAGACGAAGGAAGAGACGGAATAATTGTGTGAATAAAACCTCTATCGACGTCTCTATTTATACTAAAATCTGTTTCCTAAAATCCGCCAGGACGGATACACCGGGGAACAGGCGCAGCACCTGCTGCGCCTCTTCAAAGGGACGCAGCTCTTGCTGCGCCTCTTCCTCAGCAACGTTTCTGTGATTTTCCGCGTTGGATCTTTCCTAAATTCCTTAGCGAATAATTTCCTATTCATACGGGTTATTATTTTGGTAAATACGTCAAAGTTACCATATTTCATGTTTCCTAATTTCGCGGATGCGCTTTTCGAGACGATATCGACATTTTCGTCATTTTAGCACACTTGTACATTTCTTTTAATTTTCTTTTCAGGAAATCATTTCACTTTCCATTTCAAACTTATATGTTTTTCTTTTTTTCTTTTTTTTAGGGGGTAACCCTCCCTACCGTCCGGTCATTTCCGACCAAATTTTTGCATTACATTTTCGCATTTTCAAGTCAAACCCTCCCTACCGTCCGGTCATTTCCGACCAAATTTTTGCATTACATTTTTGCATTTTCAAGTCATTGTTTTGCGCTAATTTAGGCCATATGTATGCATACATGTTCTATGTGATTTCTATGTAAATTTCGGCAGCATGACGGCGTAAACCGTCATCTACCAAACCTATTCAAAGCTAACCTGCAGGTACAAGCAACACAACCCAGCAACAAGGGCACTCAGGCCATTATATACAATCAAAAGAGGGACATATACAACAAACTGGGGCTCGAGCCCCAAGCAAGTCCAAAATGTCCAAAATATAGGTCCTAAAATGCACAAATGTGCAAGATACAAACAACAAAACAAAACTACTGCAGGTCGCCGCCTAACTCCGCAACTCTCGCCTCGAGAGCAGCAACCTCGGCGTCACGAACGTCGAGCTCCCTTAGCAAACGAGCTGTCTCCTCCCGAGACTGAGCCAACTCTCGCTCCAGCTCGCGCTCCCTCTGCAAACAACAATTGGCTCATGTCAATCATTTCAAGCAATCCTAAGAAAGGTTAGAAAATTAGAAAATGAAGTAGATGAAAGGTTCATACCTGATGACCTCGACCGCGGACAAGTGCCTCGACGGCAGTAGCTCGCAACCGGTTGGCCACCCTCCATAACGCCACAAACCGGGACGGCGCAACCTGCATTTTAAAAAAAAAAAAGTTCTTAATAATTGGATAAGTTCAATCAAATCTGTTCTTACACAAAAATCATACAAATTAGAGGCTCACCCTCTGAATCAGATGCTGCCACTCGTCCAAGCCAGCATCCGTCACAGCCGCGTCAAAGTCACGCAGCTCGGAGATCGTCGTCCTCCCAGTCGCGTCAGTGTACTCGAGGTTCTCGGGGTACTCTGGGGGCTCGATGCCCGCCGCCTCAACCTCCTGCAAAGACAAAGGATTGCCATTAATCGATGATCATTCATCATGCTTTCGAAATGGTCATAAGAGAGTAAATGCTCACCACAATCGGCCAGTACGCCAACCTCCCGTAGAGGAACGCCGAGTAGTCCTCACCAGGAAGCAGAAGGGCGTCACCACCAACGCCTGCCAAGTCAGCCTCCCTCTCAGCCTCAGAAGGCTCCCTAAACATCGTCCTAGGAGGATCGATAGGAACCGTCAAGACATCCCGAGAGCACTGACGAGCCAAGCGCTCGCCCAAGTACCACACAGGACCCATCGACGTCCTCAACAGCAACCGGCTCGAGCTCCTAGGTCGAAGGACCTCAGCCACAAAAGGAGGAGCGCCAGCGTACTCCGCCCAAGGCCTGGGCACCCACTAGGAAAAGACAAGCAAGAAATCGTTCTTATGATCGGTAAAAAGTAATAAAGAAGTAAAACGAATATAAGTGAGATGCTCACGCTGTCCAGCTGAAGAGCGTTCACGTCCCGCCGGTAGACACCGTGAGAGGAACGCTTGCTCCTCGTGCGGCACATCACCCAATCCCTCACAACGGGATAGGCTCTCTCCAGCGGCTCCCTCCTCTTGGGCGAGAGGCTCGGAAAGTAGGAGTACACCCACGCCTGTGAAGCAAGATGGTCAATAGCAATCTTTCGTAATTCGATAAGGAAAAGAAGTGACTATTAGTCCAAATGAAGGTTCATACCTCCAACAGTAGTCCAGGGCCGACAGCACTAGGAGAAGTCCCCTTCTCCATCAACTTCGGACGAACCATGGCCCTCATGAAGCGGATGAGGACCGCAAAACCAGCAGTGACCCAGTCCCAACGTCCTAGGGAGCTCAGGTCAGAAAGGAAGGGAAGAAGCTTCGTCGACAGCCTCTCTTCCTTGTCTCTGAGGTAGATCGAAGACAGAAACCACCAAAGCCACAAGCGGGCCCTCTGCTCAGCTGTACAGGGAGGAGGAGCCGTCTCCCTCCCGTCAATCACCACCCGCGCTGGGGTCTTCCCCACAAAGTAGTCTCGGACATAAGAACTAGGCACAAAACCAGGCACTGTAACAGCCTTCGGCGCCAAGTTCCAGCCGATCAACCTCCTAGCCTCGGCCGAGTCCACCCTCATGGCAGTCTCCGGCCACTCCACCATCTCAGTCCCACACGGCAGCCGAGAGATCATGCCGTAGTCCTCCAACGTGACTCTCACCTCACCAAAAGGCATGTGAAAAGTGGAAGTCGTATCCCAGAATCGGTCCAAGAAAGCGCGGACCAGGCTAAGGTTAGCCCGCAGCTTCCTCCTCGCGATATCCTTCCAAGCCTGTACCAGGGCGCCGAATGCTCCCCGCTCAATCATGGCTCGCTCCTCCGCTGACAGCCTCTCGTATCACTCCATCGCCGTCGTGTAGCCCGAGAACGATCTGATGTTTCCGGCCTCCTATTGTGATTTGAAACAAAAGCTATCTTTAGTTTGAATGAAATTAGAAAAGATATGAGCAAATGAAATAAAAGAAGATGAATGATGAGTAATGAATTCAAGATTACCAAGTTCTTCACAGTCCTATAGGACAGGTGACCCTCCGCAGCCCAAAGCAAGTGCCTGCTGTCCCAGATCTCAGCCCACGCGGGTGCTCCCCTCAGCTGACGACCGCCTCGCCCAACGTTGGCCCGCCTCGGGGCCTCCTCCTCCTCCTCCTCGAGGACCTCGTCCTCAGCAACCTCACCAGCTGCCCTAACCGCAGTGAAAGCCTCCTCGAGAGCACGAGAAGCATCAACGGCTGTGTCTATGTCCATGGGAGCTCTCCCAGAAGTAGAAGCCTCGCCACCTGCAACGTTAAAGTAATTTTAGGCCGCGTCAAGTGACGACGAGCCTTGATTTGGGGATTTTCGAGTTTTAGAAGCCCCGAAGTCGTTCTTTTCTCGCCATCTTTGGCCATATTCCCACAAACCCGATCACTCATGTGGTAATTTGGGTTAACTCAAGCCTAAGTTGAAGCGTAGTCATGGGTTCGAGTCGGAATTTCGACATCATTTCGTTATAACGGCGATTATGCCCTAGAAAAGTGTCCTGAAAAAGCCATCACAAACTAAAATTCCGAGATGGTAGGAAGTTTACCCATCATCCAAGGATTCCAAATATCAAGTTTCATCGCAAATGGGCAATCCTAAGGCCATTTTCGAAGCAATTTACGGTCTAGCTGTGAAACCGTCTCAATTTCACTCAAATGCCCAAAACTCAACGAAAATTCGAAACAAATACATGGTTATGATCCTTATACTACCAATTAGCCATTTACAAGGTTAATTTTACAAGGCAAGATCATTTGGGGGAAAGCCCCAAATTTTCGACATTTTAGGGTTGGAAACCCTAAATTTTGTCGATCCAATTCGTCCATTATAGAAGATTAATGCAAGAATGATATACCTACCTCGATTAGTCATGGAAAATGCAAGCTTTTGGATCAATTTTTGATGGAAATGGTTGAGATTTGAGAGAGAAATTGATGATTTTGTGTTTCGAAATAATGAAATGAAACCCCTGTTTCATCGCGTTTTTACGCAGGAAAGACACCTCCAGGAATAGACACAGCAGGCATTGCGCCTCTTCCAAGAGACGCAGCTCTTGCTGCGCCTCTTCCTAAGCTTCCCTTCATACGAATTTTCAAAAATTCGTTATGAGTTTGTTATTTGTGGGCCTATATTTGGTGCACCTCTTCCCCGATGCCATTTATCTTTTTTGGTCCGTTTGACGATTATTCTTCGCTCAGACCCGCGTTTCTAAGCCGACTGCAGACTGTCATACATTATTTATCGCTTCCGAGACCTTGTTTGTCACAACGAGCAAGTATTCCCCGACAGGTATTTCGACACGCCTTCATTATATTCCCCCAGCGAGAGTAAGCAGATAGACAATCCCTCTCGAGACATGGAGATAAGTTCCTGATAAGGTTTCCCCAACGAGAGTTCACGACATACAATCGTCCTTCTCAAATTCTTTTGAAGTTTGTTTGAAGACGACCCAAGTAGATTTCTCCCAGCAGTTCCCGCTTGTGTCCTGCTACTCACGATATTTCTTGTTTCCCCACGGAGTGCGATACGGGTGTCGTTCTCCAGAAGTTCCCAGACCGGCAGAGTTCTTACACTCAAGCCTTAATTACCCCTTAGGACGAACTTATATTTGGCCTCCTTCCCATCGATGCTTTTCTTTAGGGTCCCACAACCTAGAACACAATCCTTATATATCTTTTAGGTCTTACCCTTAGCTCCTACGCTTACCCTTAGCTCCTACGCTTACCTTTAGCTCCTACGCTTACCCTTAGCTCCTACGCTTAACCTTAGCTCCTACGCAACTCCGGAAGCATCTCGAGAAAGAAGTCTCAGGTATGGTCTCTTCTTATGGCTGGCGAGCTTCCTTACATAGTCTAATGGACTTTAAACGACCCTCCCCGATAGTCGACAGACTCTAAAATGTTCCCGACGACAGGTCCTTGGTTCAGACCCCTTGAACCGCCTCGCGTCGCCATAGTCGTCAGGTTGTACTCTTCGATTGACCTGATGGCTATACTTTGACTTTCGCCTTGTCCAAGCCTCAGTCAAAGTGGGGGCTCTGTAGATACCTCATTTCGGCACCTCCCGCAAACCACCCGGTGATGATTGGGCCGCATGTTTGGTATGCGGAACGATTTGTGACAGTTCGTAAGTTTATCGTCAAGTAATTGCTCAAACACTGATGTCTACCTCTTAAATGTCATCTACGCGCCGATACGGTCGTTTTGACAGTAATTGTAGTACATTTGGAGTCCGGGCCTAAAACCGTCTTCATTTTCTGATAACCGCTAAAACCCGAGTCAGAATGTTCTGGAATGTTCCGGATATTTCTATTCCATATTTCACAATCTTTTAATCTTTGGTAAAGAATTTCCCGTAATATTCATAAAAAATATTAAGGAAAATAAGATTATTCCGTTATTCCATAAACTAAACACGGAAATCTTTCTTCCGCAGGAGGAAACCACCTGGGAACAGACGCAGCAGCTGCTGCGCCTCTTCCAAGAGACGCAGTGCCTGCTGCGCCTCTTCCCAGGTCCTTTTCTGCGTATTTTTTGTATCTTTTCATCTCTTTTCGAGATTCACTTCCAAAGTTTCTCCGAAAACCCTAATTCCTCCATGTGATTAGTATAAATAGGAGCCTTCGCTCCTCATATTTCTCACGCGAGTGTCCGCCCTTCTCTTCTCCCTTTGCATTCTAGACCACGTTCTTACTTTTTGGCGTCTACGTGCTTGAACATTGGACCACGTAAGCTCGGATCCTTCCGAGTACCAGCCTCGTTTTGCATGACCGACCAATTTGACCAACTCCACCATAATCAACTTAATTAATCTTAATCATTTTCCTCTTACGAGGGCACTTTCGTTACATTCGAGTCGAGCATCACTAATCGTAAACTTAGTTCATCTCGTTTCGTCAAACATGTAAGTCTAAGAGTGTAAATCCTTCTTTATTTATTGTTTTTTACCTTTTTGTAATCATTAATGTCAGGTTTATGTCGAAAGTACTTCTAAAAACCGATTTGTAAAACCATGTTTAAAACCCTTTTTTACGGATTATCAGGAGGCAGACGTCGAGAAAGGACGCAGCAACTGCTGCGCCTCTTCAAAGGGACGCAGCACCTGCTGCGCCTCTTCGTGAGGCTGCCGCAGTTCCTGCTTCCTTTCTTCTTCCTTCGTCTTTTGATAATTCGATCATTTTGTTTCGTTTTCAATTGTTCATTGTTTCTTTAACATGATAATTTTAAGTATAATAACATTAACATATTATTTATCATCATTGGTATTTAATTCATCATTAAATCCCGACTTAAATCCCTTATAATTCAATATTTGCGGGTTTTCGTCATTAAAATCAATCCGGGTTGTAGAAATTCGATTCATTCATATTGAGTCTCTGGAATTCGACCTTTGATATATTTCCATCTTTCTATTGTCATATCCGTCATTAATTCGTCATTAATTCGTCATATTTAACCTTTGTCACTAATCAATCTTTCATTCATGTAATTAATTCATCCACATTCGTTTCATCCATGTTTTATCGCTTTTATGACTCATTCGCATGTAATTAATGTATTAAATCACCTTCATCCGAGTCGAATATCATAATCGATCATTTAAATTCACCCAAGAATATTAACGATTTGCAGTTCCGGCTTCACAGCCAGAACTCAGCCTTGGAACAGACACAGCAACTGCTGCGCCTCTTCCAGAGGGCGCAGCTCTGCTGCGCCTGTTCCAGGTTGAATTATGTCTCTGAACTTCCGTTCTTCTTTGACCTAGTTTAATTAGTTTACGTATGTAATTAACCATTAATCGTATTATCGCCTAATTCCTGTTCGTTAATTCGTTTGTTTATTCTTTTCCAAATATTCGTTTTTAAAGGTATTTTCGACATAAATCATTAATCCGTTGTAATTATTGTATTTATTATTGTATTTCTTTTATTGCATTTTTTGTATGCTTCCACTTGTAATTGAATCTAAATCCCTACTTCGACTCAATTGTATGCTAATTTAATTGTTCACCAACTTAGTTAATTCTTCACATGTTAGGATTAAAACGTTGGATGTTGCATTGCATGCATATAACCGTCAATATATCGAGTATGGACAATTTTCCCTAATCATTAGTAGAGGCCGCTATCGAGGCGGGCGGGATTAGGTGTTCGATCAAAAGAGCTTCCTAATACTTACCCTCACCCCTGACTCCAGATCTTTGTGAACATCCGTGTTCATTGGCATCCACGAGAGTCATTCTAGACATAGAATGCTAAGGGTAACGAGTTCTTGGTGTTCATGTCACTACTTTGTGTCTTGACATGGCATGAGGTATTCGAACGATTTCCAATTTTCCACAATAAATTGGTGGCGACTCCACAAATGCAAACGCTTGTTCTCCTCCCAAGCGCCCCCGTGGGCCTGCTTCCACAAATCTTAACAAATGGTCAGCTGATTCCGGACATATTTCGCACAACGAGCACATGGATAAGGTGTTGATCCCTCGTCTGGAGAGGTAAGTTTGTGTTGGTAGAATATCGTGTGCAATCTTCCAGAAAAACGTTGAGAGACGGGTTGGGAATATGGTTCCCCATATAATCTGCCAAGGAAAGGCGGAACTAGCAGCCAGTTTTATATAGTTTCGAGCCTTTGCTAAAAGAGACCTATACCCTGAGCGTGAGGTGTACCGCCCGTCTTCGGTATATTTTCAGTAAATAAAATCATCCTCCAGTAAAGCGAGGACTCCATCCCAAGAAGAATTTGTTTAGCTGACGAATCTTCAAAAATTTGAAAGATAACCGTAGGATTCCAAGTCCATTTGGAAGTAGTAGGTCTGAAAGGGATAAATGGCGTTGTTGATAAGTATTCCGAGGTGGTGGTTGATCCCCATTAACCCAGTTGTCAGACAGCAAACTCAGTGACTTTTATTTTCCGATTTTCCAGGCAATACCTGAAGTGCAGGAGTGAGTTACTGAACACAATTGTGACCAGACGGGGGAAGGCGAGGATACCCATGACTTTTTAAAAGGAATTGGGAGTTCTCATTTGTATTTGGAAGTAAAAATCCAGGAAAGGAGAGCCTGAGGAGTGACTTGAATGCGCCAGAATTACTTTAGAAGTAAAGCTTTATTGAGGAGTATGAGATTCTTGATTCCCAGACCGCCTTCTTCTTATGGCGCTTGAATTGCATCCTTTGGAAGCAAGTGGATCAATTTATGGTGTATGTGTTTTCTCCACCAAAAGGCAACGATCATGGACTCAATTTTCGAGCAGACATTGGTGGGAATAGGTAGGATGACCATAACATTGTTAAGAGAGGAGATCAATACAGCGTTAATGAGTACCAACTTATTTGGTTGGCTCAAGTTTAGGGCACTCCAAGATGTGATTCGGTATGCAATACGATCCACCAGGAATTGGAATACAAGAAGCAACAGGAACTCCCAAGTAAATTCCAAAATTGTCAATAGTATTCATATGCAATGATGAGATGAGAGAACAGCGGAAATCCTCTGGAGCAGTAGGACTAAATTTAATATAGGATTTATGCAAGCTTATCATCTGCCCCGAGGCCTTTTCAAAATCCTGGAAAAGGAGTTTAAGCGTAGTGAAGGAGTCGGAAGTGGCTTTGCAGCAGATAAAGAAATCGTCTGCGTAAAACATATGCGTAATAGGGGAGCATAGCTAGAAATCTTGATGCCTTGGATCTGGTTTGTCTGTTCATATTTCATCAACATACGAGAGAAAATCTCCATGCATAAAATAAACAAATACGGAGGGAGAGGATCGTCTTGCCTAATGCCACAAGTAGGTCGGATCAGTTGAGAAGGCTCTCCATCAATTAAAACATTGTAACTGACTGTGGAGATGCACTCCCAAATAATATTCTTCCATCATATCGGGAAACCAAAACGACGTAAAATCTCCACTAAGAAAGGCCAGGAGAGTCGGAATGATGCATTCACTAAAGTAGAACTTCTTCACAAATTATAAAACAAAGTAGTCATATATTGTCAAATTGGTCTAGCTACACACTCAATTATTATTATTATTACACAAATTCTTGTTTCAAACGGACAATTCGGATTTTGTTATGATTTTATGATCAAATGTAACGATGGTCCAGTCAGTGTTACAACTTATAGTAACTTATTTACTCTTGATTAATAAAACTGAATTTTCATCATCTTGATCATGATGATAAGATATGCTACGAAGTTTATGTAGTTTAAAAGAAAGAAGATAGGGAGACAAATACGAACTGAGAGAACTGAGAGAATTGTAATTTTTATTTAGAAACTTGTAGTTGTTACAATGAGAAAATTCATCTATTTATAGGAATACAATTAACTAGAATAACAAACTCTAACTAACTTGATATAAAGAATGAGATGATATTATATGATATTATACGATTTATATTGATAAGTTAAAGGTACATCTATTTATAATTACAAAGCTATAATTAAAGAGCCTAAAAATAAGCTAACAACTACTAGAAAATTGGATACATTAGATAATTCAATTGACTAACTAAGAGGAGTAAAAGAAGGAGAGAATTAAGGTAGATGACCCGAGATAGAACTCGAGATTGTTGGTGTTGTTGACTCATTCTTTATAGATTATGTTGACTCGGCTTTAGTCTTAGCATGCTCCTGCAAGATGGGCGTTCATAGAGTAAGTCTAATCTTTGAAGAAAGAGAAGTGAATCGAGGTTTGGCCAACGACTTTGTTAGAGTATCAGCGAGTTGATCGTCGCCATTGACATGTTGAATTATGATGGTGCCCAGCTCAACTAGTTCCCGAACAAAGTGAAATGCAAGGTGACACATCTGTCGTGTACCTGTCAAAAATAAACTAACTAAACTAACTATATAGCTAGGGAAGTCAGGTTGATCTCCACAGGGAGGCAAGATATCTGTAGAAGTCCGTCTATTTGGTCACAAATGGGGGTGTGGGGGGGGGGGGGGGGGGGTTGTGGTTGTTTGAATGATTTTCTAAACTACGAAGTTTTAAGGGAAAGAGAAATAAAGAGCAAGAGCAGTAAAGGCAAGAAATAAGGATAAAACTATCAGATAGAGAGGGACATGTCAGGATTTCGGTCGACTACGGTAGTCCAGTGACTCAGCTGTAAATGACTCAGACGAACTAATGTAAGACAGATGTTGAAAGGTCCTTTCGGTCCACTTCCTATCCTAAAATACCACTAACTTAACTTTCATTCTCGTCAGGGTAGTCTACTGTTCATAGCAGGCCTATTTAGTCCAATCTTTCGATCTAGGATTAATTTTAGCCAGATTAGAGGATGACTCAGAAGCGTGCACTCAACTAAGTCGATAAATACAATTAAATTGCTATGGTGACAGAGTCTTGTAATTAATTCATCTAATTCATTTACTACATCGTCACATTCCTACCGTAGATCCCCTAATCCCAACATGAAGGGGTTTAGCTACTCATGTTGCTAATTAAACTAACAGCAGATAAATTCCCAGCAGTAAACATTATGGAATAACAATAAAATTGCATAAAAGTAAATTAGGGCAGAGAACAAATGTAACGAAATGAAGAATTAAAGCAAACAAGAGATTAATTATTAATAAGAGAAGGGAAAGGAATTACAATCAAGCGAATCCGGCGTAAAGAACACAAAATCCGAGTGAAATAAATCCGAGAACAAGGTTACAGTGAAGAGGAATAAGCAACGTAGTAAAGTTTACAGTAGAAAAATTTAGATAATGAAAAGATAGATCCTAATGACCTAGTAAAGCGTGCTTAAATAGCAAAGTAATTAAGTTTAGCGAAATAAACACTCACACAGGCTGTTTTAAAGCCCATAACAGCGAAACCACTCGATCGAGTGGATTAAAACCACTCGATCGAGCAACCCTTCAGCATAATCTACTCGATCGAGTAGAAAGTTACTCGATCGAGTAACTCGTCTTTCTGCAGCTTAAGGGTCGAGTAGAATTCTACTCGATCGACCATCCTGGGACGTAGAAACCACTCGATCGAGTTCTTTGACTTCAAATCAGCTCAAGTCCTCGCCTAAATGCCTCGTAATCCGTGCCAACACGCTTCCCAATGTAGTATCTCACTCTGAAAAATCCCGTCTCCTCTAAATGCATGCAAAAAGGACGAAAAAGAGTACGATTCCACTACTTTCGCGTTCATTTCTACAAAATGGACAAAACGAACCGAAGTAGCCAATTCGGGGCAAAATACTATAAAAACAGTATAAAAATGCATAGAAATACGTGCTAAAATAGGCTAAAAAGACTATATAAAAAGCACGTATCAAATCTCCCCAAACCGCACCTTTACTCGTCCTAGAGTAAACTAAAATGCAACTAATGGAACGGAAATGATAACTCAGAGCTAGCTTAACTTGTCTACTTGAACCAATTTAATGCAACAAAGATTAACAGTTAAACCTAAGCAGTCAATACGCAAACAAGTTATAAGCTGTTCAGAAATATAGCCAACCTATCGACCTTGCAAGACCAACAAAATCGGAATCTCTCGTGGTCACTCTTCTCTCATGAAGCAAAGGGTGAATGTTATATATAAAAGAGATAAGAAAAGACAGTCACTCACCTAACTGCGACCTACATAGCATGCATGCAACAAAAATGAAAGACAATTCAAGTACTAATGCACACACTCCAACCAATAATGTCCGTCACAGCCGAGGGCTTACAAATAATTTGGGAATAGTGAGGTTCAGGTGAGAAAGGGCAAAACATGTTATGGAAATGTGGAGGTAAAAGCGTCAAGCTAGTTCCTAACAGGACCATAATAGACCATCCGAATCTCAACTGACTGAAAAACTAAGTACAAGTGCCCTTCATTTGGCACAAAGCTCACTAAACTCAAACACAATCTCCTCAAAAAATATAGAATAAGAGTGGAGGAGTCAGACGGTCACAAACTGTAACACCCCCATATCCATATGAGCCTCAACTAGGCCTTCCTGAGCATATAAGGGCGTTACCATCTCGGTTGCCCGAGGAAAGTAATTATCAAACGTCAATAAAAGAACTATTAAGTTATATTACAAGCGGTTTAAACAACAAACGATGTAAAAGGGTAAAACTCGGAAGCTACTCGCTACTATAAACAAATCTCGTGAAGACTCATCCCCGCCCGGACTCCAGCTATCCACGACATCAACACCTGCTAAGACCGACTGCTCACCATAAGGGATCACGGCAGACACATAACAAACAAACAACCAGACAAGGTCAGTACTGAGATAAGATAAGACAATGGCAACTACAAACAACAATACAAACAATGACATCAGTCCCAACCGCAATCACAATAATCCAACCAAACTCACACCGATCGTCCACGACCCGACCAGCCGGACCGGGGACCGCAGCCGTTCCCACCTAAGCCCCGCTCATCATACCGAGCGATAACCCTGTCCATTAATGTGAACATCCCCTTCCGTGGCGGGTTCCACGAAGGGCGAAACTAGGGCGTGAAGCCACTCCCGCAAGTGACCCCACTCAGCCGAGAACGCATCTCGAGAACCATCAACAGCCATCACAACCACAATCACAACACACACAATTACTATATCAAACAACCACAATACTACCACAACGACCGACACACTAGACCATCTACAGAAACTGAGTAGGCGAACCTACCTTTACGCAACCGCAACCAATCCATGCCGACAGATAACATATCCAAATGACCAAGCAAAGCCTATTAGGGAAAACTCAAAGAAGAGATCGCTACCCGACACCAGTGACGCCCTCCCAAGGTTCAAAGATCCTCAAAAAGGCTTCCATGGAGGTTTTGAGGTGAAGGAAAGGGAAAGAGGCGACTGAAGGATAGGAGGAAAGTGGCGGAAGTGATATGCGGATTTAACAAAATGCGATATAAAACCCTCGCTGAAAACCCGGTACTCGATCGAGTACCCAACCTACTCGATCGAGTGGCCCCCTACTCGATCGAGTACCCTAGCTACTCGATCGAGTAGCCTCTACTCTATCGAGTACCACCTTTAACACGCAGCTCAAACAGGTTTTGGCATACTTTCTTAAGACTACCTCCACTCCCAAGGTCGGTCAACGACGGTCAAAGGGTCCCTAAAAGGGCGGGTATTACAGTCTTCCCCCCTTAAAAAGAACTTCGTCCCCGAAGTTCACCTCACCCATCTCCCGCTCGAGACACGAGAACAACACGTCCTCACTCATCTTCCCGCTCAACCCATTACTCCCTGGAAACACCATTCCCCCCATGTCATCATCATCACAGTCTATACTTATATCTAATGACTTTTACTACTATCACGCAAGCACTATTACCGTTAACCGTTACTCTATATACCTATGAAACATCAAACTCTCCATGCGAATCACCACCTACGATCACCCGACATACGGTATCGACATACCGTATCGACTATCAAACTAACGATCAGGACATGTCTCATATCAATTATCATATGGTACAACCAACGCCACCATGTTACTTGGCAACGTGATTCGAGTACGATTTATCACACTATAACTATTTTTCATGACCGTCTCTTGAAACATACAACCCCTTCACTTTAAATAACTAAAGTAATTCGTTATATCTCAGAAATTTTTGTAATTAAAGCAAAACATAATACCAACAACATTGTAAACAAGCAAAGCATTACTCAAAAACAGCCTTTTTATTTCGCGACATTACTCTTCCCCTCTAAAAAGGAACTTCGTCCCCGAAGTTCACCACCTAAATATCAACGCGTATTACTTATTATTTGTATCTTAACATTAAAGGAAACCATTTTATTTGTTGTGGACATTACTCGCTAACTACATACTCGTTAAATTAGAAATCGTACCTAAGTCACCGGAATAACTAGTTACCGTTGACAACACACGTTTAAAATGATATGCACCAATATAGGCGAAGTTACAACTCCAATAAATAGATCGTAATGAGGCGTATGCAATATTAACAAGAAATTATTACCTCTTCACTAATCGTAACAAGAAATTATTACCGCTTCCCTAATCGTAACAAATATGCTTATAAAACTTCAATCATGACTTGTAACATATGAAATTAACGGTTCAAAGGTGTTACTACGCACTAATAACCACATTAAACATTAAACTTGCCGTTATAAAACAATTGAACATTTTTAATTTTCAAAAACCTCCTGTAACAGTGCTACTCGATCGAGTAACTAGCGGTACTCGATCGAGTGCCATGCTACTCGATCGAGTGTCTTGGCTACTCGATCGAGTGGCCTCTGTCGAAACTTTTTCTCATTTCCTCCCGTAGCTACTTGATAGAGTACGGGTACTCGTCGAGTACCTACAAAGCTAATTCCTCATAAAACCTGTCACGAGTTAACACCCATGCGCATATTTGTCATATAAAACCGAGTCGGGACGACTCCCCGACTTCTAATATCCTGCAACCAGTTAGAATATCAAATCCGGCCTTATGGCCAATCATACAAATCCAACTAAGTCTCAATAGTAAAGGAAACAACTACCAAAGTCTAACAACAATATCACCATCTAACATCAACTACTATCAACAAAGATAAGGACGAGGAGTATCACTCCTCCTGCTGCTGCTGCTGCTGCTCGAACGTCACCTCATCATTACCACCACCACCTCCAGCCATACCCGCACCTGATGAACCCACCCCCGCATCACCTCCTGCTCCTGCTCCCGGGCCCACGTACCATGGGGTCAAGCCACCGTAAGGGAAGGACTGAGGTGCCCCCCACGTCGACTGATCCACCCCGTAGGAATGGAAAACCCCTGTGTAGTCCCCGACTCCACTCCACCACACCGGGTGAGGTCCCTCGGTCCCTATCCCCTGAGTGTACGCCATCTCGTGCATGTTCCTGAGTGTCAGAGTAGATGACACTCTCTCCGCCAAGTAGCCGGATCGCGTCTCCGGTGTCGAGGTAAGGGTAGCATGGAAAAGATCTGCTGCTTTCATTTGCGGTGCTACCGGCTGTGGCCTAGTCTCCGAGGCCCTCTCTCTCACTCGACGGGGTCCCCTCACCACTCTAGGCCTCTCTGCCTCCCCGAACTCCCGCATTCTCGCCCTTCGTCGGCTCCGCATCTCCTCAAGGATGGTACCGCTGATGAGATAGGTCTCAGTAGTGGCGGGGTCCGTCATCATCCTCCTCCTCCTCGTCATCGGAGTCCACCGTCACTACCGTCGGCTCCAAGGGCTCCGTGGGTGGGAGGTTCTCGGAGCCGGGATCTTCATCCAACTCATCCCATGCACCCTCCATGCTAGGCTACCGTCGACCAAGGTCCTCAACCATTTCAGGTCGAGATAGTATTCACGATCCATGGTAGGCACTGGGGTAGCTAGAGGCACGTACGCCGGAGAAGCCTCAAAGGATGTTAGCTTTTCAGCCTAACCGAGTGGCAATAGCACCACAACTCAGTGCCGGGAAGAGGAAGAAGCCATCAAGGCAAGGGCAAAGATGGACTATAGAAGGAGCATTAAAGACCACTTTCCTGGCCCGCTCCGGGTTGAGGTACGACATCAAAAGTAAGACCTCATGATTATTCAATTCACTGATATCCTTTCGGTCATAGAGGAGGTTCGAGAGAGAACGGAGAAAGACCCTCAAGGTAATATGCTGAACATCATTAATCAGCATGTTGCTCGAGGTGGGAGCTTGCTTCCCAGTCAAGCAAGGCATTAGGCGGCGACGCCGCACTCACCGGAATGTCGGTAAAGGAGTCCTTGGGAGGCTTGGCCAACCCAAGGTGAGAGGCAAACAGTCCATAGTCAATGAAAAAACTGGTATTCATCAATCTAAACTCGACATCGACCACCGGGTCATAGTTAAAAGAGCTCATGAATTCCAAGGTAAGAAAAGGGTAAGTATGCTTCCTCAGCCTATACAAACCCGTAAAACCCAAGGTCTCGAATATGTGACGGACATCCGTCTCTATCTCCAACTCCTCTAATACACTGGTGTCTATACACTTTGTAGGTCTCAATTTGCGTTTTTGTAAGGCTACAAAACGCTCCCTTTGCTTGAAGTCAACAAAAACAATCGTAGGGTATTCGGGATCGGGTACCACAGCCCACTTCCTTCCCTAACTCGGGTGGGTTATCCCTCCCCGTTTGCTTTGGCGGGTTCCAAGGTTCGGTCTCGATCATCGCTTTAGGTATAAGGTCAAACAATTTGTATAAAACATGTAGGCATATACTTCATACAATTTGAGTTCTATATACTTAGCAAGTTCACTAACTCATCAACCAGTTCAATATTTGAAGCACATAAATCATGCCATTAAACTTAGATACTCAGCTAGGTACACGCATTTCATTAATGGTTTCCTCAATTTTAACGTATAGTCTCAGTTTGTAGCCACTTATAAACCGCAATTATGAAAATTTGGCATGTGAACACATATTCTCAGCAATTCGAATATCCTAGCATGCTTCTAACGGTCGTTCCATTTACATTGCTAATTACATGTTACTAGTTCAAGAGAAAGAATAGTTTATGGCATATCATCATCACTTTCATATTATGTTCAACAACTCAACTAAAATTTTCAGACGGTCTTTACAGCTGTGAAAATTTTGGCATATATTCATCACTCATCGATTCTATTAGCATAATGAAGTTCAACTCATGCTTATACTGTCAATTACCACATCAATTTTTTTCAATTATAAATCACGAATTTCCCTTTAAGGCACTTTTAAGACGGAGTTTTAAGGCAACTTTCTAAGGGTAAAACCATCAAAATCTATCCTCCAACATGATATAAACAATACTTAAGGCTCAATTCTACCATCTAACCATTGTAAAACAACCAAAAATCGATTTCAATTTTGGAAACCCTAGAAATTTCGGGTTCAATTTTGCAATTTCTAATCTAATTTACAGCAATTAACCACCAACAAACATGGAAAGAAGGCATGTGAATCATGTTTCAACAATTAAAAGCACCAAATTGATCATTATAATCGAAAATTTCAGATTGTTTTACTTTCTTAGCACATTCAAAGCAATAAACCATGTACATTAGGAAGAATATCATACCTTGATTGATGAACAAAGTAGAGAAACGAAATTAAACTAAGAAATCAACCCCAAGAATCACTACTAACCCAAGAGAATGAAAGGATTTGAGAGGGAATAAGGAATTTGAGAGTGATTTAGGTGTAGGTGTGTCGAAATATAGAGGAATAAGAGGAAGAAATAGAAAGATGAAGGGTTTTAAGAAAACCCGTAGGAATTACTGCACAGTAACCTACTCGATCGAGTGCCTGGGGTACTCGATCGAGTACCACCCTACTCGATCGAGTAGGAGCTAAATCATCGAGTAACTGCAGGAATTTTCCTACATCCCGACATCATAGCTTCCTAATTAGATCGAGTGAGGTCTACTCGGTCAAGTAAGCACTCGCACTCGGTCAAGTATAGTTAAGTACTCGATCATAAGTATGAAGTAACGTGAAGATTCCTGCAAAAACAACACCGCGTGTCGATTCCAACTAAGTTCGGAATTCGGCACTCGTTATCAAGTTCATTCACGCATTACTATTATTAACAAAGCCTACCATATTGCCAAACAAATGAAGTTTATTCCACATACACTACACCCATTACCCTACTCGGTTTACCTGCTACCGAATCTTCCATAAATATAGTCACGGCATCATATTACCTTTAAGCTTACTTTATATATTACCACCAAATTGAAACATTTAAATTAACATTAGTTCATTCTTTCATTTGTCATGTAATTGCGTAATTTTCATAATAAATGAATCTATCACTTCTCGCATAAATGCATACTTTTAAACAACTTATTCGATCATGTCTTACATTCTATCATAAGCAATTCACCTTGCACGAATCAAATATTACGCAGCGGAAAAATTTTGACCATCCTATAAGGCAATAACGCATTACCATATGCTATGTTTCGAATTATAACTCACTATGCTATAATTACCATCATAGCAGCTACATAAATTTTCGTCACATATCTCATAACCATCATATAAGCTCACTACTCATCCAACGAGCTTCAATAATCTCATCAATAATTACCATACTCGGCCCAAACATTACTATCACACCTCTATTAATTCTAACAAAAACTTAACCGGAGGTAGCTCCGGCACAATTAACATACTTAGCACACATAGACACACGGACTCCACATTCCCATCCCATGTGACTGGCTTAAGCGTCATGGGGCCAAGATTTTGAAATGAGGGCGCCTACTCACCCAAAATCTAGCATCGGCCGGGGCTCCCATTACACATACACCAGGTTCATTTTATTAGACTCTCTACGTTCATTATGTTCATTTGTTACAGGTTCCAAAATCGTCGCTCTGATACCACTTTGTAACACCCCCATATCCATAGGAGCCTCAACTAGGCCTTCCTGAGCATATAAGGGCGTTACCATCTCGGTTGCCCGAGGAAAGTAATTATCAAACGTCAATAAAAGAACTATTAAGTTATATTACAAGCGGTTTAAACAACAAACGATGTAAAAGGGTACAACTCGGAAGCTACTCGCTACTATAAACAAATCTCGTGAAGACTCATTCCCGCCCGGACTCCAGCTATCCACGACATCAACACCTGCTAAGACCGACTGCTCACCATAAGGGATCACGGCAGACACATAACAAACAAACAACCAGACAAGGTCAGTACTGAGAAAAGATAAGACAATGGCAACTACAAACAACAATACAAACAATGACATCAGTCCCAACCGCAATCACAATAATCCAACCAAACCTGTCACTGACTGTCCACTGGACCAGCCCTGCCAGTGGGGGACCGCAGCCGTTCCCACCTAAGCCCCGCTCATCATACCGAGCGATAACCCTGTCCATTAATGTGAACATCCCCTTCCGTGGCGGGTTCCACGAAGGGCGAAACTAGGGCGTGAAGCCACTCCCGCAAGTGACCCCACTCAGCCGAGAACGCATCTCGAGAACCATCAACAGCCATCACAACCACAATCACAACACACACAATTACTATATCAAACAACCACAATACTACCACAACGACCGACACACTAGACCATCTACAGAAACTGAGTAGGCGAACCTACCTTTACGCAACCGCAACCAATCCATGCCGACAGATAACATATCCAGCGACCAAGCAAAGCCTATTAGGGAAAACTCAGCAAGAGATCGCTACCCGACACCAGTGACGCCCTCCCAAGGTTCAAAGATCCTCAAAAAGGCTTCCATGGAGGTTTTGAGGTGAAGGAAAGGGAAAGAGGCGACTGAAGGATAGGAGGAAAGTGGCGGAAGTGATATGCGGATTTAACAAAACGCGATATAAAACCCTCGCTGAAAACCCGGTACTCGATCGAGTACCCAACCTACTCGATCGAGTGGCCCCCTACTCGATCGAGTACCCTAGCTACTCGATCGAGTATCCTCTACTCTATCGAGTACCACCTTTAACACGCAGCTCAAACAGGTTTTGGCATACTTTCTTAAGACTACCTCCGCTCCCAAGGTCGGTCAACGACGGTCAAAGGGTCCCTAAAAGGGCGGGTATTACACAAACTTTCCTTTCTTTCTTTCTGATTCACGTTCCACCTTTTCTTTTTCTTTTTTTTTTTTTTTCTTTCTTTCACGTCTTTTTTTTTTCCTATGCTTTTTTTCTTTTATTTCCTCCTTCCTCAATTTTCCAACTCCTCCAAACAAAGAAATACGGGTCAAAATGCAACCGGAAAACTCATACCCAAAAGAACATACTAACTAGCTTGACTAGGTAGGCTTAATTTGGAGTGTAGCTAATGGGTCAAAAAGGCATATTTGGCTAATGTGGAGCTAAATGGGTGAAAAATATAAGGAAAGGGAAATTTGCAAGCACCTCCCTGCATGTGACACCAACCGCAAACCCGAATATGTGCATTTGACAAGAAATTGAATGTCATAAAAGTGCAAAAAAAAAGATGAACATGCTATGCAAGGAGTACTACTCTCAATTCCTAATGAACTGGTCATGAATGTCACCAGTTATGGCTCTAAAACTCAGAATTTATCAAGTAGTTTGCCAATTTATCAGGTCAAGTCTAAACAGTAAGCTATATTTGAACAGAAACTCGTAGACTATGCGTATGACAAAGCTAATAACTATCAAAAGAAGTGCAAGGCTCAAGTAAAATGACAAGTTATAGTGCATTATCATCACGGAAATCTACCGTTCCGACTCAACCTTTATGCAAAAGTAAACGTGAATTTTTTGATTTTTTTGAAATTTTCTAATTTTTTGCATTTTTGATTTTTTAATGAAATAAACAACAATGCAAGGCTAAAAAATAAAAGTGAATGCAAAAACAAATGCAAATGCAGACTCAAAAGGATGCAATACCCTCCCCAAACCAAAACGGACAACGCCCTCGTTGTCCTCCAGCGTACACCAGCAGATATATACAGGGGAGCGGGAATATACAACCAAAAGAAAATAAAAACAATAAATAATAAGGAGACAAAAATAAAAGAGTAAGAGATACATACAAAATACGAACTTCCCCAAACCAGCCAGAAAACTGGGGAAGTGAGTAGACCAGTAGCTACTCGTCGTCGTCGTCGCCGTCGCTGTCACGGATGTCCTCCACCCTGAACTCAGGGTCTCTCTCCTCCTCTGCTCCTCAGCGCAAGCTCTCTCCACTGCCACCTCTGGGTCCTCGTCCTCCTCCTCCTCATACACCGGGTACCCCTCAGGTGGGTACCGGAAGAAGGAAGGGTGTGGCCAACCCTCTGGGATCGGACGGTGTCGCCGCAAGTGGTACTCGTACAGAGGGTGCAAGGCTAGAGCCAAGTACCTCTCCATACGAGCCTGACGCTCTGCAACCTCAAGCAACAAACCGTAAACGGCGCCCCCTTGGTCCAGGACCGCGGGCGCCACAAAGGGAGGAGGTGGTACGAAAGTAGCCGGTAGGTCCGGCTGAGTCTGTGTCTGGTCAGTGGGAGTGGGAGTAGGAGTGGTAGTAGTGGGAGTAGGGGTCAGAGCGCGAGTAGCCGTGGAAGGCTGGGTGCTCCCTGAAGGTGTAGACCCCTCTCCGGTCTCAAGACGCCGCTTCTTGGCGGCGGGTGCAGCAGGAGGTGGTCGAGGTAGAAGTGGAAGGTGAAGGTCTGGCAGTGGTGGCAGACGGGCGTCCCTAGCAACAGTGGGCAAGGGCTCTAGATGGGGGAGAGTCTCATAAGGTAAGTCTACAGACAGGAAGCCGTCTATCTTCCATGTCTGGTAGTCTGGGGTAAGCCAATGCTGAGAAAGCATGGCATCCAGACTCAGTAGCCTCTCTCCCTGGAGGTACTGCAAGTCACGAGGCCAAACGGGGATGAGGGAACGGGCAAGAATGGTGGCTATGCCACCGCAGGCAATGGTTCCCGTCTCCTTCAGCCCCTGGCTCTGAAGGTACTGGGTGGTCAAGTAGGCAATGTTGAGGGTAAAAGGATCCTCGCAGTCAATGTTTAGGTAACCGCCCAGGATGGAGAGCTCGGTTTTTGTCATGTTGTTCGGCTCCTTTCGGCCGAAAATAGTGCTCCCCATCAGTCTAAGGAAACAACGGACAGGGGGGAGGTGGACCTGATGGAGCTTTCGCTCCGCAAAAGTGGTCTGGGCCAGGGTCCTCCAAAGCTGACGGACGACCCTCCTAGGTGGGGCAGTCTCGCCCGTAGAGGTAAGGCCAAGTAACCTACCAAACTCCCCTAAGGTCATCGGAAAAGTCCGATTAAACAACCGGAAGGACACTAAAGAACTAGTGGGGTCAGCCTCGTGTGCCCCGGAGGAGAAGGTAAAGGAGCTAAGAAACTCGAAGCTCAGCTCTAAAAAGGTACGATCGCTCATAGTGATGAGTCCGGCCATCCCCGTGCCCCGTAGTAAGTCACAAACCGACTCGTAAATGCCGAGTCTCAGAAGTGCCGATTTCTCTAGAAATCGGGAAGGAACATGCACACAGCCTAGCAGGTGATAAAATTTCTTACGATGTAAAGCGTTAACAAAATGTACCTGCGGGTAGTCTGGGTGAGGGTCGAGGGAAGTGTCCCCTCAGACTATGACTGTGCCAGAAGTAGAAGCAGCAGCTGAAGTAGAAGCAGTAGAAGTAGAGGTGGCTGGGGCTAGCGTAGAACGAGACTGTCTACGACCCCGGCCTCTGGAACCCGAAGTAGTAGCCCGTGCAGTGACGGAGTGAGGGACCAAGGCTGCTCTGAAAGCATTTGCGGCCGCCAAAGTAGTCCACCACAGAGTAAAAGCGTGGGCTGGTGTAGGAGTAGTGGCTGCTATGGCCACCACCAAGAAGAAAGACTAGCAATGGTGGTGGCCGTAGAGGAAGTGGCAAATAATCGAGCTAGCAAAGAGCTAGGCCGGAGCAAAAACGCACTGCAGTGAAACTAGGAACACTGGGGCTGCAGTAGTGACTAAAGCGGAGGCGGTGGCAACAGCAGGGGCCACCGTCTCACTCAAAGACGGGCTAGAAGTGGAGCTGGTAGAAGGCAAAGAGCTAGACTCCATCCTGTAAACATAGGGCAGGGGGTATGATAAGAAAAATAGTGGCTAACAGCGGCTAAACAGCAAGAACCCAGCATGTTAAACCTGAAAAAGTCCCCCTACCAGTCGAAAATTTTCGACCTTCAGCACATAATTTCCAACAATCCTCCAAAATTTCGAATTACAGTATGCAAACAGCGATAGGTAACGGGATAGAAGGTAACGACAGTAGCATGTAAGCAACAACTGAGGTTAATTAAGGCAAGGAAGCATATAAACCCGTCTGACAGTCAAAAAATTCGACTTAAACAGCCCTAATCGCAAATTTTGTGCAAAGGTCCAAATTAAGCATGTTTAATCATCGACAGGGGTGTGATATCAGTCAACAATCAGCAGCAATTTCGCAACAATGATGCTAACTAGACGAATTACAGCAACAATAACCAAAATGACAGTCGAAAATTTCGACTGTCCTGAACCCATATCGCAAAAATCATGTAAAATTCGAAAAATACATGCAACAAACAGCGAGGAATTGGGATTTATCATCAAGCAAGAAATATACGGGTAAGCAATAACAATTAAGTCGAAAAATTCGACTAAACAGGAATTTCGAAACCCTAAAACAATTTACCTCATAAAATTAAAAAAAAATCGAAATTAAAAAGCATTGAGGGAGTAGAAATCACTTACTTGATGGGAATGAACCTACAATATGCAATTAATCTTCAAAGAAACAAGCAAAACAAGCGATTTTTCGATCTCAAAACCGCAAACCCTAACCCGCGTTAAAAACCGTGAAGATGAGTACAAATAAAGGGGAAATTATGGGGCTTTGAAAGATTAATAAGCAAGAAACAGATTGTAGGTGGCGGATTTGGAGATTGGGCAAGAAAAAAATGGGGATTTGGGGATGAAATGATCGCAAATAGGGGGTGTTAGACGAAAAATTGGGGTTAAATGAAATAGAAAACAAAAGTAAGGAGTTTAAAGAACAACTCCCTGCGTCCCTTTGCAAATCCACTCGATCGAGTGGTTTTAAACTACTCGATCGAGGACTTTTGATGATCCAGTTACTCGATCGAGAAGTCCCCTTTATTGCTTTACTCGATCGACTGGAAAAACACTCGATCGACCAATTTTTCACTCGATCGAGTACAAAAAGTACTCGATCGAGCTCTTTTCTCGCGTAAGCTCTTGAATTTCGTCATTTCTTCCTCTGGAATGCGTAAAACTTCCCCAAACCTGCATAAAAACACGTGCAAAAATATCCCAAAATGCCAAATACGCATATA
Source organism: Silene latifolia (assembly GCF_048544455.1). Taxonomy (NCBI): domain Eukaryota; kingdom Viridiplantae; phylum Streptophyta; class Magnoliopsida; order Caryophyllales; family Caryophyllaceae; genus Silene; species Silene latifolia. Next base: position 67,933,121 of record NC_133537.1, on the reverse strand, counting down.
AACAGTCTATTGTCTTAAATCTACGCTAAAAACAGTCTATAAACTAATTGTCCTAATAAAAACATTAAAACAAATTCAACGGAAAATTCAGAAATTATCTATTACAAAGTGTTACACGGGGCATTTCCCCGCTCAATTCCCAATGCAATTCAGTAGCCCCTTGAAGGGCTCCTGACTGGAGGACATCATCTCAGCAACGTTGACTGTCCTCTTCAACTTCCATGAGCTTGAATAATCATTTGAAACAGTAGGAGGGGAATAGTTCACATCCACATAAGCGCGAACTTTCCTCGTCCTTGCTCCTCTATCACCAGCTGTAACGTCCTCACTTCCAGTTTGATTGACAATAATTGCACCACACCCTTTGATAGCTCCTTAATTGCTTTCATCTGTACCTGCAGCAAGGAAAACAGACGAACTTTCCTCCTTTTTGCTCTCAGTCTGAGGCAGAGGGGTAACAATTGCAGCACAATACTCCAAATTTTCAACTGGAGTGTCAATAATAGGGTCAATATAAGAGAGAGCATTGCAAGGCTGAGCTTGCATGGGAGCCCTCCGGGACTTAGACTGATGAAAAATCAGCTCCTCATCCCCTACCTGAAAGGTCAAAGTCTTCCCCCCGACGTCGATAACTGCACGAGCAGTAGACAAAAATGGTCTCCCTAACATAATAGGGGTGTGTGCATCTTCGTGGATGTCTAAGACAACGAAATCAACGGGAATAAAGAACCTCCCGATCCTCATAGGTACGTCTTCTACTATACCTAGTGGCCGTGATATACTACGGTCGGCCATCTGGACTGTCATGTTAGTGCAACTCAGCTTTGTTAAACCAAGTCTCTTAGCCAGAGACAGCGGTAAGACACTCACACTAGCGCCTAAATCGCATAGCGCGTTATCAATCAAATAGATACCGATATGACACGGAATTGAAAAACTACCCGGGTCTGACTGTTTAGGAGGTAACTTATTTTAAAATAGGGCTGACCACACCTCAGTCAAAGCTACGGTCTCACTATCACTAATATTCCTCTTACGCGATAAAATTTCTTTCATAAACTTAAGATAAGAGGGTACCTTTGTCAGCAACTCGGTGAACGGCACAGTGACTTCCAAGCTCTTCAGAAGTTCGACAAATTTGCCGAATTGTTGATTGGCCTTAGAATTCTGCAGACGCCTCGGGAAGGGAACCGTGATAGGTATCTCAAGTCCCTTGTTTCTCTCTTCCATTGTATCTTCCGGAGCAAGTTCTGTATCCTTTGGACGCTTCTTACCTCTCGAACGAGGTCTTTCCGGTGATTTATCGCTTAAACGAGCACTAACAGGCTCTCGAATAAGCTTCCCGTCATCAAAACTACTCGATCGACCAATATACCCATTCGATCGAGTAGAATCTTCATCAATATCACTCGATCGAGTGAAATTTTCACTCGATCGAGCAAATCCATTTTGCTCTTCACTCGATCGAGTAGTAAAACTACTCGATCGACCAGTACCATTTCCTTGTTCACTCGATCGAGTGGAAAAACCACTCGATCGAGCACTTTCATCACCAAATCTGCTCGATCGACCACCTGAAACCAGTCGATCAGGCACTTTCTTTGCCGTGAGCTCACTTTCTTCGACAGAACACTGTTCATCATCAGTTACAGCTCTCCTCGGGTCTGATTTTTGTATTTCCGGTTCCTCATAAGAACGACCGCTTCTCAGATTGATGAAATTTACCGTCTCATGTGGATTCTTCTCATTTTGAGTCGGTAATTGACCCTGCTTTCTTGTGGATTGGTTCATGGCTAGTTGGGCAACTTGAGTTTCAAGTGCCTTTATGGACGCATCTTTCTATTGATCACTCAGTTGAATCTGCTTCGTAAAAGCTTGCAACATAGACTTAAGCTCACCAATTTCACTCACCCCACCGGAAGATGATGTACCGTGATTAGGAGGAGTAAAAGAAGGAGGCTTCTAAAAGCCTTGTTGATTTTTGTGTGGAGGAACATAAGGCTGCTGCTGGTGCGGAGGAGGTCTAGGATTGAGCACATTTTGACTAGTCCACCTCAAATTGGGATGGACTGCCCCTTGATTATTGTAATAGGAACCTCCTCCCTGCCTATATTGCTGAAAGGCAAGGACTTGTTCTTTTTCTACAAGACAGCCAACAGCAGTGTGGCCATCATTACTCCCACATCTCTCACATATGACGGTCTCTCCTCTAGTAAGAACATGGACCGTCTGAGGCTCCCCAGAAGCTTGTAGCTCCAACTTGTCAAATCTAGCATTCATGGTCTCCAGCTGAGTCAAAACCTGCTTATCAACTGCATGAACTGTTCTAATCCCATCCCTCGGGTTACCATACTCAGCACTGTGATTTGCCATCTCTTCAATAAGGGACCATCCCTTATCATCATCGGTATTCTCCTGGAATCTCCCACTAGATGCCGCATCAAGTATGGCTCTGTGGTCGTCATACAGCCCATTGTAGAACTGATTTGCTAGAAACCATGGGTCAAAACCATGGTGAGGAATAGACCTCACCAACTTCTTGAATCGTGACCATGCCTCATAAAAACTTTCATCGGGCCTGTCAAAATCGGTAATCTTGGCCCTCAGCAGATTGGTGCGTTGTGGAGGGAAATATCTCTTGTAAAATGCAAGAGCAAGAGACTCCCAATCTGAACCCAGCAGGTTGTGCGGTCCAAGTCAGTCAACCACTCCCTGGCTGAATCAGCTAAAGAGAAAGGAAATAAAACTTCCTTAATCTTGTCTTGAGTTACCCCCTTAGTGGCGGGGATAGTAGAATAGTAATCTGTAAAGGTCTCCATATGCTTCCTCGGATCTTCACCTGCCACACCTCTATAAATATTCCTCTCCACCAGATTGATATAAGAAGGACGGATGTCGAATGTATTCCCATCCTCAGTCTGGAGATTGAAATCTTTCGGAATAGAGGATGCTTTAGGCACTGAATGACTAGAAAGTTTTGGCATCTTTACTGTAGAAATTGGACTGTCTTCGAAAAGAGAGTGATGTAGCTCTGGCTCGAAAGTACTCAAGTCTTCCTTTCGTGATTTTCTCTGCAGACGGAGTCTATGCCTGAATAGTCTCTCTGGCTCTGAATCAGCTGAAACTAATTCAAACCTGGCTGACCTGGGCATAAACAACACTGAAAGAAAATGAATAAGAACCGCCTCAAGGAATAAAAATTCCCTGAGATGGATAAAATAAACGGAACGAAAACAAATAGGGCAATTGCCTCCCCGGCAACGGCGCCAAAATTTGACACGTCTGTCGTGTACCTGTCAAAAATAAACTAACTAAACTAACTATATAGCTAGGGAAGTCAGGTCGATCTCCACAGGGAGGCAAGATATCTGTAGAAGTCCGTCTATTTGGTAAAAAATGGGGGTGGGGGGGGGGGGGGGGTTGTTTAAATGATTTTCTAAACTACGAAGTTTTAAGGGAAAGAGAAATAAAGAGCAAGAGTAGTAAAGGCAAGAAATAAGGATAAAACTATCAGATAGAGAGGGACATGTCAGGATTTCGGTTCACTACGGTAGTCCAAAGTGACTCACCAAATGACTCGCATTTAACTAATGTAAGACGGATGTTGAAAGGTCCTTTCGGTCCACTTCCTATCCTAAAATACCACTAACTTAACTTTCATTCTCGTCAGGGTAGTCTACTGTTCATAGCAAGCCTATTTAGTCCAATCTTTCGATCTAGGATTAATTTTAGCCAGATTAGAGGATGACTCAGAAGCGTGCACTCAACTAAGTCGATAAATACAATTAAATTGCTATGGTGATAGAGTCTTGTAATTAATTCATCTAATTCATTTACTACATCGTCACATTCCTACCGTAGATCCCCTAATCCCAATATGAAGGGGTTTAGCTACTCATGTCGCTAATTAAACTAACAGCAGATAAATTCCCAGCAGTAAACATTATGGAATAACAATAAAATTGCATAAAAGTAACTTAGGGCAGAGAACAAATGTAACGAAACGAAGAATTAAAGCAAACAAGAGATTAATTATTAATAAGAGAAGGGAAAGGAATTACAATCAAGCGAATCCGGCGTAAAGAACACAAAATCCGAGTGAAATAAATCCGAGAACAAGGTTACAGTGAAGAGAAATAAGCAACGTAGTAAAGTTTACATTAGAAAAATTTAGATAATGAAAAGATAGATCCTAATGACCTAGTAAAGCGTGCTTAAATAGCAAAGTAATTAAGTTTAGCGAAATAAACACTCACACGGGCTGTTTTAAAGCCCATAAAAGCGAAACCACTCGATCGAGCAAACCTTCAGCATAATCTACTCGATCGAGTAGAAAGTTACTCGATCGAGTAACTCATCTTTCTGCAGCTTAAGGGTCGAGTAGAATTCTACTCGATCGACCATCCTGGGACGTAGAAACCACTCGATCGAGTGGTAAAACTGCTCGATCGAGTTCTTTGACTTCAAATCAGCTCAAGTCCTCGCCTAAATGCCTCGTAATCCGTGCCAACACGCTTCCCAATGTAGTATATCACTCTGGAAAATCCCGTCTCCTCTAAATGCATGCAAAAAGGACGAAAAAGAGTACGATTCCACTACTTTCGCGTTCATTTCTACAAAATGGACAAAACGAACCAAAGTAGCCAATTCGGGTCAAAATACTATAAAAACAGTATAAAAATGCATAGAAATACGTGCTAAAATAGGCTAAAAAGACTATATAAAAAGCACGTATCACAAGGGCGAGATGCTTCATTCTGGAATGAAAAACAGGATTTGACGAGTAATTTGTTGCTCCCAAATTATCACAAAATATAGCCGGAGCGTTAGGTAATGAAATTTTGAGTTCAAAAAAGAAGCTATTTTAACCAAAGCATCTCCGAAGTAGTGTTGGTAATAGCACGAAACTCAGCTTCGGTTGAAGATCGAGACAATGCACGTTGCTTCTTAGAAGACTAGGAAATGGGGTTATGACCAATAAAGACAATAAATGTAACACCTCCTTCTTGCCCCGCCAAGGCAATAAGAGGACGTTACCATCTCGGTTTCCCGAGGCAGTGAATCGGAGTTGCAATTAAGAAACAATTAATATAAATAAAGTATTTAATGGATTCCATAACAATAAATGGATGAACAAAAGAAATGATACAACTCATGACTACTATACTCTTATAATGAAGTGACACTCGGATCCAAGTCTAAAGCTCGTCCCATCTCCCACGTGACACCAAAACAACTTGTACTCAACCTGCTCCCCGTCATATGGATCGACACAGGCCACCCCAGAAATAGATGACAATTACAAAGACACGCAAATACGCCAGTTTCAATAAATAGACATAAGGCATGACACAATATGTAAGTATGAAATATGTTAATGATATGAATGAGACACGATTATACAATCACCATGCCGGTCTTGGGACACGCCTAGACGTACTCACAACTACCGGTGTCAAGGACATGCCCACGACACTACACCTCACAAATAAGTACTTGGAACACGTTCGTGCTACCAGGCGCGGAAGCCAACCGGATCCCCTGCTAGACGTCGTGCCTCAACCACACTAGTCACTATGTACTCAAGTCCTTAATGTGCACATCACTCTTAGAGTGGGAAGCTCCAAGAGGCAACTCAAGCGTAAGACGGTCTCCCAACCATCTTACATCTCCTCAACAAAAATACATCCTCAACATACATGACAATAACCAATACAATTATCTCCTTAACGATGCAATTAACCACTAAACATGTTATCATGCAAAGGCCCTAATCATGTGAGACTAATTACAACATTAACAACAACATAAACAACACCCACATTATTGAAACCGAATAGGATTAACCTACCTTTTAACAATCTCCACAAGCCACTCGAATCCGACCCGATTCCGTCTCATAAAACCGTCTCTTCCTAAACAATTCACATATATAATGCTATCACAATACATCCTACATTATTATACAATATAAAACCCTTATTACTACCCATTAACTACCCATATTACACATAATAATTACTAACTAATTATCCATAACAAAATCCTAAAAATCTAGGATTCATAAGACTAGAAAAGGGGTAGATCTCAACATACAAAGAGGAAGGAATGGAAGGTAAGGTGAGCAAATATTCTAATCCAAGCTTGAATCTAACAAAGAGGTGTATATGGAGATCTTAGAGAGAAGGGGGAGAGTTTAGAGTGACAAGAAAGAAGGTAGAAAAGAATTAGGGTTAGGATAAGATAGAATCCCGAACTAGCTTATAACCCGGCCTGACGAGTCTCACTCGGTCGAGTAAAGAGTTCACTCTACTCGGTCAAGTACTATGCTTACTCGACCGGGTGACCGCTATTCGGTCCACTAGAAGTCTTACTCGGCCCACGGTAGTCTTACTAGGTCTAGTTTAGGTTCTACTTAATCTAGTGTACAGTCATCCTTTGCTTCCGGTAGTCTCACCAAGTCTGAGGGTCCACTCACGCATCCCAAAAGTCCATTATGGGTCCCAAAATATCCGGGGATTACAATAAAACCCGTAGCAGAGATGTAGTCATCTTTATCCCCAGCCCAATCGGCATCACAATAGGCATGAAGTTTAAACAATGTATCCTTAAGAAGATGTGAATGCCATGATGTAGCGTGCCCTTTAAATTTCGTAGTAACCGTTTAAAAGCTAACCAGTGAGTTGACGTCGGGTGATTAAGAAACTGAGCGAACTTGTTTACTGAAAGGGCTATGTCAGGCCGTGTCAAAGAAATATATTTCAAACTCCCAACAATAGCACGATATGAACTTTCATCGACAATAGGCTGTTTTGGGTGACGAATTAATGGCGGTTGAGAGAGCATTGGCGTGGTGGATGGACTGCAATCAATCATGTTGTATTGAGTGATAATGTCAGATATGTATTTCATCTGATTAATTAATATGCAGACCAGAGGCAGTGGGAGTAACTTCCATGCCCAGGAAATAATATATCACAATTACCAATACATAATATACAACCTAACATATCACAATTATCTCCTTAACGATGCAATTAACCACTAAACATATTATCATGCAAATGCTCTAATCATGTGAGACTAATGACGACATTAACAACAATATAAACAACACCCTGATTATTGAATTAAATAGGATTAACCTACCTTTTAGCAATCTCCACAAGCCACTCGAATCCGACCCGATTCCGTCTCATAAAACCATCTCGTCCTTAACAATTCACATATATAATACTATCACAATATATCCTACATTATTATCCAATATAAAACCCTTATTACTACCCATTAATTACCCATATTACATATAATAATTACTAACTAATTATCCATAACAAAATCCTCAAAATCTAGGGTTTGTAAGACTAGAAAAGGGATATATCTCAACTTACAAAGAGGAAGGAATGAAAGGTAACGTGAGCAAATCTTCTAATACAATCTTGAATCTAACTAGGAGGTGTTTAGAGAGATCTTAGAGAGAAGGGGGAGAGTTTAGAGTGATAAGGAAGAAGGTAGAAATGAATTAGGGTTAGGGTAAGATTGAATCCCGAACTATCTTATAACCCGGCCTGACGAGTCTCACTCGGTCGAGTAAAGAGTTCACTTTACTCGGTCGAGTACTATTCTTACTAGGTCTAGTTTAGGTTCTACTTAATCTAGTGTATGGTCATCCTTTGCTTCCGGTAGTCTCACCAAGTCCGAAGGTCCACTCATGCATCCCAAGAGTCCTTTGTGGGTCCCAAAATATCCGGGGATTATAATATAACCTATAGCAAAGACGTAATCATCTTTATCCCCAGCCTAATCAGCATCACAATAGGCATGAACTTTGAATGGTGTATCCTTAAGAAGATGTGAATGCCATGATGTAGCGTGCCCTTTAAATATCGTAGTAATCGTTTAAGAGCTAACCAGTGAGTTGATGTCGGGTGATTAAGAAATTGAGCGAACTTTTTTAATGGAAGGGCTATGTCAGGCCGTGTCAAAGAAATATATTTCAAACTCCCAACAATAGCACGATATGAACTTTCATCGACAATAGGCTGTTTTGGCTGACGAATTAATGGCGGATGCGAGAGAATTAGCGTGGTGGATGGACTGCAATCAATCATGTTGTATCGAGTGAGAATATCAGATATATATTTCGTCTGATTAATTAATATGTAGACCAGAGTCAGTGGGAGTAACTTCCATGCCCCAGAAATAATATATGACAATAACCAATACATAATATACAACCCAACATATCACAATTATCTAGGGGTAGAGGTCGAGGGTTGCAAAACAGAGGACGAGTTAGGAGTATGGTTGGGTGTCAGGTAGGCGGCAGACGTAATAGAGGTGGAGGCAGAGGGCAAGGGTGTGGCAGATGTGACGATGGGAATTGTGAGAGTACACCAATCCGTGGGGCTAAGTGGAGTGGCAGGAGAGGTGAGTGACATAAGACGGGTGTAAGGAAATTGATCATCAATGAACCTCACAAAGAGAGAGGTATAGACTCGAGAGGTGAGGGGATCTAAACATAAGTACGTATTTTGTGTTTGTGAATACCCAATAGAGATACTTTGAACAAAATAAGGCTCGAGTGTATGAGCGGTGTAAGGTCGTAACCATGGAAAACACAAACAATCGGAACTGTGCCATTTATTAATATTGGGTTCCTTAACAAATAAAGTGAGATAAGGGGATTTATTTTTAAGAGTAGGTGTCGGAAGGCGATTAATTAGGTATGTAGCTGTTGCAAAGGCGTGAGGCTAGAAGGAGGTAGGGAGTTGAGCATGAGTGAGTAAGGCAAGACCGGTTTCAACGATGTGACAATGACGTCATTCCGCAAAGTCATTATGCTCGGGTGTATGCGGAGGTGAGGTGAGATGAGTAATGCCATTAATGTGAAGATGGTTCGTCATTTTTTTGAATTCACCCCCATTATCAGAATAAAATTGTCGAATTGGTTTATTAAAATATTTGTCGACAATAGCATGAAATTTGAGAAATGTGGAAGCAGTGTCGGATTTTTGTTTAAGTGGATATAACCATATGTAATGTGTGTAGTGGTCAACGAATATAACATAGTATTTGTATAACTCGGGTGATAAAACAGGTTATTGTCATAAATCAGAACATACAAGATCAAAAGGAGCATTGGACACGAGAGTGGAATCAGAAAACGGAAGGCGGTAGCTTTTATTAATATGACAAGCGATACAGTGATCGGAAATAAAATGCTTAAATTGAATCTAGAATTAAGAACTTGTAGAATTTTGTTTGATGGATGACCAAGACGATGATGCTACGATGATTGTCCCGGTGCTATAGCTAGGTTCGCGCGAGGTGAAGAATGGGTCCACACATACATCCCGTCAATGAGTGGCCCGTGAAGAAGAAGCGCCCCCGTCCGGATGTCCTTAACAGAAAAAGAAGAATGTGAGAACACGACATAGGCATTATTGTCATAGCAGAATTGAGTGACGGAAAAATGTTTATGGAATATTTTAGGAACAACAAAAACATTATTAAAAACAAGCGATTTAGAAGAGGCAAAGAAGAGAGAAAATGAGCTGGTATGAGTAACGTGGAATGGGGATCCATCACCAATATACAGATCATCGAGGCCTTCATATGGTGTGTGAATAGATAGAGTATTTAAGTCATCCGTAATATGATGAGAGGCACCACTGTCGACAACCCATGACCATGGTGGAGCCGAGGCCGAGGCAGCAACAGTATGAGCCTGGGGGTGAGGTCCTCATGGTTGACGGGTGGGAAAGACAACATGTGGAAATAGCCGTTTAAGGTCACCATAATCAGAAGCAACATAACCAACGGTATCACATAAGTGACATGTGTAACAACCCACGATAATTAAAGAGGTTCATATATAAGCTTAAATGACATGTGCACTTTTGTTTTATGCTCATCCATGCAAAAGAACTCCACGGTTAAGCGTGCTTGACTGGGAGTAGTCTTAGGAGAGGTGACCTCCTGGGAAGGTTCCCGGGATGCGCATGAGTGAGGACAAAATGCGCTATAAAAGACCTGTGTTGATCTGTGGGCAATGTACACAACCGGGTGAGCTATCATAAGTAACCACTCCCGACCCGGTTTGGGCTAGGGTGTTACAACATCGACCTTTGTACGGGTTTTTATAGGTGGATTGGGTTGCATTAGACGAGGGATTGGTGGCGGGTTTCGGGGTATAGGACTGATGGGTTTGATTGTTTTGGTAGCAGGCTTGGTAATTGGAGCGATTTTAATAATTGGATCGGTATGTGGCAGTGTTAGCAGAGGGGGGGAAAAGGTGACGGAAGAGGAAAAATGCTTGAGATGGAGCTCGTGTTGAATGAGCTTTTCGTGAAGAGACTCAAAGGAGATCGGGTTGTCTCTCGCGCGAACAACATCAAAAACCGAGCAGTATTTATCTTGATTAAGACCATTGAGAATCTTTTTAGTAATATTGTCAACATCCATGGGATGTTCAAGTTGCGCAAGATCATCAGTACAAGCCTTAATCGACGTCATGTAATCCGTAATAGACATGTCGTCATTGTGAGAGATATTTCAAGACGGTCCTTAATTTGTAGATGATGTCCATGAGAGGAATTAACAAATGTATGGATGAGAGTCGACCATGCCTCATGAGACGTGGTATCGTTGACAATAAGGCCAGCAATAGGAGAGGAAAGCATGCCAATGAGAGCACCAAGAACAAGCTGATCTTGGTGATACCAGGTGGAGTAGGCGGAGTTGGCTTTGATGGTGGGGGCAGTGGTAGGAGCCACGGGTCCTTGGGTAATGGTTTGCGGTGGGGGTTGGTACCATCAAGGTACGAGAAAAGCTGAAGGCCACTCATGATGGCGCGGATTTAGAAACGCCATTGACGGAAGGTCATTGTATCCTTGAGTTGGATAAAATTCGAGAAGTTGACGAGGGTGAGTGGGAGTTCGGGTCAGCGACATTAGCCAATTGGAGTTGATGAGCCATGGAAAAAATTAGAAGTGGTGAAGAAAGGAGGAAACCGAGGGGTCATGTATATGCTTCGGAGGTCACAGGAGATGCGTTATCAAGTTGATCGTGAGGATCGTTTAGACTCGTGATACGATATAAAGATTGAGATGATATTGTATGATATTATACGATTTGTATTGATAAGTTAAAGGTATAAAGTTACATCTATCAATAATTACAAAGTTATAACTAAAGAGCCTAAAGATAAGCTAACAACTACTAGAAAATAGGCTACATTAGATTATACAAATGACTAACTAAGAGGAGTAAAACAAGGAGAAAATTAAGGTAGATGACCCGAGATAGAACTCGAGTTTGTTGGTGTTGTTAACTCGTTCTTTGTAGACGATGTTGACTTGGCATTAGTCTTAACACCTGACTGTAACACCCTCATCTACGAAAGTGCCTTACCGAGGCCTGCCTTAGCAAGTGGAAGTGCTACCATCTCGGTTACCCGAGGCATAGTAATCAAAAGTGACCATCAAGAAACATATTTTAAGTAAATAAATTTAAAGTGATTACATCAAAACCAAAACTATAAAGTACGATACAACTGTTGCAAACAAAAACCAACTAAAGTAAATAAAATGTTCGACATAACAGCGGAAGGCTTCTAATTAACTCGTGGTGACTCATGCCCAGCCAATCCCTCGCGCATCCAAATCATACCTGCTCAATAACTGCTCACCATCCCCGAATGGATCACCACAGTTTTTAAAACAATTAAACGGGGTCAGTTACTGCATACAAAATATAAGACAATACAACCACAATACACAACACAATTCTCCAACACCGTCACATCACCAATCACCTGACTAGCCTGAAGGTCTAGTCCTGCCAAATTACCAGTCGCAACCAGAAATCCACTCCGCCAGTGGGGGATTGCAGCCGTTCCCACCTAAGCCCCGCTCATCTTTACCAAGCAAAAACCCATGTTCCTTAATGTGCACATCCCCTCTTGTGGCGGGCTCCACAAGGGACGAATCAAGGGCGTGAAGCCACTCCCGCAAGTGACTCCACTCAGCCGAGGGCGCACCTCGCGAACCACAGACAAACAACAACAACCAGTTACAATATCAACAATACCAAATCAATTAAGATATAATTAAATGCCAACAACCAACAATCAATAACCAAAAACCAACAACCAACAACCAACAACCAACAACCAACAACCAACAACCAACAACCAACAACCAACAACCAACAACCAACAACCAACAACCAACAACCAACAACCAACAACCATCTCATATTCATGTATACAATAACTGAGTAGAAAACCCTACCTGGAATGCAATCACCACAATCGACAAACAACAGATCAGAAACGCTCCTGTACGAAATCACCTCCTATCAACATATAATCATACGATCACAATCTAATACCAATAATACTCCCAAAATCCCCAAATTACCCAATTAGGGTTTAACCAAAATTAACGAAACAATATAAAAACTGTACTAGGATCTTACCCACAAGACGACGGTCTCACCGGTGTAAAGAACTCTGGAATCCGACGACTCAAACCCTTGGATTTGATAGCAATATGAGAAGGGAATGCAACGTAACTTTTGTTTTCTCTTTGTAAAACTTAGAATAAAGTAAAAAGTAAAAGTAATTGACGAAAAGTACTTTTTATATCAATCTCGCGTTGCTATCAAAACCCGGCCAAAAACCCGTAAAACCCGACGCACTCGATCGAGTAAGTGAGGTACTCGATTGAGTGGCCCTTACTCGATCGAGTACCCAGCAGACATAACACTGTCCAGAACGCAAAACTGACTTACTCAACAGAGTAAGCCTTACTCGATAGAGTACCCAACAGCTCATAAATCTGATGTATTACAGCCTTCCCTCCTTAAAAATGAACTTCGTCCCCGAAGTTCAAACCCAACCTTTAAAACATGAACTCCTAACACTAACTCCTCCAACTATGCCTACCTCCACAACGTGGCTCACGATATCATGTCAACTAAATTATAGCCTCTCGACACTAACTCCATACACTACCGAATACCATCCACAAATGCCGCTAGCTCCGTCTCACTAACATATTATCCACTAGCAAATCCAATATCAAGACAATCCACCAAGCTAGATTAACCACCAAACGGAATGTTACATTCTACCACCCTTAAAATGAACTTCGTCCTCGAAGTTTACTCATACTCATAAACAACATCACCCAAACTATCAACACTATCGATGTTTACTCACACCCATAAACATTATACTACTACCAGCACTGCCATGACCTTTAATAATATCAACCGCACTACAAATCCATCCTTTATTCTCCACCAAGACTCAAACTTCCAAATATATCAAACTTCCAAATATACTGCAACATGTACAACCATCAAACTCTCTTTGTCGCAATCTACTCCTCTTAAGATAAATGTTACGTCCTCGTAACCCACTAATACTAGATCCTTAGCTATGTCTTCTCATTATTCTCATCACCACCGCATGTCAACGATAACCGCTTATAACCTCAACAACTACAACCATACCTATATCCAGAGCTCTCTTTCTCTAACAGTTCTCATACCTCAAATCATTCGGCACACCACCTAACCTATACCACAAAATCCTTAGCATAACTAATAATCCAACTCTTCCACAGTACCGCAAAAAGACATACTTCTTTATACATGCGCTTATCTCCACAATCATAACTCACGATTCACAATTGTTACACACACTCTCACTAGATCCTCAAGTTCTCAATTTTATTGCCGCAAAACTCATCCATAACTTAACATGATACTAATTCCCAACACCCTATACCCACTATCCCAATAAATATTACGAACTACTTGCCGCTTCCAGCTCAGCACACACACGTTCCACATTCTCTTGCCACAACTATGTCAACCAATGCCTCACTTAAAACAAGATCAAAAGTAGTCTAACAACCTCTCACAACTGTGTCCCATCAACAGGATATCACTATACCATGACAACAACGACCACATGCGGAACTCTCTTCCATATCATACTCTACCCTCACTCCCAAGCCAAAACGGGTAAGAAACATCGATAAACAAAACAACAGTCTATATGTCCAAACCGAAACCCACAAGAAAAAGTAGTAAACAAAACAACAATCTATATAACTGGTATACACTTTCGAAAACTCGTCTCATAAGTATCCCGTCTACTCCACCACAACCGATGACGGAATCGCAACACCGCCACCAACAGCCGCACCGCAGTGCGAAATTATCCGCATCACAACGCGAAGTACCATGCCCGGATCGCCACCCCAGACACAACAATCGCATCTAGAGTCATCGCAACTTATACAATCCCAAAAACACTGACTCAGTATAACTTCCTTGACAAGAAAACTTCCTTAAAACGGCTTTACTAGATCACAAAGCAACATATCACACGGAATAAATAGATACTAACCTTATGAATATCATCCATACTATTACTCATGAGGTCGGAACATCACACTATCACTTACAGATATCATACATACACATACAAGTATAACTAGCCATTCCTGATCACCCAAATTACTACTTTTGAATAACATCCTATTAGGTTACCATACACAACATATAACGCATAATACTCATATAATAACTTTATAACTATCACTCCATACCACTATTCTTGAGGTCAGAACCTCAAACAAACACTTACACACATCATAGACCCATAATCGAATCTAACTAACCAATCCTAATCACGTAAGTTACCATCTGATAAAGGTTACCTCTCGCCCGAGCATAACTCGTATGCCCCTCATATTACATTCTCCCATTCGCATAAATATCACCTCCTGACAAATGTAACCATACCGTTAATACCCAACTACTAGCAGACGCCTGCTATATTCACATCTTATACTCCCTTGTAATCATACATACAAATCCGGCCTCTAAAAAATCAACCTCTTTTAAATGGCTATCTTTCCTATTTATCATCACCCTTAACCACTAGTGACAACACCACAACACCATCACCTTTCGTATAACAAATCTCTTACACTCACCTCTAAATATAACAACTCATTTTTATCTTCGGTTAACATCCTAAATAACGAACATCAAATCCATCAACAAAATTACCTCAACATTCATTCAAATTATATCCTTAATTGTATCGTCACCTAACTCTCCACCAAGATCTCATATCGTGCAAATACTCTACCAACTTCTTACTCCCTTAAGTCCTCAAAACGCATGGCTAACATGTCGTACTGAAACTCCTATATAACCATTAACTCACACCCTCTCATGATGCTATCGTACATCTGCATGATTCCTTACTTTCATGTTCCTTAACTCTGGTCAACGTTCTCTCAGCTTACTTCCATCCTTGTTTTCCCTTTACACTCAATAATACCAATTAATAATTCATCTCCTTCCTCCTTTTACCTAACTCTTTAGTAATCCGGTTACCTTCCCATTGCTCCACAACTCAAATTCCATTAATTCATATCAATATCTTCTCATTCTTTTTATCACTGATCTTCTCTCATCATGCTACTCACTCACACTTGTAACCATTAAGTCCACACAACCAACGGTTACTCTTCAATTAGTTGTATCTTCCTTTCGTATCCCTCGAAAACCAAAAATTCACCTCATACCGTTAATTGCCCAAAGAAGTACACACTAGGCTCACCTCTTAATAACCCAAATTCTCAAACTCAGTCACTATCAACAAATCCACGTCACGACATAACTCAATCTAAGTTCACTATATACCATTCTTCTCCATCCTCTAGAACGACCTTCCATTATATATATTCTTAACCAACCCAGTTATAACTATCTCTCTCCATAAATCCTTAAACATCCCAAGTTACCACCATTCGCATCCCTCATTTAAATCTTCTCATTCTCTCGTTCCTTAGACTTACATCACTCTTTGCCCATATTCACTTACCTTTACATTACTCAAACTCACGATTATATCACTCACCACATCTAACAAAACATGCTCCTTGCCTCGATAAACTCACCAATCTTCTCTTTCCTTTTCCACTATCCATCACAACCACATATAACCCCATGTCCTCCCCACCACACTCATACCCATCATAAGGTGCTACTCCTTGCATCATAAGATTGGGTAACTTACGCATCAGGACCAACACATATATAAAATAATGCATAAAGAAGCAAATGAACATCTTTGAAATAAATATGACACCCATGGAGGTCAAAAAGATAAGCATAAGACCAATACATGGGTCACTAGATCGAGTACGGCCTACTCGATCGAGTAGGTGAAGATTAGAAGCACGCACAATAAATTACCAGAGCTACTCGATCGAGTAAGGGGTACTCGATCGAGTAACAAGATACTCGATCGAGTAAGGGCTACTCGATCGAGTATCCTACGCAGTTCTCAGCACTGTCCAATTTTCGTAAAACGGTCATATCTCACTCATTTATTGGTCATTTTGGGCGTGTGACCTATCGTTAGAATCGTAAGAGAATAAGCTATCGTCTCCAATTGGAATCACATCAATATCATATATGCATCTCAAATTATAATAGTTTAAAGACAACTTCTCTATAATCGGACAACATAACTGCTTGATTTTTTTTTTCCTTCCAAACGACTTAAACATCAACAAAGTAAACAAAAGCGACTCGATACTGGTAAAACCAATATCCCTAACCACATGTTACTATCTACAAAAGCCAAACAATAGCACCCATCATGCTCATATAATATTAAATTTATCACTCATGTACTACCCACATGCTTTTATTCTATAACTTTACGTAAAAACAATAAAATAATATACGACATCAGATCCCCTATTCACATGTTACTAACATAATAACATTATAAAATCCACTTCCATCACATAAATATGTTCTCCACATGAATTTAATATTCTCATGCAATTACTTACCTTATCTTTTCCAACTAATTCATCGATCATATTCATCCAACATATTCATCCAACATATTCATCCATCATATTCATACAACATATTAATCCAACATATGCATATGAACATTAGTAAACACGTAGCGATCCCATGACACCCCATAGTGACCGGTTCAAAGTTGTAGGGCAAGTTCGCGACTTTAGGACGTCTCCCATGTCTTTGCATTAGCTCCTAACAACTCCAACCCGGGTTCATTTTAGTTTGACTCTCCAAGTTCATTAGATTCATTAGTTACAGGTTCCAAAATCGTCGCTCTGATACCACTTTGTAACACCCCCATCTACCAAAGTGCCTTAACAAGGCCTACCTTAGCAAATGGAAGTGCTACCATCTCGGTTAACCGCTGCATAGTAATCTAAAGTGACTATCAAGAAACGTACTTTAAGTAAATAAATTTAAAGTGATTACATCAAAACCAAAACTATAAAGTACGATACAACTGTTCCAAACCCAAACCAACTAAAGTAAATAAAATGTTCGACATAACAATGGAAGGCTTCTAATTGACTCGTGGTGACTCATGCCCAGCCAATCTCTCGTGCATCCAAATCATACCTGCTCAATAACTGCTCACCATCCCCGAATGGATCACCACAGTTTTTAAAACAATTAAACGGGGTCAGTTACTGCATACACAATATAAGACAATACAACCACAATACACAACACAATTCTCCAACACCGTCACATCACCAATCACATGACTAGCCTGAAGGTCTAGTCCTGCAAGATTACTAGTCGCAACCAGTAATCCACTCTGCCAGTGGGGGGCCGCAGCCGTTCCCACCTAGCCCCGCTCATCTTTACCGAGCGAAAACCCGTGTTCCCTAATGTGCACATCCCCTCTTGTGGCAGGTTCCACAAGGGGTAAATCAAGGGCGTGAAGCCACTCCCGTAAGTGACTTTACTCAGCCGAGGGCGCACCTCGCGAACCACAGACAAACAACAACAACCAATTACAATTTCAACAATACCAAATCAATTACGATATAATCAAATGCCAACAACCATCTCATAATCATGTATATACTAACTGAGTGGAAAACCCTACCTAGAATGCAATCACCACAATCGACACAACAGCAGATCAGAAATACTCCTCTACGAAATCACCTCCTATCAACATATAATCATACAATCACAATCTAATACCAACAATACTCCTAAAACCCCCAAATTACCCAATTAGAGTTTAACCAAAATTAACGAAACAATATAAAAACTGTACTAGGATCTTACCCAGAATACGACGGTCTCAACGGTGTAAAGAACTTTGGAATCCGACGACTCAAACTCTTGGATTTGATAGCCATATGAGAAAGGAATGCTACGTAACGTTTGTTTTCTCTTTGTAAAAGTCAGAATAAAGTAAAAAGTACGAAAAGTACTTTTTATATCAATCTCGCGTTGCTATCAAAACCCGGCCAAAAACCCGACGCACTCGACTGAGTAAGTGAGGTACTCGATCAAGTGCCCCCTACTCAATCAAGTTGCCCCTACTCGATCGAGTACCCATTAGGCAGAACACTGTCCAGAACACAAAACTGACTTACTCGACAGAGAAAGCCTTACTCGATAGAGTAGCCAACAGCTCATAAATCTGATGTATTACACCGATAACCTTGTAACAACTTTATAACAAACTTTATATATGACTAACTAACTATGTTAGTTAGTCCAATACTCCCCCTCTCAAGTTGGATTGTACTGACCAAGATCAAGACCCAACTTGATAAAAAAGAAATGATGATCATAAGCTATAAGTGGCTTTGTCATGATATCAACAAGCTGAAGGGTGCTCTTGACATGCTTTGTGATGAGAAATCCCTCTTGTTGTCTTTCCCTTACATAGTGACAGTCCATGTTCAGATGTTTAGTGCATTCATGAAACACTGGACTGTTTGCAATGTGTTGAGCAATAGTGTTGTCAGAGTAATCAGAAATAGGCAACTGCATAGAAACTTAGAATTATTGCAACACATTAACTAATCAAATCAATTCACTAGAATTATAGGACATACTCCAATACTCAGCTTCAACACTACTCTTACTCACTGTTTCTATTTCTTAGTCTTCCAAAAAACCAATGAATCACCCAGGAAAACAAAGAAACCACATAAGGATCTGCAGAAAAATGCACAAGAGTCCAAATCTTCATCTGTATAAGGGTAATACCTGGATTCTTTGGGGCGCAAAAGTACCTTGGGATACGTGAGGAGACCTCAGGACTGGTGGGGAACTACTCGGAAGTAAGGGATGATCGTATACTAGACCAAGTGTGACATAGACTAGACCTAGTGGGGTTGTAGTGGGCCTAGTTGAGGGTTTACTTGATCGAGTGGCTGATACTCGCTCGAGTAGGCAAGCTTTCGACTGAGTGGACTCGGCACTCGACCGAGTGCTACTAAACAGCACCCGATAAACACCAATTTCGGGATCTCATTGTAGATACCCGTATCCGTCGATATTGGAATTTATAGAGAACCCGGCCAACACCCGATGATGATAGGACACATGTATTCTATTAGTTGTCATTGTCATTATTTGGGTTCGTTTTACGATGTAGAATGAGCGTTGTCGACGGAGTATTTTATTAATTTAAATGATATTTAAATTATAGCTTTTTTTAGGTGAATTCAATTTATTTTATTTTATTTTGAATTTATTTTCCCAAGTTTATTTTATTGAAAATAAAATAAATATTTGATTTGAAAAATCATTTTATGAGTGTATTTGATTTGAAAAGTCATTTATTTTAATATGTTAATCGATTTGAAAAATCGATTTTAAAAGCGAAGAAAACTCGTTTTAAACATGTGTTTTGAAGCTCGATTATAGCTCGGTTTTTGAGCCCGTTTTCTTTACGAGTTGGCACGAATATCGAGTACACTAACCAACCTAAGCCTCTACCCATCCAACCCCAGTTCGAACCCCATAACCACGGCCCAAATCATGCCCCAAATCACCCCCAACAGCCCGCATACACAAAGCAGCCCCCCTGTTTTGCGTGCCAAATCCCGAGCCCAAAACCCGCTCCAAATACCACCAAAACCCGTGCCCATTAACCCTAACCCATACCCTAATATCCTACCCATATTACCTTACCTTAACCACCAAGAAAACCCCCCATACAAACCCTAGAAAACCCCACAAAAAGCTGCTGGACAGCAGCTATGCTCAGCCGAGCCCGTCTGCCTCTCCTCCCTTTTACCCTACTTTAACTCCTTATAAATACCCACCTTTCACCATACATTGATTCCTCTAAGTTCTCCAGACATACAACCATCACTTACAAGCTTTAAACTCCAGAAACAAACCCTAATTGCCTCTCAAAAACCCTTCACAAAACCGACTTGCAAACTGGAACAGTTTGTGTGTCCTCTTCGAAATACAATTCGTTCCTCCTTCAAACATCCATTAAAATTCGAGTTTCTTGTTCCTAATTAACCATACAACATCCATCTACACATTAGACAAAGATTTACGAGCCAAATTGCCCTTGAGAGTACACGAATTCCCTCGAAAACAGAGTGTTATACACTCTGTTTTCGCAGCTTTTTCCTGTTTGTCCAGTTCTGTTTGTGCTCGTTTTTTGTGCCCAATAACTCAAAATGAGCAGGGACTGTTTTAAGATCTCTGATCTCCTCTCTTTCTAGTTTTCAAAACATCTTTTAAATCGAATTTTCATCGTGAAACGAGAGAGAAATCGCTGTTTGAAAGTTGCTGTCCAGATTCGATAAAAACGTGTTGTTTGCTTTGTTTCTTCGTCGACGACGGCCTCTCGAGATAAAATCTACCATCGATTACGACCCAAGACGGTGTCAACGATACATGTAGGTTGAGGGTGCATCAAATCCTCTTCTTTCTCCCTTTTATTTCGTTTTTTATGTTTGTTTTTTATAGTTTGTTTTTGTTTGTTTATCGTTTTTTTGTTTATCGATTGTTCTAATTAACTACGAAACTAGTTTAGTACGAGTATGAGTTAAAGTACCACCATGAACACCCGCGTTGACTTGAGACGGGAAAGAAACCGCTACATCAGTCGGTCGTACACCCCCGTCTCATTTACATATCCTCGTGTTCAAGGTAGGGCATTAATAAAACGAATTCTGACTTCGCTCTTCGCTTTTGACCCCTCTCTTCTCTCGTGTGATTCGACCCACCTTAGGACCCGTCACATGTTAGTATGACCTCTGATTGTTAACATATAACTCGTTTAGATGACATTAGATCGATTTAATAACCTAATTAGACACGTTAGGGTACATCGACATAGCTTTAAAAACCGATTAACAATTCTGTAACTTAATTGAATGCATCTCTCTCTTTCACATAATTTCTCGCTAGTATAAGAGTGCGTGATTAGCACCTTCTTATTAACACTCGACGAGTTAATTTAATTAGCGAACTTGACCTAATTTGACCCCTTTAGGCCGTGTAGAATGCACCTTGGCGTGACATCATCTCAATCGATCAACGTCGTTTCTAACTTGTTTTCTAACTTGTTTCCTAACCCGTTTCGCAATCATCTATCTAACCTAATGAATCTAACCTAAGAATTAGGGTAGGCTAGAACGTGTAGGCCGTGTTTGGCCGTGTCCTTGTGGTCCTTTTCTCGTTATTTTCTTATCTTTATCTCGTTATTTCGTATCTTGTAATTACTTTGTTTATCGAGTCATGTTTGGTAGTTTGTTTGTAATTAGTTTTACTTTTATCGAGTCAAAACCTCTTCTAAAAACCTTAGTCATGTTTGGTTAGATGGTTGTGCCCCAATGCAAGTAAGAGCGTAGTAAATCGCATGTTGTTTAAAGCAACATGGCCCGATTTATGCTAATGCATGCTTTGGTGTGTGACCCAATGTCTAATTCGATAAGAGTAAGCGAAAGCACACATTACGAGGAGTGACCCAAGGCCGTGAGTCATGTAAGCCGTGGGCCACCCCCCTTGTGCACGTTTTCCTAGGCCGAATTGGCCGTGTAATGTGTCATGTACGGTTTTGTGTATAGCGTTGTATTTTAGATCGAGTTGTATCTTTAATTTCTTGTTGTGTCGGCATGAAATGCCTGGGTTGTAATAGGGTAGATCCCAACGGCTCCCCCATTCCCATCAAGCCTTGTTTGTTTGCTTTACATGTTGTTAGATCAATCAACCCACATGCTAAATTACAACTTTGACAAAGTTAGTTTAGTTGCATCTAAAACGACATAGAAATTGTTGTCACATGTTAGGGTTTTAAAACGATGTTTGCATATCATATATCATAGTAGCTATGACCTTGTTTGAAATCCGACACTTGACTTAGTAGAGGCCGTTATCGACGGGCGGGGTTAGGTGTCCTTATGGGCTTCCTAACACGTACCCTCACCCCTTACTCAAGATCTATGGTTTGTGGATCCGTCTAAATACCATTGGATTACGAGAGTCATTCAAATCGAGTGATATAGGGTACAAGTCTTTATATTTAATCACTCGTAGTCGATTGGCTTTATGCTTTTCGATGAAAGGTGTAAAGTTGACTTGAACGGTTCCAAGTTCCCAAAAAACTTGGCGGCGACTCTAATTTGTCTTAATTCGATTCGAAAGAACCTCGAGTCGATTATGCCTGGTGTGGATCCCGCGGACGCAGTTCCCGCGGGCCTTGTCCACACTCATCTTATCTTATCCAAATCATTTCACCCTTCTTCCTTCTTACTCCAAATCATCTCCCTTCCCTCTAAAACCTTCATAAATGCCTCCTAATGGGATTCAAGCTTGATTTAGTGTATTGTTCACCTTCTTCCTTCCTTGCTTCCTCCTTGGTAAGCTAAGATCTACCCTTTTCTTATTAGTTTAAACCCTAACATTTGGGGGTTTTGTTTCGGGTAATTAATTAGTAATTAGTGTATGCAATATGGGTAATTAATGGGTGATAAGAAGGAGTTTTATAGTGTACAATAGTGTAGGATATATTTGTGATAGTATTGTGTGGTTTGTATAGGATGAGACGGTCTCATGAGACGGAATTGGGTCGGATTCGAGTAGCTTATGGTTATATGCTAAAAGGTAGGTTTATCCTACCCGGTTTCAATAATGTGTGTGGATAATTGTGTGTCTTTTACATAATTTGTATATCACGAGTCGTATTGCATCACATGGTGATATTTGAGGATCTTTGTAAGTCTCTTATGTTGTTGGAAATATATTATAACATGATATTAGTTTATGATGACTCAAGGAGTCGGGATAACTGAGTAATGGATATCCATGGCATGTTGGAAAGTGCATCTCATAATTAGTCTTACTTTAATATGTTATGTCGCATATTATATCATTATTGTTGTTGTATATGTTGAGGATATGGTGGTTGTTGAGGAGACGTAAGAGGGTTGGGAGACCATCTTACCACTACAACGAAAACACGGGAAACTGACGGAAAAATAAAAGCCATACTGACGGCTTTTCTGTCGGTATTTCAATTTCCTGACGGATTGTCCGTCAGGAAACAGAGTCAGCTTATTTCGTCACGAAAAAACGTGTCCTGACGGAATTTCCGTCAGTATACCAATCTCACTGACGGATCAATGACAGGTAAACCGTCCTTATATCTAGAACGAAAGTGACGGTTATTCCGTCAGTTTTCTGCTTTTACTGACGGTTTGTCCGTCAGATTATAGACACGTGGCACATCCTTGTGTTTATAAAATAACATTTAAAAGACAGCAGTGACGGAAATTCCGTCATTTTTTTACTTTGCTGACGGAATTTCTGTCAGTTCTATGAACACGTGGCACATTCCTCTTAAATCTGGAGAAATGGGGAGGGAGGTAGTGATGGAAATTCCGTCAGTTTTTTCACTTTGCTGACGGAATTTCCTTCAGTTGTATGGACACGTGGCACATTCATCTTAAATCTGGAAAAATGGGGAGTGGAAGCAGTGACGGAAATTCCGTCGGTATGTTAGAAATACTGACGGAATTTCCGTCAGATATATGAAAAAACAGGCCTGGAAACAGCAGCCTGCTGCCCAGCCACGATGCGTTTTTTTTGCATCGTTTCAAATACAGCCACGACGCCTATTTGCATCGTTTCCAATATAACCAAAACCTGCAAAAGACATTCAATCGTCGACCGCCAAGCGGGAATCCATTTTCACGTTGACCGCTAATGCGGGAATCAATAGACAACAAAAGAGAATTGAACGCAAAATATTTTACATAAAAAGATAGTCAAATTTGTACATTGTCTTACAAATTAAACACGAAAGAGAATTGTCTTACCATGTTTTTCATACTACCTACTAGACGAGAATACTAACTAAACTAAAGATTCTAACCTAAAGGCTCTAACCTAAAGGCTCTAAGTTATTATAGGCTCAATAAAACTACCACTACCTCCAAACCCGTCATCACCACCCCCAAAGTCATCCCGTCTATGTGGAGGAGGAAATTGTGAACACGTGTTTGGGGGTTGAGATGCTTGCATATCAGCCCAAACCTTTTTCATTACCGCCATTTGTTCAGCCTGTTCACGAACCTCTCTTTCAAGAGCAATTCGAGCGGCTAGCTCATCATTCATTTGGGTGGAAAGCTGTGAAATCATGCTAGGAGCATAAGAGAAAGACCGTCGGCCAACTTTGTTAGGAGGAATATCATACCATATTTCGGCCCCTTTATCTCCGGTCCCAAACATCCGGTTCTTCTCGTCAAAGCCTCCTATAGCCTTGTAGTACGCCCGAATCTCGTCGGGAGACTGTCAAGGTGCCAATGGTTGACTCATCTCCGCTTGGAAATCACGCTGAAAAAAGAGAAAATCGTCAGAAATGATATATATATATATATATATATATATATATATATATATATATATATATATATATATATATATATATATATATATATATATATATATATATATATATATATATATATATATATATATATGTGACACCCTCATTTATTGCGGAAAAGTAAACACGTAATTCTAGAATAAAACTGCATGGATATGTTTGTAATAGGTTCATTTGGGTAAAAACCTGTAATTTTTAAAACCTGAACCTGTTATAAAGATATCCAAATTGGAAGGTGTCAAACATACAAGGTCTAACTAGAAGTTTCACAACATAACCATCGCTAAAGTCGCGAATAGCAAATTATACAACCAAATGTAAAGAGAGAGACATATGTCCCTAAAATGTATGTGACATAAAAAGTGTTTAAGGGTCACAATAAAATAAAGCCAATCTAGGTTCCAAGGTTTCTTTGCTCGCTAGCTCGTCCGTATACCCCATATATGCATCACCTATCTGTCAATCGCATTTTATACAAATACGAAAGCCACAGTCAGTGGGGAGTAACTCCGAGTTCTCCCAGCCACGAAATGTCATAATTAATATAACATGTAAACATAAGAATATGAATACGAATCACACAATGCCTTAGCATATAGATGCTAGACAATCGTGCTTATCATGTGAACAACAATATAACAACACATAGTCCTAGCATGTGAATACTAGACCGACTCATACTACACTATCATGTGAATCACGTAACATCCAGGAATCCAAACTCTATCAACCATAGCCGGCTTGCATCTCACCTTCTATGATTCATAGAATCATCAAACAAGAAAGGACAATATATCAAAGACAGGCATAAGTTCTTAGCACGGTCAATAGTCACTTTGTAACTCGAGTCTATACCACGAGGTAGGGAAGGTAATCGAACCGGTATCCCGGCTCGAGGTTCTATAAAAACATGGCCAAGACACAACACAACCCTAGTCCTAAATCTGCGCAGACCTAGACATGCGGATACACACCACCGCACCCAAGACCCACAATTTTATAAAACCATGTGAGTACCCTAAGGAGTCCACCAAAGGGTTGGCTAGTACTTAAGCTGACCACTTACTCTCAAAATAAGTAACGAGGTCATGCCCCAACTTGGATATAAACCCACCAAGTCAGGAACACAAAGGCTATTGAGCAGTGAACATACACTCGTCAAAGACTATAAAGACCTATCTATGACAAACACAACAATACCATACGTATAAGCAAAACCCGGCCAACAACACAATCCTCAATATTAATGGTACTCATAACCTTTATATATTCAATTACCCAAATTGTAAGAATGAGAAACCAACTGCAAGAAGTATATTCAAATGACAATCCAACAAAATCTCCAATATCAATAATAATCCAAATTCCAACTAACCGTTAATCTCATAATTCATGAGAACAAGCTAAAATGGCAACAAGACAAGAAGATCAAGTATAAGGCAACCAATACAGCCAACAACCAACATGTGAAATGATAGTCACAAATATTAAGGCATCAACGTAAAACATCCAATCTCACCTCAAAGACAAACCCTCGACCCGAGTCCCGCGACGGGTCATCGGTCAAATCGAGGCTGACCGGTTTAAACCTAGTTTGACCAAACTCGTTCGGTCAATCTGGCCCAGCTCAGAGTCTTGGCCTACTTTGGCCCAAATCACAAATTTTATCGCAATATTATTCTCATGCTATTTCCAATTCCTATCATGTGAAAAACGAAAGTAATACATTATCAATCACCTAAACACTTATCAAATAACAAACACAACATCAACTACTAATGTGACATTAATTCGTCGAGTAACTCGAAATAGTTACCTTACGCTAGCAAAGAGACAAGTAATAACTTGAGAAAGCTTCTAAAACCCAAAATTACTCTTCATCTTCAACCACATATGAGTCACCTAAAATAATTATGTGAAAGGACGATATTAACGAATTATCGTTATATAAAATATGAGACGGAAATTAATTTAATTATATTTTAAATAAACCAAACTAGCGTCAAAACAATTTATAGACACGGCTCAAAAGTTATTATGACAACCTCAAACTCGGCCTAACCACTAACTACACATGGCCTCAAACTCGTGACTTAGCTAGGCCACTGCCTAGGCCACGGCAAGGCCACTGCTAAGCTACAGCCAGGCCACTGCCCGGTCTCATAACCCGCCACCACACAGCTCATAACTAGCTCATAACTAGACTGCAAGAGACCACCCATGACGACTACCCACGGCTGCCAAACAACGTGAAACCATTCCACAATCCGTGATGAAAACATGGTCTAAGAGTCCGTTGCGTTCTCAAAACCCGCCCCAAGCACTCATCCTTACGACCCAACTCAGTCCCAAACATGTTCAGTGAATCGTCTCAACCTCAGTCGCTCTTACGCCCCAAAAACAGTCCCGAAAGGCACCATTTTATCCATCCCAAACTGCCCCAAAACAATCCATACATGTCAGCATACACCGTCTTAAATATACCACTTACTAGCTAGCATCCCAAATGATCCCTAGAGGTCAGTATACACCGTCTCAATCATCTCCACATATCAGTATACACCGTCTCAACTATACAACTGACTAATTAACATCCATAATGATCCCTATATATAATTATACACCGTCTCAATTATAAAAATGTACTAACCAAAGATTCGAAATAAACATATTTTACAAGTAATATCGAGTAATCTATAATTGTTACCTTTTTCCGATTGAACTAATCATTTATGACTAACAAATCTTCTACAAGACCGTCTATCTTAGCATATACAACCGTCTTATAATAAATAAAGCTGAAAGTATAAATTGGGTTTGTAAAAATACATGACGAAAATGAATGTTACTTACATCGGAATGACGAGAACGACGAAAGGAGCGCTATGGAACAAAAATAGTTGAAAACGGATAAGGAACGAAGCACCGACGCCGATTAACAGATCAAATTTTAACAAGGAAAGAAAACTCGCCCAAAAGAAGAAAAAAAGAACGAAGAAGAAGAAAAGAGTGCGTTCGTGAAATGAGACAGCAGCCTGCTAGCCTGCTATTTATTATACGTACGTTTCTTCGTCGTTAAGAAACTTCGATAGTTATTAAAACCGTTTCGAGTTAAATTTAACCGGTTTAAGAAAGAGTCTCATAAATGAAACGGAATCAATAATAAATAAGTTTAAAGAATGAAAAATAAAATAAACTCAGATAGTTAACGGAAATAATAAGAAATCGGCTTGAAACGGAATTATTAGCGATTTTTACGAAACTAACGGATATTAATAAAAATTGCTAATTTAGTGAAATAAGCTCAAAATAGCTAATTGGACGGTTTTGTTCCCAAAATCCATCTCGGATTCACTTAAAACAACTTTCATAAGGACTCGTAAAGAAACGGAAATTATTAAATAAATAAACTCGAACTAACTTCAATAAACTCGAACTAACTTTAAATAAACTTATTAATGATTATTAAAATTAACGTATCGAATTATGATGAAATTAATTAATTAGCTAAGCATATATATATAAATCGTTAAATGATGTAATTAAATTCAAAATAGCAATTAAAAGAATTTTATCCAACTTAATAAAATACGGGGTGTTACAATCACCCCATCTTTTAAAAAGTTTCGTCCTCGAAACTTGAAAGTATAAATGAAAGGTGATAAAAATAAAACTGAATTGGAATCGGTAACCAAAACATTTTAAAGGTTATTTATCGTAAGAATCAAAATTCTTTCAAGAGCTTCAACTAAAATTTTCCGAAATGAACTGGACTCTCATCGGAGGAACGGAAGTGTTCTCGTTACGTATTCAAGAACATCACATTCCAAATCAAAGATAAGGTCAAAAAGCAAATTATTTGTATAAATCGAAAATCAAAATACTTTCAAAACATTAATGAAGAGTTTTCAAAAGTATAAGTCTCATTCATGGAACGAAATTGCTCTTGTCGTGCACACAAGAACGCTAACTTTCCAAGTCAAAGACAACAAAAATCATTCGCCGAAAAGCGTAGAACAAGTTATTAAACGTTTCTAATAACGAGTTCTAACATCCGATCAACGTTAAAATCAAAAGAAAAGGAAATCCATTCAAATTTTCTTTTGCAAAAGCCAAAATGGAAATAAAGGTTTCACCTTTAAACTCAAAGGGGAATCAAATTCCTGAAAATATAATGTTAAACTTTGACAAAGGCATCATAATTAGATCAAAGTGAATAGAAATTGGATAAAATTTACAAAAATCTCAGGTTTAGCAACTCAAAACCATGATAAAGAAGTATATACTCAAAGAGCAATTAGAGAATTAAATCGAATTTTCATTTTCCAAATCTTTACAAGTAGGGAAAATTTTGTAATAGTAACATAAAATTTTTAACAACAAACCAAAAATGGTAGCTTGAAATATTTAGAAATTGTGCGAAATGAAAAGTAAGTTAGACATCATAGATACAAGTATGCTAAGAGGGTTCAAGTTTAACCAACAAAAGAGGTATGATGAACTTCCTAGGGATAAGAATTGAAGTCAAATTTACAAGGATGTCAAGGATAGAGTTTCACAAGATACAAGTGTCAAACTTAAAGGAGGAGCAAGCACTACTACAGATACAGCCTATAACAACGGGTAAAAACCGTTGTAAAATAAAAAAGCGGACGTTGTTAAAGCGGCCGTTGTAGAAGGTATTTACAACGGTTTGCTTATTTAGTGAAACCGTTGTCTAAAGTATTCACCACGGTTAAAAGCCGTTGTTGTTGGGTGTTCTCCGTTGTGGAAAGTGTTTCAAAATTTTGGAGGGAATAATATAACAACGGTTGTCGTATGTATAACCGTTGTTGTAACTTTCCCTCCAAAATTGTGAAGTCTTTTGACAACGGGTTTATGGTACATACCCGTTGTTGAAATTTTTTGTAACAACGGTTCTTTGTTTAATACCCGTTGTTGTAATTTTACCTCCAAAATTGTGAAGACTTTTAACAACGGTTCTTTGATTAAAACCTGTTGTTGAATATTATGCGCGGGTATTTGTGAATGTCATTCACAACGGTGTTATTTTTATTAACCGTTGTGAAAGGTATTCACAACGGTTTTTTTTAGTAACCGTTTTTATTACGGATTCCTATTGTTTTGAAAAAATAAATTTGTTTCATGCCATTCAAAAACCTCGCATATGTCAAAGAAAGACATATACCAAAGACCAAAGATAAATCACAAATTGGGTTCATCGTAACTCAATAGATTCAATTCAACCACAACAAAGAAATTGATCATATATATATATACTTACAAGGAGTTGAATTTACATGAACTAATCATTCCCTAACTTCAACAAAAAATTTACTAATAAGTTGATCTAAACTCTGAGTATCATGCATTTCTAATATATTCTAAGACGTAGTTGCCCCACATGTCTCTTACCTCGTCTATATCTACACTTGAGTACCGCTCAATCTGCAGTGACAGTTGATTGTATATCGCGGCAAAAACAAAGAGAAGACATTATGGTATATATAGCAGCAAGCAAGACAACATTAGCAACATCAGGGTATATATAGCAGCAAGCAAGACAACATTAGCTCTAATTTAAAAAAAAGTAATAAACACATGTTTAAATTATTACTAACCTTTTCTAGAATAACGAGATATCTTCGCCTAATAATCTCCAACATGAACCGACAAACGTAGTATCCACATTGTATGCTATCCGGCTGGCGAGGGGCCTATTATTACATAAAAAAACAGACGAGAGAAGGCTCACATCTGAATCTTGAACTTTAGGTATTGTATTAGTATTAAACACAGATTTTGCACTTAATGTTATTGTATTTGAGCACGTACCCATTATCGTAATAAAATCGTGGCCAACATCGAATCTTCCGTGGGTTGATCCTGCTCGTTTGCTCTTTTCTTCTTAAAGGCCCTTTTTTAAAAAATAAAAAAGGAGGCAAAAACTAATTTTTTTAGGGGCAAAAATATGAAAGAGCTTTTTTCTATAAATAACAAATGAAAATGTTATTATAAATAAATCGAAGATTATAAACTTACATATTAATCAAGTGCTTAAAAGTCTCGCTTGGTTGATGATGTAAAGAGTCCAACCAGAAAACTTTATTCCTTGTCGGCATGATGGCTGCTAGCACCCAATGAGTCCTACATCAAGAGACATCATCATTATTAACAAGTACATATATTAGGTATGAAAATGCAATTGTAGGGGGAAACGTAATATTAATTTGTTTATTACCCTTTTTCATTATAAGCGCCAAAAATCAGCTTCTTGGTTGTCGCCAATTGCTGAGCAATATAATCTACCCGTTGTTCGAACGAGAAATCCGAATAAATAAAGATAAAACATAGGGGCACGGGAATCAGTATAGATCGGATGGAATATTCTTCTCCGGGATCACTCTCAATTTCAATATCCTACATTATTACGGTATTAATTCCGGTATTTAAAACACTATCTAGTAGTTAGAATATTAGACTATGAAATTATTTATTAAGAAACTTACTTCATCCAAACAAATATGTGTGATATATCAATCTGGTCTAGGCCAGCCCATACGGCTAGCAGATCCCATGATATAAGCGCTTGGCGCTCAGCCCCTAGAATATCTTCCTCGAGCAGAATAACTATCACTTGCTCGGTGGCTATGCGATGGCCAGCCTCCTCATGCAGTCTCATCATCGTCACCGTTCTTACATTTTGCATGTAATCCTTCCCTTTATATTGTGTGGAGTTTAAAGTCCTAACTTTCAGGTCCGAGAAAGAATGAGTCTTTGATTTTGTGCTACTACCACCAGCCTACACATGTAGTAGATAGTTAAAATAATAAAAAATCCAAAGGTAACATATCCTAGTTGGAGTAATAAAAATAAAAGCGTACTTAATTAAATACCTCGTCAACCTGCTCTTTCAATGATGAGGTAGTAGTAGCAGGTAAGACTGGGACTTAGGCTTATCAGTCTTTTTTGTCCCCTACACAAAATTACCATGCTTTTTATAAATACAGACAAAATATAAATAAAGGGAGCGAGGTTAATTTTTAAAAAAATGGAGAAGTTAATTAAATACCTCATCAAGTTGTTTTGAAGTCGAGGTCGTTGGCATGTCTGTGGACTTAGGCTTATCCGCCAAAGCCGTCTTTTTTGTTCCCTACAAAAAAAAAAATAACATATAAATTTAACATATAAAAACATTCAACAATTAAAAATGTAACATATATATAAAGGTATTTCTTCTAACCCCAATCAAGCGGGCAGCTGAGGCGGCGAGATATCTTCGCCAAGTAGATGTGAGTTTCAGGCCATTGGATGAAACTTCCAAGCGCATCTCCCAGAATGGTAATGTCGTCACGAACTGGGACAGGCAGTTGAAAGTTTTCATGGCCTGGAAAGACTGTAGTTATCTCTACTATTCAATGATTCGGCAAAAGTTTTTCGCCATGAACAACTACGATTTCCGCTAACTGCATTTGTTTTCTACGAGACCCCGGCCAACACGCACATGTGGCTTTTCGATTCTATTAGGGTCAGAAGAATAATCGGCCTCTTGTTTACGGCCAAGAATATACACATACATTATTATATCTTTGCAAAACGCTTCAAAGATTCAAAAGATTTTTCAAAAACGCTTTCATCTCAGGCCGATTTTTGCACAAACTTCAAAGATTTATATAAATTTAACTAATTAAACACTTCATGCATACCTTATCAAAACAGGGAACTGACTTGAAGGGGATGTATGTTGTTTTCCAT
The DNA here is from genome assembly GCF_048544455.1 of Silene latifolia. Taxonomy (NCBI): domain Eukaryota; kingdom Viridiplantae; phylum Streptophyta; class Magnoliopsida; order Caryophyllales; family Caryophyllaceae; genus Silene; species Silene latifolia. The sequence goes on along the minus strand of NC_133537.1, from coordinate 67,900,597 downwards.
CAGCCGTCTTCTCAAGTTGCATCTCCTTTTCATCAGACCCATTATTTACCTAATAAAATTAACCAATTCAATGGCACCATGTCAGAAGTTATAGCATTAAAGCTGGCAAAGTGAACACACCCCCTGATCTTACCCAAAAAAAAAACAAAAGAAAAATAAGGAAGTATTAGGTATCGATCGGCTTTAGTTGTTACAACTTCAAGCATTATTAGGTACCGATCTTTCGAATCTCGTTGACCGATACTTCCTTCTCATGTATTGCCAAGGTAGTAGCGGCCTCTTCACTAATCTGTTGTACCTTATTATTACCCCCTTTAGAAATGACATCCTCCATCATCTTCACTTCTTCTTCGGAAGCTTACCTCCAAAGATTCAGCTTTAGTACTACGGATGCCATTAATCAAGTCGCTTGCCAAGAATGTAATGTGTCAGCAATTTTTATCCCAACAATAACATGTGAATTGAACTTAAATGAAAATAATAGAATAAATGTTACCATGTCGGCGTTCTCGGACTTAGTCTTCCTTTTCTTCTTTATCTCGGCGCTTTTCCCATAATATTTCGTTACTCCAACCTGTAACGGGACGCCCTCAAACGACCTGGATGTTCGGGTCGGCCGATCGCTCTAGCAAGAACGTCATTACGACCACTGGGAGTGAATTTCCCTTCTTCTACCTCTTTCAATACGTTGTCCTATAATATATTAAATAAACTTCAAATTATATTTGTGACTAAAATAATAAAGTTAGTAATGAACTCGTCTTAATAAAATAATGCTTACTATGTTGACCAAAACTTCCTCATCATATTTGTCACGCGACGACCGGGATCCTTTAGGCGTGTGCCCTTGTTTATAAGTTACATGCCGATCCACCTCTTTCACTCCCTTTGCCACCTACACATTAACATGGTAACATTTATACACGTAAATGTGTACCAATGCAAGTCCAAGTGTGATTAAAAAAATAAAGTCTCACAGGGGAATAATGCATGCTACTTACGAGGTCCTCTTCTATCTTTCAGAATCGCCTCGAGAACCATAGAATTTCCCCTTCTTGCATGAAATGTTAGCACGATTTCTTCTGCTAACGGCCTTCAAATAATTATATAAAAGCGCAAGTAGATGAGATAATAAAAAGATTATATAAAGGACTCATTAATTTAAAAAATGATAGGTAAATCGTTAAAAGGCGAGGATATTTAACCTGAAACTTCTCAGTAGTTCTCATCTTTTTGAAAAGATCCCATTCTTCCTGCTTGATGGTGGGACACTTGTTTTCCGGTGGGCTCTTACGCATCTCCCCGTTGCCTTGTCCACATACAACCAATCCCTAGCAACGCCACACCTCCACCGCTCGTGGACATCCGCTGCCTTATGCATTAAATACTCATCATGGCTTTTATCGGGTATAATAAAGCCTTCCTTTACACGAGCCAAGTATAACTCCGCCAATTTTGGATTCAAAGTTCTAACATCATCTAAATGGATAGGCACAAACTGTCTTGTGCAAGCACCAATCCAACTGGAGAAAAGATCCGCATTTGGACCAGTAGGGAAACCCATCTCACTCCATGTTATTTCGAACTACTGCGCTTTAGCGGCTATAGTCCGCAAGGACTTTCTTGCACTTCGTAGCACCCCTCTCACCAGGCTTATTATCACCAGGTTCATTATTCTTTTGACTTCTTTTACGTTTTTCACCCATGATAATCCTAAAACCCAAATATGAATGATATAGCTGGAAATGAACAACTTAACAACGTACATGCAGAGTATTATCTAAAACCCTAAACCCTAATAGGAATGAAAATTTAAAACAACAGATTGAGCTTCTAAAATCCTAAACCCTGATAAGAGGAGTAAAGTAGATGATGCGGGATGATAAAGATAACAAAGAAGACGAAAAACAAACAGATGCATGAAAAAGAAACAAGATGATCGTCTTAAAACCCTAATGACGAAACACAAAATTAAAGTGAACATACCTGTTGATGATGATGATAAAGAGAACGAGCAGGATGATAAGGGAAGGCAACGGAATCGGGCTTTAAATCAAGGCGACGGCGGCGCGACGAGAATGTAAAAAGCGAGGAAGAGAGAAGAATTAACTCAGGATACCAACGGTTGAACTAATAATGTTGTGTGTGTTTGTATGGCATGCTGTATTGGTTTCTATATTAGTTTTTTATTAAGACAAACTATTGACAACGGGTGCTCAAAGAAGAACCGTTGTTATATGTTAATAACAACGGGTCAATAAAAGTAAACCGTTGTCAAAAGTTTATTACAACGGTTAAAATATACCCGTTGTAATATATTTTCACCAAATTTGCGCCAAAATGAAATATGTCAAAAAAATAATTGACAACTGGTAAAGGTACTACACCCGTTGTTGAAAGTATTAACAACGGGTAATTTAAATATAACCGTTGTTATTGTTGAACCTCTTTTTTTTTAAATTACTGTAATTCCATTACAGTCCAAACCTGTAACAATACATACTATCTCAGGATCGAGGACGTTTCTTGGATGTCATAGTTTCTTCGTTAACCCAAATACCTTCACCATGGTCATCACGCATATAGATGCTTTCAGTGTCCTCATGATCAGTGTCAACATCGTCGAAATAAGATACAGTGGTAGACTGATCCATTCCCTCAAAAACGACATCCTGATCATCATCACCATTATCGGATGAACTACTCCTTCTTTTCCTTATAGACAGTACAACAGACCACTTCTTATCCATAGGATCGGTGACATAGAACATTTGTTTAGCTTGGGATGCCATTATGAAAGGATCATCCTTATTATTGCCAACCTTACCCAGATTGACCAACGTAAATCCCATCTTATCCTTTCGGACACAATGGATGTTGTTATCAACCCAGTTACATCGAAACAAAGGCATTGTGAAATCAATGTAATCTAGTACCAATATTTCTTGAATAACACCATAATAAAGGCATTTTCCCCAAATAGGCTTTTTATCTTTTGAAGTAGCAAAGTGCATTGCCTCAAATTCAGAACTCACACCACTATTTTGCATTGTGCTCACCTCATCTTGCTCGTGGGTGTAAAAAGTATATCCATTAATGGCAAAACTGTTGTAAAAGGTGACCCTGGCATTTGGACCTAAACCAAGACGTAGTAACCTAGGAGAGATGTCATCACCAGTTTGATCAAGACAATCGTAAGACAATATTCCTAAACCACTCTGGAAACGTCTTCGTATGCTCGTTCGTAATCCACTTCTCGGTCTTGTTTTGGTGATCGTATTTGAGCTCATCTTTGTGTTGTTGAATATAAGGTTGCACCTCATCTTCGTTGTTTAGCACATACATGTGTGCTAAATGCAACATTTCACGTGTCACAATTTTTTCAACCCGGCCCCTAATACCTTTTCCGGTCATCCAATCACTATGACGATTCTTAGGAACGCCAATCAACTCCTCAGGGGAGAGATGGGCGTAACAATATGAAAGAGCTTCGTCTAAAATAGCGCGTTCAAAAATACAACCTTCCGGGCGATACCGATTAGATGTATAGTCCTTGTAGACTTTCATCAATCTTTCGAAAGGATACTTGTATCTCAAGTACACGGGCCCAAGGTACAAAATCTCCCTAACCAAGTGAATGGTCCGATGAATCATGATAGTGAAGAAAGAGGGTGGAAAATACATTTCCAACGACAAAGAGAGGTTACAACGAGGTCCCGCAATGAATCCGCGTCATCGGGATCGATGACTTTCTCGCATATGGACTGGAAGAAGAGACAGAATCTAGTTATAGCATATCTTACCTTTTCAGGTAAAATGGAACGAATAGCCACAGTAGTAATTGTTGCATCAAAGTGTGACAATCATGTGACTTTAACCCGTGAGTTTTAGGTCTTGCATCGACACTAGGCTTTTGATGTTCGACGAATAACCATGTGGCACTTTAATTCCATTCAAGCGTGCACAGAACTCTTTTCTCTCATTCCGTGGAAGGGTAAAAGTGCTGGCGGTAAAAATGTACGATTACCTCTCTTCTGTGGTGCCAACTCTAGCCTAATACCCATCATTTTCATATCTTCCCTAGTCTGCGGCGTTATCCTTTGTTTTACCAGGAACATTCGAAGGGTATTGATAATATTATCACGTACATTTTTCTCAATGTGCATGAAATCGAGGCAATGCCGACCTCCAGTCGTCAATATGGAAGTTTATCAAAAAATATGGATCTATTCTTATACCCACGAGTAGACAATTTAGAGCCGCTCTTCTTCCCATAATCTATCTCAATATGCTTTACTTTCCGATAAACTTCATGCCCACTCAAAATTCTAGGAGGTTGACGAAGTTCTTGTCTTCCATTGAATGCTTTCTGCATCTTGCGATAACAATGGTCATGAGACAAGAACCTCCTATTTCCCATATACACATACTTACGAGAAGACTTCAAGTATTCGGACTCGATATCCTCCCCACACAATGGACAAGCCTCTTTCCCATGAACTGTGTGCCCGAAAAGGTCGCCATAAGTCGGATAGTCGCTTATTGTACACAATAACATCGCTCTCAAATTGAAAGTTTCGTTCTTATATGCATCAAATACTTTTATCCCACTATCCCACAACAATCGCAAATCATCTAGAAGAGGTTCCAAATATACATCTATATCATTTCCAGGTTGTTTAGGGCCGAAAATTAACAACGACAACATCAAATACTTTCTTTTCATGCACACATATGGAGGTAAGTTATAAATAGCCAACACTACTGGCCAAGTACTATGTTGGCTACTCATGTTTCCGTGTGGGTTCATTCCATCGTGGGACGCTAGACGTAAGTTCCTAGGTTCATTGCCGAACTCGGGATACTTAGCGTCGAACGATTTCCATTGGTTACCATCTGCCGGGTGTCTTAGCTTTCCATCATTTATTCTTCCTGTTTCATGCCAAGTTAACATTTTTGCATCATCGGGATTCGCATAAATCCTTATGACTCTTGGTATCAATGGAAAATACCACAACACCTTAGCCGGGATCCCTTCCTTATCCTTATAACGCCACTCCAAACATTTAGGGCAATTGGTTAAGTTTTGATATAATTTCCGATACAATATGCAATCATTTGGACATGCATGTATTTTCTCATATTTCATACCCACTCCTCTTATTAGTTTTTTCGCCTCATATGTCTTAACAGGTAGAACATTACCATCAGGAAGCAACTCCTTTATCAAGGCTAAAAAACTAGTGAAACACGTGTCACTCACCCCATTTGCCTCCTTGATATTATACAACTTCACCACAGCCGATATTTTTGTGAACTTACAACCAGGATACAGAGGTGCTTCAGACTCACACAACTTCTCATACATGTTGTTAAGGTCATCCCAATTACTAGTATCATCACCTACATCTTCAAAAGCAATGGACTCATCATCATTCTCTTCATTATCTATAGACCCAACATTCAACTTCTCTACTTCCAACTCTTCCAACTCAAAAACTCGGCAAACTCGGGATCATCGCTTAGCCTTTCGTGTACCTCAACATCATCTTCTTCAGAGTTATTCTCTTCCTCTAATGATTCCCCATGTAAAATCCAAAGTGTATAGGATCGACTAAATCTCCACTTTTCTAGGTGTATTTTAACGTCCATAAAAGCCATATAGCTAATATTACCACATCTTTCACAAGGACATGCAATACTAGAAGAACCTTTCAAATTGTTCGAAACGAATTCATAAAATTCAGCTAAACCATCCTTGTAGGTGCGGTCACTCATATTTGCATCAATCATCCAAGTTCGAGTCATTATTCTACATTCTTAATAATAGGCAACTAATTCAGAAAATACAATAATAGAAAAACAAATAAACGAAATTCAGGAAAGCAATTAAGCTAAATTATCAACAAATTAGATAATAACCCAAAAAATCCTATATCTAGTTATAAGCGTTGCTAAGAAACATATATATACCTGATTGATAAACACGATGAGGGAGAGAAGACGTGACAACAGTGACGGAGATGAAGACAGAGAGACGATCAGGGAGGAATGGAGGATGATATAGTAGCAGTATTAGCTTGTGTTTGTGTTTGTAGCGTATAGCAGAATAAAGCAATATGTTGTTCTTAAGATTTTCATAATATTAATAACAACGGTTATTGAGTCTACAACCGTTGTTACAAAGAATTAAAAACGGGTTCTAATATAACCGTTGTGATTACTTTTCACTAATTTGGCGCCAAACCATTAACAACGGTTAAAATTTAACCGTTGTTATTAGTTTTTTCATTAACAACGGTTGTTTAAGTATGACCCGTTGTTAAAAAAAAAATAACAACGGTTAACAACACATAACCGTTGTAATTAAGTTTGGTAAAATTCGCGGAATAAATTCTACAACGTGTTTTGATGATTTTCGTGAATAAGCGTTGTTAAAGGGCCGTTGTGGTTGCCTGTATTTGTAGTAGTGAAGATGAAGCGAGGAAATGAGGTATGAACGGTAACGCTTATGATCAAGGAGAAAGGAAAATTAGACAACAAGGAAACTTAAGCAACATGTCAAGGTGTGAGACTAAAAGAGTCGAATCATAAAGATAACTAGTTAACAACCAGTAAGAGATATTAGAATTAGGGAGGTATTCAAGACAAGGAAATAATGAGTAAACTTTTATACTTAAGAATCAAATCCAACCAATGTATGAACGAAAGGGAGGAAAACGATTATTGGTACGAAAGAGGATTTTTAAGTCTTAATCCATACGTTTCCTAAAACTTAAGGTTCTCTCTAACAAGGTCACGCCTATTAGGGTATTGTACCTTCATGACAAAACGACCAAATCCCAAACAAGGGTCAAGGTAAAATAAACGCTCGCTTAAGGGGTGATAGACCGGTTAGATACTTCTTCCACCTATCTTATCACATATTAGGATTTCCCTAAAGCAAATCTACCACTCAAGTATAAAAGTATCTCTGTATCTCAAGAACTCGACACAACCTCAATGTTTTAAAAACCAAAGAATAAATTGACAAAAACTTCTCAACAAAGTTCTCAAGAAACAACTAACACCAAATCACATTCCCAATCTATACGGGATTGTTAACATCTAAAAATGGGTTTTCTTCCAAATTCATATTCTAAACTTATCTCATCTTTACTCCTAAGGTGACGACGCTCAACCTACTAAGCTTTCAAATCCCAAACATAAACAACAAAGCCAAGTTCTATAACTTTAATTACATAGGCAACTCATTCCTAACACAAAGAATCCACCAATCGATTATACTCACTTTGTCAAGGAACTAGGTATAAGAATCACTAAGTATGTCTCATCACATTACCTAAGTCTTTCTAACATCACATCCTCTCAAAACCAGGGTTAAGGGTCAGACACAAACAATCTCCTTAAAAGTCGAATTTTCCAACCAAGGTCAACATTCCTCACAAGAAAAAGTACTATCTAATGGCGTTAAGGGAGGATAAGCAAAGAACAAAGGACAAGTTAGGAGTACAAGAGTAGCTTTTAAAGTAAAACAGAAGGGAGTTTAGAAGGAGGATAAGCACCAAGAGATTAAGAATAAGGCGAGATACAAAAAGAACGAGAAACATCTTCAAGGAAGTAGAAGCATTCTTCAAAGGTTGAACAAATCTTCAATCCTCAGCAATAGGCACTAAATCTTGATCTTCGTAAAATATAAGTGTCCTTTCAATGGAACGGAGATACTCTTGGCGATCACTCAAGAACATCAATATTCCAATTCAAAGACATAAAAATACATTTTTACACCAACAAATGATAAAACTAATTATCAGACGTCTCCAATAACAAGTTTTAACACTAATTGACGTTAAAACCAGTGAAAAACATTAAAATATTTTCAAAACCTTTAGTTCAAATTTTTTTTTTATAATAAGTGTAATAACTCCATTAGCTATAGATAAGCTCACGGTCATTGATCCAAGAACGCAACAATTATTAAATGACAATCAACAAACAGGTTAGTACCTAACAAAGAGCAAACACAAAGAGACTACAACATAAGGTCCTAAGTCTACCCATCTTACCCATCTCTCAAGTTTATTATTTTAAGGTCAAGTTATTTATATTGGGGTGCACAAACATGCGTCGGGAGCAAATATGCTCTGATACCAACTGTGACACCCTCATTTATTGCGGAAAAGTAAACACGTAATTCTAGAATAAAACTGCATGGATATGTTTGTAATAGGTTCATTTGGGTAAAAACCTGTAATTTTAAAACCGAACTCGTTATAAAGATATCCAAATTGGAAGGTGTCAAACATACAAGGTCTAACTAGAAGTTTCACAACATAACCATCGCTAAAGTCGCGAATAGCAAATTATACAACCAAATGTAAAGAGAGAGACATATGTCCCTAAAATGTATGTGACATAAAAAGTGTTTAAGGGTCACAATAAAATAAAGCCAATCTAGGTTCCAAGGTTTCTTTGCTCGCTAGCTCGTCCGTATACCCCATATATGCATCACCTACCCAATCGCATTTTATACAAATACGAAAGCCACAAAATAAAGTGGGGAGTAACTCCGAGTTCTCCCGCCACGAAATGTCATAATTAATATAACATGTAAACATAAGAATATGAATACGAATCACACAATGCCTTAGCATATAGATGCTAGACAATCGTGCTTATCATGTGAACAACAATATAACAACACATAGTCCTAGCATGTGAATACTAGACCGACTCATACTACACTATCATGTGAATCACATAACATCCAGAATCCAAACTCTATCAACCATAGCCGGCTTGCATCTCACCTTCTATGATTCATAGAATCATCAAACAAGAAAGGACAATATATCAAAGACAGGCATAAGTTCTTAGCACGGTCAATAGTCACTTTGTAACTCGAGTCTATACCACGAGGTAGGGAAGGTAATCGAACCGGTATCCTGGCTCAGAGGTTCTATAAAAACATGGCCAAGACACAACACAACCCTAGTCCTAAATCACAGAGACCTAGACATGCGGATACACACCACCGCACCCAAGACCCACAATTTTATAAAACCATGTGAGTACCCTAAGGAGTCCACCAAAGGGTTGGCTAGTACTTAAGCCGACCACTTACTCTCAAAATAAGTAACGAGGTCATGCCCCAACTTGGATATAAACCCACCAAGTCAGGAACACAAAGGCTATTGAGCAGTGAACATACACTCGTCAAAGACTATAAAGACCTATCTATGACAAACACAACAATACCATACGTATAAGCAGCTGGCCAACAACACAATCCTCAATATTAATGGTACTCATAACCTTTATATATTCAATTACCCAAATTGTAAGAATGAGAAACCAACCTGCAAGAAGTATATTCAGCTGACAATCCAACAAAATCTCCAATATCAATAATAATCCAAATTCCAGCTAACCGTTAATCTCATAATTCATGAGAACAAGCTAAAATGGCAACAAGACAAGAAGACTGAAGTATAAGGCAACCAATACATCCAACAACCAACATGTGAAATGATAGTCACAAATATTAAGGCATCAACGTAAAACATCCAATCTCACCTCAAAAACAAACCCTCGACCCGAGTCCCGCGACGGGTCATCGGTCAAATCGAGGCTGACCGGTTTAAACCTAGTTTGTCCAAACTCGTTCGGTCAATCTGGCCCAGCTCAGAGTCTTGGCCTACTTTGGCCCAAATCACAAATTTTATCGCAATATTATTCTCATGCTATTTCCAATTCCTATCATGTGAAAAACGAAAGTAATACATTATCAATCACCTAAACACTTATCAAACAACAAACACAACATCAACTACTAATGTGACATTAATTCGTCGAGTAACTCGGAATAGTTACCTTACGCTAGCAAAGAGACAAGTAATAACTTGAGAAAGCTTCTAAAACCCAAAATTACTCTTCATCTTCAACCACATATGAGTCACCTAAAATAATTATGTGAAAGGACGATATTAACGAATTATCGTTATATAAAATATGAGACGGAAATTAATTTAATTATATTTTAAATAAACCAAACTAGCGTCAAAACAATTTATAGACACGGCTCAAAAGTTATTATGACAACCTCAAACTCGGCCTAACCACTAACTACACATGGCCTCAAACTCGTGACTTAGCTAGGCCATCGCTAGGCCACGGCAAGGCCATCGCTAAGCTACGACCAAAGCACGCCCGGTCTCATAACCCGCCACCACACAGCTCATAACTAGCTCATAACTAGACTGCAAGAGACCACCCATGACGACTACCCACGGCGCCAAACAAACCGTGAAACCATTCCACAATCCGTGATGAAAACATGGTCTAAGAGTCCAGATTTGCGTTCTCAAAACCCGCCCCAAGCACTCATCCTTACGACCCAACTCAGGTCCCAAAATGTTCAAAGAATCGTCTCAACCTCGGGCCGCTCTTACGCCCCAAAAACAAATCCCGAAAGGCACCATTTTATCCATCCCAAACCGCCCCAAAACAATCCATACATGTCAAAGATACACCGTCTTAAATATACCACTTACTAGCTAGCATCCCAAATGATCCCTAGAGGTCAGTATACACCTTCTTAATCATCTCCACATATCAGTATACACCGTCTCAACTATACAACTGACTAATTAACATCCATAATGATCCCTATATATAATTATACACCGTCTCAATTATAAAACAGACTAACCAGCATTCGAAATAAACATATTTTACAAGTAATATCGAGTAATCTATAATTGTTACCTTTTTCCGATTGAACTAATCATTTATGACTAACAAATCTTCTACAAGACCGTCTATCTTAGCATCTACAACCGTCTTATAATAAATAAAGCTGAAAGTATAAATTGGGTTTGTAAAAATACATGACGAAAATGAATGTTACTTACATCGGAATGACGAGAACGACGAAAGGAGCGCTATGGAACAAAAATAGTTGAAAACGGATAAGGAACGAAGCACCGACGTCGATTAACAGATCAAATTTTAACAAGGAAAGAAAACTCGCCCAAAAGAAGAAAAAAAGAAAAAAAGAAGAAGAAGAAAAGAGTGCGTTCGTGAAATGAGACAAGAAGCCCGACACCTTTCTAGCCTCTATTTATTATACGTACGTTTCTTCGTCGTTAAGAAACTTCGATAGTTATTAAAACCGTTTCGAGTTAAATTTAACCGGTTTAAGAAAGAGTCTCATAAATGAAACGGAATCAATAATAAATAAGTTTAAAGAATGAAAAATAAAATAAACTCGGATAGTTAACGGAAATAATAAGAAATCGGCTTGAAACGGAATTATTAGCGATTTTTACGAAACTAACGGATATTAATAAAAATTGCTAATTTAGTGAAATAAGCTCAAAATAGCTAATTGGACGGTTTTGTTCCCAAAATCCATCTCGGGTTCACTTAAAACAACTTTCATAAGGACTCGTAAAGAAACGGAAATTATTAAATAAATAAACTCGAACTAATTTCAATAAACTCGAACTAACTTTAAATAAACTTATTAATGATTATTAAAATTAACGTATCGAATTATGATGAAATTAATTAATTAGCTAAGCATATATATATAAATCGTTAAATGATGTAATTAAATTCAAAATAGCAATTAAAAGAATTTTATCAAACTTAATAAAATACGGGGTGTTACAATATATATATATATATATATATATATATATATATATATATATATATATATATATATATATATATATATATATCTTTGTAAGAAATATATTATCGTTCTTTGTAACAAAAATAAAGAATAAATTAAATACAAAAACTTACCTCAATATCAGCCGCTCGAGGGTTAACCCACTCGCCCTTCTTATTTTTCTTCGTCTTCATGAACAACTTGTGGGGGGTGGCCTCTTGACCCTGAAATTAGAATGGAAACAAGTAAAACCAAGTATATATTTGTCAATCATATATATTAACCACTTTTTTAAAAGCAATATAAACAATACTTACCAATTCCTTGAAAGCATCGGAGCAACTCTTCCGACCAAGAGTGTGGGTGCCCAATGCTTTCCCATCTTTCCCACCCGACTTCCTATTTGCCGTGTTGACTTTCGAATGTTTGGCAAAAGTAGGATCATTTGGCCTATTCCTAAGGTTCTCCAACCAAGTAACAGGCACCCACTTTGGCGGTTTCTTGTTATATTTTAGTCCATTAATAAGAGTGGTAATCCGCCTCGTTACCCTCGACTGCCACTCAGGCACAGGATCATAGCCAGGATCGATGGATCTTACATGACTCTGTTTCAAAAACAATTGTGAAATTAGTTATATAAAACTTATAAAAATTCTTATAAACTTAAGAAAGTTATTATAAACTTAAGAAATTTTTTATTAAAAAACATAATTACCGCAAAGTAATTCCACATCTTCTGACGCTGTGCGTTACTCGCTTCACCCCACCTAGTGAAGTACTCATCTCCTGTGTTACGGGTGAACGACCAAGTAACATATTTCTTGTTTGGTTCGTCATCCCACCTGAAAAACACATAAATATTTAAAATTTTAAAATAAAAAAAACTGTAAATGTTAAGTTTTAAAATTAAAAAAACTAACATAAACTTACCAACAATGATCTCGTCGAGCACGGGCCGATGAGAGAGTCACCTGCATGTTCTCCTGTCTTGTTGATGGAGGGTCAGGATCTTCCTCATCCTCAACCTCCTCGTCCTCCCGATCATGTTGAGATGCATTACTATTGCTCCCAAAAACACGGCGAAAAATGTTCGGCATAATCACTGCATGAAAACAATTCAAATTGTTAGTTCAAAGAAAAAATCACGGGATTCAAAACAACTATACTACTTTTTACCATTATTGTTTTATTTGGTGTTCATGTGTCCAATGAAAAACTGTGAACTAATTACCACTTGCCTCTTCTTTAATGCATTTTATTGGCTGAATTGAGAGGTTTCTTATAACCAAACCTTGGAAATTGAAACACACTATTGATGTTAAGCTAAAAGGACATGTATAAAACAAAAAACCAAATAGGCTAAAACGACAAGTAATAAAAAATGGAGGGCAAATTTTATTGAATGTTTAAACTTTAAACTTTTATACAAAAGTATTAATAATTCTACAATTACAACTAGCCCTCATCACTATCACTGTCACTACAAATCAAAACAGGTTCATCATCTGAAAAAAGCACTCCTAGTTCTTCCTCTGATTCCTCATTTTCGTATCTAATAAGTTCTTCAACTTCATCTTCATCCCCTTCTTCTCCGACGTCTCTGTCATATTCCCCTTGACCTCTTTCCACTGTCACTTCGTATACATCTCCATCCTCTATATCTTCCAAAAAAATCGGTGAAATTGAGTGATCATTCACAACCACATCTTCTTGAAAGACACTTTCTTCAATAGGAGTATCAACTTGTGATCTTGCCTTGGTTTTAAAAACCGCGGACCACTGAATACCGTGATTACCTTTCTTAATGGTTGGATAAGGAGCATAACAAACTTGATCGACTTGAAAAGCTGCCACAAATGGGTTATGTCCACGAAGTTTCTTTTTCTCGTTTACATCTACAAGTCTATAAACCTTATGGATACTAAGTCCTTGTGGGGAATTATCAAGCCAAACACATTTAAACAATATAACCCTATAAACCCTTTGCTCGGCATAATAAGAAAGCTCAATTACTTCATTTAGGGTTCCATAGTAGTCCAACCCTTCAGTTTAATTCACAGAAACCCCATTGCTTAACGTAGACTTCGAAACATCAACTCCCTCCTTAAAAGCTCGAAACTTATAGCCGTTGATGGAATATCGTCTCCAAGACTTGACCATGTTACTAGGACCCAATGCTAAAGCTATTATTAGACGATCCTTCAATCTATGAACCTATGAATAAAAAAATGTTAATTAAGTTATTATATTTTTTTCAATATCTAATAAGAAATCAAAATGTGTAGTTCAATTTCAAAGAAAATGTATCATCACTTACTTGATTTCGGAACCATTTCGGAAAACTTTTGTCATGTGATGCCCAAACATGATCAGAGGATGTGACATCAGGAAAATTGATTTTGATATGTGCCTCAAATTCCCTATAAGTAGGGAAAGCATGTTTTAGTTATGTATTAATTACCTATAAATTTGATCTAATTTGTAATTAAAAAACAATTGAGTAATGATGAAGTATTAACTTACTTTTCATAAGTCTCTAAAAAATCTCCACAGTTCCTTAGCACGCACATAAAAATGAGCTTCTTCATACTCTTTCTCAGTTAAGTACCTCTGTATACATTTCCCGGTTGTAGTTCCCATGTCATCATTGAATAACTCAGGTAACTTAGATTTCAACTGGTCATCGGAATTTACACTAACATCTAAGTCTTTTGCTTTTGTGTCAATGTGATCTTCGAAATAAAAAGAACAGAAATTTGAAATTTCCTCTAACAAAAAAGCGTTGCATATTGAACCCTCCACCCGAGCTTTGTTGCCAATCTTTTTTTTTTAAATGATTAAGAAATCTCTCAAATGGATACATCCATCGATATTGAACAGGTCCTCCAACTTTCGCTTCATAAGGTAGGTGAAGAGGCAAATGCTCCATGGAATTGAAAAAAGACGGGGGAATATCTTCTCTAACTTGCATATTATCTCCGCAATGTTTGACTCCAGACGTTCCATAGAATCAACTCTAATCGTAGAAGTACACAGGTCTCTAAAAAATTGGCTTATCTCAGTTATTGCATTCCAAGGACCTGTCGGGAGCAACTCTTTCAAGGCAACGGGGAGTAGTCGTTCCATAAAGACATGACAATCATGACTTTTCATGGAATGTAACACCATCTTTTTATGGTCAACACACCGACTCAAATCTGAAGCATAACCATCTGGGAATTTTAAATTAGCAACCCAGTCACATAGAGCCTTTTTCTCCGCGGTTGATAAAACAAACCTAGATGATGTGAGCCGTTTGTAGCAAAGTTCATTAAAGTCTTCTTTACCCTTAGGGCCAAATTTAGTTTTACCTGGTACATCCATGATGGTGTTGATAAGTTGTTTAAAATTTTTCTTCTCAATGTGCATAACGTCCAAGTTGTGTCGAATCAGCAACGTTTTCCAGTAGGGAAGTTCCCAGAATATGCTTTGTTTCCACCAACCTTCATTCTGATCTTTCAATCTTTTCAATTCTTGATCAGAAGCATCAACTATTTTAGGCAAGTCTTTTACGGATTCCCACACTTCATCACCCGTTAGTTTCGATGCGGCTATGCGATTCTCAGTTTTTCTGTTTTTAAGAAAATGCTTACACTTGTCGCGGAAAGGATGGTCGGGTCTTAAGAACTCACGGTGACAATCAAACCAACAAACCTTTTTGCTATTTTTAAGCAAAAAGGATCTATGATCATTTTCTGGACAATAAGGACAGTCACGATATTCACTTGTGGACCAACCAGAAAGCATGCCATATGCCGGGAAATCGTTGATCGTCCACATTAATGCAGCCTGTAATTGAAAATTTTGTTTCTTAGAGACATCGTAGGTGTCCACGCCGGTTTCCCAAAGTTGTTTCAACTCTTTGATCAACGGTTGGAGGAAAACATCTAAATTTGACTTAGGGTTCTTAGGACCGGGAACTAGTACGGGTAAGAACAGAAATTGTCTCTTCATGCATAACCAAGGAGGTAAGTTGTACGGAGTCACAATCACGGGCCAACAAGAGTATTTCGTCCCAAACTGCCCAAAAGGTTGAAATCCATCCGTACACAAACCTATCCTAACATTCCGGGGTTCACTTGCAAAATCTGGATGCTCTCTATCGAAATGCTTCCACGCTTCTCCATCACTTGGATGTGCCATTGTTCCCCTTTCTCTTAATCGAGAGTTTTTGTAGTGCCAACTCATCTCACCTGCTATGTGCTTGGTTGCATATAGTCGTTGTAACCTTGGCACAAGCGGGAAATAAGTTATTGGTTTACATGGAATTCGCCTCCCACTTGAATTCTTTTTACCTTTATACCGAGATGCACGACACTTTGTACATTCTTCAAGATTAGAATTTTCCTCCCAGAAAAGCATACATCCATTGATACATGTATCAATCTTTTCATGGGGAAGTTGGAGTCCCTTCAGAACTTTTTTAATCTCATTAAAATTGTGCGCCATTTGATTTTCCTTTGGAATTATGTCACCAACGAACGAACAAAACCATTAGAGCATCTAAGAGATATGTTGTTCTCACATTTGAGTGATAATAACCTAGCAGCTGCTTGCAACAAACTCATATCACTTCCCTCAAATACCGGCTGTTCGGCTTGCTCTAACATTTTAAAGAACGAAGAAACTTGGGGGTTCGGGGTTTCATAACGCACTTCTTCATCGTTAAGGTCATCAGAATTAAGTCGATCCTCCAAAATTTGGTCAACAGTATCACGCAATGCATTTTCCACGAACTCACGGTAAGGATTCTCACTAGCATTTGTACTAGGTAGTTTCTCACCGTGATATGTCCATACATAATAATTATTGGCGAAACCATACGACCAAAGATGAATTTGAACATCTGCTTTCCTTTTAAAACCTAGGTTTTTGCATTTCTTACACGGACACCTCATTTCACCTAAATTCTTGAACTCACTACATCCTTCCGCGAATTTAATAAACACTTTCTCCCCCTCTGCAAATGCTTTCTTGGTTTTCTTTTTTTCATCTAATCTTTCATACATCCACTGCCGTTCTAATCTTTTCATGTTATTATATATCTACACATTTATATATGTCAATAAAAAATAACCTAACAACAATCAAAATCAAGAATAATACACAGTAATTTAACATTCTAACCAATATAAATATTGTATTTCTTTGAATTGGGTCCTTATCACTCCAACCTAAACCCATCAATGTACGTTTCAAGTCACTAGCAAACATGTACTTGTGATTTATTAATGAGGAAAAAAAATTCGGCAGCAATTCCCATCCGTTCTCCAAATACACAATGTAGAATAAATAATTACTCTACATATGCATTTAGAAAACATTAAAGGAATTGTCACCAAACTCTTTTCTCATTAACAAATCACAAGCACATGTTTACTACCTAAGTGACTTAAAACGTACAAAGACAGTCCCAAAACGGGGACTATTCAAAAATTACTCCTAGTGAGTAATTTTTGAACGGGTACTAGGTCAATATGAACAATAATTGTAACAATATTAAAAACAAAACATACAACAATGACTACTTTTTCAATTAACATAAACTAACATGATTTACTTTTCATTTTACATATCTAGTCTAATTCATATCTATTCTAATTAACATTTAACAATAATCTAATTTTTAACAATAAAATTAAATATCTATCTTAAGTCAACATGCATACATTAAAAAAAAAATAACTAATAATCTAAATTAACAACATACATCCGTCACAACATTGGCTTCTATCCTAAGTCAACATGCATCAACACCAACCCTTTTTCAACAACAATTAAAACAATAACTAATAATCTAAATTAATTAAACTAATTAAAAAAATTAAAAGGAGTACTACCTAATTAACTTGAAAAAAAAAATGAAAGAGAAGCGGGCAGTGGCGGCAGTCGGCGGCGGCGGCAGTCAGCGGCAGGGAGTTGTTGTTGGCGGCGGTCGGCGGCAGGAGCTATGGACAAAAAAAAAGTAAATAAGAAGAGGAGAAGGAAAAGGATGAAGGAGAAGGAAAAAGATAAAGGAAAGAGGCAAAAAAGATAAAGTTAATTACCTTATAGTGATGGCGACGGCGTGGTGGTGTTGTTGGTGGTGGTGGCGGCGCCGAAAGTGGAGGAGGGTGGTGGTGGTGTCGGGTTTTAAGGTGGTGGAGGAGGGTTTGGCGATTTTTAATTTGGGGGAAATTTTGGTAAAGTGATACGGGATGTTCCCGTGGGTGAGATAAAGGGAAGGACTGACGGAATATCTGTCAGTAGAACAAAAAAACTGACGAAATATCCGTCACTGACGACCTTTATCAGACCAATAATGCAGAAATTTTACACGTCACACTATATGGACAACTGACGGAAATTCCGTCAGTTTTCTCTAATTCCTGACGGAAAATCCGTCACTAGTCTCAATTATTGTGCCACGCTGTCAAAACAGAGTTCAAATTATTATTGACCCACTGACGGATATTCCGTCAGTTATCCCAAAATACTGACGGAAATTCCGTCAGTTATGCTAATTGTTTTCCAGCTGTACTCCATTTAGCGTGTGAAACCCATTGACGGATATTACGTCAGGTTTAATGAATTACTGACGGGATTTCCGTCACAGCTTTTTTGGCGCCTTTGACTTGGTCAACGCGCCAACAGTTACTGATGGAATGTCCATTTGGAAACATTACTGACGGAATTTCCGTCACAAATCCGTCGGTAACCCGTGTTTTCTGACAGACTCTTTTTTCCGTCGGTTTGGCCGTCACTACCCCGCGTTTTTTTTGTAGTGTACGCTTGAGTCGTATCTTGGAGCTTCCCACTCTAAGAGAGATGTGCACTTTAATGACTTGCGTACGGAGAGACTCGTCTGGTTGAGGCGAAGCGTCTGGCAGGGGAACCAGTTGGCTTCCGGGCACGATACCCCGGACGTTTTCCGAGTACCTATTTGTGAGGTGTGGTATCGTGGGCGTGTCCTTAACACCGGTAGTGGTAGGTACGTCTGGGCATGTCCCGGTACCAGCGTGATGATTGTATAATAATGTCTCATTCATATCATTGGCATGTTGTATATTTATCTATCATGTTGTGTCTTATGTTTATTTATTAAAACTGACGGGTGTGTGTGTGTGTGTAAATTGTCACCTATTTCCGGGGTGGCCTGTATCGATCCATATGAGATTTCTGATCATATGGGGAGCAGGTAAGTATAGGTTGGTTTGATGTCATGGGGGAGAAGGAACGAGCACCAGACTTGGAGTCGAGTGGCATAGATAGATAACTTAGATGGTAGATAAGTGTATCATGTCTAGTTCACATTTATCTTTCATTTATTTAATCATTTGTAAATCACTAAACTTGTTATTTATTTAATTTGTTCTTTAATTGAAGTTTTGAAACACTGTCTCGAGAAACCGAGATGATAACATGCTCCCATTACCTTGGCCGGGTAAGAAGGGGTTGTTACAAAGCGGTACCAGAGTGATAATTTTTGAACCTAAACCAATGAACCAAAATGAACCTAGGCGTGTCAAATAAATGGAACCCGATATGAGTACAATAGGAGATCGAGTTTGGATGAGTAGGCACCCTCATATCAAAACTAGTGCCTATTGTCTCGGTTGGTCACTACGTGGATGGTTAAAAGTATGGGTGAATGTTATGTGGAACGTTGCATGATTGCATGTATATGTGATTGGCGTTAAGTTTCTTGCATGATATTGTTGTTCAAATGACGTGTGAGTATGTACGGAAGTTGGATGCTTGGATTAATGTTAGTAGCATATTTTGGGAAAGATTAACGTGTGTTAGTATGAGGATAATGATTCCGTTCTTTGGATGCATATTGTGTGTTAATTGAGTGTTTGTAATGTTATCGATAGTGTGTTATTAGTAATGGATATTGGTAGAGTAGCTACTAGTTCTACGATAGTGCATAAAAGGCGATAAGCATAATGGCGTGTAAGATAACACGGGACGAGTCACCGATAGCCGGTGTACTCCCGAACTTTCTCTTTGTTGCAGGGATACCATCCGCCGAACCTAATACGAAATTACAAACCGTAAGGAGTCACTCGAGTGAGTACGAGCCAGCACTCGACCGAGTGGCTTATCACTCGACCGAGTGGACCATTCTACTTGACCAAGTTGGCTCAATCCAGGGCCTGGAAAATTCTGGGATTGAGCACTCGACCGAGTGAAGTTTCACTCGACCAAGTGAACTCGGTACTCGGCCGAGTGGTTCTACACGGGTTACTCATTGAGCAAAATCCACCTCTTTACACTTTCTTATCCTCTTCATATCTTCATTTCATCTTACATCTTCCACTTCAAACTCTTGTAAAAACCATTTTAGCAACTTAATTTACATCTTCTAGTGCTTAGAATCAAGATTCTTACTCCCTTTTACTTCCTTAATTCTTAATGACACGGCTGTCGCAACCCTATCAAAAATAAAACCAACTGGCTCTAACTAATGCAGCAGAGGTAAGTCGGGTATCGTATCCACAGGGAGGCGGTCACTATCTACTTGTTATTCAGTTTGTCTAAGGTCAAAAGATTGGGGGTTTGAGTTGTTTTGACTAAACTAATGAACTGAATTAAAGGACGAAAGAGAGATTGATCAAATAAAGAGAGAAAGATGTTAGGATGTCGGTTCACCATGATATCACACAATTCTGCTAAAGGTAGGTCAGTCGGTCTAATGTGAGAAGGATAAAGGAAAAGTCCTTCTGGTCCGCTATCAGCCCTAAAATACTACTAACTTAGCTTCCGCCCTCATTAGAGTAGTCTATTGTTCATAACAGGTCTATTCTAGAGCTGATCATGGGTCGGGCCTATGCGGGCCGGGATGATAAAAATGGCCCACATGTGCGGTTGGGCCGGATCGGGCCAAATGAGAGGGCCTATTTAGCGAGGCCAAACCCGGCCCTTGTGGGTTTAATCGGGCTTTTGGGCCTAAATGGGCTTTTCGGGCCCTAAAATTTACGACTTACCGAACGAGATAAGTAGTATAATACCTTCAATTTGTACTTTAAATGTGCACTTAGTATAAAAAAATCGTACAAAGTATGATGAAATACATATGAATTAATCTCCAAAATGAGAATAAAAACAATTATCGACACATTATAATGCTTAATCATATCTAGTAGATACTGTATGATTTATGTTACGTGAATATCGCTTTTAAATCTCAATAAATATTTACATGAGTTTATAAGGAATTATATATAAAATTTACGCTACTTAAACCAATTTTATAAATTTTATAAGAAAAATATTACTTAATTAATAAATATGGGCCTGGCCGGGCCAAAATTTGGGCCAAACGCTTGGCCCAAACCCGGCCCAAAAGTACATTCGGCTTATTTTGGGCCGGCCGATGGGCTTTTTTAGGCCAAAATAAAAGGCCCAAGCCCTTCAAAAAAGCGGGATGGGCCGGATCGGGCCAATGGGCTTGGGCCATTTGATCACCTCTAGTCTATTCATTCCAATCTTCCGATCTAGGTTTGAATTTAACCAGTTTAATTACTTCAGTTGCATGCATTCAACCTAATAATTACAATTATATTGCTATCAAATAATTCTCACAACAAAACCTCCTAAACCAATTATCGCATCATTGCTTTACTATCATGGCTCCCCTAATCCCAGCACAAAGGAAATTAGCTACTCATAGCAATAAAAAAAATTAACAACGATTGATGAAGCAATGATAAACATGGTATAAGGAAGAATTGAGAGAAATTGCATAAATTAAATAACAATACTAATGAAAACAGAAATTAAAGAACAAGAATTAAAGTGCAAAAGAGAAATAATACTTGAATAAAAGAGAGAAGGAGAGATTACAAAAGTTCAGATCCGGAAAATGAAAGGCAGAACTACGTCGAACAAGATTAAAAACTGAGAAATTAAGAGATAATGAAGTCTCCCCCTAAACCTAATTAAATCTCTCCTATTTATAGGAGAG
This sequence comes from Silene latifolia, assembly GCF_048544455.1. NCBI lineage: Eukaryota > Viridiplantae > Streptophyta > Magnoliopsida > Caryophyllales > Caryophyllaceae > Silene > Silene latifolia. Next base: position 67,878,929 of record NC_133537.1, on the reverse strand, counting down.
ATATTTATTTAACCTAAGATACGATAACAAGATAATAAAATCTTGCGCCAGATGAAAAAGTACTCGATCGAGTACATTAGAACAACCCGATCGAACATCTTCTTGCAAAAACCTCTCAATCGAGCACAATAAGTACTCGATCGAGGAACACCAATTCGCCACCTCTCGATCGAGGACTTGTCAACTTCCAAAAGGTCTCGATCGAGGACCTTGGCCAACAAAACCACTCGATCGAGGAATCTGCTACTGAGTCAGCTCATTAAGGACGTTGATTCGCTTCCAAGGCGACTTCACGCGTCCCAAGGCAGAAGTATTTCCGCTCCAATTCTTCCATCTCCATAAATGCAAACTAACGGGACAGTAAAAGGCTTGATTCTGCTCCTTTCAAGTCCATTCCTGCAATTAAAGCAAAACGAACCAAAGCAGACTATTCGGAGCATTTCGTAGCCTAAAACTACGTAAAGCACATTGAAATGCGTGCAAATAAGCTTAAAAAGACTATAAGAAATGCACGCATCAAATCTCCCCAAACCTTTGCTTGTCCCCAAGCAAACTATATGCAACTAACTAATGGAACGGAATAGAAACTCAGAGCTAGCTACAAATGCCCACCTAAACCAATTTATTGCAAGCAAACTAACGCTTATAGCAAAAACTGTCAAATGCAAACGAGTTATAAGATGTCTATAATAAAGCCGAACCGTCGACCTTACAAGACCTTTGATAATGGACTCTCACGGGTCACTCTTCTCTCATGAACCAAAGGGTAAGCAATTATATGTAAGAGAGGAAGAAACATAGTCGCTCACCTAAACTACGACCGACATAAACATGCATGCAATATAATATAATAGACAATTCTAGCTACCGTGCACATACATTCCAACCAAACAACGTCCCGTCACAGCCGAGGGCTTACAAAAGTATGAAAAAGTGAGGTAATGGGTAAGAAAGGCAAAACATTTTTGGAAATGTGAGGTAATAAGCCAAGCTAGCATCCTAACAAAACAAAATAGAACACATTCGCCTCAAACCCATCAAAAATAAGCACAATGCCCTTGGCATACAAACTCACTAACCCAAATAAATACTCCTCATAAGATCAAAATAAAACATAGGAGCAAAACCGAAATTAATCAATCTCTTTTTCAATTCTTTCTCTTTCTTTTTTTCTTCCTCGGTTTTTTTTCTGATTTTTCTTTTCTTTTTATTTTTCTTTTTAACTTCTTTTTTTCTTCATCAATTCTCCTTCTCCATATTACCAACTCCGATAATCAATTACAAACCAAATTCGGTTCAATAACAATATACCACAAAACAATCACTAAACTAGCTTGACAAGGCAGGCTATGTTTGGATGTAGTTAAGGGTCAAAAGGCAAATTTGGCTAAATGTGGAGTTAATGGGTAAAAATGGAAGAAAAGGGAATTTAAGCACCTTCCTGCATGTGACACCAACCACTAACCCGAATGTATGCAGGCAAAAAGCAATTGGATTTCATACTTGTGCAAATTAACGTTACATGTTATGCAAGGAGTAACTACTCACAATCCTACATGAACTGGTCATGAATGACACCAGTTTTAAGGCTCTAAACTCTTAGAAATTATGAGTGGGTTGCTAAAGACTCAGGTCAAGTCTATTCGTTCAGCTAATTTTAAACATAAACTCGTAGATTATGCAAATGACTATGCTAAAAGATTTCAAAATTGCAAGGCTTAGGCAAAATGACTAAGTGTAGTGCAATTTCATCATTGAAATCTACCGTTCCAACTCAACCTAAATGCTAAAATAAACGTGAATTTGTTTTGAATTTTTATGGAAATTTTTTATTTTTATGAGATTTTTGAATTTTTGAAATTAAAATAAACAATGCATGCAAAAATTAAACGTGATAACAGAAATACAATAAAAACAATATGCAGACACAGATATGAATGTATATACCCTCCCCAAACCAAACTATACAATGCCCTCATTGTACCCAAAAATAGGGAAAGGAAATGTAAACTGAAAAAAAAGAGTGAAGCTGCAGAAAACTTACAAGATAACGCGAAGTAGGGACCTCCCCAAACCAGCCAACAACAAGAGAGGTCGCTAAGAGCTTCATAACAATGTCACTGGAAGCGAATCAAAACAAGCTAACTCGATCGTACTTGATCGAGGTACAAAAGTACTCGATCGAGTCAAATGGGCTGCAGAAGTTGCTCGATCGAGAACAAAAATTACTCGATCGAGGGATCCTCGTGAGGTACCTGCAAATACGCAATGAACGAACCACAAGACTAACAAAACAAGCCTAACGTTTCAGTCTATCGTCCGAAAACCAATTATTACACACACAACAAAAACTGAAATGTTTGAAAATCAACTAAAAAGTTTTAAAACTCCGGATTGCCTCCCGGACAGCGCTAGTTTCAGATAGGTCCCAGCTCAACCTTCTTTTCATCATCTTCAAAAACGGCTAAATTGCCTACAACAAGGCTTCTGACTGAATGCTGTCCCTTCAGCATCCATGATTTTGACTTTAGGCCTCCATAACATCGCATCTACTGAGGAACAACAATTTCTCGCAGCGTCATGGCCTACACCTTTGGCCTTTTCGCGCCCTTTCTTCTTATACGGCATAGCCTCGTCCAAACCTCTTCCTGGGTCATCAATCCATACCGTTCCAGTCTCCAATTTCAGCGTACCATGCCCGCCTCCTGGGTCCGTCAACCTGTCAAGACCTGTAGAAGAAGTAACAAAGGAATTAACCTTAATTGTAGAATAATCGTCCAAATTGAATTTAGACGGTAATTTATTATTCTCAGCATTAAAATTACTCGATCGAGTAACAACACTACTCGATCGGGATGTCTTCTCAGCAATTATACTCGATCGAGCTGTTTGAGTTGCTCGATCGACAGCCCTATTTTCTGCACTGCTCGATCGAGAACCTTTATCTACTCGATCGAGCACTTCTTCAGTAAAGTCACTCAATCGACCATCAGAAACTTGTCGATCGAGTACAAAACGTGGATTAATCACTTCCTCTTCAAAAGACGCCATCCCCTGAATAGTTGCTTCAACCTCCGAGTCCGAAAATTCAGGATTCTCAATGGGCAATTCAAGTCCTTCATATGAAGGATCGCTCCCGGTATGAACAGCATATACCGTCTCAGGTTGCCTGAAACTTCGCTCAGCCATTACTTGAGCCAAATGAGTCCCAAGTCTATTAATAATGGTATTTTTAGCTCGCATAATCTCTTGCGCTTGCAACGCAAGTGTCTTCACTATAGATGTCAGTTCAGCAATTTATTCTTTCTGTTTATCAGGAGGAGGGTTTTGTTAATGCGGCGGCCAAACAAATGGAGGCTTTTGATAGTAGCCTCGTTGCTGAAACAGATATGGTGGCACATGTGCAAAGGAATGACTAGCTTATCTACGTTGCTTAAACGCATAGATTTCATCGTTCTCCACCAAACAAATAACATTATTGTGCCCCGCAGCGCCACATCTCTCACAGTAGACCACCTGTTGTGTCATAGTATGGAACTGAGGTGGACTACCCCAAGATTGTCTACTCTCCAGCTTGTCAGATCTTGCATTCTGAGCTTCAAATTGTGCTATAATTCTGGAGACATTAGATATCTTGGTAAAAGAGTCAAAGGTACTCAAGCCTTCCCTTTGATGATCTTTCTTTAAGAACTGTCTAGTTAGGACATGTAGGACCTATCAAAACAAAACTAGAAGAAAAGATAAGAACTGCCTCAAGGAATGAATTCCTTGAGGCGAAAGACAAACAAAAACAGAACAAGTAAATAAAATAGTTGCCTCCCCGGCAACGACGCCAAAATTTGACACGGCTGTCGCAACCCTATCAAAAATAAAACCACAGGGAGGCGGTCACTATTTACTTGTTATTCAGTCTGTCTAAGGTCGCAAGATTGGGGGGTTTGAGTTGTTTTGACTAAACTAATGAACTGAATTAAAGGACGAAATAGAGATTGATCATATAAAGAGAGAAAGATGCAAGGATGTCGGTTCACCATTCTGCTAATGGTAGGTCAGTCGGTCTAATGTGAGAAGGGTAAATAAAAGGTCCTTCCGGTCCTCTATCCGCCCTAAAATACTACTAACTTAGCTTCCGCCCTCATTAGAGTAGTCTATTGTTCATAACAGGTCTATTCATTCCAATCTTCCGATCTAGGTTTGAACTTAACAAGTTTAATTACTTTAGTTGCATGCATTCAACCTAATAATTACAATTATATTGCTATCAAACAATTCTCACAACAAAACCTCCTAAACCAATTATCACATCATTGCTTTACTATCATGGCTCCCCTAATCCCAGCACAAAGTAAATTAGCTACTCATGGCAATAATAAAATTAACAACGATTGATGAAGCAATGATAAACATGGTATAAGGAAGAATAGAGAGAAATTGCATAAATTAAATAACAATACTAATGAAAACAGAAATTAAAGAACAAGAATTAAAGTGCAAAAGAGAAATAATACTTGAATAAAATAGAGAAGGAGAGATTACAAAAGTTCAGATCCGGAAAATGAAAGACAGAACTACGTCGAACAAGATTAAAAACTGAGAAATTAAGAGATAATGAAGTCTCCCCTTAAACCTAATTAAATCTCTCCTATTTATAGGAGAGATATTTATTTAACCTAAGATACGATAACAAGATAATAAAATCTTGCGTCAGATGAAAAAGTACTCGATCGAGTACATTAGAACAACTCGATCGAACAACTTCTTGCAAAAACCTCTCAATCGAGCACAATAAGTACTCGATCGAGGAACACCAATTCGCCACCTCTCGATCGAGGACTTGTCAACTTCTAAAAGGTTTCGATCGAGGACCTTGGCCAACAAAACCACTCGATTGAGGAATCTGCTACTGAGTCAGCTCATTAAGGACGTTGATTTGCTTCCAAGGCGACTTCATGTGTCCCAAGGCAGAAGTATTTCCGCTCCAATTCTTCCATCTCCATAAATGCAAGCTAACGGGACAATAAAAGGCTTGATTCTGCTCCTTTCAGGTCCATTCCTGCAATTAAAGCCAAACGAACCAAAGCATACTATTCGGGGCATTTCATAGCCTAAAACTACGTAAAGCACATAAAAATGCGTGCAAATAAGGCTTAAAAAGACTTGTGGACACGGCCCACCTGCGAGCCCACTTCGATCTGTGGACGTACAACGGTCTTTTTGAAAGCCACGCTCGGCGGCGTAAAAATGCTTTCGACCGGATCGTTTTAGATCTGTCGGTTTCGTCTCGGTGAAGGTCTCGAAACGATTAGAGATGTTCGGAGTCGCCACCAAGCATTTATGGGATGCCTGGAACCCGTTCGAAATCCACTTTATACCTCGGTCAAATCGAAGCACAAAGCAGCGTTTGACATAGGTACTAAAGATAAGGAAATCGTCCCTCTTTAGCATCCTATTTCTATAATGACTCTCGTACGCCCTGGATAAGGTCGTCACTATCCAAAGTTTCTGAGTAAGAGGTGAAGGTACGTATTGGGAAGCCCTTTAATTAGACACCCAATCCCGCCCGCGTTAGCGGCCTCTACTGATCGATCTTGGTTGGTTGAATGCAAAAGTTGATAAAACGGTTTAAATGCATGAATGCGCATCCAATAATTTAAACCTAACATGTGAGAGCTTTCTAAGTCGGTTGATTTAATCCAAGTATCAGGTATAAGATGTCGAGTTGGATTAATGATTGATTTGCATGCAAGACGGAAATTAAACATCCATTTACCGTATTAGGTTTAGGGTGCATAACATGATCCATTTGTCTTAGTAAGGCATTTTGCAAATATGGTTTTGGATAATCAAGTAGTCATCTGATCTGTCCTATATCCGGGCTAACCGGAGTCGGGATCGTCCCAGACTAATGCTGGAAGGGAATAGACCCTGTATCAGGTGGCTATATGAGGCGCGAGCCAGCCGGCGATACAAAGGGTCTCCCTCTGGTTTTGAAAATGAGAAATTGGGGGCCTGTTTAGGCGCGGGTTAGCCCACGTTTTATGTGCCGTGTTCTGACCTTTTTGAAAATGTTATAAAACGTGTTGAAAATGGGTATTTGAACCTGGTTTGATTTGAAGGGGTCGTTTAGACCGCATTCGTTGATTTGAAGAACTAGACTCGAATAATCATCATTATTTTGATAATTTTCGGTGTCGGATTCGATTTGACAAACTTGACATGAATAGTTTTGAAAATAATTATGGACTAATTGTCTTAAGTCCATTTGAATGTGATTAGTCGATACTCATCATCGTACCCGGGTTAAAATCCGGCATGGTATATAGAACCAAGGATGACTTTGTGTTGGTGACTAATATGTTTCTTTGAAAATGTAAAGAAATGAAATAAAAGGTTTTAAAATACCTTTTAAATGTCATTAACCAAATATTATCACCGAAACACGGATTTGACTGTCATGGTATGAGGAACCAAGGGTGAAAAATGTTTTATGGTTAAAACAAGTGAAATAAAATAAAAAGGGTTCGAAAATACTTGAAATGGCGAAAACCGATTACAAATATGAAGATGGATTAAAGGGAAATGACGAGAACAAACACGGTTGATCTCTGGTCTGAACACCCCATTTAGGCGCGGGCAAGTTGGCGACCTAAGGGGCTTCTGCCTCAGACCAAAAATCAGTTTTGGCTCGTTTATTCCATGTTTTGGTTCATGTTATGCATGTTTTAGCATGTTGTAGTCATGAAACAATTGAAAACATAATAAAAGAGGATTTTTACACCCTCATACTTACATGATTGGTTATGGCGAGTGACCGACGTAAGTGTAACAACTCGTTTGATCGGAAAAAACTCGGTTTAAAACCGTTTTGGTAAGTAAAAAGAGTGTTTTAAATGTTTAGTGATGGTGTAGTGGTCGAAATGGTCGGTCAAGTGATTTAATGCACGATGACGGTACCAAAAAATGTGTAAGGCTCGTGTTTACGATCGGGAGGTCGTAAATACGCGTCGGGTTGTGACTTAAGAAGTCGAGTCGAGAATTTAAGGAAGAAAAGAGGGGGCGGACACTCGCGTAACTCTCAAATGGGTGGCATTTGAGGGGTATTTATAGGAGAATGAGTGGTTGTGTGAGTTTTGAGTGACGTGGCCACTTGGGCTGCTCAAAGAGGCGCGAGCCACGTCGCGGTTCTTCGAGTTGTGTTGTCACTTTCACAACAAACACAATCATGATTTGTTCTATCCTAGGTTTTGTAGTCACATGTTTGGTACTTGACCAACATGAATCCGGGAAAACTTAAGGTAGAAGGTTTGAAATGTTTTGTTTTTGGTGGTTGACTCGGTTTGACTCGTTGTTGGAGTCGGGATTTGAATTTCTGAGTCGGTTTTTGGTCCGGTGTCGGTTTTGACTCTAGTTAGTGTCATTGCGACCTCGTCGTCGTGCATTAAACACTTCAGGCGAAGTTTTAATATGGAAATTGGGCCAAAGCCCAAAATTCGCTGAAAGATTAAGGGGACGCCTGATTGAGGCGCGAGCCACCTGACGAACCAAAGGGGCTTCCCTTTTTACTGTAAAAGACGCGAGTTCAGGCTGCATACCATTCATCATCTCGTCTTCTTCCTTTCGACACAAAAACCCGCAAAAATCTCCATTGAAGGACCTTTGCTAGCATCCACTCGTGCCATAATCCACAATGTCATCTCAAGGTAAGTATTTCCTCTTGAATCCATTTAAATTTGTTGATCTTTAGCTTGAATGAATTAGGACGAATTTTACCCTAAAAAATCGAATTGGGCGTTTTTGATTGAGCCCATTTCGAGTGGAATTGATGCTTGCATTAGGTTAGAATCCTGTTTAGGAGTATAGGGGTGCTTTTAGTTTGCATTTTGGTCCCCGTTTCCGCTCCCTATGCTTGAAAAACGTGAGTAAGGTGAGACACCGTCTCACTTCGCAATGCCAAGTTTATTTGCTTGGATAATGTGTCCCACTAGGTTGCATTGTAGTTGGGAAAACCCGTATTCGCCATTTATGGACCTTCGTTGGGTATTGTGGGCAAAATTGGACTTTTGCCTTTTGCGACGGTTTTACGTCTGACAAAATAAGCGTCTGTTTGGGCTTGAATTGAGTCAGTTTGCCTTGAAATGGACTTCATTGGTAATGTAGGTCACCTTGAGGCGTGATAAAATCACGTTTGCCTTTTTGCGGTCGTTTTTGAATTTTTGACCGGTTTGGGCTCAAATTAGCGTATGAATTGCCTTTTTGAGCCGTAGAAAAATACCCCATTGTATCGGGAATGTATTTTGGGTTGTTGGCGGGCCCTGTAGGGGTCTTGAAATGCCGTTTTTGTGGTTTTGACTCGTCTTTTGCTTGAAAAGATGGGCGAGTCGTTTTTGTTTGTTTGTTGTGAATGCTTTTGTTTGGTTGGATTTTGGGCGAGATTGCCCTTGTTTTGCATTGCTGGTTGTTGTTTTTGTTTGGATTTATCCATTTCATGCCGTCGTAATGCCGAAATTTCGGCTGACGTTTTTTTGTTTGTTGTTTTGATGACAGCGTATCGTTTGGGACCTATGGGGTCTGTTGTTGAGGCCTTGGAGGAGGAAGTCGATCCTGGAGGGGGAGGGACGACTGTAGAGGCTGCCGGACTTGAGGCGGTGGTGGAGGATGCTTCCGTAGAGGAGGAGAGGCGGCTGACGTGGCCGGTTTGTCCTTTTCGTTGTGGCTCATAGACAAGATGGCTGATGATTGGGGGTCAGCACCGGAGTGGTGCATTGCATCATGGTTCTTGACCTTCTCATCATCCAAAGTCTGCAAGACACTATCTTCATTTTTGTCGTGGAGCAGGAACGAGGTATTACCATAATGGTAATCACCTCTGCTTCCGTTGTTGCTCCTTTGTTCCCTATGTGGCTCCCTTTCTTTTCTGATCGGAAGGGTAGGGAGTGCTTAGTTCGGTAGGTGGCAGATAGCCCCCAGTTCGTTGTCTTAGGCCAGTGTCTGTATGATAGACGGTTGTTTTAGGCCAGTGTCTGTATGATAGACGGTTTGTACTGAACCTTGTTTGTACGGTCAGTTGTTCGTATCGAACGCATGTCGATGTATTTTGCGTGAGGCGGTTTGTATATATGTGTTTTTGGGTTGTGGTTTATTTTGTGACTTCTGGCTTTTTTGTGTTTTGGAGGAGCGCTGTCGGCTGTTGATTCTCCTTTTGCTTCGCACTAGTTCCTGCATCGTTAGTGTAGAAAACAGGCAACAGATAGCACATTCGCATAAATGTAAACACGTAAAAGCATTTGATTGAAAACCAAAATTAACCAAGATGTCTTGAAGTTAAAATTGAAATTTTGAAAATTCCGTGACAAATCGTCACGTTCGGAATTCAAAAGGAGTTGACTTGAAAATTTGAGCAATTAACTCGTATCGTGAATTAAATTGCGTCGAAATTATGAAATTGGCTCGAAAAATTCAAACTCAAACCGTCAGGAAAGAATTTTTGAAAAGGATTTTGCGAGTATATTTGATTTTTGATTTTTGAGGTCAAGACTCGAATTTGTGAGTGCTTGAATTTTTGAGGAAAATTGATGTCGTGTTATCAATCTTCAATTTTGATTTTTGATGGAAAATTGCGAAAAAGCGAAAATTTTTCGGAATTTCGACTGACATGAAAACGATCCATTGCGGATCGGGGCAAATAGCCCTTCCCCCCTTAAAAAAAAAGAAAGAAAAATTCGTATGTTTAAAGCTGCGTCACGGAAATCGTGTCGGATTTCGTAAAACGCGAAAACAAGGAAAGGTGAGTGTGAGGAAACACAAAATATCCCGAATCATCCCGAAGAGGCGCGAGCTTCACGGCGGGAGGTTTGAGGTGTCAGGAGAAAACACATGTTGAAAGAGACAAGTCAACAGCGGGAATCCTGGGGAAGGCCTAAAGAGGAGCGAGCAGCCTAGCGATGGAAGCCAGCTCTCCCCTGTTTCTGAAAAATGCGCTGATCATTTTGTATAAATAGGGACGTTTGCGCTTCATTGTTTCATCATCCGAAACACAAAAATATCTCTACAAAACCTCTTCTTCTTCCACAAAAATATTTCATGGATGCTTTTGAGAACGCATTGCGACAATGGTGCCGGGATTTGTCGCCTCCCGAAAAGTATCAACTCGCTTGCATGGGAGTTGGTCAATTGTTGGTGCTTCATCAAGTCAAGGTGCAACCTTCATTTCTTGAAGCATGTTCTCGGTTTTGGGATTCGAAACATCATGTTTTCGTTTTCCCGAAGGGTGAAATTTGTCCTCTTGCCGAAGAAGTTGCATGTTGCCATTGGTGGGTGGCCGGGTTGTGTTCCGGTGCTTCCTCCGACTCGGTTGTGCTACAAGGAGAAATTCCGTTCTATGTTGGGCTTGTCAATAAGCCAAATCAACTTTCTTCTTGCTCCACATGGTGTGGATATGTTGGCTCTTATCAACATCTTTTCCAACCGATTAGATGCTAATGTCTCGGAGGTGGCTAGGATAAGGGCTCTTGCATTTTGCCTTGCCCATGTGTACCTCTTTGTTGATGTCTTGAAGAAGGAGGGGCCAAGATGCCATGGTAGCATGACCCTTTTTCATGTGATTGAGCAAATGGAGCATGGTAGAGATCCATCATGGTTGGTGCTTGGAGAGATTATCCAAGCTTTGGACAAGGAAGGCTCTTGCGGAGAAGCTCCCTCTTTCGGATCCCCAAGGATCCTTCAAGTGTGGCTATTGGAGAGGCTAAGGTATGTAGAGCCTCCGGTTGATTCGTCTTCTTATTCCTTCCGTCACCTTACCATGAGGAAGAAATTGTACCCGGATAGTTTCGCTTCCACCGAGGCCTATTGGGCCGCAAGATTGGCGGAGGTGGGTTGTCCTCATATCTGTTGGGTGGTGCCGTGGTGACACTTGAGGTCCTTCACGGGGTTGCCCGCTTCGGGTGCTAGTCCTCGTTCTTTGATGCTGGTGGGTTTGAAGGTTGTTTCCTTCATTTATCCCGAAAGGCTCATGAGGCTAATGGGGCGTCAACAAAAGGTGCCCGCTCAAGATACTTTTGTTCAAGAGAATGTTTTTCGGAACTCCGAGCTTGTGGAGTTCTTCGAAAGATGGTGGGCCACTCGGCCGCTTTGGGAGGTACCAAACCCTGCTGCCACGACATGGGTGACTCCCGCTTATGTCAAGTGGTCACGTGCTCCGTCCTTGGAAGAGAGATCCAAATTTCGTAAGGACGAGGTTGTCGACTTGAAGTACCGAGAGGTTGGGAAGGCCAACCGTGCCTTCTTCGAGGAGTATGTTGATGGAGCTACTCCCGATGTGATGAGACCACCGAAGAGGAGGAGTTCCGGCCCCAAGAACATGGTGGGCCGTGCATTGGCTCGTCTTGGGTCGAATATGGGGTCTTGTGCTAGACCGGAGGCCGTCGCCGTCTTAGATCCGTTTAGGATCCTTTCCGAGGAAGAAGTCCATGCTAGGCGGGCCAACAAGAAGAACAAGGGGAAGATGTACCCTGAAGGAAAAGGCAAGGGTAGAATGGAAGAGTGAAGACCTCCATTACCCACTTTATTATTATGTTGTGTTATTGTTGTGAGTTTTTATTATGTTGTACTAGCTAGTTATTGTGTGTGTTGTGCTAGTTTTATTATGTGAGGTGCGTTAGTTGACACCATAGCTTTGACAAGTTGTAGACTCGTCGAGCTTTATTTGTTGAAATTGTAATCCCTCCCATTATTAATTAAATAAGAGGCTTGCTCGTGTCGAAAATTGTGAACGCTAGTTTGTTCCATCCATTTGGTGAAGGCAATTCAATTTGAATCGTCCTAAACAATTGCACTTATAAAAGTGGTATTTTGTGGAAAGGGAGAAAGGCTCATTTTGTATTTTGTGGAAAAAGGGAATGGTTTTCCCTTCTCTGTTTTTTTTTTTTGGGATGTTTTTGTACGTGGGAATTTTTGTATGGGGATGGTTGTTTTTGATTGTGGGAATGGTTGTATCCCTCTTGTGTAAGAAAGGACTGCCTACGTATTCACTTGAAGAGGTGAAATCAAACCATGATCATAGTTAGAAATGTTTTGTAAATTTGATTGGGTTTTGTGGTTGTATCCCTCATGCATAAGAGGGACTGCCTACGTATCCACCTGAAGAGGTGAAATCAAACCATGCTCGTAGTTCAGGGTTGTTTTGTTTTAGTGCAAATGAACATTGCCTTTGACAGATCAAAGGACATTAGAAACGGGCAAGGTGCCGCAGCTTAGACTCGATAAAACATGCAATTTCAAATCTGAACACGTCGAGGAACTTGACTTGAAGAGGGTTGAGGTCGTTGCTAGTTGTAAAAATAGGCTAGGTCGTTGGTTGCTATGGTTCAAGGGTAGTATTTCTTGAGTTGGTCTAGGTTGGTCGGGTTTTTAAAGTCCTCCCCATCTAGGTCACTCAGTCTCACTGCGCCCCCCGAAAGTATTTTCTAGACCAAGTATGGCTCGGCCCAGTTAGGTTTGAATTTTCCCCTCGGATCGACGGGTAATGGTGCTCGAACTGACTTGAGGACTAAGTCGCCCTCCTGGATGTTTCTGGGTTTGACCTTCTTGTTGAATGCCCGTTGTATACGTCGTTGGTATAGCTGGACGTTGTGCAAGGCATTGAGTCGCCGTTCGTCTAGAAGAGTGTGTTGTTCGTACCTTCGACGGGTCCATTCCGCCTCAGGGACCTGACTCTCCAGTAGGATGCATAGAGATGGGTCCTCTAACTCTACCGGTTGAACCGCCTCCATGTCGTATGCTAGGTAGAAGGGTGTGGCGCCTGTCGGTGTTCGAATGGAGGTTCGGTACCCCCAGAGTGCGAATGGGAGTTTGCTTGGCCAATCGCGGTAGTTGTCTTGAATTTTCTTGATAATGGTGACAAGAGTTTTGTTCGCTGCCTCCACCGCTCCGTTGGTTTGGGGACGGTAGGGGGATGATCGATGTCGTTTGATCTTGTACTTGTCCAGCAAAGCTTGAGTTTCCGCCTGGAAGTGAGAGCCTTGATCGCTGATGATTTCATGGGGTACCCCATATCAGCAGATGATGTTATTTTGAATGAACTTGGCAACTTGTTTGGCGGTCAAGACTGCATATGACTGTGCTTCCACCCATTTGGTGAAATAGTCGATGGCGACAAGGATGAAGCAATGCCCCTTGGTGCCTATCGGTTTGACTTTCCCGTTGATGTCAATGCCCCAGGTTGTGAAAGGCCAGGGTGATGTCATGGTGTATAAAAGGGATGGTGGTATGTGTTGTATGTTGGCGAAGATATGGCAATTGTGGCAATGTTTGACGTAGTTACGGCAATCGGCTTCCATGGTGGTCCAGTAGTAACCTAGCCGCATGATTTTCCGTGTGAGCATCATTGCACTCATGTGAGGGCCACATTCTCTGTCATGAACCTCTCCCATGACTTTTTTGGCTTTGTGATGGTCAATGCAAAGGAGAAGAATTCCTTGGGGTGTTCTTTTGTAGAGTTGATTTTGGTTTATCACGAATTGTGATGCAAGTAAACGGATGGCTCTTTGTCCTCTTTGATCAGAGTTGAGAGGGAATTCATTTTTTGTTTTGTAATTGAGGATAGATTGGTACCAAAGTTCATCATGGCTTTCCTCGTCGTTGATAATGGCACAAATGTGGGCTGGCTCGCTCCTTCTCTCAACACATAGGGGCATTGATGTCATGTCGTCAGGTATGTTGACGAGCGCGGCAAGTTTTGCCAGGGCATCAGCAAATTGATTTTCCTCTCGTGGCAGATGGAAGTAGTCGACTTGGTCGAAGAATTCGGCCTCTTGACTGATCTTCGCTTGGTAGGGAGCTAAGCTGTCAGATCGGATTATCCATGATCCGGACACCTGGTTGATGATGAGTGAGGAATCGTCGTGGACCCTCAGCCTCTTGATGCCAAGTGTGATGGCTGCTTGTAGGCCGATGAGACATGCTTCATATTCAACGGCATTGTTGGTGACGGCAAAGTCCATCTTGACCGAGATCGGAACGTGTTCTCCCTCTGGTGAAATTAGAAGGATTCCTACCCCGAAGCCTCTCAGATTAGATGCACCATCGAAGTATAGGTCCCATGCGTCGGAGTCGGCATAAAGGATGTCTTCGTCAGGAAGTGACCATGTGTCGGTCGTAGGATCCTCGTTGACGGGATTTTCTGCTAGGAAGTCGGCAACTGCTCTTCCCTTGATAACCTTGAGGGGTACAAATTTGAGGTCAAACTCGGACAGCATGAGTGTCCACCTAGACAGCCTTCCGTTTAGTACGGGTTTTTCGAAGATGTATTTGACCGGGTCCATCTTGGAGTAGATGTGGACCGTATAGCTGAGCATGTAATGCCGCAGCTTCTTGGTTGACCATACTAGGGCAAGGCATGTCTTTTCCAGTTGGGTATACCTCATCTCGTACTCAATGAACTTTTTGCTGATGTAGTAGATGGCTTGTTCTTCGTTGCCAACTGTTTGTGCTAGCATTGCTCCCATGGTCGTTTGTGTTGGTAATGATCGGTATAGGGATAGAGGAATCCCTGGTTGAGGTGGCATGAGGACAGGAGGTTTGGATATGATTTCCTTTATCCTGTCAAAGGCCTTCTTACAGTCGTCGTCCCAATCGGTGTGATTGGAGGCGCGAAGCTTTTTGAATATTGGTTCACAAATCATAGTGAGCTCGGCAATGAAGCGGCTGATGTATTGGACCTGACCGAGAAATCCCCGAATCTCCTTCTCGTTCCTAGGCCGAGGCATTTGTTGAAGGGCTTTGATTTTGGTTGGATCAATCTCAATGCCTCTTTTGTCGATGACATGTCCCAAGAGTTTTCCGGAGGTGACCCCCAATGCACACTTCTGAGGATTTAGTCTCATGTTATACTTCCGCAGACGAGCGAAGAATTTCCGGAGGGCATTGATGTGGCCGTCCCGTTCTTTTGATTTGACAATCATGTCATCGACATACACCTCTACCTCCTTGTGCATCATGTCATGTAGGAGAGTGGTAGCGGTTCTTTAATAGGTTGCCCCGGCGTTGATGAGGCCGAAGGGCATGACCGTGTAGCAATATGTACCCCACTGTGTAGTGAACGCAGCCTTGTGCATGTCTTCCTCAGCCATCTTAATCTGCTTGTAACCAGTATAGCCATCCATGAACGATAAGAGAGCATGTTCGGCAGTGTTGTCCACCAGAATGTCAACATGTGGCAAAGGGAAGTCGTCCTTAGGACTCGCCTTGTCCACCCGAATTCTTCTGTCTTTCTTTGGTACGGGCACAATGTTGGACACCCAGTCTGAGTATTCAGACACTTTGATGAAGCCAGCCTTGAACTGTTTATCCACCTCTTCTTTGATTTTTAGGGCCCACTCAGGACGCATCCGGCGTAGCTTCAGTTTCACAGGTTTAGCCCCGGGTTTAATGGGTATCCGGTGCTCGCAATTTCTCTGTCAATCCTGGCATGTCTCTCGTAAGACCAAAGCGAACACGTCCTTGTATTCGTGGAGGAGGTCAATGAACTGTTGTCTTTCCGAGGGGTCCAGGGTTGTCCCTATCCTAAGTTCTTGAGGTGTATTGTCGGTTCCTATGTTAATAGGCTCGGTTTCCTCAATGATGGGGGTTCTGGTTTCCCGCTTGTCAAGTTCTTAGGCTAGGTGAGGTGGGTAGTCACTCAAGTCAAATTCCTCTTAGTCATTCAGAATTGCATTGCAGTTAAAATGAGACGAGTCATAAGCAAACTTAGCGTTCATTAAGTTGACACGAGCGAAAAGCTCGGAAAGGACAGACATCTCGTGGTCGATCGGAGGCGACACAACAGAGGAAGTGGCCCCCGGAATGGAACAGCTCCAGGTTGTCACCTTTCATGAGAGGGGGTGACCCTAGTAGTCCGAGCCTCCGAATCAGCGATGACTTTGTGATAAAACAGTGGGAACGGGACCTTGACTGGGACATCAGGAGCGTTAGGAGCTACGACAGACTCTGACTCCGACTCCGACTCCGACTCAGACTCAGATCCTTCTTCACTTCCGTCCTTGAACATAGGGCCTTCTCCAGTTGTTATCTTGAGAATGCGGCCTTGGCGATCAGTCCACTTGATGGTCTTCCTCCAGCCTTGGGTAACTTTCTCCGGGTCAGTATTGGAGATCAAGGCGGTTGGGTCAAATTGATTGTCCTTCAGGGCGATGTTGATGATGTCCTCATAGTCGAGGTGCTTGATGTTATCTTCCCCAAAGAGGAGTGTGACAGCTTGTCCGTCAAGGCATGGTGACGGCTTGGACTCAGTTGATGCAGCTTCGGCGTTGTCGGGGATAAACTAGCAGTCCTGGAAGACCTCCACTCCCAAGTACCTAGCCCTGGCCACAAAGTCATAGATTGGTTCCGGAAAGCCATGGTAGAGCTCGGATTCTCCCTCGGGGACAAAGTATCTGTTGAGAGTTAGATGGTAGGGACGGAGGATAACTCCGTGCTTCTTGCGTTTTCGGATTAGGAGGTTCATCTCCGGGATATCTTCGTCGGTAGGTTCGTATCCCAGCCCAAAGGGAATATTGGGGACCTTAGCCTATTTCAAGGGAGGCAATGGGCCCTTCAGTGGATTGAGCGGCAAACCCGGGAAATAACCCTGACGCATCATAATACGGTTGACCGTGAGGTTGGTGAACGGGTCACAATTAGAGGGCGCCAATTCATCAGTTATGGCGTTTACGGCTTGGAAACCCCACATTTAGTTGTCATCCTCCTCAATGGCTTGGGAGGCTATCCCCTTTGTCATGACTGCCTTGATCGGGGAAGCGGGAATTGTGATCGTTTTCCCGTTGAAGGGGACCCTGATCTTCTCGTGGAGAGTTGAGGTGACTGCCTTGACGGCGTGAATCTAGGGACGTCCCAGGAGCATGTTGAAGGACGCGTCGATGTCGACCACTTGAAAACTGGTTTGTCTTTCCAGTGCTCCGGTTGTGACGGTCAAAGTGACAAGCCCGCCGACCTTGCGACGAGTGCCGTCGTAGGCGCGTACTCCTTGATTCGTTGGGATCAAGTCAGCTTCCTTGATACCCAGTCTGTGGGCAGTTTTAAGAGGAATGACATTCACCGTGGAGCCGTCATCCACGAGGACCATGGGTACATTTTTCTGGAGGCATTGTACAGTGATATACAGGGCCAGGTTACGATTGGCTCCGAACGGAGGGATGTCCTCGTCGGAGAAGACGACCGGGTTGCTCAGATCAAGGGCGTCCCTCGTCATGTGCGCCACTATTTCTTCTGGGGAAGAGGTGGAAGGCACGGCTAATTTTCCCAAGGCCTGTCGATGCTCAAAAGACGTTGCGATCAGTTGCCAAATTGAGATTTCGGCTTTTGCTTTCTAGAGCTGTTTCAGGATTGAGTTTTCGGGGGCCTTTGGTTGAGTGTCCACCTCTGGGATGATTTGGTCATTAGTTGTTGGAACGGCCGTTGGATTGTTCGGATTCTGATAGGGACGTCCGGACCGGGTGAGATGTCCGGTTTCTTCCGCCCGTCTCTCCTTCACTGGAATGATATAGACATCCTCAACATCATCTCTTCATATGCCGTTAATTTCGGAGTCTTGAGGATACCTTGGAGGGGTATTCCTCGGTGGGTAGTTCTTGTGGGGAATATTTTTGTGAGGATGGTTTTTGTGGGGGTGATTTTTGTGGGGGTAGTTATTTTGAGGGTAGTTATTTTGAGGGTGATTTTCGTGAGGTCTATGCCAGAATGGTCGCGGGAACAATCCATCCTGGGGTGGGTAGTTTTGAATGCTTGGGGAATTCTCCCTTGGGCGCGGTGGCGGTGGATTGAAAATGAGTCGACGATAGGCGTCGTCGAGTCGGGTGATTCTCTCAGAGAGGCTGGCTATGGCCTCCTCAACTTGTTGAAACATAGTGAGCATAGTGGCAGCACTAAACACAAACACTCCGTCTGAAGGATCCTTTTCCAAAGCATTCACCTCGTCGTCAATTGGCAGGATGAGGTGAGAGGAGTCTAGGGTCGGCTCATCGTCAGAGATGGCGTGGATTCCCAAAGGATTCGTCTTGTTATTTGGCTTAATTGGTGGGGGTAATGGCAAATCTCCCTTCTCAATCATGTCTTGAATGAGGTGTTTGAGCTTGAAGCAAGTTTCGGTATCGTGCCCTTTCCCTCGATGATACTGACAGTAGGCGTTGGGGTTCCAGAACCGGGACTTCTTGGCATCGGTCGGATCCGGGGTGGGTCCGATCGGTTGTAACTTCCCTTGGTCCATGAGCCTTTTCAGGGCACTTGCATAAGTCGACCCTATGTTGGTGAACACTCTCTGGGGGCGCTCGGTTTTCTTAGCAGATGGTTCGACGAGGTTGACCTCATCCATCTTGTTTGTCTGGCCGTAAGGGCGAGATCCGGTTGAGGTGGATCCTTGGTAACCTCTGCCAGTGGTCTTGGCTAAGACACCCTTTCGGAGGTCGTCCTCAATACGTGTCCCAAGAATCTGCAGATATTGGAAGGTCTTGATGTTCTGATATCTCAGTAGGTTGGCATAAACTGGGCAGAGATTGTTGACAAACTTTTCTACCAAAGTTGATTCACTCGGCTTACTGACCAATTGAGTACTCGCCCTCCTCCAACGGGTTAGGAACTCAGTGAACCTTCGGTTGTTCTCAAGATGGATATTGTTACCCCGGGCTAGGAGCTGTTCTTCTAAGAGCTTTAGCCTCTTTTCAGTTTCAGTCAGAGGTGGGGTATTGTGTTCCCCGGTTTCTTTGTTCTCCAGGGCGTCGATACGGATCTCGACGCGATCCAGGGTGACCTTAAGAGTGGTAAGCAGGCTGGCTAGTTGATCAGTGGTGACATCTCTATTGTTGTCATTGTTGTTGGACGAAGCTGAAGACGGGGCCATGGCTCTGAGGCAGAAAAACGGCTCACATTACAACTCAATCCGACACGGTTCCAAGACTGAACGCAGACAGCATAAAGGACGGGACAAAGATCAGACTCAACAAGACGAGGGTGACCGTGTGTGGTCCCTCAGTGCTGACTCGATATATGACGTGACAGTGTTTGACCGAACTTTTTACACGAGTCCAACATGACGGCGTGACGCCGTTGGACGGGTCTTGTGGTGAGACGACTCATAAGTAAAGACCCATAAGTACATTTGCTTTGACTCGATAGACACGAGGCGAAATTGGAATGGTGGACTGAATTTTTCGAAAATAGAAATTTTCAAAAAGATTCATTTGTCGCTTTAATGGGCGGCTTCCGAAGATAGAAATCTCCGCAAGTCGATCAGTTGAAAGGGTTGTCTTAAGTTTATTTTCAAAAGACGGTTTGAGCTTGAATTGGCTCGGAAAACAGTGCATTGTTTCCCAAGACGGTTTTTGAAATTCAAAATTGTATGTTTTGAAAATCGAGTTTGAAAATGTTTGAAGAAGTCTCGGGGACGGTGTATGATCCTCGGGATCCCGAAAGCGTCTCGAGAAAAGGGTGTGTGCTTTTCTCGGGTTTTGAAAGAGCCATTGTCGGCGCGAAACGGGTTATAATCCGTGTCTAGACGTGGCGATTATAACAGCGTAAAAAGGTGATTTGAAATGGTTATACAAAACCGGGTTTGAAAATCGTCATTCCGACGGCCTAGAAAGGCGTTTTTGAAATGGTTATAAAAACCGGGTTTGAAAATCTACATTATGACGGCCTAGAAAGGCGTGTTTGAAATGGTTATACAAAACCGGGTTTGAAAACCGTCATTACGACGGCCTAGAAAGGCGTGCAACGGTCGGCGAAAGACCGAGGTTTAAAATGGCCATTATAACGGCGCAAAAAGGGTGATTTTGAAAGTTTGAAAATGACACGGAAGGACTTATGATCAAGTAGCACATAAGCACTCGCAGTTCATTATATTATGCATTATGCTGACTCGGGTTTTGGCTTGAAAGGGTGGGTTACACACCAAGCGATTAAACCCCGATTTGCGAGAGGGATACCAATCCAAACAAAATGTGTAAGGAGAGTGCCCTAGCCTCGTGCTCGAAAGTGATGAAAGCTCTTTGACGAAAAAGAAATGTGTAACGTCAATGGTATACTTGACTCAATCGGGATTCGAAACGTGGGGATGAAAAAAACTCACTCCGACGAGACGAGCCAATTGGTCAAAAAAGGTTAGGTTGTGGGCCCGGACAAGGAACCCGACCGTGACCGTAATATCAATTAATGCTTTCCAACCAAGACCTCGTTCGAGTCTCACCATCTAGGGATCACAAAGACGTAAGTGTCCTAGTTTTCCCCAGCGGAGTCGCATATCTGTGGACAGGGCCCACCTGCAAGCCCACTTCGATCTCTGGACGTACAACGGTCTTTTTGAAAGCCACGCTCGGCGGCGTAAAAATGCTTTCGACCGGATCGTTTTAGATCGGTCGGTTTCATCTCGGTGAAGGTCTCGAAACGATTAGAGATGTTCGAAGTCGCCACCAAGCATTTATGGGATGCCTGGAACCCGTTCGAAATCCACTTTATACCTCGGTCAAATCGAAGCACATAGCAACGTTTGACATAGGTACTAAAGATAAGGAAATCGTCCCTCTTTAGCATCCTATCTCTAGAATGATTCTCGTACGCCCCGGATAAGGTCGTCCACTATCCAAAGTTTCTGAGTAAGAGGTGAAGGTACGTATTGGGAAGCCCTTTAATCAGACACCCAATCCTGCCCGCGTTAGCGGCCTTTACTGATCGATCTTGGTTGGTTGAATACAAAAGTTGATAAAACGGTTTAAATGCATGAATGCGCATCCAATAATTTAAACCTAACATGTGAGAGCTTTCTAAGTCGGTTAATTTAATCCAAGTATCAGGTATAAGATGTCGAGTTGGATTAATGATTGATTTGCATGCAAGACGGAAATTAAACATCCATTTACCGTATTAGGTTTAGGGTGCATAACATGATCCATTTGTCTTAGTAAGGCATTTTGCAAATATGGTTTTAGATAATCAAGTAGTCATCTTATCCGTCCTATATCCGGGCTAACCGGAGTCGGGAACGCCCTAGACTAATGCTGGAAGGGAATAGACCCTGTATCAGGTGGCTATATGAGGCGCGAGCCAGCCGGCGATACAAAGGGTCTCCCTCTGGTTTTGAAAATGAGAAATGGGGGGCCTGTTTAGTCGCGGGTTAGCCCATGGTTTATGTGCCGTGTTCTGACCTTTTTGAAAACGTTATAAAACGTGTTGAAAATGGGTATTTGAACCCGGTTTGATTTGAAGGGGTCGTTTAGACCGCATTCGTTGATTTGAAGAACTAGACTCGAATAATCATCATTATTTTGATAATTTTCGGTGTCGGGTTCGATTTGACAAACTTGACATGAATAGTTTTGAAATTAATTATGGACTAATTGTCTTAAGTCCATTTGAATGTGATTAGTCGATACTCATCATCGTACCCGGGTTAAAATCCGGCATGGTATGTAGAACCAAGGATGACTTTGTGTTGGTGACTAATATGTTTCTTTGAAAATGTAAAGAAATGAAATAAAAGGTTTTAAAATACCTTTTAAATGTCATTAACCAAATATTATCACCGAAACACGGATTTGACCGTCATGGTATGAGGAACCAAGGGTGAAAAATGTTTTATGGTTAAAACAAGTGAAATAAAATAAAAAGGGTTCGAAAATACTTGAAATGGCGAAAACCGATTACAAATATGAAGATGGATTAAAGGGAAATGACGAGAACAAACACGGTTGATCTCTGGTCTGAACACCCCATTTAGGCGCGGGCAAGTTGGTGACCTAAGGGGCTTCTGCCTCAGACCAAAAATCAGTTTTGGCTCGTTTATTCCATGTTTTGGTTCATGTTATGCATGTTTTAGCATGTTGTAGTCATGAAACAAATGAAAACATAATAAAAGAGGATTTTTACATCCTCATACTTACATGATTGGTTATGGCGAGTGACCGACGTAAGTGTAACAACTCGTTTGATCGGAAAAAACTCGGTTTAAAACCGTTTTGGTAAGTAAAAAGAGTGTTTTAAATGTTTAGTGATGGTGTAGTGGTCCAAATGGTCGGTCAAGTAATTTAATGCACGATGACGGTACCAAATAATGTGTAAGGCTCGTGTTTACGATCAGTAGGTCGTAAATACGCGTCGGGTTGTGACTTAAGAAGTCGAGTCGAGAATTTTAAGGGAGAAAAGAGGGGGCGGACACTCGCGTAACTCTCAAATGGGTGGCATTTGAGGGGTATTTATAGGAGAATGAGTGGTTGTGTGAGTTTTGAGCGACGTGGCCACTTGGGCTGCTCCAAGAGGCGCGAGCCACGTCGCGGTTCTTCGAGTTGTGTTGTCACTTTCACAACAAACGCAATCATGATTTGTTCTTTCTTAGGTTTTGTAGTCACATGTTTGGTACTTGACCAACATGAATCCGGGAAAACTTAAGGTAGAAGGTTTGAAATGTTTTGTTTTTGGTGGTTGACTCGGTTTGACTCGTTGTTGGAGTCGGGATTTGAATTTTTGAGTCGGTTTTTGGTCCGGTGTCGGTTTTGACTCTAGTTAGTGTCATTGCGACCCCGTCGTCGTGCATTAAACACTCCAGGTATTTTTGAAATGTTTTGAAATGTTTTATTTTCGGGATCGTTTTAAGTTTTCCGACGTAAAGTTGTACAAACTGTCGATCAAACGACGCGATTCCAAAACATGTTGTAGTCCGATAATCATCGGGTGTTTGTTGGAGTCTCAGCAGATACTAGGTATCTACAAGACTATATGAATTGCACGCATCACTTACCATTTCAACAATGTAAGTATTCCGTCCTTCCTCTTATTTTTCCCCAAATCGATTTTGTTAGATCTACACTAGTTTACTCAAGTTTTGTCAACTAATTGCATGCTTTTGTTTAATTCATGATTGTAATAGACCTTCTACATCATTATTGCAGACAAAAATCATATCTTTTATGTTGAAATATTACCCTCCATTGATGAACTCGAAAACTTGGTGTTCTTGAGTCAATAATTGGATTATGTGCTTGTTGTTGGGATTAATTGAACAACAAAGGCCTAACCTTTACTGTTATTGTTGGATCTTGTTTATATGTGAAAAATTTTGTCTTAAATTTTTGAAATATAGGATGTTTATGCCCAAATTTTGATTTTTTATGTATAAAACATGGTTTAATTGTGCTGTAAGACTACGTTCTTTGTTGATAAAGCTATGCATCACATTGTCTTAAAACGGAAATTTCGTCTCAAAATCTTGACCAATAATTCAAAATTCACTATGTATATGACCAAAATTTGATTTTTACATCTTAAACATGGTTTAATGACATTATAAGGCTATAATTTTGTGAGTAATTCTACAACATGGCATAAGTTAAAAACTTCCGTCTTAAAAGTTTGACCAAGTTCTCAACAATTCATGTACTAGTAATGTGAAATTCGAACTTTAAACTTGAATCTTGAAGTAATCCTGTTACCGAACTTTAACCCTTGATTGATAGAGTAACATGTTGTCTTAAATGGGCAAATTATTTCCAAATTTCCACCGATTTTTTTTTCCTGGAAGTATAGGCTAAGTGTATGAAATGTTCGGTTCTATGCTCTATATTTGGTTTAGTTGTGTCAAAAACTTGATCTTTTTGCCTATCATTATCCCTAATTGAAATTTAATTATTGTATAATTTCACGAGAATTTCAAATTCCGGAAAAATTTACAACATGAGAAGTTTTAGCTTGATTGAAATGCAAAGGGAACTATGCTAAAATTTCCTCTAAATTGCTATTTATCAATTAAAAGTGTTGGGGAGAATTTTCATTCATTTCCAAAGTTGGTTGTGATTCTTACCTTTTATATTCTATATCGTGTTGCGTGATTTCATTTTGTTGCATGTTGAGGAACACGAGAAGCACCCGTGGAAGGAACAACCGCCAATCCGAACCCGAACCGGAGGCACCACCCGCCATTACCCTTCCGGGGTATCCGGGAATAGAGTTTATGAGAGTGAACCTCACAAAAATGCCTTCCTAGCCTATGTCCAAAGACGTATGAATGCTATTAGGTGTGTGTCGGAGAGTGCCTTGGAAACTTTGGAAATAGAGGAGAAAGTACATGACATTTTTAGGGTACTTGGAATGAAGGGGTTATACAACTTGGCGAAGATAAGCTACCGCAACCTCACCCTTGAATTCTTAAGCTCTTTTGCCTACAATAAGAAAGACCCTTTAGCGAGTTTCCGACTCAAAAACACCTCCTTCAACCTATCTAGTGATGTCTTTGCGGAACGTTTAGGTGTAGGGAAGAGGATTGAATTAACCTACGACAAGGTGGGAAAGGATATAAAAGCCAATAAGTACATTGACCTTTATACGGGTAGCCAAGATACCGAGATGAATGCCATGAAGATAAATGATGTGGAACACCCCATCTTGAAAATTTTCCTCCGCCTCTTGACCAACATCCTTTATGGAAGGAGAGATCTTAGCAAGCTTAACTCCACGGAAGTGCTGCTTTTGAGCTCCTACCTCAACCTATACTATGAAAGATGCTTCTACTTTAGCCCCGTGACCATGGTGAGTCTAGCATTTGAGAGGATGACCAAATCCGACAAGTGCTCTTTTTATTGCGGTGCCCTAGTGACTAGTTTGGCAAAGAGCCTATTGGGTTATGAACCGGGAGAGATTAGTAGGCCTATGAGTGTGAAGTTGTCGTACTTTGACATCTCTTATATGAAGAACATGTTCTGGCTTGCGGGTAGGAAGGACAAGAATGGCTACTCATGGAAAGTGAACACGAACTTGTACATGAGACTTCCTACGCCGGGGAGATTGCCTGAAACCTCTCACCTACCCGATATGATACCACCTCATCCTCCAGCCCAAACTTATCTCATTCCGGTTGAACTTACCTATAGTCTTAGTGATAAAGAAGTAGAACGGGCTCGTACACTGACACTAACCCATGAGCTCCCTTATCACTCGATGTATGATCCATCACCCTCATACATGCCCATGCCTTCACCGTCCCACGAACTCCCTAGGCATTCAACATATACCTTGTCATCTTCATACATGCCCATGCCTTCACCCCTCCGTGACCTTCCTAAGCATTTTATGCACATGCCATCGTATACCGGGGGATATACCCAACCTCAACCAACCTATGACTACAACTATCATATGTCGGACCTTATCAATCGGGTGAACACCGACCTAGTTCTAAGGGACGCGCATGCATGGACCTATAACCAAGGTGTGCGATACACACATCGTCCTACCTATTGGTCCGGGGATGGGAATACTTCACGTGTCTTCAAAGCTTATGATATCCAACCATCGGATTGGGGTACTAGAATCCCTCACAATAATGGTCACTTGCTGGGTCCGTGGGCAGGAGCCCACTATGTCATCGGGAATTTCTTTGGTGACACTTATCAAGGAGGTGGAAGCGGTCCTTACCAATGAAGTGGAAGCGAAGGAGGAGTGTCGGGTATGGCATCGGGGCCTATGGGTCATGATGGCGCCTATACTATGGTGGTGATTTAGGATGCGGGAAAGGACACCTCGGGAGAGACAATGAGCGAGGAATGTAGCACCCAAAGAGAGGAATCACCGGTGAACAAAGAAGGAGCCTTGGTCCAGTGGGCAAAAAGACTTGGTAAGAGGAGGAAGTCCTCCAATTAGATTTGGTTATTTTGAATCTGACTAGCTTAAAATTTTCCTCGAATGAGACTTGAACATTTTATTTCATGATATATAATCTTGGCCATAAGGCCAAAATGTGTTTGCTTTTGAGATAGGCAATGGTGTGGTAGTCGTCATTGGAGTTATTTGCATTTATATGATGAACTAGGTGGAAATTGGAGGCCATTTCCTTAAGTTTGAGGCTATATAGTACTACTCGGCCGAGTGCTCCATCCACTCGACCAAGTGCCCCCTTCCTCGACTGATAAGTGCATATTTTATATACTTTCATCCCCTATATTAGCTCCATTTTATTTGTCATTTAGCACTTATCATAGTGTTTTGAGCTAATATTTGTTATTCTAGTGCATTTGTTTGTCTCCACATGTTTTGTAGGATACTTAAGCTTTTTGGAGCTAAAATACTACAAGATGAGCTACTAGAGTGCAATGGCTAAGCAAGACCAAATATTGGGCTATCATGGAGTGTTTGCATGGGTTTTTCATGAAGAAGTTGATGGACTAATGTGTGCAATACAATTGTTGTCAACAAACCAAAGTCAAGCCCAACTTCAAGTCCAAGTCAAGATGGAAAAGATAGGATTCCAAGCTACCTAGGATGCCAAGAATTAAGGTCTTAACCGGGTGATTAATCGCACAATTAATCACCAACATAGGATTCTCCAAGCAATTAAGAGGAGAATTAAGGCAAAGGAGCTGAAAACACACGACCCCGATCGGGGTGGGGTGGCCCCGATCGGGGTTGCATGCCTCTTGGCTTTTACGTTATGCTCTCCTCTCCTATAAATAGGAGAGGTGTTCCAAAGCTTTTGGCATCCAATCTTTACGTCTCATTTTCACTTCACAATAGCCTTAAGCTTTATATTTCTCTCATTAGTCTTCTCATTTTAGTTTACAAGTTGTTAAGCTTTCTTTAGTTTAATCTTTCAACATTTGGTGCTCAAGTTATTATTCAAGCATTTTGTTATTCAAGCATTTGGTTATTATACATTTCTCCTTTACAAGTTCTTCCCTATTGAGGTATTCTTATTTCTAGTTTGCAAATTTACATTTCTATCTTAGCTTACACATAGTTTATAATTAAAGTACTTAATTTAGATTACATTAGCATTATTTCTTATACATGTTATATCATCTAGTTCTTATAAATCATTTAATCATGTTTATCATTTCTCTTAATATAACTTACAATTTACACTTTAACATGAGTAGCTAAATCTCTTAGTCTAAGGGCTAGGGGAGCCATGCATAAATCAAATATATAACATGATAAGATAGGTGAAAAATAATATTGTCTAAATTGCTTCTATCACATGCTTGTGCCACAATGTTTAATCTTTGTTTAGGGCCCTATTCATTTGATTAAGTTTGTTTATTCATTCTATAAGTCGAGAGGAACGGAATTGAATTAGACTAAGCATGTGTAGTAGGACGACCTAGTCATGGGCGAGAGTTTCTCTAGGACCCGGTCTATGGTTGATGCTAATATCGTAAGATGGGTATCTTTAAGCCTAAGCAATTGACAATGTTATTAGTACCAAGTTTATCATGATTATATGTTTACCTTTGCATGCGTGACCCGAACCCCTTAGACTCCCTTTTATTATATAATTTACATCATAAATTCTTATTAATCATCAAACAACCAAACCAAACCAAATCGTAATCGACCTTGATAAAAATCTACCCATAGCAATTCACGAAGTAATTCCCGTTTGCTTGTGTTCGACCCCTATTGATACATTAACTTGTTGTTTAGGGAATTTATCTTTGCATAGGTACGCGATAAGCCTATCAAATTTTGGCGCCGTTGCCGGGGAAACGGTTTTATTGCTTTTTGAATTGTCGATTTTTATCTTGTTTTTTGTTGTCTTGAGGAACACTTGTTCCTTGAGACCGTTACTTATCATTTTCCTAGAAATTGTTGTCTTATGCCCAGGTCCTCTCGTAGTGGAGAATTGCTTTCACCGGATTCCGAGCCCGAGAAAACCTTTAGGAGAAGACGACGATTTTGGAGGGAAGTGAAAGAAGCCACTTCTCCCGTACAAGTTGAAAGTGCTAGAAAGTCTTACTTAGACGATCTAGAAGCCCTTGAAGAGGAGGAGGTTTCTTGTTCATCATCTCCACCACCATCACCATCTACTATTAAAAAGATGGTGAGACTTTCCGATCACTCAAAGCCCACCGCGGCCATGCTTCCGGCCGGAATCACAACCACTCAAATCACCGCGCCGGACTTCGAGATAAAACCGGCTTTTATTAGCCTTGTGGAGAGAAAGCAATTTGGAGGAAGTCCTTTGGAAGATCCCAATTTGCATGTGCAAAAATTTTGTGACTATTGCTCCATGATCCGTCAAACGGGCGTCACCCAAGCCCAAATAAGGGAAATACTTTTCCCTTTCTCTTTGAAGGACAAGGCCAAGCTTTGGATCAATAGCCTTGACCGCACCGCCATGGGAATCACCAATTGGGAGACATTGGCTCTTGCTTTTTATCAAAAGTTTTTTCCACCGGAGAAAACTCAAACTTTAAGGAGCCAAATTACCGGATTCCGTCAACAAGCTCTTGAGCGCTTATACGAAGCTTGGGAGAGGTACAAAGAGCTTCAAAGGCAATGCCCACATCATGGGCTAGATGATTGGTTTCTAGCAATAACATTCTACAATGGATGTTGTGCCGAGTCCCGAAGGATTCTTGATTCCGCCAACAATGGGCGGTTTGATCAAATTGACACCGATCTTGCTCATTCCACGATCGAATCTATGGCGATCCTTGATGCCCAATATGTCAATTCCCGAGTTGTGCCACCTAAAGGTAAAGAAGAATCCTCTAACAACTCCGTTTTGCTAGCTCAAATTGCCTTGCTCCAACAACAATTGGCGGAGAGAGATGCTAAGGATTCCCTTCAACAACTCAATGTTGTGTCTTCAACGAGCCAAATCATTGTTTGTGATGGTTGCGGGGGTGCGGGTCATTATGCCGCTCATTGCCGAGCTCCTATGGAAGAGGTAAATGCTTTTCAAGCTCTAAGACAAAGTTCATATCCACCGGGTACATTTTCCAACACATATAACCCTAATTCAAAATTTCATCCGAACTTGTCTTACAATAGCAACAATGTGCTTAATCCACAACCTCCACCACAACAAAATGCCTATGTTCCTCAACAACAAAAGTATATCCCTCCACCGGGTTATCAAAATCAATAAAGGCCCCCACAAAACAATTACCAACAAAATCCACCACAAAATGGCCAACAAAACAATCAAGGAGTTGGTAAGCTTGAGGGCATGATAATCCAAATGCAAAGGGAATTATTGGCTCAAATTCAAAAGAACGATCAAGCTCATAGTGTCGCGGTCAAGATGTTGGAACAACAAGTGGCTCAACTAGCCGCTTCTAATTCTCAAAGGAAGAATGGTCAACTACCTCCCCAAGGTGAGCAACCACATGAAACCGCTAATTCTATTTCCTTGAGAAGTGGTTCAAGCTATGATGGGTCATCCATGACTTTGGATGAAGAGGTGGTTGTTAAAAAGGCTAAGCTTGGGGGAAATGACAAAAAGAAGGCTAGTGAAGAGCCTATTGTTAAAGATCGTGTGCCATTTCCTCATCGATTGTTGATGCTAAAGAGGAAGAGCAAGCTTGATGCCAAAGATGTTGGGTCTCCTATGCCAAAAGAAAGTGAGGAGGTGTTTATTGAAGAAATCTCTCCTAATGCTAAGGAGAGTGATGTCATTTCAAAGAAAGTGGATGCTCCCAAGGAGAATGAGAAAGATATAGTGAAAGATGTGGAGGATGCTCCTCCCAAAGAAGTTGTTCAAGTACCATTTCCCCATCATCTAGCAAAGCACAAGGAGGAAGGTAAGTTTGCTAAATTTTTGGAAGTTTGTAAGAATTTGCAAGTCACCGTCCCGTTTATGGAATTGATTACCCAAGTCCCTTCTTATGCAAAGTTTATGAAGGAAATCCTCTCAAAGAAGCGATCCTTCAATGAGGTTGAGACCATTGCTTTCACTGAAGAGTGTAGTGCACTCTTACAAAACAAGTCTCCCCCGAAACTTAAGGACCCCGGTAGCTATTCTATTCCTTGCACTATAGGCACATATACCATTGATAAGGCCCTTTGCGACCTAGGTGCTAGTGTGAGTGTCATGCCTTACTCTCTTTATGAAAAACTTAACATCGGTGCTTTAAAATGCACAAGTACAACATTGCAAATGGTGGACCGTTCTTTAAAACGACCCTTAGGTGTCTTAGAAGATGTACCCGTCAAAGTTGGCAAGTTTTTCATACCCGTTGACTTCCTCATACTTGACATGGCCGAGGATTCACAAACCCCAATTATATTGGGTAGGCCATTTTTACGCACCGCGGGTGCGTTAATTGATATGAAAAATGGGAAGTTGACGTTGGAAGTAGGTGATGACCGGGTTTCTTTTAGCAAAAACAACACCATTAGAAGCCCAATGTTACAAGAGTCTTGTTATTTATTTAGCACTGTGGACTCTTCTTATGCCTCTACTACGCTTGGATCCTCACTAACGGATCCGTTGGAGGATGATATGGGTGTTGTTTGCTTTGTAGGTGATGATGCTAAGGACGCTATTGCTAAAAGTAGAAAAAGGAAGAAAGGGAAATTTTATTTGAAGAATTTCAAATGGTTGAGAAATGCAAAGATAGCTATGAAATGGAGCTTGGTTGGTGGCAAGCTCAATGACAAAACTTGAATCAAATAGCTTCTTACGTCGTGCGGGATGTTAAACCAGCGCTTCTTGGGAGGCAACCCAAGCTTTTTATTTGTTTTCATTTATTTTCTGCAATTTATTGTTTTTCGTAGATTAGAAATAAAATACTCGACTTGACGATGTTTCTTTTTGTGTTTTATAGGTGAAAAATGAAGGGAGAAGAATTAGAAGTAAATATGGCACGCTTCCCCATGCAACAACCCCGTTCGGGGATGTGGTTTTCGAAAAAGAGAAGGAAATTACATCAACGCGGAAAAGAGGCAAAACCTGAAAAGGAGGTCAACCCCGATCGGGGTTGGTGGCCCCGATCGGGGTCGTGGTTCTTTGATATTTTGGCCTTTCTTTCTTATGCGGGTAAAGAGTGAATCGTTTTATCATTCTTATATAAACCCGATGGTACCTCCATTCTCTTTCTCTACCATTTTTCTTCACTATTTTTCACTTTGGTCACAAAGAAATATCTGCATCTCCCCCGAATTCATGCTAGCTTGGGGGAGATTAGCAAATCGAGTAAGTTTTTTAATTGCTTTGCATTTTAGTTTAGATCTTGCATCCCATTAAACATAACCTCTAGTCCTTCTTATTTTGTGCTTTGAGCCATTTTTATGGTTTAATTGGGTGATTTGGATAGTTGGCACATTGAGGACAATGTGATGTTTAGCTTGGGGGAAGATATTGCATTTTCATATAGCATAGTTTGCATGTAGTGTAGAAATTTTGAAAATTTTTGAGAGAAATTTTTGCTTTGTGCTTGCTTGTAACCTACTTTCCTCTTTGCTTATCCTAATATTGGCTTATTGCTAATAATTTATTCTTTCATGTTGGGATATTAGCTACATGGGGATGTCTTGACATAGTAGGTGGGAGATGGAGAATGAACCGAATAGGCTTGATCTTGACTTGCGGCAAGCTACAAATTGGTAAGGTAGAGCCTCTTTTGACCGATGCATCCATATCCAGTCTCTCTTAGGTGAGTGTAGGTGTCTCCTTATAATGTGTGTTTCATCAAAACGAACAAGTATGGTTCTCATTTCATCTCTTGGTAAGCATGCTTTCATTTGTTTTAGCATTTTGGAGCCATTCACATGAATATAATTGCCTTCTTGACCCCTTCACAAACAATTTTCCCTAGCTACATTATAACTTGCCTACCTTGTTGAGCTAGTAGCTTGATTGGTCTTGTTTGGGTGCTCAATTGGGATTTGTTTCAAAATTGAATATCATGTGAGCTTGGTCTTAATGCTCAAGAGATAAAAAAGAGGAAAATGAAAAAAAAAAAGATGAAAGAAAAAAATTGAAAAATGATGAAAAATGATGAAAATGAAAAGAAAGAAAGAAATGAAAACCATGAATGAATGAGAAAAATCATGAAAAAAAGAAGTATGCATTGAAAAGAAAAAAAAAAAGAGAAGAAGAAAAGATGTGAGAAATTCTCAAGCATTATCCCTATATTTTGGAGGATTTTCTCATGATTTGAATTGCAAAATTGGGTTGGAATTGGGATTGAGCACCTTTACAATTTGGTAGTTGCTAGCTTGACTTAGCTCCACATTACCATAATTCATTTGTTCCCCCTTCTTACCCATCACATATTGCCTTCTTCCTACTCATTTGGCTTCTTTATCATGCTTACATTTGCTTGTTTTGGCATACTATATTTGACATGTTTACCATATTAGATTGCGGGCACATTATCATAAGTCGAGGATAGTTGAGTGTTTATTTACAAAATTTGTCCCTACACATATAAAAGAGTTTGAGTGTCCCGTGAGAGTCCATAAGTCGAAAGATCATGCAAGAGCTTAAAGGTTCATTCAAAGTTTTCTATGCTACGCCGTCGTGTAAATCTCATCCATGTCTTGCTTTATCCCTTGCCCATGTTGTTTCGGGTTTTTAACTCATTATGCTTAGCTTGTTGGGATATTGCAATTGATGGGATTTGGTTTCTTGCTTGGGGATAAGCAAGGGTTTAGCTTGGGGGAGTTTGATAAGTGCATATTTTATATACTTTCATCCCCTATATTAGCTCCATTTTATTTGTCATTTAGCACTTATCATAGTGTTTTGAGCTAATATTTTTTTATTCTAGTGCATTTGTTTGTCTCCACATGTTTTGTAGGATACTTAAACTTTTTGGAGCTAAAATACTACAAGATGAGCTACTAGAGTGCAATGGCTAAGCAAGACCAAATATTAGGCTATCATGGAGTGTTTGCATGGGTTTTTCATGAAGAAGTTGATGGACTAATGTGTGCAATACAATTGTTGTCAACAAACCAAAGTCAAGCCCAACTTCAAGTCCAAGTCAAGATGGAAAAGATAGGATTCCAAGCTACCTAGGATGCCAAGAATTAAGGTCTTAACCGGGTGATTAACCGCACAATTAATCATCAACATAGGATTCTTCAAGCAATTAAGAGGATAATTAAGGCAAAGGAGCTGGAAACACACGACCCCGATCGGGGTGGGGTGGCCCCGATCGGGGTTGCATGCCTCTTGGCTTTTACGTTATGCTCTCCTCTCCTATAAATAGGAGAGGTGTTCCAAAGCTTTTGGCATCCAATCTTTACGTCTTATTTTCACTTCACAATAGCCTTAAGCTTTATATTTCTCTCATTAGTCTTCTCATTTTAGTTTACAAGTTGTTAAGCTTTCTTTAGTTTAATCTTTCAACATTTGGTACTCAAGTTATTATTCAAGCATTTTGTTATTCAAGCATTTGGTTATTATACATTTCTCCTTTACAAGTTCTTCCCTATTGAGGTATTCTTATTTCCAGTTTGCAAATTTACATTTCTATCTTAGCTTACACATAGTTTATAATTAAAGTACTTAATTTAGATTACATTAGCATTATTTCTTATACATGTTATATCATCTAGTTCTTATAAATCATTTAATCATGTTTATCATTTCTCTTAATATAACTTACAATTTACACTTTAACATGAGTAGCTAAATCTCTTAGTCTAAGAGCTAGGGGAGCCATGCATAAATCAAATATATAACATGATAAGATAGGTTAAAAATAATATTGTCTAAATTGCTTCTATCACATGCTTGTGCCACAATGTTTAATCTTTGTTTAGGGCCCTATTCATTTGATTAAGTTTGTTTATTCGTTCTATAAGTCAAGAGGCACGGAATTGAATTAGACTAAGCATGTGTAGTAGGACGACCTAGTCATGGACGAGAGTTTCTCTAGGACCCGGTCTATGGTTGATGCTAATATCGTAAGATGGGTATCTTTAAGCCTAAGCAATTGACAATGTTATTAGTACCAAGTTTATCATGATTATATGTTTACCTTTGCATGCGTGACCCGAACCCCTTAGACTCCCTTTTATTATATAATTTACATCATAAATTCTTATTAATCATCAAACAACCAAACCAAACCAAATCGTAATCGACCTTGATAAAAAAATACCCATAGCAATTCACGAAGTAATTCCCGTTTCCTTGTGTTCGACCCCTATTGATACATTAACTTGTTGTTTAGGGAATTTATCTTTGCATAGGTACGCGATAAGCCTATCAAATTTTGGCGCCGTTGCCGGGGAAACGGTTTTATTGCTTTTTGAATTGTCGATTTTTATCTTGTTTTTTGTTGTCTTGAGGAACACTTGTTCCTTGAGACCGTTACTTATCATTTTCCTAGAAATTGTTGTCTTATGCCCAGGTCCTCTCGTAGTGGAGAATTGCTTTCACCGGATTCCGAGCCCGAGAAAACCTTTAGGAGAAGACGACGATTTTGGAGGGAAGTGAAAGAAGCCACTTCTCCCGTACAAGTTGAAAGTGCTAGAAAGTCTTACTTAGACGATCTAGAAGCCCTTGAAGAGGAGGAGGTTTCTTGTTCATCATCTCCACCACCATCACCATCTACTACCAAAAAGATGGTGAGACTTTCCGATCACTCAAAGCCCACCGCGGCCATGCTTCCGGCCGGAATCACAACCACTCAAATCACCGCGCCGGACTTCGAGATCAAACCGGCTTTTATTAGCCTTGTGGAGAGAAAGCAATTTGGAGGAAGTCCTTTGGAAGATCTCAATTTGCATGTGCAAAAATTTTGTGACTATTGCTCCATGATCCGTCAAACGGGCGTCACCCAAGCCCAAATAAGGGAAATACTTTTCCCTTTCTCTTTGAAGGACAAGGCCAAGCTTTGGATCAATAGCCTTGACCGCACCGCCATGGGAATCACCAATTGGGAGACATTGGCTCTTGCTTTTTATCAAAAGTTTTTTCCACCGGAGAAAACTCAAACTTTAAGGAGCCAAATTACCGGATTCCGTCAACAAGCTCTTGAGCGCTTATACGAAGCTTGGGAGAGGTACAAAGAGCTTCAAAGGCAATGCCCACATCATGGGCTAGATGATTGGTTTCTAGCAATAACATTCTACAATGGATGTTGTGCCGAGTCCCGAAGGATTCTTGATTCCGCCAACAATGGGCGGTTTGATCAAATTGACACCGATCTTGCTCATTCCACGATCGAATCTATGGCGATCCTTGATGCCCAATATGTCAATTCCCGAGTTGTGCCACCTAAAGGTAAAGAAGAATCCTCTAACAACTCCGTTTTGCTAGCTCAAATTGCCTTGCTCCAACAACAATTGGCGGAGAGAGATGCTAAGGATTCCCTTCAACAACTCAATGTTGTGTCTTCAACGAGCCAAATCATTGTTTGTGATGGTTGCGGGGGTGCGGGTCATTATGCCGCTCATTGCCGAGCTCCTATGGAAGAGGTAAATGCTTTTCAAGCTCTAAGACAAAGTTCATATCCACCGGGTACATTTTCCAACACATATAACCCTAATTCAAAATTTCATCCGAACTTGTCTTACAATAGCAACAATGTGCTTAATCCACAACCTCCACCACAACAAAATGCCTATGTTCCTCAACAACAAAAGTATATCCCTCCACCGGGTTATCAAAATCAACAAAGGCCCCCACAAAACAATTACCAACAAAATCCACCACAAAATGGCCAACAAAACAATCAAGGAGTTGGTAAGCTTGAGGGCATGATAATCCAAATGCAAAGGGAATTATTGGCTCAAATTCAAAAGAACGATCAAGCTCATAGTGTCGCGGTCAAGATGTTGGAACAACAAGTGGCTCAACTAGCCGCTTCTAATTCTCAAAGGAAGAATGGTCAACTACCTCCCCAAGGTGAGCAACCACATGAAACCGCTAATTCTATTTCCTTGAGAAGTGGTTCAAGCTATGATGGGTCATCCATGACTTTGGATGAAGAGGTGGTTGTTAAAAAGGCTAAGCTTGGGGGAAATGACAAAAAGAAGGCTAGTGAAGAGCCTATTGTTAAAGATCGTGTGCCATTTCCTCATCGATTGTTGATGCTAAAGAGGAAGAGCAAGCTTGATGCCAAAGATGTTGGGTCTCCTATGCCAAAAGAAAGTGAGGAGGTGTTTATTGAAGAAATCTCTCCTAATGCTAAGGAGAGTGATGTCATTTCAAAGAAAGTGGATGCTCCCAAGGAGAATGAGAAAGAGATAGTGAAAGATGTGGAGGATGCTCCTCCCAAAGAAGTTGTTCAAGTACCATTTCCCCATCGTCTAGCAAAGCACAAGGAGGAAGGTAAGTTTGCTAAATTTTTGGAAGTTTGTAAGAATTTGCAAGTCACCGTCCCGTTTATGGAATTGATTACCCAAGTCCCTTCTTATGCAAAGTTTATGAAGGAAATCCTCTCAAAGAAGCGATCCTTCAATGAGGTTGAGACCATTGCTTTCACTGAAGAGTGTAGTGCACTCTTACAAAACAAGTCTCCCCCGAAACTTAAGGACCCCGGTAGCTATTCTATTCCTTGCACTATAGGCACATATACCATTGATAAGGCCCTTTGCGACCTAGGTGCTAGTGTGAGTGTCATGCCTTACTCTCTTTATGAAAAACTTAACATGGGTGCTTTAAAATGCACAAGTACAACATTGCTAATGGCGGACCGTTCTTTAAAACGACCCTTAGGTGTCTTAGAAGATGTACCCGTCAAAGTTGGCAAGTTTTTCATACCCGTTGACTTCCTCATACTTGACATGGCCGAGGATTCACAAACCCCAATTATATTGGGTAGGCCATTTTTACGCACCGCGGGTGCGTTAATTGATATGAAAAATGGGAAGTTGACGTTGGAAGTAGGTGATGACCGGGTTTCTTTTAGCAAAAACAACACCATTAGAAGCCCAATGTTACAAGAGTCTTGTTATTTATTTAGCACTGTGGACTCTTCTTATGCCTCTACTACGCTTGGATCCTCACTAACGGATCCGTTGGAGGATGATATGGGTGTTGTTTGCTTTGTAGGTGATGATGCTAAGGACGCTATTGCTAAAAGTGGAAAAAGGAAGAAAGGGAAATTTTATTTGAAGAATTTCAAATGGTTGAGAAATGCAAAGATAGCTATGAAATGGAGCTTGGTTGGTGGCAAGCTCAATGACAAAACTTGAATCAAATAGCTTCTTACGTCGTGCGGGACGTTAAACCAGCGCTTCTTGGGAGGCAACCCAAGCTTTTTATTTGTTTTCATTTATTTTCTGCAATTTATTGTTTTTCGTAGATTAGAAATAAAATACTCGACTTGACGATGTTTCTTTTTGTGTTTTATAGGTGAAAAATGAAGGGAGAAGAATTAGAAGTAAATATGGCACGCTTCCCCATGCAACAACCCCGTTCGGGGATGTGGTTTTCGAAAAAGAGAAGGAAATTACATCAACGCGGAAAAGAGGCAAAACCTGAAAAGGAGGTCAACCCCGATCGGGGTTGGTGGCCCCGATCGGGGTCGTGGTTCTTTGATATTTTGGCCTTTCTTTCTTATGCGGGTAAAGAGTGAATCGTTTTATCATTCTTATATAAACCCGATGGTACCTCCATTCTCTTTCTCTACCATTTTTCTTCACTATTTTTCACTTTGGTCACAAAGAAACATCTGCATCTCCCCCCGAATTCATGCTAGCTTGGGGGAGATTAGCAAATCGAGTAAGTTTTTTAATTGCTTTGCATTTTAGTTTAGATCTTGCATCCCATTAAACATAACCTCTAGTCCTTCTTATTTTGTGCTTTGAGCCATTTTTATGGTTTAATTGGGTGATTTGGATAGTTGGCACATTGAGGACAATGTGATGTTTAGCTTGGGGGAAGATATTGCATTTTCATATAGCATAGTTTGCATGTAGTGTAGAAATTTTGAAAATTTTTGAGAGAAATTTTTGCTTTGTGCTTGCTTGTAACCTACTTTCCTCTTTGCTTATCCTAATATTGGCTTATTGCTAATAATTTATTCTTTCATGTTGGGATATTAGTTACATGGGGATGTCTTGACATAGTAGGTGGGAGATGGAGAATGAACCGAATAGGCTTGATCTTGACTTGCGGCAAGCTACAAATTGGTAAGGTAGAGCCTCTTTTGACCGATGCATCCATATCCAGTCTCTCTTAGGTGAGTGTAGGTGTCTCCTTATAATGTGTGTTTCATCAAAACGAACAAGTATGGTTCTCATGTCATCTCTTGGTAAGCATGCATTCATTTGTTTTAGCATTTTGGAGCCATTCACATGAATATAATTGCCTTCTTGACCCCTTCACAAACAATTTTCCCTAGCTACATTATAACTTGCCTACCTTGTTGAGCTAGTAGCTTGATTGGTCTTGTTTGGGTGCTCAATTGGGATTTGTTTCAAAATTGAATATCATGTGAGCTTGGTCTTAATGCTCAAGAGATAAAAAAGAGGAAAATGAAAAAAAAAAAAAGATGAAAGAAAAAAATTGAAAAATGATGAAAAATGATGAAAATGAAAAGAAAGAAAGAAATGAATACCATGAATGAATAAGAAAAATCATGAAAAAAAGAAGTATGCATTGAAAAGAAAAAAAAAAAAAGAGAAGAAGAAAAGATGTGAGAAATTCTCAAGCATTATCCCTATATTTTGGAGGATTTTCTCATGATTTGAATTGCAAAATTGGGTTGGAATTGGGATTGAGCACCTTTACAATTTGGTAGTTGCTAGCTTGACTTAGCTCCACATTACCATAATTCATTTGTTCCCCCTTCTTACCCATCACATATTGCCTTCTTCCTGCTCATTTGGCTTCTTTATCATGCTTACATTTGCTTGTTTTGGCATACTATATTTGACATGTTTACCATATTAGATTGCGGGCACATTATCATAAGTCGAGGATAGTTGAGTGTTTATTCACAAAATTTGTCCCTACACATATAAAAGAGTTTGAGTGTCCCGTGAGAGTCCATAAGTCGAAAGATCATGCAAGAGCTTAAAGGTTCATTCAAAGTTTTCTATGCTACGCCGTCGTGTAAATCTCATCCATGTCTTGCTTTATCCCTTGCCCATGTTGTTTCGGGTTTTTAAATCATTATGCTTAGCTTGTTGGGATATTGCAATTGATGGGATTTGGTTTCTTGCTTGGGGACAAGCAAGGGTTTAGCTTGGGGGAGTTTGATAAGTGCATATTTTATATACTTTCATCCCCTATATTAGCTCCATTTTATTTGTCATTTAGCACTTATCATAGTGTTTTGAGCTAATATTTTTTTATTCTAGTGCATTTGTTTGTCTCCACATGTTTTGTAGGATACTTAAACTTTTTGGAGCTAAAATACTACAAGATGAGCTACTAGAGTGCAATGGCTAAGCAAGACCAAATATTGGGCTATCATGGAGTGTTTGCATGGGTTTTTCATGAAGAAGTTGATGGACTAATGTGTGCAATACAATTGTTGTCAACAAACCAAAGTCAAGCCCAACTTCAAGTCCAAGTCAAGATGGAAAAGATAGGATTCCAAGCTACCTAGGATGCCAAGAATTAAGGTCTTAACCGGGTGATTAACCGCACAATTAATCACCAACATAGGATTCTCCAAGCAATTAAGAGGAGAATTAAGGCAAAGGAGCTGAAAACACACGACCCCGATCGGGGTGGGGTGGCCCCGATCGGGGTTGCATGCCTCTTGGCTTTTACGTTATGCTCTCCTCTCCTATAAATAGGAGAGGTGTTCCAAAGCTTTTGGCATCCAATCTTTACGTCTTATTTTCACTTCACAATAGCCTTAAGCTTTATATTTCTCTCATTAGTCTTCTCATTTTAGTTTACAAGTTGTTAAGCTTTCTTTAGTTTAATCTTTCAACATTTGGTACTCAAGTTATTATTCAAGCATTTTGTTATTCAAGCATTTGGTTATTATACATTTCTCCTTTACAAGTTCTTACCTATTGAGGTATCACTACTACAAATTTAGGCAACTACAACGCCCCTTTAACAACGATTATTCACGAAAATCACAATAGACGTTGTAGAATGTATGGCGCGAATTTTACTAAAATCAATTACAACGGGTATGGTTATAAAAACCGTTGTTATTATTTTTAACAACGGGTCACACATGCAGAACCGTTGTTAATAATTTGGCGCAAAATTGGCGCAAAGTTAGTGAAAAGTAATCACAACGGTTACTTTTGAAACCCGTTGTTAAAACATATTTGACAACGGGTGTTTTTTACAACCGTTGTTAAAACATATTTCACAACGGTTGTTGTTTAATAACCGTTGTCAATACCTTCCATACTATAAACCACACAAATGCAGTCTGCTGCAGCCACAAAACACAACCCTTAATACACAAACACAAACACAGCAGACAAACAAACACAAAACACATACACACTCTCTTTCTCTCTTTCTCTATTTCTCTCTTTCTCATCGTCGCTTTATCTTCTCGCCGTCATTGTGATTTCATCGTCTATTACGTTCGTATTTATCGTAAATCTCGCCACACTCATCGTCATTATTTTCTTTTTCTATTTATTTCTTTTGCATATATGTGTTTTTATCAACCATTATGTTATTTGTTTAAGTATTGTTCGCATAATTAGTTACTAAAACAATGAAGAAGCAAGATGAAGAAGTAAGATAAACATAATTAATATATATATATATATATTTATAAATACATAAATTAAAAAAAAATTACATATGTAAAAATGCAATTCTTATATTTTCATGGAGGATCTTATTGTGCTCTATCGTATCCATCCTCTCCTCCTTGGCTATTTGGAGGTTCCGTTCAGCCAGCTTGCTATATCGTCATATAGCCGCAATGCGCTTTGCTCCCGTCAAGCCATCTTCTTTGGCGTGCTT
Organism: Silene latifolia; assembly: GCF_048544455.1. Lineage (NCBI taxonomy): Eukaryota > Viridiplantae > Streptophyta > Magnoliopsida > Caryophyllales > Caryophyllaceae > Silene > Silene latifolia. The sequence goes on along the minus strand of NC_133537.1, from coordinate 67,838,314 downwards.
CAATGCGGATCGAGCTTCCGCAAGGTAGCTCCTGAAACTTTCCTCAATATGGAGGAACCGGCGGATGAAGTTGTTGTTGTTCTCGATCATGGTAAGAGTCTTTAGGATGAAATCATTCATTTTCTTAGAGTTTTTTGAGTTTGATTTGAAAGATTAAGTAGAGTTTGTTTTAACAGTTAGAGTTTGGAGATGAATATATGAGATAATGGAAATGTTAGTTGAGATATACAATGTATTTATACTAAGCAATGTATGGGTTGAGTTAATTGCTTTTTAATTAATATATATGTTAGGAAGTTGTGCCATAATCATCATCATCTCTCTCAATAATGCTGCTTCAAATCCTATTACTAACCCTTCTCATTCCATATTATCCGTTCATATGTACAAGTGAATGTCGGTAATAATGCATGCATTGGAATTCTAACAGTAGTAATTATGCATGCATCTAGTAATATTTAATTTATTTTTTTTTATTTTTTAATAACAAACAACAACGGTTATTTTAAAACAACCCGTTGTCTTTAGTTATAACAACGGTTTTGTATATTACAACCCGTTGTTATAACTTTCCCCCCAAAATTGAGTCACACTTTCCACAACGGGTTTTTATACATAAAACCGTGGTTAATAGTTTTAACAACGGTTTCCTTAAGTAAACCAACCGTTGTTAAAACCTTCTACAACGGACGCTTTAACAACGTCCGCTTTTTTATATAACAACGGTTTTTGACCGTTGTTATAGCCTGTATCTGTAGTAGTGTATTCTTATTTCCAGTTTGCAAATTTACATTTCTATCTTAGCTTACACATAATTTATAATTAAAGTACTTAATTTAGATTACATTAGCATTATTTCTTATACATGTTATATCATCTAGTTCTTATAAATCATTTAATCATGTTTATCATTTCTCTTAATATAACTTACAATTTACACTTTAACATGAGTAGCTAAATCTCTTAGTCTAAGGGCTAGAGGAGCCATGCATAAATCAAATATATAACATGATAAGATAGGTTAAAAATAATATTGTCTAAATTGCTTCTATCACATGCTTGTGCCACAATGTTTAATCTTTGTTTAGGGCCCTATTCATTTGATTAAGTTTGTTTATTCGTTCTATAAGTCGAGAGGCACGGAATTGAATTAGACTAAGCATGTGTAGTAGGACGACCTAGTCATGGACGAGAGTTTCTCTAGGACCCGGTCTATGGTTGATGCTAATATCGTAAGATGGGTATCTTTAAGCCTAAGCAATTGACAATGTTATTAGTACCAAGTTTATCATGATTATATGTTTACCTTTGCATGCGTGACCCGAACCCCTTAGACTCCCTTTTATTATATAATTTACATCATAAATTCTTATTAATCATCAAACAACCAAACCAAACCAAATCGTAATCGATCTTGATAAAAATCTACCCATAGCAATTCACGAAGTAATTCCCGTTTCCTTGTGTTCGACCCCTATTGCTACATTAACTTGTTGTTTAGGGAATTTATCTTTCCATAGGTACGCGATAAGCCTATCATCGACCGAGTGGCATTTCCACTCGACCGAGTGACCCGTTAATGCCCCGTTCTGATTATTTTCGACAAAGTATTGAGTAGATACCCATGTTTAGTGACCATAGTGGTCCCTTGGTGGCTGGATGGACATGAAAAGGGTTTATATGGTTGACTTTCGTGATTTTTTTACGTTTGACCATAGTGCTTAGTATGTTATTATTACTTGAGATGTTGTTATTATTTAAAGTATCAGTATTCGAGGTGTATCTAGTTAATCAATAGCAATGTGACATGTGATGATTCCATGACTTTACAGTAAGTAACATTTATGAATTTCATGATAGTCGCTTGATACACAAACGAATCTTGTGATGATTATAGACGGAATACTTGCATGAAGTGAAAATAGACACAAATACATGTGCGATCATGTGGTACATTTGACGCAAAATATGCGTGACATGACGATGGTAATTGAGTTCTATTAGAATGCATAATCTATTACGGGGTGATCATCATTTTATTGAGTCATATGTTTTGTAGGTAGTTTACGAGTATATCCATGCTTTTGAACGTTGAACTTCGGGATAAAGTTCTGTTTAGGGGGGAGTGAATGTAACAATCGGGAAGTTAGGAAAGAAACCAAGCGTTATGAGAGTAATAATGTCAAGGGAACCTTGAGTTGAGAAGTGTTTATGTGTAAGAGAGTAAACGGTAAGGGCTTCGAAAGAGAGAAGACTTGAAAATTGGTAACAAGACGGAGAGAGAGAATTGAGAGATCGGGGGGGGGGGGGGAATGAGGGAGTGAGGTGAACTTCGGGGACGAAGATCATTTTAAGGGGGGGAATTGTAATACCCGGATTATTTGGGACCCACAAAAGTACCTTGGAATACGTGAGAAAATCTCGGTACTGATGGGGAACTACTCAGAAGCAAGGGATGACCGTATACTAGACCAAATATGACCTGGACTAGACCTAGTGGGATTGTAGTGGGCCGAGTTAAAGGTTTACTTGATCCAGTGGCTGACACTCGGCCGAGTGGGCGAGCACTCGACCGAGTGGACTCGGTACTTGACTGAGTGCCACTGAACAACACCTGATAAACACCAATTTCGGGATCTCACCTTATCTTATCCAAATCATTTCACCCTTCTTCCTTCTCACTCCAAATCCTCTCCCTTCTATCTAAAACCTTCCTAAATGCCTCCTAATGGGATTCAAGCTTGATTTAGTGGATTGTTAACCTTCTTCCTTCCTTCCTTCCTTCCACCTTTGTAAGTTAAGATCTACCCTTCTCTAATTAGTTTAAACTCTAACTTTTGGGGGTTCCTTTTTGGTTAATTAATTTGTAATTAGTGTATATAATATGAGTAATTGATGGGTGATAATAAGGGGTTTTATAATATACAATAGTGTAGGATATATTTGTGATTGTATTGTGTGGGTTGTATAGGATGAGACGGTCACATGAGACAGAATCGGGTCCGATTCGAGTAGCTAATATGAAGATATGTTAAAATGTAGGTTTATCCTACTCAGTTTCAATAATGTGTGTATATACTTGTGTATCTTTTACATCATTTGCATATCATGAGTCGTATTGTCACATGGTGATATTTGAGGATCTTGGTGAGTCTCTTATGTTGTTGGAAATGCATTATAACATCATATTAGTTTATAATGACTCAAGGAGTCGCGATAATTGAGTAATGGATGTCCATGACATGTTGGAAAGTGCATCTCATAATTAGTCTTACTTTAATGTGTTGTGTCGCATATTATATCATTATTGTTATTGTATATGTTGAGGATATGGTTGTTGTTGAGGAGACGTAAGACGGTTGGGAGACCGTCTTACGCTTGAGTCGCCTCTTGGAGCTTCCCACTTCAAGAGGTATGTGCAAATTAATGACTTGAGTACGGAGAGATTCGTATCGTTTAAGCACGACGTCTGGCAGGGGATCCGGTTGGCTTTCGGGTCCGGTACCACGGACGTGTTCCGAGTACCTATTTATGAGATGTGGTGTCATGGGCGTGTCCCTGACACCGGTGGTTATGGGTACATCAGGGCGTGTCCCGTTACCGGCGTGGGGATTGTATAATAATGTCTCATTCATATTATTGGCATGTTACATATTTATCTATCATGTTGTGTCTTATATTTATTTATTGAAACTGGCGGGTGTGTGTCTGTGTAAATTGTCACCTATTTCTGGGGTGGCCTGTGTCGATCCATATGATATTTCCGATCATATGGGAAGCAGGTTAAGTACAGGTTGGTTTGATGTCAAGTGGGAGATGGGACGAGCATCGGACTTAGAGTCGAGTGGCATAGATAGATAACTTAGATGATAGACAAGTGTATCATGTCTAGTTCACATTTATCTTTCATTTATTTAATCATTTGTAAATCACTAAACTTGTTATTTATTTAAGTTTTTATTTAATTGGGGCTTTGAAACACTGCCTCGGGAAACCGAGATGGTAAGATCCTCCCATTACCTTGGCCGGGTAAGAAGGCAGTGTTACAATAAACTTGGACAGTAAATGCAGACTTGACAGGATAAAATTATAACACCTCCATTTATTTAAGAGCCTTCACTAGGCATTCCTAGATAAATGAAAGTGTTACCATCTCAGTTGTCTGAGGTAGTGATTACAAAGATAAACGAAACCACAGTAGTTTAAATAAATATAACGTTTAATGGCCTTATTACATTGTTCCAACTAATAATTGTAAAGTAAATTAATTACAACTGCAGCGGAAACTAAATTAAGTGAATAATAAAATAATGTTTATCCAAGCTAGGTGATCTAAACTCCTAGGTGTCCGTCTAGCCTCACGCCAGTCCATGCTCCAGTCTAATCCAGCTCAATTACCTGTCACTCAATCTACTCCCCAATAATTGGTTCATCGCAGGTGTTTAACATATACACTGTCAACCAAACGGTTGAGTTGGAATCCCTCCAAAAAGCATCTAGCTAAATAAGGTAATACCTAAAACATTCTTTCATTACATATACACTGTCAACCAAATGGTGTCTGTCAGAATAAATCTAAATACGTCACCTGAAGGTTCTTACCACGACTTCTGCTAGTAAGTTAGAATACAACACCCGTAGGCTCTTACCATGATGTCTGCCAGGAACTCAAATGACCAATGCATATCTCATGCCAATGAATGCAACCATGATTATAACAATCATTAACCAATCGTACAAACAATAATCCAACTCAACCAATTAATCAATTACGCATAAGCTCATATAGTCAAAGTAGAACAAATAAGAAAGTCAAGTAGAATTGTTAACCTACCTTTTTAGCAATCCAATAGAGCAAGCAATCCAATATAATCAACTAAAAGTATTCCTCTGTAAATCCGTCACCTAATACAAAAAATAATTATAATTACTAATTACTCAATTCATTTAAATAATTAAACTAATTATAATCCAATTACTTTAATTATATTTTTTCGTATAATTAATAATACAAACCTGTCTTTAAGAAACCCAATTACCAACCAACCCGTCACCAAACTCGTGTCATACACCACCCCAAAACCTGCGTGAAACACCTTCTCACGGCCTCCACAAACACCAACCAGCACTACCACCGCAAGCCTCCACCACCTTGCACCCATACTCACCCCAAACACCAGCCTAGCCACCACCCATAACCGGTAAGGTCACGCCCTAGCTCCCCTTCTCACGACACCAACAACAACCCCAACAATGCACAACACCATAACCCGCCACCACGCACCTACTAGCGGCCACCACCGTGGTCTCCCTTGACCCACGGTGGTCCCACCTATAGCCACACATCCTGGGTCACGTCTAGGTCAAGCCACAATGGTCCGAGGAAGCTAAAACACGGTTCAATACCCAATTATACACAACCACCAATAATTTGCAAATTCCGGCAACCACCACACAAGGCGTCGCCTTTAGCCACCCCACTGCCACCACCATGGTTAACCAACCACCAGGAGACCACCCTACCAATCCCATGTTAAGGCGAGTATAAGAAAATCATTAAAACCCGTCTTTCCCCTTCACGGCTAACCCGACAACAACCCACAAAAACACCCCATAACCAACCCTAGGTCGGTCAAACGTTGGTCAAGGGTGGGTCCATTTGGGTCACTATGGTTCATGGCATGTCCATGGTCAACGGTAGGTCACACGGTGGTTTATACGATGATTAAATTAAAGAATTACGAGATAGATTATATTATGAGACGGTCTTACCTTGAGGCGATAATACTGTTTTAGCAAGATTTTACACAAATGTATTGTCTTGCATGGGGAATATTTTGCAGGGTGATCTAACTCAATAAAAAATGCCTGATTAGTATAATAAGTAAGTAAATAGTGAGTAATAGAAAAAGACACAAGATTTATACGTGGAAAACCCTAGGAATAAGAGGAAAAACCACGAGCACCAAGCCAGGAGGGATTTTTCTATAATTGATATATGCTGGCAGGATATAAGTTCGTCAGGCTACTGATAATATAAGAGAACTAATGTTGAATTGAGTAGAGTGTATACAATAGAGTGAAGTAAGTGAGTAAGTGATTGATCCCCTTGTTTCATCTTTCCTTTAACTATTTATAGTAGGCTCCAACGTTCAATATGACCGTTCCTAATTAATAGGCCTTGTACCCTATTAACCCGGAAGTGAGTATTGACCTTGCAACTGCCTATCCGCACGTTTTTCTTGGTTGACTGTTTCTTCTCCTTTTATGGGTTGGTGGAATGATTATTCCATGAAAGTAGGAATCGTATTCCTGTACCCTGACCATTGCTTGATGTGTGTAAACGGTATCTGATCATGCAAGACATGTATCCCTTCTGGGCAGGTATGATATAGATCCCTGACCTGCTCTTCCCTCCTGGCTGGTGTCAATATCTGTGATAGGTTCTTGACTCTGGGTTGCCCCTGTCTGGCCTGGCCTGATGGTTGTCTCCTGATATTTGTCTGACCAGGCAGGGTAAATCTTGGCTCAACAATTGCCCCTTATCTCCTTACTTCCACTGGTTCTGCCAGGGATGAGGAGATAAAAAATTGAGCCAAGCAAAAATGAGAGGCTTTCCGGAAAAGAATTTAAAGTTTGAGTTCTATTCAACTTCCTAACGACTATTATTCATTAAATGAGGTAGGTTCATCAAACCCTAGGAGAGTCATGATTGAACTCATCCACTTGTGTTATCCGTTAGTGTGCTTATTGCCTATAAATTGATTTGAGCCATCAATTATTCTTTCCTTACTTTCATTTCTCCAAATTTCCAATATTTTTTTCTTCTTTCTTTGATTTCTTTGCAAGATAAACTCCGTTTCTCAAAGAACTTCATACTAATCTCCAAAAAATGGTTGGTGGGAGATGGAGAACTGCTGCACCAAAAAATTTTGAAGCTGTGCAACCTCCGGTGGTGGTTGACGTCCCTGATGTCATTCCTGAGGATGAAGTCATTGAAGTTTCTGCTCCTGCGAAAATTCTGGCTATTATGCATAAAGGTGTCAGCTTTACCCCTGTAAAGTCGTTGCCTGCTTCATTTCTTGAGGCCAATCAACTTAAACCTTCTGTTGAGCATTGTTTTGTGTGGATTTTGCGCAGGGCCAAATCAGGTCAGGGTGAAACTGTGTAGGGTCAACTAGCTCTAGGTAGTTTATTGGTCAGGTCGTCAGGGTATAATAACAAGCTGTAAAAGAAATAATAACAATAACAAGACAAGCAATTTTGTACATGGAAAACCCTTGAATGGGAACAAATCACGGGCACCAAGCCAGGAGAGGATTTCACTATGTAATTTGGGAGAATAATTATATGATAATAACAATGTTTATATTTCTCTATGTATTTCGTATGTTTCTTCTTGCGTATGAATGAGATCCCTTCTGAAATCTTCAAAGTGTTCCTTATATAGTCTTCTTCCCTGAACGGCTGCTTGATATGGTATTAAAGGCAGAATATTCTCCATAATTACCAGTAATAATTGCTAAATATCTCCCCCTTAATTATCGCATTTACCGCATAATCTTCACATTTAATGTTGCGTATATAATTCCTTTATAACACGCGTATATGGTCTAATATCGTCCTGATATTTTGACCGTTGTCCTCTCCATGGCCTGGCGCCTATCTTCATGTGCCCTGACAGCCTGGCAGTCAGGTTCAGGTGAGATACTCATCAGGAAGGTCTGCGGATTTCCAGGCCTAACAATTGCCCCTTATCTCCTCATTTGCAGTGTGCCAGGATGAAAAAATGAGGAGATAACTTTATTATTGGTAAGATTACCCAACGATTAAGTTTTTCCTGATCAGTTTCCTGTAACGGCTCTTTTACTGCAGTTGCTGACGCGTGGTTATTTACTGCAACTTCCTTAATGATTTTGCGGCTGAAACCCTAATGTTCTTCACTATAAATACTTGTGTGCTTCATTAAGTTGAACTCATCAACGCAATTTCTTCTTATCTTCTCTATTCAACAATCCTTTTCTTCAGTTTTCTTAATTTCCAACTTCCTTAATCTTTAATCAATTTTCCATAATTCTTCAAATAATGTCTGCAAAGAAAAAATCTACCAGGGCAGTGGTTCCTGCAACTCCTCCTCCTCAGAATCCTGAGGAAATTTCTTCTGAAACCTTGTTTGCTTCTTCTGCTGCTCCATCTCCCATAGTAAATAAGCCGAGTTGATCTCAATATCTCATAGCGCTTTTCAATTCAATCCTATGAAGGCTTTAAATGAGGATCAGTCTCCTGCAAACCGTTTGAAGCCTGAGTTTGAGAAGATTTTGAAGCATAAGGGGATCATCCCTGCTGATGCTGAAGTCTGGATTCCTGAGGATTCTCCTATCAGGGCCGACTGGGCTTGTCCTGGTTGGTTCTGCATCCATGACTGGGCTTTCAGGGCAGGCTGTAAGCTTCCTTTTTCTCCTCTTATGGTTGAGGTTATTAAGGATATCGGTGTTCCATCTTATCAATTAATGCCAATGGTGTGGAAGGTTGTATGTTCTATTGAGAACCTCTGTAAAAAAACACAATATTTCTTTTTCTCTTGATGACTTGAAGACTTGTTATTCTGTTAAAACAAACATTCCTGGCCGTATAAGTTTTAAGGTCAGGGCGTCTACTACTCCTCTTCTGAGTCCATGATAAGGGCTGGGCTGCTGGCTACATGTTTGTCAAGACCAATTCTGTGGGTCCTGACCTGGCGTATTTAAATCATGAGGCCTGCGTGGCTTGTGAGTCTTTTGGTTTCTTTCTTTGCCCTGCATGTTTTATCTGTTAGTAAAAAATGAAATGAAATTTATAATAAATCATACCTCCTATGTGTGCAGTTGATGACTGGGTTACTGAAACTGAGTATCCCACTCCCAATGTTTCTGCTTTCCTTGCTATTCCTCCTTTGGAGAGGTCCTGGCCTCTTTGTTGTGGGGTTGGTCACCTTCCACGCTGTTTGAAGGCTGACGGTGCTCCCAGGGCAGCTAAAGCTTCAGGGGCTGCTAGTGCCACTACTTCAGGCAGTAAGTTCATCTTAATCTTTCCTTTCTTTTTACCTGGGTTTCCTGATAATGTTTGGTTTATATTGCTGATACAGTATTTCGTGTTGCAGCTACTAGGTCATCTGTTCGCCTTGCCAGGTTTAGCATGGCTAACCTTTCAGCCAGGCTGGCTAAGTTCAAGGAGGAAGGTCCCCAGGGAAGTGGGGATACTGAGCCTGTTATTGACTTGACGAGTCGATGATGCGCAAGGTCACTGCTTTGCACCTTCCGCCCCTCCGAAACAAGTTCGAGAGCCAAAAAAGGAGAATTGAAGATGTTGATGTTTCTGCCCCGGTCAGGGAGGTGAGAGTCAGGTTGGATAATATGGAGGCTGCTAGGGTGAAGATCAATGATTATGCAGCTTCTAAATCGGATGTCATGCTCACCCTTGACCCTGCTGAGACTGCTACTCAGGCGGTTGCTTCAATGGATCATTCAGTCAGCCTCTTGGCTGGTGCCCTGGCTGCTATGAGGGAGGTAGGTTGGCATAATTTCTATATGTGTTTTGTTTTGGTAGTTTTCTATTGTTGGTATAAATTACTCGTACTTTTCTTGTTTTTTACCAGGGTGCTGCGACCTGTCTCCATAATGCCTATCAGGCTACTTCTTTGGTAGCCATAATTGATCTGATGAGATCAGATTATGATAGGCTAAAGTCTGAGCTGGATTTTGCACGAACTGACCTGGCTGCTAAAGCTGCTGACTTGACCAGGGTGTAGGCTGAGAGGGATGCTGCTAAGACTGAGGCAGTTTCAAGCAAGCGGCTGTTGCAGGAGGCCTTGGATAGGAATGAGGAACTCACCCAAGAGAGGGATGACTTGGAGTTTAAGCTGGATGATGCTTCCCTCTATTTCTATATCAAAGGAAGAGCGGCTGTTATGTCAGAGCCTGTCAGGCCAGGGCCAAATGGGATCCTGCAGCTGAGATGGCTTTTGCTGCCTCAAAGTATCCTGACCTGCACAATTTGGAAAATGAGCAGGAGGTCGACTCTCCAGGGGAGTGTAGATACCTCATTTCTGCACCTCCCGCAAACCACCCGGTGATGATTGGGCCGCATGTTTGGTACGCGGAACGATTTGTGACAGTTCGTAAGTTTATCATCAAGTGATTGCTCAAACATTAATGTCTACCTCATAGTTGTCATCTACGTGCCGGTACGGTCGTTTTGGCAGTAATTAGAGTACATTTGGACTCCGGGTCAAAAACCGTCTTCATTTCTATAAACCGTCAAAATCCCGAGTCAAAGCAATGGCTTGTCTACCTAAGGTTAGGGTGTCATAAAATGTTGAGATTATATCTCATTTTGAGTCACATGTCACTTCATTAGGCTAAACTAAAAGTTTACATTACAAAATGTGCATTTCATTTAGTCAAATTGACAACCCGACCTTTAGGCTCACTTTTCGAGGTGATAAAAACTTTGTTGGGTCAGGCCTATTTCATAGAAAGTTCTAGATCTCTTTCTTAGCTTTCCAACGCCACCGAAATCACCTTAATCCGAGTCTTGTAGAGAAAGTTATGCCTAAAATACGACAGGCTGTCAAACGCGTTTTCTACGCGCGAGGAACCTACCCGGAAAGGACGCAAAGACAAGTGTTGCGCCTGTTCCAAGGGACGCAGCACCTGCTGCGCCTTTTCCCAGGGTTTTCTTTTTGTCCAAGTTTCCGTGTTTTAACCTAAGTCGGTTATTTCCGGATCTTTCCTTCTGTATCCTACTCTTACCATATTTCCGTCGTGTGATTAGTATAAATAGGGAGCTTCGTTCCTCATATTTCTCACGCGAGTGTCCGCCCTTCTCTTCTCCCTTTGCATTCTAGACTTTTGTTCTTACTTTTTGGCGTCTACGTGCTTGAACTTTCGACCACGTAAGCTCGGATCCTTCTGAGTACCAGCCTCGTTTGCATGACCGACCAATTTGACCAACTACACAATAATCAACTTAATTAATTAACCGTTTTCCTCTTACGAGGGCACTTTCTTTGCATTCGCGTCGAGCATCACTAATCGATATCTTAGTCCTTCTCGTTTCGTCAACATGTAAGTCTGAGGGTGTAAATTCTCTCTTTTATTATTGTTATTTACTTTTTGTATCATTTTGTAAGGTTTATGTCGAAAATACCAATTAAAACCGATTTCTAAAGCCTTGTTTAAAACCTCTTTTTACGGATTTCCAGTAGACAAACCGTCGAGAAAGGACGCAGCAACTGCTGCGCCTCTTCGAAGTAGCGCAGTTCCTACTACGCCTCTTCGTGAGGCTGCCGCAGTTCCTGCTTCCTTTCTTCTTCCTTCGTCCTCTGTAATTCGTTGTTCGTTTTGTTTTATTTGTTTTCGTCAATTCTTTGATACAATAGCCTAATAACCTCACATGTATATCGTTTATCATCTTTAACACGTTTTATTCACCATAAATCCGACTTAAATCCCAAATAATCTCATATTTGCGGGTTTTCGTCTTTAAAATCAATCCGGGTTGTAGAAATTCGATTTGTTCATATTGAGTTTCTGTAATTCGATCCTTTGATATATTCTCATATGTCTATTATGCATGTTCGTCATTAATTTGTCATTAATTCATCATGTTTAGTTTATTTCATTCACCCATGTCATTAATCCATCATTCTTTCATGTAATATTCCGTCTTATCCGTGTTTTATTGTTTTATGACCCTTAATCACATGTAATTAATCCACTAATCACTTTCATCCGAGTAAATAATTTAATCAATCGTTAAATTTACCAATAAGTGTTAACAACACGCAATTCCGGCTTCACAGCCAGAATTCAGGTCAGGAACATACGCAGCAACTGCTGCGCCTATTCCAAGAGACGCAGCTCAGCTGCGCCTGTTCCGGGTTGAATTCTGTCCCTGAACTCCGTTTTTGCCTTGACTTAGTTATTTAGCTTACGTATAATTAACTATTATTCGTATTATCACCTTCTGATTTGATCGTTGATTTATTCTTTTATTCGTTCTCCCAAATTATCCGTTTTAAAGGTATTTTCGACATAAATCGCCTAATCCATTGTAATTATTGTAATTTTCTTTATTGCCATTTTCTTCATTGTATTTATTGTATCATTTGTGTGTCTTCACATGTAATTGAGCATTAAATCCTACTTCGACCTAATTGTTTGCTAAATTAATTGTTCACTGACTTAGCATTAATTCATATGTTAGGATCAAAACTTGGATGTTGCATTGCATGCATATAATCGACGATATATCGAGTACGAACAACTTCCCTAATCATTAGTAGAGGCCGCTATCGAGGCGGGCGGGATTAGGTGTTCTATCAAAAGAGCTTCCTAATACGTACCCTCACCCCTTACTCCAGATCTCTGCGAACATCCGTGTTCATTGGCATCCACGAGAGTCATTCTAGACATAGAATGCTAAGGGTAACGAGTTCTTGGTGTTCATGTCTCTACTTTGTGTCTTGACATGACACGAGGTATTCGAACGGTTCCAATTTCCCATAAAAATTGGTGGCGACTCCACAAATGCAAACGCTTGTTCCCAAGCGCCCCCGTGGCCCATTGTCCACAGTTTGGCGACTCCGCTGGGGGATAATACACTTACGTGTAGCCAAAAGGGTGAAACTTGAACAAGGTTAGGGAATAGTTTGTACAAGACAATTGTCGGTTTTCATAACTCGGTCTTCTTAGACCGTTTTATTCGGCCTTCCTAGGCCCAACCCAACCCATTCGACCAATCGTCCCGTCTAAATGGTCCTAATTCTTATTTGGGCCGAAGGATGGATAGCGATTGACGTCATCCATACCATGGTACTTACTCTTGTTTGTATCAAGGGCCTTCACTACTTGAGGAAATGGACTAGGAATCGGCCTTACTCTTGTTTGGTACGAGCCTCTCCACAGACTTCGGGTTTGATGGTTCGGTATGGCAACCCACCCTTTAAACCAAAACCCTTTTAAATGCATTCAGCATCCCGTTATAATGCTTGTATAAATGTTTGTACCTTACATGATCACCATTTCTAAACAAAACCATGACATCTTTTTATAAACAAAAAAAATCAAAAATCCTTTTTTAAATGAAAATTTCGAAGAGGCCCATAAAATAGCGCAAAATAAGCCTAAACTCTGTCCATATGTCGAGTCAAACGTCGGGCCTAAAACCCATTTCAAAAAAAAAACTTAAAAAAAAAACAAAAAAAAAACAAAAAAAAACAAAAAAACCAAAAACATTTTCTTAAATCAAAAGATTTTCAAATCGTGTAAATGTAAGTATGTAAATTCAATTGGGCTAAGTTAGAGTCAAAGTTCAAACCGACTATGTCCTAGTCGGAACTCTGTCGAGTCATAAACCCGTCTTCCTTTACATTTTGGGTCTTTTCCAATTCAAGTCAAGTCCTAAGGCGTCACGCCGTCATTTTGGACCCCCTACCCCAATTCAATTAGGGGCTAAACGTTTCCACACCTCGACTCACACACTCGTGGCTAACACATCGAGTCATTCCCATATCCGTTTCTTGAATTCTCCTAGTACACGTTTGGGACACACATACCCGAACCTCGAGTCAAGTCTGTCTTAAACACACGAATTGGAATTAACACGTGTCGCCAATCCCGTCAATCAAGTCAACCACATAAATGTCACTCTGTCAAAGTCAACACTCGAGTCTAAAGGTCAAAGTCAAACACCGTGAATCCAAACACGAGAAGTCACTCACGACATTTCCTGGATTCACAAGTCAAGAGTCTAGTCATCTCGTCGCGTCATGTATCCTTTGTTTGTTGCTCTAGTATGCGTGATCCTATGTTAAATCAAGTCGTAATGCGTATCATTTTCTTCTCGGTAGGAATTCTGCAATTTCCAATGAAAGTATTCAAGAACGTTTATCTATCGTCATCGAGGGACTAAGTACTGCAGTTATTAAGCTCCAGGCCACCATCGAAGACTTGAGTGCTCGTGTCATCAATATGGAAAACAAGATAGATATGATGAAACATTTACCATCTTCTCATACCCCAAGGCCAGGGCATAGCTTCAACACAACTAACCCATCTAAGAAGGCCAATGAAGACAAGGGAGTTAACCTCTTGGAAACTCCACCCAGAAGGCTGGGACGAGCTTATAGGGAATTCGTTGACCTCGGAACCACATATGAAGTAGCTCTACGAAGACTGGTTTCCCAGGGAAAACTTCGTCCAATCGGACCAACCTCAGACCTTGAAAAGATATTCCCTAGATGGAAGGGCGATTCATTTTATCAGTACCATCAAGGTAGGGGACATGATACGGAGGAATGCTTTTGTCTAAAGCATATTATTCAGGATATGATCGAGGATCGCAAGCTTCCTGTGCCACCTTCCGCCAAGAAATCCAAGAAAATCGACCCTCTTGGGTCTAATATCATTAAGCATGATAAAGAACCATCTCTAGATTGCTCTCACCTCCTCGCTCCACATGGTAGTGAAGAAATAAATGTCCTCGAAAACGAAGATATCCAAAATGGAATGCTCATGCTCTCCATTGCCTTCAACAACAAATTTTCCACAATAGAGGGAGCCATTGATAGCCTAAACTCTCGACTTTCCAACATAGAAAACCAGTTTACCGAAATGGGTAAGAAGCTTGATGCCCAACCTCTCAAAATGAAAAGTGTCCAGACAAACCCTCAACTTGACAGTCTTAAGGAGAAAGCAACAAATGGACAATCTATTCTTAGTTCTTCTCATCCGGGAATCAAAATCAATAAAGGCATCCTCATGAATCCTTCGTCAAAGAAACCTAACAACCCTCCAAGGTCATTTACAAAGGCTTCCGAAAATAAGGGCACACCTCCTAGGAAATTTACCAACATCGGTATTAGATACACGGATGCCCTTCGGAGACTCATGGAACAACGAATGTTGAAGCCTATAGGACCTACACCCGAACCAGAAAGGAAATCCAAATTCTGGGATGAGAATTCGTACTGCAAATACCATAGAGGCAAAGGGCATGATACAGAGAAATGTTACAAATTAAAAAACGCCATTCAGGATATGATTGAAAGCGGGAAGTTATCCCTCTCAACTTTTAATTCACAAGACAACTTAGGCAATCCTCATGGATGCACCACCTATCAAGAAACTCTTCTTGATTGTTATCCTTCCAAAGTTCCCAATGATGAGGATGAGGTGCTCAAAGTCAGATGCCAAAGCCAGTTGCTGGAAGAGTAAACGTTCAAGCGTGGGCCGATGATTACGAGTCTAGATCTGAAATCGAGTCAAACTCCGAGTCCGAGTCTTAGGCTTTCTATCTCATATTTGTTCTAGTATCTTTCTCCATTTTCATTCTTAGTGACAACCTGGGGGCTGTCCCACGAGTCACATGTCTTCTCGAGTCTATGTTAAATATATTTCATTTCAATAAAGGTATAATTTTCAATCCACATATTCTTCTATCATATCTCTTCCTTCATCCCTTTTCCTGTGACAACAAGAATTGATTTGAGATATTTAAAAATGAACAACAAATGAATGTGAGTGCACTTAGATGATGTTCCATTCTAAGTTGTAAAGGATCCGAAACTCCGTGTTCATTTTTCTTTACCTATTCCATGTCTGGCAATAGAAACCACAATATACCCCAGTTTAGGACGAGCCTATCTCAAGAGATTCTAGGACAAATCCAGACCATCTCCCTTTTTAACGGTCCATGACGGAAGGCAAGCCCATTCCCCACAATAAACAACCCGTGTTACTAAAGACCAACCCCTTTCACACCAAAGGTGCTAGTCTGACCCAAGTCCATCCAAGACGATACGAGCCATGATGAAAGACAAAAGGCTCAATCAAGAGAAACCAAGATCAATATCCAACACAAATAGGTCAAAAGAAGAAGGCTCAATCAAGCAAAGTCAATATCCAAAGACAACGTTATCTTCAAAAAACCCGAATCAAAAATCTGAGCAATAAGCAGAGATATATTCTAGACGAAGAATCTGAATTTGAATCAAGAACAAGCCTGAAATCAAATACTAAACGGAATACTCCTGAAGTCTATATAAAATCAAGTTACATGGTAGAATCAAGACGTCAACGAAGATGGTCAACTAGCACCCTCACTTAGCCTTTCACACATCACACACCCTAAGTCCTTCTCGAGACCGTTACAGGGAGATAGTTAGGAATTTTGAGAATCCTCTCAAGCTTGTCAAGTATACCCATCCTTTAGGGCCAAGACATGGAAACTTGATCCCACGTCAATTAACCTACCTTTATGTGCTCAGGCTACATCAAGCCAAGAGACTCCATTTCCAAGCTATATTACAAGCCATAACCCCATGAAGCCTTAACTCCACAAAAATCAAGCTCCAGATATTTGTTTCATCAAAGCCTCTTATTACCGAGCTCCACATTCCAAATATCCAATCTAGTTTCACCTTGACCCATACACGGAGTATTCAAATACTTTGCTACCCAGGACGGGACGAACCCAATTCATCCTTAGGGTCCATTCTTAGGTGGGCTCACATGACAGGAATTTTTTTTACAAACTTAATTATACCTCTTTGGTCTATGATCAGAGGGAGCTATCTCAAATCGATTCTTCGAGTCACCAAAGGAATATTACCCTTGTGACCTATGCACTTTAAGGCCCTGACAACATAGCTTAGGCACACACCTGAACTACGAGCATGGTTTGATTTCACCTATTTCAGGTGGATACGTAGGCAGTCCTTTCTTACACAAGAAGGATACAACCGCAACACCCAAACAAAATTAACCAAACCTCAGAACTACGATCTGGTTTGATTTCACTTCACGTGAATACGTAGGCAGTCCTCAAGGACACAACCATCCTCACTCTCAACTTTCAACCTCAAATACCATCCCTTTCCATTTTACAACCTTCCAACCTCAATTAACATCCCTTCCACAACCAACACCTCTATACTGGGGGCTCCTTATTGCCGCCCAGCCTCTTTTTTACCAAATTCCAGAGTCATCTTCTCATCCTGGAGGCTTCTCTTCCAAGATTCCACCCTTCCTTTATTCCTCTAAGTCTAGCTAGTACTCGGTCCGGACAATGACAAAGATCTTAGATCAATTCTCCAAGTCATCGTGCCTCAAGAGAGGTCTCTTTTACAGCAAACGGTGGTAAAAGAAGTCCAAGTAGACAGCTGATCCATGGCTCATGCCTTGCCTTTATATGCCTTCATCATTCTTGCAATTCTTATACCTTTGAAACTGATACGCATTGTCACCTACACTTGGCTAGAGGTTGCGCATACTTAAACAAAGTCTGTCAAAGTTATCCCTGTGTCGCGTCAAATCTAGGTTAGTGTCGCGTCAGTCCAACCTAAGTCTACATTTCGCGTCAGTCCAACCTAAGTCTACATTTCGCGTCACATCCATATGAGGTTTATGTCATGTCAAGTCTTATGTCTAAAGCCCATTGAATATGCATAACGCATTACAAACGACAAATTTCTTCGAACAAGTTTTAAATAACTTTTAAAAAGAAACAACTTTTGAAAACCTATGTGTTTCCTCATTCGAGGTCCATGTGATAATCGCTTACGTGCATATATTAGATTGCATTCTTGTGTGGCTACTAACCATGCAGGTAAGTATTAGAAGCAGTACTTTACCAAGACCTTGCTTGTCACAACGAGCGAGTATTTCCCGACAGGTGTTTCGACACGCCTTCATTATATTTCCCCAAGCGAGAGTAAGCGGATAGACAATCTCTCTCAAGACATGGAAATAAAATCCCGATTATGTTCCCCAACGAGAGTTCACGACCGACAGTCACTTCCTCTCGAGACATGGAGATCACCATCGACCCTACATTCTTCTGAGGTTTGTTTGAAGACGACCCAAGCAGCTTCCCCAGCAGTTCCCAGTTGTGTCCTGCTACCCTTGACATTTTTGTTTCCTCATAGAGTTCGGCAAAGGTGTCGTTCTCCAAAAGTTCCCAGGCCTCCTTCCTTAGGTTCGTAAACCCAAAGTTAGGATTCTTACCCCTAGATTCTTAGATCCCAAATGGCCTCCTTTAGGTTCATAAACCTTTAAGATCCCATACCAAACGTCCTTAGGTTCATAAACCCATAAATCCTTTTGGAGTTCTCGTACCCCTCAGAAAGCTTAAGTGCATGCGTTCAAAACAAGAATTAGTAACCCAGTAAGTTCCTAAACTTAACCCTAGGATCCCAAATCCTCTTAGGTTCACAAGCCTTTAAGTTCTCATACAAGCCTTTCATATACCCAGGTTCATACAACTGGATAAACCCTTCAGATCTTTCAGAAACTTACCTTAATCTTTCAGACAACTCCTTAGATAACCTTTCAGGATAATCCTTCCTTCAGCCTTATCCCTTCAGATAACCTTCCTATATTCAGATAACCTTCAGATACCCTTCAGATAACTCCTTAGATATCCCTTTCAGGATAATCCTTCCTTCAGCCTTATCCCTTCAAGATAAACTTTCATATGTTAATCCTTTCAGTAACCTTCAAATAACCCCTTTTCAGTTAAGTCCCCTTTCAGCCTTCCCTTTAGAGAGAACTATCCCTTCAGTCCTTCCCTTTAGAGAGAATTATCCTTCAGCCTTCCCTTTAGAGAGAATTATCCTTCAGCCTTCCCTTTAGAGAGAGATAGCCTTCAGAGTTAGCCTTGAGAAGTATTAAGAAGTTTCTTCATAATCCTTGTGATCCCTAATGCCTTCAGACACCAAGTTATCTTCAGACCAAAGAGTTTTGCCGAAGCGTCTTCAGTTCCGTTTCACCCAGGGGTATCTCAGGTATGGTCTCTTCTTATGGTCAAGTGCGAGCCTCCTTACGTAGTCTAATGGACTTTAAACGACCCTCCCCGATAGTCGACAGACTCTAAAATGTTCCCGACGACAGGTCCTTGGCTCAGACCCCTTGAGCCACCTCGCGTCGCCATAGTCGTCAGGTTGTAATCTTCGATTGACCTGATGGCTATACTTTGACTTTCGCCTTGTCCAAGCCTCAGTCAAAGTGGGGGCTCTGTAGATACCTCATTTCTGCACCTCCCGCAAACCACCCGGTGATGATTGGGCCGCATGTTTGGTACGCGGAACGATTTGTGACAGTTCGTAAGTTTATCGTCAAGTGATTGCTCAAACATTAATGTCTACCTCATAGTTATCATCTACGTGCCGGTACGGTCGTTTTGGCAGTAATTAGAGTACATTTGGAGTCCGGGTCAAAAACCGTCTTTATTTCTATAAACCGTCAAAATCCCGAGTCAAAGCAATGGGCTTGTCTACCTAAGGTTAGGGTGTAATACAATGTTGAGATTATATCTCATTTTGAGTCACATGTCACTTCATTAGGCTAAACTAAAAGTTTACATTACAAAATGTGCATTTCATTTAGTCAAATTGACAACCCGACCTTTAGGCCCACTTTTCGAGGTGATAACAACTTTGTTGGGTCAGGCCTATTTCATAGAAAGTTCTAGATCTCTTTCTTAGCTTTCCAACGCCACCGAAATCACCTTAATCCGAGTCTTGTAGAGAAAGTTATGCCTAAAATACGACAGGCTGTCAAACGCGTTTTCTACGCGCGAGGAAACCTACCGGGAAAGGACGCGACAAGTCTTTGCGCCTCTTCCAAGTGACACAGCACCTGCTGCGCCTTTTCCCAGGGTTTTCTTTTTGTCCAAGTTTCCGTGTTTTAACCTAAGTCGGTTATTTCCGGATCTTTCCTTCCGTATCCTACTCTTACCATATTTCCGTCGTGTGATTAGTATAAATAGGGAGCTTCGTTCCTCATATTTCTCACGCGAGTGTCCGCCCTTCTTTTCTCCCTTTGCATTCTAGACTTTTGTTCTTACTTTTTGGCGTCTACGTGCTTGAACTTTCGACCACGTAAGCTCGGATCCTTCTGAGTACCAGCCTCGTTTGCATGACCGACCAATTTGACCAACTACACAATAATCAACTTAATTAATTAATCGTTTTCCTCTTACGAGGGCACTTTCTTTGCATTCGCGTCGAGCATCACTAATCGATATCTTAGTCCTTCTCGTTTCGTCAACATGTAAGTCTGAGGGTGTAAATTCTCTCTTTTATTATTGTTATTTACTTTTTGTATCATTTTGTAAGGTTTATGTCGAAAATACCAATTAAAACCGATTTCTAAAGCCTTGTTTAAAACCTCTTTTTACGGATTTCCAGTAGACAAACCGTCGAGAAAGGACGCAAAGAATCGTTGCGCCTCTTGAAGAAGCGCATTCTCTTTGCGCCTCTTCGTGAGGCTGCCGCAGTTCCTGCTTCCTTTCTTCTTCCTTCGTCCTCTGTAATTCGTTGTTCGTTTTGTTTTATTTGTTTTCGTCAATTCTTTGATACAATAGCCTAATAACCTCACATGTATATCGTTTATCATCTTTAACACGTTTTATTCACCATAAATCCGACTTAAATCCCAAATAATCTCATATTTGCGGGTTTTCGTCTTTAAAATCAATCCGGGTTGTAGAAATTCGATTTGTTCATATTGAGTTTCTGTAATTCGATCCTTTGATATATTCTCATCTGTCTATTATGCATGTTCGTCATTAATTTGTCATTAATTCATCATGTTTAGTTTATTTCATTCACCCCATGTCATTAATCCATCATTCTTTCATGTAATAATCCGTCTTAATTCCGTCTTATCCGTGTTTTATTGTTTTATGACCCTTAATCACATGTAATTAATCCACTAATCACTTTCATCCGAGTAAATAATTTAATCAATCGTTAAATTTACCAATAAGTGTTAACAACACGTAATTAAAAACTACACGAATTGAGTCGAGAACAGACGCAAAGAATCGCTGCGCTTATTCCAAGAGACGGCTCACCACTTTGTTCGGTTGAATTACTCCCCGAACTCCGTTTTTGCCTTGACTTTTAGTTATTTAGCTTACGTATAATTAACTATTATTCGTATTATCACCTTCTGATTTGATCGTTGATTTATTCTTTTATTCGTTCTCCCAAATTATCCGTTTTAAAGGTATTTTCGACATAAATCGCCTAATCCATTGTAATTATTGTAATTTTCTTTATTGCCATTTTCTTCATTGTATTTATTGTATCATTTGTGTGTCTTCACATGTAATTGAGCATTAAATCCTACTTCGACCTAATTGTTTGCTAAATTAATTGTTCACCGACTTAACATTAATTCATATGTTAGGATCAAAACTTGGATGTTGCATTGCATGCATATAATCGACGATATATCGAGTACGAACAACTTCCCTAATCATTAGTAGAGGCCGCTATCGAGGCGGGCGGGATTAGGTGTTCTATCAAAAGAGCTTCCTAATACGTACCCTCACCCCTTACTCCAGATCTCTGCGAACATCCGTGTTCATTGGCATCCACGAGAGTCATTCTAGACATAGAATGCTAAGGGTAACGAGTTCTTGGTGTTCATGTCTCTACTTTGTGTCTTGACATGACACGAGGTATTCGAACGGTTCCAATTTCCCATAAAAATTGGTGGCGACTCCACAAATGCAAACGCTTGTTCCCAAGCGCCCCCGTGGCCCATTGTCCACAGGGAGCAGGATGTTGGCGCTGATCTGGCTAAGAGTGAGGAGCAGGTTGTTGATGTTGCTGCTGTTTCTAAGGAGAAACAGTGATAAATATTTTCAGTTGGTATTTTGGCCCATCTAGGGGGGATGTCCATGGACAAACATTTATTTTTCTTCTTTTCCTGTTTTGGGTCAGGGAGGTTGTCCCTGGCTTTTATGAATATTTTGGCACCTTTGCCCCAGGGGGTAAAGTTTTTTATTAATATAGGCACCTGCACATTATTTTTGTTTTAATTTGTTATGAGTATTTCAACCAAGTATAGTTTTTTGCTATAATGGTTGAAGGGGTGGAAAATCCGGCCTGTCAGGAGGGCTTATATCCCCTGCCTAGCTGGAGGAGTTGGTATTCGGCCTGTCAAGAGGGCATTTAGACTGATGGTCGGGATAAAACACCCTTGCACCTGTCTTGCTGTGTCTAGCCGGTTGTAATCTGTGGCAGCAAACCTAGTCAGGTCACGCAATTATTTCATGCCTGATTGGTCCTGACTCTTTACTGTATCTGGTAGTGGTTACCAACTCGTCAGGCACGGTTAAGTACGGAATTTTTGTTTCAGGAATATACAGTAGAGTAGCCCTCAATCCTGAATATTTATTCATATAATCTTCCATTATGTATAATTGTTCAAGATTCAAAAAGTAAATAGATGGGTTAGTTGATCAGATATAAAATACAGACAAGGCATGTAAAACATGTAGTTCATCACATAGCATGTTGGGTTGAGTGGTGATTGAATTTATACCTGATTGTAGCCTGATCTTTACATATGGAATAATTTTAAATGAGTTACATTCCAGGATCTTGGGATCATTTCCCCTTCTAGCGTTTGGAGCCTGTATGCTCCTTGTCCAACAATTGAATCAATTAAGTAAGGGCCTTCCCATGTGGGAGCCAGTTTGCCTGCTGATTTTTCTTTTTTATTTGGGAATACTTTGCGTAGGACAAAGTCTCCTTCTTTAAAGACCCTGACCCTGACGTTTTTATTGTAAGTCCTGGCGACTGCTTGTTGATATGATGCCATCCTGATTTTGGCAGCATATCTTAATTCTTCTGTCAGGACCAAGTTGTCTTGCATCAGGTCTTTGTTTGCTTCAACGTTGTTCAGGCTGCATCTGGATGTTGGTACTCTTACTTCCGCGGGGATGAGCGACTTCACGACCATACACCAGGGAGTAAGGTGTTTGGCACATTGCGTTTTTGGAGTTGTCATGTCGCCCATAATAATAATGGAAGTTCTTGACCCATCCGCCTCGTCTTCTTTTTAGCTTCTTTTTTAGGCAGCTTATGACTACCTTGTTGCTTGACTCCGCCTGGCCATTAGCTTTTGGATATCCAGGGGTTGATGTTACCAGGTTGATATTCCATTCTTGGCAGAATGCTTGGGTCCTTTTCCCCACGAATTGAGTTCCGTTGTCACATACTATTTCTGATGGGACTCCATATCTGCAAATAATGTTTGTCCTGATAAAGGATATTACTTCTTTTTCGGTTACTTGCCTGAAAGAATCAGCCTCAATCCATTTGGAGAAATAATCAGTCATAGCTAGCATGAAGACTTTTTGTCCTGGAGCTACAGGCAATTTTCCCACAATATCCATGCCCCACTTTATGAATGGCCAGGGTGCGGAAATTGAATGAAGGAATTCAGATCGCTGATGTATGATTGGTGCATGAATTTGGCAGGCTTCGCATTTTGAAGAGTATTCCGGCGGTCGGCCCTCGGTGTAGGCCAAGATGTGCTTTGTCACGAGAACTTTGCTTGCCAGGCTCTTTCCTCCTTTGTGGTTGCCACAATGTCCATCATGCATTTCTTGAAGTACTAGTTTGGCTTCGTCGGGCTCCAAGCATCTCGGGTAGGGTCCGACTGCGATCTCTTGAACAAGGTGTTATTGATGATAGCATAAGTTGAAGCTCTAATTTTAAAAGCCCTTGCTTCATGTCTCCCCTGAGGCGGTATTCCTCGGAGAAACCAATCATAATAGGGTTTAGTCCAAGAGTTATTGTCTGATTGACAAGATTGACTGTTGTTTTTTCTTGATGGTTGGCTCTAATAAGTGCACAATTGGTATTTTGTCGAAAAACAGTGGGGGTGAAATTTGAACCTAGGCTGGCGAGCATCACCAGGTATTCAGTCTCTCTTGATATTTGATCTATGTCAAATAAAGCAAATTTAGCGGTAAGGTTTTTTGCATATTCTAAATACGAAATCATTTTTGCATCCTTAGCCGTATAAATTCCCTTTATTTGATTAGCAATTAATAGTGAGTCAGTTTTTACCTTGAGGTTTTGAACACCGAGGTCTAGACATACCTTTAAGCCTGCTATCAGGGCTTCATATTATGCTTCATTGTTGGTAGCTTTGAACTCACAGCTTACAGCCTGGGCTATCACGTCTCCCTGTGGTGATTTAAGTACTAGTCATAACCCTGTCCCCCTGGCGTTGGATGCCCCATCTATGAATAGGGTCCATTCTTGGTCTAGGGTTTTATTTTCTAGTTGGTTGACCTCTTTTATTAGGCCTGGTTCGAGGTTAGGGCTGAAATCAACCACAAAGTCTGCTAGGGCATGCGATTTGATCACTGCCCTGGGTTCAAAATAGATGTCATATGTGCTAATCTGTACTGACCATTTGGCCATCCTGCCTGAAAGTTCAGGTTTACGCAGGACAGATTTTATGGGCAGGTTGGTCCTGACTATAATGGGGTGACTTTCAAAATAGGGTCTCAACTTGGTACATGACATAATTAAAGCTAGAACGTATTTTTCAAGTAGTCCATACCTCAACTCAAAGATCTAGCGAGGCTTTTACTTACATAGTAGACGGATGTTGCTTTGCCCGTCTTGTTCTTTCATCGATCGCGCGATCGGCTTTGTCGTGATGATAGGTATATCTTGACAGAGGTTCTCCCTTTTACGGCATAGCCGATGGGGTGGAGATGACAAATAGGATTTTAGATCCTGAAAGGCTGCCTCATGCTCATCCGTCAACTGGAATTGTTTATTCTTCCTGAGGAGTTTGTAGAATGTTTTACATCTCTCAGAAGGTCTTGATGTGAAGCGGTTCAGGGCAGCTACCCGGCCTGTCAATTTTTGGATATCCTTGACAGACTTGGGTGACTGTAGTTCCAGGATAGCCTTTATCTGTTCAGGGCTGGCTTCTATGCCTCTCTTTGTGACCATATATCCAAGAAATTTGCCTGCAGAGACTCCAAAGTGGCACTTTGCAGGGTTTAGCTTCATGTTATACTTTTCTAATATCTCAAATGCTATTTCTAGATGCTTCACATGATCTTCTGCATTCTTGGATTTCACCACAATGTCGTTTATGTATACTTCCATGATGTCACCTATTTGGTCTTTAAACATCATGTTGACCAGGCGCTGGTACGTTGCCCTTGCATTCTTCAGGCCGAAAGGCATGGCATGTAACAAGATATATGCCTCGATGCCTAATGAATGCAGTACTCTCCTGGTCAGCAGGGTGCATCTTTATTTGATTGAATCCACTGGAAGCATCCATGAATGTCAGCATTTCGTGGCCTGCTATTGCGTCTACCATGGCATCAATATGAGGCAGGGGGAATGGATCTTTAGGACAAGCTTTGTTCAAGTCAGTGTAGTCTACACAGACTCTCCACTTTCCATTCTTTTTCTGCACAACGACTACGTTAGCCAGTCATTCAGGGTACATTACTTCCCTGATCATCCCCATATCCAAGAGTTTTTCTACTTCTTCATTTATTATGGTGTTTCTTTCAGCTGCAAATTTGCGTCTTTTCTGCTGTACAGGCTTAAAAGATGGGTCAACATTGAGCTTATGAGTAATTATATCAGCACTAATTCCAGTCATGTCAAAATGTGACCAAGCAAACCAAGATGATTTATTTTTAAGGAATTTTACCAATTCAGGCCTGACACTATCTGGTGCGTCAGAACCTATCAAAACATACCTGTCAGGGTACTTAGGGTCTAGGATTACCTCATCTATTTCCATTCTGGGAGGTGCTACATAAGTGCTCTGACAGGGTACTGTAATTGCTATGCCAGGGAACCCGCCTTGGAAGGCTTCAAGGCTCAGCTGTGTAGCATTCTGGGCATCTTGTGATCCCCTTTGATTATGGCTATGCCCTAGTCTGTTGGTATCTTGATACACTGGTGATAGGTTGATGGTACGGCCTTGACATTGTGAATCCAGGGTCTACCCAGGATAGCGTTGTAGGATGACAGGCAGTCAAGGACTCCAAATTTCTCATAAGATGAGACTCCTTCCACGTAGGTTGGGAGGTGTATTTCTCCTAAGGTGCTCCTGGTTTCACCGCTGAATCCTACTAGGACGCTAGATTTCTTGGTGATTTGATCCTCGTTTATCTTCATGGCTTTCAGTACGTCAAGCATGATCAGGTTCACTGAGCTGTCTCCATCTACCAGGATCCTTCTTACTGTGGTTGTTCCAATCTGCATAGAAATTACCAGGCCATCATGATGGACATCAGGTATGCCCACCAGGTCACAATCATTGAAAGTGATTGTTGAGACAAGATCCGCTTGCCAGGGGTGATACGATCCTTGGTGTCCTGGCTATCTTCTTTCTTCTTTGAACTTGTCAGGCCGCAAATCTGTGAACCGCCAGATATGAATTTTACTTCATAGAGTGGTGGTGGTGGAGGGAGATTACGATCCTGCTTATGCTCCTGACTTTCCTTATCTTGGTTTGCGTTCCTGCCTTTTGTCTTGATCAGATCTTTCAAGTATCTTGACTTCAGCAGGTAGGCTACTTCCTTCCTTAGGGTGAAACAATCATCCGTGGTGTGTCCAATATCCATGTGAAATTCGCACCATTTTGAATTGTCTCTTCTGGGATTTGGATTTTCTGACTTCCTGGCCCATCTAACAGATGATCCCATGTTGTCAAGTCTCTGGATTAATCCTGCAATATCAACACTGAAGTTATGTTCGGAGATAAGTGGATAAACTTTAACCTTACCTTGATATTCATAAGCCAGGTTGACTTCTGACTGATCTGGCCTGGAATATGGAGTAGGTCTAAAGTTGTTCCCTTTGTTGGTTTTCCTATTGCTCCTTTCATGATCCCTTGGTCTACTGAGTGATCCAAGTTTGTAGCTTTTATCTTCTTCCAGCCTGATGAAAGCAAGAGTCTTGGCCTGAACATCTTCGAAGGTGTGGTAGGGATACTTAGTGAGTTCGCTGTATAAGTCACTGTATGGTAGTAACCCCCGTCTCGAATGCCTCCACTTTCTTTGTTCAACGTCACACCTGGGTATAGACACTTTCTCTTGGTTGAATCTTGCAAGGATTGTCCTGAGAGTTTCATCAGGCTTCTGTGTAACTCGGTAAAGGTCACTGGATCGTTTCTCCAACTCCCTGCTACTTACAAACTTCTGGTTGAAATTGTTGATCAGGTTGGCAAGGGAATGGATGCTGCCAGTTGGCAGGTTGATGTACCATTGCAGGGCAGGGCCAGTCAGGGTCGTTCCAAATCCCTTGCACATGCAAACTTATCTGAACTCGCTGGGAATAGATGCAGCCAACATTTTCTGCTTGTAAAGAGCCACGTGATTTTGTGGATTCGTGGTTCTATCATAGACCCTCATGGATGGAATTGTGAATTTTTTTGGTAGGTCTACTTTTGCTATTTCGTCTATGAAAGGCGAATCAGCATAGCTATCAGGGGCAGCTTCTTCCATGCTGGCAGGTACTCCTGGTATTTTATCGAATTTTTCATTAAGTTTCTTAATCTCCTGAACTACTGCCATCATGATGGCTGCTGCAGATTCATCAGGTTTCTCTTTATCATCATCTTTTGGTTCATCATCACCATCTACGTTAATGACTTTAGGAATACTTGGGCTCCCAAAGCTGGAAAATCAATGTTCTTAATGATTAATGAAAACGGGGTTCCTGGTTGGAATCTAGAGCCTGCCCCTTGGGTTTTTTCCAATTTTTGCTTCAGGCCGACTCGATTCTTTCGGTTGCGGGATTTACTGCTTGATTTGGGCCACTTTTTCTTTCAGGCTTTCCAATTCAGCGATTTTTTGGAGAGCTGCATTCAATTGTTCTTCAACGGTGGGTTAGGCCATTTTTGTAGGTTTTTGAGTTTTTGTAAGATAAGAAAAAAGGATTTAAAGAGCTAGATGCCCCACGGTGGGTTAGGCCGTAGCCAATTGTTTTGTGTGGATTTTGCGCAGGGCCAAATCAGGTCAGGGTGAAACTGTGTAGGGTCAACTAGCTCTAGGTAGTTTGTTGGTCAGGTCGTCAGGGTATAATAACAAGCTGTAAAAGAAATAATAATAATAACAAGACAAGCAATTTTGTACGTGGAAAACCCTTGAATGGGAAAAAACCACGGGCACCAAGCCAGGAGAGGATTTCACTATGTAATTTGGGAGAATAATTATATGATAATAACAATGTTTATATTTCTCTATGTATTTCGTATGTTTCTTCTTGCGTATGAATGAGATCCCTTCTGAAATCTTCAAAGTGTTCCTTATATTGTCTTCTTCCCTGAACGGCTGCTTGATCTGGTATTAAAGGCAGAATATTCTCCATAATTACCAGTAATAATTGCTAAATATCTCCCCCTTAATTATCGCATTTACCGCATAATCTTCACATTTAATGCTGCGTATATAATTCCTTTATAACACGCGTATATGGTCTAATATCGTCCTGATATTTTGACCGTTGTCCTCTCCATGGCCTGGCGCCTATCTTCATGTGCCCTGATAGCCTAGCACCCTGACAGCCTGGCAGTCAGGTTCAGGTGAGATACTCATCAGGAAGGTCTGCGGATTTCCAGGCCTAACAAGCATCATTTGAAGGTTAGAGGTCTCCTTCCTAGTGAGGCTGAGGTTTGGGTTCCAAAAAGTAGTCCAATCAGTGCCAATTGGTGCAGTCCTGGCTGGTTTTGCATTTTTAAATGGCCGTTCAAGGGGGGTTGTAAGCTTCCTTTTACTCCATTCATGATTGATATTATGAGGGCTATTAAGGTTGCCCATTTCCAACTCATGGCTATGGTTTGGAAAATTGTTCAATCCGTTGAACATTTGTATGCCAAGCATAACTTGGTGATTACTGTTGAAGATTTCAAAAATGTCTAGCACCTGAAGAGTAATACTACTGGGTGTTTCAATTTTCACGTCCGGGCGAAGATGGCTCACTTGATAACCAATTTTGATTCAGGCGATGACAAGGGTTGGGCCACAACTTATATGTTTGTCAGGGCAGAATCTATTGCCCCTGACCTGGACTATCTCAGTTAACCAGCTGTGGAGGATGGTAAGTATTTCCCTACATACAATTTAGAACATAGTGATTTATACAAAAAAAAAAATTAATACAAATTTACCTGTATTGTACTTCAGTGGTTGATTGGGCTTATGATCCTGATGCTGAAGGGTCGGCTGATCGTATTGCATCCTTCATGGCCCTGTCAGAGGAGGAGAGGACTTGGCCTACTTGCCTTGGCCAAGAGCCTCTGCCTCATTTTAAGAAGGCTAAATTGAGTACTTACAAGGCTGCTAAGGGTGTTAAGGCTTTAGGGGCATCAACATCTGGAAGTAAGTTTCATCCTCATGTGTTGATATTTATGCTTGAGCATACGTTAGTATTGCTGATATAGGATTTGGTCGTGTAGCTACCAGGGCTTCTGCAAGGATTGCTGGTTTTGGCCTGTCTATAGTGAAGGCAGGGATTTCCCAAATTACTGGGGAGAAGTCTCGGAGCAGTGAGGCTACTAGAAGTGATAGTACTCTTCAAATTCAGGTTCCTACTCATCAGACTCAACTGGTGTCCCCTCCGCAGGCTGTGGGTGATCTTGATGAATCCAGGCAGGCTATCAAAAGGAAAAGGCAGGAAGAGGTTTCTGAAGGGGTTGTGGCTGTTGGTGATGGTGTAAGCAAGGTTAGGGAAGTCAGGGCCAGGCTTAGTGATGTAAAGTTTGCCAAGGAGCAGATCCAAGCTCATTCCTTCTTGGTTGATGATCCTTACTCCATGTACCAGGCTGAGGAATCGTCCGCCCAGGTTATGGCTGCCATGTATCATTCCAGGGATTGTGCTGTCAACTTGGTTGTCATGCTGCAGGGGGTATAACTCCTTTTTCCCGGTCTTCATTTTTGTTTTTCGATTTTTAGTCCTGCTCTTTCTTACATGCTCGTGATTTCGTTGCAAAATGTGAATGACATGTTGAGGGGTGCTTGTAAATTAAAATCCTCTAATGCCAAGAATAATCTCCTAGACTAGGAGGTGCAGTGTTTGAAGAAGGATGTTGAAGCTTTGAAGACTGACTTGGAAGCATTAAAAGAGGAAAATGAAGCTTTAAAGAAGGATAACGAGGCAGGCAAAGCAAAGTTGGTTGTTGAAAGGTCCAAGCTGTGGTCTGCTCAGAATGCAGTGAAATCTGTCCAGGCAAAACTTGTTGCTGTCCAGGATGAGCTCAAAGCTGAAAAGCAGGCTATGCAGGATCTTCTGAAAGCAAATAAGGAGCTGGCTGTTAAAAGGAATACGGTGCAAAGCAGGTATAAGGATGCTGCCCTGTACTTCTTTGGCAAAGGTCGGGTTGATGTTGTGAAAGAGCCTGTTGAAGTCAGGCCGTAATGAATCCTGAGCAAGAGATGGCTAACCTTAATACTGCCTACCCTGATCTCCACAAACTGCATGCTGATGATGAGGTTGACTCTCCTCCTACTAAGGACAGGAGTGATTCTGGCGGAGGTGAAGCTGATGAGGATGATGATGAGGAAGAGATTGATGATGAAGGAATTGGTTCTGCTACCGCCTCCAAGGAAGGCTAAATCTTTTGTTTAGGATAAGTTTTTGGCCCATCCAGGGGGGATGTTCCCTGGACAAAACTTTGAATATTTAGCTAGCTTTTGGCCCATCCAAGGGGGATGTTCCCTGGACAAAACTTTGCGTTTGATTTTTACGTGCTGTGAATGAGTATGCAATTTGAAGCAGCTCTTTTGATTTCCTCTATTTGCATGACTTGAAATTTTGTACTTGTTAAGATGACTCCTGTCAGGAGGGCTTATGGCCCTCAACCTGTTTAGGGGCTTATGGCCCTCAGCCTGTCTGGAGGGCTTTTTGGGAACGAGGGGAAGTTGCCTTTCAGGAGGGCTTATGGCCCTCAACCTGTCAGGAGGGCTTAAGACAAGTTGTCCGGATTTATTTCACCATCTTACCTGTCTTTTGTACTGAGCTCAGTTTTTTTTATGTATTTTTGGATGTGACAAAATGTTGAGATTTTAGTGATCTCTATTTGTCATAGTTTGTGAGGCATTTCTGAGATGCTTATTCAGATGGAGTGGCCCTCAATCCTGAATATTTGTTTAAGCAGACAAGTATATGATGCTGAATAGTTGCAGGAAAGCGTAACACAAGTTTTCAGGATTCAATATAATGACTTGAAATGTATAAATAATTGGGAAGTTCAGGTTGTCAGGCAATTTCAAGTAGCAATAAATCACATAGCAAAAAACATGGATCATTTTATTCAGGACAATTACACGTAGAAGCATGCCAGGTAAGAGATAGGGTTGATAGCCTTACCTGGTTCAGGCAAAAACTAAAAGTGCTTATACATAAAATAGTTTTAAGTGAGAGACATTCTAGGATCTGGGGATCATTTCTCCGTCCAGGATCTGAAGTTTGTAAGCTCCCTGACCTAATATTGAATCGATCGGGTAGGGATCTTCCCATGTAGGGGCAAGCGTGCCTGCATTCTTGTCCTTTGTATTTGGAAAGACCTTTCGTAGGACTAGGTCCCCTTCCCTGAATACCCTGATATGAAAATTTTTAATGTAGCTTCTGGCTACCGTTTGCTGGTAGGATGTTATTCTAATCTTGGCTGCATCTCTTAGCTTTTCAGCCAAGGTCAGGCTGTCTTGCATCAAAGGCTGATTTTCCTCAATAGTATTCAGGCTGCATCTGGAAGTGGGCACGTGGATTTTCGCTGGAATTACTGCCTCACAGCCATAGACCAGGGAGTAAGGTGTCTGGTCAGTTGATGTTTAGGGTGTAGTTCTGTCAGCCCAGAGGACTAGAGGGAGTTCTTCGGCCCATCTGCCTTTTCTTTCATTCAGTTTCTTTTTCAGGAAATTAATCACCACTTTGTTGCTGGATTCGGCTTGGCCATTAGCTTTTGGATAGCCTGATGTCGAGGTCATCAGGTTGATGTTCCATTGTGCACAAAAGGCCATTGTTCTCTTTCCCACAAATTGTGTGCCATTGTCACAAACTATTTCTGAGGGGATGCTATAACGACATATGATATTTCTTTTGATGAATGATATGACGTCCTTCTCTTTGATTTGCCTGTATGAGTCAGCTTTTATCCACTTGGAAAAGTAATTAGTCATAGCTAGCATATAAGCTTTTTGCCCAGGGGCTTGTGGTAACTTGCCTACAATATCCATCTCCCACTTCATGAATGGCCAGGGGACTGAGATGGAATGTAGTAGTTCAGGTGGTTGATGAATGAATGGGGAGTGAAGCTGACATGCTTCGCACTTCGATCTATAAGCCAGGGAATCAGCCCTTAAGGTTGGCCAGAAGTAGCCTGTCCTTAGAACTTTGCTTGCCAGGCTCCTGCCTCCTTTGTGATTTCCACAGTATCCGTCATGTATGTCCTCAATGACTTATTTGGCCTCCTGTGGTTCCAGGCATCGCAGGTAAGGTCCAGCTTGAGACTTTTTAAACAATGTGTTACTGATGATGGTGTAGGTGGAAGCTTTAATTCTTAGGGCTCTTGCTTCATGCCTGTCTTGGGGTAATATCCCGTGCAAGAACCAATTGTAGAATGGTTTGGTCCAGGATTTTGTGTCCTCAATGATGGGACAAGTTTGGTCAGGCTTTGTAATGGCCGGTTCAAGCAGGTGAACAATGGGTATCTTGTTGAATACAACATGGCTGAAATTTGATCCCAGGTTGGCTAGGTCATCAGCCTGGGTATTTAAGTCCCTTGATATTTGATCAATGTCAAATGAACTAAACTTTGTGCAAAGGTTTTTAACATATTCTAGATATAGAATCATTTTTGAATCCTTTGCAGCATAGGTTCCTTTGACTTGATTTGAAATTAAAAATGAGTCAGTTTTTACCTTGAGATTTTGCACGCCAAGATCTATACATACCTTGAGTCCAGCTATCAGGGCTTCATATTCAGCTTCATTGTTTGTTGCTTTAAATTCACAACTAACAGCCTGAGCTATTATATCTCCTAGTGGTGATTTTAGTACTAACCCTAAGCCAGTTCCTTTCATATTGGTTGCTCCATCCACATGCAGGATCCAATCCTGGTCTGATTTTTGGGTGTTGACCTCTTTTATTAGGTCTGGTTCTAGGTTGGGACTGAAATCAGCCACAAAGTCTGCTAAGGCCTGGGATTTTATTGTTGTCCTAGGTTCAAATGTGACATCACAAGTACTAAGTTGGACTGACCATTTTGCCATTCTGCCTGATAATTCAGGTTTTCTCTGGACGGATTTAATAGGTAAATTGGTCCGGACTATTATTGGGTGACTCTCAAAGTAAGGTCTGAGTTTTGTGCAAGATACAATTATTGCAAGTACATATTTTTCAAGCAATCCGTACCTTATTTCTGCATCCATAAGGCATTTACTTACATAATAGACGGGGTGCTATTGGCATTCAATTTCTTTGACCGGGACTCCACTTACTACTGTTTCAGTGACTGACAGGTAAACTGTCAGGGGTTCTCTTTTGTTTGGTTTGGCCAGTAATGGTGGAGTGGCCAGGTAGGTTTTTAATTCCTGGAAGGCTTTTTGTGTTCAGGCATCCATTGGAATGACTTATTCTTCCTGAGCAGGTTATAGAATGACTTGCATCTTTTGGATGACCTGGATTTGAATATGTTCAGGGTTGCAACTCTTCCTGTCAACCTCTGGATATCCTTGACTGATTTAGGTGACTCTAGTTCCAGGATGGCTTTTATTTGTTCTGAATTGGCTTCAATTCATCTCTTTGTCACCATGTATCCTAGGAACTTGCCTGACGAGACTCTGAAGTGGAATTTAGAGGGCTTGAGTTTCATGTTGAATTCCTCCAGAATTTGAATGCTACTTCCAGGTCCTTCACATAATCTTCAGCCTTTTTTTATTTGACCACCATGTCATCTATGTAGACTTCCATTATGTAACCAATTTGATCTTTGAACATCATATTTACCAGGCGTTGATAGGTTGCCCCTACATTCTTCAGGCCAAAGGGCATTGCAGTGTAGCAATATATGCCTCTTTCCGTGATGAGTGTAGTGTTCTCTTGATCAGCTGGATGCATTTTGATTTGATTGAATCCACTTGAGGCATCCATGAATGTCAGCAGTTCATGTCCAGCTGTAGCATCCACCATTGCATCAATATGAGGGAGTGGAAATGGATCTTTTGGGTAGGCTTTGTTTAGGTCTCTGTTGTCTACACAGACTCTCCATTTGCCATTTTTCTTTTGCACCACAACCACATTAGCGAGCCATTCAGGGTACATTACTTTACTGATCATTCCCATGTCCAAAAGTTTGTCCACCTCTTCATTAATGATTGTGTTGCATTCAGGGGCAAATTTCCCCCTTTTCTGCTGCATAGGCTTGAAAGAAGTGTCAATATTGAGCTTATGGGTAATCACATTAGCATCTATGTCAGTCATATCAAAATGTGACCAGACAAAACATGTATATTTACTTTTAAGAAAACTTACATGTTCTGACCTGACATTATTAGGAACATCAGATCCTACCAGTACATACCTGTTAGGATACTTAAGGTCTGGGATTACTTGAGCTGTTTCCATTTGAGTCTGTGCCACATAAGTGCTCCTGACTGGGTACTGTAATTGCTAGGCGAGTGACTTACCTGCCTTGGAAGGTTTTAATGACTCTATGTAGCATTGTTGGGCGGATTTTTGTTCACCTTTGATTGTTGCTATTCCCCATTCTGTTGGAATTTTGACACGCTGGTGGTAGGTTGAAGGAATGGCTCTGATATTATGGATCCAAGGCATGCCCAGGATTACGTTATAGGATGAAAGGCAGTCTAGGACTCCAAATCTTTCATATGATGAGACTCCTTCAACGTAGGTTGGTAGCTAGATTTCCCCTAGAGTGTTCTTGGTTTCACCACTGAATCCTACTAGGACATTTGACTTTTTATGATCTGATCATCGTCAATCTTCATGGCTTTTAGGATATCAAGCATGATCAGGTTGTCTGAGCTGCCACCATCTACTAGAATCCTCAGGACACGGGAAGTACCGATTTGCATGGTGATGACCAGGCCATCATGTTGTAAATATGAAATTCTCTGCATATCAGTGTCGTCAAAAGTAATTTGAGGTAAATTTCTAGGTTTAAAAGGAGATTTCATTTTGGACTCCCTGGCTATTTTCTTTGCAGTCGAGCTAGTCAGGCCACAAATTTCTGAACCTACATTGATGAATTTGACTTCATAGATTGATGGCGCTGAAGGCAGATCACGTTTTAGTCTTTCCTGATCCTTTCTTGATCCATTGTCATCCTTGTTCTTTGACACCATTAAATATTTCAGGTATCCTTTCTTTAGGAGGTAAGTCACTTGTCTGCGTAGGCTCAGGCATTCTTCTGTGGTGTGCCCTATGTCCATATGGAATTCACACCATCTGGTTGTATCTTTCCTGAGTTAGTGTTGTCTGTCTTTTTGGACCATTTGACGATGTCTCCCATGTTGTTAAGCCTCTTGCTGAGTCCTGCAGTATCAACAGAGAAGTTATATTCCTGAATAGGTTGATAAGTATAGGAGTTACCTCGTTGCTCATGAGCATAGTTACCTTATGATCTGTCAGGTCTAGTATAGGGAGATGGCCTGGAGCTACTTCCTCTATGGTTGGAGCTTTTCCTGCTAGACCTTTCATAGCCTGCCACACTGTTTAGGGTTTCTGCTTTGAAGTTTTTATCATCTTCTAGCCTGATATAGCCAAGTGCTTTTACCTGCACGTCTTCAAAAGTGTGGCAAGGGTTCATGGTCAGCTCATCGTAGAAATCACGATCCAGTGGTAGCCCTTGCCTGAATGCTTCCACAGCTGTTCCAACGTCACATCTAGGGATTGAAACTTTCTTCCTATTGAATCTGGTCAAGAATGCTCTGATTGTTTCGTCAGGCTTTTGCTTGATTCGATACAAGTCACTGGATCTTTTCTCGAACTCCTTGCTGCTGGCAAACTGATGGTTGAATGAATTTATCAGGTTTGCAAAGGATCTGATGCTTCCATTTGGCAGGTCTATGTACCATTGTAAGGCGGGCTCGACCAGGGTTGTTCCAAAGCCCTTACACATGCATACTTGTCCTAGTTCATTAGGTATAGAGGCTGACAACATCCTCTACTTGTAGTAGGCTACATGGTTTTATGGATATGCAGTTCCATCATAGGTCCTCATTGATGGTACCACATTTGTTTTGGGTAGGTTTATTTTGGTTATCTCATCCACGAAGGGAAAGTCAGCATAGCTTTCAGGCTTGGCCTCCTCGATGCTGGTAGGTAATCCAGGGATCTTTCGAATTTCTCATGAAGTTTTTGGATCTCCTGGACCATTGCCATCATTATGGCTACATTGGTTTGATCTGGACCAGTTTCTTCATTTGGGATCTCTTCTGAGTCAGAATCAAGATCTCCTGCCTTGGTTTTTGATGGAGTTGGAGTACCAAAGTTGGAGAAATCGATATTCCTGATGATTGAGGAAAATGGAGTTCCATGCTGGATCTTTAACTTTGAGCCTGAGGCTTTATTCTCCAGCTTTTGTTTCAGATTGGACTCTGACTCCCTCAACTTTTGGACTTCGGCTTCAGCCTGAGCCAGTTTTTGTTTCAGTTGTTCCATTTCCAGTAGTTGTTGCTTCGCGGCAGCCAACTGTTGTTCAACGTTGTCTTCAGTCATTTTTGTAAAAGTATTTTGTTTGTTTAAGGTTGGATTTTGGTTATTTTTGAGCTAGATGTCCCACGGTAGGCGCCAATTATTTTAGAAAGATTTTACACGAATGTATGGTCTTTCCAGGGGAATATTTTCCAGGGTGATCTAACTCAATAAAAAATGCTTGATTAGTATAATAAGTAAGTAAAGAGTAAGTAATAGAAAAAGACACAAGATTTATACGTGGAAAACCCTGGGAATAAGGGAAAAACCACGGGCACCAAGCCAGGAGGGATTTTTCTATAATTGATATATGCTGACAGGATATAAGTTCGTCGGGCCAATGATAATATAAGAGAACTAATGCTGAATTGAGTAGAGTGTATACTATAGAGTGAGAGTAAGTGAGTAAGTGATTGATCCCCTTGTTTCTTCTTTCCTTTAACTATTTATAGTAGGCTCCAACGTTCAATATGACCGTTCCTGATTAATAGGCCTTGTGCCCTATTAACCCGGAAGTGGATATTGACCTTGCAACTGCCTATCCGCACGTTTTGCTTGGTTGACTGGTTCTTCTCCTTTTATGGGTTGGTGGAATGATTCTTCCATAAAAGTAGGAACCGTCTTCTTGTACCCTGACCATTGCTTGATTTGTGTAAACGGTTTCTGATCATGCTAGACATGTATTCCTTCTGGGCAGGCATGTTATAGATCCCTGACCTACTCTTCCCTCCTGGCTGGTGTCAATATCTGTGATAGGTACTTGACTCTAGGTTGCCCCTGTCTGGCCTGGCCTGATGGTTGTCTCCTGATATTTGTCTGACCAGGCAGTGTAAATCTTGGCACAACAAATACGATATGAAATTCCTTTATTTTATCCCTTTAGATCTCTTCTCCTTTTCTTATTAGTGAATTATTGTGTTTATGAATTGTATAAAGTTTATTGGTGGGTCTTACCTTGCTTTTATAGTAGTGATAAGGAAGGTGGAAGGAAACTTCCTAATTCCAATATTATTATTATTATTACATATTATTACTATTACTTATTATTATTAATATAATATTATTTATATTAACATCACCGTACCATCGGTTCCACACGAGCCATACACGGCTACCACACGCCCCATACAATAAATCCCGACTCACTATTATTTTATTATTTTATTTTCGTCTCACAACATAATTATCTAATTAATATAATTATTAAATACATTTTCAAATACATTTTAATATAATTCCACCGTCTGACTAACCATTAACCTTGCCTTAAATACGGGGTATTACAGTCTTCCCTCCTTAAAAAGAACTTCGTCCCCGAAGTTCACCCAAATCATCCAATTGGCCGAATAAATCACTTAAATTAACCAATTTAAATCTTTCAATAGATATTTTTATTATCAAACTATTTTTAAAATGTCACAAAATACGAGATGTTACATCCTATCCCCCCTATAAAAGGGTTACGTCCCCGTAACAAACTTAGTTAAGCAAAAAGACTAGGATACTTGTCCCGCATTACAGCTTCAGCTTCCCATGTAGTTTCCTCTACCTTATGATTAGACCATAAAACTTTCACCAATGTTGTCTCACCATTACGAGTATTCCTCACTTTTCTATCCAAGATTTCTTTAGGCTCCTCAACATAAGACAACTGCTCATCAATCTCAACATACTCAGTCTCTAGTACATGAGTAGGATCACTCACATACCTTCTCAACCGCGAAATATGGAACACATTACGGACTCTATCCAAAGCTGGAGGTAATGCTAAACGGTAAGCTACCTCTCCAACTTTGTCTAAGATCTCATATGGTCCAATAAACTTCTAACTCAGCTTCCCTCTCTTCCCAAATCTCATCACTCCTTTCATAGGAGACACTTTCAACAACACTTTATCTCCGACAGCAAATTCTTTTTTTTTTTTTTTGGGAAAATGTAAGTTGATATTAATCTCAAATTCCATCATACAACCTCAGGCTTCCATCTACTCAGATGTGGACTTATTGCAAGCCCTCCATCCAAACAGTGGTTGCTCGACACTTACTGACTACGTTAATACACCGTAATCTATCACTGATTTGGCTTTTAATCCGCCTACATAACACTTCAGGCCTGATTAAACTATGTTCTATTCTGCACTTATTTCGACAGTCCCAGAGAGAGTACATCAGACTGCACACCACTGTGGCTAACGCCTGCTTCTTCAGTAAAGAACGATCCCTTAGCCTGAGCCACCATTGAATCACATTCTGCTCAGGAAGTTGGACCCCTACCCATAGTGAAATCAAGCACAAGCACTGAGAACTATATGCACATTCAAAAAACAGGTGCTGATGAGATTCCTCATGTAAACCGCACAAGTAACACTGATTTTCTGAAACAATCTTCATCTTTATCAACCTGTCATGAGTGAGTAATCTTTGCTGAGAAACAAGCCAAGCAAAGAACTTTTCCTTAGGAAGCATAAACTTAATTCCCACCCACGGAGCCCATCTGACATTTGCAAGAGCAGGCTGCAAACACCTATAACCATCCCTGATAGAATAAGACGCAATACCAGAAGTAATAAAAGGTTTCAGAATAGATTTAGTTTGACATATCTTCCTCCAAGCCCAGCTAGAGGAGATAGTAGGTTCATAGCTCATCCAATCCTGATCTTTTATATACACAGCATGCACCCATTTAACCCACAGATGATCAGCTTTGCTCTCAATCCACCAAACATACTTTCCTATGGCCGCTATATTCCATAATTGCAGGTTTTTCAATCCCAGACCTCCATTCTTTTTTGGCCTGCAAATGATGTCCCAGGATACAAGAGCAAGACTCTCTTTGGTTTCCTTGCCATGCCATAGAAATTTTCTACAAATTGCATCAATCCTATGGATAACAGTCTTGGGAAGAATAAAAATCTGAGCCCAGTAGGAGTGTAAAGTATGAAGGACAGAAGTGATCAACACCAGGCGCCCAGCATACGAAAGGTTCCTAGTACCAAGCCCTCTAATTCTCTCCACAACTTTCTCAACAAGGCAGTTGCAATCCATGACTGATAATCTTTTAGGGGAAACTGTCACCCCCAGATACCTAAAAGGAATAGCACCCCTTTTCATACCGGATAAAGCTTCTATATCTGCCATAATCCCTTCACTTACTCCATTAAAGTATATGTTAGACTTGCCTTTGTTCATCACAAGACCGGAGGCCCTAGAAAACATCTCATAAGCATGAATCATAAGCTCCACAGACCCCTTATCTCCTTTACAAAACATAACTAAGTCATCTGCAAAGCACATATGACTTAACTGGACATTCTTGCAAAGTGGATGGTATCTGAATCTGGCATGCTTCTGAGTCACCCAAAGAATTCTACTTAAATAATCCAAGCATAAGGTAAAAAGGAGGGGGGATAAGGGATCACCCTGCCTTAAACCTCTCCTGCCTTTGAAAAAACCAAACACCTCCCCATTTAAGGCAATGGAATAAGATGGGGAAGTCACACAATTCATAACTAGCTTGACAAATTGAGCAGGGAAGCCTAGTGTATTCAGCAGATCACCCACAAAAGCCCATTCAACCGAATCATAAGCTTTTTGCAAATCAATCTTCATGAGCACTCTAGGAGAACATGTCTTCCTTTTGTACAATCTAACCAAGTCCTGACAGATAAGAATGTTTCCCACTATATCCCTTCCTTTGATGAAGGCTCCTTGAGAAGGACTCACAATATCAGGCAAAATTGTACTCAGTCTATTACAGATAACCTTGGAAATACATTTGTATAATGTATTACAACAAGCAATAGGTCGATACTGCATCACATTATCAGGAATGTCAACCTTTGGCACCAGAGTAATTATGGTATTATTACTCTGCTTTAGCAAATTTCCAGTATGATACACATCTCTCACAGCATTAATGATTGATTTCCCAGTGATATGCCATGTATCCTTGTAGAATTGACTACTAAACCCATCAGGGCCAGGGGCCTTATCTCCTGGTATATAAAACATACCAGCCTTAATTTCTGCATCAGTTAAAGGAGCCATCACGGAAGAAACATGCTGTGGCTCTAAACATTTCCCAGCTCTAACAATGCCTGCATTCAGCCTCTGCGCAGAATTGGACGACCCCAAAATATGCTGATAGTACAGCTCAAATGCTCTTTTAATCTCCTCATGGGAAGTACATAAATTGTTATGCATATCCCTAATCTGGTACACTCTATTCCTGGCCCTTCTCCTCTTAATACTTGTATGGAAATAAGCAGTGTTCTCATCCCCATATTTTATCCATTTCTCTTTATATTTCTGAGTAAGAAACTTGGCTCTAGCTTCCTTCAGAAACCTCAGATCCTGAGAACATTCCTTCTCAGCAATTATAAGATCCTCATTCAAAGGATCAGAACTTAGTAAAGATTGAAAATGTTTTAGAGACAATTCAGTGACATGAGTAGGGTTCCCCACATCACTGAACTTATCTCTATTGAGCTTTTTGAGACCTTTCTTCATCATCTTCAATTTAGTCACAACTTGGAACATAGGAGTTCCCTTGACAGTACCAGACCAACCACTCTTCACAATCTGATCAAAATCAGG
Organism: Silene latifolia; assembly: GCF_048544455.1. Lineage (NCBI taxonomy): Eukaryota > Viridiplantae > Streptophyta > Magnoliopsida > Caryophyllales > Caryophyllaceae > Silene > Silene latifolia. The sequence continues at coordinate 67,797,169 of NC_133537.1, read as the reverse complement.
CGCCATAGACCACATGTTGAAGTATTTAAAGGGTCAATTCCTGTTAACAAACTGCTCCTCAAAATGAATCACACAAGGGCAATGATCAAATAGCCCTTCAGGGAGGAAATTTGCATACCCTCCAGGATACTGATCAAGCCACTCAGCTAAAGGCCCTATCAATCCTGTTATATACCTTGTCACCAACTTCATGCTTGTTTGTCCAAGTAAAGAAGGAGTCAGTTGCTTTCATATCATGCATATTACTATCATGAAGAAATTGTTGCATAGGAAGGATGTCAGCTCTAGACACTGTATTACCTCCAATTCTTTCTCCCACATTGCAAATAGCATTGAAATCACCACATACAAGCCAAGGAGCATTAACCCTAAGATGAATACTTCTAAGCTTCATCCATAAACTCTCACGATCAGCAGCTTTATTAAACCCGTACACAATGGTGAAAAATAAAGATTTATTTCTAACTTTATCAAACACTTCAGTATGAATGAACTGAGCATTCACACTTTTAATGTCAACATCAAACAAATTAGGGTCCCAAATGAGCCAAATTCTTCCTCCCTTAAGATAACTAATGTTAGTGCAAACACACCAGCTATCACAGAGATTATTCTTAACTTTATTCCAATTACTACTATTAATCTTTGTTTCTAATAAACCAAATAATCCCAACTTATTATGATTCAAGAACCACTTTATTTCATTTTGTTTGTTAGGATTATTCATACCCCGCACATTCCAGAAACCGCAGCTGCCCATTTTCAATCCTGCTGCTACTGGCTTCACCCTTTCCATTACTTCTATTCAACACAAAATTAGCTTTCTGCTTTTGGATGGAATGACTTAGGGCATCCATAAAAGAGAATCCCTCTGGAGTAACCACACGAGGTCCCTCACTATCAGTCCTCATCATTCGAGACAGTATTCTTCTAGGTAAAGAAACATCCACTTCAGCAGGTTTTGATCTCACCACTGGCGTGACAACCTCAGTCACAATCTTAGGGGTGGCATGAGGTTTAGGCTGTTGAGGCCTCACCTTCCCTGGCACAACCTTAGTTTGCACAAGCACAGGGGCCTGAACCTTTGGTTTCCACACCTTTTTTGGCTCCATACGAGTTTTACCCTTCCTGCACTGGTCTGCAACATGACCCATGCCTTTACACGCCGAACAAGACAAAGGCAACCAGTCATATTCAACCCTAACAATCTGCGATTTACCAGTTTCGTCCAGAAAATGAATTTCCTTAGGGAAATTCTGACCTATATCAACTTCCACCATGGTACGCGCAAAGCCCAGAAACATTTTGTGGGAGGTGGCATCATCACTTTTGATGTATTTACCAACCTCACCACTTATTTTCCCCAGGCAACCTGCACCCCAGAACTTAACATCTAAACCATACATCTTAATCCATATAGGAACCTTTTGAACATCATGCTTAATTAATTCAGAATTAGGCTTCCATTCCTTAATTATAACCGGTTTATTGTCAAAAATCAAATTCCCATTATTCAAAACCAGTTGTTGTTGTTCCTTTGTCTTAAATCTTACTAAAAATATGCCATTAGGCAAGAACGAAAGCTTATCAACACCATATCCCTGCCATACTCTCTTCACAAAGCCAGATATTACCTTGCTTGGAGGGTTTGCACCCAGTATGTAACAGAAAACAGAGGATGACCAGTATTCGATCTCACCTTCAACATCCGCTTTATCCAGTTGGAGAATCGGTTTCGGAGTTGTAGTTTCCTCCACCAATTCCACCTGTTCTTCCTCTCCTTCAACAATACTATCGAGATCAGCTTCATACTCCAAAGTAGTAAAACTAAGTTTACGATTATGCTTAGGGGATTCAATGTTTAGATGAATTCCTTTATTATTATTTGATCGAGAAGTACTAGCAACATTTTTTTGGGATTTTTGGGATTTTTGTGATGAATTGAACGTAGGATTCTTTGCAACAACCTTGAAACGTGCCATTGCTTGCGGTTCAAGCTTGTTTTTAGAAAAAGGGAGAATTTTCTCTCACTTCTTTCTCTCTCATCCTATTTTTTCCCGACAGCAAATTCTATCTCACTTTTTTTCAAATCTGCATAGCTTTTCTGCCTATCCTGCGTCGCACGCATCTTCTGTCGAATAATGTGCACTTGCTCCACCATTTCTTGTATCATCTCAGGTCCTAACACAACCGCATCTGCTCTGTCATCCCAACAAACTGGACTCCTGCACTTCCTTCCATACAAAGCCTCAAAAGGTCTCATGCCAATACTAGCATGGTAACTATTATTATATGAAAACTCTATCAAATCCAACCTCTCCTCCCAAGATCCACCAAACTCCACCACAGAAACTCACAGCACATCCTCCAATGTTTGAATTGTTCTCTCCGTCTGACCGTCAGTAGCTGGATGAAATGTTGTGCTCATCTTCAGCTGAGTCCCCCATCAAAGATTGCAACTCCTGCCAGAACTTATATATATAAACCTTGAATCACAATCAGAAATATTATCCTTAGGCACACCATGCAGCTTCACCAGATACTTGACATAAGCTTTAGCCAACTTAGCTTTACTTCAAGTATCTTTCATAGGAATGAAGCGAGCTGACTTAGTCAATCGATCCACTATAACCCATATCATATTATTCCCTTTTTGAGTTCTAGGCAACCCCACAATGAAGTTCACTGAAATGCTCTCCCACTTCCACTCAGGTACATCTAATGATTGAACATTACCTTGTGGTCTCTTATGCTCTCCCTTTACTCTTTGACAAACCAAACATCTTGCAACGAACTCAGCAACCTCTTTCTCCATCCTAGGCCACCTGAAAGTCTTTCTTCAAATCTTTATATAGCTTATCTCCTCTAGGACGAACAGAATATGTAGTAGAATGAGCTTCAGTTAAAATATTCCTTTTTAATTCTTCATCATCAGGCACACACCATCTCCTATCAAATCTCAGACTACCATCACTGGCCACGGAAAACCGCGACCCCACTTCTCCTTCCACGACGTCACCCACGGCCGTCTTCCACCGTGTCACCCATGAGTCCCCCTCTTCCTTCTCCCTGATGTCAACATACAACTCTGGTTCAATGGTCAAATCTCCAATTATATCTCCCTTCTTAATCATAGAAATGCCCAACTTTTTCACCTCTTCATGCAATGTCACCCTTCACATGGCAGTACACAAAGCATGAACAGACTTCCTACTTAGTACATCTGCCACCACATTAGCCTTCCCTTTGTGATAAACTATCTCCATATCATAATCTCCAATCAACTCTATACACCCCCTCTGTCTCATATTTAGCTCCTTTTGAGTATAAATGTACTTTAAGCTCTTGTGATCAGAAAATACCTTAAAAGTAGCTCCGTAAAGGTAATGAGGCCATAATTTTAATGCAAACACCACTGCTCCCAACTCTAAATCATGGGTAGGATACTTCGCCTCATACGGTTTCAGCTGTCTCGAAGCATATGTTATCACCTTCCCATTCTTCATCAGCACACACCCCAATCCATTCTTCAAGGCATCAGTGTATGCCTCAAAATTCTCACTCCCTTCAGGTAAAGCTAGAATAGGAGCTGTAGTCAGGCGCTCCTTCAAGGTTAAAAATGCCGTCTCACAACTCTCATCCTACTTAAACTTATTCTCCTTCTTCATCAAGGTAGTCAAAGGCTTAGCTATTTTTGAGAAGTCTTTTCCAAATCTCCTATAATAGCCAGCCAACCCCAGAAAACTTCGAATATCATCCATATTCTTCGGTCTCTCCCACTTAGAAACAGCTTCAATCTTACTTGGATCCACCGACACTCCCTCCTTAGACACCACATGCCCCAGAAAGGCAACTTTCTCCAACTAAAACTCACATTTACTCAGCTTAGCATAAAGGTTATTCTCCCTCAGAGTCTGCAACATAATCCTCAAATGCTTCTCATGTTCCTCCTTATCCTTAGAATACACTAGGATATCATCGATAAAGACAACTATGAACTGATCTAAATAGGGACTACACACGCGGTTCATTAAGTCCATGAAGACTGCCGGTGCATTAGTTCACCCAAATGGCATAACAACAAACTCATAGTGTCTGTATCTAGTCCTGAATGCAGTCTTTGAAATATATTCATCCTTAATTCTCAACTGATGGTATCCTGACCTCAAATCAATTTTAGAAGATATTCCAACCCTACTCAACTGGTCAAACAAATCATCAATTCGAGGCAAAGGGTATCGATTCTTTATGGTCACATTATTTAACTCTTTGTAATCAATGCACAACCTCATACTCACATCCTTCTTCTTAACAAATAACACAGGTGCTCCCTAAGGTGACACACTTGGTCTCACATAGCCCTTATCCAACAAGTCCTCCAGCTGCATTTTAAGTTCCTCCAACTCTTTAGGTCCCATCCTATAAGGTGCTTTAGAAATAGTCCCGACCCCGGTTTCAAGTAAATGCCAAAATCAATATCCCTCTTAGATGGTAACCCCGGAATCTCCTCTAGAAATACGTCTGGGAAGTCTCTCACTACAGGTATGAATGCCGCCCCTGTCACCTCCTCCCTTGTGTCCCTCACATGACATAAAAACAACTGTCCTCCCTTCTTCAAACAAGATTTTAAGGTAATTGTTGAGATAAGTTTTATTTTAGGTTTAACCACAAATCCCTTATAAGACACTTTTACTCCCTTAGGTCCACTCATGGTGACCTTCTTTTGATGACAATCTATAAAGGCTTTATATTTACCTAACCAATCCATCCCTAAAATTACCTCAAAACCTCCCAAGGGAAATTCAATTAAGTTGGTAAAAAAGACAACTTCCCCTATTTTAACGGAAACCTTTTTATATATACGATTATAAGGTATAGAATCCCCCGAAGGTATATCAACTAGGTTTTTTATCTCATCAAATACTTCTAATTTTAAAGTCCTAGCATGCTCACTTGAAATAAAAGAATGGGTAGCCCCCGAATCAAATAAAACAAAGGTAGGCACAAAATTAACGAGAAAGGTACCCGTGACAACATGAGCATCCTCCTCAGCAGCTTCATTTCCAATCATAAATAATTTCCCTCTACTCTTAGCTCCTCCCTGGCTAGCTGATGTTAACCCATTCTGCTGATTTCCACTGTTCATTATCTTTTGAAAATTTTCACTCCCATTACCTTGGTTTTTGTTGAAGTGAATCTGATTAGAATAATTGTTGAAATTTCTTTGATTTCTCCAACCTCCTCATCTTTGATTATTCCCATAGCCTAATGTAGGAGTACGGTAACTTCCACCCTAATTTCCATTTCCAAATCCTCCTCCCTGCTTCTCCAAATTAATGCTACAATCAAACTTCTTGTGACCCATCCTTCCACACCTGAAACAAGTCATATTAGTTGCTCCACTCCGCCCGGACCATTCGCCACTGGCACGTTTCCCATCGCCTGACACCGCGCCACTTGAGAAAAAGGATTGAAATTGATTTGTATTTGTTTCTTACCTCCTCCTGCACTATCACTCGTAGCCTCAGCCTTCCTCTTCTCACACTTCTCTTTCTTCTCCTCCTTAAGCATATATGCAATTCTCTCAGCGAGCCCAGCTCTCTGATATACATCATCCATGTTACTTGACTGACCAGCTGCCAACCTCTTCTTGATTGTTGTTGTTAATCCCTTTTCAAATCTGAGTGCCAACATCTCATCACTAAAATTCAAGTCAGCTACATATTCTGACAGCTCCATAAACCTGTTATGATAAGGCTCCACTGTCATCTCATCGGTCATCTTAAAGGAATCAAATTATGCCCTCATTTTGCTCCTGATATGCTCAGGAACAAATACAGCTCTCATCACCTTCTTGAGTCCTGAACACTTCACATAATCACTCCCATTATTTGCAGCAGCTTCTCTTACAGCCTCCATGCTACAGGTCCACCATAAACCAGTTCCCCCCCCCCCCCCCCAAGATAATAAGCACCTTGATCTACTTGCAGCTTCGCAGGACACTTTAGTAGCTCAAAAAGGTTGTCAAACTCCCTGTGCCAATCTCCCAGTAAAGATGGTTCACCTAATCCATCATACTTCGTCAGATTGTGCCTCGCAATAGAAGCACTCACCTTAGCTGAATCCTGAGCTGACCTCTTTGGCTTTAGTACAGTAGTCAAAGCTTCATTTATACAATCAGACGATCAATATCCTCTTGAGACATAGTGGTAGGTGTAGATGTAGATTTCTTTGGAGGCATGATTCTGATATAAAAATAAAATGAAACACATAAGTTTATGCTTAGGAATTCAGGCATAAGGTTTTTAAATATTATCACTGCAAACAAAACAACATATGGTTGACTGGACTGGCCTAAGACCAGCCAACCATGGTGACCCATCCACGGCCAACACGGCCTTCCACTCCCACGGCCTAGCCATGATTCACATCGCCCGCAAAAACGAAAATTATCACTTTTATCATCAATTTCTACAATTAATCATGGTAAACCGCATATTACTAGACATGATATTTCTACTTCATATAACATCCATTCATGTAAAATACATAGTTCATATCATTAACATATTCATGCTTATATATATAAATTAATTCAACAATGCAATTCACCACTTGATACATATGATCATCCAATTTACGAAAATTCCAATAATAACACTATATATCACACGGCCCTAGGCCCCAAATATCACCACATATTACTTACCTCTATCCGCGTCCTGCAACAAAGTTAGAAATTTCTATCTTAAGGCAAAAAATTGACCCTTAAGACATAAAGTACTTTCTAATTACCCCACTCGTTCAAATTCTCTTAAGGTGACCGGTTCAAAACTGAAAGGGCAAGAAGTTTGGTGTGAGGGGGCTCCTAACAGTTTCTACGGGGTTCATTTTATTAGACTCATCCTAAGTTCATTGGGTTCATTTGTTTTAGGCCCGAGGAACGTTGGCTCTGATACCACTTGGTAACACCCCTATTTATTTAAGAGCCTTCACTAGGAATTCCTAGAAAAATGAAAGTGTTACCATCTCAATTGCTGAGGTAGTGATTACACTGATAAACGAAACCACAATACTTTAAATAAATAACGTTTAATGGGCTTATTACATTGTTCCAACTAATAATTATAAAGTAAATTAAATACAACTGCAGCGGAAAATAAATTAAACGAATAATAAAATAATGTTTATCCAAGCTAGGTGATCTAGACTCTTAGGTGTCCGTCTAGCCTCACGCTCGTCCATGATCCAGTCTAAGTCAGTTCAATTACCTATCAGTCAATCAGCTCTCTAATAATTGGTTCATCACAGGTGTTTAACGAATACACTATCAACCAAACGGTTGAGCAGGAATAACAATCTCAAGACAATAAGTAAAGACAATATGACGATGTAATTTATGCAGTGCAATACTAATGCAACCGAGCTCATAACCCTCAACCTCAAGTTTAGTAGACACACCAGAGAAAGGACTGCAGTACTCGCATGGGGCCTTACACCACCACGAAGGTATATAAACGGTGTCTGCCAGAATAAATCTAAATACGTCACCTGAAGGCTCTTACCACGACGTCGGCTAATAAGTTTAGAATACATCACCCGAAGGCTCTTACCATGATGTCTGCCAGTAACTCAAATGACCAATGCATATCTCATGCCATTGAATGCAACCATGATTATAACAATCATTAACCAATCGTAAAAACAATAATCCAACTCAACCAATTAATCAATTACGCATAAGCTCATATAGTCAAAATAGAATAAATAAGACAGTCAAGTAGAATTGTTATTCTACCTTTTCAACAATCCAATAAAGTAAGCAATCCAATAAAATCAACTAAAAGTATTCCTCCATAAATTCGTCACCTAATACAAACAATAATTATAATTACTAATTACTAATTACTCAATTCATTTAAATAATTAAACTAATTATAATCCAATTACTTTAACTATATTTTTCTATGTAATTAATAATACAAACTCGTCTTTAACAAACCCAATTACCAACCAACCCGTCACCAAACCCGTGTCAAAACCCACAAACACCCATGGCCAATCACGGTGTCATACACCACCCCAAAACCCACGTGAAACACCTTCCCACGGCCTCCGCTAATACCAACCAGCACTACCACCACAAGCCTCCACCACCTTACACCCATAGTCACCCCAAACAACAGTCTAGCCACCACCCATAGCCGATAAGGTCACGCCCTAGCTCCCTTGCTCACGACATCAACAATAACACCAACAATGCATAACACCATAACCCGACACCACGCACCTACTAGCGGCCACCACCGTGGTCCCCCTTGACCCACGGTGGTCCCACCTGTAGCCACTCATCCTAGGTCACGTCTAGGTCAAGCCACAATGGTCCAAGGCTACCTAAAACACGGTTCAATACCCAATTATACACAACCAACAATAATTTGCAAACTTCGGCAACCACCGCACAAGACGTCGCCTTTAGCCACCCCACTGCCGCCACCATGGTCGACCAACCACCAGCAAACCACCCTACCAATCCCATGTCAAGGCGAGTACAAGAAAAGGGTTAAAACCCGTCTTTCCCCTTCACGGCTAACCCGACAACAACCCACAAAAACACCCCATAACCAGCCCTAGGTCGGTAAAACGCCGGTCAAGGGTGGATCCATTAGGGTCACGGTGGTTCATGGCAGGTCCATGGTCAACGGTAGGTCACACGGTGGTTTATACGATGATAAAATTAAAGAATTACGAGATAGATTATATTATGAGACGGTCTTACCTTGAGCCGATAATACGATATGAAATTCCTTTATTTCCTTCCTTTAGATTTCTTTTCCCTTTCTTATTATTATTATTATTATTATTATTATTATTATTATTATTATTATTATTATTATTATTATTATTATTATTATTATTATTATTATTATTGTTATTATTATTATTAATATTATTATTATTATTATTATTATTGTTCTTATTGTTGTTATTATTGTTGTTGTTATTATTGTTGTTGTTATTATTATTGTTATTATTATTATTATTATTATTATTATTATTATTATTATTATTATTATTATTATTATTATTTTATTTTATTTTTTATTTTTTATTTTTTTTGCAAGGAAGTATAGTCCATTCTTATTCATCCATCATGGGGAAAAGAAAGGACAAGGCTCCAAATAAAGTAATATCCCCTAAGGCTACACTAAATCTATATAAGATTTAGCCTATCAGCAGCCATCTCATAATGTAAGCAATAGATTTTGCTTAGAACGTGACTACTAACAGTGACTCTAATAACATGTAACAACTGTGCAGAAGTTCGTTCAAGGCCTTTGAACACACGAGAGTTCCTTTCATCCCATAGATAGTAGTAGGTTGTAGCAATACTAGCTCTCACCCAACCATTTTTCCAATGCCTAGCATGCCGTCTGTCAGAGCACCATAGGAGTTCAGACTTAGCATCAGAGCTCCTGCCAGATATTTGCAACCACCTCTGTATACCTTCCCAAATGTCGCTGGAGAAGTCACAATTGAAGAAAAGATGATCGTGCGTCTCATTATTCTGCTTGCAGAGAATGCAGCGATTAATAATGGGAAATCCTTTCCCTGCAAAATTATCAAGAGTGGCCAGCTTACGTTGAAGAGCAAGGGATGTGATAACCCTATGACTAGGTATAATAAACTGATGAGTCAAAGCTGCAGTCCAAGGTAGCAAAGGGAAACTGTTTCTGAACCAAGAATATGCCTGACTGAGACTGAATTTCCCATTATGAAACCAGGAGTCAAGAAGGGAAATAGCAGTAGTTATAGAACCAGTTTTGGCAAGAAGCTCATCTCTAATGAGGAGAATACTTCTGAGACTTTCAGTATAGTGACTTTTACTTTGCAAAGTCCAAATGGAGCTATTAGTTAGATGATAAGCTTGAGTCCATTCAAACCAAAGACCACTTTATTTAACCTCAAGGATCCATAACCATTTAGCCAATAGGGCTTTGTTCCAAGATAATAGTTCTTTGATGTTCAAGCCTCCCTCTTGCCAGGGAGAGCAAATGTTCTTCCAACTTTTAAAAACCAGTCTTTTTTTACCATCCTCAATAGACCAGAAAAAATCTTTGCAGAGTTTGTTTAGAGCTTTGATAATGTTCTTAGGGAGAAGAGCAGTGGCACACCAAAAGTTGGTGAGACCAAAAATAACAGAATTTATAAGTTGGACTTTCCCAGCATAAGAGAAGAATCTGGTTGCCCAGTGCTGAAGGTAAGATTGAATTTTATTGAGAAGCACCCCATAACTATCCACAGTGATCCTGGCAGTGGCAAGGGGCAAGCCAAGATATCTGGAAGGAAAGTTACCTTCAGAGAAACCAGTATCCTGAAGTAATTGTTTTTTAACAGCATCTGAGACCCCTCCAAAATATATTTCAGTTTTCTCAGTGTTAGCATAGAGTCCAGACCAAGCAGAGAAACTCTCAAGGACTTGCAAAACAGCTGAGACAGAAGGGACATCACCCCTAGTAAATATCATCAGATCATCAGCAAAAATAAGATGAGTGAGCCCAATCTTAGTGCACTTAGGATGATAAGAAACATTAGGAGAGGCACAGATCTTCCTAATGTATCTTGACAGGACTTACATTGCAAGAAAAAAAAATATAGGGAGAGAGAGGGTCACCATGCCTGAGACCACTCTTCCCTTGAAAAAATCCATGTACAGATCCATTAATCTTGAGGGAGAACCAAGAGCTGGTGATGCAACCCATTATCCAGTTCACAAAAACCTCAGGGAATTTCAAAGCTTTGAGGATAGCTTGGATAAAAGTCCATTGAAGTGAATCAAATGCCTTCCTAATATCAACTTTAATCAAGCATCTGGGGGTCAGATACTTCCTGCCATAAACTTTAACCAGAGATTGGGACATCTTGATGTTTTTATGAATGTTTATCCCCTTAATGAAAGCAGCTTGTTCAGGACCAATGAGCTTAGGAAGAATAGCTTGAAGTCTAGTAGAAAGAATCTTACTGATGGCTTTATAAAAGGTAGTTAAGCAAGATATAGGCCTAAAATCCATGACAGTATTGCTAACCTTTTTCTTTGGGATTTAAGTGATAAGAGTTGCATTTGCCTGCTTGTTGAGCCTACCATATCTGAAATAGACATGTACAGCAGTGCAAAAATCAGGGCCAACCAAATCCCAAGAAGCTTTGAAAAAAGCAGAAGAGAAACCATCAGGCCCAGGGCTCTTATCTGAGCCAATGCTAAACACACCAGCTTTAATCTCAGCATCAGTTACAGGCTTTATCAAAAGATCAAAATCCTCAGCTTGAATACATGAGCCTTATTGAATATAATGAACATCAATAGGCTGAGTAGTAGTAGAGGAGCCTAACAGATGCTGGTAGTAATCAATAAAACCCAAGGCCACATTTTCAAGACCTACTCTATCATGGCCATCTTTATCTTTAATTTGTCCAATTATTTTCTGGTGCTTCCTTTCATGAATCCTAGCAAATAAGTACTTTGAAAAGGAATCACTATAGGAGATATGGTTTACCTTTGCTTTTTGCTGGATGATGCTACCTTCAGCTCTCTTAAGTTTCATATAGTTATCCAGAAGGAGCTTCTCTTGTGCATAAAGTTCAGGCAAATGAAGATGAGCTTGAATTTGTCTTTGACATTCATGAAGAGCCTCTTTTCTATCCTTAACTCGTTGTTGAATTTGTGAAAAACTATGCTTATGCAAAACTTTCATCTGAGTTCTAACATTCTTAAGTTTTCTGAACAAGGTAAAAATTTTAGAGCCTTGAACAGGAGTTTGCCAGGCTTTCATAACAGAATCATGGTAAGTAGGGTGGTTAACCCAGCAGTTGAGAAAACTGGAGTGAGGCCCCACATACTTGTCCTCTAAAACATTGACAAGGCTAGGAGAATGGTCAGAAATACCAGAAGGGAGAAAATGAACAGCAGTAGCTGGGAATTGAGCCATCCATTGAGTATTGACTAAAGCTCGATCCAACTTGGACCAGACTTGAGTGACAATATCCTGATTATTAGTCCAGGTCATATCACATCCAGTACTATTAAGATCATCCAGTCCACATTTAAGAAGACAGGAGTTGAAATCCAAAATATCTGCCAGGCAAGGAGGGGTATTGCTTACCCTCTAAAGAGCATCACGAACAACATTAAAATCACCAAGCATAATCCAACTATTAGTAGTAGAGCTAATATTAAACAAATTTGCCCAGAGATCATCTCTAACCCTGGCATTATTGCTAGCATAAACCATGGTTAGATGGAAAGTGTTGCAAGTAGCATGATGGGAGACAGCACAATGAATGAATTGAGTATGAATGATCAGAAGAGTAATAGTAACAGTGTTAGGCCTCCATACCAGCCAAATTATCCCATTAACATGAGCAGAATAATTGCAAATGACATTATAGGCATGGAATTTATTAGTGATGATTTTATTAGCCTTATTCTTCTTTATTCTTGTTTCCAAGACTCCCAGGATATCCAATTTGTGGTTCTTTAGTAAATCCAATACTTTCTTTTGTTTGAGAGGATCATTCCCTCCTCTAATATTCCAAGAGGCAATTTTCATTGATATAGATTAGTAGCAGGGTCCCCTTTTTGCATTCCCCTAGTGAGTTCTTCTTTAATGTGCAGAATATTAAGAGCAGCTGCACTAAGCTCAGGATCATGATCTACAGTGCTAGGTCTAGCATCAAAAGCAGATTGGGAATCAGATGTAGAGGCTCTCTTCAAGGCTATTTGAGTCCCAAGCATCCTATCCTCCTTCCTGCATCCTGAGTGTAGTTCAGTAGCCTGAGAAGAGAGAGCTGCCACATGATTGGGTTGCTGCAAGCCTAGTCCAGGACATTTTGAGCCTGCAGACCCATTCAGATTGGCAGTCTCTTTTCTAGGAACTGCTGAAGGAATACCTAGCAGAGAAGGCTCAATTTCCGTAGTGTGAGCAATAACAGGAGTAAGGAGAATAGTCTCACCCTTATCCTGCAAACCATTTACCTGTGCAATCGATGAAGAGTCTCTCTTCAAGCCTATTTGAGGCTCAAGCATCTATTCCCCTGTGCTGCATTCTTGATGCATTTCAGGAGTCTGAGAAGAGGAAGAAGCTAGAGGTGCATGCTCTTCTCCCAGACCAGTTGAGGTACCATCTAGCAGGCAGGGGGCACTATCCAAATTTGAAGCATTAGTTGAAACTGCAAGCTTAGTAACACCAGTGCTATCCAATACAGAGAATTTGTTGTGGGTTTCCATCAGAGAAGAATCAAGTTGATCATGTGATAGTAGTGATTTGTCTCTCTTCAAGGCTATTTGAGACTCCATCACCCTACCCTTCTTGCTAAATTCTAGATGCTTTACAGTAGAGACAGACTGATTAGAAGTTGCCAGGCCAGGAGTTGAGGCCTTAGAGGGGGAAATCTTACTGGTAGTCTGAATCACTGAGCTACCACCTAGCAGGCAAGGTTTAGGAGCAGCAGGTTTAGGTTTATAGACCATTTTTTGGGGCTTTTTAGGCCCAGCAGGCCTACCTTTGTTGCAAAATTTTACCTGGTGTCCCATTTTCCCACATTTAGTACAATAGTGTGGAATCCATTCATAGTTAATCCTTTGTTCAGATGGCCTAAAGGGTGTATTCAAAGTGACAAGGTCAGGCCGGGGTGAGGAAATATCAGCCTCAACCATCACTCTAGCAAATGAGAGCTTTAATTTGCAAGTAGTTGGGATATCAGCAAACATGGGTCTGCCAACTTTGCTGGCCATTTTGCTGAGAACAGCAGAAGACCAAAGATAAGGATCCAGATCAGGGAACATGACCCAAATGGGGATTGAAGAGACCTTCTCTATGACTGTAGAAAAAGATGGTGACCACTGTTTCAGGATAAGAGAACAAGAACCCATTTTCCATGGACCTTTTTTCAACACATTATTCATGTCCTCAGCTGAAAACCTAAAACTGAACCAACCCTTCTTAAAATATTGGTCTACTGGTGTAGCAATGGTTCCCAGTTTTTGTTCACAAATTCAATCATTTGGTCCAATTTAGGTTTGAGCCCTATCACATGACCCATGAGAGTAAACTGCCAAATCTTAAGTTCTTCTTGGAAGTCTTCTAACTTAACCTCAATTTCATTTGAATCTGGGTTAGTTTGATGAAAGAATAAGCTCATTCCAATCTGGTTTTTAGGTTTAACAACCTCTAACAACTTAGGAGTTGGTTCAGCAGGTGTTTTACCCTCCCCAGACTTTATAACAGAAACATCAGTTACCGCAGAAACAGGTTCAAGTTGTTCAACAGTACTAGAAGCATCAGTTACCGCAGAAACAACAGTAGCAGGAGTAATCACAGTAGAAGTTGCAGGAACTACAACAATGGGGACATTTCCAGGAGAAGCTACAGAAATAGGAACATTCGAATTAGATTTATCTACCATGGATGCACCCAAAGTACCTTCAGTTGTATTATTAAGCAAAGAATTATTCCGTTTAGCAGAATTTATAGCAGTATTGCGGTGATTTATACTACGAGTTAACACTGATTTAGGTTTTATCGCAGAAGTATGAATTGCATCAACTATAAGGTCATTCAGAGAAAGAGAAGTGCGATTTGGGGATTCGAAAGAGTTGACAGAATTACACACCAAATCGAGATCAACAATAGGAGAGGATCCTATTGGTGTACGAATTTTTGGTGGGCGACCTCTTCCCCTCGCCATGGAAGCAGAAGAAAGTGCAGCAATGGCGTCGAATTACAGATAAAACGGTTATAGAGAGAGGAAGTTCATCTCTCTTTTATTATTATTATTATTATTATTATTATTATTATTATTATTATTATTATTATTATTATTATTATTATTATTATTATTATTATTATTATTATTATTATTATTATTATTATTATTGTTATTATTATTATTATTATTATTATTATTATTGTTATTGTTATTGTTATTATTGTTGTTGTTGTTGTTATTATTGTTGTTGTTATTATTGTTGTTGTTATTATTATTGTTGTTGTTATTAATTGTTGTTATTAATTGTTGTTATTATTATTGTTATTGTTATTATTATTGTTGTTGTTGTTGTTGTTGTTGTTGTTGTTGTTGTTGTTGTTGTTGTTGTTGTTACTACTACTACTACTACTACTACTACTACTACTACTACTACTACTATTATTATTATTATTATTATTAATTTCTCTAGATACCCATTATAAATATTCACCCATTATAAATATTATTTAACTGTTGCTTCATTCTTCACCAAAATTCGATTAATTTCTCTGTAAATCTCCTAATTCTTCTCTAATCTTCTTCTTCAACCTTCGTCCAAACTCCCAAAAATTACTAGAAATTTATCACTATGGTGAAAAGAAAATAAACCAGGGGTTTTTGCTCCAGGCACACCTTTCGTCCATAACCCTGAACACACTTCTGAAAATAAACCTGAGTCTTCTAAAAATCCTTCCTCTGTCCTTGTTATGGAGATGGTGTCCATCTTCCATAAAGAATTTTAATTTAAGCCATCAAAAGCACTTGAAGAAAATTCTTCTCTTCCCAATCGTCTCAAGCCTGAGTTTGAGCGAATTCTGAAGGAGAAGGGGATTATCCCTGCTGATGCCGAGGTTTGGATTCCTGAGGATCCTCCTATCAGGGCTGACTGGGCTTGTCCTGGTTGGTTCTGTATCCATGATTGGGCTTTCAGGGCTGGTTGTAAGTTGCCATTCTCTCCTTTGATGGTTGAGGTGGTCAAGGAAATTGGTATTCCTCCTTATCAAATCATGCCTATGGTTTGCAAGGTGGTTCATTCTATTGAGTTTTTATGTGACAAACATAAACTGGTTTTTACTCTTGATGATTTGAAGAGTTGCTATTCCCTGAGGACACACAGTCCTGGCAGGTTTAGTTTCAAGGTTAGGCCTTCGACTAATCCCCTTCTCAGAAATCTGGATAGTGGTACTGATAAAAGTTGGGCTGCTGGTTACATGTTCATCAGGACCAACTCGGTTGGGCCTGATCTGGTGTATCTCAACTTTGATGCCTGTACTGCTGGTAAGTATCCTACAACTCTTTACCTGTCATGCACATGTTTTTTTAGTTTAAAGTAAAGCGGGAAATATTTAACATGGTATACCTCTTTTGTAGTGGATGATTTGGTGAGTACTGCTGAATATCCTTCTGAAAGGGTAACTGCTTTTATGGCCATTCCTCCTAAGCAGAGGTCATGGCCATTCTGCTCTGGGGTGGAACGTTTTCCTCGTTGCCTGAAGGGAGAAGGTCTCTCCAAGGTTTCCAGGTTTGTTAAGGCTCTTGGTGCCTCAACTTCTGGCAGTAAGAATTTTTTCTCTATGCTTCTCTTGTATATTAGTTAATTTTGTTATGGCTCTTCTTTATTGCTAATGCAATGATGCCCGTCGTTGTGTGCACCAAAGATAATATTTATAATACCTATTAAAACTAACAGAAGCTAGTGGTAACAAGGTCGAACCACGGGGAGGCGATGCAATTATTAGTTGTCTAATTTAAGTCTTAGAGTAACGGTGTGGGGATTTGATTTGATTTGGTCTATAGCTAAAGACAATAAAAGAAAAGTAAACTAAATAAACGGATGAAAACAAATATTAAAAGGGTGCTAAGATGGTCGGTTCACTATAGTTTCGGCGGCAGTATACTAGGTAGGTCTAAAACAAACACGTGAGACGTGAAAATAAGAAGTCCTCTTGGTCCATTCTTACAGGTAGCATCTTTCGATCTCGCTACAGGTCCCTAATATCACTAATACTAACTTTCGTCCTGAAAAGTGACTAAAAAGGATAAATTAACTCATCTCTCGATCTTATTAATTTAGTCGTCTCAATTAGGTAGGCTATCTCCCTTCCCTATCTTTCGATCTTTATCGGGTCGGTCAAATACTAGGCATTCAACTAGTCGCGTGCACTCGATTCGTCAAACATAGCAATTTAATTAATTAAAACGAAGGTGATCTCACGTGGCCGGTCGATCGACCAAGATGGGAAGTCGATCGACCAAGGCGCGATTCGGGTCTACTATTTTAATGCCGCCTACTTATACAGATTCCCTACATCCTAACACAAGGAGTTTAGCTACTCATGACTACGATGAAAACAACAATGAAATTAACGAATAAAGATATTGAATGCATGATTAAACTAACGAAACAAGCAATTAACATAAGACGATAAATTGGCTTTTGGGAAACTACTCTAACAATTCTAAACTACGAACGAAATAAAGCAATAAAACTGAATAATAGAACAAAGAAGTACCGTGAGAAACAGGCGCAAAGAATTGCAGAATAGAGATCCAAAAACCAAATGCAAAAGTAAACTGTATTGAATACGAAATAATCTTTAGAACCCTAATTATTGATGGTAAAACTTGATAAAAACTGAATAAAGTCAGGTTACGTTATATAGGAATATAATGTAACACTCTTTCTTAAACCTAATACACAACAGGCTTCTTAATTCTCGATCTCTTAATTCACGCAGATTAGCGGTGTGGTCGATCGACCACTGTGACCGGTCGATCGACTGGTCATCGCTGAACAGTAGCTTCTGTAAGTCGTGGGTTGGTCGATCGACCATTGAGGCCAGTCGATCGACTGCTTTAGCTGATAGTCCGCTTCTAATTCTTCATAAAATTATCTTTTAGGCCTCGAAATGCGCACCAAGCTCGTTCCTTAAGTAAATACTTCACGTCAAATGCAATGCAAGATACTCGGGGACGGATTTAGCTCAATATCTACTCATTTCCGCATAAATCTGCAATATTACATAAAAATACGAAAGTAGACGAAATGGGGCAAATAGTAGCTTTAAACTACATAATTGAGCTTTTAAATGTGTGTAAAATAGGGTGTAAAACATCATATTTAGGACACGCATCAAACTTCCCCAAACCAAACCCTTGCTTGTCCCCAAGCAAGAACTAGACTCGATCCTAAAAACCTAATGGAACGAGTTCAATCTCAGAGCGAAATGCAACATGTAAAGCCTAAACCAATTTAATGCAATAACCAACAATCAATTAGCAATATGAATCATGCAAACGAGTTATGAAGTCGTTGAAAACTGCTGAACCGTGAACTGTAGAGACTCATCATTATGGACTCTCACGGGTCGCTCAAATCACAATATAGCACAGGTGTATATATGTAAAGATAGAAAGAAGTAAATGTAATGACTCTCACCTAACTACGACCTATAAGAACATGCCTGCAATCTAATATGAAAATAATCTCTACAACCGTGCATATGCATTCCAACCAAACAAATGGACCATGACACATGCCGAGGTAAATATGGATATGTGAGGTATGGGTAAGAAGAGGCTAAGATAAATTTGGACAAAAACAGAGTTAAAAGCCAAGCTAGTAACTAAGGGAACCAAATTAATAACAACATCCAATTCTTGCTCAAAATTCCAATAAAACGAGTGCTAATAGCAAGCACAAATCTCACAACCTCCACAGTTAATCAACTCCCCATAAGATATGAATGCAACATGGGAGCAAAAATCGCCATTTAATAAAGACTTTGAATTATGCGATTTGATTTTCTTTTTCTTCTCGGGCATCAGTCGATCGACCAATGAGGCCAGTCGATCGACCGTCCTCTACAGTACACATGTGTTCCTCTTTCTTTTTCTCTTTCTTTTCAATTCTATATTTTTTTCTTCTTCCTTTCCTTCCTTTTTCATCTTCCCAACATCATCTCAAAAGAGCATTTGCAGCCAAAAATGAAGTGACAATCCCAACAACTAAACTACTAGCTTGACAAAGGCAGGCTAAATGTAGGATGTAGTTAACGGGACAAAAAGGCTATTTTTTGCAGTGTGGAGCTTATGGGTAAAATGAATAAAGGGGACCTCTTCCACATGTGTCAACTAACCACAAACCCGAATGCATACAGGTATTAAGCAGATTAAGTTCATATTTATGCACATTTATGTAACATGTCTCCTAAGGAGTACTCCTCACAATCCTAGATAAACTGGTCATGAAAACTCGTAGATTATGCATATATGATTTTACTAATAACATGTCAATTTGCAAGGCTTAGGCATAAAACAGCTGAAAACGCAATGTCATCATTGAAATACTACCGTTCCGACTCGACCTAAATGCTAAAATAAACGTGCAACATGCTAAAATAAACGTGCAATTTTTTGAAATTTTTTCAATTTTTTCAATTTTTTTTTTGAATTTTTTGTATATATAATATATAAGAGAAAATAAACAACAATTCAAGACAAAATGTAAACGTGAATGCAAGCAAATGAAATGCAACGTAAAACCCTTCCCCAAATCAAATCGCACAATGTCCCCATTGTGCAAAATCATGTAATGAAATAAAAGGAAAACGGGAATTTGCGTGAAATTAACTACATAAGACATGAAGTAAGAACTCGAAAACTCACAAGACTTTAAGCGTAGCAAAAGGAAACCACCCCAAACCAGCGTGAGCTAGGAGGTTTCAGTAGCCAGCAGTGCTACCAATAAGTACCTGAAAAGAAGCAAAAGTACCATGCGTAAATCCGAGAAAACAATTATTGAAACGCAAAATTATGTGTAAAATAAAGAAACGGAAGAAAACAGAAATGAGTCGGAGAATAAAGTGGAGAAAAGACTCCCTCAACTCCGCAAATCGATCAAACACAGCAGGGGAATGATCGAAAACAAGTACAGCAGCGCGGGGTGGTCGATCGACCACATCACCCAGTCGATCGACCAAGGTGAACAGGAACAGAAGCTCCTGGAAGTCGCAGCTCAGTCGATCGACCACACAGGCCGGTCGATCGACTGAAAAACCTGCTGTAACTTCTGATTTCGTCGAATTAGCTCAATAAATTGAGCTATCAAGATCTATAAACCTGCAAATACACACAATAACGCGCCCAAAATTGCGCAAAACCCAAAGAAATAGTCTAAAGTATATAAAATCCGAAGCAAACTTATTAAAATGCGAAGTCTCGCGCACACAAAAGCACTAAAAAGGTCCAAAAGCAACAAAATGAATGGTTTTGTAAACGTCTTGATCAACTAATAGTTGATCAAGAATGGCCACTTTAATGGCCCACTTGCTTTCGCTTCACGGCTACAAGAGGTAGCCTCTACAGTGCTCATCTTCTCAGCTGCACTCTTCTCAACTCCAACATCCGCAGATCTCAACGGATCAACAGCTTCAGCATCTCCCCAATCAATGACCTCTTCTGGCTCATCAGAATCCAAGTCGGACTCCGTCACTTTGATTGGCTCCTCATCAGTGTCATAGCTAAGACATCCTAGACCGCCTCTTTGAACGATTGGCTCCTTCACAGCTGGAGCAACATGTGGCTCTTCCTTCCCCAAACCAGCTCCTGCAATATCTAAAACAGAAGAATCGTCCTCCAATTTGCTCCCAATCTGGGGCGGAGGCGTTATAGCAGAAACAGGCATAGAAACAGGCATGTCAGGAAGCACAAAATAACATTTCTTCTCAGAAACCGTATTACAAGTTACTGGCCACATGGGGTCTTTCTTCTTAGCCGTCTGGGCAAAGACAATGGAATGTTTCCCCACTTTGAAGGTCAGAGTCCCTGAACCAACATCAATAACTGCACCAGCAGTGTGCATAAATGGTATACCCAATATGATGGGAATGTGGGCATCCTCGGGCATATCTAGTACAACGAAGTCAACAGGGAAAAAGAACTTTCCTATTTGCACAAGAATGTCCTCTAAGACTCCTATAGGCTGGACCGCAGATCGGTCAACCATCTGTACTGTCATGTTGGTAACTGCAAACCTAGTCAATTTCAACTTCCTAGCAAGACTCAAAGGCATGACACTAATACTGGCTCCTAGGTCACACAAGGCCTTCTCTATAGAAAAGGTGCCAATACTACATGGGACTGAAAAGCTACCTGGGTCTTCTAGCTTATGAGGTGCAGTATGGGTCAGATAAGAACATGACTCCTCAGTTAGTGCAACAGAATGCACGGTTTCAAGTGACTTCTTTTTAGATAAGAGTTGCTTCATAAATTTCATGTAAGCAGGCACTTGATTAACTAACTCAAGAAAAGGAACATGTACGTTTAAGCTACAAATAACATTTTCAAATTTATTAAACGATACCTGTTCCTTCGTCGGCACCAATCTCTCCGGATAGGGGGCTGAAAGAAGTAACTTAGCCCTCTCATCTAGGTCTCTCATGCCGGCATCGGTGGATTTAGGCTGAAAATCCACTACCTTCTCCTTGTTGTAGCTTGACCCTTCTTAAGACCGTCTCAAAAATGAACCATTAATCGTCATCGGGTCATACTTCGGAACTGGAACTGACCCATCAGCATTTGGGTCTTGCCTCAATATTTTCGGAGTAGTCGTACCCCGAAACAAGTGGTCCCTCAAGTTATTTGGCATTGGAGGACGAAAAGACTCACCATCAGCAGCGTCGTCAGTCGATCGACCATGAATGTCAATCAATCGACTGACGTCTACAGGAACAGTAGATGTTTCTTTTCGCGGACTGGTCGATCGACTGGGTATGTCAGTCGATCGACTGACATACCTGCTGATCGTGTTTTTCTTGCCATTGTTCGTCACTGCCTTTTTCTTGCTTGGTTCCGCCTCATCTTTTCCAGTAGCTTCCTCAACCATAGCGGGCCCTTCAAGGGTGGACCCACTCCTCAAATTGATAGCATTAAGGGTCTCCTTTTGATCCGTCTGCGACGGTAAATGCCCCGGAGCTCGAGTTGCACTCTTGCTAGCCAATTGGGCAATTTGGCTCTCTAACATCTTCATCCCGGCCTCTCTACCTTGAGACTCTTTTAGCAACAAATTTTTCAATCTCTAACATCTTCATCCCGGCCTCTCTAGCTTGAGACTCTTTTAGCAACAAATTTTTCAACTCGGCAAATTCAGATCCTTGGGACTGCTGCTGCTGAGGAACATACGGAGGCTTTTGATATGGCTGCTGCTGCTTATGAGGGGGCACATAATTCATTCTTTCTTCTTTCTTTGTGGAGGTGGAGTCGGATTTAGGACATTTTGGCTACTCCACCTCAAATTTGGATGGACATTCGGCTCAAAATAAGTGTTTGTCTGCCTATAATGTTGAAAGGCAGCACAAAACTCATAGGGATTAGGACAGTTGTCTGAAACATGTCCTTCCCCTCCACATCTCTTGCAGACGAAAGGACCGTCTGAAACAGCATTCACATGATAGATCCCTCCTTTTGAAGCTCCTCCCAACTCGTACTTATCAAATCTCGCCGTGAGAGCTTCTAATGCAGCTACAGAAGGGGATTCAGCACTTCTCCTTCGATTTCCCCTGGAATTCCCATACTCAGCTTTATGGGTGGCTAAATAATCAATAATTTTCCACCCCTTAGTCTCCCACACATTCTCCTGGAATCTTCCATTAGCTGCCGCATCCAGGATAGCCCTCTGATCGTCATAAAGCCCATTATAAAATTGATTGCATAGGCTCCACTTCTCAAACCCATGGTGCGGAATAGTTCGCACCAGCTTCTTGAAACGGACCCATGACTCATGAAAATTCTCATCCGGACCCTGTTTAAAGCTCGTGATCTGAGCTCTAATGGCATTTTTCTTTGAGGCAGAGAAGTATTTCTTGTAGAATGCCAGGGCCAGTGACTTCCAATCAGTGATCCCGTTAGCAGCTCGATCCAGGTCTCTGTACCACTCCCTTGCAGCATCACGAAGAGAGAATATGAACATGGTCTCCTTCACCTGGTCCTGGGTCACACCGGTTGGTGGGGGTATGGAACAGCAATAATCAATGAAAGTCTCCATATGCTTAGCTGCATCTTCATTTGCAGCTCCCCAAATTGGTTTCTCTCAACCAAGTTGATATAGGACGGTTTCGGCTCGAATTTTCTGTCCGTCCCTGGTAATGCGAATCCCTTATAGAGATTCTCAGATGTCGGCTCAGAGTGACTGGCTATACTCGCTTCTTCAGCCATGTCAGGAGATGTGACGGTCTCAGTTGATGAAGTAGAAACAGGAGATGAAGGTGGATCCTCCTCAAATAAAGCGTTCTCATAGTAACTAAACAGAGTACTCAGCTCTTCCTCTGTCGGCAATACTCTAGATGATCGTCTCAACTCACGCAAAGTCTTCTCAATCACTGGATTAAACGGCAGTAATTCACCACCCTGTGACCTGCGCATAAGAAGAAACTACAAGAAGAATATGAGAATAGTTTAAGGAACAGATGGCCCTTAAACTAATAGAAAGACTAAAAATAAAAACAACTAAAAATTTTAAACAATTGCCTCCCCGGCAACGGCGCCAAAATTTGATGCCCGTCGTTGTGTGCAACAAAGATAATATTTATAATACCTATTTAAACTAACAGAAGCTAGTGGTAACAAGGTCGAACCACAGGGAGGCGATGCAATTATTAGTTGTCTAATTTAAGTCTTAGAGTAACGGTGTGGGGATTTGATTTGATTTGGTCTATAGTTAAAGAAATAAAAGAAAAGTAAACTAAATAAACGGATGAAAACAAATATTAAAAGGGTGCTAAGATGGTCGGTTCACTATAGTTTCGGCGGCAGTATACTAGGTAGGTCTAAAACAAACACGTGAGACGGGAAAATAAGAAGTCCTCTCGGTCCATTCTTACAGGTAGCATCTTTCGATCTCGCTACAGGTCCCTAATATCACTAATACTAACTTTCGTCCTGAAAAGTGACTAAAAAGGATAAATTAACTCATCTCTCGATCTTATTAATTTAGTCGTCTCAATTAGGTAGGCTATCTCCCTTCCCTATCTTTCGATCTTTATCGGGTCGGTCAAATCCTAGGCATTCAAATAGTCGCGGGCACTCGATTCGTCAAACATAGCAATTTAATTAATTAAAACGAAGGTGATCTCACGTGGCCGGTCGATCGACCAAGATGGGCAGTCGATCGACCAAGGCGCAATTCGGGTCTACTATTCTAATGCCGCCTGCTTCTACAGATTCCCTACATCCTAGCACAAGGGGTTTAGCTACTCATGACTACGACGAAAACAACAATGAAATTAACGAATAAAGATATTGAATGCATGATTAAACTAACGAAACAAGGAATTAACATAAGACGATAAATTGGCTTTTGGGAAACTACTCTAACAATTCTAAACTACGAACGAAATAAAGCAATAAAACTGAATAATAGAACAAAGAAGTACCGTGAGAAACAGGAGCAAAGAATTGCAGAATAGAGATTCAAAAACCAAATGCAAAAGTAAACTGTATTGAATACGAAATAATCTTTAGAACCCTAATTACTGATGGTAAAACTTGATAAAAACTGAATAAAGTCCGGTTACGTTATATAGGAATATAACGTAACACTCTTTCTTAAACATAATACACAACGGGCTTCTTAATTCTCGATCTCTTAATTCACGCAGATTAGCGGTGTGGTCGATCGACCACTGTGACCGGTCGATCGACTGGTCATCACTGAACAGTAGCTTCTGTAAGTCGTGGGTTGGTCGATCGACCATTGAAGCCAGTCGATCGACTGCTTTAGCTAATAGTCCGCTTCTAATTCTTCATAAAATTATCTTTCAGGCCTCGAAATGCGCACCAAGCTCGTTCCTTAAGTAAATACTTCACGTCAAATGCAATGCAAGATACTCGGGGACGGATTTAGCTCAATATCTACTCATTTCCGCATAAATCTGCAATATTACATAAAAATACGAAAGTAGACGAAATGGGGCAAATAGTAGCTTTAAACTACATAATTGAGCTCTGAAATGCGTGTAAAATGGGGTGTAAAACATCATATTTAGGACACGCATCATGCAGTTCCTCATTTTGTAGCTACCATGTCGTATGCCAGGCTTGCCCAAGTTAAGGAAGAAGACTCTCAGGGTAGTGGTGGTCCTAGTACTGAGGCTGATAAACCGATTGACCTGACTGATATTCTAGCTGCTCTAGTTATTCCTGATGTTTCTGCTGAGGCTAGTCTTGTTGCTCACAAGAGGAAGCAGGAAGAGGTTGGTATTCCTCCTCCTATCAGGGAGGTGAAGGCTAAAGCAGGTAGGTTGGAAGCTGCTAAGGAAAAGATCCAGGAATTTTCTGACTCCAACTCTCCTCTAATGGTGTGAATGGACCCTATTGAATCTTCTACCAAGGCGGTTGCTATGGTGGATCATGCTGTCAATCTTGTGACTGACGCTATTGGTTCCCTAGGAGAGGTATCCTGAGTTTTCTTTTGGGTTATTTTCTTGGTTATTTTTATAATTCTTTTTCTAACATTTCTCTTTTTTTCCTGGTCAGGCGGCAATAGTCTGTCTTGTCACTGCTTATCAGACTTCTTCATTGGTGGCTAGGACTAATATGCTCAACTCTAATGTTGATAAGTTAAAGTCTGAGCTTTCCTTTGCTCAGGCTGACCTGGTTGCTGCCAAGGCTGATTTGAAGAGAGCGCAGGCTGAGCGTGATGCTGCCAAGGTTGAGGCTGGGTCCAGCAAGCAGTTGCTGCAGGAGGCTTTGGAAAGGAATGAAGAGCTCAATCTTGAAAAGGATGACTTGGAGGGCAAGCTTGATGATGTTGTCTTCTATTTCTTTGTCAAGGGGAAGGTTGCTGCTATGTCTGAACCAGTGGAGGCTAGGGCAAAATGGAACCCTGAAGCTGAAATGGCCCTTGCTGCTAAGAGATATCCTAACCTGCACAACCTCGGTAAAGAGGAGGAAGTGGAGTCTCCAGGGGAGCAGGAAGATCAGGATGTTGAGGAGGCCAAAGGAGATGTTGTTGATGCTGCATCCCAGGAGAAGCAGTAATTTTTAAATAATAATTCAATATTTTGGTAGTTTTTTGCCCATCCAGGGGGGATGTCCCTGATCAGACAATTTGGTATTTTGGTTCCCCTTGTCATGGAGGGTATCCCTGACAAGTTAAACATTTCACTGCCTTTGCCCAAGGGGGTGAGGGCTTATTAATCATAGCAAGTTTGCCTTTCTGGCTTGCTCTTATATTTTCTGGTTTGTTATTTTTCTGACGTTACTGCTTCTTAACCTGTTAACCTGATAAATTTTTCTCCAACCTGTTAACCTGTTAAGAATATTTTTCAACCTGTTAACCTGTCATATAATTCTTCAACCTGTTAACCTATCATATAATTTTTCAACATGTTAACTTGTCTTGTGTTTTAATTCGGTGTTTAATCTTCAATTATGTGCAGCTTTTCTTCCTGTCATGATTGAAGTGGGTGGGATCCGGCCTGACTGAAGGGCTTATGTACCCTGCCTGGCTGGAGGGCTTGGTATTCGGCCTGTCTGGAGGACATTTGGACGTGTCGTCAGGATCTTTCACCTTCTTACCCATCACAGTGCTGCGTCCAGCCGTTGTAGAGGTGTGCAGCAAATAGCTGGGTTAGGCAATTATTTTATGCCTGATTGGTCCCGTATTTGTTGTATCTGGTGTGGGTTACCAACATTCGTTTGGGCACGACAGGGTGCAACAACAAAAATAAAGAGTACTAAAAAATAAAAAATAAAGTAGTGGGATAGAATAGAGTAGCCCTCAATCCTGAAGACTTATTCATGTAATAATAGATCATGCATAATTTTTCAGGATTAAAATATTATATCAGGACATATATGAGCAGGGTAACACACATAGGTTTTACATACAGGATACACATAATATTTGTATGTTGGACACATAAGGCAGGCAGAACATGCGGGATTTAAATATATTAAATTAGTATAAGTAGAATTGAATTTTTACCTTGTCAGGACAAGGTATAGCTGCATTATTCTGAGTATTTATATATGAAATAATTTCAAATGAGTTACATTCCAGGATCTTGGGATCATTTCTCCCTCTAAGGTTTGTAGTCTGTATGCTCCTTGCCCGACGATTGAGTCTATTAAATATGGGCCTTCCTATACAGGGGCTAGTTTGCCTGCTGTTTTTTCTTTTTTTTGTTTGGGAATACTTTCCGTAGAACTAAGTCTCCTTCCTTGAAAACTCTGACTTTGACATTTTTGTTATAGCTTTTAGCTACTGTTTATTGATATGATGCTATCCTGATTTTAGCAGCATCTCTCAATTCTTCTGTTAGGACGAGGCTGTCCTGTATCAGGCTGTTGTTTGCTTCTATGTTGTTCAGGTTGTATCTTGAAGTTGGCACATGTACTTATGTAGGAATGACTGCTTTACGGCCATAAACCAAGGAATTGGGTGTTTGGCCTGTTGAAGTCTTTGGAGTTGTCCTGTCTTCCCATAGCACTAATGGAAGCTCTTCAGCCCATCTGCCTCGTTTACTCTTCAGCTTCTTTTTAAGGCAACTGATAACTACCTTGTTGCTTGATTTAGCCTCTCCGTTTACTTTTGGATAGCCGGGGGTTGAAGTTACCAGGTTGATATTCCATTCATCACAGAAAACCTTGGTTCTTTTTCCAACAAACTGAGTGTCATTGTCACAAACTATTTCTGAAGGGACTCCATACCTGTATATGATATTTGTCCTGATGAAGGATATTACTTCCTTCTCAGTAACCTGCCTGAAAGAATATGTTCCAATCCACTTAGAGAAGTAATCAGTCATGGCTAACATGAATACCTTCTGACTGGGAGCTATTGGGAGTTTTCCTACTATGTTCATGCCCTACTTCATGAATGGCCAAGGTGAAGAAATTGAAAGCAGTAGCTCTAATGGTTGATTGATAATTGGAGCATATATTTGGCACGCTTCACATTTTGCACAATAGTCTAGACAGTCAGCCATCAGGGTTGGCTAGCAATATCCAGTCCTGAGTACCTTGCTTGCCATGCTTCTTCCACCTTTATGGTTGCCACAATATCCGTCATGAATTTCTTGAAGTACTTGCTTGACTTCATGTGGTTCAAGACATCTTAAGTAAGGTCCAGCCTGAGATCTTTTAAACAAAGTGTTATTGATGATAGAATAAGTAGAAGACCTAATTTTAAATTGTCTGGCTTCGTGCCTGCCCTAAGGTAGTATACCTCGTAGGAACCAATCATAATAAGGTTTAGTCCAAGAGTCATTGTTAGAGTTGACAGGGTTTATTTGCTCAGGCTTGCTGATGGCAGGTTCAAGTAAATGTACAATAGGTACTTTATCAAAAATGGCAGGGGTGAAATTTGAACCAAGACTGACCAAAGCATCAGCCTGGTGATATCGTCGTTTAGTACCAAAAACAAATACCTAAGACAACTAACAAAAGTTAGCGGAAGTAGGGTCGATCTCCACAGGGAGGCTATTATATCTATCTGTTATCTAAGTCTGTCTGGTAACAAATGGGGGTTTTAAATTGATTTCTAAACTAAGAGTGATTAAGGCAGGAGAAATTAAGCGATAAGAGAAATAAACGATATAATCAAATAAAGAGAAATATGCTAGGAAGTCGGTTCATCATGGCAGTTAAATAACTCAGTCATAAATAGTTCAGACGATCTAATGTGAGAAGGGTAAGGGAAAGGTCATTCCGGTCCGCTCTCCACCCTAAAATACAACTAACTTAACTTCCGTCCTCATTAGGGTAATCTACTGTTCATAACAGGTGCTTCCGATCTAGGATTGAATTTAACCAATTTAACGAGTTTAGAAGTGTGCACTCAACTAAACGATTACAATTATATTGTTAATGAAACAGTTCTCACAATTTAATCATCTAACCTATTCACAACATCATTAACTCACTACCATGGCTCCCCTAATTCTAACATAGAGAGAATTTGTTACTCATGCTATTAATGGAACAAACAATAATAACGATGAATGAACTAGCAAGAGACAACATAGAGAGATTAAGGGAACAATATTGCATAAATTAAATAACAATGATTAAACAGAAATTAAGGAACAAATAATTAAGAGAAAACAAGAGGAATTAAATTAAAAGTAAGAGTAAAGAAAGATTACAAATCGAGATCCGGAATAAGAACAAAGTAACGTAGCAAAAGAGAAAGGAGCAATAGTCTGCCTTTTGAGAGTAATGAAGAATAATAGAGTATAAAGTGATAAAATATGAGATAGTTTAACCTAATGACGTCTTCACCTTATATAGGGAAGCGTTTATTAACCAAACTAAAGACTAATTAAGATAACCACGGAATAGAAAATCCCGTGTAAATAAGCAGAGTACTCGATCGAGGTATTTGAGACCTCTCGATCGAGTAACTTCCCATCAAATCCTCTCGATCGAACAGAAACGGCCTTCGATCGAGAGCCTCCAGATTAGCACCCTTCGATCGGCAGGGACTCGGTCGAACACCTTGAACCGTCAAAACCACTCGATCGACCAAAAGAGCTCTCGATCGAATGGTTAGCCACTGAAAACGGCTTGAACACGTTTGGTCAACTTCTAAGGACTTCCTTCACGCTTCCCGAGACACAACACTTCAGCTCTAAATCCTCCATCTCCATAAATGCATGTTAGGGGGACTGAATAAGGCACGATTTCACCACTTTGAGATCCGTTCCTGCAAATGAGACGAAACAAAACCAAAGTAGCCTATTCGGGGCATTTTGCAATACAAAACTTATGAAACGACATGCAAATGTGTGCAATAAGAGGCTAAAAAGACTATATAAATTGCACGTATCAAATCTCCCCAAACCGAACATTTACTCGTCCTCGAGTAAAGTAAATGCAAACTAATGGAACGGATAAGAAAACTCAGAGCTAGCTATAAATTGTCCACTTAAACCGTTTAATGCAAACAAAACTGACATTTAAACCTACAGCAGTCAAGCGCAAACGAGTTGTATGATGTCTATAAATAAGCTGAACTGTCAACCTTGCAAGACCTTTAAAATTGGACTCTCACGGGTCACTCTTCTCTCATAAAGCAAAGGGTAAGTATATAAGTGTAAGAGAATAAGAGAAAATAGTCACTCACCTAAACTACGACCCAAATAAACATGCTTGCAACAAAAATAATAGACGATTCTAATCACCATACATACATTCCAACCAAACAATGTCTGTCACAGCCGAGGGCTTATAAAAGTTATGGTTCAGTGAGGCAATGGGTAAGAAAAGGCAAAACAGTTATGGGATATGTGGAGGTAATGCGCCAAGCTAGCACCTAAACAAAACCATACTAAGCAAATCCGATTCTTAACCAATTATAAAATCAAACTCAAGTGCCCTTCTTTTGGCACATAAACTCACTAACCGATACACAACAACTCCTCAAAAGATATAAGTAATGCATAGGAGTAAGACCGTCACAAATTTCCCTTTTTTACACGGTCTGTTTTTCTTTTTCTTTTTTTTTCTCTTTTATAATTCTTTTCTCATTTTCTTGCCCATATCTTTTCTTCTTTTTTTTTTCTTTTTTCAACTCTTTTTTTTTCAATTCCGACATATCCTCCTTTCTTTTCTTTTCTACCAACTCCAAATAATATAAAACAAACCAACTCGCATCAATGGAAAATATACCGCAAAATACACTAAACTAGCTTGACAGGCAGGCTTAATTTTGGGTATAGTATTGGGTCAAAAAGGATAAGTTTGGCTAATGTGGAGCTAAATAGGTGAAAACGAAAGAAAGGGAAAATTGCAAGCGCCTCCCTGCATGTGACACCCGACCACAAACCCGAATGTATGCAAGCAAAAAGCAATCAAATTTCATAAAAGTGCAAATTAGTGAACATGTTATGCAAGGAGTATACTACTCTCAATTCCTACATGAACTGGTCATAAATGACACCAGTTATATAGCTCTAAAAATTTAGAAATTTTAAGGTAGTTTGCCAATTTTTCAGGTCAAGTCTATATGTTCAGCTGTATTTTTAACGTTAACTCGTAGTCAATACGCTTGACAAAGCTAATAAAATAATAATCTAATGCAAGGCTTAAGTGAAATGACAATTTACAGTGCAATATCATCACAGAAATCTACTGTTCCGACTCGACATATATGCTAAAATAAACGTGATATTTTTGTAATTTTTTTTTATTTTTCTATTTTTTTTTTTTGTAATTTTTTTTTTGAAATTAAAACAAACAATGCAAGCAAAAAATAAACGTGAATGCAAAACAAATGCAAATGAAGATTCAAAGGATGCAATACCCTTCCCAAACCAAAACGGACAACGCCCTCGTTGTCCTCCAGCAAACACCAGCAGAATATACGGGGAACGGGATAAAAACAACCAATAAATGAATGAAATAAATAAATAAATAAATGGAGATGAAAAGGAAATAAATAAAGCGGAAATACTTACAAAATAAGCGAACTTCCCCAAACCAGCCAGAAAACTGGGGAAGTGAGTAGACTAGCAGCTACTCGTCAGCCCCCTCCTCCTCGTCAGCCACCGTGTAGGTGGGGTCAGTCTCCTCCTCGTCTCTCTTCCTGTGACGACCTACAGCAAGGTCGGCTCTGACCCTCTCCTCCTGCTCAGTTGTGTCCGCCTCACTCTCCGGCTGTGGGTACTCCTCCGCCGGGTACCGGTAGAAAGAAGGGTGTGGCCAGCCATCTAGAACGGGACGTCCTCTCCTCATGTGGTACTCGTATAGAGGAAACAAGGAAAATGCCTGGTCCCGCTCTATACGGGCCACTCTCCTGCACATATCAAGAAGCAAACCATCACGACGCCCTTGGTCCATGACCTCAGGTGCCTCAAAGGGTGGAGGAGGAACAAAGTTAGCCAGCAGAACCGGCTGTGGCACAGAAGGAGTAGGGATAGGGGTCGGTGTAGGCGTAGTCGTGGACGTGGACGTCTGCCTAGCCTGAGTCGGTGTGGACCTCTCTCCGGTCTCAGGTCGCTTCCGCTTCTTAGAAGCGGAAGAAGTGGAAGGAGCAAGTGTAAGGAGGTAAGAAGGTATAGGTGGAGGTAACCTACCCGACACAGTGGTCAAAGGTGAAGACGGGGTAGGTCGGGAAATGGTAAGGTCACGGACTCGGAACCACAGATCTTCCAAGTCCGTTGGTCCTTTGCTAACCAAAACATCGCCAACATGGCGTTAATATCTATGTACACATCCTTATCTACATGTGTCAGGCCACAGGGGAAGTCAGTGAAGAGGCCACGGGCAATGTAGGAGGCTAACCTTCCGCAGAAAATCGTGCCCTTCCTCTTCTGCCCGACAACGTTAAAATGTTGAGCTGTCAGATAAGCAATGTTCAGAACGAAGGGGCCAGCACTGTCAATGTTCAAATAACCCGCTAAAATAGACAACTCAACGTTATTAACGTTGTTAGGCTCGTGATGGCCAAAGATCGTCTCCCCAAGGAGACGAAGAAAGTAACGGGCTGGGGGAAGATGGACGTGAGCCACCTTCCTCTAGTCATAGGGAGTCTGTGCTAAAGTGGGCCAAAGTAAAGACAAGAGCTTCCTGATGGTCGTCACTAGTCAAACCTAGCCTCCTCCCAAACTCATCTAAGGTCCAAGTGAAGGTCTGGTTGAACAGTCGAAATGAAATACAAGAGTTGCCCGGGTCAGTGTCATAGGCAGCGGACGAGAACGTAAAAGAGCTAAAGAACTCTAGTGTCACTTGCTCATACGTGAGCGCTCTCATCGTGGTCAGTCCAGTCATCCCAGTCCCGTTTAACAGTTCAGCCACGGGTTCTAAAATCCCCAACTTATCCAATGAAGAACGACACAAAAAATTTGTAGAGGTAATGTTACAGTCCATTAAATACAGAAAACGCTTACGATGAAGCGGGTTAATGAATTGTACCTGAGGGAACTCGGGAAGCGAGTCCAGAGAGTCATCGGCTACGAACCGGGCAGCGGCTCGTGCAGCAGCAGTAGGACTCCCTCCCTTAGCCCGTGAAGCAGCAAAGGCAGCAGCAGCTAGCCCAGGAGCGTGGCCAGAAACTGGTCGAGGTACGAGAGCAGACAAAGGGACTGGAACGGAGGGTACAGAGGCAGTAGTAACAGTAGCAGCAGTTGTAACAGTGACAGCGGGAGTAGTGACAGTCGCAGTAACAACAGGAGTCGTGACGGTGGTGACAGCAGGGACCACCGTCTCAGAGCTAGACGAAGCAGTAGTAGAACTTGGAGCGGGCAAAGAACTACTATCCATCCTATGAATCAAGTAAGTCCTAAAGTCAGAACATAACCCAACCAAAAGATGATTTTTTCCCTAAGTTCGAAAATTTTGAAACCCTAAATGCGAAATTAAGGCCGAAAAAAATGCAATTAAACGATAGGAAATAGGGAGAAGGACTTACTTGTGAATTACCCAAGAAGAGATGCAATTAAAATCAACAAACAAGCACCAAATAATCGGATTAAATCCCGATTTTTCGCAAACCCTAATTCGAGTAAAATTCCACTAGAAACACGAATTCAAAGGGGAAAATAAGGGGCTTTGGTCGAAATTAATGCAAAGAAAAATTTGTGGGTAATTAATTTGGTAAAATGGGAAGAAAAATGGGGATTTGGGGGATTTTGAAGGAGTTTATCGCGAAAAAATAGGAAGAAGGAAGAAGAAGAAATGAAATAGAATAAGGGAAATAGAACACTCCCTTGCATATTATCAACATTTTCACTCGATCGAGTGATTTAAATCAGCTCGATCGAAGCTTTTCTCTGCCATTTACCTCGATCGAAGTCTTTGAAAGGGCTTGATCGAGAAGTCTTTCCTTCTCCTTGCATTCTCCTCGATCGAGAACAGTTGTTTGTTCGATCGAGGGCTTTGACCCTTCGATTCCACTCGATCGAGTACAGGACAACTCAATCGATAAGCCCTGAAAATGGTCAATTCGATAGAGCACAGTAAACCATTCGATCGAAAATAATACCTGGGCATTTTGCTCGATCGAGTATAAAAAGTACTAGATCGAGGCATTTTCCTTTGGCACGCATCCCAATGCAGATATCTTCCCCAAACCTGCATAAAAACACATCAAAATACTTCCCGAAAATACCAAAATCACAAAACGCAGTCTATATTCGGTCTTACGCTAAAAACTAACCACGCTATTGTCTAAAATCTAAACGCAAATTAAAATGTCTAACAGAAAGTCAAATTACAAAGTTTTTACAACGGGACATTTCCCGTTTATCTTCCGAAGCACTTTAACAGCCCAAGAGAGGGCTTCTGACTCGAGGAGGTCCCTTCAGCATCGCGAACCGTCCTCTTGGAACGCCATGAACTTGAACTGGTTGAAGAAGAATAGTTCGCGTCTACATACGCCTTCACTTTCTTCTTTCCTTTGTCTTTCTTTTCTCGTTCATGATCCTTTTCCTTGGCATCTTTCTTGCCATCATTCCCATCTGAGAGCTTGGCTTTCACTGTACCTTTATCGACGGCATCTCCAATGTCCATTCTGTTTATGCCTGCAACAATAGAAATAACAGAATGGTCCTCAATATTGCTCTCAGTCTGAGGCGGAGGTGTCAATATAGCAGCACATGACTCAATATTTTCAACTGGAGAATCTGTGTCTGGGTCTATAGAGGGTAGGGCGTTGCAAGGTTGAACCTGCATAGGGGCCCTACAAACATTGGACTGATGGGAAATAAGCTCCTCATCATCTACCTGAAAAGTAAGAGTCTTTCCCCCCGACATCGATTACTGCGCGAGCAGTAAATAAGAATGGTCGTCCTAATATGATAGGAGTGTAAGAATCTTCGGGGATGTCTAAGACTAAAAAGTCAACGGGAATAAAGAATTTCCCGATCATTACAGGTATATCCTCTAAGATACCTAGGGGCCGTGATAAAGTAGGGTCGGCCATCTGCACAGTCATGTTGGTACAGTGAAACTTGGTCAAACCCAGTCTCTTAGCGAGAGACAATGGTAGGACACTCATGCTAGCTCCCAAATCACATAACGCATTGTCAATCAAATGGGTCCCTATATGGCATGGAATAGAAAAGCTACCCGGGTCAGCCTGTTTGGGTGGTGTCTTATTCTGAATTAGGGCAGTGCCCACTTCAGTCAAAGCTACCGTTTCATGATCATTTATATGCCTCTTACGCGTTAATATTTCTTTCATAAATTTCATGTAAGAGGGTACCTGGGTTAGCAATTCGGCGAAGGAAACGTTGATTTGAAGGCTCTTTAAAATATCAGTAAATTTACCGAACTGATGTTCAGCCTTCCTGTTCTGCAATCGCCTCGGAAAAGGGACCGTAATGGGAATTTCCAAGCCTTTATTTCTTTCTGCCAAAGAATCAACACGATCAGCGTCATTTCTACTCGATCGACCAACTTTTCCTTTCGATCGAGTAGTTTCTTCAACAATTTCACTCGATCGAGGACTCCCATCTACTCGATCGAAATCTTCTTTTTCTACAGTACTCGATCGAGCATCAGATCTATTAGATCGAGTACTTTCCATAGCAATTGTCCTTGTTCGACCTCCAGAAATGAGTCGATCGAGTACTTTCTTCGGATTTAGCATTGTTTCGTCCAAAGACGACTGTTTATGCTTAGTAACATCAATTTCCGGGTCTGATTTATCACCTTCATTCGGCATTTTAGGTCCTTCATAGGAAAGACCACTCCTCAAATTAATTAAGTTCACCGTCTCATGATGTTTCTTATCAGGTTGGGACGATAAATGACCCGGATGCCTTGAAGCTTGATTGGTGGCGAGTTGAGCTATTTGTGACTCAAGTGATTATGGATGCATCTTTTTGTTGGTCACTTTTCTGCAATTAAATTTTCAATGATTGAATCATCGACTTCAACTCGGCTATTTCACTTACGCCACTAAAAGAAGCATCTTGTTGCGGTGGTGGAAAAGATGGAGGCTTTTGAAAACCTTGTTGAGCTTTATGAGGTGGAACGTAAGGTTGTTGCTGCTGCGGTGGAGGTGTAGGATTCAATACATTTTGACTAGTCCATCTCAAGTTAGGATGGACTCTACTCTGATTGTTGTAATAGGAGCCCCCTTGCCTATATTGTTGAAAGGCAAAAACCTGCTCCTTCACAGCCAGACAGTCAACAGCAGTGTGACCGTCATTACTACCGTACCTCTCACATGAGACTGTTTCTCTTCTAGTCACAAGTGAACTGTTTGTTGATCTCCAACAGCCTGCAACTCCAATTTGTCAAACCTGGCATTCATGGCTTCCAGCTGAGCTACAACTGCACTATCAACTGAAGAAACTATTCTAATTCCTCCTCTTGGGTTCCCATATTCAGCACAATGGGTAGCCATCTCCTCAATGATCCCCCATCCCTTGTCATCATCGATATTCTTTGGAACTGACCATTTGATATAGCATCCAAAATAGCATGGTGGCCGTCATACAACCCATTATAAAATTGGTTGCATAAGAAACATTGATCAAAACCGTGATGAGGAACGGACCGCACAAGCTTCTTAAACCGACCCCATGCCTCGTACAAGTTTTCATCTGGTGTTTGCTTGAAACTTGTAATCTTTCCTCTCAGCTGATTAGTTCGTTGTGGAGGAAAGTACCTTTTATAGAAGGCTAGGGCTAGGGTCTCCCAATCAGTAATTCCAGCTGCAATCCTATTGAGATCAGTGAGCCGCTCTCGGGCCCCATCGGTCAGTGAAAAAGGAAATAGGACCTCCTTAATCTTGTCCTGTGTCACTCCCTTAGTAGCGGGAATGGTAGAACAGTAGTCTGTGAAGACTTCCATGTGCTTGTCCAGATCCTCACCATCTACTCCACGGTACATATTCCTCTCGACCAAATTGATATAAGACGGCCGAATGTCAAATGTACTGCCATCCTCTATTGCAAGGTTAAAACCTTTAGGAATGGAAGCAGATGTAGGCTCAGAGTGACTCGCGATATTAGGCATCTTCACAGAATTGGTTGCAGAAATAGAATTGTCTTCTTCAAAAGGCTGGTCTTCTGCAAATAAAAAGTGTTCAAAATCGGGTTCAAAAGTACTCAAGGCTTCCTTTTGATTCTTTCTCAACAATCTTTGTCTATAGCGAAAAGTCTGCTCCGGTTCAGGATCAGCTGGCACTAATTCTGACCTGTTAGACCTGGGCATAAATAACACTAGAGACTATAAATAAGAACTATCTCAAGGAATTAAAAATTCCCTGAGACGAAGACAAACGAAAAATGCAGATAAATAGGCTAATTGCCTCCCCGGCAACGGCGCCAAAATTTAATACCGTCATTTAGTACCAAAAATAAATACCTAAGACAACTAAAAGAAGTTAGCGGAAGTAGGGTCGATCTCCACAGGGAGGCTATTATATCTATCTGCTATCTAAGTCTATCTGGTAACAAATGGGGGTTTTAAATTGATTTCTAAACTAAGAGTGATTAAGGCAGGAGGAATTAAGCGATAAGAGAAATAAACGATATAATCAAATAGAGAGAAATATGCTAGAAAGTCGGTTTATCATGGCAGTTAAATAACTCAGCCATAAATAGTTCAAACGATCTAATGTGAGAAGGGTAAGGGAAAGGTCCTTCCGGTCCGCTATCCACCCTAAAATACAACTAACTTAACTTCTGTCCTCATTAGAGTAGTCTATTGTTCATAACAGGTCTATTCATTCCAATCTTCCGATCTAGGATTAAATTTAACCAATTTAACGAGTTTAGAAGCGTGCACTCAACTAAACGATTACAATTATATTGTTAATGAAACAGTTCTCACAATTCAATCATCTAACCTATTCACAACATCATTAACTCACTACCATGGCTCCCCTAATCCTAACATAGAGAGAATTAGCTACTCATGCTATTAATGGAACAAACAATAATAACGATGAATGAACTAGCAAGAGACAACCTAGAGAGATTAAGGGAATAATATTGCAGAAATTAAATAACAATGATTAAACAGAAATTAAGGAATAAACAATTAAGAGAAAACAAGAGGAATTAAATTAAAAGTAAGAGTAAAAAAAGATTACAAATCGAGATCCGGAATAAGAACAAAGTAACGTAGCAAAAGAGAAAGGAGCAATAGTCTGCCTTTTGAGAGTAATTAAGAATAATAGAGTATAAAGTAATAAAAGATGAGATAGTTTAACCTAATGACCTCTTCACCTTATATAGGGAACGTTTATTAACCAAACTAAAGACTAATTAAGATAACGACGGAGTAGAAAATCCCGTGTAAATCAACAGAGTACTCGATCGAGGTATTTGAGACCTCTCGATCGAGTAACTTCCCATCAAATCCTCTCGATCGAACAGAAACGGCCTTCGATCGAGAGCCTCCAGATTAGCACCCTTCGATCGAGTTCAGCAGGGACTCGATCGAACACCTTGAACCGTCAAAACTACTCGATCAACCAAAAGAGCTCTCGATCGAATGGTTAGCCATTGAAATCAGCTTGAACACGTTTAGTCAGCTTCCAAGGACTTCCTTCACGCTTCCCGAGACACAGCACTTCCGCTCTAAATCCTCCATCTCCATAAATGCATGCTAGGGGGACTGAATAAGGCACGATTTCACCACTTTGAGGTCCGTTCCTGCAAATGAGATGAAACAAAACCAAAGTAGCCTATTCGGGGCATTTTTTAATTCAAAACTTATGAAACGACATGGAAATGTGTGCAATAAGAGGTTAAAAATATTATATAAATTGCACGTATCACCTGGGTATTCAGGTCTCTTTGTATTTTCTCAATATCAAATGAAATGAATTTATCGCAACGTTTTTTAGCATATTCCAAATATAAAATCATTTTTTCATCCTTTGCTGTATAAATTCCTTTCATTTGATTTACAATTAAAAGTAAATCAGTTTTTACCTTTAAGTTTTGAACACCGAGGTCTAGACATACCTTGAGCTCTGCTATGAGGGCTTTATACTCAGCCTCGTTATTAGTAGCTTCGAACTCACAACTCACAGCCTGGGCTATGGTGTCCCATTGTGGCGATTTTAGCATTAATCCTAACCTTATACCCCTTACATTGGATGCCCCATCTGTAAACAGGGTCCACTGCTGGTCTGAGGTTTTGTTTTCTAACTGGTTGACTTCCTTGGTCAGGTCTGATTCTAGGTTAGGGCTGAAATCAGCCACAAAGTCTTCTAAGGCTTGTGACTTGATTGATGTCCTGGGTTCAAAGGTAATATCATAGGTACTAAGTTGGACTGACCATTTGGACATCCTGCCTGATAGTTCAGGCTTCCTCAGGACAGATTTTATAGGTAGGTTGGTCCTGACTATTATGGGGTGACTTTCAAAATAAGGTCGCAACTTAGCACGTGACATGATCAAAGCTAAAACATACTTTTCAAGTAAACCATACCTCATTTCAGCATCTAGTAGACTTTTACTTACATAGTAGTCAGGATGTTGCTGACCTTCCAGTTCCTTTACCAAGACTGCACTTACTGCGGTGTCAGTAACGGAAAGATATACTCACAGGGGCTCTCCCTTTTCTGGCTTGGCCAGTAAAGGTGGTGAAGAAAGATATAGTTTTAGGTCCTGAAAGGCCTCCTCATATTCAGGGGTCCACTTGAACTGTTTGTTTTTTCTGAGTAGGTTGTAAAATGTTTCACACCTTTCAGATGACTTGGATATGAATCTGTTTAGGGCAGCTACCTTGACTGTCAATTTTTGAATGTCCTTGACATATTTGGGTGACTATAATTCCAGTATAGCTTTGATCTGTTCAGGGCTGGCTTCTATGCCTCTCTTGGTCACCATATAGCCTAAGAACTTTCCTGTAAAAACTCCAAAGTGGTATTTGGCAGGGTTGAGCTTCATGTTGTACTTCTCCAGGATTTGAAATGGTATTTCCAAGTGCTTTACATGGTCTTGTGCATCCTTGGATTTTACCACCATGTTATCTATATAGACTTCCATGATGTCCCCAATCTGCTCCTTGAACATCTTGTTGACCAGGCGCTGGTATGTTGCCCCTGCATTCTTTAGACCGAATGGCATGGCAGTGTAACAATATATGCCTCAAGTCAGTAATGAATGCAGTACTTTCCTTGTTAGCAGGGTACATCTTTATCTGGTTAAATCCACTGGAAGCATCCATGAATGTGAGCATCTCATGTCCTGCCATTGCATCTACCATGGCATCAATATGTGGAAGGGGGAATGGATCTTTAGGGCAAGCCTTGTTCAGGTCAGTGTAATCTACACAGACCCTCCATTTGCCATTCTTTTTCTGTATGACCACCACGTTTGCCAGCCATTCAGGGTACATCACTTCCCTGATCATGCCCATTTCGAGGAGTTTGTCTACTTCTTCATTGATATTGGCGTTTCTTTCTGGTGCAAACTTCATGCTCACCTTTGATGGTTGCCACTCCCCAGTCTGTTGGTATCTTGATACACTGATGATAAGTAGATGGGACAGTATTGACATTGTGAATCCAGGGCCTACCCAGAATGACATTGTAGGAGAATAGACAGTCTAGAACTCCAAATCTTTCATAAGATGCGACGCCTTCAGCATAGGTAGGGAGATAGATCTCTCCCAACGTATTCTTTGTCTCACCACTGAACCCTACCAAGACACTGGATTTCTTGGTGATTTGATCCTCGCTGATCTTCATGCCTTTGAGTACATCTAGCATGATCAGGTTCACTGAGCTGCCTCCGTCCACCAAGATTCTCCTTACGTTGGTAGTTCTAACTTGCATAGAGATTATCAGGCCATCATGATGTAGGTCAGGGATGCCCACCAAATCACAGTCATTAAACGTGATAGGTGGTATATTCCCAGGCTTGCAGGGTGATTTAATTTGAGGAGTCCTGGCTATCTTTTTTGCTGTTGAACTGGTCAGGCCACAAATCTCTGATCCGCCATTTATGAATTTTACTTCATAGAGTGAAAGTGGAGGAGGGAGATTGCGCTCCTGCTTTTGCTCCAGGTTGATTTTGCTAAGATCTTCATTCTTGCCTCTGGCTTTGATTAGATCTTTGAGGTATCCTGCTTTTAGCAGGTAGGCCACTTCCTTCCTAAGAGTAAAGCAATCCTCCGTTATATGTCTTATATCCATGTGAAATTCATACCATTTGGTTGATCCTTCCTTGGATTTGGGTTGTCTGACTTTCTAGGCCACCTGACTACTGGTCCCATGTTATCCAGTCGTTGGATCATACCTGCAATGTCAACACAGAAGTTATGTTCAGATATAGGTGGATGAACTTTAGCCTTACCTTGTTGTTCTTGCGCTCGGTTAACTTCTGACTGATTATGCCTGGTATATGGACTGCTCCTGTAGCTATTGCCCCTGCTGGTGCTAGGTTGACTTCTCCTGTTTGGCATATCATATTGTTTTGCATTGCAGGGTCGTCCAACTTTGTAACTCTTGTCTTCCCCTAGCCTGATATAAGCAAGTGTCTTTGCCTTGACACCTTCGAAGGAATGACAGGGGTATTCGGTCAGCTCGCCATAGAGATCACTATTGGGTAGTAATCTCTGCCTGAATGCTTCCAAAGTCGTTCCAACGTCACACCTAGAAATTGACACTTTCTCCTTGTTGAATCTGGCAAGGAAGACTCTGAGGGTCTCATCTGGTTTCTGGGTGATCCTGTACAGGTCACTGGAACGTTTCTCCAACTCCCTCCTACTTGCAAACTGCTGGTTAAACGTGTTGATCAGGTCAGCAAAGGATCTGATACTTCTATTAGGCAGGTTGATACACCATTGCAGTGCAGGAGTGGTCAGTGTTGTTCCAAATCCTTTGCACATGCAAACCTGCCTAAATTCACTGGGAATAGATGCAACCAACATTTTCTGCTTGTAGAAGGCCACATGATTTTGTGGATCCGAAGTCCCATCATAGGTCCTCATGGATGGAATTACAAATTTTTTGGGGAGATATACTTTAGCTATCTCGTCTATAAAAGGCGAGTCATCCTAGCTCTTAGGGGCAGCTTCCTCCATGCTGGCATGGACTCCAGGTATTTTTTTTCGAATTTTTCATTGAACTTCTTGATTTCCTAGACTATTGCCATCATGACGGCTTCTCTTGTTTCATCAGCTTTATCATCTTTGGGGGTCTCTTCATCAACGTTGATCACACTTTTGACACCACTCGGACTCCCAAAACTCAAAAAATCAAAGTGCTTGACAATCGATGAGAACGGGGTTCCTGGCTGTATTTTGGAGCCTGGTCCCTTTGACTTTTCTAATTTTTCTTTCAAGGCTGATTCAGATTCTTTTAGTTGCAAGATTTCAGCTTCTGACTGTTGTGGACAAGGCCCTCGGGAACTGCGTCCGCGGGATCCACACTAGGCATAATCGACTCGAGGTTCTTTCGAATCGAATTAAGACAAATTAGAGTCGCCACCAAGTTTTTTGGGAACTTGGAACCGTTCAAGTCAACTTTACACCTTTCGTCGAAAAGCATAAAGCCAATCGACTACGAGTGATTAAAGATAAAGACTTGTACCCTATATCACTCGATTTGAATGACTCTCGTAATCCAATGGTATTTAGACGGATCCACAAACCATAGATCTTGAGTAAGGGGTGAGGGTACGTGTTAGGAAGCCCATAAGGACACCTAACCCCGCCCGTCAATAACGGCCTCTACTAAGTCAAGTATCGGATTTCAAACAAGGTCATAGCTACTACGATATATGATATGCAAACATCGTTTTTAAAACCCTAACATGTGAAGTTTCTATGTCGATTTAGATGCAACTAAACTAACTTTGTCAAAGTTGTAATTTAGCATGTGGGTTGATTGATCTAATAACATACAAAGCAAACAAGGCTTAAGGGGGATGGGGGAGCCGTTGGGATCTATCCTATTACAACCCAGGCGTTTCATGCCGACACAACGAGAAATTAAAGATACAACTCGATCTAAAATACAACGCTATACACAAAACCATACACGACACACTACACGGCCAAGCACACGGCCAAGCCACGTCCACCCTAGTTCCTAGGTTAGATTCATTAGTTAGATCAAAAGATTGCGAAACGAATTAGGAAACGAATTAGAAAATAAGTTAGAAACGACGTTGATCGATTGAGAAGATGTCACGCGAATGTGTATTCTACACGGCCTAAAGGGTCCAACTAGGTCACAATATTACAAGATTAACGCTTAATCATCGAGTGTAAATAGGAAGGTGCTAATCACGCACTCCTATGCTAGCGAGAAATCGAGTGAAAAGAGAGATGCGTTCAATTAAGTTATAGAATTGTTAGTTGATTTTTAAAGCTATGTCGATGTACCCTAACGTGTCTAATTAGGTTATTAAATTGATCTAATGTCATCTAAACGAGTTATATGTTAACAATCAGAGGTCATACTAACATGTGAATGGTCCTAGGGTGGGTCGAATTACACGAAACAAAAGAGGGGTCAAAAGCGAAGAGCGAAGTTAGAAATCGTTTTAGTAATGCCCTACCTTGAACACGAGGATATGTAAATGAGACGGGG
Source organism: Silene latifolia (assembly GCF_048544455.1). Taxonomy (NCBI): domain Eukaryota; kingdom Viridiplantae; phylum Streptophyta; class Magnoliopsida; order Caryophyllales; family Caryophyllaceae; genus Silene; species Silene latifolia. The sequence continues at coordinate 67,753,851 of NC_133537.1, read as the reverse complement.
GTTACGACCGACTGATGTAGCGGTTTCTTTCCCATCTCAAGTCAACGCGGGTGTTCATGGTGGTACTTTAACTCATACTCGGACTAAACTAGTTTCATAGTTAATGAGAACAATCGATAAACAAAAACGATGAACAAATAAAAACGAACTATAAAAAACAATCATAAAAAAACGAAATAAAAAGGAGAAAGAGGAGGATTTGAGGCACCCTCAACCTACATGTATCGTTGACACCGTCTTGGGTCGTAATCGATGGTAGATTTTATCTCGAGAGGCCGTCGTCGACGAAGAAACAAAGCAAACAACACGTTTTTTGCAAATCTGGACAGCAACTTTCAAACTGCGATTTCTCTCTCGTTTCACGGTGAAAATTCGATTTAAAAGATGTTTTGAAAACTAGAAAGAGAGGAGAACAGAGATCTTAAAACAACCCCTGCTCGTTTTGAGTTATTGGGCATGAAAAACGAGCACAAACAGAACTGGACAGACAGGAAAAGCCGCAAAAACAGAGTGTATAACACTCTGTTTTTCGAGGGAATTCGTGTACTCTCAATGGCAATTTGGCTCGTAAATCTTTGTCTAATGTGTATATGGATGTTGTATGGTTAATTAGGAACAAGAAACTCGAATTTTGATGGAGGTTTGAAGGGAGAACGAACGGTTTCAAAGAAGACACACAAACTGATTCTCAGTTTGTAAGTCGGTTTTCTCTAGGGTTTTTGAGAGGCAATTAGGGTTTGTTTCTGGAGTTTAAAGCTTGTGAATGACGGTTGTATGTATGGAGAACTTAGAGGAATGAATGTATGGTGAAGGGGAGGTATTTATAAGGAGTTAAAGTAGGGTAAAAGGGGGGAGAGCAGTCGGGCTCGGTTTGCATAGCTGCTGTCCAGCAGCTTTTGTGAGGGTTTGAGGGGCTTTGTGAGGGGTTTTCTTGGTGGTTAAGCTAAGGTAATATGGGTAGGATACTAGGGTATGGGTTAGGGTTAATGGGCACGGGTTTTGGTGGTGTTTGGAGCGGGTTTTGGGCTCGGGTTTGAGCACGCAAAACAGGGGGGCTGCTCGTGTTTTTTGCGGGCTGTTGGGGAGTATTTGGGACAGGATTTGGGCCGTGGATAAGGGGGTTCGAACTGGGGTTGGATGGGTAGAGGCCTAGGTTGGTTAGTGTACTCGAGATTCGTGCCAACTCGTAAAGAAAACGGGCTCAAAAACCGAGCTATAGTCGAGCTCCAAAACGCATGTTTAAAACGAGTTTTTTTCGATTTTTAAATCGATTTTTCAAATCGATTAACACATTAAAATAAATGATTTTTCAAATCAAATACACTCATAAAATGATTTTTCAAATCAAATATTTATTTTATTTTCAATAAAATAAACTTGAGAAAATAAATTCAAAATAAAGTAAAATGAATTCACCTTAAAAAAAGCTTTAATTTAAATATCATTTAAATTAATAAAATACTCCGTCGACAATGCTCATTCTACATCGTAAAACGAACCCAAATAATGACCATGACAACTATAAATACATGTGTCCTATCATCATCGGGTGTTTGTCGGATTCTCTATAAATTCCAATATCGACGGATACGGGTATCTACAGAGCCCCCACTTTGACTGAGGCTTGGACAAGGCGAAAGTCAAAGTATACCCAGTCCCTCTCGACACGAGGATTCTGGGGTCGTTTATAGTCCAGTAGACTTGCGTATATAAGCTCGCCAGCCATAAGAAGAGATCATACCTGAAACTTCGCTGGGGATTGACTCTTGCTTTTGTTGTGTCAAATTATCATCGTTGGTCATCGACCCATAAAATTGCATATATGGTGGATTGAGCCTTATCCTTAGGCGCCTACGTATCCGTTTCTGACGAAATCAAACCCGCGTCGTAGTTCGGCAACTGCTGACACTTGCCCAAAGTTTATCATCTGCTGGCATTTGTCCGAAATTCATCATCTGTTGACACTTGCCCAAAGCTTATCATCTGCTGGCAGGTGCCCAAATGGGACGGGACTTTCCGAGGAGGTTGCCGCCGCTTTCATCATTTGCTTTCAGCTAAGGAATTCTTCCATTTCATACTCTTGTATTGAATTGAATTCTTGGTGGATGTCATCCTTTACATCTTGATAATGGTCTCTGAAGCCAACGGCTTCAGAGCCCCCAGTTTGCAATGGCTCTAAAGTCGAAGACTTTAGAGCCCCCAGTTGAAGTATATCCTGCTACATTTGAAGCACAAAAACGTAGTAGCAATAATTATCACATAAGCACATTTGGATCATCGATCTTGAAATTGGATCATTTGAAATACTGGGTCATCGACCCGAAAATTGAATTTGAAAATTTTGAATGATTGGGTCATCGACCCGAAAATTGAATTTGAAAATTTTGAATGATTGGGTCATCGACCCGAAAATTGAATTTGAAAATTTTGAATGATTGGGTCATCGACCCGAAAATTGAATTTGAAAATTTTGAATGATTGGGCCATCGACCTGCATTTCGAATTTGTCACCACTTAGAAAATTGGGCCATCGGCCCTTCAAAAATTGAATTTTGAATTTTGAATTTCGAAAGATTGGGTCATCGACCCAAAAAGATTCCACTACTTGGATCATCTATCCACAATTCGCAAAAAGTTTTTGGAATTTTGAAATTTTGAAATTTTTTTGAAATCGAACCTTGATGGGTTAGCATGAAATACAACTCAGACACTCCGTATGACCCGTAAACAACGTGGGCGTAGCCCGCTACCGTAAAACAAAAAAGGAAAATAAAACCCTAAGTGTGCACGGGTTTTGATTCAATTATGGACTTGTTGGGGGTAAAGATGTAAATTGGCCATTCTGGCGCCAAAAGATGGCAAATGGGAATCACAAGGTCGTCGGACTTGGTACGGAGATATCGTATGGCATAGGCGTGCTCCCGAGGGCACATGAGAATCAAGATCACTTGGGATTGACAAGGTGGATTAAAATCACGGAGCGACAACGTTGGCTTCGCCCAGACACTAAACACAGACTGATTTTATGAGAACACTTAGACATCACACATGACTTTTGTCGGGAACATTCTGTCACTCTTCTCCTCGCCTCCTTTCTTTTCAGCGAGTTTTCATCAATTCTTGCCACCGCCTTCTTTCTTTCAGCGGGCTTTTACTATTTTTCTTCCACGCCTTCTTTCTTTTCAGCGGGTTTTTCATATTTTCTGTTCCCAACACAAACCCATATCTATGTGACTCAGCATCTTTGCCTACACCGTTAGATAAAGCTCATTCCGAGACTTGACACTACTTATCCGAACCTATATCCTTATCTTAGCCTACATCGAGTACTAAGACCAACTCAAACAAAGGTGGCTTCATTTGGACTTGGTTAAGACCCGTAAGAAACCGACAAGATGAAAACTTGGATGATGGGTGGATTGAATCCCTTATTCTGAAGGACTGCCTACGTATTCGCGTGGAGCGAAATCAAATCCGACGTAGTTCGATCAAGGTGCATAAACATGGCATTTTGATTGTGTGTACACACTCAAAGGTTTCACCTAAGATATCATGTCGTATCCCATTCTAGCCTGTAAAAATACCGTTGTATCCGTGTCTAGGGTTGGTACAAAAGGTTGTGATTCTTTGGGATGTGGAGCTTGGTAAAAATAGGTTCGCAAGGTAAACCATCATTCTGAAGGTTCGTTTTGTGGTGCTAAGGCTAAGGGTTATGGCTTCTGATGTGATTGGAATGGTTGTCTCGGGTTTGATGAACCACGAGTACAAATGGGTTGAAAAAATGATGTGGGTTCAAATTTCCATGTCTGGACCCTAAAGGCTTGGTGTAACAGCACAAGCGGAATGATTCTCAAAATTCCCGACTATCCCTTGTAACTGTCTCAGGAAGGACTTAAGGGTAAAGAAGTTACTACTTAATCTTTTGGGCTTCGCCCATTGAACTTCAACTATGGGTACTTGACTTGACTTCTGGCTTCCGTAACTTCGACATTCAACCAAAAGCGTTCTGCAATGACTTCAACATCTTTTTTTCTTTTTTCCTTTTTCTTTCATCACTTTTCTTTTTTCATTTTTTCATTTTTTTCTTTTGCTTTTTTTTTTCGTCCTTTTTTCCTCATCTTTTCATTCTTTTTCATCTTTTTTTTTTCTTCTCTTCTTGAAAATGGTCTTCTATTCATTCACAAATGGATACACCTTGAAAACTGGGCTTCGCCAACTAATTTGGGTAAGAACTAACAATTCCTTGTTAGAACGGGTTGATATTTTCTCTCTTCGAGATGGGATGATTTTATTGGGGAAAGGCTTGTCTTCCGTCATCGATAGGGGAGACAAGGAGCTAGTTAGGGTTCGTCATAGAATCATCTAAAAGCTTGTCATAAGCACTGGTTTTGATGGAGGTTTTCTACCGCCAGACATGGAATAGGTAAAGGAATCAAACCTAGGATCCTAGTGTACCTTACATTTTGAAACGGGACATATTTCTACCCCAGGGATGCCTTTGAGTGTGTTGTGCATTTTATCATACTTTCAGAATGATTGCGGATTGGAAACAAGACACATTTGGAAACGAAACTGTAACTTTTTATTGGAAAGACAAATGCTTAACAGACTCGAAGGAACGATTCCTAGGACACACCCTAGGTCATCGCGGGACAAACGACTCAACTTCAAGAAAAGAAAGTCCTAAACTCGACTCGACTAAGATAAGAAAACAGATCCCGACTCATAATTTTCAAATCTGGTCAAGAGCTTTCCCTTGTTCAGCTGTCAACTTAGATGCTCGGCTCTTGTCCTTGATCCCTTTGATGGTCTGCCTCCATCCCGAGGTAGTCCTCTGAGGATCTACGCCAGTGGTGAAGGTTGGTGAATCGAATTGTCTTTTATTAACTTCGTTAATAAGAGGAGTACATTCTAGAGCAAGACTCCAGACTTGAATTTCATTCTTTGGGTTTGGCAAGAATTCAGAGCAATCCACAAATATTTTCCCGATAAACACCCCTTTCAAGTGACATGGGCGGATAAGATGGGAATAATCGACATTGTCTTCGACATAAACAAAGTTGGAGTGATCGCCAAATGGATTGGTGATGTTATTGGGTTTAACAGCTGGGATCGGGAGCGTTCCGTTCTCAATCATGTCTTGAATTTCGTGTTTCAGTCGATAACACCTTTCAGTATCATGGACTTTCCCTTGATGAAAGGCACAATAGGCATTTGGTTTATACCATTTACCTTGTTGCTCAGCGGGTGGGTCCGGAGTTGGACCAATAGGCTTCAGCTTTCCTTGGGCTATGAGCCTTTGGAGAGCATATGTATAAGTGCATCCGATATCGGTGAATGCCCTTGGAGCTTGGCGCTGCGGCTTCTTCGATTGCCCTTCTAAGAGATTGATGGCTTCATCAAGATGGGTCGTTGCTGGGGCCTTGGCCTTAGAAGATGAGGCCCCTTGGTACCCTTTCGGCTTTTCAGCCTCTGCCCTTATGACATCATCTTCTACCTTTATCCCGATTCTTATCAATTCTTTGAAAGAACCAAAATTCTGGTATTTCAAAGCATTCCGGTAAACAGGTCGTAGATTCTTTACGAACTTATCTACCATTTCAACTTCATCAGGCTTCTTGGCTAATTTCACGCTTTTAGCGCGCCATCTTGCAAGGAATTCAGTAAAGCCTTCTTTTTCTTTCTATGTCATAACCTCCAGCGTTCTTATATTGGTTCGAATCTCGACATTGTCAGCATAGTGCTTACAAAACTCCACCGTGATATCTTCGAAAGTAGGGAAGTTCTTTAGGTCCAGATTGTAGAACCACGCCTTCGGGTGTTCATCCAGAGATTGAGCGAAAATTTCAGAGAGCATGTCAGCAGGTACCCCCTTCAGTGCTAAGTTCCCTTTATATGCCTTAACATGGTGGACTGGATCTTCGGTGCCCTTGAACTTTGGGATATCAGTGAGTACCATGTTTGTGGGCAACTTATCCTGAACTGGGGCATAGGCCCTAGCATTTTCGTAATGGATGTTCTTCCCCTGGGAGAGTTTCAGACGGTCTTCAATGAATTTGAACCGTTTCTCCAGATCAGTCAGAGGTGGGGTAGATGAAGAGGAATCTTCAACCAACTTGGATTCGATCGCATCCATTCTGGTCATCATGAGGTTCACGGCCTCAGTGAGTTTGTTAACAGCGTCTTCCATTGCTTGAAGTCGGGTTCTTCGCGGCCTTTCTACAAGAAAACCCCCAACTGAGTCAATATTCGAATGTAAGAGCCCCTGCACACTTAAGGACACGACACCGACTTGACTCAATCAAAGACTCGACTTGAGACTGACTAACCAAAAGGTTCGACTCACGGTTGGATTTAGACCTTGACTCATTTTGGACTTCGACAAAACGACACGACCCAAACCATCATAACTCGATTCTAAACTGTACTCGGTGTGACTAAACCCGTGATTGGACTAACATAGTCCTTAGGTTCAAGTGAAACGCCCTAAATGGCCTAGCTTGGACGCTTCTGTGGACTATCCTTGACCAATTGGTCGACCCACATGACTCAAAGCAAAAGAGGTGAGCTTGGGTGACCCAACAAGGTCGTGTTCTAGACTCTTAGAACGAAACACGCCTGGCCAAACACGGCCAGGACCCAGACACGACTCGACGCATTTCATGCTTGGTTAAGGTTCGAGAGGCATTTTGGATTGAATTTGAAAAAAAACGAATAATCGATTTGAAAATGAGATTTAAAATGGGCAGCATGCCGGCAATAAAAGCTCATTTTGGGCCGAAAAAATCTAGTCCTACTTGGGCAGCATTCCGCGTTTTTAAAACCGTGCTATTTTGAAAGTAAGTTGTTCAAAAGTTTGGTTTTGAAATTGACATGTAAAATTTGAAAAAAGACTCGGGAAATTCACCTTGCACATTGTCATTCACATGTTAAAAGGATGTATGCTCCTAGACATCTCTAAGTCTCGGCAAGTCTTCTACAAGAAGGTCTATGCCCTCCATCCTTTTTGGGTCTTATAGAGAAAGGGCCTTTAGGTAGAGTACCTAGAAGAGCATCCCCACCATCAAGAACCACGACGAGGCGGAGCGGAAGCAAGCAATGTGCGAGTTCCTGGCATAGTGGGACGTCGCCCCCCACGCGTCACAAAGAAACGCTGGGACGGCCCGGGAAAGTCCTTAAGTGTTTATGCATGAATCGTAGCACTATGAGTAATGTTTTACTTTCCAATACTTTCTTTTCAAGTTTCACCTCGGAGGAAAAGACCTTAGAAACAAAGTGTAACTAGTCCTCTTTTCCCCAGCGGAGTCGCCAAACTGTGGACAAGGCCCTCGGGAACTGCGTCCGCGGGATCCACACTAGGCATAATCGACTCGAGGTTCTTTCGAATCGAATTAAGACAAATTAGAGTCGCCACCAAGTTTTTTGGGAACTTGGAACCGTTCAAGTCAACTTTACACCTTTCGTCGAAAAGCATAAAGCCAATCGACAACGAGTGATTAAAGATAAAGACTTGTACCCTATATCACTCGATTTGAATGACTCTCGTAATCCAATGGTATTTAGACGGATCCACAAACCATAGATCTTGAGTAAGGGGTGAGGGTACATGTTAGGAAGCCCATAAGGACACCTAACCCCGCCCGTCAATAACGGCCTCTACTAAGTCAAGTATCGGATTTCAAACAAGGTCATAGCTACTACGATATATGATATGCAAACATCGTTTTTAAAACCCTAACATGTGAAGTTTCTATGTCGATTTAGATGCAACTAAACTAACTTTGTCAAAGTTGTAATTTAGCATGTGGGTTGATTGATCTAACAACATACAAAGCAAACAAGGCTTAAGGGGGATGGGGGAGCCGTTGGGATCTATCCTATTACAACCCAGGCATTTCATGCCGACACAACGAGAAATTAAAGATACAACTCGATCTAAAATACAACGCTATACACAAAACCATACACGACACACTACACGGCCAAGCACACGGCCAAGCCACGTCCACCCTAGTTCCTAGGTTAGATTCATTAGTTAGATCAAAAGATTGCGAAACGAATTAGGAAACGAATTAGAAAACAAGTTAGAAACGACGTTGATCGATTGAGAAGATGTCACGCGAATGTGTATTCTACACGGCCTAAAGGGTCCAACTAGGTCACAATATTACAAGATTAACGCTTACTCATCGAGTGTAAATAGGAAGGTGCTAATCACGCACTCCTATGCTAGCGAGAAATCGAGTGAAAAGAGAGATGCGTTCAATTAAGTTATATAATTGTTAGTTGATTTTTAAAGCTATGTCGATGTACCCTAACGTGTCTAATTAGGTTATTAAATTGATCTAATGTCATCTAAACGAGTTATATGTTAACAATCAGAGGTCATACTAACATGTGAATGGTCCTAGGGTGGGTCGAATTACACGAAACAAAAGAGGGGTCAAAAGCGAAGAGCGAAGTTAGAAATCGTTTTATTAATGCCCTACCTTGAACACGAGGATATGTAAATGAGACGGGGGTTACGACCGACTGATGTAGCTGTTTCTTTCCCATCTCAAGTCAACGCGGGTGTTCATGGTGGTACTTTAACTCATACTCGGACTAAACTAGTTTCATAGTTAATGAGAACAATCGATAAACAAAAACGATGAACAAATAAAAACGAACTATAAAAAACAATCATAAAAAAACGAAATAAAAAGGAGAAAGAGGAGGATTTGAGGCACCCTCAACCTACATGTATCGTTTACACCGTCTTGGGTCATAATCGATGGTAGATTTTATCTCGAGAGGCCGTCGTCGAGGAAGAAACAAAGCAAACAACACGTTTTTTTGCAAATATGGACAGCAACTTTCAAACTGCGATTTCTCTCTCGTTTCACGGTGAAAATTCGATTTAAAAGATGTTTTGAAAACTAGAAAGAGAGGAGAACAGAGATCTTAAAACAACTCCTGCTCGTTTTGAGTTATTGGGCACGAAAAACGAGCACAAACAGAACTGGACAGACAGGAAAAGCCGCGAAAACAGAGTGTATAACACTGTGTTTTTTGAGGGAATTCGTGTACTCTCAATGGCAATTTGGCTCGTAAATCTTTGTCTAATGTGTAGATGGATGTTGTATGGTTAATTAGGAACAAGAAACTCGAATTTAGATGGAGGTTTGAAGGGAGAACGAACGGTTTCAAAGAAGACACGCAAACTGATTCTCAGTTTGTAAGTCGGTTTTCTCTAGGGTTTTTGAGAGGCAATTAGGGTTTGTTTCTGGAGTTTAAAGCTTGTGAATGACGGTTGTATGTATGGAGAACTTAGAGGAATGAATGTATGGTGAAGGGGAGGTATTTATAAGGAGTTAAAGTAGGGTAAAAGGGGGGAGAGCAGTCGGGCTCGGTTTGCATAGCTGCTGTCCAGCAGCTTTTGTGAGGGTTTGAGGGGCTTTGTGAGGGGTTTTCTTGGTGGTTAAGCTAAGGTAATATGGGTAGGATACTAGGGTATGGGTTAGGGTTAATGGGCACGGGTTTTGGTGGTGTTTGGAGCGGGTTTTGGGCTCGGGTTTGAGCACGCAAAACAGGGGGGCTGCTCGTGTTTTTTGCGGGCTGTTGGGGAGTATTTGGGACAGGATTTGGGCCGTGGATAAGGGGGTTCGAACTGGGGTTGGATGGGTAGAGGCCTAGGTTGGTTAGTATACTCGAGATTCGTGCCAACTCGTAAAGAAAACGGGCTCAAAAACCGAGCTATAGTCGAGCTCCAAAACGCGTGTTTAAAACGAGTTTTTTTCGATTTTTAAATCGATTTTTCAAATCGATTAACACATTAAAATAAATGATTTTTCAAATCAAATACACTCATAAAATGATTTTTCAAATCAAATATTTATTTTATTTTCAATAAAATAAACTTGAGAAAATAAATTCAAAATAAAGTAAAATGAATTCACCTTAAAAAAAGCTTTAATTTAAATATCATTTAAATTAATAAAATACTCCGTCGACAATGCTCATTCTACATCGTAAAACGAACCCAAATAATGACCATGACAACTAATAAATACATGTGTCCTATCATCATCGGGTGTTTGTCGGATTCTCTATAAATTCCAATATCGACGGATACGGGTATCTACAACTGTGCTATTTTTTGTAACGCAGCAGTCAGTTGTTCTTCTATGGTTGGTTGAGACATGTTTTTGCTAATTTCTTTGTTTTTTGGATTTTTTGCGTGAAAAGAAAAAAAGATATTAATAAGCTATATGCCCCATGGTGGGCGCCAATTGTTTTGGGTGGATTCTGCACAAAGCTAAATCAGGTCAGGGTAGAGTGATCGCAGGGTTAACTAGCTCGTCTATCTTGTATATTACTGCAGGGCAGGCTTAACAATGCGTAAGGAAAAGGAAATAAAGAAAACAAGTAAGACAATAGATTTTGTACGTGGAAAACTCTTAAATGGGAAAAAACCACGGGCACCAAGCCAGGAGAGGTTTCACTATGATTTATGGAGAATAATTATATAATTAGCAAAACAACGTATTTTTCTCTAGGTATTGTGATAGTGTAGCTTGTAATCTTGTAGAATGTGTCCTGGAATGATCTTGGCTTCTTCTTATATAGTAATCTTCATGTGCTGAATAATCTTCATAATTAAGGCGTATTAGTTTCTTTTAATGACGCCATTAATTGCACCTTCAATGCTCCATAATTACCCGGATAAATGCTTGGTTATTATGATAGAATCTTTTCCTTAATTGCTCCATAATTAGTGTAATAATCTCGATTTATCCTCCATAATTGTACTTGACTTGGTCAAATAATACTTGCTTGCTTGACCATTGTCCTCTCCTGCCTGGTGCTAGCCTTGAGTTGTCCTAACATTTATGTCATGATCGTCAGGCCAGGGTAGAAGTCTATCCTGAACACAGTGCGGAAATATCAGGCCCAACAATTATTATTATTATTATTATTGTTGTTGTTGTTGTTGTTGTTGTTGTTGTTGTTGTTGTTGTTGTTGTTGTTGTTGTTGTTGTTGTTGTTGTTGTTGTTATTGTTACTACTGTTACTACTGTTATTATTATTATTACTATTATTACTATTATTATTATTATTATTATTCTTTATTCTACTCTTTATTCGTTATTACTATCACATTACTCTTTATTATTAATTTACTACATTTACTACTATTACTAATGTTACTACTGTTATTACTATTACTACTGTTATTATTAGGGTTATTTAACGGGAATACTCCAAACTATTAGGCACCTTCTCAAATTACTACAAACTCCAATTTAACTAGCATTATAACAAACTATTACACCCATTGTCATGAAATAGAATTGTGTTTTTATTAACCTGAAGTAGCAGGTTATTGCCCTTAAAAGGTCCCAATTTCTTTCTTTTAATCCCATTTTTTATTCCTCATATTCCACTTATTACTTCAAATTCCCCCCTCCCTTTTATATTTTCTTTCTCCTCTTTCCTTAAAATTTTCGCCATTGTCATATTCATCTATTGTAATCAAACCCATCATGCTACTCCAAAAACATAACTTGCTCCCACCAAAACACCATATAATCCTCCAATTGTCAGTAACAACATCACATGTCTTTATATCTACAACAAAAACATCAAAAAGGCTCGTTCAAAAATATGATTTGTCTGACATATGGTAAAAACTCTAATCAAAAACATCAAGCCTGTGAAGCTCCCCTATATTTGGCACCTAAAACAATCTATTTTAACAAGAGTTATTTATAATAGAAGTTGCAAACTACAATCCGTATATAAGGATAGTACAAGAAGATGATGTTCTACTACTTACACAGAGGCCAACAGTTCTATGGCCGAAAATAAATACTGTTGATTTCTCATATGGTTTGAAAACTCTAATCAAAAACCTCAAATGAATCAATATTAAGATTAGAAAGAGCACTGTGACAATCTTGACATCCATCTAATGAAAAAAATGAAATTAAGAAATAGAACTTGAATTTAAAAACAGATGAAAAAAATTGATGAAAGCGATAAAAATTAGTTTAGCAACAATTGATGAAAGCGAATCAATAAGTGAAATCAAATCTTCGAATAATGAATCAACTTAGAATTCAAATCATAAAGAGTTCTCGTATAATACAATAAACATAGAAGCAACACAAAAGAGCTTAGTACAACAATTGTAATCTCATCTTTATATAATCGTAAACTTGTCGTTAATAACAACGGTAAACAGCAACAACGCCTCTCCGATCCGAGGTTGTGAAGGAGCACAAAGATAGAAGAGCATAACAACTACAAACATCAATACCAGAACTCCATTATCATCGAAAATGCAGTCGTCGTCTTCCGATGAACAAATCAAAAGGACAAATAAGTTGGAGCAATAATTGATGAAAGCAAATAGAAATTGAGGAATTAGTTGTTAATTGTTGATATTAGGAAGAAATTATTGCGCTACCTTATTTTCCCCCAAATTTTAGGGTTCGTCTGATGGAATTTTTAACTGGATCAAATGAGAAATCCAATGAACTAATACAATGGTGTTGATCCATGGTTTATGCGGGAGGTAATGTGACGATTAAGTGTGATGGTAATGGTGTTATAATGGTGAAGAAAGTGATAATATTGATGTACGGTTGACGGTTGTTAATGGTGAAGGAGGTGATAATAATGAGAGATTTTTTTAATAGATGACCTGATTAGCAGGTAGGAGGTCACCTAAGTCTATTATGAGAAGAAGAGTTAATAGTTGGGTATATTCTGAGATTAAATGAAGTTCAGAGTATTTTGAGAAGAGTACCTATAATTTGGAGAATTCATGTTAAATAACCCTTATTATTATTATTATTATTATTATTATTATTATTATTATTATTATTATTATTATTATTATTATTATTATTATTATTATTATTTCTATTAATATTTATTTTTATTATTATTATTATTTATTTATTTATTTTGCAAGAAATGCAAGTGATCTCATATAAATTAGAACGAACCAGATATATGGACCCACTGACCACTAGAAAGTCCTACTAAGGTAAGCCATAGTAGCCCCTTGAATACACCTATTAAAGCTAGCAAGCTACCTTTTTATCCATCCTCCCTTTATCACAATAGTACATACGATTAGCAATAGCGTACTTAAGTTTTATACTAAGCGATTGAGGCGAAGTCTTGACATCCTTGAAAATACGAGCATTACGCTCCTTCCAAATCATATAAATTGCAGTCACCAGAGAAACCCTTCTCAAATTTTTTCCTCTAGCTTTCCCTTTGTTGTAGTGCATGTACCAGTCCAGCAGTCGTGGTAGGGGTAGTGGAGCACTCCAGTTGCCAACTTGAGTCCAAACTTGAGCTGAATAGGCACAAGTGAAGAACAGATGCTTGACATCTTCATTTGCTTTCTCACACAAACCACACTGATTAGCCAGATAGAGGCCCCTCCGAATTAGGTTGTCTAACGTAGGGAGCTTATTCTGACATGCCAGGGAGCCAATCAAAGCATGTTTAGGGACAACAGTAGGGTCATGGACAGCTCGAAACCACCTGACAGGCCTTGCTTTAGTTCTGATATGGTCAAACATAGCAGCAACCTGAAACTTACCATTCAAAGTGCACTCCTATAAAAACTTCTCTGCATCATTGCTGGTACCCACAAAGGAAATAAGCAGATCCTTCATTTGAATAACTGAATGCCAAAACCAGGAATGAGAAACAGTGCTAGTAGCTTGCCAAATAGAAGAGCCTTTAAGAACATAATGTCTGAACCAACATGACTAGAGGCAATCAGGTTTGAACAGGAGTTTCCACAAAGGAAATAAGTGTATCCTTCATTATTATTATTATTATTATTATTATTATTATTATTATTATTGTTCTTGTTGTTGTTGTTCTTGTTATTATTATTATTATTGTTATTACTATTAGTAGTATTACATATTATTACTATTACTTATTATTATTAATATAGTATTATTTGTATTAACATCACCATACCATCGGTTCCACACGAGCCATAAATGGCTACCACATGTTCCATACAACAAATCCCGACTCGCTATTATTTTATTATTTTATTTCCGTCTCACAACATAATTATTTAATTAATATAATTATTAAATATCTTTTAAAATACATTTTAATATAATTCACCGTCTGACTAATCATTAACCTTACCTTAAATATGCGGTATTACAAAAATAGACCCGCATTAACAGTCTTTTTTAAATATTTGAGTACATGAAAAGCTACAGCTAAATGTGTATCATGAGGCTGGCTTAAGAATTGACTGAGATGTTGAACACTGTATGACAGATCAGATCTTGTCATATTCAGATATAAAAATTTACCAACTTAACTTTTGTAAACCTTAGGTCCTGGTAATGGATTACCTGAATCAATAGAATGTACACGGGTTTTTTTGATACAGAATAAAATCAGGTACCTAGTCTTATTAAAGGCTTTGTTTCTTATGTTGAAACTCAGTTCACAACAAAGATTAAGGTAGTCAGGTTAGACAATGGCACTGAAATATTTCAGAATCAGTGTAAGGATTATTTTAAATCTAAGGGTATTATACATCAAAGGAGTAAAGCAGGTAGACCTCAGCAAAATGTTCGTGTAGAGGAGAAGCATAGGCATCTTCTTGACACTGCTAAAGCTCTGAAATTTCAGTCTAATATGCCTATTAAGTTTTCAGGTGAGTGTTTGTTGACTGATGCTTACCTTATTAACAAAATGTCATCTAAACTTCTCAAATGGAAAACTCCATATGAAATATTATTCAATGAAATTACTAAGTATGATGAATTAAGAGTTTTTGGTTCCTTATGTTTTGCTGCAAAATCAACTTCTGACATATTTAAGCAAAGGGCTAGCAAATGTTTATTCCTTGGTTATTCTTTTGATCATCAGAAGGGTTATAAGCTTTATGATCTTGATAGACATGTATTGTTTACAAGTAGGGATGCCATTTTAAAGAAGATTATTTTCCTTTCAAGAACGATCCAAACTTGAAACAGTTAAATGAAATGACTTTGGTAAATTAGCATTCTGGCAGTTTAAATGGTCCTTTTGAGACAAGGAACAATACAACTGTTAGGATGTCCACTGATCCAAACCAGCCTGATAGTCAACTTATTGTAAATGATATTGCTACATCACCTGGTGATCCAAACCAGATTGAAAACCAGCTTGATACTCAATTATCAATGCCTAATAATAATACCAATAATTATGTATCACCTAATGCTACTGTCACTACTATTGCACGTAATGTTGATAGGACTGCAAGACAGTCACAATATGTCACACTTGAACCTACTGCACCAAAGTCGGTTAGGACTAGGATGTTATCCACAAGGCTAAGAGGCTATCATTGTCCTCTGCCACCTTCATTGTGCATACAGTGCATGTTCAGGTACTCAATGACATCAATGGTTTTGACAAATATTTTGTTAAATCCTTGTGTAATGTCCTAACTGAGTCTGAACTAGCTTCTTATAAGCAAGGTACGACTAATCCTAGATAGGTTTTAGCCATGGAGAAAGTTCTAGAGTATAATAATACACGAGTATTGACTTCTTCACCACCTGATAAACAAGCCATATGCAACAAGTGGGTTTACATAATTAAATATAAACCTGATGTTACAATTGGAAGGTTTAAGGCAAGATTAGTTACTAAAGGTTATAATCAAGTTAAAGACAAAGATTATAAGCACGCCTTTTCACCAGTAGCTAAGTTTACCACTGATAGACTTCTTGTTGTTTTTGCTTCTATTAAAAACTAGCATTTGCATCAGTTGGATATTAATAAGCTTTTTTACATGGTTTCCTTGATGAGGAAGTTTATATGAAGTCATCTCAGGGTTATAAATCCACAAAAGGTTAAGTTTGCAAGCTTGTTAGGTCTTTATATGGTCCGAAACGGGCTTTTAGACATGAATTTAGAGCTTTGCAAATTTTTAATCAGTTTAGGATTTCTGTAATCTAAATATGATTATTCTTTATTTACAAAGTTTGACAATGTTACAAGGAAATTTTTAATTGCATTAATATATGTTGATGATGTTCTGATCACTAGTGATTCGTTAGAAGATATTCAGTCCTTCAAAGATAGCTTACATTCAAAGTTCACTATCAAACATATGGATGCTGCAAGATATTTTCTATGTTTAGAGATTACCAGAAATGAAAAGGGTATTATGTTAAACCAGAGAAAGTACATTCTAGATATTCTTAAAGCTAATTCCATGGAGGATTGCACTTCTGTTAGTTTTCCTATGCAAAAAGGTTTGAAATTGCCTATTGATTCAGGTAATCCATTACCAGAACCTAAGGTTTACAGAAGTTTAGCTGAAATAAGCTGAACTGAACTGAATTGCGCTGAAGTGTACTAAACCGAGCTAAATAAGAGCTTAAATTAAGTCAAAAAGAACCGAGTCTTAGTAAGTATAAAGATAACGACAATCTAAATCTAATCATACTACAAATATTTCATATAATTTCTTTTGTTATAGACAAAAGTTATTTGCTCATGCTTCAATGATAAGGCCTGAAAAATGAAAAGGTTGCCATAATAGCATCTCTATGTAGAAAATTAACATGCATTTAGACTTTTTATGACCGTTAACTCAAAAAAAAAAAGACTTTTTATGACCGCACTCACGCTACGACTTCTATTTAACATCAATCACTCTCCCCAAGTCAACAATGTCCTTTTTCTTTTTTGTTTTGTTTTTCTAATAATAGTCCCTTTTTAGTCCATTAATTAAAAGAAAAGAAAGTAGGGCCATTGTGTGTGGAAATTCCAAGAGCATAGGAAACCGTGATAGTGGAATTTTACTTTTATACTCCCCACAAACATACTAAAAAGAGAATTGAAACAGTGTTGCCACATTCTCTAGCACAAAATCTCATTATAGACGGCAAATATCCGTCTATAACTAAAGACGGGCCAAGTAACATACCACATTACGCATAAGACAAACAACAACTTGCGTGGTGGGGTCCAAAAATGTCACCACTTTAAGGGTATTTGACCCGTCTCTTGCTATAGACGGATATATCCGTCTATAGCAAGACTTGCTGATTCTCTAGAGGGAAACCACAAACTGCGCACGAGTAAAGTGGCTAAATAACAATATTTCTTATAACACAAATTCTTATTTCAGACCGTTATATTCGTCTGAAATTGTCAGACGGATACCATTTTCTCTCATAAAAAACCTATTTAGGGTGTGAGTGGGAAAGCACATGGGGGTGTCCCACCACCAATGTGCTTCTCACTTGTGAGAGGTCTTATTACGATCTGAAATAAGGCGGTCTGAAGCAAGACGAACTGTTCGTATAATAAGCCTCCCTGTAACTAGGGATGTCAATGGATCGGGTTCGAATCGGGTGAAGCCTTATCCGTCACATTAAAATCTCATCCAACTCATCCGTCATCCATAAATTATCATCCGCCATTCAACCATCCATCATCCATGGATGAAACGGGTGGATCGGGTGATAAAAGGGTGATAGTGTATATGTATGCTTAAGACTAAAAAAATGATAAGACTTTTTATTCTTTACAAAAATTAAGTTATATAATCATTTTAATGTAACTTTTTAGTGTGTATTTTCACAAAATATATATAATGAGGGTAGAAAAATAAGAGAAATTGAATATTTTCTATCTTAAAAATGTAATACATATATTTTTTTTTCAAAATAATAAATAATAAAATCGGGTGGTGGATGGATGACGGGTGAAATTTCTTCATCTAACCCATCCGTCATCCGTCATCCTTTTCATCCATCATTCATCCGTCATCCATTTAGGTCGGGTTTTTGTCCGTCTTTTAGGATCAGGTAGATCGGATTTTGATCGGGTGCGGGTGAAATTGACATCCCTACCTATAACGAGTATATTCGACAAATGCTGGTGACATGTCAAATATCACTCACATGAGTAGATAAGACCAAATTAGAGTGCCTAAAAAATCATCAATGATCTGTCTTTATCTATCCATGTGAGTTTTATTTGACCCGTCGCAAACTTGTGACGGATACTGTCCGTCAAAAATGAGAATTTTTGTATTTCTTATGAGTTGAACCGTTTGAGTATAACTTTTACCTAATATACTCCTTCTGTCCGATCAAATGTTATCTATTTCCATTTTGTCATATTTCACTCATTTATTATCTATCTTTAATTTTGGTAATATTACACAAGTTGAAAAGCGGGTATGTAAAGTGGGAAATGGATCCTCTCCATTTCCTTTCTCTCCATTTCCTCTCACAATATCTTTAAATATTAATATCTCCTTTCATTCTCATTTTCCTTTATTTTTATGCGTAAATTTAGAAACCGTTAGATATTATCAAAATGCAATCTGGGTCATTGATAAGAACTTGCCTCTCCATTTCTTTTTAGGAAATAGAGAAAAATTGGGCTATGTGAGGTGAGCAAGTAAACAATGAGAGAGCTCGTTATTTTATCACTGTTTTCTCTTATTTCTTTGGTCCTTGTGCCAAAATAAATAGATAACAAATGACCGAAATAGATGGAGTACTTAGTAAATTTGAGACCTTATTTGTAATCATTTAGTCTACCTTAAGACGGATGTATCCGTTGTCTTAACATTAAAACTAATAAAGTATCAATCCATTTGTATATATATAAGACAAATCTAATGTTTCATTCATATCGTGATCATGGGCCAGGCCGAGTCAAGTTTGGGCTGGGTTGAGGATTCAAAATTAGCCCAAGAGTGTGGGCAAGGTTGGATCAGGCCTAGTGATTGGGCCTATATCTTAGGCCAAACCCGGTCCATACAGGCTAAAAGGACTAAAATGGGCTTTTCAAGCCGATATGGACTTTCATATATTTTGTCTAAAAACCACCTTGAAATTTTCTAGGGACGTGTTTTTTCACATACGGATTTTAATCTTTTACATACAACTTTTACAATATTACCCTTGTCATTTTTTTCATTCCTTCACCCGATTAATTTTTTCATCCCTTCCCTCATCTCGCATCTCCACTTCCGTTCACCATCTCCGATCAGTCGCCGGCAAACCTTGCTCCGCCCGACCTCGATCTCCCTCCCCCTGGTCTGTCATCACTCTCCTCCCCCGCACTCCCCATGTACTTCCCCTGCTCCGACCAACACTGACCACCACACCGCCCATCCGACGACCCATACCCGACCCTTCCTTCCCCAGATCTGACTACTCCTCGTCCTCGTCCTTAACAACATCACCATTAATGGACGATTGTAGGTTGCAAGAGCAGACTGTTCCCGATTGGTTGTATTGATGCCCGAATCTTGATAGTCGGTAAATACACCGGGCCTGTCGACGCCAATGCTCTGGTCTACCTCGTCGCCATCCTAATTAAATACCTCGCTGCTGAGGTATTCTTCCTCTTCTCCCCACCACTATCACGTCTCTACCAATACCCTTAATTTAAAATCAATCTTGATAAAATTACAACCCTAATTTAACATAACTAACATACCCATTCAATCTAAAACTAAATTTTTCGTAATTTAATTAACAAAGTCGAACATTTCCTTGTTTGATCTAGATGAATAGCTGAAGTATTTGGGCGTAAAAATTGATTGGATTTTGAGAAGAATTGAGAAGAGAGTAAATTTTCTTTTTTTTAGATAAAGGGTAGTTTATGTAAATTTTATGGCAAAATGTATGTGAAAGAGTAAAACTCGTATGTGAAAGAGTAATTCCGATTTTCTATTACTAATGTAATACTCCCTCCTATTCTATATTTTCTTCCATATTTTCTTATTCGATTATTCAGGTTTTCTTCTCTATTTCATTTTTTGGGGATGATATATGCAGCCAAAATTCAATGGCATGTGGGGCAGTGTGTTTTGTGTGGTCCAAATTCACTTTTTATTTCTTGTGCAAAAAAGAAAGAGAAAGAAAATATAGAATATGAGGGGGTATCATATTAACAACACTTTAATACTGCGATACTGCAGATTCTAGCTACAAAACTGATTGATATTTCCTAGGCACTCTACTTTTGTCTTATCTACCCATATGAGTAGTACTTAATCCGTCACAAACTTGTGACGGATATGCCCATCACAAGGGAGACTTGTTGATAGTAATTATGCTCCAGATAAAGTTAAGGAAAATAAGGGAGGAGCACGTACCAGAATGGCATTGTGTTTTACATGTAACTTGTAGACCTGGCAAAACGGGTCACTCGGGTCGGGTACGGGTCGGGTCAGTTTGGGTCGGGTCATTTCGGGTCTATCACATATTTCGGGTCGGGTTGGGTCTGGTCGGGTCACTTTCGGGTTTCGGGTCAATTTCGGGTGACCTGTTGTCGGGTCATTTCGGATCGGGTCATTTTCGGGTATAGGTCATTTTGGGTCGGGTTGCTTTTAAGTTAACGGCTAAGCACTTAAGTTAATATTATTTTGATTAAGAAATACTATTTTTCAAATTTAACTATTTATTAGGGATTATTGTAACCAATGAAACTTTATTTTGATGTATATAGTATTAATATAAGTTAGTACTAGTCGCTTTGGCTCATTTTGGGTCACTTCAAGTTATTTGGGATCAGGTCAGTTATGAGTCGGATCTTTTCGGATTGGGTTACCTCGGGTCGGGTCAACATTGAGTCAGACAATGTTCGGGTCGGGTCTGGGTCGGGTCGGGTCAATTCGGGCTGCGGGTCATATTCGGGTCAAGTAAGTTCGGGTCATTTTCGGGTCTCGGGTCAGCCTTTTCGGATCGGGTCATTCGGGTCTGACCCATTTTGCCAGGTCTACATGTAAGCTACCGAGCAAGACACAATCACTTACATCACATCGTATCTTATAAAACGAACATAAACATGGATTATGACATTGACTTTACAAAACCTGGAGTTCAGAAAAGAAACCAACATTCCTTTTTGGGTCGGGCCAGGCTGAATTTCGGGCCTCAGGGTTGGCCCAAACCCGGCCCCATTATATGAGTCATGCCAACAGTTTTCGGGCCGCAAGCTTCTTTGGGCTTAACAAGAGGCCTATGCCTCCGGAAAAAGTCAGATTGGGCCAGGTCAAATATGCGGGCTTGGTCCATATAACCACCTTTAAACTATGGTCAAATTTATAAGAGTTGATTAGTAATTTTTAAAGGCGAGATAAGTAATACTTTCTCTCAGTCATTATATTGTTCCCATTTGATATGAGCACAATACTTAAGGAAAAGTATTAAAATATGAGTAAAAGAGTTGTGTGTGGTTGGTGATAGGAGAGAGGGATGAATTATTAGCAGTTAAATAAAGAATTGTGGAGCAAAAATATAAAAGAAAGTAATAAAATAAGAGTAAAAGAGTTGTGTGGGGTTTGGTGATATGAGAGAGGAATGAATAAAATAAGAGTAAAAGTTACCAAAAAAGGAAATGGGAACATTAGTTGAATAATCCGTTTCGGGAAAGTGGGAACATTATAGTGACTGGGAGGGAGTACTTTCTTCATTCGACTCCCTCTACCATTTTTTATTTTGTACACTATTTACAAGTGAACATTCAATTTCAGTTTTCTCTCAATATATAAGTGAAAATATATTCATGTGTAATCTTATTTGATTCGTCCTTACGAATACATTAAAAATATGTAACTTTTATAATTTTTGCAAATATGTAAATAATGATATTTAGTGCGTAAAATACGCGTTGACAAACGCAAAAACATTTAGTGGTAAAGTAGAATTGAATGGAGCAGGTATAAAAAGAGGGAGCGATACAAATTTTGACGTGCCTAGCAATGGTGGAGCTAGGGGGGAGGGGGGCTAGTAGAGGCGGTCGCCTCCTTAGCGGATGAAATTTTCCAAGTTTTTGTTAAATTTTTCAAAAAATTTTCGAGGGTGCCTTATGAAATTAGTCGTTCGCCCCTTTAAAATTTTTCGTCCTTAAGTTCAACTTCTAGCTCCGCCACTGGTGCCTAGTGACATGGAATGATGTGGCGTTGAGGTTGGATGAGTTAAATGGAAAAGAAGAAAAGGGTCAAATCATTGGATACTCAGCGTCGTAGCAATGTAAGGCTAAAGTCTCGTTAAACCCAAAAGTGGAAAACGGCTTCTCAACTGTCTATATTTTGTCGGGTATTGACAGGACATGAAACGGCGCGTGAGTAGCCTCGTTATCTTCAATGCTTGCTTTTTCATGATTTGCTTAATTAGTACTCCCTCCATTCAACTCCACACTACCACTATTCTATTTTGGTCCATTCAATTCCATACTACCACTTTCTATAATTGGCAAAATAATACCCTATTTTGTCCTAATTAAAACACTATATTTACACTAAATGCCACTCATGGCCCACAATAATTCCCATCAAAACTCATATTCACCATTAATAAAGAACTTTTTGTATAAAACATTTGTCCTTTTAATACTATTTTAATTTCTTCTTAAAACTTGTGCATAAAGGATAATGGTAGTGTGGAGTTGAATGGAGGGAGTATCTGCCAGGATATACATCTTGTTCTGACTCGCCGTGTTATTTTGAATTGAAAATGATCTGATCTGAACTAAACTAAATTTATAGGATCTGAATTGAACTGAACTGAACTTATAGGGTCTTAACTGAACTTATAGGATCTGAATTGAACTGAACTTATAGAATCTGAACTTAAATTATAAGATCTAAACTGAACTTACACGATCTGAATTTAAATTAACTTAAATTAATTTAACTTAAATATTGTTATTATTATTATTATTATTATTATTATTATTATTATTATTATTATTATTATTATTATTATTATTATTATTATTATTATTATTATTATTATTATTATTATTATTATTATTATTACTACTTATCCAGCTTTCATTAAAATAAAAATAAAAGTTTACATGAAATTGGTAGGGAGGCGAGAGACAATCTGGGCTCCCACACCCTTAGCAATAGCAAAGCTAAGTCTAGTAAAAATGTAAGCGGCCACCCGAGCCCCCGCATCCCGAGATACCGAGAATTTCCGGATCCGCTGAGCAAGGCAACAACATCCGAACCCAACTCCCAAGTGAAGAGAAAGAGAAAGGAAGGAAACCATAACCCGCTACCGCGCACAAATCCCCATACTTAGCACACTTTCGCCGAGCAAAGATCGGCGACAACCCGCCATGCACAAAATCCGTCATCCCGATCCCGAGTCAAAGGAGAAGAACTCGTCAAGTCAACGCACACATCACGTCCCCCGTCCCAAGAATAAAACAATAAATCAGCAGACGAAGAGAGCCACCATGTCCATCAACTAAACCGATATCAACCTCCTTTCCCGCAAAGAATACCGTATATATAGCGATGTCGAAAAGAGTGTCCTGACAAGGTTATGCCGATGTTTAACGTCCACGATGCAAGACAAGAAACAAATGTGGTCCCCAAAAACATCCTCAACAAAACCCGAGAGCAAGCGGACAGGCCTAGATACCGTGAATAACGGAACACCCGACGATACCCCAAAGACACTACGATAAGTCCTCCCGTTCATAGTCCGACCCAACCCCGATATAGGAACCGCACAAAACCAATCGGAGGAGTGAGAACCCTGCCGAGATCGCCATAAAGCAAGTCAAGCGTGGTGTCAAAGAGAAAATGACTACGAGGCAAAGAAGAACCGTCGCGAAATAAATATCTCGCCAATTTCTTCATAAGTTTGGGGGCAATTTCACAAGGGTTACCTAAAATACCGAGATCATGTAGTCACAAAGAAACACCGCGCGACATCATTAAAAGCGAGGTCGCACTACAATACCGTAAGGGTCGAGGAGCTTAGCCAAAAAACCAAAGAGATCGCAAACGGACGCAATAAAAGCATAAAATAAAACATCTCCCGCCGCATAGACACCAAGACCACCAAGTGAAAAGGGAATGTAGCAAGACGCCACCGCTAATCCCCAAAACCCGGTCCCGACGCGGTGACAATACGTTCCAAGCTAGAACGAAGAGCGGCATCAAAAAGAAGATGGACAGACCCAAAAACACTGGGAGAGCAAGTACGAAGTGAGAAGTAGGCCCTGTTCTTTTGGACTTAAAGTCACTTAATATAAGTTCACTTCGAGATCCTATAAGTTCGATTCGATTCGATTCGATCCTATAAGTTCGATTCGATTCTATAAGTTTAGTTCGATTCGATCCTATAAGTTCGATTCGATTCGATCTTATAAGTTCGATTCGATCCTATAAGTTCGATTCGATTCGAGATCCTATAAGTTCGATTCGATCCTATACCTCACTTAATTTAAGTTCACTTCAAATCCTATAAGTTCGATTCGATTCGATTCGATCCTATAAGTTCGATTCGATCCTATAAGTTCGATTCGATTCGATCCTATAAGTTCGATTGATTCGAGATCCAATAAGTTCGATTCGATCTTATAAGTTCGATTCAATTCGATTGAGATCATATAAGTTCAGTTCAGTTCAGATCAGATAAGTTTCAGTCCAAAAGAACAGGGCCGTAGAACTTGAAAATACCAGTACAAGCTCGAAGAAGAAGCAACTCACATTGCGGGTCCTTAATCCTCGCAACCAAATCCATTAGCTCAATGGTCTTGGTTACTCTCTTCACCACAATCTCACTGCTAAAATCAGAACAAGCACTGACAGGTCCACCCAAAACTGTAACACCACGCAAATGGCCGGGAAATAGAAGGGGGGAAAACCCCAGGAAGTCGACTCCGAGGATCCTCAACAGGCCAAAAGACCTCCGTCTTGGAGACATTATTGTTATTGTTATTATCATTGTTCTTGTTCTTGTTGTTATTTTTATTATTATTATTTTTTTTTTTTTTTTATAAAACCGCAACTTTTATTATTATTATTATTATTATTATTATTATTATTATTATTATTATTATTATTATTATTATTAAAATAAACGCAAACTTTTATTGAGATTAAACATTTTTTTTACAAGAAATTAGTGGGCAGTCAAGAGAGAGCACTGATAAGAAAACATAGTCTAAAATACAAGGTAAAATAATAACATTTTTCCGCTTTATATACATTGATTTGTTCATACATTATACTATGGTTACATAACGATAAAAACTAATGAGAAGAGTGATAATTTTGGTTTAAAAATAATAATGTATACTCCCTCCAATTCACAATAAACCTCCCATTTCATTTTGACACGAAAATTAAGGAAACACACTACCCCACCATATAATTAAATTTAGACCACACAAATACACTACTGCACCATACAATTAAATTTGGACCACACAAACACTTACCAAAAAAGAAAATATGGAGGTTATTGTGAATAACCGAAAAAAGAAATAGGGAGGTTTATTGTGAATTGGAGGGAGTATATCATATATGTATCGAATAATTAATAATGTCAAATGTTTTTGCGTTGGTTTTAAAAATAATACTTTGTGTTTAACATTCTAAACTGAATTTATAGGATCTGAACTTATAGGATCTGAACTGACCTGAACTTATAGAATCTGAACTGAACTGAACTTATAGGATCTCAACTAAACTTATAGGATCTGAACTGAACTGAACTTATAGGATCTGAACTGAACTGATCTTATAGGATCTGAACTGAACTTATAGGATCTGATCTGAACTGAACTGAACTTATAGGATCTGAAGTGAACTTAAATTAAGTGACTTTAAGTCCAAAAGAACATGGCCTAACTAGTAATTAACGGAATACACCTGGAATTCACTCTAGTAATAATTATCTAATCTAACATAGAATAAATAAAGTTTCAGTAATACTGTTTCAAAAAAAAAAGTTTTGAGTAATAACTAACCCACTGGTTTTTGCGTGCCAATGTGTGATCAATAAAAATTGAATATTTTATAATTCCCTTTTCATCCCGTTTAATTGTTTTCTATCCATCTGTCCGGAAAACGCTACACATACACATCCCCCTAACTACTAAGAGAATAAAAATTCTCTTAGTTTTCTCTCCAAAAAGCATCTACCTAAATTAGGAAATAAGTATCATAAAATTATCTTTTCAATAAATATGTTTTAATAATTATCTCTAATCTTTTTATTAAATTCATAATTATTATTTTTTCATTAAAATTAAATAAAGTTAGTATTAAATTATAAATTAAAAGTTGTTAAATTTTTCAATAATGCAATAATTATTATTTTAGAGAATCACTTGACATCCCCTTTTTACTAAAAAAAAAAATAACAAATCTCAAACTTTTTCCGCCTAAGTTTACCGCCTACGTCGCTAACTACTACTTACAGTACTTACTATATTTCTCTAATTAACTACTCCCCTAATTCATTTTAATGATATTCTGATTTTGTACACAATAAATATATACTGTATAATTGAAAATAGAAAAATACCAATAGTTTAATTGTTAATTTTTCTTACATTTCCATCTAGAAAAATCGTGTTGTAGCACGAGAGCTACACTAGTTGTGTATGAAAAAGCCATACACAACCAATGATATCGCGACACGTGGCAAACTTAAGTTAAGTTCAAGTGGTTAATTAAGGGAGTAATTTAACATATGTAGTTAACATGACTAGTTAACAGGTTGACTGCTGGTCAACGGTGGTCGGTAGCCACCAGTGGTCAACGGCGATCAACCTTTAAGTCAAAGGTCAAAAATGTTGTTGATGAGGCTTGAACCCAGGATCTTTTGCTTGAGGTGCATTTACTATTAGCACTATGACACATTCATCTTGTTATCATCTTGTATCTCTTTTGTTATAGTATATCGTTGTCAAGACCTGATTTAATAAATAAAAATAATAAATAATTGTATTAAACATGATGTGTACCTATAATTATTACAAAATATACTTTTATTATATACTAGGTATTATCCCGCGCTTTGCGTGACCTGTTTTAAAATTTTATTATTATAATTGAAAAAATAATAATTCATATATGACCTTTAATATTTTTACATATAAATAAAAATAAATTAATATTTCTCAACTTTAATCTTTTTTAGGTTTAATTTCAATGTTCTAAAATAAAATACATTCAATTTTAATTAAAACTAATAAGTGATAATAAATTATGTATGATCAATGTTCTATAAACAAATTTGTGATTGATCAAATATCATATTAATTAAAATAAAATTTATTCGAATAATGCAACAATTAACATAAAGTTCTCAAATTATATCATTTCACGATAAGTTATATTTTAAATCAATTAATATTTGTTCAAAATGATGTGAATACGATTTTATGCAAATTTTTTTTTTTATATTTAACATGTGATATTTATGTATTAAACATATATGATCCAAACTCAACTGAAGATATTAAAGCTACTTTTTCATATCGTTTATAATATTGTTTTACTTAGTAATCATTACCTTTGTTTTGATTATTTAAATACACTCGCATTCACTATTTACATACATGCTCGTTATCAGACTATTTAAACCTCTCAAATTCTCACATGTATTCAATTTGCCGCAATATAATTTTGTCATTCTCACACTATAAAAACATATCTCTTAGTAGTTATCTTAAAGTTTTGTTTTTAATAAAAAATAATGACTCTTCCTTTTATAATAATTATGTAAATTATTATAATTAAAAATAATAATTACCATAGGTATATAAAATATTTAGTTTAATTTTATCAAATACGTTTAACAAATGTAGATTGATTTTATACTGAAGCTACATTGAATATAAGTTAAAAGTACGATTAATAGTTATTATATATATGTACATATTGTTTTAACAAACATATATATATATATAAAATGACAACAATATGAATGTGTCATAATGGTAGTAACAAGGTCATATAAACCAAGAGGTCATGGGTTCAAGCCTCATCAACAATCTTTTTGGAGGTTTGACTTGATAATAAATCTAATGTATAAAATAAAGAAATGAAAAAATTCCATAAACTAAGATGTAGTTAACAATTTAACTACATATGCTAAATTACTAACCTAGCCTTAAACTAACTAATAAAAGTCTATGAAAGATAACTATAGTTTGCCACATGTCACGATGTCATTGGTTGTGTATGGAAAAACCCATACACAATGTGTATGTGTAACATCTTCCCATCTGTCCCGGTCATTTTTTTATCCTATTTCATTTTGAGGTGTGTCATCAATTGTTATCATTTTTATTTTAAGAAATGAACTTGATAAGCAATGATTATTTATACACAATTTGGTCCACTTGTCATTTAGTAATTGATTTCCCCCTCTTTCCTTGGTTTGTGTCAAAACCAAAGAACAATTGTTCGGGACGGAGGGAGTAATTTTTATGAAAAATTCTTATGTCTTCCGGGAGTACCGTACTCCTTACACTTAAAGCTAATTCACCAAATGGAATATTATAATAACTTAGGTGTAAGGAGTACAGTACTCCCGGAGGATACAAGAATTTTTCAATTTTTATTGGATGTCTCAATTGTAATATTTTTTTTTTGGTAAGTTTACAAAAGTGGACAATGGATAAGTGAAAGAAGTCTTTAGTTTATCATTATTCTTTTTTCTCTTTTGATCATATCCTTGATTTTGTGCCAAAACAAATACTCTCTCAGATCCACTCCTAAGGTAACAATTACTATAAACGGATCATCCACTCCAAACTACACATTCCCTTTTTAGCAAAAAACTTGACCAAATTGCCCTCATTTGCACATTTTAATTACATAATATGCCATTGTCTAATTTTATTAATTGGACCCACCAACACACAATAAACCCTCACCCGCCCACATAAACTCATTTACTCTACCCACCTAAACTCATTTACTTTACCCACCCACCTAATTTTCACACTAAACCCTAAATTCATTCACCCTTATTTGCTCACCAGCCCTCATTTGCTCGATGAAAATTCATCCCTCTCTCTCAATCTTCATCTTTATCACTCACTCAACCCAGTTCATCACCTCATCAACCCATCCATTGGGGGGGGCGCTCCTGACGTTTGAAAATTTCGAAATTTTTAGTTAAATTTTTTAAATTTTTTTAAGGTCCCCATATAATATTACCCTTCCGCCCCCGCTGAGTTAAGATTCTGGCTCTACCACTGAACCTATATTTCTTTCTCTTGTTCAAAAGTCATTCACCAAAAACCCAATTACTCCGTATTTCCCAAATCGTAAAAGTAATTCTCCGATCAAAATCGATTATTCTCAATTGAAATCCCTTTTTTCTCGGCTTAAGCTTTTTTCATCGATTAATTTAATTATTCACTCATCGGTTGTTCAAAACTCATTCACCAAAAACCTAATTATTCACAGATCTGGGTATAAAAATGAATCGTCATCGTAGTGATTGTTCTTCAAATTGTTTGGACTGTTCATTGACACATTATAAACTTGTGTCAGACACTTGTGATTGCAGTTTCGGTTACCAAGATGACTCTCTTCCTTCAAATGAAATTGTACCAGGTTCTATTGATCCATATGATTTGGGTACTGATGTTCCGGAAACCCAATTCCCTGATTTGGACTTAGAAGTTGTTCCAAACACTCTGGAGTATGACAATTTTCTTGATCCTCCTCGTGGCTTTATTGCGACTCTAGAAGCGGCTCGAACTCCTCCTTCTGTACTTGCTGAAGTTGTTCCCGACACTCTTGACTTTGTTTGTAACACCCCGTAAATTCGAAGACCTTTATTATATTTTAAAAGTAATATTTTAGTCTATTTTAATTTAATATTAATTTATTTGAAATAAAATCTATTTGATAAAATATAATCTTATTTTATTTTGAAGAAATGTAATTATTTTTGATAGTTTAGAAATGTTTAAAAGTGATTTAAACTATATTTAAACCTTTTCCTTTGATAAAATAGATTTCGGATAAAAGTCGTAAAATCGGGATTTTCCCATTTCTTACGGTCGTTGGGTAAACGAGTTTGGATATTGGGCATATGAGTACTTAATCTTTTAGTAAAATCGTGTTTAAGAACTTTAATTTTCTCGGAAATCGCGTTCGACGAATATTTCTAATTTCTGTCGAAACGAACCAAAACGTAAACAATTGAAACTCACCCAAACACCCTACCCAAAACCATGCACCCTCCATCCTCCATGGGTCTCCTCTTCATCTTTCATTTCCTCAATTCTCATTCTATCACTTCCTTCTCTCAAACACCAAATTCCTCTCAAAATAACCTTCTTACAATCCCTAAATCCACCATAACTTCTTCATTTCTCCACCAAATCGCATAAAAATTATATATTCGGAATCCTCTCTTCAATCCTCATCTACTAGTAAGCTTTATTTTCATTTCCCCCAAATTTTGTTTAAGACACTTTTTTTAGGGTTTCGAATTTAAGCTTAATAATTGTGTTTTTGTTGTTCTTATAGGTGAAGAATTTGAAGATGAGTTAGGTGACTCATATGTTGTTGAAGATGAAGAGTAATTTTGGGTTTTAGAAGCTTTCTCAAGTTATTACTTGTCTCTTTGCTAACTTAAGGTAACTATTCCGAGTTACTCGACGAATTAATGTCACATTAGTAGTTGTATTCGTTGTTTGTTGTTGTTTGTTGTTGTTTGTTGTTGTTGTTTGAGACGATCTTGTTGATAAATGAATGAATGGAGTAAGATGAGTATGCTTATGTTTAATTTATGTTAACCATTTGTATATTAATGTTTAGAACAAATTTGGATGAGGAATTATGTGTTGTGACAAGTCCGCGTGTTGGCTGGAACGCATCAGTACCGGACCGAGATATTTTCCAATGTTTCCAAAAATATGACAGATTGAACGACATCGAAAAATTAGGTGGTTTAGCCACTTGAATCACTCAATTCGGAGTCCGTATGAGTAAATGGCGTCGTTTTATCGATAAAATTTATAGAAAAGTTTACCCTTGTGTGAGACGGTTATTTATACTATTTTATTATGCGAGAATTTAATTGAATTGGATATTTTGTAAGTTGGAATATATTTCCTTATGTTGATAGTTTTTCACATGATAGAAATTGGAAATAGCATGAGAATGATATTGTGATGAATTTTGTGATTTGGGCCAAAATAGGCCAAGACTCTGAGCTGGGCCAGATTGACCGAACGAGTTTGGTCAAACTAGGTTTAAACCGGTCAACCTCGATTTGACCAATGACCCGTCGCGGGACTAGGGTCGAGGGTTTGTCTTTGAGGTTAGATTGGTTGTTATTGGATGTTTTATGTTTAAGCCTTGATATTTGTAATTATCATTTCACATGTTGGTTGTTGGATGCTTTGGATGCCTTATTGTAGATACCCGTATCCGTCGATATTGGAATTTATAGAGAACCCGACAAACACCCGATGATGATAGGACACATGTATTTATTAGTTGTCATTGTCATTATTTGGGTTCGTTTTACGATGTAGAATGGGCGTCGTCGATGAAGTATTTTATTAATTTAAATGATATTTAAATTAATGTTTTTTTAAGTGAATTCATTTTATTAATTTAAATGATATTTAAATTAAAGCTTTTTTGAATTTACTTTCTCAAGTTTATTTTATTGAAAATAGAATAAATATTTGATTTGAAAAATCATTTTGTGAGTATATTTGGTTTGAAAAATCATTTATTTTAATGTGTTAATTGATTTGAAAAATCGATTTGAAAATCGAAAAGAACTCGTTTTGAACATGTGTTTTTGAGCTCGATTTTAGCTCGGTTTTTGAGCCCGTTTTCTTTACGAATTGGCACGAATATCGAGTACACTAACCAACCTAAGCCTCTACCCATCCACCCCAGTTCGAACCCCCTATCCACGGCCCAAATTCTCGTCCAAAACAGGCCCCAAACAGCCCGCATACAAGCAGCCCCCCCCTTTTAGCTCAAACCCGAGTCCAAAACCCGCTCCAAATACCACCAAAACCCGTGCCCATTAACCCTAACCCATACCCTAATATCCTACCCATATTACCTTACCTTAATCACCAAGAAAACCCCCCATACGAACCTTAGAAAGCCCCCCAAAAGCTGCTGGACAGCAGCTATGCTCAACAGGCCCGATTGCCTCTCCCTCCCTTTTGCCCTACTTTAACTCCTTATAAATACCACCTGACACGTCTGTCGCGTACCTGTCAAAAATAACCAACTGGCCAACTAACTAATATAGCTAGGGAAGTCGAGTCGAATCCACAGAGAGGTAGGAATTTGTCGGCTAAACTCAAGTTCGTCTAAGTAACCAAATTGGGGGTTATAATTCGTGATTTCTAAACTAAAGAGAGCAAAGAAAAGAGGAATAAAGAAAGGAGTTTAACAGATAAAGAGAATAGCTAAGACAAGCGGTTCACCACAATCGTCCGGTCAAGTAATCCAGGTCCCAGGTCAATGCAGTACAGTCTAAGGGGTAGCGAACGTCACCTTTCGGTCCTTAATTCACCCTAAAACGTAAACAGTTTAACTTTCGTCCTCGCTGCAATATTCTATTGTCCGCTACCAGTCTCCCCCTTCCAACCTTTCGGTCCAGGTCGAGGTCCACTAAGAATAAGGGTCTAATTGCGTCGACTCAATTAGGCATTTACAATTATATGTAGCATTTTAACAACATGGACGATACTAGCATTAACCCAGTAATTCAATTACTCTCCCTTCAAATCATGGATCCCCTATAGTCTTAGCATGGGAAATTAGCTACTCATAATTACGGGGGTAACAATCATAATGACCAAACAATCAAAACTAAACATGATGACAAATATAAAAAGATGATTGAACGACTATAAATCAAAGAGAAGAAAAGGAATTAAGAACAATAAAAATGATTAAGAATTAAATGGATTGAATATACCGAAATTCGAGTAGCAAAGTAGTGAACAAAGATCCGAAGAACTGTCAAAAGTAACAGTGGAAATGTGCGTAGTCAAAGAGATAGGAGTAACGTAGTGTTCTCCTCAGTCTTATACTGTAAAATGTCTTAAAACCTAACCCATGGACTGATTATGAAAGGCCCACAAAAGATTAGGCGGAATTAAACTAAAACACACGAGAAACCCCTCGATCGAGTAGCGAGACTACTCGATCGAACGCCACGTCACTCGATCGAGCTAGTGCATCCACTCGATCGAGCACTGCTGTATGAACTTCCTCGATCGACTCCTCCAACCAGTCGATCGACCAGCATGGGTGCATGAAGCATTCGATCGAGCAGAGAGGCCACTCGATCGAGCTATATAAGTGCGTCAGGACTTGTGTTTCTCCCTTGCTCCGCTCATGCGCACTCTAGGTGTGAAATTCCTAAGCTCCGGCTCCATATTTCCCATGAATGCATACAAATGGGACAATTAAGGCTCGTTTTAGCTCCTCTTCGGTCAATTCCTGCAAAATACAATAAACGGACCAAAGTAGAATATTCGGGGGTATTTGTAGCCAGATGCTACATAAAAAGCACAGAAATGCGTGTAAAAATGAGGTAAAAACCTTATATAAAAGACACGCATCAAATCTCCCCAAACCAAACCTTTGCTTGTCCCCAAGCAAATATGAATGCAACTAAGGGTGAACAATAGAACGGGACCAACGCATCAGCTACAAATCATCCATCAGAACCAATTTAATGCATCAAAATGACAAGGTGGCAACTGAAAAGTGCAAACGAGTTAAATTAATGTTTCAATCTTACTGAACCGTCGACCTTGCAAGATTCAAAGATGTCGGACTCTCACGGGTCGCTCGTCACTCAAAATCAGGTATAGGGTGAGTATATATGTGAAAGATAGGAAGAAGCAAGACACTCACCTAACTCGACCTATAAGAACATGCATGCAATTAACATGAATAGAGTCTCTACAACCGTACATAAGCATTCCAACCATACTAATGACCAAAACACGTGCCGAGGACTTACATTTGGGTTAGTGAGGTAATGGGTAGGAAGGGGCAAAAAGGAATTTGGATATGTGGGGTTAATAGCTAGGCTAGCAACAATGGATCCAAATATAGACTGCATCCCAACTTCGTACTCATTACAACAAGATGAAACGGTGCAAAACTATGCACTAAACTTCACAAATACCAAAAATCGTCAACTCCCCATAGGATATAAATAGGTCATGGAAGTGTGAAACAATGCACAATTCTCATTTTTTTTCTTTCAATTGAATTTTTTTCTTCTTTTCTTTTGAATTTCTGTCTCTTTTTCCGCTTTCTTTTCTTTCCTTTTTTCGTTTCATTTTTTCAATTCAACACATTTTTTTTTTTTTTCTTTCTTTCCCGTTGATTCTTCCGCCAACTTCTGAAATCAGATGAAATAGCCATCTTGCAACAACACATTCCAAGAACTACTCGTTACTAGCTTAGCTAGGGTAGGAAATATTATAGAAAGTAGTTGATAGGACAAAAAGGCAATTTGGCTATGTGAGGCTCATGGGCAAAATGAAATAAGGGGAACCGCCTCTCCTAACACGTGTCACCATCCACAGACCGAATGCATACAGGTATTAAGAAGACTAGACTCATGCTTATGCAAATTGATGTTACATGTCTTAAAGAGAGTACTACTCACATCCTAAATGAAACCGGTCATGAATGTCACCAGTTTAATAAGCCCTAACCTCAGAATGTAATGTAGCTTGCCGACATAAAGAATCAAGTCTATTCGTTCAGATAAGAGAGAAACAAAAACTCGTGGATTATGCACACAAACATGCCAGCTAAATGTCAAGAAAATGCAAGGCTCAAAATAAGGATTCAATGTAGCGTCAATGTTCAAACGTTCCGACTCAACTTAAAACATGAAAATTTTGAATTTTTTTTTTTTTTTTTTTTTTTTTTTTTATTCTTTTTTTTAAATTTTATGATTTTTGGAATTAATTAAACAACAATGCATGCGGAAGTAAATAAACGTGCAAGCAAAAATGCAAGAAACATGCAGACACAGATATGGATGCATACCTCCCCAAACCAAACCGTACAATGCCCTCATTGTACCAAAAATAGGGAAAGAAATGCAAACTAGAAGGAAAAGGAGAAATGGAGTCAGGAAACTTACAAGACGTCATATAGCGGGACCTCCCCAAACCGACCATGAACATGGGAGGTCAAAGAAAGTCAACAGCGCCTTGCAGACGTAAGAACAAATGGGCCGAAGTCATAATCGCTCGATCGACCTCCTGGAATGCTCGATCGAGTGAGCCTATGCATTAGAGGAGCTCGATCGACTACCAACCCACTCGATCGAGCGGGCACGAGTGAGGAACTGGTCGATCGAGGACGTCATCCCTCGATCGAGTAGCAGCCGCGTCAGAAAGTGCTCGATCGAACACAAAGTCCCTTCGATCGACCACTTTTAGCCTGCAAAGGACGCATGAAAGCAAGGAAAATACAAAAATTGTTCCAAAGCAGCGTCTAAATGTTAACTTAAAGTTGAAAGGGAAGCAAAAAACGGAAAAAACAAATAGTTCAGCAAAAAAAAAAACACAAATAAAACTGTCCGGGCTGCCTCCCGGAGAGCGCTGGTTTAAGAGGTCCCGCACGACCTTTCTGATATCAAGTTACTGGCGCGTCGAGCTCGTCGAAGTGCAAAACTTCAACGGGGTTGTCCGCTTCACTCGCCTCATAGTAATGCTTCACATATTGGCCATTTACCTTGAATCTATGACCCTCGGAATCTTCAAGCTCTACGGATCCGAATTTGGTAACACCGTCACCGTGTACGGACCACCCACCTGGACTTCACTTGCCAGAAATAGTCTCAACCGGGCATTGAACAGCAACACCTTTTGCCCCACATGGAACTCCCGAGGTAAGATTCTCTTGTCATGCCATCTCTTCGTCTTTTCCTTGTAGATGCGCGAACTGTCATAGGCATTGAGCCTAAATTCTTCTAATTCATCTAGCTGCAAAAGACGATTCGACCACACGCTTTAGGATCATAATTGAGCTCACGAATTGCCCACCAGGCCTTACATTCCACCTCAACAGGTAAGTGACACGATTTCCCATAAACTAGCCTATAAGGTGATGCACCAATTGGTGTCTTAAAGGCAGTTCTATAAGCCCATAACGTGTCATCTAGCTTAAGACTCCAGTCTTTCCGTGATTTAGAAACTACTTTAGATAAGATCTCCTTCAGTTCACGATTAGAGACCTCTACCTGACCACTAGTTTGGGGATGATACCCCAAACCACGCCGGTGTTGGACACCAACTCTAGACAGTATGGAAGTGAGTTTCTTTTCTTTAAAATGCATTCCCCCATCACTAATGACGACCCTAGGGACACCAAAACGGGGAAATATGATCTTTTTGAACATTTTAATCACGGTCTTACCATCACAATGAGGTGAAGCAATCGCTTCAACCCACTTTGACACATAGTCTACAGCTACTAAAATGTACCTGTTACCTTTACTGGATGGGAACGGTCCTTGGAAATCAATGCCCCAGACATCGAAGACCTCAACCTCTAGGATGCCGTTTTGTGGCATCTCATGTCTCTTTGAAATGTTCCCAGATCGTTGGCAAGCATCACAAGTGAAACAAAAGACTTGGCGTCGAAACAAAGAAGGCCAGAAAAAAACCAGACTGAAGTACCTTAGCCACGGTGCGCGATGGACCGTGGTGACCACCATATGAAGAGGAGTGACAGCCTTCCAGGACTATTTTGGTCTCCCACTGCGGAATACACCGTCTGTAGAGACCATCTGCACATTCCTTAAACAAGTAAGGGTCGTCCCTGTATACCGCTTAGCGTTATAAAGAAAACGCTTCTTTTGCCGATGAGAAAGGTCAAAGGCGCGCTTGCCACGACAACGGTTAGTTAGCTATATCTGCATACCAAGGTTCCTGGTCAACAATAGACGACACAAAAGCAATTAGACTATCGTCAGGAAAAGAATCATCAATGGGTAGAGAATCTTCCCCTTCTTGTCGCATCAGCCGCGACAAGTGATCAGCTACAACGTTCTCAGCTCCTTTCTTATCTTTGATCTGCAAATCAAACTCCTGAAGGAGGAGTATCCACCTCGAGGCCGTGGTTTTGCCTCCTTCTTAGCAAGGAGATGCCTCGAGCTGCATGGTCGGTAAAAACAAGAACTTCGACCCAACTAAATAAGTACGAAACTTTTCTAAGGCATAAACTACGACTAACGGCTCCTTCTCGATGGTAGTGTATTTCACTTGAGCCTCATCCAGAGTTCGGCTCGCATAGTAAATAGCACTCAAGGCCTTGTCTTTCCTCTGGCCAAGCACCGCTCCTAGTGCGTAGTCACTCGCGTCACACATGATTTCGAACGGCAAGTCCCAGTTGGGAGGCTGTATGATCGGCGCAGAGACTAAGGCCTGCTTTAACCTGTTAAAAGCGAGAAAGACAAGCATCGATAAAAACAAAGGGGCATCCTTAAGCAACAGCTGTGTAAGTGGTTTAGCAATTTTGGAGAAATCCTTGATGAACCGGCGATAAAAGCCAGCGTGACCAAGGAAGCTCCTCACCCCCTTAACATTAACAGGAGGTGGTAATTGCTGAATCACTTCCACCTTTGCTTTGTCAACTTCTATTCCCCTATCAGAGACCAAGTGCCCTAGGACAACTCCCTCGTTGACCATGAAGTGGCACTTCTCCCAGTTCAGCACAAGGTTAACCTCAATACAGCGCTGCAACACTTTCTCAAGGTTAGACAGACAATCAGAAAAATCACTTCCATATACACTGAAGTCATCCATAAAAACTTCCATGATAGACTCAATATACTCTGAAAATATCCCCATCATACACCTTTGGAAGGTGGCGGGGGCATTACACAAACCAAAAGGCATTCTCGTGCACGCAAAAACGCCCTTAGGACGGTAAATGTAGTCTTGGCCGATCATCTCGGGTGGATAGGGATCTGAAAGAACCCTGAATACCCGTCTAAATAGCAGAAAAATTTGTGGGAAGCTAACCTTTCTACCATTTGATCAATAAAAGGAAGGGGAAAGTGATCTTTCTTGGTGGCGGCATTTAGCTGTCTGTAATCTATGCACATCCGCCAACCAGTTACTATTCGAGTAGGTATTAATTCATTCTTCTCATTCTTAACTACAGTTGTCCCTCCTTTTTCGGGACCACCATGTGACTGACTTACCCATTTAGAATTACCGACGGAATAAATAATACCGCATCCAGCACTTCATTACCTCGGTAGTCACAACATCCTCCATCTTCTCGTTCAGCCGGCCACCACCCCCTCTCAAGGTTTGTGATCCTCCTCCAGCTCTATCCTGTGCATACAAATATCGGGACTAATACCCGTGATATCATCCATGAATAGCCCATCGCTTTCTGTTTTTCTTAAGTACAACTAACAAAGAAGTCACTTTGTTCATCACTAAGTTTGGCACTAACAATGACTGATCTTTCTGTGTCACCTAGAAAAGCATATTTAAGATGAGAAGGAAGAGGCTTACGTTCCGGTACCTTTACCTCAATGGAGCATAGAGTGCTGATCATTTGTTCCACCTGCTCTCCCTCACGCTCATCTAAATCATCAACAAGCAAATCCAATGCAGTGTCATCGTCCTCTGGGCTATCTGTACACTCATCAAAAAGCATGAGAGCTTCCAGTGGGTCCTTCATAAAAGAACCCGACCAGAAGTCATAAATAGACTCATCAATGATATCGACCGAATAGCAGGTGTCCTCTATCATTGGGTGGGCTAGAGTACCTTGGGCAAACTGAATGTAATAGCATCATCTCCTACCGCAAGGGTCGACGACCTTGTCTAACATCAATAACGGCCCCACTGTACAAAGGAACGGTCTTCCTAAAATAATCTGGGTCCGGGTGTCCTCGGCTATATCCAAAACAATGAAATCTACTGGGATGTAAAGCTTGCCTATTTTCACAGGCAGATCCTCCAAGACACCTAAAGGTCTCCTAACAGATCTATCAGCCATCTGTAGGGTGATGTTAGTCACTTTGAAGTGACTCAGTTTCAATTTCTTGCAGACAGGAAGGGGCATGACACTAACACTGGCGCCTAAATCGCAAAGGGCCTTATCAATAATCATATTGCCTATGACACAAGTAATAGAAAAGCTGCCCGGGTCTTTCATTTTTGGAGGGGCCTTATTTAACAGTAGGTTACTAGACTCTTCCATAAATGAAATCGTCTCAAATTCGCTCAAGTTCCTCTTACGCGTCACAATATCCTTCATAAACTTAGCGTAAGTAGGAACCTGAGTGACAAGGTCAGAGAAAGGGACAGTTACCTGAAGGTTCTTCACGTTGTCCACGAACTTACCGTACTGTTGCTCGATCCTTGCATCCTTCAGACGACTCGGAAAAGGTACCCTGGTAGCTATGAGTGGTCCTGCGACCTTTCCTTTACCCTTATCAATTCGTAACGTCTCCACAGCAGGGGGAGATGACACGGTGGCGGTATTAATAAATAAATTGGGATTCCCGCCACTTACAGCACTGGATCGAACGTCTTCACTGGTCGATCGACCAGTTTCTTCCTCAATTTCATTCGATCGACCCATCCTGGCGCTCGATCGAGTGATTCCTTCAGCCTCTTTACTCGATCGACCAACTTGGGACTCTGTGCTTCTCGATCGACTGTCAATGTCACTCGATCGAGTGACTGGGTGATTAGAACCGCTCGATCGAGTGGATATGCTGCTCGATCGAGTAGTTACTGCACACGCAGCAAGCATTTCCTGCAGGAACTCATCTAAATCGTCCTCTTCATCAGCTGTCGACACCCCATTTTCTTCGTGAAGGAGGTCACTTCGGAAATTCATCCCACTGATGGGATCACTTATTGGAGGAGTCTTGGCTTGATCTGCCGCGAGCGTTAACTGCGCGACTTGCTCTCTCAACTCAGATATAACGGAATCCGATTGCAACATGATGGATTTCAGTTCGGCAATTGCTTCTCTTGAAGAAGGAGAGCCCGGCTGTGATATTGGCGTAGAAGGGGTTGAAACGCTCTTTATCTCCTCATACAACTGGGAGAAAGGAACTCCCTGCTTGAACTTCTTGTATGCAATGGCACGCTCTACACCTGCCGTGCACTCATAAAGGTCATGCCCTTCCTCGCCGCATCTACCACATGGCTCTGTATGCTCTGTAATCGTAGGCATCTTGACAAATAGACTGTTATCCTGCAAAACTAATCAAAGCTTCGCGAAAATGAGATCAGTCTCAAGGAATGAATCCCTTGAGACGAGAGACAAACTTAATTTAAGCAACAAATATGCGCCACCTCCCCGGCAACGGCGCCAAAATTTGACACGTCTGTCGCGTACCTGTCAAAAATAACCAACTGGCCAACTAACTAATATAGCTAGGGAAGTCGAGTCGAATCCACAGAGAGGTAGGAATTTGTCGGCTAAACTCAAGTTCGTCTAAGTAACCAAATTGGGGGTTATAATTCGTGATTTCTAAACTAAAGAGAGCAAAGAAAAGAGGAATAAAGAAAGGAGTTTAACAGATAAAGAGAATAGCTAAGACAAGCGGTTCACCACAATCGTCCGGTCAAGTAATCCAGGTCCCAGGTCAATGCAGTACAGTCTAAGGGGTAGCGAACGTCACCTTTCGGTCCTTAATTCACCCTAAAACGTAAACAGTTTAACTTTCGTCCTCGCTGCAATATTCTATTGTCCGCTACCAGTCTCCCCCTTCCAACCTTTCGGTCCAGGTCGAGGTCCACTAAGAATAAGGGTCTAATTGCGTCGACTCAATTAGGCATTTACAATTATATGTAGCATTTTAACAACATGGACGATACTAGCATTAACCCAGTAATTCAATTACTCTCCCTTCAAATCATGGATCCCCTATAGTCTTAGCATGGGAAATTAGCTACTCATAATTACGGGGGTAACAATCATAATGACCAAACAATCAAAACTAAACATGATGACAAATATAAAAAGATGATTGAACGACTATAAATCAAAGAGAAGAAAAGGAATTAAGAACAATAAAAATGATTAAGAATTAAATGGATTGAATATACCGAAATTCGAGTAGCAAAGTAGTGAACAAAGATCCGAAGAACTGTCAAAAGTAACAGTGGAAATGTGCGTAGTCAAAGAGATAGGAGTAACGTAGTGTTCTCCTCAGTCTTATACTGTAAAATGTCTTAAAACCTAACCCATGGACTGATTATGAAAGGCCCACAAAAGATTAGGCGGAATTAAACTAAAACACACGAGAAACCCCTCGATCGAGTAGCGAGACTACTCGATCGAACGCCACGTCACTCGATCGAGCTAGTGCATCCACTCGATCGAGCACTGCTGTATGAACTTCCTCGATCGACTCCTCCAACCAGTCGATCGACCAGCATGGGTGCATGAAGCATTCGATCGAGCAGAGAGGCCACTCGATCGAGCTATATAAGTGCGTCAGGACTTGTGTTTCTCCCTTGCTCCGCTC
Organism: Silene latifolia; assembly: GCF_048544455.1. Lineage (NCBI taxonomy): Eukaryota > Viridiplantae > Streptophyta > Magnoliopsida > Caryophyllales > Caryophyllaceae > Silene > Silene latifolia. The sequence goes on along the minus strand of NC_133537.1, from coordinate 67,712,521 downwards.
ATGCGCACTCTAGGTGTGAAATTCCTAAGCTCCGGCTCCATATTTCCCATGAATGCATACAAATGGGACAATTAAGGCTCGTTTTAGCTCCTCTTCGGTCAATTCCTGCAAAATACAATAAACGGACCAAAGTAGAATATTCGGGGGTATTTGTAGCCAGATGCTACATAAAAAGCACAGAAATGCGTGTAAAAATGAGGTAAAAACCTTATATAAAAGACACGCATCACCACCCCTTCACCATACATTCATTCCTCTAAGTTCTAGATACATCCTACCTTCACCCACAAGCTTTAAACCTCAGAAACAAACCCTAATTGCCTCCCAAAAACCCTAAACAAAACCGACACACAAACTGAACTGTTTGTGTGTCCTCCTCGAAAAGCAACTCGTTCCTCCATCAAACCTCCATCAAAACTCGATTTTCTTGTTCCTAATTAACCACATAACATCCATCTACACATTAGACAAAGATTTACGAGCCAAATTGCCCTTGAGAGTACACGAAATCCCTCGAAAAAGCAGTGTTATACACTGCTTTTTTTATTTTTCTTGTCATCAGTTCTGTTTGTGCTCGTTTTTCGTGCCCAATAACCCAAAACGAGCAGGGGTTGCTTTAAGATCTCTGTTCTCCTCTCTTTCTAGTTTTCAAAACATCTTTTAAATCGAATTTTCGTCGTGAAACGAGGGAGATATCATCGTTTGAAAATCGTTGTCCAGAAAGTTTCAAAAACGCGTGTTTGCTTTGCTCTTCGTCGACGACGGCCTCTCGAGATAAAATCTACCATCGATTACGACCCAAGACGGTGTCAACGATACATGTAGGTTGAGGGTGCATCAAATCCTCCTCTTTTCCCTTTTATTTCGTTTGTTTTATGTTTGTTTTTTATTGTCTCGTTTTATTTCGTTTATCGCTTTGTTTATTGTTCTAATTAATTATGAAACTAGTTAGTCCGAGTATGAGTTAAAGTACCACCATGAACACCCGCGTTGACTTGAGATGGGAAAATAAACCGCTACTTCAGTCGGTCGTACACCCCCGTCTCATTTACATATCCTCGTGTTCAAGGTAGGGCATAAATAAAACGAGTTCTAACTTCGCTCTTCGCTTTTGACCCCTTTGTTATTTCGGTCAATTCGACATACCCTAGGACCCATTGTATGTTAGTTTAACCTCTGATTGTTAACCTATGACGTATTTAGATGACATTAAATTAATTTAATAATCTAATTAGACACTTTAGGGTACATCGACATATCTTTAAAAATCAACTAACAATTCTGTAAATAATTGAACGCATCTTTCTCTTTCACCTAATTTCTCGCTAGTATAAGAGTGCGTGATTAGAACCTTCTTATTAACACTCGATGAGTTAACTTAATTTGCAAACTTGACCTAATTCAACCCCTTTGGGCCGTGTGGAACACTCGATCTTAAGCGAAGCTTTCTGACCTTTTTTTATCATCGTTTTCTAATGTATCTCCCGTATCGCTTTGCAAATCCATCTAACTAATGAACCCGACCTAGGAACTAGGGTAGCCGTGTCTGTGGCCGTGGCTTTAGGCCGTGGGGTTGGTCATGCCTCTCTTTGTCTCGTTTGTTTTATATCTTTTGTTCTTTGTCGTTTGATAGCTTGTAATTTATCGTTTGCTCGTCGGGTTGTAATCTTTCGAGTTAGTTTTCTTTTTTTTATGAGTCAAAACCTCTTCAAAAAACCTTAGTCTTATTTGGTTAGACGGTTCTTCCCCAATGCTTGTAGGAGCGTAGTAAACCGCATGTTGTTTAAAGCAACATGGCCCGGTTTATGCTAATGCATGCTTTGGTGCGTAGCCCTATGTCTAATTCGATGAGATTAAGTGAAAGCACGCATTACGAGGAGTGACCCAAGGTCGTGTGTCATGTAGGCCGTGAGTCACCCCCCGCCTTGTGCACGGTTTTCTAGGCCAAATGGCCGTGTATTGCGTCGTGTGTATAGCTTTGTATTTAGATCGAGTTGTATCTTTAATTTGTTGTTGTGTCAGCATGAAATGCCTGGTTTGTAATAGGTAGATCCCAACGGCTCCCCCATTCCCCATCAAGCCTTGTTTGTTTCGTTTGAATGTTGCTAGATCAATCAACCCACATGCTAAATTACAACTTTGACAAAGTTAGTTTAGTTGCATCTAAAACGACATAGAAATTGTTGTCACATGATAGGGTTAAAACAACGTTTGCATATCATACATCGTAGTAGCTATGACCTTGTTTGAAATCCGACACTTGACTTAGTAGAGGCCGTTATTGACGGGCGGGGTTGGGTGTCCTTATGGGCTTCCCAACACGTACCCTCACCCCTTACTCAAGATCTATGGTTTGTGGATCCGTCTAAATACCATTGGATTACGAGAGTCATTCAAATCGAGTGATGTAGGGTACAAGTCTTTATCTTTAATCACTCGTAGTCGATTGGCTTTATGCTTTTCGATGAAAGGTGTAAAGTTGACTTGAACGGTTCCAAGTTCCCAAAAAACTTGGTGGCGACTCTAATATGTCTTAATTCGATTCGAAAGAACCTCGAGTCGATTATGCCTGGTGTGGATCCCGCGGACGCAGTTCCCGAGGGCCTTGTCCACACTTATGCTTGAGTCTTATTGCCTCTTTGCCATTTTAGCTTGTTCTCATGGATTATGGTACTGTTGGTTAGTTGGAATTTGGATTAATATTGATATTGGAGATATTGTTGGATTGTCAGCTAAATATGCTCTTGCGTAGCCTTTCATATGCTAGGGTGTGTATGGTCATTTGTGTGTGCAAGTTTGGACTCTTTGCCCCTCTTATGGTTAATTGGGTGTCCTACTTGTCTTGTGTGGAGTGGGCTAAAGTATTCAAGCTGGGACTAGGTCCTAGGTGAGTATTTCGGCCTTCGTCATAGATAGGCCCTTATAGTCTTTGACGAGTATATGTTCACCGCTTAATAGCCTTTGTGTCTTTGCTTGGTGGGCTTATATCCAAGTTAGGGCATGACCTCCTGACGTACTCTTAGAAGTATGTGGTCAGCTTAAGTACTAGCCAACCCTTTGGTGGACTCCTTAGGGGTACTCATGTGTGTGATCATGGGTCTTGGATGCGGTATTTTCCGCATGTCGCTAGGTCTGCGCAGGTTTAGGACTTGGGTGTTTACCTTACCTCGTGGTATAGACTCGAGTTACAGAGTGACTATTGACTGTCCTAAGAACTTATGCCTGTCTCTAGATATATTGTCCTTTCTTGTTTGATGATTCTATGAATCATAGAAGGTGAGATGCAAGCCGGCTATGGTTGATAGAGTTTGGATTCCTGGATGTTATGTGATTCACATGATAGTGTAGTATGAGTCGGTCTAGTATTCACATGCTAGGACTATGTGTTGTCGTATTGTTGTTCACATGATAAGCATGATTGTCTAGCATCTATATGCTAAGGCTATGTGTTATTCATATTCATATTCTTATGTTTACATGTTATATTAATTATGACATTTCGTGGCTGGGAGAACTCGGAGTTACTCCCCACTGACTGTGGCTTTCGTATTTGTATAAAATGCGATTGACAGGTAGGTGATGCATATATGGGGTACATGGACGAGCTAGCGAGCAAAGTAACCTTGGGACCTAGATTGGCTTTATTTTATTGTGACCCTTGAACACTTTTTATGTCATATACTTTTTAGGGACATATGTCTCCCTTTTTGATACTTGGGTTGTATAACTTTATTTCGCGACTTTAGCGATGTTTTATTTATGAGGTTTATTTTGGACCTTGCATGTTTGACACCTTCCCATTTGGATATTTTTATAATAGGTTCAGGTTTTAAAAATTACAGGTTTTTACCCAAATGAACCTATTACAAACATATCCATGCAGTTTTTATCTAGAATTATGTGTTTACTTTTCCGCAATAAATGAGGGTGTCACATTGTTCCTGCGGGTAATGATGATCCTAACTACGAATTCATCGATTATGATCTTCCTAAAAACAAATATGCGTTTGAGATGATGTGCTATTTCCTACCTAGGTTTCGTACCCTTTTCCCTCTTTTGAAAGCGAAATGGTTAGCAATGCATCCTTAATCTTTCGCTGTTACTTAATTTCTTGTTAGGCAGCTGGTTTGGCTATTGTTCTGAGTGTGACCCAATGATTTATTGTTGGTTAGTTGTTGGTGTTGGTAGGGATATTGATAATTGTTGGTTTTTAGTTGCTCTATTGTTGCTGGTGGTATGCTGCTGTTACTTGATTTCCTGTTACACAGCTGGTTTACCTTTTGTCCGGAGTGTGACCCAATGATTATGTAATGAGGGTTTTTTGGGTTAGTTTGTTGTTGTTGGTAGGGATATTGGTAATTGTTGCTTTATTGTTGTTGGTTTCTAGATGCTCTATTGTTGCTGGTGGTACGCCGATGTTACTTGATTTCCTGTTACGCGGCTGGTTTAGCTGTTGTTCTGACAGTGTCCTAATGATTTTTAAATGAGGGTCTTTTTGTTAGTTGTTGGCGTTGGTAGTTGTTCCCAAAATGATGCCATTTTCATGTCACCCCTTCACTGTCTATTGAAGAAGGCTAAACATGATCATTGCTTGGCACCCCAATCATTGATTGGTTAAGATTTCAAACATTGATCATATTTATGCCACCCTAGTCTGTGGTAGGTTTTGGCGTCAATAAATGAGCATTGACCAATTTAGATGCCACCCCAATCTTGGTTAAGGCGGCAATAAATGACCAATTGAAGCTCAATGATGAGAGGAACAAGCCCCCCCCCGAGAGCCTCGTAGTTGCTGTCAACAATGATGACCTAATGTGAATGATATGATAAATTTAAAAACCACCAAGTAGCCTTGATATGAAAACTTAAAAACATTCATTACATAGTGCATTACAAAAGAATGTTTAGGAATTAAACATTAGATTAGACAATCTGACAATGTTTCTTTCATAAACATTGTAACATTGGACTTCAATGTTCAAAATAAAAATAGAAAAATAACCTACTGCATTTACCTCCATCTTGCTTCCATCCTTTATGCAGTTGTTCAAACAGTGTTCTTGACTTGTTCAAAATAAGGACTAAACTTAAAAATACTATTTGCACCTATTCAAAATGGCGTTTATCTACTTGTCTTCAATAGTTACTGCATACCATCTTCTGTAACCTCCTCCCTTTGAGGTAAATCTTCCAACTGTACCCTTAGATAATCAAGGGCAGACCCTTGTCCTTGATCATCTAAGTACTACAAACATTATCTCATCAACAATGAGATCTTCTGGGAGTGTACCCAGCCTTTCTAAAACCTATTTCCTCATATGAGGTATGGTAAAGTTGTTGTGCCCTTTTGTTATCATAATCTCCACCGTAATTGTTTGTAGAGTAAGAAAATTGAAGTTTGGCTTTTTTGGATGAAGTTCAACAAAAGCGTCCTCCACATTTTTACTAATTCAAGCACTGTGTTGGCCGCCTTTTCATGTTGGGGAATTTGCATTGCACTAAAAAATTCGAAGTCGTTGATATTTAAATCAGGACTATTTGGTGGTTGAAAAACCAAATGAATGTTAAAACCGTCTAAGTTAGCAACAACTCGAAACTCAGGATCGTTGTCTTTAATGTGAGGTCTTGCGTTATCTTGCTGAATGAATATGTCTTTACTTGCATTTTGTGGCCATTTTGCCTTGGTTGCTGGTATAATCTTGTGAATTAGGCAGGCCTTGATTACTTCTTTTTTTATTGAGTTGGTTGGCTTGGTTTCTAATGTGCCAGCCGGCTTGTTCCTGCTGTTTCTTGCTGCTGGCATTTCCTCTAGAAAAGGAAAAATCCCAAATTTTCAATAAAAAATCATTTCACCATTATCCCCAAATATATGTCTAGTGACTGCACACATGAACATAACCTTAGTTATGAATCTCTTTGATTGACAAGCTCGATATGACACTGTAATACCACGTTTTTCTAAGTCCTATTACTCGGCCGAATATGGCTTACTCGGCCGAGTAATGCATCGTGTGTTTCTGGTCAGGCTACTGTCCAGGAATACTCGGCCGTGTATTCTCAATACTCGACCGACTATCCGGTCTGACGGGAATTATTTCCGCGGTTTGATTAAAGATGATTAAAGTTATAAATTACGATTAACAGTTTCGCTTTTCATTTTTACAAAAACCTAAAACATTTCTACGTACTCTAATCATCTCTAATCTCTCCCAAGATCGTTGATTGTTCGAGAGTCCTTGTTCTTTTCTCTATTGCGTCAATTGCGTCGGTAAGTCACTAGTCTTATACTTTTGCCAGTTTTGTTTTTTAGGGTTTTACCCTAGTAATGGAAATTGGAAAAAGGGATGTTTTGCATGTTGTGATTGGATTATTGTGATTGTTGTTAGGTGGAGAATTTGTAGAAGAGCAATTCTAGCTGCCTTTGTTGACTCGTAATCGGATCTGTGCTAAGGTAGGGTTTCCCTACTCAGTTGATTGCATAATTGATTTAAGATGTGATGTTGTGATTTAATTGATATGATAAGTATTGTTGTTGATTGTATTCGGGAGTAATGGAGTTATGGTGGATTGGCTATGATTGTGAGGTGCGTCCTCGACTGAGTGGAGTCACTTGTGGGAGTGGCTTTACGCCCTTGATTTTCTCCTTGTGGAACCCGCCACAAGAGGGGATGTGCACATTAAGGAACATGGGTTATTGCTCGTTGCGATGAGCGGGGCTTAGGTGGGCAAGACTGCGGTCCCCCACTGGCGGTGTGGATAATCTGTTGCGGCAGTAATCTGGCAGGACTACACACTTAAGTGTGTAATCAGTTATGTGACATGATTGAGAATGGGGAATAGTTGTCATCGAAATTGTTATATTTTGCTTATCTTAATTATGCAATGAACTGACCCCGTTGTTGTTTTGTAAATCTGTGGTGATCATTCGGGGATGGTGAGCAGATTGTGACAGGTGATGGTTGTCTTTAGCTACGGGGACGAGATGGGATGTCGTCAGTTCGAGTCTAGCTTCCGCTGTTACGAGTTTAGCTGTTTTGGTTTCAGTTGTATTGAGATTCATATACATTTATTTTGGTTTTGTTTTGAGACAATGTAAACGTTTAATTTTATACTTTAATAAATGTTTTGGAATGGTTACTTTTGATATACTAGCCTCGGGCAACCGAGATGGTAACAACTTCTCATGCTAGGATGGTCCTTGATAAGGCACCTTGGTATGTGGGGGTGTTACAAAGTGATATCAGAGCGACGATTCTGGAACCTAAAACCAATGAACCCAATGAACACAGGGAGTCTAAATAAAATGAACCCGGTTAGGAGTTGTTTGGACCTACCGCAAAGACTTGGGAGACGTCCCGAGGTCGCATTGAGGCCCTTACAATTTTGAGCCGGCCAACATGGGGTTATCTTGGGAATCGTTGTATGTTCGAAGTAATGTGTGTTGTACTCGTAGCTGTGATTTTTGTGAAGTTGTTTGATGAAATGAGAAAGTGAATTGCGTATCAAGAACATGGTAGTAGTTGAACATGATGTATGATTTATTATTTGACTTTGGAAGGGTAGTAAAGTGTTGGGAGTATCGTATTACATGTTTAAGTATGTTTCCCGTAGTTAGATAGCTCGTTTTCGGCATGACTCGGCCAAGCATGGCGGGTAATCGAACGAGTAAGGGATAATCGGCCGAGTAACCAAGCACTCGACTGAATGTTCGTTTGTGTGTACGAGGCAGTAGCTACTGGTTGTGATCACTCGGCCGAGTAAGAGGGGTACTCGACCGAGTGAGGCATACTCGACCGAGTATGTTTTATGTGTTTTTGAAGTTGGCTACTGGAGTAGAATACTCGGCCGAGTAGTCTCATTACTCGATCGAGTAGTCCTTACTCGACCGAGTGTTTCACAGTATTCGGACGAGTACTTCGTTGGCGGAAGGTTTTGTTTATTTTGAGCCGTAGGCTATGTGCTTACGTTTCCTTGGTTATATCAGCTCAAAATGCCGCCAAAGAGGCCAGCAGTTTACATTCAAGCTACCGAGATGACGGTGGATGAGATTTCCCGTATGATTGAGCAGGAAGATGCGCTCATGGAGGCACTCAAGAATGTGGGTAAGGGCGGCGAGAAACCGGTGGACGCATCCTAACTAAGCACCACCATTTATTGCTTCCACCCCTCTGCTTATGAGGGCACCGGTGAGCCAAAGTTGCTCGATAATTGGCACCGCGAGATGGAGAGTCTTTGAGAGGTCGTGAAGTGTCCGGCAGAGATGGCGGTAGAACAGGTTGCATTTTACCTAAGGGGTGAGGCTGGGGTTTGGTGGCAGAATGTGAAAGAGGATGCTAGAGCATACTACAAAGACCAGGGATATGATGCTATACCGTGGGCAGGCTTCAAGAGCGCTATGAGGGAGCATTTTGTGCCGGAGCACATCCGTCACAGGCTGAGAGCTGAGTTTGATTCTTTCACCATGGCTGATGATATGACCATCATGGAGTACTATCACCGGTTCCTAGAGTTGTCACGCTACACAGAGGATATGCAGTTGGGTCTACGGGGTTTAGCTCTTCGCTTTGAAAAGGGGTTGGCACCAAAGATCTTGGATAGACTACCAGCTGGGGTACTCCATCTGAAAGAGGTATATGCACGAGCTGGGCATGCTGAGAGGTTAGTGAACTTGGCCAAGGAGGCTAAGGAAAGGAATGCTGAGAAGAGAAAGGCGGAGAGTGAAAGTGGCAACCAGTCGGGCCACAAGAGGGGTAATCACGGTCAGTCTAGGGATTTTTCTGGAGGGTCTGGATATGCAGGGGGATCTCAGGCTTGGGGAAGAGGAGGTGGTCAAAGTACTAGTGGCAACTCCAACCTTACCTACTTCAACTGTGGCGGAGTGGGTCATAAGAGGCATGAGTGCACCAGTGCTAGAGGAGGAGAAGGCTTTCTGGGAACTTATCAGGGGAACTTTTCTCAGGCTCTGAGCTAAAGCTTTGTTAGCAACAGGCCATCTGGGTCGTGGGGTAATCGTGGAGGGCAAAATAACAATAATGTCGGCTACAACCGCAATAATAGAGGATCCTATCAATGTCCGAACAACAGTGTGACGCAGAATTCGGCAGCCAAGCCGACTTACCGATGATGGTGGGGGAGGTAGACTTACCGATCAACTTATTAGAGTTTCCTATGGATGGGTTTGAGGTCATCGTCGGGATGGACTGGTTGGGCAAGTATGATGCTAGAATAGATTGCAGACAAAAGAGAGTATCTCTAAAGGGGCCTAAGGGAGTCAGGGTATCATATAGGGGGTTCGTAGTGAGACCAAAGTGTAAGTTTATCGCAGTAATGACTTTAAAGTCATGTTTAAGAAGTGTCCCTTGATTCTTTGCGAAGTGAGGGATATGCGCTTGGAGGAGCCGTCAGCGTCTGATATACCTGTGGTTGGGGAGTCTAGTGATATTTTTCTAAATGAGATACTGGGAATACCACCTAAGAGAGATATCGACTTCAGTGTTAAGCTTAAACCGGGGACGGGACCTATATCTAAAGCACCGTACCGTATGGGGCCTAAAGAGTTGGAAGAGTTGAAGAAACAGCTGAATGACCTGTTAGACAAAGGGTATATTCGGCGTAGTGTGTCACTGTGGGGAGCACAAGTGTTGTTTATGAAAAAGAAAGACGGGAGCATGAGGCTATGCATCAACTATAGGGAGCTGAATCATGTCACGGTGAAGAACATGTATCCTTTGCCAAGGATTGATGATCTTTTTGACCAGCTGAGTGGCGCAGGGGTGTTTTCTAAGATCGATTTGAGGTTGGATTATCATCAGTTGAGGATAGCAGATAAGGATATTCTAATTCCCAGTTGTTATCAATGTAAAGTTAATCAATAAATCCTATTCAATTAATACTAACATTAGAATGAAGAAATCGATTACAAGTTGTACACCTAGCAATTATCAACCAACATTCATATAATTAAGAGCTAAGCAATTCACAATAATCAAGATTAAGAACTAAAACATTCAAACTCACAATCGGATATTGAGTACTTCAATTGCTTGAATCCAAGATGAAGGATTAGTTACACATAGTCTTGATGAATAACAATAGGGTTTTTTTCTTGATAGTTTTCAAAAACCGATACTTGAATGAATAATATAAAGCAATACCCCAAAAGCTAAGTACTTAACCTAATAAAGATAGTAATACAAATAAAAAGTCTAAGAATAATAATAAAATAAGGTTTAGGAAAACAAAGCACAAAAGTCGTCTTTGGCCTAATTGGGGCGCGGGCGACCATCTGCGAACCGCGCGCGAGTCGGGTGGAATTTCGCCAAAAACGCAGCTTCTTTTATTTCCTTGCTACTTGCTTCCCTCTTGCTTCACGGAGATTTGGGTCTGTTTTATCAACTCGTACCGGGCCTTATTTGCACATCTTCTCTTACAAAGTAATCAATAATGAAAAAAAATATCAAGCTTTCAATGAATTTTTCTTTACTAAATAATGTTAGTTGTACAACAGATTTTTTTCTCTTTAATACTTTTAATTTTAAAAAATTATAATGTATTTAAGGAATTTAATATTTATGATATATTAGACGTTCTTAATTCTACTATGAACAATAAGAACCATTGGTCTAGTGGTTGAGATATGAGACATATTATCATTAGATCTAGTGTTCGAGCCCTACTGAAAACTGATTTTTGATTAATTGTATGTAAGTTAGTATATGCGCCAGGCCCAAAATTAAAATGATAACAAAAATCAGTATATGCGCGGTGCGCCTGCAGTATGAATCGAACCTGGGATCCGCAATTGAGGAGATATTACATCTACCAACTCTGCTACAATGAATATATGAATATCGTGGATGCTTAAACATATAAATATCTGAAATATCATGGTGGGCACGTGCCCACCCGGGCCCCCTAAATCCGCCCCTGTTAACAGCTCAATTCTCCAATTTTCCGATTCCCACAACAATTCAAGATAATAATAGTAAGAGCAACTCAACAATATACACCCTTTCTAAAGAGTAAACTAGATTAATTCATGTTAACTCAAAGAAAAGAAAGAGTGAAAATTAAGACCAAACCTTGAAGAAAGGCTCCAAACTTTGTTGAGACGGTCTTGAGACAAACCCCGAACACTCCAATATGAAAAAAAAAACGAACCAAAACTCGCCCTAATTGCTGTGAAATTTTCGAAATTGGAAAACCCCAATTTCTAGGGTTCACGTTTTTTATGAGGCAAGGACAATTTGGGAGTGTTCTAGGTGTAATTTGTGTGAAATAATGGGGAAAAAGTGGTGTATTTTGATTAGGGACAAACTAGAGGAGAGTTTGAAGGTGTAACAATGGAGGATTTATGGAGAATTTGTGTTTTGAAGGAGATGAAAATCTGAAATTTTTAGGAAAAGAGGAAGAAAAAATAAGGCGACATACCTGTTTCTCAGTCGGGCAGTCGCGCGGGCCTGTGGGTTGCAGCTGGGCCTGGGCATTTCAGCCCTCTTCCTTGCTTTTTTTTTTTTTTTTTTTTTTTTTTTTTTTTTTTCACTTAATACTAATTAGGAACCTTAAATCCAACAAATTACAAAATAGAAAATACAAAATTCGGGTTGCCTCCCGTTAGCGTTTTGTTTATAGTCGTTTGCTCGACTTAATGTGGAGATTAATCTTCATAAATCGGGTCGTAGAGATCCAATGACTCTACCACCTCCAACTCAGAAGTAACATGATAGGGCTTCAGTCTTTTTCATTAACTTTCAACACTTTATCCGTCGTTGGATCACGTACCTCAACTGCACCATGAGGATAAACATTAGAAATTATAAGTGGACCGATCCAACGGGATTTCAACTTACCTAGAAATAGACGAAAGCGGGATTGGAATAAAAGGACTTTTTGACCAACTTTAAAGTCCCGTCTCAAGATCATCTTGTCATGCCAAGCCTTCGTTCTTTCCTTGTAAGTAGTTGCATTCTCATATGATTCAAGTCGGAGTTTTTCCAACTCTTGCAATTGCAACTTCAGATGCAACCCCGCGTCATCCAAGCTCATATTAAATCTTTTTATCGCCCAATATGCTGTATGCTCTAATTCTACAGGTAAATGACACACTTTTCCAAACATAAGTCGATAAGGTGACATACCAATTGGGGTTTTATTGGCCGTTGGATAATTAGCCCATAATGCATCATCTAATCTCAAGCTCCAATCCTTCCGATTAGGATTCACTGTCTTCTCAAGGATAGATTTAACTTCTCTATTGGACACTTCAACTTGTCTATTGGTTTGCAGATGATATGCCGTGGAAACTTTACGAGTAACACAATACTTTTTGAGTAGAGCACCAATTGTCTTGTTAACAAAATGAGTTCCACGGTCACTTATCAAGGCCTTTGGAATTCCAAATCGAGCAAATATGTTAGCCTTGATAAAATCCGCCACCACCTTGGAATCATCGATCTTAGTGGGGATAGCCTCCACCCACTTAGACACATAATCTACCGCCAACAATATGTAAAGATTTCTATATGAACTTGGAAAATAACCCATGAAATCGATCCCCCAAACATCAAAAATCTCACAACTAAGCATGTAGCTTTGCGGTATCTCATTCTTTCGGGAAATATTGCCCACTCTTTGGCAATTGTCAAAAGCTTGACAAAATCCATGAGCATCTCTAAATAAAGTAGGCCAATAAAATCCACAATCTAGCACCTTTCTCGCCGTTCTTCTTGCACCAAAATGACCACCACAAGCATGTGAATGACAAAATGTAAGGATTGAGATCATCTCATTCTCCGGTATACACCTCCGATCCTTATGATTTGGTCGGAACAATGCTTCCACAAATAAGGCTCATCCCACACATAATACTTCGCATCACTACGAAGTTTGTCCTTTTGAGATTTGGAAAAGCCTTGTGGAAATTTAAAAGAGCACAGAAAATTTACAAGATTGGCATACCATGGCTCTACGGAACGAATAGCGAACAAGCTTTTATCAGGAAACACTCCTTTAACCGGATTTTTCTTATGTGGATTCGCATCAACATCCACCAACCGACTCAAATGGTCCGCTACAACATTTTCTGCTCCCTTCTTATCTTTCACCTCCAAATCAAATTCACTAAGCGATAAAATCCATCTTATCAACCTTGGCTTAGATTCTTTCTTTGCCATCAAATGGCGCAGCGCTGCATGATTTGAAAATACCACCACTTTAGTACCAAGTAAATAGGACCGGAATTTCTCCAAAGCAAAAATAATTGCTAGAAGCTCCTTTTCAATCATGGTGTAATTCCGTTGTGCTTCATTTAGGGTCATGGATGCATAATGAATAACATGGGAAGCCCTCCCATTCTTTTGACCCAACACCGCTCCCAAAGCATAATCACTCACGTCACACATGATCTCAAAGGGAAGAGACCAATCCGGCGCTTGAATAATTGGAGCGAAGGTAAGCCTACCTTTCAACTCATCAAAAGCCTCCTTACAAGCCTTGTCGAAGATGAAATCTGTCTCCTTTTACAACATTTTGCATAAGGGTGAAGCGATCTTAGAGAAATCTTTAATGAACCTGTGGTAGAAACCTGCATGACCAAGAAAAGATCGAACTTTGTGAACATTAGTAGGATAAGGTAGAGACGAAATAGTATCAATCTTAGCTTTGTCTACCTCAATACCTTTTGAAGACACAACATGTCCAAGTACTATACCTTGTTCCACCATAAAGTGACACTTCTCAGAATTTAAAACAAGGTTAGTGTCAATACAATGCTTAAGAACAAGAGATAAATGGTGTAAACAACTATCAAAAGAATCACCATGCACTGTAAAATCATCCATAAATACCTCAATGAAAAGTTCAACATACTCAGAGAATATACTAACCATACATCGCTGAAAAGTAGCAGGTGCATTACAAAGTCCAAAAGGCATGCGTCGATACGCAAATGTGCCAAAAGGACAAGTAAATGTGGTTTTCTCTTGATCCTCAGGGGCAATAGCTACTTGAAAATACCCCGAATACCCATCTAAAATGCAATAATAAGCCTTACCCGCTAGTCTTTCAAGCATTTGGTCAATAAAGGGAAGAGGGAAGTGGTCTTTTCTAGTCACCGCATTCAACCTACGATAATCTATACAAACTCTCCACCCATTTTGGATCCTAGTGGGTACAAGCTCACCATCTTTGTTCTCAACTACGGTCACCCCAGACTTCTTAGGGGCTACTTGGGTAGGACTCACCCATTTACTGTCAAAAATAGGATAGATCATACCTACTTGAAGAAATTTGAGAACCTCTTTCTTCACTACCTCCATCATAGGAGGATTCAATCGACGTTGTGGTTGCCTTACCGGTTTAGCATCATCCCCTAGCAGAATCCGGTGCATACAAGTACTTGGACTAATGCCTTTGATGTCGGCAATAGTCCAACCAATAGCTAATTTGTTCTCCAAAAGTACATCTTTCAACCTTGCTTCTTGTTCCTCGGTGAGCTTACTAGAGATGATAACAGGAAATGTTTCTCTCTCACCAAGAAAAATATACTTCAAATGCAGGTAGAGCCTTAAGTTCTACCACAGGTGCCTGCAAAACAGATGGCAACAATTTCTCTGAAGGAATAGTTAGTGGCAATTTATTATTGAAATTCAAAGGAAGCTCCTCCAACTTAAGTAGGTCGGCCACAACTTCCTGCAAGTTAGTAGAAAAAGCATATTCTACCTCTTGACCATCTACACTATTCTCCAAAGCCACCTGCAACTCATCATCAACATTAAGATTAAAGAAATCTTGAGCTAATGGATCAACAACAACATCAACAAAATTCACAGAGTTATAATCAGCATGATATTTCATAGCATCATAGATGTTAAACTGCATAATCTGACCATTAGACTCCATAGTCATAGACCCACTAGATACATCAATTTTAGTGTTAGCAGTTTTTAAGAATGACCTACCTAACAAAATAGGAGCTGCATGTTTATCATGTTCCATGTCTAGCACATAAAAATCAGCAGGAAAGATAAGATTATCAACCAAAACAAGCACATCCTCAATAATTCCTTTCGGGTAGACATTCGATCTATCAGCTAATTGGATAACAACAATAGTATCATACAAAGGACCTTTTGAATCTTAGTGTTTCCAATGGTGCAAGGAATAGTGAACATGCCTGGATCACTACATTTAGGAGGCAATTTTCTTTGAAAAATAGCAGACACATGTTCACTAACCTTCACTTTCTTCACCCCTTTCAATTTATTATTCCTTTTAATAGTACACAATTCCTTTAAGAATTTTGCATATTTAGGAATACTTTTCAAAAGATTAAGAAGGGGGATGTTTACCTCACATTTTTGAAATACCTCATAAATGTCCTTGTCGTGCTCAAAGTGGTGAGTCCTCTTAAGTGCATCAGGAAAGGGTACCTCCAGTTCCACCACCGGTATAAAAGAGGGGATTTGCTCTTTCTCCTTAACAATAGAAGCTTCTTCACCTTCCTTGATCACTATCTCTTCCTCTACCTCATGAATTACCGGTTCCTTGTTTTTCTTTTCACTTTCTTAGCCTCCACTAGTTGTCTCCCATTTCTCAAAGAGACTGCACTCACATTCTTTGGATTCACCACCGTTTGAGACGGTAGTGCATTAGAATCTCTAGCCTCCAACCTATTAATAGTGGTCGCCATTTTCCCCAGCTAAGTCTCAATATTTTGAATACTAGCCTTGTTCTCTTTTTGATTTTGAATCACTGTTGCTTGGAGAGTAGCTTGACTAGTAACCAGAGCACGAATCATGTCTTTAGTCGACATTTGACCACTAGGAGGAGGTTGATTAGGAGACAGATTTTGAACTGGTGGTCGAGGTATGAACTGGGTCTTAGGTTGACCGGATTGGCCACCTTGTCCAAACTGTTGGGTGTTTTGAGAATTACGCCACCGAAAATTTGGATGCGCTTTCCACCCGGGATTGAAGGTGATAGAGTAGGGATCCTACTTCTTTTGAGGTATGCTCTCCCACAC
This sequence comes from Silene latifolia, assembly GCF_048544455.1. Lineage (NCBI taxonomy): Eukaryota > Viridiplantae > Streptophyta > Magnoliopsida > Caryophyllales > Caryophyllaceae > Silene > Silene latifolia. Next base: position 67,696,499 of record NC_133537.1, on the reverse strand, counting down.
TCCATTCACCTCTTCTTGAGAACCTTCTTGCATGAGTGGACAATGCTCACTAGGATGTCCATCGGAACATATTCCACAAACTATTGCCATCCTTTGCCCTGACATCATATCCTTGAAAAGATTTGTCAAAGTATCAACTTTCTCTTCAAGTTGGGAAGAAGATGAAGAAGAAGCCACCTAATTTACTCCATGCTTTGTGTATTTTCTAGCAAAATCTCGGGAGCTCTCAGCCAAGTCACCAATGATTGTCCAAGCCTCAGGTGGACTTTTGTTCACAATATTTCTACCACATGCTGCAGACACAGTACGGCATCTTCCATGCAAAGACCTCCGCAAAAGTACATGACAAGGTCTTGAGCGGTGTATCCATGGTATGGACATGTAGCACATAACTTCTTGAAGTGTTCCAAGTACTCATACATAGTCTCACAATCCTTCTGCTCGGTATTACTAATTTCCTTCTTCAGTTAAGAGGCTCGGGATGCAGGAAAGTATTTTTCTAAGAACGCCTTTTTCATCTTCACCCATGTATCAATACTTGCAGGCGGCAAGTAATACAGCCAATCTCGTGCAGAATCCTTAAGAGAAAATGGAAAGGCTCTCAATGTAAGTTGTTCATCAGTAACTTTAGCCGGCTTCATGCTTAAGCAAACAATATGGAAATCCGACTAATGCTTATTGGGGTCCTCTTTGTAATACCCCGTATTTTATATAATCGATTAAACGAATATTATTATGTATTGGTTATTATACATTTTATATTACTATTAAGTCGGGTTAATTGTTGAGTCGATAATTACGTTAATTATTTTACTTGACTCGCGTTGTATCGATCTAAGTTAATTGAGACGGGTTTATACGGAATTCGAAATGTGAGCCAACCCATTTACCCTCGACCCATTGGAGTTGGCCCAATAACATGTTCAGCCCATTTAACCCTAACCCTAACCCTAAACCTAATAGTACCCTAATCCCTCAACCCGCCTCCCTCAACCCGCCTCCCTCTTTCATCAGCCTCCATATCAACTTTCACGCATAGAGAGAGAGAGAGTGGCTGTGGGTGATTGACGGCACAGCAGGGAAGATCTAGGGGCTTTTGTCGACGGCCGTGGGCAACCCTGGTGGCGGCAGGAAAGGTAAGAGTTCAACCCATCTCCTCTGTTTTAGTATTGATGTCGGGTTTTGTGGGTGGTTGCGTGTCTGATAGGGGCATTTCTGGTGGTTGTTGACGGGGTATAGGGGTAGGGTGGTTAGTGACGAGTGTTGTGGTGGTGGTTATGGTGGTTTTGGGCGGTGGAAATGGCGGCAGGAGGTGTTGTCGACAGGGGGTAGACACACGGGTTTCATACGGGTTTTCAGGTGGGTTAGATTGGTTAAGTTTGGGGTGGCGCCACCATGGACTCGGGGGAGGTCGAACCGGCGGCGCCACGACTCCTGGGTGCACTGCTTGACGGTGAGTAGGATGGTGGTTGTTTGGCAGGGGGTGGTTGTTGGTTGCGGTGGTGGTAAGAGATAAACAGGGGGGTGTTTGGTGAGGCACGGTGGTGAACCAGGCCAGTTGACGGCCCTGGTTTGACTCGCCGGCTGCAGTCGACCAGGTGGGGCTTGGTTGTGGGTGGCTGGGTTGAAGTGGGGAGCTGGCCTGGTGGTTGTCGGGGTGGTTCAGGCGGCGCGTGTGGGGTGTGAGCGAGAGTGAAGGTGTGGGTCGTGTTTAATCGGGTTATTCGAATTGTTTTAGTTTTGAAACGGGTTTTCATAATTTAAATCGTTATAATTCGTAATGGGTCGTATTCTTAATTAATTAATTTAGTTCCCGAGTCTTCTAAATAATTTATTTAATTTAATTCCCGAGTTATTTAAATAATTAAAGACGGGTTTCGAGTCGGGTTTGTTAAAAGAGAAAAGTTACTATAACGGGAAAGTTTCTATTTTAAGAAATTCTATTTTTAGTAACCTTCTATTTTGGGAAGTTGGGTCAAATACTAATCGGGTTATTTTAGTTATCAGTTGGGCATAAGTTTGGTGTCGGGATTGTATTTCGGGAAAGCTTCTATTTTGGGAGATTTCTATATTTAGTAGTTAGTAATTATAAATATTATAATTGTTTTAGGTGACGGATTCGTGAAGGATCGATAATCAGATTCGTTGCTTTATTTTCTGGATTGCTTGAACTACTTAATTGGATTTGCTGGCACTTTGAGGTAGGGAAATACACTTGACTTATTATCGTTGTTGTCTAATTGTGTTGACTTGATTCGTGGTTGTTAATTTACGTTATGATTCATATATGGGAAGGTGATTGACTGAATTGATCGTATTGAGTATGATATCACAACATCGAGTAACCGGCATGATTTTATGATTTATCAGTTCAGTGATTTATATATATATATTGTGTTGCATTAATTTATGTTGAGCATCTCATATGCATTGGAGTTGGAGGATGGTGTAGGAGTGACGATGTTGAGATACGATGTGAGTTGTGATAAGGCCCAAAGCGGGTTCTCAGGACTTGCCCTGGTGTCCTCAACAAGGAGCGCGATCGGCTACGGTCGATATATATAGTCTAATGGGATCGGTATGGCTGGGTTGTCCGGGTTATGAGATATGAGATATGAGTTGAGATGGAGATGGAGGTGACGGAGAAGCATGCATATCATATTTTATTGTTTCATTGTTTTCCCTACTCAGCTTCGCGTGACCGACCCCGTGTATTCGTGTACGCCGTGATGATCCAATTATTGGGAGCAGATTGACAGTATTTCGTAGACCGATGGGAGCTGGCCGGGAAGAGAGCTTGGATGACTGACTTAGTGCCTAGCCCACCTTAGTCTTATTAGTAGTTTTATCAGACTTTATCTTTTGGTCATATTTTTGGAGGCTTTGTTTTAATTCCAGTTGTAATCTCACTATAAACATTTTAATAAAGTACTTTGTTTCTTTCCTTTGTTATCTACTGCCTCGGGTTTCCGAGATGGTAACACCGTCATTTATCTGAGGAGTCCTAGTTCAGGCCCTTAAATAAATGGGGGTGTTACAAAGTGGTATCAGAGCGAACGATCCTCAGGCCTAAACCAATGAGCCCAATGAACATAGGATGTGTCTAATTAAAATGAACCCCGGGATAGAACTGTTAGGAGCACACTAAGGTAAGGTATGAGTTAGGGGCCCCCTCACACCGAACCAGCGGCCCTCTCGGTTTGACCCGGAAACCCTGAGTGTATATGAGAGAAAGGGTAGCAAAGTTGCATGAGGTAGAGCATGAAATTCCTATATCGTTGCCTAAGTGTTAACTGATTGATACATTAATTATTGCATAATCGAGTTGATGTATACCTTGAGACCCATATATTCTAACTATTCTGCAGGACAACGCTACGGTAAGTGATACCCGTCGTTGTGAGTACCAAAGATAAAATTTATAATTCCTATTAGGACTAACCTAGGCTAGTGGTAACAGGGTCGAACCACAAGGAGGCAGTTGTAAATTTTAGTTGATTTATGTTCAGTCTGAGGTAACTATTGTGGGGGTTGAATTGAATTGGTCTACAGCTAAAAGCGAATAAAGGTAGTAAACTAAATAAACGATTTAAACAGATAAAAGAAGGGTACTAGGATGGTCGGTTCCTTATAGCTTCGGCGGCAGCAAACTAAATCGGTCTGAATCAAACACAGGTAAGGCGGGAAATAAAGAGGTCCTCTCGGTCCACTCTTAACAAATAGCATCTTTCGATCTCGCTATAGGTCCCTAATGTCACTAATATTGACTCTCGTCCTGAAAAGTGACTAACGGTCTAAACTATACCTATCTTTCGATCTTAGCACAGTCTAGTCGATTTAATTGATGGTCTATAACTTCCCCTATCTTTCGATCTAATGGGTCGGTCACAAAATAGGTATCTAACTGGTCGCATGCATTCGATTCGTTAAATACAAGATTAAATTCAATTAAAACGAAGGAAACCCTACGAGGTCAGTCGATCGACCGACAATGTCAGTCGATCGACCAACACGCGAGACAGTCCGTGTCTAATCTATTGCCGCCTACGCCATAAATCGCCTACATCCTAGCACTATAGAATTAGCTACTCATGCTAAGGGTAAAAACAACAATTAAACTAATAATGATTACTGAATTCATGCTTAAAGTAGATAGCAAATAGCGATAATGCGATAATTGGCTTTGGGATACTAACTAGCAAAACAATACTAATGATGAAAGTAAAGCAATAAACTGGAATTAGGGCAGAAAGAATACCGAGATTTCAGAGGAAAGATTAAGAACAAGAGCAGAAATCCAATGCTAAAACGATGTTCCGAACCCTAATTACTCGAATGAACAAAACTGAAAATTACTGTATGAAACTTAGATAAAAACTTGGATCTAAAACTGAGATAAAAACTTGATTTCCAAACTGACTGTTTTATGTTACGTTATATAGCAAATAACGTAACATCTTATTTCCTAAACCTAGTATCATGGGCTTGCGCTTTCTCGGTCTTCTAATTCTCGTCTGGAATAGAAATCTGGTCGATCGACTGATAAGGCTGGTCGATCGACTGCTCCTCAGCAAACAGTAGTTTCTGGAACCCGAACATTGGTCGATCGACTGAGGATGATGGTCGATCGACTAATGGAGCTGCTACTTGACTTCTTTTAACTCGTGGACTCGTCTTTTGGGCCTTGAATTGCGCACCAAGCTCGTTCCTTAAGTGATTCCTTTACGTCATTTGTAATGCAGATTACTCGGGGACGGATTTGGCTTGATTTCCCGTTGAATTCTCCACATTTCTGCAATAATGTACAAAATACGGAAGTAGACGGAAATAGGGAGAAATGCAGCATAAACTACGTGAATGAGCTCAAATGCGTGTAAAATGGGGTGTAAAACATCATATAAATAACACGCATCAAACTTCCCCAAACCAAACCCTTGCTTGTCCCCAAGCAAGAACTAGACTCGATCTAATGACCTAATGGAACGAGTTCAATCTCAGAGCGAAATGCAAACTGCTAAGCCTAAACCGATTTAATGCACAACCAACAATCAATTAGTAATGCGAATCATGCAAACGAATTATAAAGTCGTTAAAGATTGCTGAACCGTCAACTGTAGAGACTTATCAAATTGGACTCTCACGGGTCGCTCAAATCACTCAAATAAGCACAGGTGAATAATGTATAAGATAGAAAGAAGTAATTTTGTAGTGACTCTCACCTAACTACGACCTATGAAAACATGCCAGCAATAAAATATGAAAATGACCTCTACGACCGTACATACGCATTCCAACCAAACAGATGACCAATGACACATGCCGAGGTATATATGGGATATGTGAGGTATGGGTAAGAAGAGGCAAAACATTTTATGGTAAAGTGGAGGTACAGGTGATCAAGCTAGTACCAAAACGGAACCAAGTGGCAACATCCAGCTTCTTGCTCATAAACAAGCAAAACGGTGCTATAGCAAGCACAAAACTCACAATCTCCAAACTATCAAATCAATAAACTCCCCATAGGATATAAATGAAACATGGGAGCAAAAATCGCCAAAAGATAAGGATTAAATTATACGAATTGATCTCTTTTCTCGAATCTTAGTCGATCGGCCATATTTGGCAGTCGATCGACCCATTTGAACAGTACAGAACCCTTTTTTCATTTCTTCTTCGAATCATTTTTTTTTCTTTTGTTTCTTTTTGTTTCTTTCTTTTTTTTTTTCATTTTCCAATCATCATCTCAACAGAGCAAATGCCACCAAAAACGAGTAACAACCCCAAAAACACAGACTACTAGCTTGACAAGGGACAGGCTAAATGTAGGATGTAGTAATGGGACTAAAAGGGGTATTTTTGGCAGTGTGAGGCTTATGGGTAAAATGAGAAAAGGAAACCTCTACCACATGTGTCAACAAACCACAGACCGAATGCGTACAAGTATTAAGTAGATCAAATTCATATTCATGCAAATTAAGGAAACATGTCTCATAAGGAGTACTACTCATATTCCTAAATAAACCGGTCATGAATGTCACCAGTTATAGGCTCTAATTCTCAGAAATATGATGTAGTTTGCCAATTATTAAAGTCAAGTCTCAAGTCCAGCAAGATAATTAACGAAAACTCGTAGATATGCATTTACGATTCTACCAATAACATGTTAATCTAGCAGGGCTCGGGCGAAACAGGTGGAAATGCAAAATCATCATAGAAATACTACCGTTCCGACTCGACCTATATGCTAAAAATAAACGTGCATTTTATGGAATTTTTTTTGAATTTTTTCAATTTTTTTGAATTTTGATGTATATGAAGAAATAAACAACAATAATGCAAAACAAAAAATAAACGTGAATGCAAGCAAATATGCGACGCAAAACCCTTCCCCAAACCAAATCGCACAATGTCCCCATTGTGCAAAATCATATAGTGAAGAAAAGAGAAATGGGAATTTGCGAGGAAATAAATAAGCAAGACACAAAGGAAAGATATGGAACTCACAAGACTTTAAGCGCAGCAAAGGAAACCTCCCCAAACCAGCGTGAGCTAGGAGGTTGCAGTAGCTAGCAGTGCTACCAAAAAGAGTGCCTTAGGTCCGCATATCGACCAAACACAGCAGGGGAGAGGTCGTGAACGAATATAGCAGCAGCAGTGGTCGATCGACCACTGAGATCAGTCGATCGACCAGGTGGGCGTGAACAGTAGCTCCTGTAAACCTGCAAATCAGTCGATCGACCATAAAGACCAGTCGATCGACTGGAAACACTGCTGCAACCTTCAAGTTCTTCGTATTAGCTTAATAATTTGAGCTAACAAGCTCTAAATACCTGCAAGTGCACAATAAAACGCGCCCAAAAATTGCGCAAAACCCAGAATAAAGCCTAAAGTACTTAAAAATTCTAAGCAAATAAAATAAAAGCGAAGTTTTCGCACACACAAAAAGCAATAAAATTGTCTTAACAAAGCAAATAAAGAGAAGTTCATAACGAGATTGATCAACTAATAGTTGATCAAGAAGGACCACGGTATGGCCCACTTCGTCGGCTTCTGGCTACTAGAGGTAGCCTCAATGGTGCTCATCTCATCAGCTGCACCCTTCTTAGCTTCGACAATCGGAGAGCTCAATGGATCAACTTCGTCATCTCCCCAATCAAGGGCTCTCTTGGGTTCAACAGAACCCAAGTCAGACCGTCTCACCTTGGTTGGCTCGTCTTCCACTTCCTCATCGGTCCCATAGCTTAGGCATCCAAGACCTCCTCTTTGAATGATAGGCTTTGTCGTGGCTGGAGTGACCTGCAGCTCATCCTTCCCCAAACCAACTCCTGCATTATCTAAAACAACAGATTCTTCCTCCATTTTGCTCCCAATCTGGGGCAGAGGGGTTAACACAGCAGCAGTAGTAGAGACAGGTAATTCAGGAAGCACAAAGTACGATTTCTTTTCAGAGACCGTATTACAAGTAACAGGCCACATGGGATCCTTCTTTTTAGCAGGTTGGGCAAAAATGATAGAATGTTTCCCAACTTTGAAGGTCAAAGTTCCAGAGCCTACGTCAATAACTGCACCAGCAGTGTGCAGAAATGGCCTTCCTAGGATGATAGGTATATGGGCATCCTCAGGCATGTCAAGGACAACAAAGTCAACAGGGAAGAAAAACTTCCCTATTTGGATGGGTATGTCCTCTAGGACTCCTATAGGCTCGACCGCAGATCGGTCAGCCATCTGAACTGTCATGTCTGTGATAGCAAACCGGGTCAACTTAAGCCTCCTAGCTAAACTCAAGGGCATGACGCTTATGCTAGCCCCTAGATCACACAATGCTTTCTCAATTGAGAAATTACCTATTTTGCAAGGAACAGAAAAGCTACCCGGGTCCTCTAACTTATGGGGCGCAGTGTGAGACAGATAAGAACAAGACTCCTTAGTAAGTGCGACAGTGTGCACTGTTTCAAGTGACCGCTTTTTGGACAACAGTTGTTTCATAAATTTAGTATAAGCGGGCACTTGGTTAACTAACTCAAGGAAGGGGACTTGTACATTCAGACTACGGATAACTTTCTCAAACTTACTGAAAGATACCTGTTCCTTGGTCGGCACGAGTCTCTCCGGATATGGGGCTGTGAGGAGTACCTTAGCCCTCTCCTCCAATTCACGCGCGCCGGCGTCCTTGGACTTAGGCTGAAAGTCCGTCACCTTCTCTTTGTTGAAGCTGGACCCCTCCTCAGATCGTCTCAAATGAGAACCATTAACCGTCATTGGGTCGAACTTCGGGGCTGGGACCGACCCATCGCACTCGGTCCGGTCCTAACACCTTCGGATCGTGGTACCTCGAAACAAGAGGTCTCGTAGGTTATTTGGCATTAAAGGACGAAATTCTTCAAGATCGCAGCGATCTCGATCGATCGACCACTCGTCCTCGGTCGATCGATCGAGATGTACAGATTCAGTTCTCAGAACCCGTGTGCTTGATCGATCGACTAGGTATATCAGTCGATCGACTGAAGTACCTGGCAGACGGCTTTTTCTTTGATTTGTTCGTTGAAGCTTTCTCTTGACTTGTTTCCGGCTCATCTTTTTCAACAGCGTCCTCAACCATGGCAGGACCATCAAGGGTGGACCCGCTCCTCAAGGTGATGGCATTTAGGGTCTCCTTTTGTTCCGGTTGAGTAGGTAAGTGTCCGGGAGCTCGAGTGTTACTTTTGCTATCCAATTGAGCTATTTGGCTCTCTAGTAGCTTCATCCCGGCCTCTCTCGCTTGGGACTCCTTTAGCAACAGATTTTTAAGCTCAGAAAATTCAGAATTCTGTGATTGTTGCTGCTGCGGCACATAAGGAGGTTTCTGATATTGCTGTTGCTTTTGATGAGGTGGTATATAAGGTTGTTGCTGCGGTGGAGGTTGAGTTGGGTTAAGGACATTTTGGCTCCTCCAACTCAGGTTCGGATGGGTATTCGGCTCATAGTAGGTGTTGGTCTGCCTATAGTGTTGAAAGGCGGACAAGATTCGAAGGGACTAGGGCGCTTTTTCGAGACATGGCCCTCACCTCCACACCTTTCACGAGACGAAAGGACCGTCGACACAAAGATTGACTTGGTACCTCCCCCCTTTAGAAACTCCTCCTAGCTCATACTTGTCAAATCTCGCAGTGAGAGCCTCAAGTGCAAAGAACAGAGGAAGATTCGGAGCTCTCCTCCGGTTCCCTCTAGAATTCCCATACTCGGCCTTGTGGGTAGCTAGATCGTCAATGATCTTCCACCCCTTGGTTGCTCCCAAATTTTCAGCGAATCTTCCATTGGCTGCGCAGATCCAAAATGGCTCTCTGATCGTCGTACAACCCATTGTAGAAATGGTTGCACAAGCTCCACTTTTCGAACCCATGGTGCGGTATGGTTCGCACCAACTTCTTGAATCGGACCCATGCCTCGTGGAAATTCTCATCTGGCCCTTGTTTAAAGCCCGTGATTTGAGCTCTAATCGCAATCGTCCTTGAAGCGAGAAAAGTACTTCTTGTAGAATGCCGTGCCAATGTATTCCAATCGCTGATCCCTTGAACAGCTCGGTCCGTATCTCTATACCACTCCCTTGCAAAGATCACGAAGGAGAAGATGAACATGGTCTCCTTGATCCGGTCCCGGTCACGCCACCGGTGGTGGGGGTATAGAACAAGATAGTCAATAAAGGTCTCCATATGTTTAGCCGCATCTTCATTTGCAGCTCCCCCCGAATCGATTTCTCTCGACCATAGTAATGTAGGCGGGCTTTGGTTCAAACTTCCGGCATCTCCCGTAGTTCGAACCCCTTGTATAAATTGTCTACTGTCGGCTCGTAATAACTAGCTATACTTGCTTCCTCGGCCATGACCGGAATTTCCGAGAAGTAACTCTCTACCAAGAAGTGGAAACGGGCGAAGATGGTGGATTATCTTCGAACAGTTCGTTCTCGTAGTAGCTTGACAGAGTACTCAGCTCTTCCTCTGTCGGTAATACTCTTTGTGTTCGTCTCAACTCGCGCAAGGATCTTTCAAGCTCAGAGTTCAACGGTACTAATTCTCCACCCTGTGACCTGCGCATAAGAAGAAACTACAAAAAGAATATAAGAAAAGTTTAAGGAACAGATGTCCCTTAAACTAAGAAAGACTAAAAATAAAAACAACTAAAATCAGGACTATTGCCTCCCCGGCAACGGCGCCAAAATTTGATACCCGTCGTTGTGAGTACCAAAGATAAAATTTATAATTCCTATTAGGACTAACCTAGGCTAGTGGTAACACGGTCGAACCACAAGGAGGCAGTTGTAAATTTTAGTTGATTTATGTTCAGTCTGAGGTAACTATTGTGGGGGTTGAATTGAATTGGTCTACAGCTAAAAGCGAATAAAGGTAGTAAACTAAATAAACGATTTAAACAGATAAAACAAGGGTACTAGGATGGTCGGTTCATTATAGCTTCGGCGGCAGCAAACTAAGTCGGTCTGAATCAAACACAGGTAAGGCGAGAAATAAAGAGGTCCTCTCGGTCCACTCTTAACAAATAGCATCTTTCGATCTCGCTATAGGTCCCTAATGTCACTAATATTGACTCTCGTCCTGAAAAGTGACTAACGGTCTAAACTATACCTATCTTTCGATCTTAGCACAGTCTAGTCGATTTAATTGATGGTCTATAACTTCCCCTATCTTTCGATCTAATGGGTCGGTCACAAAATAGGTATCTAACTGGTCGCATGCATTCGATTCGTTAAATACAAGATTAAATTCAATTAAAACGAAGGAAACCCTACGAGGTCAGTCGATCGACCGACAATGTCAGTCGATCGACCAACACGCGAGACAGTCCGTGTCTAATCTATTGCCGCCTACGCCATAAATCGCCTACATCCTAGCACTATAGAATTAGCTACTCATGCTAAGGGTAAAAACAACAATTAAACTAATAATGATTACTGAATTCATGCTTAAAGTAGATAGCAAATAGCGATAATGCGATAATTGGCTTTGGGATACTAACTAGCAAAACAATACTAATGATGAAAGTAAAGCAATAAACTGGAATTAGGGCAGAAAGAATACCGAGATTTCAGAGGAAAGATTAAGAACAAGAGCAGAAATCCAATGCTAAAACGATGTTCCGAACCCTAATTACTCGAATGAACAAAACTGAAAATTACTGTATGAAACTTAGATAAAAACTTGGATCTAAAACTGAGATAAAAACTTGATTTCCAAACTGACTGTTTTATGTTACGTTATATAGCAAATAACGTAACATCTTATTTCCTAAACCTAGTATCATGGGCTTGCCCTTTCTCGGTCTTCTAATTCTCGTCTGGAATAGAAATCTGGTCGATCGACTGATAAGGTTGGTCGATCGATCGCTCTCAAAGAAACAAAAGAGCTTCGAACCCGAACATTGGTCGATCGACTGAGGATGATGGTCGATCGACTAATGGAGCTGCTACTTGACTTCTTTTAACTCGTGGACTCGTCTTTTGGGCCTTGAATTGCGCACCAAGCTCGTTCCTTAAGTGATTCCTTTACGTCATTTGTAATGCAGATTACTCGGGGACGGATTTGGCTTGATTTCCCGTTGAATTCTCCACATTTCTGCAATAATGTACAAAATACGGAAGTAAACGGAAATAGGGAGAAATGCAGCATAAACTACGTGAATGAGCTCTGAAATGCGTGTAAAATGGGATGTAAAACATCATATAAATAACACGCATCAGTAAGTATTTTGTATGAATGATGACGTGAGCATATGATGTTGTGGAAATGAGAAATAAAATTTTCGAGTTCAGGTTAATAATCAATGAAGTGTTGTGGTAGCCGTGAGTATGAAAATAATTGCGAGTCGATGATAGTTACCTAGTTGGATGTTGAATGATGTGTTGATAGTACTATTATGCCTAGTAATATGCGGTTATGTGATCCCGAAGCCATGCTAGTATAGTATTGTGATAGTAATTAGAAACACTGTTGAATTGCATGTTTTTAGTCATAGCAATCGTGATTTAGATGTAAGGAGTAGATCGAGATGCGAAGGGATTCTATGGGGTAGATGTTTACGTAAGTACAGTGTGAGATTTAAGTTAGGATGGGTTAGTATCGATAGTATGGGTGTAAGAGTTTGGAACATAGAAAATGAACGACTTAGTGCTGAAACTCGTTTTGTTTGATTTTACTCTTTAATTGACCTTACTGCCATTTTCCTTCTGTTTATTGCCTATGGATGAAAATTTTATGAGAGATAACCTTGGGAGTTAGTGTTCATTTGGCGTTGGTTTCATGCTTATATAATATACGGATTAGGAGTAATAAATATTTTAGTGAGTTGTGGTTAGGAAGTTTCTGTGCAGTGATGTTTTGACCGACGATTTTGTAAAAATCCTCATTTAAATTGTATTAATAATTTTCGCATAATTCCAACTCCATCGATCATAAAATTCGCATATGTTTTCAAATTGATAAGCCACGAAAAATTCTTGATGTCTCTATATTAAACGGTAGGTTTTGCAAACTGACCCAAGTTTTGGACCAATTGCTGTCACATGTTTGTTTGGACCAACTGAGTTGTAAAATTCTTTAAAAATGAAATTCTTGTGCTTTAGACCTAATTCTTTTTCCCCTGTGTTTTTAACTCTCCGTGTTTTATAAAAATAATATGAATCAAGTTTTAATCGAACGGTTATTTATTCGTGATTTTTGAAAGTTACAACGTGAAACATGACTTGTAAAATGTGTGTTCTAGGTTGAGTTTCATACAGTTGTTTGATTAATTCATGAACCTTAGTAATGTGAATTTATAATGCTTTATATGACGATAGTAGCACGCATGTTCAGTAGTTATATATCTTAACAAGTGATAAAATTAAAACTTAGTTGATAACATTGTTGGCATGATAGCATGAGTAAAATTGGATAGCTTAATTTGATTCTTAATCGAGGGTGAAATGTTTATACGAGTCCAGTTGTTTGAATACTTTATATACATTTGGCATGTTGTAATGTCTCTGGGTGTGCATCATATTTGCATAGTGGTCGGATATATATATAAATATAAAACTATATTGTCATATCTTGGTAGGTTGATGGCGTTAAAAGTTAATTGATTGTTCTAATATACACGCATGAATAATTATAATAATTATGTCTAAATGTTTACACATGGATGGTAGTAATGAGTATGTATAAATGTTCACACATGTAGGATGCATCTGAGTTCTAATGTCTTTCATATGAGTTGTGTGCCCATCGTTATATTTATTACCGTCATCGCATTAAGTTATTTCAGTTGGACTTACACCTATAACATGATAATAAACGGTGTTGTTATTCCTTATTGAATATGTTCGTTATTACGATGTCATAAAATGCTAAAGTGATTCTTGCAATTGTATGGGTGTGATATAAAGGAAACTGTTTGATATAACACGACAATTGGCATATCTATATTCTCGAGTCGTTACTATCAATTATATTTTAATAAAGATTGTTATGATAACTATGTTGACAATTATAATAGGATAACCCTTTGATGATTCACATGATATGCATTGGTTTAAATGATAGTTGTTATAGTTACATTTAATTGAGCCTACGAGTTGCCTAATTATTCAATCATGCAAATCAGAGAAATTGTTCAAGTTGCTAATTTTTTTATCATAGCTAGTGTTCTACAAAGTATATGATGGCAAATGTATATGTTTAAACTATTTATACAATATCTTTGTTTTGCTGAAAATGAATTATACTAAGTTGCTGGACACAATTGAATGATATGGTTGCTAAGATGTTAAACACGTGAGGGATATGGAAGGAATGTTGTCGTTTTCATAAATCATATGTTGTTACTTTTATTGGGAAATATGTTTTCAGAATTGATATTGTGCAAACAATTTTGATAATTTAAAATATGAATGATGAGTATGTTGTTGATTGCTTAAAGTCATCGGCCTAATTCGTGACCTAAACCAGTGAGTGAGTAAATGGTTGTACGGACATGTCAATAAGATCATGTGATTGTGAGGGATAGCAGTGGTAGATCTGTTTCCTGTGATATGTTTACAAATGTGAGAAGTTTTTTTTAAATTGTTTTGTTGATTTTGCTCTCGCTCGTTCATAGTCTATAATTGATCATCAAATTTGTTTAGTTGTGAAACCGTGTAAACCTTGGTTCCTTTCTTGTTGTCCTTTTAGTTTGACGTAGCGTTTTTAAGTTAAGCATGAGCTAGTAATAAATGTTACTTGTTGACAATCAGTTAATTCCTTAATAAAACCTTGTTTCGACCTTAATATTGATGCGCAATCTCTTATCATGTGTTCCTTCCTGTCACATGTGGTTGATAATGATTTTGTTGCATGGGCATACGAAAATTGAAAAGAGGTTACGAGGACGTAACCATGTTTCTAGTCGGGTAGGATTGTAAAATCTTAATGTTTATATTGCACTTGTTTGTAGATTGTAGTTTTGATCAAGTTGATGTTTCGTTGTGGGGTACCTATGCAAATGAGTTCTATATATTTTGTTCCTATTTCTGTTAGTTGGTTGATGTGTAAAAGGAGAGTGTAGTTAAACTAGTGATATTGAGATTGAGATTGGCCACTAGTATTGAGTTGTGGGGCCTTTGTGCCGAGTTACGTTTACGGTCCAAAGACCACCATGGTTATTGAGTTACTTGAGTTCGAGATCGGAATTTAGATGGAAGATGACGGTGTTCTCAGATGATTATTTAGTTGTTATACATTTGTGTTCTCAGGTAGTTATTAGTTGTAGTTAGTTGGGTTAAGTGAAGATGAGTTAAACTTCGGGACGAAGTTTATTTTTAGGAGGGCAGAATGTAACATTTCGTGTCTGTTATGTTTAATTGATGTGTCAAAAGTGTGTGTTAACTGTGTTAGAAATGCGTGACGTCCGTATGTACGATATACAATACCCTTCTGAGGTTTGAGTACGGGAGCGAACTTCGGGACGAAGTTCATTTTAAGGGGGGAAGACTGTAATACCCCGTATTTTATATAATCGATTAAACGAATATTATTATGTATTGGTTATTATACATTTTATATTACTATTAAGTCGGGTTAATTGTTGAGTCGATAATTACGTTAATTATTTTACTTGACTCGCGTTGTATCGATCTAAGTTAATTGAGACGGGTTTATACGAATTGAAATGTGAGCCAACCCATTTACCCTCGACCCATTGGAGTTGGCCCAATAACATGTTCAGCCCATTTAACCCTAACCCTAACCCTAAACCTAATAGTACCCTAATCCCTCAACCCGCCTCCCTCAACACGCCTCCCTCTTTCATCAGCCTCCATATCAACTTTCACGCATAGAGAGAGAGAGAGAGAGAGTGGCTGTGGGTGATTGACGGCACAGCAGGGAAGATCTAGGGGCTTTTGTCGACGGCCGTGGGCAACCCTGGTGGCGGCTGTGGCGGCAGGAAAGGTAAGAGTTCAACCCATCTCCTCTGTTTTAGTATTGATGTCGGGTTTTGTGGGTGGTTGCGTGTCTGATAGGGGCATTTCTGGTGGTTGTTGACGGGGTATAGGGGTAGGGTGGTTAGTGACGAGTGTTGTGGTGGTGGTTATGGTGGTTTTGGGCGGTGGAAATGGCGGCAGGAGGTGTTGTCGACAGGGGGTAGAGACACGGGTTTCATACGGGTTTTCAGGTGGGTTAGATTGGTTAAGTTTGGGGTGGCGCCACCGTGGACTCGGGGGAGGTCAAACCGGCGGCGCCACGACTCCTGGGTGCACTACTTGACGGCGAGTAGGATGGTGGTTGTTTGGCAGGGGATGGTTGTTGGTTGCGGTGGTGGTAAGAGATAAACAGGGGGGTGTTTGGTGAGGCACGGTGGTGAACCAGGCGGTTGAGTTGACCCTGGTTTGACTCGCCGGCGATCGATCGACCAGTGGGGGCTTGGTTGTGGGTGGCTGGGTTGAAGTGGGGAGCTGGCCTGGTGGTTGTCGGGGTGGTTCAGGCGGCGCGTGTGGGGTGTGAGCGAGAGTGAAGGTGTGGGTCATGTTTAATCGGGTTATTCGAATTGTTTTAGTTTTGAAACGGGTTTTCATAATTTAAATCGTTATAATTCGTAATGGGTCGTATTCTTAATTAATTAATTTAGTTCCCGAGTCTTCTAAATAATTTATTTAATTTAAATCCCGAGTTATTTAAATAATTAAAGACGGGTTTCGAGTCGGGTTTGTTAAAAGAGAAAAGTTACTATAACGGGAAAGTTTCTATTTTAAGAAATTCTATTTTTAGTAACCTTCTATTTTGGGAAGTTGGGTCAAATACTAATCGGGTTATTTTAGTTATCAGTTGGGCATAAGTTTGGTGTCGGGATTGTATTTCGGGAAAGCTTCTATTTTGGGAGATTTCTATATTTAGTAGTTAGTAATTATAAATATTATAATTGTTTTAGGTGACGGATTCGTGAAGGATCGATAATCGATTCGTTGCTTTATTTTCTGGACTCGCTTGAACTACTTAATTGGATTTGTTTGGCACTTTGAGTTAGGGAAACACTTGACTTATTATCGTTGTTGTCTAATTGTGTTGACTTGATTCGTGGTTGTTAATTTACGTTATGATTCATATATGGGAAGGTGATTGACTGAATTGATCGTATTGAGTATGATATCACAACATCGAGTAACCGGCATGATTTTATGATTTATCGATTCGATGATTTATATATATATATTGTGTTGCATTAATTTATGTTGAGCATCTCATATGCATTGGAGTTGGAGGATGGTGTAGGAGTGACGATGTTGAGATACGATGTGAGTTGTGATAAGGCCCAGGCGGGTTCTGTAGGACTTGCCCTGGTGTCCTCAACAAGCGAGCCGGCGATCGGCTACGGTCGATATATATAGTCTACCGGGGATCGGTATGGTTGGGTTGTCCGGGGTATGAGATATGAGATATGAGTTGAGATGGAGATGGAGGTGACGGAGGAGCATGCATATCATATTTTATTGTTTCATTGTTTTCCCTACTCAGCTTCGCGGTGACCACGTGTATTCGTATACGCTGTGATGATCCAATTATTGGGGAGCAGATTGACAGTATTTCGTAGACGATGGGAGCTGGCCGGGAAGAGAGCTTGGATGACTGACTTAGTGCCTAGCCCACCTTAGTCTTATTAGTAGTTTTATCAGACTTTATCTTTTGGTCATATTTTTGGAGGCTTTGTTTTAATTCCAGTTGTAATCTCACTATAAACATTTTAATAAAGTACTGTGTTTCTTTCCTTTGTTATCTACTGCCTCGGGTTTCCGAGATGGTAACACCGTCATTTATCTGAGGAGTCCTAGTTCAGGCCCTTAAATAAATGGGGGTGTTACACTCTTCAATTAGACCGTTGAAAGTGGGCAATTGATGAATCAACCCCGACTTCAACTCAAAAGTTCCATTCTCACCCAACGGAGGATAAGTAATATAGAGAGGTTGTTGGGTGAGATCTGGTGCAGTAAGTTCCTTAATAGTACCAGCCATGATAAAAGACTTATTAGACTCTTCAGAAATTTCCGAATTGTGAGAATCAGAATGTAGATCGTCGAACTCGCTGCCTTCAGGAATAGCCACGATTGCACCTCGTTTGTTCTTCCGTAACCTGAAAAGAGTATGCTCAATCTCGAGATCGAAAGGCTCGAGGTTCAGATTAGAAATACGAGTATTATGCATAAACCTACACTAAAACACAAAAATAATTAATGCCAATTCCTCGGCAACGGCGCCAAAATTTGACAGGCTAAAGTCGTGTGCCTCAAATTAACAATTTATATCACTTAAATCCAAATACTAAACAATAGTAAAGCGAAAATAAGGGTCAAATCCAAGGGAATCAGATTAACAATTTATGCAAATTATAATGTAGGAAAAGTCGACCTCTAATGTAATTAAAGATCGTAGTAACAAAAAAGGGGAATTTGAGTTGATTTTCTAACGAACTAAAATGAATAGCAAAAGAAAATTAAGGAATAAAGCTAAAAACTTTCGGTGTATCAAATGATTTAAAAGGTCTTAGAGTCAAGCATATATCCATACACAATAGCAATTGGTCATTGTAACACGGTTTCAACTACTAATCTTGATTACTCTATCGTGAGTATGAAATTATAATCCTCCTTACGAAAAGTTAATTAAAACGAATCCCGTTCTTAATCAACCCTAATTATAAAATAACCCTAACAATCCAGTTCAAGGTTTAATTCAACAATAGCAATATAATTTAGAGGATTTGATAGAGAATTAATAGTGCATACAATCGAGTTGCACTTTAGAAATTTATGTGAATTGCTTCCAAGAACTAGTATTAACGTATCCCGTTCAATATTAATTCCCAGTTGTTATCAATGTAAAGTTAATCAATAAATCCTATTCAATTAACAATACTAACATTAGAATGATGAAATCGATTAATAGTTGTACACCGAGCAATTATCAACCAACATTCATATAATTAAGAACTAAGAAATTCACAATAATCAAGATTATGACCTAAAACATTCAAACTCACAATCGGATATTGAGTACTTCAATGGCTTGAATCCAAGATGAAGGATTAGTTACACATAGTCTTGATGAATAACAATAGGGTTTTTTTCTTGATAGTTTTCTAAAAACGATACGTGAATGAATAATATAAAGCAATACCCCAAAAGCTAAGTACTTAACCTAATAAAGATAGTAATACAAATAAAAAGTCTAAGAATAATAATAAAATAAGGTTTAGGAAAACAAAGCACAAAAGTAGTCTTTGGCCTAATTGAGGAGCGGGCGACCAACCGCGACCCGCGCGCGAGTCGGGTGGAATTTCGCCAAAAACGCAGTTTCTTTTCTTTCCTTGCTACTTGCTTCCGTCTTGCTTCACGGAGATTTGGGCCTATTTTATCAACTCGTACCGGGCCTTATTTGCACATCTTCTCTTGTCAACCATACTAGCACACATCTCAAAAACCAACATCAACCCAACACATTCCTTAAACTTGCTAATCCATAATTCTACCAAATTACTCCAAATTAATATCAAAACAATAAAATGGTAAATTATGCAATTACAAGTCTAAACTTCATTTTTCCTTCCAAAACTCCTCATAAATCACCACTCTTATCATATACCAAATACGACATATCATATTCCTAGGACAACTTTTCGGTCACGATATGGTCACTATGAGTATGTAGTGATGCCTTTTGGGTTGACGAATGCACCAACAGTTTTCATGGATCTTATGAACCGGATTTTCAGCCCATTCTTAGATTGGTTTTTGGTCGTCTTCATTGATGACATCTTGGTCTACTCTAAGACTAAGGAGGAGCATCTGAGGTTAGTTCTGCAGACTTTGCGAGATAATCAGTTATATGTCAAGCTATCTAAGTGCGAGTTTTGGTTAGAAAAAGTGGCTTTTCTGGGTCATGTGATATCTAAGGAGGGTGTGTCGGTGGATCCTAGCAAGATTGAGGCAGTGACTAAGTGGGAATCACCGAAAAATGTTGCTGAGATTCGGAGTTTCTTGGGTTTAGCTGGCTACTACAGGAGGTTTGTGAAAGACTTTTCTAAGGTCGTGAGACCTATGACAACGTTGATGCGGAAAGAGACCAGATTTCACTGGGATGAGAGTTGTGAGACGGCGTTCCAAACCTTAAAGGAGCGTTTGACCATAACTCTTATTCTAGCTCTACCTAAGGGAAATGAGAACTTTGAAGTATACACTGATTCTTCAAAGAATGGTTTGGGTTGTGTTTTGATGCAGAATGGGAAATTTATAGCTTATGTGTCGAGGCAGCTGAAGCCGTATGAGGAGAACTATCCTACTCATGATTTAGAGTTGGGTGTAGTTGTTTTTGCTCTAAAGGTTTGGAGGCACTATCTTTATGGGGCAACCTTTAAGGTGTTTTCAGATCATAAGAGTCTAAAGTACATCTACACACAGAAAGAGCTGAACATGCGATAGAGACGGTGGATGGAGTTGATGGGGAACTATGACATGGAGATCATCTATCACGAGGGTAAGGCCAATGTCGTGGCAGATGCTTTGAGTAGGAAAAGTGTACATTCGTTATGTACAGTTATGTCTTTGCTGAAGCTAAAGGATGAGATGTCCAAGATGGGGATTCATATGATTCGAAAAAGGGATGCCATCGGGGACTTGATGATCGAACCGGACTTGTATGATGACATAAAGAGGAAATAAGAGTTTTATCCCAAGATTCAAGAGTGGAAGTCAATGGTAGAGAGTGGCACCATTTCGAGGTTTTCTATCCACACAGATAGGAATGTTCGTTTTGATAGGAGATGGTGTGTTCCTAGTGATGCGAATTTGAAAAGGTTGATCATAACGGAGGCTCATTGCACTCCTTATTCAGTTCACCCAGTAGGTGACAAGCTTTATAAGGACTTAAAGAAAAAGTTTTGGTTGCCTAATATGAAGAAGGATGTGGCCGAGTTCGTGGCTAAGTGTCTAACTTGCCAAGAGTAAAGGGTGAGCAACGTAGACCATAAGGTCAGATTCAGTCACTTGAGGTGCCAGAGTGGAAGTGGGAGTCGATCTCTATGGACTTTATCGTGGGGTTACCAAGGACTCAGCAATGTAACAATATGATTTGGGTGATCGTCGACCGTTTAACAAAGTCAGCTCACTTCATTCCGATGAAGGATACTTGGACCAAGATATAGTTAGCTTTGGATTATAGGAAGCATGTGGTTTGGTTACATGGTGTGACACAGGACATAGTGTCAGATCGAGATGCGAGGTTTATATCACGGTTTTGGCAAGAGTTGCAGGATTTGATGGGAACGACCTTGAAGATGAGTACAACTTTTCATCCTGCCACAGATGGTCAGACTGAGAGGACTATCAAGACTTTGAAGGATATGTTGAGGGCTTGTGCCATGGATTTTGGTGGAAGTTGGGAAGATAGGCTGGACTTGATTGAGTTTTCATACAACAACAGCTATCACACCAGCATTGGGATGGCACCATTTGAGGCTTTGTATGGCCGGAAGTGCAGGAGTCTGGTTCGTTGGGACGATAGTGCAGAGACAGTGGTTTTAGGACCACAAATGGTGCACGATATGATTGAGCAAGTTCGCACGATTCGTCAAAAGATGAAGGCAGCTCAAGATCGCCAAAAGAGTTATGCAGATTTGCACCGCAGGGACATTGAGTTCGCAGTAGGTGACAAGGTCCTTTTGAAAGTGTAACCTATGCGAGGGGTGATGAGGTTCGGCAAGAAAAGGAAGTTGAGCCAGAGGTTTATCGGCCCGTATGAGATCCTAGAACGCATAGGTGAAGTAGCTTATCGGCTGGCTTTACCACCATCGCTGGACCAAGTCCACAACGTGTTTCATGTTTCGCAACCCCGGAAGTATGTGAGTGATCCATCACACGTGCTTGAGGTTGAGAACATAGAGCTAGATGAGTCTCTAACTTATGCGGAGGTTCCCAGGAAGATCTTAAACCGGAAAGTGCGCAAGACAAGGAACGGTGAGACCGTCTTACTAAAGGTACTTTGGACTAATCATAATATGTAGGAGGCCACTTGGAAACCAGAGAAGTCGATGAGAGAACGTTTTTCTCACCTTTTCGATCAGGTATGTTTGGTTACGGGGACGTAACCGTTGTCTTTTAAGGGGGTAGAAGATGGTCGCATGCTTGTTTTTGGGTTAGTTGGGGTTAACATAGCTATGTTTTGTCATCTTTTGAGTTTGAGTTGAGTGTTTTGTCATGTATATTTGGAGTTGTTGTTGTTGTTGTTGTTGTTGTTGTTGTTGTTGTTGTTGTTGTTGTTGTTGTTGTTGTTGAGCAGTTAGTGTTGTGTTGGTTTGTTTTGTTTTGAGTATGGTATGAACTTCGGGGACGAAGTTCTTTTTAAGGAGGGAAGACTGTAATACCACGTTTTTCTAAGTCCTGTTACTCGGCCGAATAGGGCTTACTCGGCCGAGTAATGCATCGTGTGTTTCTGGTCAAGCTACTGTCCAGGAATACTCGGTCGACTATGGTAATACTCGACCGAGTAAGGAATGCTCGGCCGAGTATTCTCAATACTCGACCGAATATCCGGTCTGACGGGAATTATTTCCGCGGTTTGATTAAAGATGATTAGAGTTATAAATTATGATTAACAGTTTCACTTTTCATTTTTACCAAAACCTAAAACATTTCCACGTACTCTAATAATCTCTAATCTCTCCCAAGATCGTAGATTGTTCGTAAGTCCTTGTTCTTTTCTCTATTGCGTCGATTGCGTCGGTAGGTCACTAGTCTTATACTTTTGTCAGTTTTGTCTTTTAGAGTTTTACCCTAGTATTGGAAATTGGGAAAAGATATGTTTTGCATGTTGTGATTGGATTATTGTGATTGTTGTTAGGTGGAGAATTTGTAGAAGAGCAATTCTAGCTTCCTTTGTTGACTCATAATCGGATCTGTGCTAAGATAGGGTTTCCCTACTCAGTTGATTCCATAATTGATTTAAGATGTGATGTTGTGATTTAATTAATATGATAAGTATTGTGGTTGATTGTATTCTGGAGTAATGGAGTTGTGGTGGATTGGCTATGATTGTGAGGTGCGTCCTCGGCTGAGTGGAGTCACTTGCGGGAGTGGCTTCATGCCCTTGATTAGCCCCTTGTGGAACCCGCCATAAGAGAGGATGCGCACATTAAGGAACATGAGTTATTGCTCGTTGCGATGAGCGGGGGTTAGGTGGGTAAGGCTGCGGTCCCCCACTGGCTGTGTGGATAATCTATTGCGGCAATAATCTGACAAGACTACACACTTAAGTGTGTAGTCAGTTATGTGACATGATTGAGAATGGGGAATAGTTGTCATCGAAATTGTTATATTTTGCTTATCTTAATTATGCAGTGAACTGACCCCGTTGTTGTTTTGTAAATCTGTGGTGATCCATTCGGGGATGGCGAGCAGATTATGACAGGTGATGGCCGTCTTTAGCTACGAGGACGAGATGGGATGTCATCACTTCGAGTCTAGCTTCTGCTATTACGCGTTTAGCTGTTTTGGTTTCAGTTTTATTGAGATTCATATACACTTCTTTTGGTTTTGTTTTGAGACAATGTAAACATTTAATTTTATACTTTAATAAATGTTTTGGAATGGTTACTTTTAATATACTAGCCTCGGGCAACCGAGATGGTAACAGTTTCTCATGTTAGGGTGGTCCTTGGTAAGGCACCTTGGTATATGGGGGTGTTACAGACACATCCTCCTCCTGGATAATGTAGTATCGCTCCGTTGTTCTAGTTATGTAGAACTATTTCTCGTCCATCTGAACTTGTTATGACATTTCTTTGAACTTGATTTTGTTTTGAGTCATGTCAACAAATGTTGATGCAAGAGAAAAAGTGAGCCTTTCTAGTTTGTTTGAATCAGTTAGGCTTGGGTGTATTGCATTGGTATGCTTTTTTACCATACCTGCCTGAACCCAACGTTGGACAGTTCCATATCCAACTCCATAATTCCGCACCCGCATCCGCGAACAATATGTGTACCCACACCCGCTCCACGACCCCTCCGGGTGGAACTTTTCAAACCCGGCCCACGGCTCGTGGGTACTCCTTGATCCGCCAAATTACTTTTGCCCTCCTAATTTTTTTTAAATATAATTCTCGAATGTGTAACATACTAGTATGGTACAACTTATACAAATTTCCGTAGAGTGATCTGGAATAATTTTATATTGAATTAACTAGTACAGAAATTTTCAAACCATGAATTGTGCGTGGTCCTATTACAAATCCAACAAAAAACAAACACAAAATTGGATAAATCAAACAAAAAAACAAAAATATTAGTGATTATGAGTAGTGACTTGAGTACAAAAGGGTGAGGAAACATAAGCTACCAAACAAGTGATTAGAGAGATTGATAGAGTTTCACAAACATAATATAGCTAAATAGATAAGAAAAGAATCATTGAAAAAAAAAAAAAAGATGAAATAAATATTGTTAATAAGGAACTTGGAAAAAAAAGAAAAAAAAACTGAATAGATTGGATTATGGAGAATTGGAGATTGAGGAAGTAGAGAGTGTTTGATGAATCATTAGTTTAGGCTTTATCTTTTTTAAGTTATTAATTTTTATTTTATTGTTTATAGTATAGTTATTATATAAATTTAGCTAGGTATAATTGGGTCGGAGATGAGTAAGGCGGGTATAAGTGGGGCGGGGAAATGCAAGGCGGGGTGGGTATGGGCGGGTATCACGTGATACCCGCAGCACGACCCGCGGCGGATAACACTTTTGATTTCCATCTCTGCCCCACTGCAGCACCCGTCAAATTTTTAACCGCACCTGCCCCACGTGGGGCGATTGTGGGGGAGACTCGCCAAAACCCACCCCACTGACATCCGGGGGGGGGGTCAGTGTTTTATTAATAAACTTCACATCACATACTTTCATACGAATCCATTTTCTCTAAAACGGTGTCCGAATTTCCTTAAATTCGGTGGTGAATCAAAATGTTTTGAAAACCCCTGTGGATACAGATATTGTGATGTGAATTGGGTTTCAGGTAACGATGAGATTTGTTCTATTAGTGATTTTGTCTTCACCATGAGTGGAGGTGTTATATCGTGGAAGTCTACTAAACAGGCTTGTATTGCACGCTCCACCATGGAATCGGAGTTCATATAGCTCTTGAGTTGGCAGGACAAGAAGCTGATTGGTTGAAAAACCTACTAGCATATGTACAAGTGTGGGGAGGACGACAGACACCGGTCTCCTTACATTGTGACTCACAAGAACCTATTGGTGTTGCTAAGATTAATGTTTATAATGCGAAAAATGACACATTTGAATCATGCACGCTGCAGTTAAACAACTCCTTGAAATTGGAGTGATCGCTTTGGACTATGTGAAGTCCGAAAGCAATATTGCGGATCCTCTTACTAAGGGGTTGACAAGGAGACTAGTGTTGATACGGGGAATGGGGCTTAAGTCCTTAAGTCAAGTTAAAGAGTGACACTTGACTAGGTCTATAGCGTTACCGGTGGTGCTTTGAGATGCACTTGATGAATTATACACCAGGTTGGACTTATATATGTTCTTAATGGCTCATGCTATTGAGAAGCACTTGAGCCTAGACCTGACAAAAGTATACCGAACCCGAAAAAACGATCGAAAATACCTGAACCGACACTTGATCATACATCCGAAAGGTATAACTGAACTTCACCCCAAAACCTGAATCGACCTGAATTGATTCAAAATCGAATCGAATTTATAATATCCGAAACAGACCCAAGATCTAATGAACCTGAACTGTTTCAACCTGAATTGTTTTAATCCGGACCGATATATACCTAAACCGATTTCAACTCGTATATTGATGACTGGAACCCAACATTGAAACCCGAAATGACCCAAATGTACTAGGCGTCACATCTAAGGTGTCTTTTTCTATATGAGTGTCACCCATTTGACGTCAATGAATTAATATTATATCGTAGTTATACAAAAAAAACATTATATATTACTTTTTTTAAAAAAACATTATTTGTATTATATCCAATGTTTTGAATAAAGACCTAATCCCTTGACATCCGATCCGATTATGACCTAACTCGAATCTCAACTGCTGTGATATTGACCCGACTCGAACCTTATTTGTTCCGATATTGACCCGGCTCGAGCCTGAACCGACTCGAAATATCTACAACCAATTAAAACTGGAAAGTGAATCCAACCCGAGTTGAACCGAACTGAAATCGAAAAAAGATAAACTGAAATAACCCAATCCGAAAGAACCTGAACCAAAACTGATCCGATTGACCCGTTTGCTACCTCTACTTGAGCTACCTACGTAGGTTCACAAGACTTTGAGAAGTCTTCCGAACACACCTATATATGAGTACCAAGGTAAACGCATCGCTTCAAAGAGCGCGTTACACGATGGAATCATGGAACGGTCACAATTTGAAGGTATGATATGTGTTGTGGGAGGTATCGACCGAAACTCAATTAGGAATTCAAATCGCAAGATATTCTCTCGCTGTAAGTAAGTTGTTTCCTCATTTCACTCAATTCATTTCGAAAGATATTGATACCTAAGTATCCAATCCTTCCTTTACCCAGGAATTTCTTCTTTTGCTTTTCTTCGCCATCTGCTGGGGATTGTTGGAAATGATGGCTTATAAAAGCGATGTTGGTTTTTGCCATATTCCTTTTGAGTCCCACATCGGTGGATTTCCCCTTCCCCATTTGGGTTATATTAACCTTTGTACTTCATTGGTTAACTGAGTGGACCAAAGGGGCTTTTGTTGAGAGTGTTTACAAGCCTTAGGTTTGGGTAGAGCACCTGCGGTGCGGGCCTTGACCCACTTTTACCTTTTTGGGCTTGTGTGTGAAGTGAGTTGTCTACATTCAGTGTAACAGGTTGTGTTTGAGATTCGTACCAGTTAGTCAAATAAGACTTTTAGTGGCAGCGATTAAGGAGTTGATTATGCTCCACTAGTCAAGTCTTGAGTGTTGTTTTTGTGGAGCAGTTTTGGCTCCGTCTGTTGCTCTAACTCTCTTCACTCCAGAAACACACAACACTCACACTCCTCTCTCAATTTCTCCCCGGCCTTCTGTTCATATAATATTTATAGGTTAAAGTTCGTGCTATCGTTCCAATGCTCTTAGACTCGAGCGGGCGAGTCTAAGTGTTGTAGTGTAAATCCTTGGGGAACTACCGGCAATTGCTGATCGTCACCACGATCGTGCCGAAATAGTTTTCAAGGCAATGGCTTTCTTACCACGTCACTACGAATCAGTTATTTCTAATCTTGTTATTTTCATTGTTACTACTACTTTCGTATAACAAGCTGTTGTCTATTGATATATACCTTTTGGATTAAAATGATACATTACACATTGCTGTGTTAAATCTCAGTTTGGGCCTTGATGTCAGAATTGACCATCGCGGCCTGTGCGAGATTCAGCCTTTGACAAATCGGCCATGTATTGTGTCACAACCTTAGTATGAATTACCTGTATGCGAATGCCTGATGTTCTTATGTATATTAGTCATAGAAACAAGACAGCTAAACCGAGTACGCCAAATAAATACATTAATTCGAGTTCCAAACTGTGCATACATTTCCAAAAACAGTTCACCAAATCACCATATGTCTGGCAGAATCAAGCATGAACTATCGCGTACAACTTATTACAAAACTTAGCTCAAACTGTATGGCTATTCCAAGTATTTTACCTCAAAAACCAGCAGCTGCATTTACCTGGTTCAAAACTAATCACTCCCTGTTTTCTGTTTATATATCCACTTTATATACTGATATGACCCCTAATTATGTAGGTTTAATTGGTTTTTACAGTAAAAAGATATTATTATTATCACATGTTTTATCGACAAGTATAAACACTCCTTTCACTTAACTCAGTCTCCCATCATTAAGTTGATCAGCTACCCCAGCCCATATATGAGCTGCTCCTCTAGAGTAAGGGCATGACGAAAATGGCAACGATGTCCATAAGGGCACGAATCTCCAGAAAGGATCATGCGGCAGACTTCAGTCTTGTAACGAGGATGGCGGATGACAGGGCGAAGCTCCTTTATCCCATGAGCAAATTGGCAATGATCTCCATACGGGCAGTCTCCTGTGTCCTGCCATTTGTTGCAAAGCTCAGTTTTGAACATCCCTTGATTGAAAACGTCGAGCACTATTGGACCATCCTTTTTGCTCCCTCCACGCACATATACCTTTTGCTGTAATGCATTAAATTTACAGTAAGTAGCAAGAAGAAAAATTAGGTACAGCAGAATGTAAATACAGTATATATATAATCCAGAATTCCATGGTTGACCTCCTTACTCAGTTTTCATCTTAATTAAACCGAGTTAATAACTACACTTGTATTTGAATTAACCATAATGCTAAAGCTAAACCAAGGACAAGACTACTTTACATCCCTATTTCCATAGGCATGCCTAAAATGCCCAGCAGGGTACATCTCAGACTAGTCACCCCTTCACATTTTGATTAATACGGATAAAACATACGGATTAGAAGACGGGGGAGTATAGCTCCTCATAAAAATTAATTCCTTTACATCCATATTTGGCGAGCATGCTTATGCTGATATTTCATGAAGATTCGGAAAAACATGAATTTTTCGTTTGTGTGCTATGTTTTTATCAATTCAGACTTTTTCATAACTATGACATGCCAGCTGAAATCACAGAAATTACTAAAATAGGCATAGATAAAAGCCGCTATTAGGTGGACCAATAAAATCTCATCTGAGTTACAATGATTTTAGAAATACAATCATGAATCATCTAATCAGGGAATGATGCACCAGAAGATAACTTCGAATGACATCAAATTTACATGATTACCGGAACGTTAATTATATACCGATTGATCAATTGGATCCAGCCATACATATCAACTTTGATTGTTTCGACATAAACTTTCATCTTGGCAATATGATCTCACTGTCGTCTGTCGACTATACATTGACAAAACCACAATGAACAACCAAAATGCAAACAACCACCAAGTAAGTACTACATATTATGACTAGTGCATAATTAACACGACCTAACATCACACAACAAACAATAAAGCAAATATATCACAGCAAATTAGTAACTTGTTCTTTAATCAAAGTAGTTATATATAATAACACACGTACCGCACCAGAGACAGGGCTAAGAGCGCGAGTCTTAGGGGAACCACCATGCTTAAGCTTGAGCTTAGGTTCAGAACTGCTTCCAGTTGCACAAGACGCACCACCAGGGCTCATCTTCAGATAATCGTTAGACCTGACAGAAATACTCTTAGGCGGACTGACTCTCCCTTCCTCAACCTTCTGCTGCTTCTTGTTCTCCTTCTCAATCACACTTGTTGGACCCTCTGAAGTATTCTCAACCCTCTCCTCCCAAACGCCTCCCTCATTTTCCTCCGTTGTCTTCTTCTCTCCACTCGAAAAGCAGCTAGCTGAGGCAAGAGGTTCTGAGAACGTTGCAGCTTCCTGAAAAGTAGCAGCTTCAAGTAGGACACTGATCTGCTGGCTGAGCTCACGGTTTGCGAATCTGAGGTTGGTGTTCTCTTGGCGGAGAATCTCGGCTTCCTTGAAGGCCTCCTGTAACTTAGACATGTAGAAGGCATAGCGGTTCAACAGGTCATTGTGCTGTGACAATAGACGGGAGAATGCAGCCGCTACAGCTGCAGCCGTGGCAGTGGCGCTTTGATCACTAGAGTTGGCCGTGACAGGTGTTAGAGAGACACCGTAGTGATCTGAGTCAAAGAAGACGGAGGAATACGGCTTTGAGGTCAAAATCTCGGAGACACCTCCGGTTAATTGTGACATTCTCGGCAAGTTTGACATAACTGAGGAAGAAATTTCTTGTTGCATTTTCAGGATTTTGCTGCGAAACAAAGGAAATAGCATCAAAGTTAAGATTCTCCGCTAATTCAGAGCAATTTTCAGCTGATTAGTCGATTAGCGATATCAGTTCATTGATTTCAAACAAAAATTCCAAATGCAGTCCGGTGAAGCAGAGATATAGAGTATGAATATTTCAGAATTACGAAATAATACAATTTTAAAGTGAACAATCAACTGTGAAAGAAATTTGTAATAAACTATCAAAATTTTGCTACAACACAGAAGAAATATCATGATAATTAGGGTTTCCGCAAATATACAATAAATCTCAGCAGATTAACCGATTAGCAGCATAAATTCATTGCTTTTAAGCAGAAAAAATATAAAAGATTTTCAGTGAGATTTATGAGATAGAGATACATGAAGAATCAACGACATTATACAAATTTAAAGCGAATCATCTACGAAAATCGAGGTTCAATTCGCGGATCGTAAGGATACTTCAGTATAAAATGCTGATAAAATAG
This sequence comes from Silene latifolia, assembly GCF_048544455.1. Classification (NCBI taxonomy): domain Eukaryota; kingdom Viridiplantae; phylum Streptophyta; class Magnoliopsida; order Caryophyllales; family Caryophyllaceae; genus Silene; species Silene latifolia. The sequence continues at coordinate 67,666,598 of NC_133537.1, read as the reverse complement.
CTTTCGTTAGACTATAAATAACTATGGAAAAAGCATATAGTCAGTTCCAGATTCTATTGAAAATCATTCGTAAATAGAAAACTTATGCAACAGTGAGCTTTAATCGGATGTTAAAACTAAAAAATCGCAGGAAAACAGGGAGGATATCCTACATCGCACAACAGATTCACTCGAATTTGATCGAAACTACATTGCGACTAATTCAGTTCACAGTTAAATATAATCACGATTTCAACGCAGGAAACAATACACGGATCGAGAAATCTAAGATGATAAAACAGAGTTCAATTGAAACTAATTCGCATTCAAGAGTATCATAACTAAATTACGAAAACTAAACAAAATCAGCAATTAATACAAAGTGTATCACGAATTTGAACTGATAAAACCTAAATTGCGATACGATATCAGATATTTGACTTACAAATTAGATAGGCTACTTCGAAATATGGCTGATTATCGTAGAACGATGCTTCTGCTGATCGACGACGAAACGGAATTGTAGAGATAGAAACTTGAGAGAGTAAACAAAGAGAGAAAAAAATCTGAGAAAATGAGAGAGGCAGAGACAGAGATAGAGAGGCCAGGGGGTGGTATATAAGAGGGAGGAGGAAATTGGCGGGAACTAGAAAGAGGCGGTGATGGAGCAGAAAAATTTGTTACGATTAGCAGGACACTTTCACTAACTTACTCATACACGGATCGGATGGTCAACTGTCAACCAAGATTATGGGTTCGGGTTTAAGACTACGGCCGTGTTTATAATACTCTCTCCGTTCCGGTCAATTGTTGTCCTTTGGTTTTAGCACAAAGACCAAAGAAAGAGAAATGAGTCAATTACTAAATGACAAGTGAAACAAATTGGGTGTAAATGATCAAATTGCTCATCAAGTCATTCTTAAAATAGAAAACACCTCAATATGGAAAATGACAACAAATGACCGGGACAGAGGGAGTAGTTGATACGTTTTGACATTAGGTATTTTGGTTTACATCCGATACCATGATGGTTAAGCTGTAATATTTTATGCAAAATGTTTTATAGGACATTTTTCTACTGAGAATGCCCAATAGGAATAAGTAAAGTAAACCTTATAACTCCTTTTTGTTCATTATTTTTACCTGTGTGTTGTTTAACTTTTTGTTTTGAGAATGTATTTTGGACATAAATTGATCATTCACTTATATTTTTTTTCACTCGTCATCCATTGGTAGATAACTAGATGTCTAGATCCGATTGGTGATTGAGCAATGAAAAATAATGTTCAAAATAAAACATTTGAAGCCTTAGAATACGCAAATAATCAATGCTCAGTTTATAGATTATACCACGAGATGTATAATTAATGATCATATAATTTCTGAGCTTTTGTATAAAATTCATAAATTTAATTGTAATGTTTATCAGCTTTGTTGTAAATTTTTCGAGTTTTTTCAAATAAATAACATAATTTTTTTTACAATAAACTCGATTATATTTAATTTTGACATAAAAAGATTAGTATGTAACTCAGGAACTTTGAAACGATCAGAAAATACACATAAACACAATTAAAATTAACATAATTGTATAATGATCTTGCACATATGGAATTTTAATTCTTTTAGTGTTGGATGTTGGTTGGGGAGAACGGGGACTGGATGCTGAAATAGGGAAATGTATATGATTTTGTATGTTAAACACTAATTGTTTGTTTGTCACCATCAAAAAAAAATTCAATCACTTGTTGCCGTTGTTATGGTATTTTTCGGTCAAATAGTCTAGCAGGTTTTCTATACAACTTTTGCAACTTATTTTGATGTTTGTGGTTACACTTGCTTAATCATGACTCTCCAAAAAAAAGTGTTAATACTAGCATAATTACCTTAACTGTACTTAAGTACTTTTTATGTCAAGTTTATTTCAACTAAACCAAAGTCTCCCTTGTGCATTTTTTGACTGAATTAGATTTGATGTTTATGAGGGTGGGGGAGGGGATTTTGTTGCTTAGGGTGGATTTTTTAGGGGTTGGTGTGGGTGTTGCGTGGTGGGGGTGGTATTTCACGTAGGGAGAGCGCCGACGTGGTGGCTTAGTGAGTGTTGGTGATGATGGTGGTTGTGGGGTGGTTATAGTGGTTTAGGATGGTTGTTTGTTTTAACTCAATATGTTTACATTTCCTTTACTTATTTACAACTAAATACATTAGAGTAGGAAAGGGCAAGTCATTTCTTTCCCTTTATATTTCTTTCTCGATTTCATTCCCTTTCTCCTTTTTAAACCAAGCGCTCCTTTAATAATTTAATAATTTGTGTGATTCGCTCTAATCTTGAAGACCGTAAAGAAAGCCAGAAAAGGATACCCTTATTAAGTATATGAATTGTTAGCTATTGAGATTCAATTTGAATGGAGTAGATAGTGACAAATCAATGAATTTGTGGGTGTTTTGCTTCTATATTACAACTATAACTAACACTTAGATTGTTTGGTAACAAAAGCACACACTACACTACAGTCCACACTTGATCTCCCTGTTTTAAATCGCTAGTTGTTAATGACAGGGCCACAATCCTTCTTATACAATTAATTGCTTCTTTTCCTTTTGCCATTAATCCTGCTTTTCAATTCGTTAGGAGAAGATTGTGAATGATTAATGACCAACCAACAAGTAGCACATTTCACCAAAATAACTAGCGACTAGCTTATACAAAATTTTTTATTAAACATATTAAAGGCGCCTTTTTTTTGGATCAAAACGGATCTGAATCGAATCAACTTATATAATCTGAATCAACTCAATCAACTTATAGGATCTCAATCAATCGAATCGAACTTATAGGATCTCGAATCAATCAACTTATTGGATCTCGAACAAACTTATAGGATCTGAACTGAATTGAACTTATAGGGTCTGAACTGAACTTATACGATCCGAATTTAAATTAACTTAAATTAATTTAACTTAAATATTATTATTATTATTATTATTATTATTATTATTATTATTATTATTATTATTATTATTATTATTATTATTATTATTGTTCTTGTTCTAGTTGTTATTTTTATTTTTATTATTATTATCATTTTTTTTATAAAACCGCAACTTTTATTATTATTATTATTATTATTATTATTATTATTATTATTATTATTATTATTATTATTATTATTATTATTATTATTATTATTATTATTATTGTTGTTGTTGTTGTTGTTGTTGTTGTTGTTGTTGTTGTTGTTGTTGTTGTTGTTGGACCTTTAGTCCTAACTAATTGTTTTGATAATGACAGTAATGATTTGTATGTGGACTTGATATTATAAGCATATGCGTGTAATTGTGTGCTCAAGTCTTAATATAGAAAGGAACAATTACAAAGACGCAAACTTGAAGTTTGGACCAAGGAGGTACAACTTCGAAGATGCAAGCTTGAAGTTTGGACCAAGAAGGTACAACTTCAAAGAACACTTGATCGTTGTATTCAAGCAAGATCAAGATCAGAAACCAATCACGAGACTCAAGATGAGAGACTTGTGAAGAGACGATTCGTGTACTGAAGATCTTCCGCAGATTAGATAGTATAGGTCATCATCCGGTAATGGTTTTAATTTGTTTGATAAATATTAGTAAAGTTATGACCTCACAACTATAACTTTACTGCTAGACAAAAATGATGCGTTAATTTTTGGAAAATATATGTTTAAATGTTTTATAAAAATGAAAGAGTATTTATATAATTGGAATTATTTAATTAGAATTTAATTTGAATGGACTATTGGTTTGTAACACGATATGTACATCGTCATGCAACCTAGGGTTTCATTTAAATTCTATCTCGATTTGTTGTGGGCTAGAGGAGGCCGAATTGGACCCAAGGAAAACCCTAGGTCCGGCCAAATCCTAGGGAGCAGTTGACTTGCTCATCAAGTCGTCTAGGGTTTTACACTTTAAAACCCTAAACCCCTACAACTATAAATACTCTCATTCATTCAACATTTAAGGTGACTTTTGAAAAACTTATTTTTAAGCAAAAATATTCTTGTGCTTTCATTTTCATTATCTATTGCTTAAATAAAAGTTGCGCATCAAATTTGTCAATCACTCAAAGGAAAATCGTTATAGGATACTAAGTGCACAAGGATATTATACTCACTCATTAACGTGAGATTAGTATTTATCGTTGTACTTTTCTTATTAACGTAAGAAGCAAAACTAGAGTATTTAGCGATACTCAATCTGAGTTATAATCATATTGTTGATTATACGAGTGGATTGATAATTTTTGTAATCCGTAGAAAGGTACTAAAAATTATTAATCGATAATAGTGGACGTAGGTTTCGACTTGTGAAACTGAACCACTTCAAAAATCCCGTGTCTTTCTCTATTTTATTGTTTTCGTTATTTTTATATATTGCTTGAATTAATCAATTAGTTGATTTTAATTCATGAAATCAAGTAATTAATTATTTATCATTTATTTCGAAAAATAGGACTAGATTTTCAATACTCAATTCACCCCCCCCCCCCCTTCGTATTCGATCAATAGACTCCACAATTGGTATCAGAGCCTCGTGCTCTTGATAGCCTAACCGCTAGAGTCTGATCTTTTTTTTTGAGTCTATTTACTGTTTTTCCGCTGCATTTAATTTTTATCAAATGGATTCCAAACACCTTAAGTGTCCTATCTTCAATGGGACGAACTATGGTTTATGGAAGAATATGATGACCCATTTTATTAAGGGTAACGATTGGGAGTGCTGGTTGATTATCAAGAATGGTCCGAATAAGATCTTACTTGCAACCACTAATGGCACTACCGTCGAAAAGAAGGAAGAGGATTATATTGAGGCGGATTATAAAAAGGCTGAGAAGAATTCAAAAGCAATAAGTTTGTTGCAAAATGGTATGATTCCAACTGAATTCGATCGTTTCTCAACCAGTTCATCTGCCAAGGAAATATGGGATGGTCTAGAATTAGCCTATGAGGGAACCGCTGTTGTCAAAAAGCAACGTATGATATTACTAATGCGAAAATACGAGCTGTTTGCCATGGAGCAAAACGAGTCAGTTGCCAGCATGTCCTCTCGCTTTTCTAGTATCATTAATGAGTTAAAAAATTTAGGAAGAACATTCGATTCCAAGGAAATTGTTAGGAAAATTCTTAGAAGTATGTCTCGCAGATGGAGACATAAAGTGTCTATTATAGAGGAATATAAGGACCTAACTTCGTTATCCTATCAGGAGCTACTCGGAACCTTAATGGCTCACGAGATTACTCTGAATCAGGATGAGGACAATGCTGGGACAAGCAAGAAAATGGCCTTACAAGCTGAGTCTAGCAAAAAGAATGATTCTTCAGATATTGAAAATGAAACTGTGTTGTTTGTCAAACGATTTAGGAAAACTTTCCTCAATCGAAATCAAAATAAAACAAATAACAAAATAAAGCAAACTCCCAAGAAAACTTCTGAGTCAAAAGGGTCTTTCTCTAACCGTGGGTGCTTCAAGTGTGGTGATAATGATCACATGATCAAAGATTGCCCAACATGGAAGAAAATTAAAGACAAAAATCAACGTGACAAAACAAAGAAGGAGTTCAAGCAAGTCATGATGGCTTATTGTTGGGGAGACTTGGATGCTGAAGATGACGAGTCCAAAGAAGAAGAAGAAGAAGTTGCCAATATTTGCCTAAGCAACGTTAGTCTTGACCTAATCTCCGACAGCGACAATGAAAGTGATAGTTCTAATGCTGAGATATGTCTTGTTGGAGATTCAGACTCAGATGATGATGAAGAGGTAAGTTTTCTTGAACTCAAAAAGCAAGTTAAGAAACTTTCTAAGAGTGCTTTAATTAAGTATTTTGAACAATCCCTTGATCATTGTCATGAACAAAGTTTAGAGTTAAGTGACCTTAAGGAACAAATCCTAGACATTGCTGAGGAAAACCAACTTCTGAAAGCTAAAGCCAAAATGCTCAAATCTAAAGTTACAAATTTGCTTCAAAGTAACTTCGGACATGACAAATCTTTGCCGAAAAACGCTCTCGAATCTAAAGTTAAGGCTAGTGATGCTATAACTTCGGAGCTAAAACTCAACATTAAGCATCTTCAAGCTAAAGTTATAGCTAGTGATGCTAGAACTTCTGAGCTGAAGAAAGTCAATGAGATTTTAAAATCTGAATTAGATGGCAAAGATAGTGTGGTTTCCGAACACAAGAAAGAAATTACATTTCTTTCTAAACAATTAGAAGAAGCCAAAGACAGTATGTCTAAACTTAGAGAGTAACATGATAATGAGAAACGTATCTTGAATGAACGTTTTGATAAATATCGTGAAGATATTAAGAAAGGTAACTCTTCCAAGGATTCGAGTGTAGATCATTCGAAATGTGAAAGAGAAATCGAGTCCTTGAAAGAATTACTCTTACATGCACGAAAAGTTCATGATAAGTGGGAAGGAAGCACAAAAGTTTTAAACTTCCTTACCGAACAATCTGATAATAACATGAAGATGGGACTTGGTCATGAATGCTATAGTCGTAGAGACCATGATAAATGCAAATCCAATCCGTCTGATCGTGATTTCAGAAAAAGAAAATATGTCAATCTTCCAGAATATTTGATTTGCAATTACTGTGGTTCTACTGAACATATTCAAGTCAATTGTGTCAAACTTGCTTTGGATAAGCAAAAGAATGTCGAATCTGTTGAATCTTGTGATTTCATAGTTGAAGATGATGTCTCGACTATAGATGAATCTGACAACAATGAAGAACGTAATAATAAGTTTAGATGGACTTATGATATGGCTTTTGATTACTCATCTCTTCCTCCAAAATCAAACAAAATGAATGAAAATAAAAAACATACATTTAAGTCTAAAGTTCATAACACTAGGATAAAGCCTAGAGTATCTCATGTTCCATTTCCTAGACGAAGACCAAGACAACCCTATGTTAAAACCAAAAGAATAATAAGACAAGTATGGGTTAGAGAGGATCAAATTTACAGAGTCACTAACCATAAAGGACCCAACTTAGCTTGGGTACCTAAAAGCCTTATTTGATCCATATGCAGGAAGTGGTGAAAGAAAATAATCTATGGTATCTCGACAGTGGATGTTCGAGACACATGACAGGAGACATAAATCTTTTTCTTTCACTAGAGCCCTTTTTGTGGCAAGTTCATCTTTGGAGATAACAAAAAGGGCAGGATTATTGGAGTAGGAAAAATTGGAATTTCAACCTCTCATTCAATCGAGAATGTATATCTGGTAAGTGGTCTTAAACATAACTTACTTAGTATTTCTCAATTATGTGACAAAGGTAACAAAGTTGTTTTTCATGCCAATGGTTGTCGTATTATAATTGAAGGTACTAGTAATATTCTGCTTGAGGGTCACCGTAGGAGGAATGTGTATATGATTAAATTAAATGCTGTCAATACAAATTCCTTCTCGTGTATGAAAGTAACTCTAGATGAGTCTTTCTTGTGGCACAAGAGGTTTGCACACATTAGTCCAATTATTTTAAAGAAACTTAAGTCTATGGATTTAGGTGAAGGCTTGCCCTCAATTAAATTCGAGCAAGAGAAAATGTGTGACTCATGTGCCCGTTGCAAACATGTTAGATCCTCATTCAAACCTAAGAGAGTAGTTAGTACTAAACGACCACTTGAGGTAGTTCACATGGATTTATGTGGACCTATGAAAGTTAGAAGCCGTGGTGGATCAAAGTACGTATTTGTTCTAGTCGATGATTACTCAAGGTATGTCTGGCCAATCTTTCTTTCCTCTAAAGATGAATCTTTCAATGAATTTGTGGTATTAATGAAGCTTGTCCAAAATAAATATGATAAAAAGCTTATTTCGATTCGGACGGATCACGACACGGAATTTGATAATCAATCGTTTATAGAATTCTGTAGGGAAAATGGTGTGGGGCATAACTTCTCCGCACCACGTATCCCACAACAAAATGGTGTCGTGGAACGTATGAATCGAACCCTAGAGGATATGGCTCGTACTATGTTTTTGTGTAGTGGCCTTCCTAGAAGTTTTTGGGCAGAAGCTGTTAGTACTGCATGCTATGTGCACAATAGAGCTATGATCCGTCCAATTTTGAAAAAGACTCCCTACGAACTTTTAAGAGGGAGAAAACCCAATATATCACATCTTCGGTGTTTCGGGGGCAAATGCTTTGTTCACAATAATGGAAAAGACATTTTAGGAAAATTTGACCCCCGAAGTGACGAAGCTGTTTTTCTGGGATATTCGGATCACAGTAAAGCTTACAAAGTATTCAATAAGAGAACCTTGCGCATAGAAGAAAGTGTTCATGTTCGTTTTGATGAAGATAATGTGTTTGATAAAGTTGAACAGGAAGAAGAGGATCCAGATGAGCTCGATTTCTTTTTAGCCAGAGATGAACCATTAAATGATGATGAGAATATAGAAGGCATTAATGATGAACTAGATAACTCTGCAAACGATCCTAAGAGAAGTGATAAGTCCGTAGTTAATGATACTATCGACCCTTCTCCAAATAAGGAAAAAGATCATGAAGTTATACCTAATGATGTTATAACTTCCGATCCAAATCATGATAATTCTGATGAAGTTAATAATACTTTTGAAGAAAACTCCGAGTCCAACTCAGGGGGAACAAATCATGATTCTTCGTCTGTAGAAGGTGCGAGTTCATCAAATAATAATGAACCTAGAGTTCTCAAGAAGTGGAAACATCAAAGTTCTCATCCTTTGGACAAAATCCTAGGAAATCTAAAACAAGGTGTTAAAATTAGAAGGTCCTTGAATAACTTCTGCTCGTTCTTTTCTTTTCTATCAACCATTGAACCTACCAATATCAAAGAAGCTCTTTCTAAACCTGATTGGATATTATCTATGCAAGATGAGCTTCAACAATTCGAACGCAATAAGGTATGGCATTTACTGCCACGACCTATTGATCGAATCGTTATTGGTACGAGATGGGTATTCAGAAATAAACTGGACGACGAAGGAATTATTACAAGAAACAAGGCACGATTAGTTGTCCAAGGCTACAATCAACAAGAAGGGATCGACTACGACGAGACCTTTGCACCCGTAGCAAGACTTGAGGCTATTCGTCTCATTATCGCCTTTGCCGCTCATAAAGGGATGAAATTGTTCCAAATGGATGTTAAGACCGCGTTTCTTAATGGCTATTTGGAAGAAGAAGTTTTTGTTGAACAACCTCTCGGATTTTTAAATAGCAAGTTTCAAACCATGTTCATAAATTAGACAATGCCTTATATGGTTTGAAACAAGCTCCCAGGGCATGGTATGATAGGTTATCCAAGTTTTTATTACAAAATTATTTTAAAAGAGGATCTATTGATAAGACAATGTTCCTAAAATACGAAGGTTCTAATTTACTTGTTGTGCAAATTTATGTAGACGATATAATATTCAGCTATACTAATGAAAAATTGTGCAAGTATTTTTCAGATCTAATGACTTCTGAATTTGAAATGAGCATGATGGGAGAATTGAAATTCTTCCTAGGGTTGCAGATTCAACAAACAAAGGAAGGTATAAAGATTCACCAACAAAAATATATCAAGGAACTGATTCGAAAATTCGGTATGGAAAATGCAAAGTCTTACGATACACCTATGGTACCTGATAAGAAGTTAACTATAGATGAACATGGTAAGTGTGTTGATGAGACTACATATCGAGGTTTGATTGGTTCACTTTTATATTTAACTGCAAGTCGTCCAGATATATTGTTTAGTGTTTGTGTCTGTGCGAGATTTCAATCGTGTCCTAAAGAGTCACATATGATTGCAGTTAAACATATCTTGAGATATTTAATTGGTACATCGAATTTATACTTATGGTATCCACTTGAGTGTAATTTCGATGTAGTAGGATATTCAGATGCAGATTATGGAGGATGCTCGTTAGATAGAAAGAGACTTCAGGATTTGCTACGTTTGTTGGACCATGCATTATTACTTGGAGTTCAAAGAAGCAAAATTCTGTTGCAATGTCTACCGTTGAAGCTGAATATGTATCTGCTGGACTGGTATGTTCTCAATTACTTTGGTTAAAGCAACAACTACGTGATTATGGTGTAAATGTTGGTCGTATGCCTATTATGTGTGATAATACGAGTGCTATAGTAATTTCTAAAAACCCTGCTCAGCATTCGAGGACCAAACACATAGATAGTCGACACCATTTTCTACGAGATCATGTAGAAAAGGGCAACATTTCACTTGAATTTTGTAGTACAAAAAGGTGTAGATACCTCATTTCTGCACCTCTCGCAAACCACCCGGTGATGATTGGGCCGCATGTTTGGTACGCGGAACGATTTGTGACAATTCATAAGATTATCGTCAAGTGATTGCTCAAATATTAATGTCTACCTCTTAATTGTCATCTACGTGCCGATACGGTCGTTTTGACAGTAATTAGAGTACATTCGGAGTCCGGGCCTAAAACCGTCTTCATTTTCTGATAACCGTTAAATCCCGAGTCAGAATGTTCTGGAATGTTCCGGATATTTCTATTCCATATTTCATAGATTTTATCTTTTGGTAAACAATTTCCCGTAATATTCACATAAGATATTAAGGAAACCGAATTATTTCCGTCTTACCATAACTCAAACACGGAAATCTTTCTTCCGCAGGAGGAAACCCCTTGGGAACAGACGCAGCAGGTGCTGCGCCTCTTCCAAGAGACGCAGCAGAGACGCAGTTGCTGCTGCGCCTCTTCCCAGGCCCTTTTCTGCGTATTTCTCGTATCTTTTTCATATCTTTCCGAGATTCACTTCCAAAGAGTCTCCGAAACCCTAATTCCTCCGCGTGATTAGTATAAATAGGAGCCTTCGCTCCTCATATTTCTCACGCGAGTGTCCGCCCTTCTCTTCTCCCTTTGCATTCTAGACTTTGTTCTTACTTTTTGGCGTCTACGTGCTTGAACTTTCGACCACGTAAGCTCGGATCCTTCTGAGTACCAGCCTCGTTTGCATGACCGACCAATTTGACCAACTCCACATCAATCAACTTAATTAATCTAATCGTTTTCCTCTTACGAGGGCACTTTCTTTGCATTCGCGTCGAGCATCACTAATCGATATCTTAGTCCTTCTCGTTTCGTCAACATGTAAGTCTGAGGGTGTAATCTCTCTTTTATTTATTGTATTTAATTATTGTATCATCAATTGTAAGGTTTATGTCGAAAATATCATTAAAACCGATTTCTAAAACCATGCTTTAAAACCTCTTTTTACGGATTTCCAGTAGATAACCGTCGAGAAAGGACGCAAAGAATCGCCGCGCCTCTTGAAGGAGCGCAGTGTCTGTTGCGCCTCTTCGTGAGGCTGCCGCAGTTCCTGCTTCCTTTCTTCTTCGTTCGTCCTCTGTTGTTCGTCAAAATTCTTTTATTTGTTTCGTTTGTTTGTTAATTCTTCATCATAATAGCATATAATTCACATGTATATTATAATCATCATCATTAATATGTTTTAATCATCACAAATCCGACTTAAATCCCAAATAATCCAATATTTGCGGGTTTTCGTCATTAAATTCAATTCCGGGTTATAGAGGTTCAATTCATCAATATTGGGTTTCTGGAATTCGATCTTTGATAAATTTTCATCTGTTTATCACATATTCGTCATTAATCCATCGTGTTTAACTTAATCAATTGATTTAATTTGTTTAATTTGTTAATATCTTTCACTCCTGTAATTAATCCATCTTATATTAATTCGTTTAATTCCGTCTTATTCATGTTTTATCGTTTCTATGACCCATTCATATGTAAATAACCTACTAATCACTTCCATCCGAGTAAATAATTTTAATCAATCTTTAAATTCACCAATGAATACTAACAACGCGCAATTCCGGCTTCACAGCCAGAATTCGGGTCAGGAACAGACGCAGCATCTGCTGCGCCTATTCCAAAGGACGCAGCTCTGCTGCGCCTGTTCCGGGTTGAATTCTGTCCCTGAACTCTGTTTTCTGCCTTGACGTAATATAATTAGTTTACGTATTAACTAACTATTATTTGTATTATCACCTTCTGTTTTTTTCGTCGATTCTTTCTTTTATTCTTTTTCTCAAATTATCCGTTTTAAAGGTATTTTCGACATAACTCGCCTAATCCGTTGTAATTAATGTAATTTTCATTATTGTAATTCATAATTATTGTATTTATTTTATTGTTTGTATGTTCTACTTTAACCCAATTGTTTGCTAATTACGTGTTTCACCGACTTAGTATTAATTCTCACATGCTAGGATTAAAACTTGGATGTTGCATTGCATGCATATAATCGACGATATATCAAGTACGAATAACTTCCCTAATCATTAGTAGAGGCTGCTATCGAGGCGGGCGGGATTAGGTGTTCGATCAAAAGAGCTTCTTAATACGTACCCTCACCCCTTACTCCAGATATCTGTGAACACCCGTGTTCATTGGCATCCACGAGAGTCATTCTAGACATAGAATGCTAAGGGTAACGATTGCTTAGTGTTCATGTCTTTACTTTGTGTCTTGACATGACACGAGGTATTCGAACGGTTCCAATTTCCCAAAAAATTGGTGGCGACTCCATACAAAAATGCAAACGCTTGTTTCTCTTTTCCTCCCAAGTGCCCCGTGGCCCCCTGTCCACACGCTTTGGCGACTCCGCTGGGGATAATACACTTACATGTAGCAAGGGTGAAACTTGAACAAGGTTAGGGAATAGTTTGTACAAGACAATTGTCGGTTTTCATAACTCGGTCTTCCTAGACCGTTTTATTCGGCCTTCCTAGGCCCAACCCAACCCATTCGACCAATCGTCCCGTCTAAACGGTCCTAATTCTTATTTGGGCCTAAGGATGGATAGCGATTGACGTCATCCATACCATGATGCTTACTCTTGTTTGTATCAAGGGCCTTCACTACTTGAGGAAATGGACTAGGAATCGGCCTTACTCTTGTTTGGTACGAGCCTCTCCACAGACTTCGGGTTTGATGGTTCGGTATGGCAACCCACCCTTCAAACCAAAACTCTTTTAAATGCACTCAGCATCCCGTTATAATGCTTGTATAAATGTTTGTACCTTACGTGATCACCACTTCTAAACAAAACCATGACGATCTTTCAAAAATCAAAACCCATTTTCAACCAAAATTTCGAAATAGGCTTTCAATTAGCGCAAAATCCGGTCAAAACTCTGTCCGTTTGTCGTGTCGAAATTCGGGCCACAAGCCCATTTCAAAACCTCACTTCGAGTCCACTCCTACAACTACACTATAGTTGACTAGGACACACATTTTCAAAAATCTTGTCTTTCTTCAAAGCTCACTCAACACAAGTGGCACACACCCACTTCACGAGTCAAAACATTTCTTTCTTTTAGCAAGTGTGTTAGAATGGTCGATCGTGTTTTGATTCGTCGCCGATCTCTTATTCAGTTTTCAAGATGCCTGGATCCAGCGAAACAAACCTCCACCAACTTCAGGATGGTAATGATCGAATCCTAGCCGCGCTAGCCCAAATGCAAGTCACCCAAGACCAAGTCTATGATCGCCTTGAGCTCATTGAGGGCCGTATCTATGCCGTAGAGGGAAGGTTGCCTCCTCATGAAAGTGAAGTAATAGGTGACTCTGATAATGAATCCAAGGATGAAAATCCTCTCATGGGGATGACTGTAGCTGAGAAAAGACTCCAATACTTAGAGGAGCAATTGATGTACCTTAAGGGGGATGACATTTATAGGGAGAATAATCGCAAGTATGAGGCCGTCAATTCCAAATTGCCAACTAACTTCAATATGACGGATATCCCTAAGTTCAAGGGGCATGAGAACCCTTTGAACCACATCCGTGCCTTCAAGGATTACATGTCTATCAAAGGCATCAAACCCGAGATGTTCTTAAGGATCTTTCCTTCATCTCTTGACACCATCCCGAAGCAATGGTTCTATTCCTTAGATCACAAGAAGGTCGCTATTTGGGAAAATGCCGCAATCGAGTTCTCTAAACAATATGCGGATAATGCCGAGATCCAAGTAAACATGCGTACTCTAGAGGTTCTTACCCAAAATGACAAAGAAGGATTCACCGACTTCCTAAGTAGGTGGAGGAAGACTAGCACCCAACTAGTTGAACGCCCGGATGAAGCTAACCTTGTGGAGAAGTTTGTGGATAATCTCAAACCCATCTATGCCAATCATTTGAGATACCAAAACATCAAAACTTTCAAGGACTTAACCGTATTAGGGACAAGGATTGAAGATGACATCCGTAAAGGACTCTTGTCCAAAACGGTAGGTCGAGGATATCAAGGGTCCACAAGTCGTTCATACGGCTCTACTAGCAAGACCGACAAAGTTAACCTTCTCGAGCCATCCAAGAAAAGCACCCCACCAAGGAAATTCACAAATCTTGGGGACACTTACTCCAACGCTCTAAAAAGGTTAATGAAGCAAGTGAAACTCCAACCCATCGGACCTACTCCCGAACCCGAAAGGAAATCCAAATTCTGGGACGAGCATTCGTACTGTGAATACCATAGGGGCAAGGGGCACGACACAGAAAAATGCTACAAGTTGAAAAACGTGCTTCAAGACATGATTGAAGATGGTAGACTACCAATACCACCGGGAGGTAAGCCCAACAACACTGAGAATCCTCTTGGAGTTCTAGTGATCACAAGTGATGAATCTACCTTAGATTGCTCACACCTCATTTCTCCATGCGAAAATGAAATTTATGCAATCGAGAATGAAGGGCTCTACTCTACTATCTCCCCTACCGTTTCCAACTTCATCACATGGGCAAGGAGTGTAGATAGACAAGTTTGGGAATTAGAAAACATGGTGACAACTCTACATGATCCCAACGCAACACCCGAAGAACATGTGCCACTAATCTTCTCTCAAAATGCTACTATGCAAAAAGTAATCACCGTGGTTGATAAACTAGTTGACCAAATCATACGACTAGAAGGTGATATCATGAGAATGAGAGAGCTAACTGCAATCAATGGAGTTTGGGCCGACGATGACGAGGACGAGTATCTCACTGAAAACTCCCTAGTCAAAGAAATAGTCCAAAATGGTGAAGACCAAGATGTGGACCACCTAACTCGTTCGGGTCGTCCATATCAAAGCACTACTCAAAATGGTCCAACCAACGTCATCACACCAAGTGACAACGAAGATGACTCCACTGATCATTTGCTCAATCAATTACAGAAGACAAAGGCTGATCTTTCAGTCTGGCAATTAGTAGCAAGCTCATTCCCACATCGCCAAGCTTTACTGCAAGCTTTGGCCAAACTAAATGTTGCACATAACTCCACTCCTGAAGATGTAGTCAACTTGGTCTTCCAAGACTCACCGAAGCTAAGTAATCCTATTACTTTCTCGGACGAAGATTTGCCACCTTTTGGCGCTAGTCACAACCTTGCCCTATACATCACTGTTATTTGTCTAAAGAAGAATGTGCCAATAACCTTGGTGGACGATGGTTCCACAGTCAACGTCATACCCCTCAAAACGGCATACAAGCTAGGCATGAAAGAGTCGGATTGGACCCCTACCAACCAAGGTGTGCGTGCGTATGACGGTACACGACGAAAGGTGGTAGGACTTGTTTACCTAACCATAGCCACAGGGCCAATCGAACGAAAGGTTAACTTCCAAATAGTGGACATCGAAGCTTCCTTCAACATACTTCTGGGAAGGCCGTGGATTCACGCTTGCAAAGCGGTAACATCCACCCTTCATCAAAAGATCAAGATCCCACTAAATGGCAAAGTAGTGACGATCACTTCGTCACCCATCAAGGCAATAATCGAAAAACAGTCGAACAACCAAGTCCTTGCGGATCCCGTATATGAACTTGGGGGCTTCCAAAGTGTAAGTGTCATAGAAAGTGAGTTGGCACCCTTATACTATGATCCCAACTCCAACTTGGTGGTCAACCACATACTCAAAACCCAGGGATACTTCCCTGGAATGCCTTTAAACCCTGCTCGAAGAAACACCTTCGCACCATACAAGGAAGACAACTCAAAGAGGATACCACTTGGACTAGGGTACAAACCCACAAAAGAGGAGGTTCTCGAAATGCTTGCCCAAGTCCAAAACCGTAAGCACGTAGGAGTCCAAATGCGACCCTATCTCCCTACTTTAAACGGGTACTTTGTTCAAGAAGGAAGTCTAGAACTCTTTCACGGATTTCCCGAACCTTGGCATTATCTCGAGAGGAAGCTAGCCGAATCGAGATCTTTCACGATTGCTACTTTATCCCTCCGTAAACGGTTCCTACCACAAAACCCGTCAAGCACCTTGCTTAGATGAACAAGCTGTTAGCCTATTGTTTGGAGAAGATCGATTCGTTAGGGCCGCGCAAGATGAGATCATTACCATGATACTTCAAGACGATCGCTTCAACCCCACCGCGTTAATCACGAAACCAACGCAAGACAAAGAGAAAGGATGGAGAAAATCAATCAAATGGACCAACCATCAAGGAAGACTCTTCAAGCTCACCACTGGAGAAGGAGAGATGTTCAAAGGAGAACCAAAAGACGATGAGTTCGAGTCGGAGTCGGAGTCGGAGTCTAGAGAAGTCATTAGAGAGTCTACTCCCGTCGTCATCCCCACTCCCTTTGTTTCTCCTAGCTTAGCCTCGAGTAGTCACGAGGTTCGGGAAATGCCCCAACCACTGTCCCTTTGCCGCCACCGACCATGGATCAGTTGGCTTCTTTGTTTCAACTTTACTCAAATTTTAATATGAATAAATCGGGTTCGCTTACTCTTTGCATTATCTTGACTGCAATTCATTTACGATGATACCGAGGATGACCAAGACCCCGACTCGATCGAAATACCTCCCTACGTAGCCAAAGAAATACTACAGGAAGGGGAAGGGGGACCATAATAGAGGACACCGAACCCATCAATGTAGGAACCGAACTAGAACCCCAAGAACTTAGAATAGGGACTACCTTGAGCTCTACCGAAAGGGCCGATTTCATAGACCTCCTAAATGAATTCAAAGACGTTTTCGCTTGGTCCTACAAAGACATGCCAGGGATCGACATGGATATCGCCGAACACAGGATTCCGATTAAGCCAGGTTTCAAACCTCAGAAATGTAAGCTTCGACGAATGAGAACAGAATGGGCTCTAAAGATTAAGGAAGAAGTTGACAAACAATTCAAAGCCGGGTTCATCAAAGTTTCCGAGTATTCTGACTGGGTAGCTAACATAGTACCTGTACCCAAAAAGGATGGGAGAATCCGTGTTTGTGTTGACTTTAGGGACTTAAACAAAGCAAGTCCGAAAGATGACTTCCCTCTACCTCACATCGACATATTGGTGGACAATACTGCAGACCACGCGTTACTATCCTTCATTGATGGGTATGCGGGTTATAATCAAATCAAAATGGCCATGGAAGATATGCATAAGATCGCCTTTGTCACCCAATGGGGAACCTATTGTTATACGATAATGCCGTTTGGATTGATCAACGCCTGAGCTACATATCAATGCACTGCAACTACGCTCCTACATGACATGATGCACAAAGAAGTTGAGGTATACGTAGATGACATTCAAGGAAAGAGAGGGACATATTGCGAACCTTCGCGAGTTCTTCGCAAGGCTACGAAAGTACAACATGAGGCTCAATCCTCAGAAATGCACATTCGGGGTAACATCTGGCAAACTCCTGGGATACGTTGTTAGCCAACGAGGTATAGAAATAGATCCTTCCAAAATCAAAGCTCTGATCGAAATGCCACAACCTCAAACAGAAAAAGAAGTCAGAGGATTCCTGGGAAAAGTACAATATATAAGTCGATTCATATCGAAACTTACGATGATTTGTGAGCCTATCTTCAAGAAACTCAAGAAAACGGACCACACCATGTGGGATGATGATTGTCAAAAGGCATTCGACCGAATCAAGGAGATATTGGCTAAACCACCAGTGCTCATGCCACCACAACGAGATCAACCTCTTGGTTTATATCTCACAAGAATCAAACAGACCATGGGTGCCATGCTGGCTCAAACTGTAGGAAGTGAAGAAAGAGCCATCTACTATCTTAGCAAGAAGTTCTTGGAGTACGAGTGCAAATACTCACAACTCAAAAAGACATGCCTCGCTCTTGTGTGGGTAACGAAGAAGCTACGCCATTACATACTTAGCTACTCCGTCAAAATATACTCCAAAATGGATCCAGTCAAATACCTCTTCGAGAAACCCATCCTCAACGGACGTCTAGCAAGATCGACCCTGATGCTCTCAGAATTCGACCTCAAATACGTGCCACTGAAAGTTATAAAAGGTCGCGCCGTCACCGAATTTTTCGCAGAAAATCCTGTCAATGACGCACAAACAATAGATACTTGGTCATTTCCAGACGAGGATATACTCCAAACTGATGTAGACTCCTGGGACCTGTACTTTGATGGAGCATCGAACTTAAGAGGATTCGGAATAAGAGTGTTGCTCATTTCTCCTGAAGGGGAGCATACACCAATTGCTGTCAAACTCGACTTCGAGGTGACAAACAATGCTGCAGAATACGAAGCTTGTCTCATTGGACTACAAGCGGCAGTGAGCCTAGGCATTAAAAACCTCCGAGTACATGGGGATTCATCACTGATCATCAACCAAGTTACAGGATCTTGGAAAATCCGAAGCGAATGCCTCGCACCTTATCAGGCTAGAATAGACCAAGTCGCTCAATTCTTTGATCAGGTAACCTACCTACACCTACCTCGGGAAGAAAATCAATTTGCAGACGCTCTTGCGAAACTTGCATCTCTGATTAATATGCCGGATCACATGATGGAAATGCCTTTGTGCATCGAACGACGGTCAGAGCCGGCTTATGCACCAAATCACCGATGAAGAAGAGATCGCGCAGGAACCCTGGTTCCAAGCAATCCTGAATTTTAAGCTTAATGGTACCTATCCACCGGATATGGACAAGAGGGGACAACGTGCTATATGCCTACTAGCTTCCCAATACGTTCTCATGCAAGGAGAATTATACAAAAGAACACCTCTTGGTGTAATCCTACGTTGCCTTGATCATTCACAGGCACGAAAGGTGATGGAAGAAGTCCAGGACGGAGAATGCGGTCCTCACATGAGTGGGCCTATGATGACAAAGAAAATCACACGTCTGGGGTATTATTGGACCACAATGGAATCCGATTGCATCAAATACGTAAGACATTGCCACAATTGCCAAATCTTCGGGAATGTACAACATGACCCTCCTTCGTTACTCTATACAATGACATCCCCTTGGCCATTTTCTGCATGGGGAATTGACATAATCGGGAAGATAACCCCAGCCGGAACATGAGGTCACTGTTTCATTCTAGTAGCAATTGACTATTTCACCAAATGGGTAGAAGCGGCTTCCTACACTAGTCTTACAGCTAAAAATGTGGCAAAGTTCATACAAAACAACATCATCTGTCGATATGGTTGCCCACACGAAATCATTAGCGATAACGGATCACATTTCCAAGCTGAGACCGAGCAATTGCTGGCCAAATACAAGATTAAGCATCACCACTCTTCGCCCTATAGACCACAGACTAACGGCGCGGTAGAGGCGGCAAACAAGAATGTTGTCACGATTCTCAAGAAAATGATTGACAACTATAGAGATTGGCCAAGCAAGATACCCTTTGCTTTATGGGGGTATCGTACATCTGTTAGGACGCCCACTGGGGCTACTCCTTTCTATTTGACCTACGGCATGGAAGTCGTACAACCAATCGAGCTAGAAATACCATCCTTGCGTATCTTACTCGAAAGTCAAATCCGGAAGCCGATTGGAAGAGGGATAGATATGAAGAACTCATCCTCCTGGATGAACGTAGGCTACGCGCCTTGCATAATGTCCAAACATATCAAGCACGTATCAAACGAGCTTTCAACAAAAGGGTTAGGCCAAGAAACATCAAAGAGGGAGACTTAGTGCTCAAATCGGTTAGAGCTCTTTTACCTGTTGACCCACGGGGAAAATTCAAACCTAATTGGGCCGGACCATTTCTAGTCAAATCCTTACTCCCAGGGGGTGCGGTTAGAATCACATACCTAGATGGGAATGAGTTTTCAAACCCAACAAACCTTGACCAACTAAAACGATACTATGCCTAGAATAGGAACGAAAACGCGCCTCGCGTAACCCCACGTGTCGCTCTTGTGGCACTAAATAAGCGGCCCCTGGCCAAGCTGAAATAAGCTAATGTCACTGTGCTCTTGCATTTTGACAAATTTGTCATCCTCATATCATCAAATAAACTAAATTCGCACCTTCAGAGTAAGCAAAAGCTCATGCTTATTTTCTCCGTTCATTACAAGCTCTTGCTTAGAACAATTATTCTTTTACATTTACTCGAACTACGCGCAAGGATTTGATTTCATTTTTTTTTAAGTGAATACGTAGGCAATCCTTCACAGGATTCAACCCATTATATCTAAAATGTAAATAAAAGGACATTTGCATTGCATTTGAAATTCGACAAGAATAATAAATAGAAAATCACAACGGTTTCATAACCATTTAACCTTTTTATTTCATTCATTTTCTGATAATAATAGTACGCTACATAATAAAAATAGAATAGGCTAGGATTCTAAAAACCCCACCTTTTTATTACAACAACAAATAATAATAATAATCAAATAATAAATAAAGACTCGGGCTATTCCTCCATCTTCCCCTTGCCCTTGTCGTTCTTGTCATATTTCTTGTCACGACCTCGAGCCGGACGCTCTTGCGCCACTTCAGACCTAATCACCAACGGTCTTTCTCGAGGCCTAGACTTTCCATTCTTGCCAATCACCATTTCCGCGACAGAGTAGTCTTTGGTTTCTTCAAGGATGAACAACTTGAAACCCGGCTTCTTCTTCTCCCTCTCGTCAGTGCTTCTCTTTCTCTTTCTCTACCTCGCGCACCTTGTAGTCAAAGGGCCCGCGCTTCCTCAGTCTCTCGCGCTCTTCCGGAGTAGTAGCCTTTCTCCATCTCAGATAAGAATCCGACACCCACAAGGCATTGGCAGAGAAATTCAAGAACCACATGTTTCTTTGGGCCCATTTAATGGCCCACTCTCTTCGACTCTCTCGTAGTAAGCGCCATAGCAGTCAAGGGACGGTGTCAAGCCTCGGGATCGTCTGCTTCAGCCCAACTTGTCTCATCAGCCTTTCCGGGAAGATGCACACCATAAACTCCAATCCAGGAATGCGCACGGACCTAGTGGGATCCAAAGAAGACACTCCAGTGACGGATTTGAGGTGCCACCACGGTACGACCCACCTAATCAACGGGCCATCGTCGCTCTTCACTTGTTCTTCCAAAGAATCACGCACCCGAGTGAAGTCCACCATATACAACCTCGTCCTCATCGCAATCGAGCGGGCATGATAGGAAAGCACATGAACTGGGGGCTCGATCAATCGGAGCCGTTCCATAAGCCAAACCTACCAAAAGCGGGTATTAGACATCAAAAAAAAAAAAAAAAAAAAAAAAAAAAAAACGTCTTTTACCTGCAGAAGGACGGGGCTTCCCAAATACGGTAGATCGCGGTTGGATTTCCTACTATCCAAGCCCAAAATAATCTCTCCTAAGCATAAGCAAGTGGGCTCTGCTGCGCTCCATCTGCTCAACAAGGCCCAGAAGACGGGGATCACCTCTCAAGTCTTCATCAACATGCCCTTGGAAGACATACACATGCAACAAGCAAAAGCCAAATGCCCTTCGCCTAGCAACATGAGAAACGGTGGGGTCGGCCCTGTTGATGAATCGATCTATGAAGTCCAGCATCCTAACGTCTTTCGAGGTAACTAGACGATCCACCTCAAGTCTAGTCAATCCAAGCAAGTCTCTAAATTTGCTCTTGTATCCTTGCGAAGTAGAAGGAATGGCGGACAAGTGTTCAGGATCCCATCCACCAATAGCAGCAATTTCTTCAGGAAATGGGCAAATATCACCTCCAGAGAATACAAAAACATGGTAATTCGGGTCCCAATAGTCAAGGCAAGCATCCAAGAACGGTTTAACAACCTTGATGAGTTTTAAACTCAACAAAGACCCAAAATTATAAGCACACATATCATGCTTCTCCATATTCGAAAATTCGTTGGTCCATTCCTTCAAGCGGATCTCCAAAGTATTCATGACGAAAGAATTTATTTTGAGAATTTTATGTAAGTAGACGAAGAAGAGACGGAAGAAATATGTGAATAAAAGCTCCATCGACGTCTCTATTTATACTAATTTCTGTTTCCAAAAATCCGTCAGGGCAGAACACCTTGGGAACAGGCGCAGCACCTGCTGCGCCTCTTCAAAGGGACGCAGCTCATGCTGCGCCTCTTCCTCAGCTTCACTTCTGTGATTTTCCGCGTTGGATCTTTCCTAATTCCATGACGAATAATTTTCTATTCCTACGGGTTATTATTTTGGTAAATACGAGAAGATTACCATGTTTCAGGTTTCCTAATTTCGCGGGAACGTATTTCGAGGCGACATTGACATTTTTGCCATTTTATCACACTTGTACATTTTCATTTTAGGAAATAATTTTCATTTTAATTCATCATTTTAGAGAATAATTTACGTTTTAACATTTCTCATTTAATTCATTTATTTTAGAAAATGATTCGCAATTTACCGAATTTCAACATGTATATATTAATTTTTAATTTCTTAATTTCATTTCTACATTTCTAACTTATAGATTTCTTTTTTTTCCTTTTTTAGGGGGTAACCCTCCCTACCGTCCGGTCATTTCCGGCAAAATTTTTGCATTTTTTTTGCATTCTTTTGAGTCACTCGTTTTGCGCTAATTAAGGCCATATGTATATATAAATGTATGCTTTGCGTGTTTTCTATGTAAATTTCGGCAGCATGATGGCGTAAACCGTCATCTACCAAACCTGTTCAAAACTAACCTGCAGATACAAGCAACACAACCCAGCAGCAATGGCACTCAGGCCGTCGTATATACATCAAACAAAGGAAATGTACAACAAACTGGGGGCTCGAGCCCCAAACAAAGTCCAAAAATGTTCAAAATCAGTGTCCAAATGTACAAAATACGGCAAAAAGCTACACAAAACTACTGCTGGGCGCCCTCCAACTCTGCAACTCTCGCCGCAAGAACGACGATCTCGGCGTCCCGAACCTCGAGCTCCCTCAACAAGCGAGCTGTCTCCTCCCGAGACTGAGTCAACTCTCGCTCCAGCTCGCGGTCACCCTGTAAACAATAAATTGGCTCATGTCAATCGATTCAAGCAAAATCGGAAAATCAAAAATCAAAAATGAAATAGGCGTAAGGTTCATACCTGACGACCTCGACCGCCGACAAGTGCCTCGACGGCAGTAGCTCGCAGCCGGTTGGCCACCCTCCACAACGCCACAAACCGAGACGGCGCAACCTGCATTTTCAAAAAGAAATTCTCAACAATTGAACAAACTCAATCAAATGTGTTCTTACACAAAGGTTATACAAGTTAGAGGCTCACCCTCCGAATCAGATGCTGCCAATCGTCCAGGCCAGCATCCGTCACAGCTACGTTAAAGTCACGCAGCTCGGAGATCGTCGTCCTCCCGGTCGCGTCAGTGTACTCGAGGGTCTCAGGGTACTCTGGGGGCTCGATGCCCGCCGCCTCGACCTCCTGCAAAGATAAATGGTTCTCACTAATCGATGATCTTTCATCAGAAATCTCAAAATCAAATCAAGAGGAAAAATAAAAAATGCTCACCACTACCGGCCAGTACGCCAACCTCCCGTAGAGGAACGCCGAGTAGTCCTCGCCAGGCAGAAGGAGGGCGTTACCACTGGCACCAGCCAAGTCCGCCTCCCTCTCAGCCTCAAAAGGCTCCCTAAACATCGTCCTGGGAGGATCGACGGGAACCGTCAACACATCTCGAAAAACACCGACGAGCCAAGCGCGCCTGTACCACACAGGACCCATTGACGTCCTCAACAGCAGTCGGCTCGGGCTCCTAGGCCGAAGGACCTCAGCCACGAAAGGAGGCGCTCCAGCGTACTCCGCCCAAGGTCTGGGCACCCACTGTGACAAAATAAAAAGGATCATTCCTATGATCAATTAAAAGCAAATATAAGAAGCACGAGTGAATATAAGTGAGATACTCACGCTGTCCAGCTGAAGAGCAATCACGTCCCGCCGGTAGACGTTGTGAGAAGAACGCTTGCTCTTCGTCCGGCACATCACCCAATCCCTCACCACGGGATAGGCCTTCTCCAGCGGCTCCGTCCTCTTGGGCGCGAGGCTCGGGAAGTAGGAGTACACTCACGCCTGTAAAGCAAAATAATCAATGACGATCTTTCGTGATTTGATAAAGAAAGCAATTTACTTTGGTCTAAAGGAAGGTTCATACCTCCAAAGAGTCCAGTCCGACAAAGACCAGGAGAAGTCCCCTTCTCCATCAACTCCGGACGAACCATGGCCCTCATAAAGCGGATGAGGACCGCAAAACCAGCAGTGACCCAGTCCCAACGCCCTAGGCAATTCAGGTCAGAAAGGAAGGGAAGAATCTTTGTCGACAGCCTCTCGCCCTTGTCTCCGAGGTAAATCGAAGACAGAAACCACCAGAGCCACAAACGAGCCCTCTCGCCACCAGACAGGGAGGAGGAGCCGTCTCCCTCCCATCAATCGTCACCAGCGCCGGGGTCTTTCCCGCAAAATAGTCTCGAACGTAGGAACTGGGTATCAAACCCGGCACCGTAACAGCCTTCGGCGACAAGTTCCAGCCGATCAATCTCCTCGCCTCGGCCGAGTCCACCCTCATGGCAGTCTCTGGCCACTCCACCTCCTCGGTCCCGCACGGCAGACCAGAAATCATGCCGTAGTCCTCCAGAGTGACTCCCACCTCACCGAAAGGCATGTGGAATGTGGAAGTCGTATCCCGACGGTCCAAGAAAGCGCGGACCAGGCTAAGGTTAGCCCGCAGCTTCCTCTTCGCGATGTCCCTCCAGACCTGCACCAAAGGACCGAACGCTCCACGCTCGATCTTGGCCCGCTCCTCCGCCGACAACCGCTCGTAGTGCTCCATCGCTGTCGTGTAACCCGAGAACGGCCTGATGTTCCCGGCCTCCTATTGTGATTTGAAACAAAAGCTATCTTTAGTTTTGAATAAAATTTGAAAGGAATTTGAACAAATGAATGAAAGAGGATGAGTAATGAGTAGTGAATTCCTATTTTCCAAACTCTTCACCGTCCTGTAGGACAGGTGACCCTCTGCAGCCCACAGCAGGTGCCTGCTCTCCCAAGTCTCAGCCCACGCAGGAGCTCCTCTCAGCTGACGACCTCCTCGTCCGACGTTGGCCCGTCTCGGGGCCTCCTCCTCCTCAACAGCCTCCTCCTCATGGACCTCGTCCCTAACAGCCATCACCGCAGCGGTGAAGGCCTGCTCCAAAGCCTCCTCGACAGTAGCAATGTCTATCTCCATGGGAGCTCTCCCAGAAGTAGAAGCCTCATCACCTGCAACATTAAAGCAAATTTAGGCCGCGTCGCGTGACGACAAGACTTGGTTAAGGGATTTTCGAGCCTTCGGAAGCCCTGAAATCGCTCTTTTCTTGCCATCCTTGGCCATATTCCCACTTACCCGATCACTCATGTGGTAATTTGGGTCAAGTCAAGCCTAATTTGAAGCCTGGTTCCGTATTCGAGCCGAAATTTCGGCAGCATTTCGTTATAACAAGCAATTATGCCCTAGAAAAGTGTCCTGAAAAAGCTGTCACAAACCAAAATTTCGAGATGGTAGAAAGTTTACCCATCATTCAAGGATCCCAAATATCAAGTTTCATCGCAAATGGGCAATCCTAAGGCTATTTTCGAAGCAATTTACGGTTTAGCTGTGAAACCGTCTCAAATTTCACTCAAAGGCTCAAAACTCAACAAAAATTCGAGACAAATACATGGCTATGTTCCTAATATTACCTATTATCCATTTATAATGTCAATTTGACAAGGCAAATGCGTTTGGGGGAAAAGCCCCAAAATTTCGATCAAATGGGTCATAAAACCTAATTTTTTCGGCTCAAAATTGAGTAAATGTAGGTGATTAATGCAAGAATGAGACACATACCTCGATTAGTCATGATTAAGTCAAACTTTTGGATCAAACCTTGGCGAAAATGGTGAAGATTTGAGAGAGAAATTGTGTGATTTGTGTTTCGAAATAATGAACATAAACCTCTGATTATCGCGTTTTTACGCAGAAATAACACTTTGGGGAATAGACGCAGCGCCGCAGGCTGCGCCTCTTCCAAGAGACGCAGCTCTTGCTGCGCCTCTTCCTTGTGTTCCCTCCATACGGATTTTCAAAAATTCGTTATGAATTCGTTATTTGTGGGCCCATCTTTGGTGCGCCTCTTCCCCGATGCTATTTTATTCTTTTGGTCCGTTTGACGATTTTCTTTCGTTCCGGCCCGCATTTCTAAGCCAGCAGCAGACTGTCGCACGTTATTTATTCCTTCCAAGACCTTTTGCCTGTCGCAACGAGCATTTATTCCTTCACAGAATTCGACACACCTTCATTATGTCTCCAGCGAGAGTAAGCGGATATACTTTCCCTCTCATGACAAGAAAAAAAATTCCTAATCATGTCTCCAGTGAGAGTAAGCGGACGTACTATCCCTCTCAAGATGCGAGGATTAACATCTACCTAAGCAGATTTCCCCTCAGCAGTTCCCGCCTGTGTCCTGCTACTCGCAATTGTTTCTCGAAGACTACCCAAGCGCTTTTCTCTCGCCTCTCCACTTTGTGTCCTGCTACTCACAATATTTCGTGTTTCCCCGCGGAGTTCGACAAAGGTGTCGTTCTCCAGAAGTTCCCAAACCAATAGAGTTCCTATACCCAAGCTTTAGTTACCCTTAAGTTGAATTTATATTTGGCCTCCTTCCCATCAATGCTTTCCTTTAGGGCCCCATACCCTAGCACAATCCTTATATATCTTTTAGGTCTTAACCTTAGCTCCTATGCACCCAGGAAGCATCTCGAGAAGAAGTCTCAGGTATGATCTCTTCTTATGGCTGGCGAGCTTCCTTACGTAGTCTAGTGGACTTTAAACGACCCTCCCCGATAGTCGACAGACTCTAAAATGTTCCCGACGACAGGTCCTTAGTTCAGACCTCTTGAACCGCCTCGCGTCACCATAGTCGTCAGGTTGTAATCTTCGATTGACCTGATGGCTATAATTTGACTTTCGCCTTGTCCAAGTCTCAGTCAAAGTGGGGGCTCTGTAGATACCTCATTTCTGCACCTCTCGCAAACCACCCGGTGATGATTGGGCCGCATGTTTGGTACGCGGAACGATTTGTGACAATTCATAAGATTATCGTCAAGTGATTGCTCAAATATTAATGTTTACCTCTTAGTTGTCATCTACGTGCCGATACGGTCGTTTTGACAGTAATTAGAGTACATTCGGAGTCCGGGCCTAAAACCGTCTTCATTTTCTGATAACCGTTAAATCCCGAGTCGAATGTTCGAATGTTCCGGATATTTCTATTCCATATTTCATAAATTTTATCTTTTGGTAAACAATTTCCCGTAATATTCACATAAGATATTAAGGAAAACCGAATTATTTCCGTCCTACCATAACTCAAACACGGAAATCTTTCTTCCGCAGGAGGAAACCCCTTGGGAACAGACGCATTTCTCGTATCTTTTTCATATCTTTCCGAGATTCACTTCCAAAGAGTCTCCGAAATCCTAATTCCTTCGCGTGATTAGTATAAATAGGAGCCTTCGCTCCTCATATTTCTCACGCGAGTGTCCGCCCTTCTCTTCTCCCTTTGCATTCTAGACTTTGTTCTTACTTTTTGGCGTCTACGTGCTTGAACTTTCGACCACGTAAGCTCGGATCCTTCTGAGTACCAGCCTCGTTTGCATGACCGACCAATTTGACCAACTCCACATCAATCAACTTAATTAATCTAATCGTTTTCCTCTTACGAGGGCACTTTCTTTGCATTCGCGTCGAGCATCACTAATCGATATCTTAGTCCTTCTCGTTTCGTCAACATGTAAGTCTGAGGGTGTAATCTCTCTTTTATTTATTGTATTTAATTATTGTATCATCAATTGTAAGGTTTATGTCGAAAATATCATTAAAACCGATTTCTAAAACCATGCTTTAAAACCTCTTTTTACGGATTTCCAGTAGATAACCGTCGAGAAAGGACGCAGCAACTGCTGCGCCTCTTCGAAGGAGCGCAGTGTCTGTTGCGCCTCTTCGTGAGGCTGCCGCAGTTCCTGCTTCCTTTCTTCTTCGTTCGTCCTCTGTTGTTCGTCAAAATTCTTTTATTTGTTTCGTTTGTTTGTTAATTCTTCATCATAATAGCATATAATTCACATGTATATTATAATCATCATCATTAATATGTTTTAATCATCACAAATCCGACTTAAATCCCAAATAATCCAATATTTGCGGGTTTTCGTCATTAAATTCAATTCCGGGTTATAGAGGTTCAATTCATCAATATTGGGTTTCTGGAATTCGATCTTTGATAAATTTTCATCTGTTTATCACATATTCGTCATTAATCCATCGTGTTTAACTTAATCAATTGATTTAATTTGTTTAATTTGTTAATATCTTTCACTCCTGTAATTAATCCATCTTATATTAATTCGTTTAATTCCGTCTTATTCATGTTTTATCGTTTCTATGACCCATTCATATGTAAATAACCTACTAATCACTTCCATCCGAGTAAATAATTTTAATCAATCTTTAAATTCACCAATGAATACTAACAACGCGCAATTCCGGCTTCACAGCCAGAATTCGGGTCAGGAACAGACGCAGCATCTGCTGCGCCTATTCCAAAGGACGCAGCTCTGCTGCGCCTGTTCCGGGTTGAATTCTGTCCCTGAACTCTGTTTTCTGCCTTGACGTAATATAATTAGTTTACGTATTAACTAACTATTATTTGTATTATCACCTTCTGTTTTGTTCGTCGATTCTTTCTTTTATTCTTTTTCTCAAATTATCCGTTTTAAAGGTATTTTCGACATAAATCGCCTAATCCGTTGTAATTAATGTAATTTTCATTATTGTAATTCATAATTATTGTATTTCTTTTATTGTTTGTATGTTCTCACATGTAATCAACATTAAATCCTACTTCGACCCAATTGTTTGCTAATTACGTGTTTCACCGACTTAGTATTAATTCTCACATGCTAGGATTAAAACTTGGATGTTGCATTGCATGCATATAATCGACGATATATCAAGTACGAATAACTTCCCTAATCATTAGTAGAGGCCGCTATCGAGGCGGGCGGGATTAGGTGTTCGATCAAAAGAGCTTCCTAATACGTACCCTCACCCCTTACTCCAGATATCTGTGAACACCCGTGTTCATTGGCATCCACGAGAGTCATTCTAGACATAGAATGCTAAGGGTAACGATTGCTTAGTGTTCATGTCTTTACTTTGTGTCTTGACATGACACGAGGTATTCGAACGGTTCCAATTTCCCATAAAAATTGGTGGCGACTCCATAAAAAAATGCAAACGCTTGTTTCTCTTTTCCTCCCAAGCGCCCCCTGTGGGCCCCCGCTGTCCACAAAAGGCAATGGGCTGACATCTTGACTAAGCCGTTAGCTAGAAAACGCTTTGAGTTATTGAGATTAGAGATTGGTTTAATTAGCAATAATTAAATCCGGCATAATTATGTCTGGGAACCTGAATGACTGGCTAGGAAAGATGAGATTGTACGATTGTGTCCGTATATTTTGTTGCAAGTTTAATTTTGTTAAATAATATTTATTTTACGTGTTATATCTTGCTTATGTGTATGATAATATTTTATACCTTGTATAATCACATATTCCCAAAAAAAAATCGAAAAAATCTACAATATATGGCCTAAATATAATAAAGATATTCTCTATCTTATTATATTCTTTCAGAAATATCTATCCTTGCCATATTCTTGTAACAAACCATTCACAATCCTACCTTAAGACCAACACACAAGATTCTTTCCTTATTTTACAACAAATAAAAAAAAGGAAGGAAAGTACCGGAAAAAAAACGTGAAAAAAAAAAGGAAACGTGCGGAAAAATAAAAAAATAAAAAGGGAAACGTGCGAAAAAAAATTGCCGAAAAAAAACGGCAGGTACCAAGAGAGAAAAAAAAAGAGAATCCAATATTTACCTAAACCCAAATTCTCCATATTTACCAAAACTCAAGCTCTTACATCCTATTTAAACCCTATTACCTTCTCAAACTAACCATCACTTTATACATCTTCTCTAAACCCTAAATACCTCTACAAAATCTTCAACATCAATCATGGCAATTCATCCTACAACCCATGCTCAATCTAAGAAACCTCTTGTTGTTGGAAAAAAAACACCTCGATCACCACCAAGCAACCGCCGTTCCGGCACGCCACCCGGACCCACGCCGCGGTCACTACCGAGGGACACCCAAACCGACACCGCCAATTTACCTATAGTTAGCAAGAAGAGGAGGTTGATTAAAGGTAAGGGAAAATTGGTTTCGGAAATAGAGGTAAGCTCAAAAACAGAGAGTTATACACTTCTAGATGGTTCTTCGCGTATTCTTTACGCACAACATATGGATGATTACACTAACACTGGACTGAATAATCTTCGATTAACTCAAGTAGAACGAAGGAATATCAATCAGGTTGCTCAATACCGCATTCACGCAGGACGAATATATTCGGTTGATTGGTTAAAGCAATATAAAGCACTTGGGTTCTTTTTGAATTTTCTCAAAGATCAAGGTTGGGAGAATATTGTTGCTGTAACTGGTCCAGTCTTTCCTATTGAGGTATATCAATTTTATGTTACTGTTCAATTTAAGGAAGGAAATTTACTTGCTGTGGTTAATGAGACGACTATACGTGTCTCAATTGGTGATTTTTGCGACTTGGGTCGAGTTCCTAGAGAGGGAATCGAAATTAACCCGAGCGTAGAATGGGGAAATATGTCGGCTAATGAGAGATTAGTAGTGAAACGGTATTTCAAACAAGATACGACTTCGTCTGAAACTATTTTAACAAATAAATTGTCGCCTTCTTTGAAATTCTTTTTTACCTTCATTTGGACTACTATTGTTCCACGCAAAGAAGGTCGAGATAAATTTGGTGTTCATGAGATGCTTATTATGAAGGCTTGACTTGAAGGAGAAAAGGTTAGCCTACCTATGCTTGTGTTTTATAAAATTATACAAGCTAGTGTAACGGCTAAGATGGACGATCTAGCTTCTACTTTGAGTTTGCCTTATGGAAATTGGATTTCTCGTATTTTAGAAAAGAAAGTAGTTATTGGGAAGCATAGTTATGGAGTTATGAAGTGATGAGATGAACGATCTTTATTTAAAATATATGAAGCTCGTTATTCATGGCTCGGAATTGTGTTTTGACTCTAAAGAAGGAGAAAAAGAAGGTAAAAGTAATATGAATTTAGAGATGTTGGATTCTAAGATGGAATCAAATTTTACTTATGTTCTTGGAAGAATTAGTGAGCAAGACAAGAAATTATGTGAGTTGTTTGATCTCATTACAAAGGAAAGGAGAGTTGATACTAGTGGACTGAGGGGTGTTAGCCCGGCGTGATTATACACCATGTTGTCGCGGTTAGACACGCAAGTCGACCACGCTCAAAAGGCGGCCGTGCGCACACACTCCGAATCTACTAGTATGAGGGAAGGAATGGATAGTTTGGTTAAGTATGGAGGTGAGCTTTTGCAATCGGGAAAGGAAATGAGGTCTGAGATGCATATAATATATGAAGCGGTCAAAGCTATGACTTTAAAGATCACTAATTTTGATGCTCGCTTAGCCGCTCAAGCCGCGGTTCTTGACCACTGTCACGCCCGACTTGAAGACCTAGAGTATCGGACCCGTCCGGTTTCTCAACCACCAAGCCCACGTAGCCCGTGATCACCTCGCCCCAAACCCGCCACAATATCCAATCTAGCCTTAGTTTTCTATTTCCTTTGCTCACAATAAAAGTCCACCCTTATGGACATTAGCTTTTTCAATTCCGCATTTTATTTCTTGTGTGATTACAGGTTTTGGATATTGTTATGCTAATTAAGAACTAGATTGCGTTTAATATAATATGTTTTTCATGATTATTTCTTGTCTCACGATATATTATTCTAGTCGTTTTATGTCTGTTCTCGTCTTTTCAATGATGCCAAGAGGGGGAATTGTTCTTGTGATTTGCGACCGTCTCAAGTTGATTCTCTCAAGGCGTTCAATAATTATAACTTTGAAAAGATTATTAGTTTCTGCGGCCAACTGTTCTATAATTTGGGAAATATTGTGTTGAGGGGGAACTAGACTTAGACACAAATCATAGGAGACTTGTCATCATCAAAAAGGGGGAATTTGTTGGACCTTTAGTCCTAATTAATTGTTTTGCTAATGACAGTAATGATTTGTATGTGGACTTGATATTATAAGCATATGCGTGTAATTGCGTGCTCAAGTCTTAACATAGAAATGAACAATTATAAAGACGCAAGCTTGAAGTTTGGACCAAGGAGGTACAACTTCGAAGATGCAAGCTTGAAGTTTGGACCAAGAAGGTACAACTTCAAAGAACACTTGATCGTTGTATTCAAGCAAGATTAAGATCAGAAACCAATCACGAGACTCAAGATGAGAGACTTGTGAAGAGACGGTTCACGTACTGAAGATCTTCCGAAGATTAGATAATATAGGTCATCATCCGGTAATGGTTATACTTTGTTTGATAAATATTAGTAAAGTTATGACCTCACAGCTATAACTTTACTGCTAGACAAAAATGATACGTTAATTTTTGGAAAATATATTTTTAAATGTTTTATAAAAATGAAAGAGTATTTATATAATTGGAATTATTTAATTAGAATTTAATTTGAATGGACTATTGGTTTGTAACACGATATGTACATCGTCATGCAACCTAGGGTTTCATTTAAATTCTATCTCGATTTGTTGTGGGCTAGAGGAGGCCGAATTGGACCCAAGGAAAACCCTAGGTCCAGCCAAACCCTAGGGAGCCGTTGACTTGCTCATCAAGTCGTCTAGGGTTTTACACTCTAAAACCCTAAACCCCTACAACTATAAATACTCTCATTCATTCAACATTTAAGCTGACTTTTGAAAAAATTATTTTTAAGCAAAAATATTCTTGTGCTTTCATTTTCATTATCTATTGTTTAAACAAAAGTTGGGCATCAAATTTGTCAATCACTCAAAGGAAAATCGTTATAGGATACTAAGTACACAAGGATATTATACTCACTCATTAACGTGAGATTAGTATTTATCGTTGTACTTTTCTTATTAACGTAAGAAGCAAAACTAGAGTATTTAGCGATACTCAATCTGAGTTATAATCATAGTGTTGATTATACGAGTGGATTGATAATTTTTGTAATCCGTAGAAAGGTATTAAAAATTATTAATCGAGAATAGTGGACGTAGGTTTCGACTTGTGAAACTGAACCACTTCAAAAATCCCGTGTCTCTCTTTATTTTATTGTTTTCGTTATTTTTATATATTGCTTGAAATAATCAATTAGTTGATTTTAATTCATAAAATCAAGTAATTAATTATTTATCATTTATTTCGAAAAATAGGACTAGATTTTCAATACTCAATTCACCCCCCCCCCCCTCTTTCGTATTCGATCAATAGACTCCACAATTATTATTATTATTATAAAAAAATGCAAACTTTTATTGAGATTAAGAAAAAATTTTACAAGAAATTAGTGGGCAGCCAAGAAAGAACATTGATAAGAAAATATAGTTTAAAACACAAGGTAAGATAATAACACTTTTCCGCTTTATATACATTGGTTTGTTCATACATTATACTACAGTTACATTTCGATAAAAAATAATGAGAAGAGTAATAATTTTGTTTTAAAAATAATAACTTATATTTGTATCGAATAATTAATAATGTCAAATGTTTTTGCGTCGGTTTTAAAATTAATACTCTGTGTATAACTTTTCTAAACTGAATTTATAGGATCTGAACTGAACTGAACTGAACTTATAGGATCTGAACTGAACTTATAGGATCTGAACTAAACTGAACTTATAGGATCCGAACTGAACTTATAGGATCTGAAGTGAACTTAAACTAAGTGACTTTAAGTCCAAAAGAACGAGACCTAAGTATACCTGGTTAAGGTACATTTTAACGAATGATAAATTTTATTTTATTGAATTTAAGAAAAAAGTGTCATAAAAATAAGTTTTCACTATCTTAAACTTCTTCAATTTTTCTTAAATATGTCTAAGATTAAAGCGTAAACGAGCTCATCTGAACTCGAGCGTGAGGGGGGTCAAGATGGGCTTGGAATTATGAGCTCCAGCTCGACTCCAACTTGGAGCTTGTCGAATTAAAATAACGAATTACGAATAGGGACTTGTTTGATTGCTTTTTTTTTGGCAAAATGTCAAAATGTATGAATTCAATATTTCAAATAGTTGAATTACCTAGCCTCCCCTAGATAATTGCAAACTCGTGCGTAATTCTATGTAGGTAAACAAACAGATTTGCTAAATTCGCATGAATTTCATGTGAGAACTTCATACCCATGGATTCGATATTCCTAGAGAGTTGTATTTTAACTAGTAGTCAAACGACACTTTTGACGTTTTCGACAACAATTTTGTTATTTCATCCATTTTTATATAGGATAGGAAAAATTGACAAGAATAGTCCCACCTTTAACCTATCTTCCCCCAATAATCTCACCTTTAATTAATCTCATAATAATCTCACCTTTATAACCAATTTTCTCAAAACAAGCCATATGACTTATTACCGGGGTAACCGGTTATTTTTCTTTAGTCAATCCCCATTCTCATTACTAACTCTTTTTAGTCAACCTTCCCCCAATTCACCTTCAAAAACTCAGCAACCCAGAATTTTTTTTGCCAATACAACTTCCTTTCCATGACTAACAGTCTTCCTCTAGTCAATACAATTCAAATTACTAGTAAAACGAAAGAGAATTAGCGTGAAAGAGAGTACAATAGTTATCTTATGCTTTTGCCAATACAACTTCCATTCCTGATCTTTTATATGTAATTGGTTTCTTTCCTTCCATGACTCATGCCCAAATATATTATCTTGCTATTATTGATAAAGTATCTTCCTTGACTCATGCTAATAATAAATAAATGAATCATCTTTAGTGGATTTCCGGGATCTTGTTGATCGATGTGGGTTCGGAATTTTCGTTGGTGGAACACTATGTCAATGTTTTAAATTAATCGTAAAAGTACTCCATATAATTCACCATCATCAACCATAAGCTCCACCTCAATAGCTACCATCACTACAACAACCCAAATCCACCACCGTGTTGCTCCTCTTCCGCCATGTCGACCACCTATGCGCACATCTCAGGCGCGCAGTACCGGTAGCTACTATTCGATGACCATCTTCAACATTTTAATTAAAAAGCTTAAATTACTCCCATCAATGGTGAGGAAATAGAGTAAAGAAATGACAATAAGGGAGGAAAAATACAAGCAAGAGGAAAAGAGATGAGATGGCAGACATTAATGGAGGGAGACAGAGGTTGAAGATGGGAGTTAAAGGGAATTGAAAGAGAGAAGGTGAGAAACGGTCACCTCACCTGTTATTGCGGGGAAAATTTTTGTATGGCTTGTTTTTAGAAGACATGGTATAATGATTGGCTTATTGTGGGATTAATGAAAAGTGGGATTATTTTCTTGAGACATTTTTCAAGAAAATAACAAATATTACCAAAAAAAAGCAAAAAGGCTACTTATATACGAGGTGTATGAAAATCTCATACACGACCAATTAAATTGCGCCATGTGGCAAACTAGAGTGAATTATATGTAGTTAATTACGGGTTATATTAGTAATTACACATATGTAGTTAACTTGCTAACCACATGTAGTTAGCTATATTTAAGGCAATTTTTAATTTCCTTTGTTTTACATATTATTATTATTATTATTATTATTATTATTATTATTATTATTATTATTATTATTATTATTATTATTATTATTATTATT
This sequence comes from Silene latifolia, assembly GCF_048544455.1. Taxonomy (NCBI): domain Eukaryota; kingdom Viridiplantae; phylum Streptophyta; class Magnoliopsida; order Caryophyllales; family Caryophyllaceae; genus Silene; species Silene latifolia. Next base: position 67,630,476 of record NC_133537.1, on the reverse strand, counting down.
ATTATTATTATTATTATTATTATTATTATTATTATTATTATTATTATTATTATTATTATTATTATTATTATTATTATTATTATTATTATTATTATTATTATTATTATTATTATTATTATTATTATTATTATTATTATTATTATTATTATTATTATTATTATTATTATTTATTTATTATCGACCTCTTCATCAGAATCATATTCTTAATAAATTTTTTTTGGAATCTGATGGGGCATATTCTGCACCCGCTGACCAAGTCAACACATTAAGAAGGTCAAAGATATCCACAAGAAGTCGGGCGGCTTAGACAAATTAACCGACGAGGCCTCGCTTTACTGTCCGGATGGGTCCGGCCGGGCAATCGGCCAGTAACCGGGCACACATCCGCGAACTCATATCCAAGACCCCTCGGCGGTGAGTCAACCGGGCCCGCCGGCCTGCCATGGGTCCCTCGGCCGAGGGGTAGATCGCTTTCCACCGCTAGCCACTTGGCCACTTGGCCACTACGTGACAAAAGGTGAAAGTCTATAAATACTTCTCAACTATCATTGAGGAAAGGATCCACAATTTAACCTAAGAATCACTATTCATCTGGTAATATCTTCCTTATCTCTCTACAATACGTACTTTGCCAAGTAACAACAACTTACCTCTCTAAGTTACTTGACTTGAGCGTCGGAGTGAGTTCGCTCGCCCAAAGCCGAGCCCTCGCTTGTTCATCGTTTCAGGAGACCGCAAGGAGGATTCAACTAAAGACGTCATTATACAAGCACGGGTGGTAACATATAATCGCTCGGAATTACACCCGGAACAATTGGCGCCGTCTGTGGGGAAAGATACTAGAAGCTAGTCACATTCATTCCCAAAAAAAAAAAAAAAAAAAAAAAACAAAAAAACAAAACAAAAAAAACCCACCTAAAAAACTAAGAAGATGTCGAAACAACCAGAGAAGGTGTTGGTGGAAAACAAATTCTACCAAGACGACACATTCCACAACTCGGAAATCGGGCAGTCCCCACCGGCCGTATCACCGATACGACGAACGGACGCCAAAGGAACAAGATATGCCCGCCGACCAAGTCACCATCCTGGGACATGTGGTTGATGCAAAGAAAGCTGAAGCTACTCCCGGACATAATTGCTAGTACGCCGCTCACACCGTCACACCGACAAGAGCGGCGGAACTCCCGAGAGACCAGGGCCCAAAATGTGACTCCAAGAGACTTAAATGGAGCACTGGAAGAGGCCGGCCCTGTCAAGACGTCGGGGGAGCCCAGAGCGCTAGTGGTAGACCTTAGTCCTTCCCGCACTCACGGGAGGATGGCGTCGCCGCAGCGCCGACGAGACACCCCCCAGAGGAGTGAAAGAAGTCCGACTTACCAGAGTCGGAGAAGAAGCCCGACTCACCAGAGTCGGAGAAGAAGCCCTTCCCGCCACGGGGAGAGGAGCCGGACTAGGGATGCGAGGAGCCGATCGCCGCGTGGCATTCGACACGTGGTCAGACAGCCCCTCGCCCTATGTCCTAGATACCCCGGTCTTGACTAAGTCAAGTTGCCACCTATAGCATACAAAGGAGAAGGCGACCCAACTGACCACGTCGAGGCTTACGAGTCTCACATGTCAGTATGGGAGCAACCCGATGAAGTTTGGTGCCGAATCTTCCCAACGACACTGCATGGGATGGCACAAAGTTGGTACAAGGGGCTGCCCGACGGGTCGGTATACTGCTACGCCGACCTGAAGGACACGTTCCTAGCTCAGTATTCCTGCAACAAGAGGAGGGCCGTGGAGACCTCGGACCTCCTGACTATCAGACAGGAAGGAGGCGAATCTCTCCGAAGTTATGTGAAGAGGTTCGACGCCAAGGTTCAGCAGATTCGTGAGCTGAACAGCGAGCTGGCGGCCTTCGCGCTGATGAAAGGCCTCCCGCGAGGAGACCTAAAAAATGAGCTCATCAAGTGCGGCGGCCAAAGATTAGACTCCGCCAGGAAAATGGCCGACCAAGCCATTAAGGTGGAGGACTACCACAAAACCTGGGCAGGCCCCAGCGAGGCCAAACACTCAGAAAGAAAAAGCCGTCGGGAGGACAACCCGGATGAAAGACGCCGTGACGATAATAGGTCACGGTCTGACAGGTCCACCAGGAAGCAGAACTCGGCGGACGCCGGGGGGAGTTCGGGAACGAATCGCCGAGGGCGGTACAATGATCACACCCCCCCGGCCGTGTCTCGCCCGAGGTTTTCGCCCCGAGCAAGAGCGAGGGTCGAAGTGGGAGAGACCTCCCGTGCCGAGGAGTGACGGTGACACGAGCGCATCGTGAGTACCATGGCCACACCGGTCACCTTACTGACAACTGTCGGCATCTGAAGAATGCCATTGAAGAGCTGATCCGGAAGGGAAGCCTCGGCAAGTATGTTGCCAAAGGCCAAAAGACTGATGCCGACGGTTCGGATAAGAAATCCGTCTTCGAGCGGATAGGAGTAATCCATGTCGTCATCGGGGCAACGAAACGGTGGGTCCGCTCATGGGCACAAACGGCACTGAACGAGTCAGTATCGTGCCATCAACTTTGTGCCCAACACAACGACTCCCGCTTCCAACATCCCCGATATAACTATTGGAAAGAAGGATTACGAGGAGTCATCGCTCCTCACAATGACCCACTCGTAGTCCACTTGGACATAGCCAACCACCTGGTGAAGAGGTGCCCGATTGACACAGTGCCTACACAAACATTATGTACAAATAATGCTTTCTCAACCTTGGTCCGAAAGTTGAAGACTTGAGCCCCGCACCAACCCGTTGTACGACTTTTTTCGGAGCCTACTGTACCCCTTGGGTCAATCAGGCCGTCGGTGAGGTTCGGCGAGGGAAGTGCGGCCAAAAACGTTATGTCTGAGTTCGTGGTCATTGACGGCTCGTCCGCCCACAACGTTCTCATAGGCCGAGTCACCCTGAGCGAGGCCGATGCGGTAATGTCCATCCGGGCTCGACATTGATGTATGTCTCGGACCGGGGAAGTGCATAAGCTCGTCTCAAAGAACGAAAAACGAAGTGGTCAATGTCAGCGTCCCGCCGAGGGTGCAACATGCAATCCCTCAAAGTGGCGAAGAAGTCGGAGAAGGGGAAGAGCCCATCCTTGCAACAGGAGGGCGAGCACAGGAATACCACCGTCGGCATGGTAGAAGGAGCGGAGACCGAAGAGGTGGAGATTGACCCAGGCCGCACCGTAACTATCGGTGTTAACCTCGGCTGAGTTCGAGCCGCCTCCTGACCTGGGCCAAGAAAAACAAAGACGTCTTCGCCTACTCAACGGCCGAGATGCCAGGCGTGAGCCGGGAAGTAATTGTTCACAAATCGAACGTACTCCCCACCGCTCGCCCTGTCAAGCAAAGGATGAGGAACTCCTCGGCCCGAAGGATGAGGCCATCAAAGCCGAGGTAGATAAATTCTTTGGCGCAGGCTTCATCATGCCTTGTACCTATCCTGAGTGGTTAGCTAATGTTGTAATGGTGAAGAAATCATCGGGGGCATGGAGGATGTGCGTGGATTTTACCAATCTTAATAAAGCATGCCCTAAAGATTGCTATCCCTTGCCTCGAATAGATAGTTTAATCGACGCGACGGCAGGCTACACTATCTTGAGCCGAGCACTGACGCCTTCTCGGGTATCATCGGTGTTCATGGCCGAGGAAGACATGCCTAAATGCGCATTCATCACTGCTAACGGCACATACATGTACAAAATGATGCCGTTTGGGTTAAAAAACGCCGGTGCAACTTACACAAGACTGGTGGACAAAGTATTCCAAAATCAAAAAGGGCGAAACATCGAGGCTTACGTCGACGATGCTATTGTAAAAAGCAAGTCCGACAGCGAGCACTTAGCCGATTTACACGAGACATTTTGTTCACTGAGGAAGTACAAGATGAAGCTCAACCCAATGAAATGCAACTTCGGTGTCCGGGCAGGTAAGTTCCTCGGCGTACTTGTCAGTGCCAGGGGAATTGACGCCAATCCAGATAAAGTCCAGGCGGCTCTAGCCCGTTTCATCTCTCGGTCAGCCGACAAAAGCACCCCATTCTTCAAGGTGTTGAAGGGGAATAAAGACTTCGGCTGGGGGGAGGAGCAGAGCACAGCTTTCAAACAACTGAAAGCTCATCTTCGACTCTCCCAACCCCGTCCGGCCGATCTTTGGAAACACTGTACCTGTACATAGCATTTACCTCGGCCACGATCGGTCTTGTGATCGTCGAGAGAAGAGGACAAGCAACAAAGACACCCAATCTACTTTGTCGGCCATACACTGTTGCCCGCCGAGAGAAATTACCCGCGATTGAAAAAGCGCCTTTGCCGTCGTCGTCGCTACAAGGAAATCAAACCCTACTTCGACGCACATCCCGTGACGGTCCTAACCGACCAGCCGTTGGAGAAAGCATTGGAAAAATTTGAGCAATCCGCAGGCTCATCAAATGGGCGAGAGCTATCCGGCCGGCATTCGACAAGCCGAGGCCCTCGATAAAAGGACAGGCACTGCGCATTTCTGGCCGAATGCACATACCAAGAAGAAGAAAACCCCGGAGTATGGGAGGTATACACCGACGGATCCTCCACGACGAACAGCTCAGGGGCCGGCATACTTATCATCAGCCCAAACGGGGACGAGTTTGAGTACGCCTTGAAATTTACCTTCTCGGCCTCAAACAACGAGTCCGAATACGAGGCGGTGATAACCGGAGTCGAGCTAGCCAGGGAGCTGGGCAGAGCACATCATTTTGAAAACAGATTCACTCTTAGTGGCTAATCAAATCTGAGGAGAGTACGAGACTCGAGACGACGGGATGGTAAGATACCCGGAAAGGGTAAAAGCCGACACTTCAAGTTAAAATCCTTCCAAATACTATGCATTCCCGTGTCCGAGAACAACCGAGCCGACGCTCTCTCAAAACTTGCCGATTCAACCATCAAGAATATCAGTCGAACCGTGCTGGTGGACATCAGGAATGCCAAAAGCATTACTGAGACCATCGGCATGGTGGGCGACACAGAGGCCGAGACGACTTGGATGACTCCGATAATGAAGTACAAACTGATGAATGAGTTACCGGAGGACCGCAGTCTCTCACAGAAGATAAAGAGGATCGCAACAAGATACTTGGTGTTTGAAGGAGAATTATACAGGAGATCCGTGACAAGGCCACTCTTGAAGTGTGTCGGTCCAACCGACGCGGAGCTAATATTAACAGAAATTCACGAAGGCATCTGCGGCCATCACATGGGGGCAAGAACACTAGTTCACAAAGCTTTCCGAGCCGGCTACTTCTGGCCCACCATGCTTGCGGATTCCAGAGCCAAGACCAAAAAGTGCAACAACTGCCAAATGCATGCTCCGGTGATACATGCGCCATCCCGAGACCTGCAGCCGGTACTTAATCCCCTTCCTTTCGCACAGTGGGGGATGGATCTACTAGGACCATTTCCAACGGCATCCGGCGGAAGAAAGTTCTTGATCGTCGCCGTTGACTACTTCACCAAATGGGTTGAAGCTGTAGCAGTACCTGCAAAGACGACGGCAGCCGTCAGAAAGGTAATCTGGGAAAATGTCATAACTCGTTTTGGGTCACCCCAAGTCATGGTATTCGACCACGGCCGAGAGTTTTGGAGCGACACACTAATGAGCTGGCTGGAAGAACTCGGTATCAAATTTGCATACTCCTCCGTCTCACCACCCACGAGCAACGGACAAAGCGGAGGCGGCCCAAAAAACAATCCTCAACGGTTTGAAGAAGACAATTGAAGACCTAAAGGGAAGATGGGCCGATGAACTACCCGCGTCCCCGTGGTCCCTGCGAACCACGGAGAAAGAAGCAACGAGGTACATCCATTCCACCTAGTTTATGGGTCCGGCGATCCTACCAATTGAAGCAACGGGTGCCAACATACGAACGGCCACCTTTAGCCCTGGTCGAAAATGAGGAAGGCTTGAGAACCTCCTAGACCTGGTCGAAGAAAGCCGAGATACAAAGACGCCTCAACTTGGCAAAGATACGAACCGAATGAAAAGGGCCTACAAAATCAAAGAGTCCACAAAAGGGACTTAAAGGTAGGAGACCTAGTCCTAAGAAAGTCACCGCCACCAACAAAGGGAACATTCATGGCAAATCGACGCTAATCGGGAAGGTCCCTACAAAGTGGTTGAAGAAATGAGGCCGGGTACATACCGGTGACAGATATGGAGGGTGTGCCTTTGATGAGCCATTGGAACACCGACAATCTCGGAAATACTTTGTATAGCGGCGAGGTGCCCAAAGACAAATCGTGGGCACCCCGACGCATGTTTATATCTAATGAAGAACCATCCAAGTTTTCCATCAGTGTTCATTTTCCCCATAGTCACCATCAAGAAGTAGACACCACGGAAGTCACCCCAAGAGGTACATACGCTGTCGCGTCGTAACCCCTAGTCGCCTCGGCCAACCGAAGGCCTGGCAGGCGACACAACGATCGATACGCCAACTCATGCTGTCGCGTCGTAACCCCTAGTCGCCTCGGCCAACCGAAGGCCTGGCAGGGGACACAACGATCGATACGCCAACTCATGCTGTCGCGTCGTAACCCCTAGTCGCCTCGGCCAACCGAAGGCCCGGCAGGGGACACAACGATCGATACTCCAACTCATGCTCGCGCGTCAGAACCCCTAGTCGCCTCGCCAACCGAAGGCCCTTGCGGGGACACAACGATCGATACTCCAACTCATGCTCGTCAAGCGTCGTAACCCTAGTCGCCTCGGCCAGCCAAGGCCTGGCGGGGACACAACGATCGATACGCTAACTCATCTTTGTCGCGTCGTAACCCCTAGTCGCCTCAACCAACCTAAGGCCTGGCAGGGGACACAACGATCGATACGCCAACCTACGCTTCAAGCGCCAGAACCCTTAGTCGCCTCGGTCCGCCGATGGCCAGGCAGGGGACACAACGGTCGATACGCTAACATGTTCAAGAAAAAGACGTTAAACGCAGTTGAGATACGCATTCTAGCTGCCTCGGCTGAGCCGAAGGTAAAAATGAAGAGCGCTCAATTAATAACGCAAGAAGACAAGAAAAGACCTCGGCCAAGCCGAAGGCAAAATAAGCAAGCTTTCATTAAATGATAACAGACAAACGAAAGAATACGACGACGGCCGTCCCCCCATAGGGGTAAGCCAAAACGCAACCTACCACGATTATACAAAAATAAGGAAAAGAAAAGCATAAGGTTACGACATGACATTTGAAGCGCCAAAAGATGGCGGGGAGGAAAGGCTCGATAGTTGTCCCCGAACAGTGAAGCTATCCGAGACGCCGGGTGAGTCCGTGACGACCGCCTGTCTCCCTACGCTTGATGCTGCACACCATCGGCAGCAGCAGCCAGTCAAACCTCGGTGGCCGCCCCGAGAGGAAAGCTGGTCATTTCCACGTGCCTTCACCTTTCACCTCCTCTTCGGCCTCCTTCACCTTTGCATCATAGGCCGCCTTGGCCTCGGCTATCCGAGCCGACTTCGCCGCCCGCCCTTTTCCGTCCCGCCGCTTTTTTTCCATGCAGATCGGCCATCTCATCAAGAAGTCTGTTCAAATTTTTCCCACGGAAGGAGTCCTCGTGAACGAGCCTCTTGATAGCCTCCCTGGTCGCTTCCTCGGCCTGATCCCTTTAATTGAGCACACAGGGTCGGGAGGACCTTATCTTGAAGCACCTCAATATCTTTTTCCCTTTGGGCAAGAACAGCCCTAGTGTCCGCCAAAGGTGCCTCCGATCGAGCCTCATACATCCCCCTCCATTCTTCCCTTTTGGCGACAACGGCGTCGTAGCCACCCTTATACCCGTCCCGCTCCTCCAAGAATCGGAGGTGGCATCGCAGCGAGCTTACTTTGGCCCTCTCGGCCGAATCGCGCCTCTCGCCTTCCTCCGCACGCTCCGAGCGCTAGGAGGTCAAGCTTAGCCTTCCCGCTTCCCCTTTGCCGCGGAGAGATCAAGCTTAAGCCGTTGCATCGGTGGCCCACCCAGCCATGGCCTGTTCTTGCTCCATAATGTAGGAGTCGGCCAATTGAGTCCACTTCGCCAGCCTCTTGGATATTTTTGCACCCTCTCGCCACAAGCTCGGCGGGGAACCTTCCGAGTGCGGAGTCAACGGTAACATTCCTATCATCCGCCTCCTCAGTCGCTTCTCTATCTCACTCGAAGAAGAACGAGGCTGCCGACGGCGGATCTACAAAAAATTTACACAAAGGTCTCCATGTCAACATTCATCGACACATCGAGAGTCTCATCGGGAATGCATAATGAACCACTAAGTCTCAACCATAGGTTAGGTCCGTACTCCCTGGACCCTCTTAGTTGGAGGACCGGGTGAATCGATCTTTTCCCTAAGCGGCAAAAGCCGGCAATGGCTCTTTTCTCTTCTTGGGAGAAGGAGGGCCCTTCGCAACGGTCACCATCTCCTCGGAGACATCGATGACCTCCACATGCTCCTTCCGACCGTTGGGGTTGAAGAGAGCGATCGACAACGCCGCACTGACCTTGCCTTTGATGTTCTCTTCGACACCCCGAGAACCCGTGCTTGAGCCGCCGATCCATCGCCTTCACCGCTTGTCCATAAGTTCGTTGGGAGCCAATCTACGATCACGCGTGTCGTCCTGAGGGTGCTTTGCTCAACGACGTTCCCGTCCTTATCAAGCCCTAACCTCTTCAAGGTCTCCTCGCATGCATCCTGGCCAAACCGGTCTGCAAGAAACCGGACAAGAGTTACATAAAAGAAGTAAAACAAAGCTCTAAAAACAGGAGCGTAATAGGCAAAAATGGGCCTCACACCGACCCCACTCACCCCCGGTTGAGGGCCGCATGAGGGGCCGACGCGCAAAGCGCTCATCCTGAAGAATAATCTGAGTCGGGGCACCCATCCCTTCTCAAAGATCAAACAACAGCATCGCCCGCTCCTCGTCAGCACTAAGAGCAACCCTGCTAGCATCCATCTTGTGCTTACTCTGGGAGACCCATTTTTCACGCTCCTTTTACTCTCGCACCGTAAGTTGACTTGGTCTTTGAAGGACCGGGCAACGGATAGTCATCCCAAGACTTTGACATACACCCACCGCCCCTTCCAATCCTTGCAAGAAGAAAGCTTATCAACGGAGAGGACGCCCGGCTCCATCTCAGACGCTGTACCACCCCACCTTACGGGGTCGATGCCCAAGATGATGAAGCCGTGAATAAATTAACGGTAGGTACCTCCCCTTGAAAAGACAGAGCCACACGAAGCCAACTATCGTCCCAATGACCAACGGATGCAAATGTGAGCCACGCAACGTTCATAGCTTTGACGATGGCCCGGCGTATTTATTCAAAGGAAACCGGAGGCCATACTCCGGATGCCCGATATATACGCCGATATGCCTCGAGGAGGGCAACAGACCGCCCGACCCTTCCTGGGATAACAATTTTGTACCCCTCACCGAAGTAGAAATGACCCTCGAAAGAGTTCCACCAGAACAACTGGCGAATTTATTGGTCCAGGCACGGTCAGAATCAGTCACGCACGCCTCGCCGTGGCCCAGGATAGGCGGCCTCTCCTCACCAGAAGGAATCCCTTCCTCACAGTCATCATCCTCCCCACCCTCCGGAGCTTTTGGGTCGACTTCAGGAGACGGAGACCTAGGGCCCCCAAACCTTATCGGGATGGCGTTTAGTATCTCCTCCTCATCAAGACGCGACGGAACCCCGGCCGCAGCTTACTAGGTCCAGCACCAGCAGAAGACATGTTACAACAAAACTTACGAGTTAAAAAGAGAATTTATTTGTTTACCTTGAAGAAAACTTCCACGCCGGAGTAATAATTCTGGAAGCTAGAGAGAGGTTTCGTCACAAGGGCTAGAAAGAAGGAAATTTTTGAGGAAATAAAATTGGTGGCCAATTTCAGGGACTAAGTACCCTATTTATAGAGGAAAGCCCATGAAGAGGGACCAATCAGGGCACAGCCCATGAAACGTCAGCCAATCAACAAACAGACACGTGTCGAGCATGCAACCACGGGATGTCAATCGTTGCGACAGTTGAATGTCAATCAATGCAACATGACGACTGCGTCTTCAACACGCCCCTTCATATCTCTGCCTATTCATCTTCCTCGACAAATTCCTAAGTATCTTTCTCCCGCCTCGTGATCAACCAAGCCGAAAAGCACCGCCAGGGGGGCAATCGAAACAACCGCACTCTCCACCCGATCTCGGCCGTCATTGCCTTTTCCACATCGGATGTCCATTACACAACCATGTGGAGGGGGGATATGGTACGGCCTAAGCAGAGTCACGCCGAGGTAGAAGAAGCCGGGGCAGAAAATTTTCACTTGCGCAGAATATACGCTCAGCATACATCGGAGCCCATACCACGGCATAGACTACGCTGGGGGCAAATTGATGGGGCATATTCTGCACCCGCTGACCAAGTCAACACATTAAGCAAGGTCAAAGATATCCACATCAAGTCAGCGGCTTAGACGGCCTAACCGACGAGGCCTGTCGGCCTGTCAGATGGGTCCCGGCCGGGGCAATCAGCCAGCCGGGGCACACATCCGCGAACTCATATCCAAGACCCCTCGGCGGTGAGTCAACAGGGCCCGCCGGCCTGCCATGGGTCCCTCGGCCGAGGGGTAGATCAGTCTTTCCACCTGCTAGCCACTTGGCCACTTGGCCACTACGTGACAAAAGGTGAAAGTCTATAAATACTCCTCAACTATCATTGAGGAAAGGATCCACAATTTAACCTAAGAATCACTATTCATCTGGTAATATCTTCCTTATCTCTCTACAATACGTACTTTGCCAAGTAACAACAACTTACCTCTCTAAGTTACTGACTTGAGCGTCGGAGTGAGTTCGCTCGGCCCAAAGCCGAGCCCTCAGTTTGTTCATCGTTTCAGGAGACCGCAAGGAGGATTCAACTAAAGACGTCATTCTACAAGCACGGGTGGTAACATATAACTACTCTGGAATTACACCCGGAACAGAATCATATTCTTAAGCAATAAAAATTCAAAATCAAAATCAAATGAACCCTAATTTCATAAGATTAATCATAACCTAATTCAATTCTATTAAGTAATCAAAATCGTATCAAATTGATGAACTCTAATTTAGTTGCTCAAAATCAATTTTTAATAATCAAATTGTAATCCTTATCAATAAAAATCCAATTAACCCTAGCATTGTAGTAATTAAAAGGTAACTTGATTCTATGAATCGAATAGCATTATTCTTAACCATTTAAAATCAAATTATGGGAAAAAGGGGAAAATTTTTGATGAACCCTAATCAAATTGAAGAACCCTAATTCATATGATCAAAATCAAATTAACCCTAGCATTGGAGTAATTTTTAATCATTTAAAATCGAATTGGGGAAAAGGGGCAAATGTTTGATGAACCCTAATTCACTGAATCAAAATCGATCAATTAATTGATTAACCCTAATTAAGGCAAAGAAGGGGAAAAAAGTTGTTGTTGTAAAGGTTCGAACACGGGTTGACATTAGAAGCAATTAAATTTTTGCAAAGAGACTAGTAACCAACTAAGCTAGGAGTATCAGCACATACATTTACTGATTACAATTCATTATATTATGAATCTATTTCTTTAATTCATTAAACCTTATTGAACTCTAATTCGAATACTTTCCTTATTTAAAAATTCCGTTTTTAAATTCTTAAAACTTTCCTTTTTTTTAAAAAATATTCTTAGCTTTATTTTAGACAATAAATTTCTTAAATTTAAAAATTGCCTTATTAAAACAATTTCGGTTTCATTTGATAAAATATCTTTTTTTTAAAAAAAAAAAAAAATTCTTAGCTTGATTTTAGGTAATAAATTTCTTAAATTTAAAAATTGCCTTATTTATAAAATTTCGTTGATAAAATGTCTTTGTTTTAAAAAAAAATATTCTTAGCTTGATTAATATTATCTTTTTTGTTGAGAGATTTTGGGACTAAAAAATCGATTTCCCTTATTTATTTTTTAGGATTAGATTTAGGCTAACTCAACCCCTAGCTTAGATGGTTACTAGACTCTTTGCAAACAATAGCCCTCTACTAACAACCACCCGTGCTCGAATCTCCTTACCAGCAAAAAGTTTTCTTTTTTTTTTCGATTAATCAAGTTAGGGTTAGTTAATATCGATTTTTTTTTTCATTTTTTCGATTAATCATTACATTAACATTTACATTTTGATTTTGATTAAGGCAAACATTTATCTACAAATTGAATTACGGATTCGAATAATCAGTTTGGGTGAATTGAATTAGGGATTCGATTAATGCAATGAAATTAGGGTTAATTGATTTAGGGAAATTTAATGAAATCGAAATTTTGAATTAGGTTTTCATCAATTTGATAAATGAATTTGAAATTTTGATTTTTCTTTGATTAATGAAATCGAATTCTGGAATTAGGGTTTTCATCAATTTGATCAATAAATTAAATTAGGATTTTCTCGAATTCGATTTTTATTTATTTTATTTTATTGGTTTAAAAAAACGATTTTCCTTATTATATAAAAGCTAAATAACAAAAAAATATTAATAATAACATAAATTTAGGTAATTAAATGAAATTGAAGAAAGTCAAAACAAATAAAAAAACTTCCATAAAAATTGTTAACTACTATAGTTAAGTTGCTAACCCAATATGTTAAATTACTAATCTAACCTTACTCTAACCTATACAAGTTAACTCTTGTTTGCCACATGGTGCAATTTTATTCGTCGTGTATGAAAAAACTCATACACCTCGTGTATGAGTGTCATCTTTCCAAAAAAAGAGTAGATAAAGTAGATAAGCCTTATACACGTGAAAATGTGAAATAGTGAAATAATACAAAGAAAAAGTGACAAAAGGGAAAAAAGATGTACCAAAATGAAAAGGTGGAGGAAATCATTGAATATGAGGGGGTATTCTCTTCTATTCACCATTTTTTCCCTTATTTTCTTAAACAGATTATTCAGATTTTTTTTTTCTATATTTCCTTTTTTGGTTGATTTGTGTGGTCCAAATTCAATAATATGTGCGGTAGTGTGTTTTGTGTGGTTCAAATTCAATTAAGTTCTTGTGTAAAAAGGAAAGGGGAAGAAAATGATGAATAGAATGGAGTAATTTTTTTTTACCAAATTATCTTTATATCTACCTAATTGCCTTTGCTTATTTTCAAAACCCGGTTGCAAAATGTCGCCGACGTTTTATAACAAATCGTCGACGGTTTTTAAAAAAAAGACGACCCTTACCCTTATACATCTCTCTCTCTCTCTCTCTCTCACCCATTCCTCACATTCACTCTAATTCAAACACTCCCCGCCACGACTCCACCGCCCACCACACCACCACCACACGTCCCCGTTGCATCACCACCGCAACACCTCCATCACCACCGCAACACCTCCACCACCACCGCAAAGAACACCACAACCGCACCCTTTTCTCGCTCATTCTCCTTGTTTTTAATCAAGTAAGTCGTTTTTTTTTTCAATTAGTTAAGTTTTAATTGTATAATTTGATTTTAATTAGGATAGTAATTTATGTTTGTGTTCATTTGAATTAATCCTTGTTTCAATTTCGTTATTCTTCCTCATTCTTGTTATTTTCCCGTTTCAATCTCGCAAATAGGCTTAGTATAGTCGATTTTTTTGTTGTTGTTGGATTGTTAATGTTAATTTTGTTTGTTGTTGATGGATTTGTTGTTGTTTTGTTGTTTTCAATGGTTTTGTTGTTGTTATCTGGTTTTCAAGGATTTGTTGATTGTTGCTTTGCGTACAACAATGGCGTTTAACAGGATAGGGCGTTGAACTTCAACGTCAACAATGGGTTGGGACGTTGAACTTCAACATCTGTCAATGGCGTGACGTTGAAGTTCAACGCCTCAGATTGGGGGGGCGTTGAAGTTCAACGCCTCACAATGGCATGGACGTTGAATTTCAACGTTTGCCTGGGTTAGACGCGTACTGTTGACGTCCATTGTTGGTTGGGACGTTGGGTTTCAACGTCCATTGTTGGTTGGGACGTTGGAATTCAATGTCTTGACCATGGACGGACATTGAAATTCAATGTTCGTCCATGGTTCAGACCTTTTTTTTTTTGTTTTAACCGTCTATTTTCAATTTTAATGGTTATATATATATTTTTTTTATATTTTAATGTGTAATTTATATTTTTTGAAATTAAAAGTTGTTAATTTTATAATTTAATGTGTAATTTATATTTTTTGAAATTAAAAGTTGTTAATTTTATATTTTAATGTGTAATTTTATATTTTTTAAAATTAAAAGTTGTTAATTTTATATTTTAATGTGTAATTTATATTTTTTTTTTAATTAAAAGTTGTTAATTTTGTATTTTAATGTGTAATTTATATTTTTTTTTAAATTAAAAGTTGTTAATTTTGTATTTTAATGTGTAATTTATATTTTTTTAAATTAAAAGTTGTTAATTTTGTATTTAAATGTGTAATTTGTATTTATTTTGTATTTAAAGTTAATAATTTTTATTGTTAGTTTTGTGTTATTTTGAATTTATTTGTATTTAAAGTAATTTTAATGTGTAATTTATATTTTTTTAAATTAAAAGTTGTTAATTTTGTATTTAAATGTGTAATTTGTATTTATTTTGTATTTAAAATTAATAATTTTTATTTTAATGTGCAATTTTTATTTTTCTTGTTTTAGAAGTTGTGTATTTTACTTATAATCGTTAAATTTATATTTATTTTTTATTAGAAGTTTTTAATTTTATGTTATTTTTTTATGAAAACTTGTTTTTATTTTAATTAACTAACTTTTTAATCTCGTAAATGCGGATGTCGAATAATGAAGATTACATTATGACTTCACTAGGTCGCATTTAAAGATCGAAGAGTAACGAGCTCTAGCGGCGTATCCCTTTACTGTTAGCTCCTCGTCGTGGTCGGGGTAGGGGCGGGGTAAGGGCATCAAATACGCCCTTCCTCGTGAGCCTACTCCCGACGCTACTCCCGAGCCCGTTATGACCTAGATGGATTTTCCGAGTGCGTTTTATAGGCAGCCATTAGGCGATTCTGATGTTGAGGAGGAAGAGCATTTTGACCATGTGGTTGAGCAAGATGATGATGATGAGGAGGAGGAAGAGGAGGAGGAGGAGGAGGAAGAGGAGGACGATGACTCTCGTTTTCTTGACGAGGAGGCCGCCGGACTACCACCTAAGAAGGTGGTACGGGATGGTAGAGGTCGATATGTGCCGCTTGGAGACGGTTCATCTAGTAGCACGGGGAGGAAGAAGACAAAGACTCAGGATAATTCTTGGCGTCTTACGGGTCCGGTTGAGGGTGGTCCGAGTGTCCTTAGCGTCCTACGTAGCTTTGGTGGCCACGTAGCTTATGGTAGTTGGACCGGTCAGGGAATGAGATCGTGGATCACGTGTTACGAGAGACCGGGTGCTTTAGAGAAGATAAGTAAGATAAAGGTCCGTGACGGTGTTATGGAGAGAGTTAGTAAGAGTGGCCTTGGTCATTTGAGGCAGTCTTTGATGACCGGTTTGGACGAGAACCTCATTAGCGCTTTTGTAGAGAGGTGGCAGCCCGACACCAACACTTTTCATATGCCGTTTGGTGAGATTACTATCTTGTTGCATGATGTTGAGAAGATCCTTGGGATACGGGTGGATGGCATGAGGGTTATGGAGGACGGTACTACGAGGGAGGAGATCGGTATGAAGGGGAAGGTGGCCACTTTATTTGGATTGCCTCTGAAAGAGGTGAAACCACCGTTGTACAAGGGTGGTGGACTGACGGTTAAGAAGTTGATAGAGCTTGCGGAGACGGGTAACCAGCATGACTCGCTGAGGGCTTACATGATGGTATTGGTAGGACAGACTTTGTTTACGGACAAGTCTAGTGATAGGGTTATTGCCCGTATGTTGCCGTTGTTTGATCAGTTGAGTGATATCGGCACGTATGCTTGGGGGGCCGCGACATTGGCCTACTTGTATCGACAGTTGGGGATGGCTTCGCGTAGGGAGGGTCAGGGTGTTAGCGGTTGTCTACCGTTGCTTCAGGCTTGGATATATGAGTACTTTCCCATGTTCCGACCACACTCCGGATATTATGTCGAGGGGAGACCACTTGTCGAGGCTTGGTCACGGCTTCCTAGGTTTAGGGGAGATGTTCGGTTGTTAGAGGAGCACAGGCAGAGGTTGGACGGGCTTAGGGCGGAGCACGTGACGTGGCTCCCTTATGGCGTTAGTCCTCACAGGACTTGCAGTATTTCTCTCTACTCGGGGTTGATTAGGTTTTTGGATATAGTAGAGCCGTACCAGCCTGATAGGTGTCTCCGTCAGTACGGGTATGTTCAGGTTATCCCGAACTCTATGCGGTTCCCGACTGTTGACTATCGTCCGGCTAAGCCGGCCTTAGGCTATAGGTTGTCTTATGGTGATTCTCCTGATTTGGAGTGGGGTTTGAGTGATGTCGAGATAGTTTTGAGAGAGCGGTTTGACCGGGCTTTGATGCCTTTTCAGTGTGATACGCGATACATGTCTTGGTATAGGAAGATTTCTCACCCGCACTTCTACCCCCCTGCACGCCGTACTCCGTTTCGCTCTCTTCCTATGAGCGAGGAGCCCGAGGTATCCCGAGCTCTTAGTCGTCATTTCTCACAGATTTATAGACAGCCTACCAAGGACAGGAAGTGGCAATATGCGCGGAGATTGGTGGAGAAGATGGAGCCGTTCTTCAGAGCCGAGGACCATGCCGAGGATGATGCTGGGGATGATGATGATGATGATGAGCTTACCCCGTAGTGTAGATTTTTATTTTTATGTACGGATATTTTTATTTGTGTTGCGTATGGATATTTTTATTCTCTTTCGTTATGTATGAATATTTTCATTGTGTGAACATTTTTAGTGTTTTTATTGTTATGCATTGAAATGAACGAAAGTACTTAAAACTTAATTAAAATACAACTTTAATTAAAACGCAATCCAACACTTGATTAAAACACGATACAATTTAACAGACATGACACAACACTTAATAAGATAAAACATAATTAAAACCCCAAACCCTAAACCCTAAACCCCAAACCCTAAACCCTAAAACCCAAACCCTAAACCCTAAACCCTAAACCCCAAACCCAAACCCATGTCATAAACGATTATTATTTAAAACATAACATAATTAAATAACTATCGAACTTAATTATCTTCCGATGATGAAGACGACGATTCCTTATCTTCGTCATGATCATGAACCTCAATTTCTTCCGGTTGGGTAGACATATATTCATCGACAAATCATTCAAGTAGAGATAAAGAATTCCTTGCCGACTCTACCAAAGACATAAGTCCGATAGTCTTGGGTAATCGATCACGGTGAGGATACGCTCAAAATATGTAAAGACATCGCTTAACTGCGAAACTCCCACATCTTCTCGGTTAATACTTCATCGAGACAACCTCATCTCTAATGCTTTGGAGTTAGCACATCTTCTCGGTTTCCTTGTAAAATTATACAAAGGCTACCAATGGGAGGCTCTTCAAGCATGTGCCATACAGTGGCACTGGGAACCACTGATTCAAGACGCTCAATTAGAATTGGTAAATTTTGAACAATTAGATCGATTCTTATTTGATAAACTCTGGTTTTTTGAGCATTTGTGAGAACCATTTTATTATTGTAGTGAGTGAATAGGATTGGATGTTGTGATTGAGGATGTTGTGATTGTAGTGGCACATAGAATGGCCTATTTATAAGCTATTAATTGTAACGGCTATTTTTTTTATTGTAACGGTAATATTTGAATTATAACGGTTATTTTGAATTGTAACGGACATTTTTGAATTATAACGGTAATTTTGAATTATAACGGTAATTTTGAATTATAACGGTAATTTTGAATTATAACGGTTATTTTGAATTGTAACGGACATTTTTGAATTATAACGTTATAGGCTCTTCTAACGGTTATTTTGAATTCGATAATTTCATAATTAGTAATATGATTGTTATAACAGTAGTATTTTAAATTATTACATAATCAAACTTTAAATGCATTATCAAAGTTTAATTTCCTTGCGCTTTCTTCACATCGGTTGGTGTGGAACGCCGTCTTCTGCCATAAACTTTAGGTGTAGTTCCCATCAACGTATGCCATTTCTCGATGTTTGTCTCGTACAAATCAAAGATATGGTGCAACCAAAGGGTCTCTTGACCCTAGCCAGAAAGGATCGATCGGGGGCATCGGTGCATCTGTCTCTGGTACTCGACAATGCAATCTCATCCAATGGAGATGGTAATTAACGATCCACAAAACACCATATGGCCTCGTCACATGGGTCAGGCTTAGGGGTAAGTATGTGCAACAATGCCAAGTACGAGATGAGGTTGTTTCATGCTGGGCGATGACACAAATAGTCCAGTTAAACAACGATGCAAAGACAAAAAAATACTCCCCGTACATCCAATGGTTAGGCCCACATCCTCCACTGCTAGTGAACTCCATCCGTCTCAATGCCTCCTCGTATCTGGTAAGACCCGTAGTCAACACAACACTATCAGCAAAAAAATCCTTGTACAACTCGTATGCCTTAATCTCCCGAATACCCAACTCTCTCATGACTAAATAGTCACTTTCCCGACCCCGCGCAGCATGCGAGACCACCCGATAACCACAATGACCATCATTACCGACATCTACCCAACCATCAAAGAAATCCCGTACTTCTTCAGGGACCGCATACTTTTTATTCCAAGTTGACAAAAATCCCTTAGTGTAGCCGGACTCCAACGGTGCACCAACCGGTCCTTGATCAAAATCACCCACCGTATGTTGAACAGATGTCGTCGCAGGAGTAGAAACTTTCGCAGCCTTCTTCCTTGCATGCTCAAATCCCGACTTGTTCCGGGTAGTAGAACCCCTCGGTCTCCCTTTGGGGTTTTCTCTAACATGAGGTGGTTTAACTTCCTCGTCTTCCGGGTGAAGACCATCTCGCAATTTCTCAATGATTACCCGTTTCTTCGCCGGGTCACAAGCTCTAGCTTCTTCAAACAGCTTCTCCAACTCATCATCATTGGTCTTGGGTTGTACACCAACATTGTCGTACTCCAAGGTCCTCCAAAAAGCATGAACATCTTCAAGATGGACCCTCTTACCCGTTCTTTGTAACTGGATCAATGCACAAGCACAAGGTAATCAATGAGTAACCTTTAGCACACATCCACAATGCTCTTCCAACACATTCCCGAGCTCTATCCCTCTCTTAATCTCTGCTTCCATTATCTCAATGGCATTGATAGACACATTTCCTTGCAACAATGAAAATACACGATCTCCATTTCGCGGCCTACTCCTCGAAACCTCCAGCTCATATCTAATCTTCGAGTGTTGCGCTTCAAGCATGGAATGAATACGAAACCACATAGTGTCAAGGTTTAGGTTATTACTCTTCAACCAAGCTTTTAAAAGTGAATGGGCGGACTCTACTCGGGAAGTTGCCGTGTTTCCGAGATGAAAGTATTGGTTTGTATAGCAGTTCACGAACTTCTTCCTGTATTTACCCCATGTACTGATCACATAAAGCGCCATCTCTTCCCACGTTTCACTAAAACATTCCCAAGCGCTCCTAAACTCATCAATGGTGGATGCATTGATCACGCGGTACCAACCGCTTTTTGACTCGTGCAAAATCATATCTTTGTAGCACATCAAATTCTGCTTTGAGAGTGCTTGTTTCTCCATAGCACGGTTAATGTGCCAACGACACAAAAGGTGAGGAGTACTCGGATGAAGGGACTCAAGAGCGCCGATCAAACCCATCTCCCGATCAGTGACAAAGGCAGAAATAGATGAACCCGTACCCTTTAGTAGCTCCCCTAATCTCAACAACATCCACCCATAATCGTCTTCCCGACTACGACGGAAGGAGCACCGTAGCAATTAAGAAGGAAGAACCACACGGTGTTACACCAACAACCTCAACAAGAGCAATTTTGTATTTATTTGTCTTGTATGTCGAGTCAATAAGAACCACATGTGGATAAGCACGGAACAGTTTAACCGCTTCCGGATGAGCCATAAAAACATGAGTAAGCTCCTTTGTCTCGGATCTGCTTTTGTGCCATTCCACAAAATTAGAAGCAACGGCTACAACCAACATTTGTCGAGCGGTATTGCGTGTTCCTCTAACTTCACGCCGAAACTTGTTAACCGCACTATAAATTTGGGTGCTTGTAGGTTGGGGTTTATCGGGAGTTCTTTGATGAAGACCATTTTTAATATCTTTCGGGGGAATCGACGCCCGGACTTGTTGCCTCACGAACTCTTTCTCTTCGGCATTCAAACCAGCAAAATGCCTATGACCGTCTTTGTACTTTGTTACTTCGTGGTTGTGATATCCACCTTTCTCTGAGGTCAAAATGTTCCAAACAATCAACTCCTTTCCATTTATATCATTAGCCCTAAGTTCGAACGGCTCGAACCCGAAACAAACACTCACACTTAGGTGTCCCTTTCTTCTTAGGCTTCTCGGGAATATCGGGATCGATCTTCTTTCTAGTTCTACCGTACCTTGAACAACGAAAGTAAGAGCCTAGCAACTCGGGTTGTTTACGATTTTTGGCCCCATTTGATGCTTTTATTAAAGCAAACCCGTTATCAAAAGCTATTTTTTGAGCCCACTCAAACGCCTCATCCCGACTCGCAAAACATGTAACCGTCTCAAATAGGCGGTTATAATTAACATCGTTTCCACCAAATTCCTCAAATGAATCCTGTTAAAACACAAAATTAATAATGATTACATGCTAAAATATGATAAAATTACTAAACTTACGAAAAAAAGTAAAAAAAACGAAGAAAAAACAATTTCATAGTCGAACCAGAGCGGACTTTGAAACTCAAAGTCCTCACCATGGCGACGTGAATAGTACACGTCCCACCCATGCATGGACGTGAATAGTACACGTCCAAACCATGCATGGACTTTGAGTTTCAAAGTCTGTCCATGGTAGGACGTTGATATTCAAAGTCCCCGTCGTCCCATGACGGACTTTGAATGTCCACGTCCCCCGTCCATGAGGGACATTGAGTTCTCACGTCCCTGTCCATTTTGGACGTTTAACATACACGTCCCTCTCCATGAGGGACTTTGAATTTCAACGTCCTAATTGACGACTACAAATTGGGTTTGGGCGTGTTTGTTACATTCATCCTAGTTCTAAGACGACTTAACTTGTAATTGTTTGTTACATTCATCCATATACACGACTACAACTTAACATGTAATTCAATATATCAACTTAAAATCTAATTCAATTATCATACTAAATCGATTGAAATGAAAATAGATTGTGTAATTACGTACCTCAGATTCGTTGTTAGCATTTGACATTGAATCGTTGTTTTGTTGATGTCGATTTTTCGTGTTGTTGTTTGTTGATGTCGAGTGAATTGTCGTTTTTTTTTTTTTTTTTTTTTTTTTTTTTTTTGACTTGGGAGAGAATTGGGTAGAGAGAGGAAGAGTAAGGGTAGGAGACGTCTTTTTTATGAAATGCGTCGACGATTTGTTATAAAACGTCGACGACGTTTTACAGCCCTCATGTAAACTGTAACCAATAGCCCCAAACTTACTTCATCATCAGCCCATTAGCTCATAGCCTCATACCCATAAACTTTACAAAACTGCTCTTATTTTTAAATTAAAACCCAAAGCCCCAACCTTTCTCCCATCCCCTTATTGCTTGGAGTGATGCCTGGTTTAGCGACATTGCATTAGATATTTAACACAGTTAAAAGACATTAACTATGAGCTGAACCTTTAAAAGTTTTGAGCATCTAGAGGAGCTGACAAATTTAGCCAAGGAAAGTGAGAATTCATTCATGTGGCGACATAATACATTAGATAATCATAGATGTCGTCAAACTTATTCTTACACATAAATTAAAGTACATACTTAGATTGATAAGACTCCATCAATGGAGCTAACACATCATTAACGAGACACCGGACCCGGTCTTACAATAACAACTAAAGAGTTTTAAGGTCTCACGGTGAATTTTTAACATAAAACATGTTAAAAATACATCTTAAAACCTCGAACTTCCATTGTGTCATACTGTAACACCTTGTCTCCCGAGTTTTAATTTATCTTCAAATAGAGGTTGGGAGTTCAAGGATATTGGAATCCTGAAAACTCGTGCATGCATCCCTTACAACAGAGAGGGAGTGAGGTGGGTCAACGGAGAGCCAATCTTGAATACCAAAGTTGGTGTGAGTGCAAGGAACTCTAGGAGCAGCACTGTTGACTTCTAAGTAGTCAACATTCCACGCTGATAATTCGCCGGTATTGTTCTGGCTTAACTCTATTTTACAAATGTTAAGAGGCAAACATTTGGTTGGAATGACAAAGATGTCCAAGTTATTTTGCTCGAACTAGTCTCGACCTTTTCCCATTACTCCATACATTTGCAAGTCTTCTATTTCCGCTACATTCCCTTGCCTGTCATATAGCTTTAAGCTAACCTTGGCATCTGTCCCTGCTAATTTCACATCTGAGGTCTTCACGTATACTGTGTGCACGCATGTCTTCTGCAACCATAACATTCAATAATACTATTACTATCAATCAATACTTTATATATATATATATATATATATATATATATATATATATATATATATATATATATATATTCCAGAAACCAAAGAATTTTAATATAATTAAATAAATTTATATAACTTAATTATACTATATAACTAGTTTGAATGTCCGTGCGTTGCAACGGGATAATTAACTTATTTATAATGCAAAAAAAAAACGTTATAAGGGTTTAATGTTTACATTCTATGTCTAATGATTTGTTTACATATTTAAAATATCTCTTTCAAAAAAATAAAAGATTAATATATATGTGGGTTAACTCTTATTTATAATCATATAATCACCCCACTTTATACTAATCTTTCGATGTGAGACAATTCTACTATTTATAAGTAATATATTCACCAAACTTGGATTATTTTTCTGATGTGGGACAATTCTACTATTTATACGTAATATATATATATATTCATCAAACCTGCATTGTTTTTCAATGTGGGACAAATAACATACTCAGAATTACACTATCTTTTTTTGCACTTAGTTCGACATCCAACCAGATCTCGAATACCGAATACGGATAATTGCTACTCATTATATCTAATAGTTATATTTAAATTTAATAATATGATCAAGTACTCTCCATTAATATTAGTACGTTGTTTTTCTTCAATTTTTTTTATCATAACTGAGTTACTGAAATTTCCCGTGGTACCCCTTAATTTTGTCAGATTTTCCATGTTACCCCTACTTTTAAGAATCTGCCTATGGTACCCTTGAGGTTCCATTTTTTGGCCCATGGTACCTCCTAATGTAAAGGCTGTTAAATGGACGTTAAGTTTGATGGCGTGACAATAAAATCACAATTAAAAAATAATACCCCCTTTATTGTTTTATTTGTACGGATATCTCTCTCTTTTAAATGAAAATTTAATTAACTATATCATTATAATATTGGAAATATCTCATGGTAACCTTGAACTTTGATAGATTACACATAGTACCCCTAATTTTAAGTTTCTACAAATGGTACCCCCGTGTTCACCTTTTTCTTTCCCAGAATATCATTTGACAACTTCTGTCATAACGCCATTACTCCTATGACTTGTGACGCCTTTTTCTTTTGTTATCTATTACACAAACACTTCATCATCTAATTCCTAAATCCATAAGTTATTTAATAAACTAACATTTAATACCTAAGTAACAAAACACAAATAGCATGACATGCTCAATTACTCATCTAGTTACTCATAGGAGTAACGGCGTTATGAAAAAAGTAAACACAAGGGTATTATATGTAGAAATTTAAAATTAGGAGTATTATGTGTAATCTACCAAAATTCGAGGGTACCGTGAAAAGTTTCCGTTATAATATTGACCATTTTATCGCTCTTTCTCCCACCTAAAAAAATGTTACAACTTTAAAAAATTAACATTTAATTCAAGATTATGTTTAAAGTCTCTTATATAATAAGTATACTTTGAGAGATTCAATATATTTGGTGTGATACCTAAGTTCCAAGGATAAATCCTATTTATAATCATGGGATCACCCCACTTTATGATAATCTTCTGATGTGGGACAATTCAACTATTTATACTAGTATATATTTATCACACCTACATTATTTTTCAATGTGAGACGAATAACACATTTAAAAGTACACTATATTGAACCTAATTCGACATCTAGCCCGATTTAATAATAAGCAAATACTATATTATCTATTAATATTCATACGTTTGTTTTCTATTTTTTTTATTATAATTAAAATATGTGCAAATGATATGAACCTATACTCTAATGATAGAATTTTTTTTTAACACAATTCTAATTATATTATTTAAACATAGTATATTTACCACACCTATATTATTTTTCAATGTGGAACATATAAAATCTATAGGTAGAAAATATAATGATATAAACTTTTAAGAGCTCTTCAAGACAATACTTAAGAGACTCAAAACATTTTGGGTTGATGCCTAAGTT
This sequence comes from Silene latifolia, assembly GCF_048544455.1. NCBI lineage: Eukaryota > Viridiplantae > Streptophyta > Magnoliopsida > Caryophyllales > Caryophyllaceae > Silene > Silene latifolia. Next base: position 67,605,838 of record NC_133537.1, on the reverse strand, counting down.
CCAATGATGCCTCCTATTTATAATCATAGAATCATCCACCATATACTATATTTCGATGTAGAGAAATTCTATTTTTTATATGTAGTATATTTGTCACACCTATATTATTTTTCAATGTGGGACATATAACATACTATAAAATACACCATCTTTAATATGTGCAAATTATATGAAATCTATATATACTCTAATGATAGCATTTCTTACCATGAATCTAATAATATTATTTTCATAATTTTTTTACCGACATTATTTTGCCAAATGAAATGTAAAAGTTTTTATATAAAAATTAGAAACATCACGTGAATATAAAATAAGAAATACAGAGTATATATTATAATAACTAAAATATTTAGCAAAGATTAACTTAGGTTAGAAATCATTATTGTAGAGACAGTAAATACAAATTCTTTTAAGAGCTGTCTGACAATAATTAAGAGAATCAAAAGATTTTCGGTTATGACTTCTATTTATAATCATAAGATCACCCTGACTTATGGTAATCTTCCGATGTGGAACAATTCTAATATTTATAGATAGTATATTCACCACACTTACAATACTTTTCTATGTAAAACAAATAACATACTAAGTATACCATTTTTTTCGCACCTACATTAACATCAACCCGATTTAATAATCAGAAAATACAATACAATCTACACTCTAATGATAACATTTTTTTGTCACAATCTAATTATATAATTTTCATACAATACTTTTTTGTCAAATGAAATATAAAGTTTTTATATTAAAATTATAAACATCACTTTAATATAATAGAAAATGTATATATATATATATATATATATATATATATATATATATATATATATGGGCCAGTTCTATTATTTATACATAATATATTCTCAACACCTACATTATTTTTCAATGTGAGACATATAACATACTAAAAAGTACATATCTTTTATATCAAAAAATTTTGGGTTAATACCTAAGTTTCAAGGATGCCTCCTATTTATATTTATAGAATCACCCTACCGTATACTATTCTTTCGATGTGAGATGAATAATTTAATTATTTAGACGTAGTATGTTAATCATCATGCCTACATTATTTTTAAATGTGAAAGATATAAAATACCAAGAAGTACATGTCTCTTCTTAAAAAAATCACTATTGTATACATATTATTTTTCTTTGAAGGTAAAACCACTTAGTCTCGATCATTAGATAAGGATCTCTACATCGTACATATAACGACTCATTAACGCTCTATTACTGCATTCAGAAGACAACCATTAGTAAAATCTTTAGTTTTGTACTGTGTTTGGAGACTACCATTAGTAAAACCTTTAGTTTTGTATTTTTGATAGAAAATCTTAAGAGCTCTTTAAAACAATAATTATGAGACTCAAAAAATTTTGGGTGGATACAATAAGTTTCAAATATGCCTCCTATTTATAATCATAGGATCACATCACCTTATACTAATCTTTCGATGTGGGATAATTCTACTATTTATATGTAGTATATTCACCACACCACACCTACGTTATTTTCCAATGTGGGACAAAACATACTAAAAATTATACAATTTTACATACTAAGAAGTTTTAATATGTGCAAATAATATGAAATCTATACTCTAATGATAGCATTTTTTTACCACGATGCTAATTATATTATTTCAATAATTTTTTTAACGATACTTTTTTGCCAAGTGAAATGTAAAAGTTTGATATAAAAATTGGAAATATCACTTGAATATAATTTAGGAAGTATATATATATATATATATATATATATATATATATATATATATATATATATATATATATATATATATATATATATATATATATATATATAGAAGAAGGATCAAGTGAGTCCATCCTTTTTCATTGAGTCCATAAGTCCCATTTAGAGCCCTTAAAAGATGGGATGGAGGGTTGAGATTGAAGAGAAAAAACAAGGAATTAAGGCTAAAATGATGGGATTGATGCTAATTAATTAGTTTTCCTCACTACCATCACTAATCCAATCCTAATTTCACTATAAAAACCTTCTTTTTCCACTCACTTCTCTCTCCTATCACACAAATATCAATCCTCTCCTCTCTCTAAAAACCAAATAAATCAAAAAAACCCAAAAAATATTTCCCTCCTCTCTTCCTCACTCACCCACCCACCTCTCTTCCTCACTCACTCACCCACCACCAACCCCAACCCCAACCCCCCCACCACTGCAAGATCCCGCCATAGCCCAAAAAAAAAATCGGATCTGAGAAGATCCCGTCCTTTCTCCACCACTACCCTCATCTTCTTCCTCACCCAACACCAAAGGTTTCGCTCCAACAACAACAACAAGACACAACAACCCTTCTTTATTGTCCAGATCTGGCCACGCCTCACGCCCACAACCCGAACCACCACGCCTCACGCCCATTTCTGACCACCATTTCCGTCTACAACCAACCACCCACCACAACCTAACACAACCCGACAACCACCCACTCCCCTTGCACCTTCCGACCACCATTTTTACCGCCACAACCCAACACCGACACCCATTTTACCACGCACCACCCCAACAACTCCAGATCTGAAAAAAAAAGGGACAAACCTCGACAACAACAATTTCACCACAACCCCAATAACTCAACGACCACCACGTCTCCGCTGCCGCCATCCACCGGACATTAGATCTGGTTTTTAAAAAAATATAGAGGATGGTGATGGTTGGTGTTATTGTTGGTTGATTTTCTAATGTTGATGTCGTTGGCTGATGTTGTTGTTTTAATGTTTTTTTTTTTTTTTTTAATTCTTATAATGCTTGTCGTGTGATTTTTTGGTTTTTTTTTTTTTTTTTTTTTTTTTTATGGTTTTATAGTAATATAAAAAGATGGTGTGTTGTGTTTTGTGTGTGTCGTCCTTTTATAAATTGTGTTTGTTGTCGTTGTTTTTGTTTTTGTTTTTTTTTTCAACAATAAAGTGTTATGTTTATTATTATTGTTATTATTATTAGATTTAATGTTATATTTTTGTTAGATGTTTTTTTTTCAATCTCTCTTTATTAGATCTAGTGTTGTTGATGTTGTTTATCATGATTTTTATTCTAGATCTAATAAATATATTTATTATACTCATATTTTTTTACATTTACACTCATATTTCTTTACATTTACATTCATATGTCTTTACAATTACACTCGTATTTCTTTACATTTACACTCATAATTTTTAAATTTACACTTGTATTTCCTCACATTTACACTCGTTTTTATTTAAATTTACACTTGTATCTCCTCACATTTACACTCGTATTTCTCTTAAATTTACACTTGTATCTCCTCACATTTACACTCGTATTTCTTTAAATTTACACTCATATTTCTTAACATTTACACTCGTATTTCTTTACATTTACACTTGTATTTCTTTACATTTACACTCGTTAAAATTATATAAATTTGCACTCATATTTTTTGTGGATATGAGTTGGTGGGGAAGGACGATGATGGTGGCGTTTTTTGGTAGTCGGACTAAAGTTTTACTCGTAAAGGACAAAGTTGATGGTGGCGTTTTTTGGTAGTCGGACTAAAGTTTTACTCGTAAAGGACAAAGTTACACTTATAAAGGACCAAATTCACACTCAAAGGACAAAATTTACACTCTAAAACCTTCAAATTGACTAAAAAATTAAATTTACACTCTTAAAATGTTACATTTACACTTTTAAAACATCAAATTTACACTTGTAAAATGTTAAATTATATAAATTCAAAGTTTCCGTCACAAAAAATCAAATTTACACTCTTAAAATGTTACATTTACACTCGTAAAACATCACATTTACACTTGTAAAATGTTAAAATTATATAAATTCAAAATTTCCGTCACAAAAAATCAAATTTACACTCTTAAAATGTTACATTTACACTCGTAAAACACCACATTTACACTTGTAAAATGTTAAAATTATATAAATTCAAAATTTCCGTCACAAAAAATCAAATCAAAATTTCCGTCACAAAAAATCAAATTTACACTCTTAAAATGTTACATTTACACTCGTAAAACACCACATTTACACTTGTAAAATGTTAAAATTATATAAATTCAAAATTTCCGTCACAAAAAATCAAATCAAAATTTCCGTCACAAAAAATCAAATTTACACTCTTAAAATGTTACATTTACACTCGTAAAACACCACATTTACACTTGTAAAAGGTTAAAATTATATAAATTCAAAATTTCCGTCACAAAAAATCAAATTTACACTCTTAAAATGTTACATTTACACTCGTAAAACATCACATTTACACTTGTAAAATGTTAAAATTATATAAATTCAAAATTTCCGTCACAAAAAATCAAATTTACACTCTTAAAATGTTACATTTACACTCGTAAAACATCACATTTACATTTGTAAAATGTTAAAATTTACTAATTTCAAAATTTCCGTCACAAAAAATCAAATTTACACTCTTAAAATGTTACATTTACACTCGTAAAACATCACATTTACACTTGTAAAATGTTAAAATTTACTAATTTCAAAATTTCCGTCACAAAAAATCAAATTTACACTCTTAAAATGTTACATTTACACTCGTAAAACATCACATTTACACTTGTAAAACTCATACAACATTACATTTACACTTCAAATCAAAACTCAAAACCGATTAATTAGGGGCTAGAGAGAGAAAGAAAAATTAATTAGTGTATAGAAATTTGATTAATGGTAATTTTTTTTGGTAATTTTCAATCTCAACCATCCTTCTCAATCCAACCATCCACATTTTTTTCCTTTTCTTTTTAATGGCCTTTAATCAAATTAATCTCAACCATCCATTGGCCCTTAGAGGGACTTATGGACTCAATGACACATGTTAGACTCATTAGAACTCTCTTATATATATATATATATATATATATATATATATATATATATATATATATATATATATATATATATATATATATATATATATAGAGTCGGATCCTATGAGAACTCCTAAATATTTGAGGATTGAGGATTAGTGAATACAATATCACAGTTTCTTCAATACAATATCACAAAAAATCAGACATTTGCAAAATTTTTTTTTTTTTTTAAAAAAAAAAGTTATAATTTTTTTTTTCTGTACAGGTGTTTTTTTGGTGATATTTTATCGAATAACCTGTGATATTGTATTGAACACCCTCTGATATTGTAACGAAATCCTCAATCCTCAAAAAGATAGTGTATCCTCACATGATCCCATTCATATATATATATATATATAGAGTCAAGATCCGGTGAGAACAAACACTCGGTGAGAACGGTGAGAACACATGTCTACCATTAGATTAGACTAATATGAGAGGTTAGGATTAAATCTACTATCTCTGCCTAAAAGCAAATCACGCATCCTTCATTTCATACTTTAACCCAAATAACACCTGCCACACCCACATGCAACCAAGAGCACCGATCGCGAGCTCGACAAGGCTCGTCGAGAATCTCGACAAACCCACCGTATGGTTGACGGTTTCGACTAAACCCACCATCGTCGTCCCTCTTTATGTGCCCTTCCTTATCATCTTACAACAACAATCGTGACACCGACACCGTCACAATGACGATAAAAATTCCGGCAATCAATCGCATTTCCGAAGCGTGGAGGAAGAGGTTGTTCACGGCGTTCAAAATTGTAAGTTTGTCGTCGTTTTATGCCGAATCATTGAAATCCCAATTTGCAGTTTTGACATGATCAATCGATTGATTCCCTGAACGATTCAACCATCATTGATTAATTGTGATTGACCGAATCATTGAAAGCCTTCTAATAATAATAATTGGGAGGAATTGCTGTCCAGTTATATCGTCGACGATGCATTGGAAGTCGGTGATATCTACACCAATTTTTAATGTATCCTGTGACTATTTTAATGTATCTTAACATAGATACACAAATTTAGTTATTAGGTACATTAAAATTGGTTTGAGATACATAATTTAGTTTATCAGGTACATGATTTTGTAACGAATTTTAAAGAAGGGAAAGAGTGTTCAATGACGGTGACCGTAGATTATTTGTAGCGTACTAGCATGGAGATGAATATGTTTGGGATGTGCAGGTTTGAGGCTAAAAAAAGTTGGATAGAGTGTTTAATTTATGTTTTAATATTGTGATGGTTACGAGACCGGATCTCCGGTGTTGTTGATAATTCGAGGAGGTACGATGATTAAGAAGGGGCAATGAACATGGGAATCTTCGGCGAGGAAGGAAGAAGGAGATAGAAGATGGAGATGATTTCGATGTAGATGGAGCTCCGGTCACCAAAACGACTGTCATTAGTAAACCGTAATTCGACTGACGAAAACGAAAGAATTAGGGACGAGAAGAGAAGCCTTTGGGTGGTGGTCGTAATCACGTCGTGGGTGTCGTCAGTGCAGTGCGAGTCTTTGGGTGGCGACGGGGGATGACAGTGACGGAATTAGTGCCGGTGGAGACTGTCGGAGTTGACTGATGGGAGATGTCTGGTGAAGTATTGATGAGATTGACCTGAGTGTATTAGTGTTTGCGAATGTGGTTTCTTTTTTGTAAATGTTTATTAATTATTAATTATTAATAAAGTCGTTCTCACCGTTTGCACCGAGTGTTCGTTCTCACCCGATCCTAAATCTATATATATATATATATATATATATAGAGTCGGGATCCGGTGAGAACTTCTAAATATTTGAGGATTGAGGATTAGTGAATACAATATCACGAAAAATTTGACCTTTGCCAAAAAAATTTTTTTTTTTTTTGAAAAAAAAAATTATAATTTTTTTTTTTGCACAGGTGTTTTTTTTTATTGTGATATTGTATTGAATAACCTGTGATATTGTATTGAACAACCTGTGATATTGTAACGAAATCCTCAATCCTCAAAAAGATAGTGTATCCTCACATGATCCCATTCCTATATATATATATATATATATATATATATATATATATATATATATATATATATATATATATATATATACATACTAGACTAGATTTAGTGCCTGTGCAATGCACGGGTCACTTGTAATATGCTGTCTCTTAAACAACCGTTACAAAATTAACAAATGGGGTTGGTATAACTTGGTAATACGAAAGTGTATGTGATTATAATTAACGAATTATTGACTTGCTTTTATAGTGTTCCATTCATAGAATTCGTAGGAGTCTCATTAGTCTAAATTGTTGCATACCACATTATAAAGAGTAGGAAGGATTTGGTCAAATACTCAAATTCATATATTATCATCTTTTACTTTTATAGTGGAGCTCACATCTTGAGCTTTAGGTAGTTAAGAAAACTTGATTTGATCAAATTCATATATTACTGTCTTTTACTCATAAAAACTTCAACTTTTAAAGAAAACTCTTGAATATCAACAACTCATATTAAATCTATTTATGAAATACCTAACTAAGCCTAATTATGAAAATAAAACTACATGTTTTGTAGTTTGTACTAAGAGTAGGAGTATTTGGGAGTCCTCTAAACATTTCCTCATCATCATCCAACTCACTCAAACAGTTAGATGAATTGAATATGGATTAAAAAAACACATTAAACAGGTTTGAAGCTAGAGTATAATTCTTTAAAACGTTTAAGGTACCGAAATTGTGATTTTTTACTTTCATATTTCATCATCCATGCACCTGCTCATTGTAACACTTGGAAATTAGAATATTTCGATCAATACACTACGCATGAAATGAGAAATTCACCAATAAGACATATGAAATAATAGAGTCCGATAAAACATTAGAATATTTCGATCAATACACTAGGTTATAATAATCTATTATGACCTAGTCTCGTATCACTTTTATTTTTACTAGTTTTTCATTTTACAAATGCATAATAGGAATAGCTATGCATTTTTATTATTATTTGTAACTCCGGAATTTTTTTAAGACGGTGCCATTCGGAAAGGCGTTCCGACAAAGACGGTGTTCTAGGGAGACGTGCCACTTGAAGATTCTAGGGACCAAAGGAGTTGGTTTCCGAATTTGTAATAGATTATTTGATTTTCTATTTTAGGAAGGCCATACTAGGAATTTATTATTTTGCTTTGCATTTCTTTTGATATGTTGCATGCATTGCCAAATCGCCATAACAACACATGCATTTCAAATCGAGTCTTCGACCGTGTCAATTATATTTATCGAGAATTCGATTTTTAGCTCACTTAAAATTGATAGATAATAAATTGACAAGACCTTTACTTTTAAAAGATTGAGACTTAGCCTTACCAAATAATAGGAGCCCATGAGTCTAAATTTCATAAGGGGTACAATACGATTTTTCGGGGTGCTTCTATTGACGTTGGATGAGTGGGGTAATAAGTAGTTATTACACTTCGAAAATTTGGTTGATCTCAACGAAGGTATTTTGCGACCGTAGCCGCAAAAGGTTCGGGCTAAAGATGAATTTAATGTAAAATCATCGACCGAGAGTTCTAATTGTAGAATCGGTTAAGAGAGTTAATCCACCAAGTTATATTAGTAAAGATGTAGAGGGCCCGTAGGCTCACATCCAAGTTAATATGAATTTTGGGTCTCAGAATCATTTATTATAGTTGGGTAAAGGTCACTATATAAATGCTAAAACTTGTTTTAAAATATTTACAAGTTTTGTTAAAACGATAAATGTTTCTAATTCCTTCATTTTATTTTGTAGTCAATTTGATTAGTTTGCAATATCCACTCCAATTTCATCCGCATCAACTAGCACAAACGCTCCACCACTCCCCAATGCTTCTTGGCTCAGATCCTTTATGGATCGATGTAAACTTGAAAAGAATGGTTCTAACTTCACCGATTGGGATGCGCAACTCCGTTTGGCCGCGGAAGGTGACGACAAGCTTCGTTACCTTACCGAAGCCGCTCCCACCACTCATACTACTAGGTCAACCTCCGCCGCAAGGGAAGCCTATGAGGCCTACCTAAAAGAGTCGGCCGCTATCAAGAACGTCTTGATTTTCTCTATGGAGCCCGATCTCCAAAAGAGTGCTACTAAGATGAGCACGACCTATGAGATCTACACCAAGATTGTGACCATGTTTTCGCAAGCTCCTAGGATAATCCAATATGAGGCGGCCTCCGTATTTTTCGAAATGAACATCAAAGAGGGCCAAAAGGTTAGCCTCATGTGCTCAAGTTGATTGAGCTTGTTGAGACTCTTAAGATCCAAAAGGTTGACATTCCCGAACAACTCGTTATAGACCGAGTTTTACATTCCTTGAACAAAGTCAAAGCATATGTGCAGTTTAGAGTAAACTACAGTATGCAAAATATGAAGACTTCTCTCCATGAATTGCATAACTTGCTTGTGCAAGCTGAGAGAGATATGGGTCTCAATGTTAGCTCAACCAAGGATGTGCTCGCTATTAACAATAAGAGCAAAGGGAAGTTTAAGAGGAGTGCTAGTAAGGGGAAGAAACCCACTCCCTACAAGGGAAAAGGAAAAGCAATTGAGAAAAGCTCTTCTAAAAAGGGTGCTACTTCCGAAGACAAATGCCATTATTGTAATGGCATAGGACATTGGAAGAGGAATTGCCCAAAGTATCTTGGAGATATCAAAGCTGGAAAGATGGTTCCAGTAGGTAATAAATAAAATTCTCCCTATCATTTATGTTTTGAATTACAATCTCAACTTTGGTATTTGGATACAAGTTGTGATTCTTACCCCTTTTTAAATTGTTTTTAAGGGCATCCGAGCAAAGACAAAGGCAAAAACAAGCAAGCCTAAGGAGGCTCTTCAAGGGAAGATAGATTAGCCGCCCATAGTAGAAGACCTATGGATGCTTGGCCTTTATAATGATAGTCTTCGTTTCATTTTTGTATTTTGAACTTGTTGTTTTAGAACTCTTTTAATTTCCTAGTTGGACATGGAAATTAGTTTATTTCCTTTTGTTTTCAAGAACAAGAAGTTGTATTTGAATTTTAGTGGCTTGGTTTACAACCCAAGTTACTCGGTTTATGGAAATTTTTGTTCTAAAACTTGTCATTATACACCTTTCATATCAAAACATAAATTATGTTGACTTAATCTAATCATAAAAGAATTACAACGATGGGATCATTGTAGTTAATTCATAAGCCATGAATTTAATTCTCACTTATGCCTTTGTGACTTAATGTCACATCTTATTTAATATAAGAAAGAATGATAATAAAGTCAAAAAGAGTTATTTGAACTATAAAAAGGGAAATTTTATAAACCAATTGGCTACACTACTTATAAGACTCCATACGAGCTATGGGAGGGCTTAAGACCTCAAGTTTGTATATAACATGGACATGAGTCGGATTGAGTTATCGAACTCACTTTTGGGAATTTGCAATCCAAAACAGAGACGTTATTATAAACGAATGGTCAACCTGGAGATACCTAAAATAGCAAGTCTATTTAACAAATGACATGGATCAGATTCGCATATTACATGAATCAAGCTGCCATAATAAAGCTGGTCTTTTTATGTGCTAACACGTAAGTCTAGACAAACTTCTATTACTTCACCATATATGTTTGTAACTCACAAACCTATCTCTTAAGAAGATAGATGTATTTCTAAGAGATAGAGTGGGAGTAGATCGTCACAAACATGACTTACAGTTAATGTGTTACTTTTTGAAAGTAATAGAACTATAATCTATTGAGATAGAGTGGGAGTAAAGCACACATGTCTTATTGTTAATATGTTACTTTTCGAAAGTAATAGAATTATGACCTAGTCCCATATCGACTTTGTTGCATAAAAGCCATAGCATTATAATTCAAAAATTTGTTACTCAAGAGTAGATTTACTTTAAAGCGATGGTCTCTTTAAAGTAAATAGAGCTTTAGAGTACTTAAGAGCATAGATTAACATAAAGATGTTAATCAAGATAAATCATGTTAGGAATTGCCATATTTTTATGAATGGCAAATGATATTAAATATTCGCTTTTCTAAAATGGGAATTTAGAGAAGGATGTGTATGAAATGCAAAACCTTAGATAAAGATCTAAGAATCGTAACATATTATGCAAAGCTTACTTAAGCGATCCTAGAATGGTCTTAAGCAAGCATCAAAGGATTGTAATAGTCATACTTTTCGTTCATGTGATAATTGAGAATGATTTCATTCACATTGTTGAAGAATCATGTTTATACATGAAGTTAAGTGGGAGCCAGAATTATTTTTCCATGTCTTATATGTTGATAACATATTACTCATTGAGAATAATGTACCAATTCTCTCTTTTGTGAAAGAGTGATTGGAAGATTAGGAAAGGGTGCAATGTATTCTAGATTTCCGAATATATGTGAATATTGGCATAGAGGCGAGAGCCTTATGATGATAAGATTTTTCATATCTGTTTAACATCAACAAGGTTGAGTAGGTTATTCATATTGATGGAAGTGGAATTACTATGATAGAGTCATAGTCATTCACTGAACCTAAATAAGTTGTTGATCACATGAAATCAATTTCTAATGTTTCCGCCATTAGAACGATCATATATGCCATTATATGCACATGCCGTGATGAATCATATGCTTGGAGCATAATAAGTCAATAACAAGTTAATTCGAATGATGGTCTTTTGAAAGCCTTAAACAGAACATTCCTCAAGATTCTTGGGGAGAATTGAGGATTCGTTCTTATGTTTGGATGACATACTAAGTTGTGTATTGAAGGGTTATACAAACTCTAGTTTTCAAACCTATAAGGATTTAACGAAATCCTAGGCTGATTTTATTGACTTAGGAGTAAGAGGCTAGAGAAATGTTTTAGTTTCAACCATTGCAAGTTCTACAAAACGAATCTAAGTAAATTGTGATAAGATGGTCAACGTAGATAATGAGAGTAAATCCCTCTACCAAAGACTTTATCACACGTTATATGATAACAGTGGGAGCATCTTCCAAGTACAAGAGCCCAAGTCTAGTAAGAAGACTAGACATATACTTAGATAAATTCATGTTATTAGAAATAACATCGAATAGAAGGAAATAGCAATTAATAAAGTTGGAATACGTGGATACATGGTATATCCATTTACCAAGCTTCTATTGCAATTTAATTAGTGTAAAATGTACACTACAGATTATGAGATATGAAGTAGAATTAGGGTATTGACTATTCATATATGATAATCGCATTTATCGTTTGAGTTTCTTTAAACTCATCCATTACTTTGTTATATCCAAATGGGTTGTTGAGACAATATTGAACCCCATTGAAGTGAACTAGATTGACATAGTATGCGCCCCTGGTTACTTAAAGGAGGTGACATCTCGAAGTGACTAGAGTGTGATGCGATTGATGGCAAGTTCAAGTGCCATAGGGTCATATGGGATGACTAGTCGATCACATAGACAGACTGTGTGGGACTCTCTGTCGGGCAGTGGCCACTTATAGAGTTTTGGAAATTCATAAAGTCTGGTCGTGGCAAGAGCTACTATAGTATTCTTATGAGTCGATTCTTTTGACTAGAGACTATTCGCCCAAGTTGGCACAAATTTCTTAATTGCTTTGATTTATATTCTACGACTATCGTAACTGAAGTCAAATGAGTATATTTTGGGTCATGATGAACTGTGGCTATACAAAGGGAATAGTGCGATAAGAATTATCCACCCCCTTGTCAGGGTTGTTTGAAATCTCAGGGCCACTCGAGGAGTAGTGAACTGAAAATGCATGGCCACGCTCGAAAGGTATCTACGGTAGATAATTCTGGTCAGACAGCTACTCTCCAGATCGAGGAAACCACTCAAGATATGATCAAATACAAGTACGACCTGCAAGACACCTTGTATTGAGTGGGAGATTCTAATAGGACAATAGAATTGGTGATGCACACTTGTCTTAGACAAGTGGGAGATTGTTGGAGTATGTGGCCTCAACAATAGTGCGATCACATGTTTAAATCTCAAATTAAGAATACGTAAGGGATGATTCATTTATATAGTCAACTGATCAGCATTAATCAGTAATGATTGGCTAACCAGAGTTTGACATTGCTGTCGTTTGACGGTGGTGATCAGTTGATCCCTTAAGGTCACACCTATAGGATAATTCCCTTAATAGACAAATTGATTAATTATATGACGATACAAGTTAATCAATTCCTTAAAATTGAACAATATTTATATCTTATTGTAATTTGATTAAATAAGATTTATTTTAGTAATTAAAATATTTTATTACTAAAATTGATTATTGTTTATGAAACAACTAAGATAAGAATGAATGGTTAATTATAATTACAATATGTTGTGAATTATAATTATATGACCCATTTTATTTATGTCATCAAGAATCACTAGACAATTTGTTATATGTAATTTAATTAATGTATATAATGATATTTATTTGATAAATATGTATTAAATTAATTAATAACTTGTTACACAATACATGTGACATATTATGTGACAAATGACAAAATAAAATGGAAGTCCATTTTACATATGGACCGAAAAATGGAGGGTGGAAGGAGTTAGTGGGTGATTTATTTTATGTGATAAAATAAGAATAATCATACCTATTCTATACTAGCCTTACACGTCTACATTTTGGAGAAGAGAAAAAGAAAAAGGGGAAGCCATGCATTGGCATTTAGCCTTCACCATACCCGGCCCCTTCCTCTTTTTATGATGAGAATTTTGTTCTCATTTTTCACTTCTCATTCTCATGCATTCATTCTTATCTCTTCTCTCTAAAACTTGTTTTAGAATACATTGAATTGTTCATCTAATATTATCATAAATATTAGATTACTAGTGTCGTAATAGAGATAATATTAGGATCTATTTAAGGTATAATAATACACTAATCTAGTTAATTAGTATATTATTTTATGGGATTTGTTTTGGGTGCAAAAAAAGGAGGATCTCTATATTTGGGATTTAGGAGGATCATCCATAATATTTGAGCTCAAGAACAAAAAAGGAAGGTGACCTTATTTGTGCCCTTATTTCGTGCCATATTACAATGTAAGGAACATTATTTTTCTTATTTTATCTCTTAATTAGTTATGCATGCACTAGATCTTAATGAACTTGAGTTAAAATGTTAATTAGTTCACTATTAGAAAAGTTTAATAATAGGTGTATGAACCTAACAGCTTGCTGGGCTTTCATTTGTTCCAACCATCTTGGACTGAATATAAGAACCGACGACGAATCAAGACACATTCGATTATTTTGCACACTTACTCAGACACAACTCGTGGATTGACTAAAAAAAAGAAAAGAAGAGGAGAAAAGACACGTGTGTGTCACGTGAGTTCGAAGAAAATTGATTTTGAAATGTTGTCCTGAAAAATCAATGCGCTTGATCGTAGGAGTGTTCACTTTGAAGTTTGATTTTTTTTTTGAAATGGTTGACACATTTTTGAAATTTTGACAGAGTTTCGACTTGACTTTGATGATTTTAAGCTTTTTAGGCCATTTTGAAAGTTTTCCATTTTCGTATTTTGAAGAAATATTTCGTCAAAGTTTTGTTTATAAAAGATGATAACATACAAGCTATAAACACAAACATGGGCATTATAACGGTATGCTGAATGCTTTTAGAAGGTTTTGGTTTAAAGGGTGGGTTGCCATACCAAGCCATCATACCATGGTCTGTGGAGAGGTCCTTGCCAAACATGAGTCGGGTCGGTTCCTTGTCCATTCGTACGAGTAGTGAAAGCTCTTGATACAAACATGAGTAATTAAATATCATGGTATGGTTGACGTCAATCGCTATCTATCTTTAGATGCAAATAGGAATTGCACCGTCCAGGCAGGACGATTGGTCGAATGAGTTAGGTAAAGCCTATAAAGGCTGGCTAAAACGACCTAAGAAGGTCGAGTAATGAAAACTGACAACTGTCTCATATAGACTATTCCCTAACCTTGTTCAAGTTTCACCCTATATAACACTAGACTTAGTCTAAGTGTATCATCCGCAGCGGAGTCACCAAACAGTGGACACAGCCACCCACGTCGCGCGCACCCGCGCGTTGGTTTCGAGGCAGAGGCACTTCTCCCACGGAAATCCGGCACAAGCCAAAGCATGTCATGGGCCGTTACCGATTTGAAAGGCATTAAAACCGGTGAAAGGTTTGACAAGCCTGCATTTGTGGAGTCGCCACCAATTTTTATGTAAAATTGGAACCATTCAAATACTTCGCGTCATGTCAAGACACAAAGTAGTGATATGAACACTAAGAAATCCGTTACCCTTAGCATTTTATGTCTAGAATGACTCTCGTGATGCCAATGAACCTAGATGTTCACAGAGATCTTGAGTAAGGGGTCAGGGTACGTATTAGGAAGCTCGTTTATTTGAACACCTAATCCTGCCCGCCTCGATAACGGCCTATACAAATGATCAGTGAAGTTGTTTATACTCGATATGTTATCAATTGTATGCATGCAATGCAACATCCACATTTTAATCCTAGCATGTGAGAATTTGACTATGTCGGTGAACAAAGAATTTAGCATCCAGGTGAAGGTTGAAGTGGGAATTAGATTAATTACATGTGAATATGCCAGAGAAATAAATCATATATAATGAATGAATTGCAATAAATGAATTACAAGAAATAAATTACAATTGAATTACAATGAGTAAATGAATTTACATCACAAGTATGATTGAAAAGGATTTGAAAAAAAAAATATAAGAATAAAAGAAATATGAAAATATGTCGAATTAGCGGTGATAATAAGGATAGTAATCGGTTAAAACCTAATTAGAAAGCCTACAGCAGAAACAAGACGAGTTTAGAGGCAGAAGCCACCTCAGAACAGGCACAACATCTGCTGCATCCCATAGAAGAGGCGCATCAGTTCATGCCACTCTTCTTGAGTTGGGTTCTGACTGTGAAAGTCAGACTCGTTAATTGTTATCGTTGATTGTTGGATTAGTATATATTATTTATATACAACTCGAGTGAAGGGGATTTAGTCAGATTATATGCATCGGGCATAAAACAATAAAAACGAATTAAAACAAATTATTACAAGTTAGTTATTATGCGACGTCGGAAACGGGTTTATATGAAACTTTAGTTAGAAAAGGAAATTATAAGATAGAGCAGAATTCAAATCATATATCAAAGACGAATTCAGAGGACTTGATATGAACAAATCGAGCTCCTAAATCCGGGTTCTAATTTAATGACGAAAACCCGCAAATATCGAATTATAAGGGATTTAAGTCGGAAAAGATTTGAAAGGTATTTTATAAAATAAATTTGTAAATGAGAAAGAAAAAAATAAGGAATAAGGAATAAAACGGAAGAAAACCTTCGAATGAAGCAATGAAGAAACACAAGGAAGAAGAAGAAGAGCAATAGCGGCTAAGAAGCCTCTGGAAAAGGCGCAGCAAGTACTGCGACCGTTCCAGAAGGCGCAACAGTTGTTGCGTTTCTTCTCGACGGTGTCTCTCAGCTGTTCCGTCAAAAGGGTTTTAAAACATGATTTTTGAAAACGGTTTTAAGCATACTCATGATGTAAACTTGTACATTAATTGATACAAAATAAAATACAATAATTAAATTGGGATTTACACCCTCAGACTTACATGTTTGACGAAGCGAGATTAACTAAGTTGTCGTATTAGTGATTCCTCGACTCGATGTAGAATGAAAGTGCCCTCTAAAGAGGATTTAGAAAAAGATGATTAAGTTGATTAAAGTGTAGTGGTCAAATTGATCGGTCATTTAAACGTGACTAGTACTCAGAATGATCTGATCTTACGTGGTCGATTGATCAAGCATGTAGGCGTCGAAAAGCAAGGGCGCGGTCTTAGAATGCAAAGGGAGAAGAGAAGAGAGGACACTCGCGTGAAGAATATGTAAAGCGGAGGCCACTATTTATACTAATCACACGGAGGAATTATGGAAAGGGTTTAATTTGGAAAGGAATCCGAGGAAAATCTGGAAACTGGAGAAAAAGATGCCCAGGAAGGTGCAGCAAGAACTGCGACCTTTCCAAGAGGCGTAGTACCTGCTGCGTTTTCTCTTGGGCAGTTTCCTCCTTACAAGAAAGATTTCCGCGGTTGATTTTAGGAATTAGGGAAGATGTAGGCTTCCTTATTCTGCAAGGTAGATATTTCCGTGATAATAGATGAAAATTAGGAATACTACTCCAGAAAATTCCAGAATATTCCGACTCGGGTTTTAGACGGTTTTAGAAAATGAAAACGGTTTTTGACCGGGACTCCAAATGTACTCTAATTACTGTCAAAACGACCGTATCGGCGCGTAGATGACTCGACCATGAGGTTGACTCCACTGTTTGAGCTATCACTTGTCGAAGAACATACGAAATGTCATAAATCGCTCCGCATAATCAGACATGCGACCTAATCATCACTGGGTGGTTGGCGGGCGGTGCAGAAATGAGGTGTCACAACTTTTGATCTTGGCTTTCCAACAATAGGTCGCATGCCTTATTTGGCCAAGAAACGAGGGTGATATGGCCTTCGCAAGATTCTGCTACTGGAAAAACCGCAGTCTGTCGTTAAAACAATAGTCCGCCGCGACAGTATGTCATAAATTTGGTAGTCAGCCATTTTCCTATTTCTACAGGGTTTTAAGTCCATCTTTTGCAACAAATGGGGCGCAATCTCAATCTTAGCCTAAATCCATGTGCAACACTATAAATACCTAAAATTTGAGATCTAAAAGGGGGCTTCATTTTGGATATCATCTTTTATCAAAAAATTTCACCATTTTAGTAGCATTTTAGAGTAATCAAAACACTAATCTTTCCCTATTTTTATGTTAATCTTTCCTTATTTGTTGGTTTGTAATCAAATGTGGAAGGCTAAACTTTCAATCTTGGTGTACTTTGAACTAGTAATAACATCTTAAGCATGGTAAGGATTCATTTACCCTTTACGGTAATTTCCTTCCTTTAATTGTCATGTTAGTTGAATAAATGTTAGACTTGATCACTTGCATGTTATTTATCTAATTATTACATAATTCATCTTTATGGCTTAGTAAAGTGAAATTTGTAGAAAGCAAATTTGTAATGGTTTAATTTTGGCTTAGAAATCAAATCTTTGTGAGTAGGAAATTGCTTCTGTGTTTTTGAATAGTTGGCTTAGATTGTTTAATACACATCTTAGCATATCTTGTTTGGAATTGTATCTAGTGCTCTTAATTTGGTTTTCCTTGTGGCTTAACAATTTAAACTTTCTTAATGAAGAACCCGCTAGTGGTGTATTGGGAAAAGGAGGAGAAGAGGGTAGGAATCCATGCTTGCTTATTGTGATAGTCATTAGGGAAGATTACACCAAAGTCTTTTATCTCATTATTATCTTGCACTACAAGTGTTTGTTTTATCGTTACACTAGCAAAGTTTGAATCTCTATTATGTTCTATGTTACTTTCAAATCAACAATCTCTTCATTTGTCATTCTACATGTTAACCATTGGCAATACTCATAGTTTGTGAATATCATTAAATAGTGAGTCTTAGTTAGTCAAATTAGAGTTATTAATTAGTTTTGATTAATAGTTTAAAATTGAGCTTTTAGTTTAAAGTCCTTTCCTTGGGTTCGACCCTAACTTTTCATTAAAATAGAGTTGATAAGAGTCTAGTTAGTTTGTAAATAGTTAATTTGATAGAATAATTAGAAAGCCCTTAATAATATTTATGTATTATTACCACTAATAATACTTGGTAAATATTATCATTTGTGATTTTATTTTGATGGAATTTTGATCAACTTTTGATCAAGATGATGAAGAAAATGATGGAAAAAGGTTCCTCTTTTTCTTACATGTTACACGGCCAAAAGGGTCTTTTATGGGCAAATTTTTGTCTAAAATTTTCATCCCACTAATGATCAAAGGGTGGGGTATATATAAGAGGTCAAATGTAAAGAAATCAACCAAAACATACCATGTGCTTAGGTTGAGTGTTTGGCAAATAAAAGTGTGTTATACACTACTTATATGACCGGTCCAAACATATGTCTTATTTTTACTTTTAACATTTATCCCACAAATGCATATAAGTCCTATATTTAATTATCTTATATAATTAAACTTTAATTTGATTATTTAACACTTAAATAATACAAAATAGTGAATAATGTACACTCGATTCTTAAGTGACCATTTATCATATTATCAATATAAAATGTGTCTTATGAAACCCATTTAGCTAATTTTTACAACTCCTTGAAATTATAATTAGCTATTTACCACCGTATTAATTTAGTAATTAACTATTAATGACTATATTCCATCTCAACATTTATTATTCGATTATCAAATAATTGATAATAAATTCCTTTGGCCCGAGTTCTTAACTCGTAATCAAAATATAATTCACTTGACTTATAAAAGTCATCACACATAAGGGACTAATTAATCATATCTCATATAAAAAATTAGAATATCTATTGGGGTTACGTCCTATAGGTGTGATCGTAAGGGATCAGCTGACCACCGCCGTCATACGACAGTAACGTCAAACCTTAGTCGGCCAATCGTTACCGATGAACGACGACCGGCTGACGAGTATTAATAAAAAATATCCCAATTATATTCCTTTAATGAGATTTATAAAGTAAATGCACTATTGTGGAGGACACTCACTCTAACACCTAACTTTCGTCGGAGCGGTAACTCTCAACTAGGAAATCCGCTAGGGCTTGAGCTTTTATGGCAGTTTGGGGTTGATATTTGATTTTGAGCCCTGGCAGCTTGACTGCCCATTTTAGCAACCGACCGGATTCTTAAACTTTTACAGGGTCTTCTCGAGAGGTTGGTCTGTCATTACTATTATGGATGTACGTAAATGTATGGGCGCAGTCTTCCACTGCTATCACTACGGCGAATGCGACCGTCTCGATGAACGGGTAGTTTCTCTCAGCCGGACCTAGTGCATGGCTGATGAAGTTGTAGAGTGCTGGCTCTTGCCTTCTTCTCTTAGTATCACGACGCTCGACAATGACTTCGGTAACGACTATGTATAAGTGGAGTATTTCGCCAGTCACAGGCCGAGCTTGGTTGGTAGTCCTTTAAGGTGGTTCTTAAGATTGTCAAAAGCATGCCTTTGCTCCTCCTCCCACCGGAACTGTTTGTTACCCTTTAAGACTTTGAAGAAAGCTCTAGACTTGGCTGCTGACCTCGATATGAATCGGGACAGTGCCATCATCCATCCTGTGAGTCTCTCGATCTCTCTGATCGTGCGCGGTTCGGGGAAGTCTAGGACAGCCAGGTTGGCGTCTATTCCCCTCGCGCTGACCAGGAATCCAAGGAACCTTTCGGACCGCACCCCGAAGGTTCACTTCTTGGGGTTCAGCTTCATCTGGTACTTTCGAAGGGATGTGAACGTTTCTTTGATGTTGTTCGGATGTTCCTCTTTACTCTTGGTTTTGATGATTGCGTCATCGACGTATACTTCCACGATCCTTCCTTTTTGGTTGGGGAAGATTTGGTCGACGAGCCTTTGGTAGATGGCTCTCGCGTTCTTTAGGTCGAATGGCATCATTTTCTACACGAACGTGTCGAGGCCTGTGATGGACGTGCATTTGACTTTGTCGGGCTCCCGTAGGTGTACATGGTGGTACCTCGAGAAGGCGTCTAAGAAGCTTAACATGGAATGGCCGCTTGTGGAGTCGACCAACTGGTTGATTCTCGATAGCGGGTAACAATCTTTTGGGTATGCTTTGTTGCGGTTGGTAAATTCCACACATATCCTCCATGCTCCTCAGGGTTTCTTTATGAAGACAACATTAGCAAGCCGCTTCGGATACTCACATTTCTCAATGAATCATGCGGACAATAACTTTTCCACCTCCTCTTTTATAACATGCTCTTTTTTTGTTGACACGTTCCTTTTCTTCTATTTGACTGACTTACATGTGGGGTCTACGTTCAGCTTGTGAACGATGACTTCCTTATTCACTTTCATAGACGGAGTATGCGAAGACGTCCTTGTTTCTTTCAAGTACCCTAATCATTTGGTCTCTGAAGGTGGGCGTTATGTCTTCACCTATGATCATGGAGCGTCCAGGACCAAGCTTGACTGTGGTAGTCCCTGTCCCCGGTGCTGATCATTTGTGATCAGGTTGTTTCCCTTTACTTGTACCCGCCCCTGCCTCTGGTGTGGGGCGCTTGGAGCTCCTTTGCACCTCTCGGCAAGAGTTCTCTCTGTTGTACCAGTGTTTAGATCGTCTCTCTTCTTTGCCGAAGGGATTTGTTTGAATGCCATTACGTTACAAGATCTTGAGGAGATTTGGCTTCCGTGAACCTTTTCTGCTCTTTTCGTGTCTGACACGTACACGAGTGTCAGTGCCTGGACAGACATCACTACATTGATCTCACCCAGGGTCTGACTTCCGATAAGGACATTGTATGCTGACTCGGTGTCGATCACCGTGAAAGTGGCATGTACCCTCATTGACAGTGGTCCCCTTCAGAACCTAACGGGTAGCAAAATGGTTCCTGATACATGAGGGACATGGGTATACGTTCAAAACGCAAGTTCAAGTCTCTCTTGTCTTTGAGATTCGTTCACTTGATTTAAAAGCTCAATATCTCCGAAAATATGGCTATTTTTGTGTTTTAGAGGAGGCTAAAATCGAGCAAGATAGACGAGCTTATGGTTTGTATCGAAGATGATGAGTTGAAAGATGATTCAAGTTCATTGCCAATATTCATCACCACTCTTGAATTCAGATTTGCGAGGTTCATATTTTATCCAAGAGGTCGTTGGTCCAAGAATCGAGTCGATTCTTTTTTGAAGAAGGGGAGAATGATACATGAGGGACATGGGTATAAGTTCAAAACGCAAGTCACTCTTGTCTTTCAGATTCGTTCATTTGATTTAAAATCTCAATATCTCCGAAAATATGGCTATGGCTAAAATAGAGCACGATAGACGAGCATATGGTTTGTATCGAAGATGATAAGCTGAAAGATGATTCAAGTTCATTGCCAATATTCATCACTAATCTTGAATTCAGATTTGTGAGGTTCATATTTTATCCATGAGGTCGTTGGTTCCAAGAATCGGGTCGATTCTTTTTTGAAGAAGGGGATAATGATACATGAGGGACATGGGTATAAGTTCAAAACGCAAGTTCAAGTCACTCTTGTCTTTCAAATTCGTTCACTTGATTTAAAAGCTCAATATCTCCGAAAATATGACTATTTTTAGTGTGATTTTTGTTGAAGATGAAAGTAAATGATGTTAGCTTTCCAACAAGTGGTCATACGCCTTATTTTGGTTAAGTAACGAAGGAGATATGATCGTTTTAAGTTGAGCTGTCCAACTTCTACGCGGGTGACAAACTGACTCAAGTTTACTTCCCTAAATCGAGTCTTATTATTAGTTTCCATATTTTATTTTGCCTAATAAGTTTAAGGTAGCGTTGTTTATTTCTTTTTTGGTTCTTTCTTAATTTTAGCAAGTCGTAATAAGGCAATTTTGCCAATTCTCTAAGAGTCGAGTTAAGGAAAGTTGTTTTTAGGCAGGTTTAGGAGTCCTCTTAGTCGACCTACTCTAGTATAAATAGAAGGCTTTATATTCAGTTTTAATAAAATGGAGTTTAAGAATTAATACACGAGTTTCTTGTAGTGTGCTTATTGCTTGCGAGTTATATAATGATACAGGTGGGACATGAGTATATGTTGAAAACGCAAGCTTAAGTCACTCTTGACATTTTAGTTTCATTCACTTGGTTTAAAAGCTAAATATCTCCTAAACTAAGGCTAATTTTGGTGTGATACTTATTTAAGATGAAAGTACATGAAGTTAGCTTTCCAACAACTGGTCATATGCCTTATTTGGGTAAGTAACGAACGCGATATGATCGTTTTAAGATGAGATGTCCAACTTCTATGCGGATGACGAAGTAACTCAAGTTTACTTCCCTAAATCGAGTCTAATTATTAGTTTCCTTATTTTATTTCGCCTAATACGTTTAAGGTAGTGTTGTTTATTTCCTTATTGTTTCTTTCCTAATTTTAGCAAGTTATAATAAGGAAATTTTGCCAATTCTCTAAGAGTCGAGAATAGGAAAGTTTTTTTTTAGGCAGTTTTAGGAGTCCTCTTAGTTGGCCTACTCTACTATAAATAGAGGGCCTTGTATTCAATTTAAAAAAAAATGGAGTTTGAGAATTAATACAAGAGTTTCTTGTTGTGTGCTTATTGCTTGCGAGTTATATGTTCTTTATTTCTTCCTTGCGAGGTTGAGATTTTAGTGTGATTCGATCCTTGCGAGGTGAGAGCCACCATTCGTGTATATCTTCGAATTTCTTGCGAGGAAGGAGAGTTTATTCACATCATATCCTAGTTTTACTTGGGGGGTCTTGCGAGATTTTCACAACTAATTCATATCCCTTTATTTTTCGTGCATATTTCATACAAAATGACCAAAAACACTTTAATTCCGCCGCGTATTTTATTATTCAAAAATAAAGCATCAAAATCCGAATAGTTTTACATCAATTTGGTAAATCAGTTCCCATCGGGGTTAATGCCTCTCCCAAGAATCCATATAGAGACCCGCTGGTTGGCTTGAGGTGTTGGCTTCTAAGTCCGAGCTGCTTGAAGGCAGACGGGTAAAGTAGGGTAGTGTAAGCTCCCGTGTCAATCAGACATATTCTGACGGTGTGGGTGCTAATATTTAGGTCGAGTTTATGTGGATCGTGGTGAGGACTCACTATGAGTTGGTGGTCAGACGCGTTGTTCGTCAACTTGGGTATTCCCTCGACTGAAGCGTCCTTCGGCATGTTGTTGGCCTGGGCAATTAGGTTCCTGAGATCGTCCTGGAGCTTGTTATGCATGGAGCCTCTGCCGGCCTCCCCGGTGACCACGTGAATTATGGTGGTATTGTCCCCTCATTCATCTGCACGTTCTTGCTCTAGTTTGTTTGAGGCTTTGTACTTTTCCAATTATCCACGGCGCACGAGGTCCTCTATTGCTTCCTTCAGGTGTCGGCACTTGTATGTGTCATGGCCGTTTCCTTTGTGGTAGTCCCAATATATTTTTCCATCGCCCTCCTTTTTAATTTTAGGAGGCTTCCTCCACTTCTAGTCCTTTTCTAGAGCGTACACCTCTGACATTCTTCTGTTCAATGGGGTGTGATGTTGGAACCGTGGGAAAGGATCTCTGTCTTTCTTCTTTGGTCCCAAAAGTTCATTGGCACTCCCCCACACTCTTCTGACGAGGTGGGGGCAAGCCTTCCTTTGAACTTCGGGGAGGTGATTCTTTGGTCGAGCTCCATCCACGCACTAGGAAGTGTCGACCAGCGCAAACCTTTTCTGGTAGTCCTCCCCTGTGATCTATCCGTCAGCCATCTCGCGAGCCTCTACGAGGCTCTTTGGTAAATTCCGGAGCATCTCTCTCTTCAGGGCTCCGTCTCTTAACCCGTGAGTTAGGGCGAAGACTTCCATTTAGTTGGCAAGGCCCTTGATTTGCTGACTTTCTAAGTCGAAGCGATGAATATAGTCCATGATTCGCTATTCGCTCGACCATTTGAGTGTGAGCAACTCGAGTGTCGTCCTTTCGCGCCTCCTATTGCCGGCATACTGGTCTCTGATGTCTTGGTGTAGGACTCCGTAGGATATGATTGACCTATCCGATAAGCCTCTAAACCAGGACTGCGCGTGCCTGACCAGGGTCACCAGATAAAACTTACACTAGACACCATCGTCTGCGTCCCACATCTCTATGTGACTCTTGTATGTAGCTAGGTGGTCGTCTGGATCCTTCGTTCCGTCGAATTGGACTGTTGGCATTTTGATTTTGCGGACTTTCGCCCTTCCAATATTTCCGTCTTGCGGGTTGGGCGTGGGAGGATGACTCGCTTTCGACGACCCCTCTTAGGGTTGTCGTGTAGTCATCTTCCTCTTGCCCTTCTCAGTCAGACGGGAAAATATTGACTTAGGTTACTCGCTCTGCCTACTTCTCTTGGAAGCGCCCCTTGGGGAAGTGTGATCGTCGTATGATGATGCGGTCGACTCCTGTACCGTTAGGGTTTGAGGCTCCTCGCGACATTTTCTATTCTCCACCTCAGTCGAATTCTTATCACTGAAAAACTTTCTTGGCGTGATATGGGGGTATCTTCAACGTTCTCCTTTTATGGAGGGGTTAATAGTACGCCCTGAGCTTGTTGAAAGCCTTGATCACCGTTGTTAACTCGTTTGGGCTCATAGTTATATGTTGATCAACCGCGGTCTCGGGCTGTGCTGGTATATCGCCGGGGATCGTTACCCCTTTGAGGCGGGTGTTAGCATCACCGACAATGTTGGTACCGCTCGTCACTGCTTGGACCTGTAGCAGAGTGGCAGATCGGGTCGACGGAGATCTTGAAAGTGCCAGGTTGTGAGATTACCTAGCACATTTGGAATATCCTTCTCCGACGTTCTCCGATAAAGGCATCTTAGGGTGTTTCTTGTAGGACGTTTATTTAAAGATCCTCATAGACGGCGCCAAATAGTTTCGGGTTTCAAACAATCAAGTTATCACCCAATCCGGAGTCGGGTCGACGCGCTCCTTACGGATGTTGGATGGTTCGTTGTCCCTGTACCTCGAGATTTACCTTCACACGTAACACGCAGGGCCTCGGGGGGTGTTCCGAAAGGGGCCCTCTCCGATGCCTAAGTCAGTATGATATCCTCAGATGTAAGTCGGGACCTTTGGCCTGAGGCTCGATCCCGGTCTCTCTCTTAGTTGTTTATGGTAGTGTTGTTTGTAGGTAGAGAAAGTAGTTGTTGTGTATGTGATTGATTAGACTGAGTTGTGTTTGTTTGTCTAAGATGATGTTTTCCCTTACAAGGATCATTGTCTCAATGTAAGTGCCTTCCCTTGGAAGGAATCCAAGGGAAGATATTTATGTGGTAGAGGATGGGTACCTTACATTCGACCTGGTTGTCATTCGGACCCGTTTGAACCCTCGATTGGCATGCGGGTCGGGTCGGCTAGACATGCCCCATCATTTATATTATTTGAAAAGTTTTCGTTTTTTTTAAAACGGTTTTTTTTGTTTTTTGAGATTTTTTGATTTCAATTTTTCAATTTTTTTAATTTTTTTTAAAGCTTTTTTTTTTAAAATTGGAATTTTGAAAATGGAATTTTAATTAGAGAAAAATTGGCATTATTTAGTTTACAAAAGGTCTTTCTTTTTTTTTTCTGAAAAGATTGAAAATGGATTTTATTTAGAAGAAATTTCACATTATTTGGTATAAAAATGTGACATTTAGACACGTGATTGACTCGGGAAACACATAAGATGTAAACACACAAACAAAAATTGTAACGGTATGTTGAGTGCAACAAAACAGGATTTGTTTTATAGGGTGGTTTCCACACCAAGCAATCAAACCCCGGTCTGTGGAGAGGTCCGTGCCAAACATACAAGAGTAAGGTCGGTTTGTACTTCTATTCGCTCGAGTAGTGAAAGCTCTTGACGCACACATGAGTAGGGATCATGGTGTGGTTGACATAAATTGCTATCCATCTACTAGGAACAAATAAGAATTTTCACAATCGAAACAGGGCGATTGGTCGAATTGGGTTTGGTTAACAGCCTAGAAAGGCTAAATAAAATGGACCAAGAGGACTGCGAATAAGAATCGAGAATTGTCAAATGTAAAATAAAATCCCAACCTTGTTCAGTTTTACCATGGGTAACATTAAGACTATGTATAAGTGTATCATCCCCAGCGCAGTCACCAAACTGTGGACCAACGCCACCCGCGCTGCACACATCCGCTAGTTGTTAAGTTATGGCGGCGTCACTTCTTTCCACGGAACGTTGTAAACAAAGCATGCCATGAGCCGTAACCGATTTCAAAGGCTTAGAAACCAATGAAATGTTAAACAACCCTGCATTTGAGGAGTCGCCACGAATTTTTGTGGAAAACCGGAAATCGTTCGAATACATCATGCCATGTCATACATAAAGTATTGACTTAAACACTACGAAATTCGTTACCCTTAGCATTTTATGTCTAGAATGACTCTCGCGATGCCAATGAATATAGGTGCTCATAGATATCTGAGTAAGGGGTGAGGGTACGTAGTAGGAAGTTCCTTAATCGAACACCTAATATCGCCCGCCTTCATACCGGCCTTTACTAATAAATGGGATTGTCATTTACATTGATTATATCGATTATATACATGCTATGCAACAAATAATGTCTTAGGTCCTAAAATGTGAATTAACTATGTCAGTGGAATTAGCAAGTATGATTTAGAAGGTCGAAATAGCGAATTTACATTAATTACATGTGAATAGACATATAAGACAAAATAAAATAAGAATTACAAATGATTATGACGAATGTGCATCATATAAATGCCAATGACGGAATTTGAAGAGAGATAAAATAGAAAAGATAAATCAAAGTAAAAGAAATAAAAGAAATAAGGAAAAAGGAAATAGGAAATTGGGAAATAACAGAAAATAAGGAAATAAAAGAAATAAGGAAATTGGGAAATAAAAGAAAATAAGGAAATTGAGAAATAAAATAAAATAAGGAAATAAAAAGAATTAAGGAAAAAAAGTGACAAAATAAATTAAAATGACTCATAATATAACTAATAAAGTGATAATAGTAATAATAGTCGATTAATAATAATATCGAGTTATGTCATGGCGAGAACGAGATCAGAGGAAAGAACTGCCCAAGAAAAAGCGCAGCATCTAATGCGTCCTCTTAGAGAGGCGCATCATTCACTGTGAATCTCTCTAGGTAGGTTCTTACTGTGAAAGTCAGACACGTTTGTTTGTTACACTTGATTGATTTGCAAAATCGTTTTGATTTACAAATTTACGACTGAAACTTGATTAATAAAAATCAGGGATGAATTTTATATACAAGACCGTCTCAAAACCCACTAATATTGATTACTAACGATTGTAAGACGAATAGAACGGTTTGAGGACTTAAAATTTGAATTAAAACAAAACAGAAACTTTAATTTACAAAGATTATTAAATTAAAGAGACCAAATATGGATTATCAAGCCTTCGTAACTCAGATTTGACGATGAGAAACGGAAGAAACCCATTAATATGAAAAATTAGTGATTCAAACCGATTCAAGAAGAAAGGGTTTAAAATAATTGAAATCAATTAAAAGGGTAAAATAAATCGATGAAAACTGTAATAAATAAGGTGTAAACCGATTAATAAAGAAAGGAATTGAAAAGATGGAAGAAGAAAAACGCAAACCCGAGAAGAAGAGAAAACTGAGCAACTGAAAGCAGCCTCTGGAAGAGGCACAACAGTTGTTGTGATCCTTCCAGAAGGCGCATCTGACACTGCATTTTCTCCGCCGGTCTGATCTGGACAGTTTTGATAAAAAAAGGGGGCTTTAAAAACTCGTATTTTATGAAATAATAATTCCGACTTGGCATTAATACGACTTAAATTTGTAAATAAAATTAATACAATAATATTATCAAGATTTAAGATAGGAATTACTCTCTCAGACTTACATGTTAGCATCGGGAGATTTAACTAAATCGGTTTTTAGTGGTAACTCGACTTGAATTAATGCAAGGTGAAAGTGCCCTTGAATTAACAAGGAAAATTAAATTAAAATTGATTTTAGTTGATTTAATTGGTGTGTAGTTGGTCAAATTGGTTGGTTATGCAACGAGACGGGTACCATGAAATGATAAGGGTTTACGTGCTGACCAAGCACGTAGTTGTCAATAGCAATAGCAAGGATTTAGAATGCAAAGAGAAAAGAAAAGGGGCTGACACCCGCGTGAAAAATATGAAGGGCAAAGGCCTCTATTTATACTTATCAGGAAATAAGCTTTAGGAAAGAAATACAGCTAAATATGGAAAGGAAACAATCGACCTCGGACGAAGTTCGGAAACTTCGACAAAAAGAGGCGCAGGAGGTGTTGCGTCCCACAGAAGAGGCGTATCATCTGTTGCGTCCTCTTGGGTAATTTTGTTTTGTGTAAGAAAGAGCGTTTTGACAGCCTGTCGTATTTTAGGCATAACTTTCTATACAAGACTAGGATTAAGGTGATTCCGGTGGCATTGGAAAGAAAAGAGAAAGACCTAGAACTTTGTGTGATATAGTCAAGACCCAAAAATGTCGGCATCACCTCGTAAAATGAGCCTAATAGTCGGGTTGTCGTATTTAGCTAAAATGAAATGTACATTTTGTAATGTAGCACAAGTTTAGCCTAAGAAAGTGAGATGAGACTCAAAATGAGATATAATCTCATATTACGACATCCTTACCTTTTGGACAAGCCCGTTGCTTTTGACGATGAGGCATATTTATGCTAAGCTCGTGGTGGTAGATTAATCAATTTACTCTCTTCAAAACGATCACCCCTACCTATTCTTTTGTCCGGCATTTAAATTGTTTTTTTTAACGTGCTTATAATTTTTTGAGAAGAAGATTTGATAGTGGAGGTTATTGTAAGTTAAAATATAGTATGGATTAATAAGAGAAGGTCGCACATAGTTTGGATTATTGTTGTTAATTTCCCCTATAAAAAATATATATTAAGTTGTAGTATAACCCAAAAAATAATATATTATTATTATTTGAAAAATGATTTTTTTTTACCATCAAAAGGATACGGGATAAATCCAGATTCACTAATTTAGCAACTGACCAAACTTATGTTGCTAAATATATAACTTAGTGACTAATATTGAGACAAAAAATATAAATAGTCTCTACTTAGGAAACCAACCTAAACTAGTATCTAATTACGTCGCTATTATAGAGAATAAATAAAGCGGGTAGCGAATGTAGTATCGAATTTAAGTGTTTAGTGATAAGTAGTATATTAGTGTCATTTTAACCACGCTTTTATCTTATATTTAACTCAATTTTGTGTGCTTATGTGATTAAATAGCTCATTTCACTATCTTAATTAGAAGTTGATAGGCTTATCGCGTACCTATGCAAAAATAATTTCCCTAGACACAAGTTAATGTAGTAATAGGGGTCGAACACAAGGAAACGGGAATTACGTCGTGAATTGCTATGGGTGGATTTTTATCAAGGTCGATTACGTTTTGGGTTTGATTTGTTGGTTTGATGATTAATGAAAATTGCAATGTAAATAATATGATAAAAGATAGTCTAAAGGGTTCGGGTCACTCATGCAAAGGTAAACATATGAACATGATAAACTTGATACTAATAATCTTGTCAATTACTTAGGCTTAAAGATACCCACCTTACGGCATTAGTATCAACCATAGACCGGGTCCTAGAGAAACTCTCGTCCATGACTAGGTCGTCCTACCACACATGCTTAGTCTAATTCAATTCCGTGCCTCTCGACTTTAGAACGAATAAACAAGTTTTAATCTACGACTACGGCCGATAATCAAAGATTAAGCATAACAAAGCAAGCATGTGATGGAAGCAATTGATCAATATTATTATGAACTTTATTTAATCATATTATATGTTTGATTTTGCATGGGTCCCCTAACTTTTAGACTTGAGAATTTAGCTACTCATACTTAAGTGTAAAATGCAAACTAAATTATAAGAAATATTAAACATGGTTATATGAATTATACTAATTAGGTGATATAACATACAAAAAGAACAAAGCTAAGTAGATATGAAATATTCGACTATAATAACTATGTGATAACTAGAGTAATAATGAAAATTGTAAACTTGTAATAAGAAATACCTTATAAAGGAAGACTTGCATAGGAGAACAAACAACTAATAACCAAAAGATTGAATATCAAATGCTTGAGAATCTCTTGAAATACAAAGTGTTGAAAGATTAACTAAGGAATGCTTAAACAACTTAAACTTGAAATAAAAACTAATGAGAGAAAACTTATAATGCTTGAGGCTTAATGTAGTAAACTTGGACGTAAAAATGGGATGCCCAAAACCTAGGAATACCTCTCCTATTTATAGGAGAGGAGGGGAAAAACGTAAGAGCCAACGAGCATGCAACCCCGATCGGGGTTAGGCGGCCCCGATCGGGGTCATATGATCCTCGGTATTTTGCCTTAACT
The DNA here is from genome assembly GCF_048544455.1 of Silene latifolia. Classification (NCBI taxonomy): domain Eukaryota; kingdom Viridiplantae; phylum Streptophyta; class Magnoliopsida; order Caryophyllales; family Caryophyllaceae; genus Silene; species Silene latifolia. Next base: position 67,574,827 of record NC_133537.1, on the reverse strand, counting down.
CTCCTCTTAATTGCTAAGGTATCCAATGTTGGTGATTAAATGTGCGATTAATCACCCGGTTAATGTTCTAAATTCCTAGCATCCTAAGCTCTATTGGCATCCAATGCTTGCAACCTTGATATGGACTTTCATTTTGGGCTTGACTTTGCATTTGGCTTCATTTGTAATTCCTTACTTCAATCCACTAATCTTCATGCAAAACCCAAGAAATCTTCACACACTTAGTCCAATATTTGGCCTTGTTTAGCTTAGTGAACTTGGTGTACAAAATCATAGGAAAAAGCCTCTAAATGCTTAGATTCCTACAAAACCATAACAAACACAACAATACACCTAGAACACAAAATTAGCTCAAAAATATACTAATTAAAGTATGATAATCAATAGAAACCGAGCTAAAATTAGGGGTAAAAGTATATATAAAATGAACATATCAAACTCCCCCAAGCTAAATCCTTGCTTGTCCCCAAGCAAGAAACCAAATCCCATCAATTGCTATATATCCTAAACAAGCTAAGCATAATGATTTAAAAACCCGAAACAACATGGGGAAGGAATAAAGCAAGACATGGATGATATTTACACGACGGCGTAGCATAGAAAACTTTGAATGAACCTTTAAGCTCTTGCATGATCTTTCGATTTATGGACTCTCACGGGACACTCAAACTCTTTTATATGTGAAAGGACAATTTTTGTGAATGAACACTCAACTATCCTCAACTTATAACAATGTGCCCGCAATCTAATATAGTAAACATGTCAAAACTAGCAAGCAAAGTCAATCAAATGTAAGCATGATAAAGAAGCCAAATGGGTAGGAAGAAGGTAAATAAACATGGGTGAAAAGGGGGAACAAAAGAATTATGGTAATGTGGAGCTAAGTCAAGCTAGCAACTACCAAAATGCAAGGATGCTCAATCCCAATTCTAACCCAATTTTTCAATTCAAACCATAAGAAATTTCTCCAAAATATGATGAATAATGCTTGAGAATTTCTCATATCTTTTCTTCTTCTCTTTTTTCCCTTTTCTCTTTTTTTCAATGCATAGTTCTTTTTTTTTCATGCTTTTTCTCATTCATTTGTTTTTTTTCTTTCTTCATTTTTTTCATTTTCTTTCATTTTCCAATTTTTTCAATTTTTCTCATTTCTCTTTTTTTTCCTTTTTTTTTTGAGCATTAAGACCAAGCTCACATGACTTCAAACAACCAAATATATCCCAATGAGCACCCAAACACTATCCAACTAAGCTACTAGCTCAACAAGGGTAGGCAATTTCAATGATGTAGCTAAGGATAAATTTTGTGAAGGGGTCAAAAAGGCTAAAATATCATGTGAATGGCTCCAAAATGCTAAAACAAATGAATGCATGCTTACCAAGAAATGACATGAAGACCATACTTGTGCGTTTTGATGTAACACACATTATAAGGAGACACCTACACTCACCTAAGTGAGACCAAATAAAGATGAAATGGCCTTAAAGGAGGTTCTACCTTACCATTTTGTAACTTGCCATAAGTCAAGATCAAGCCTATTCGGTTCATTCTTCATCTCCTACCTACTATGTCAAGACATCCCCATGTAGCTAATATCCCATCATTAAAGAATAAATCATTAGCAACAAGCTATTGTTAGGATAAGCAAAGAGGAAAGTAGGCAACAAGCAAGCACAAAGCAAAAATTTCTCTCAAAAATTTTCAAATTTCCTACACTACATGCAAACTACACTATATGCAAATGCAATCCCCCCCCCCAAGCTAAACATCACATTGTCCTCAATGTGCCAACTATCCAAATCACCCAATCAAACCATAAAAATGGCTCAAAGCACAAAACAGGAAGGACTAGAGATAATGTTTAATGGGTTGCAAGATCTAAACTAATATGCAAAGCAATTAAAAACTTACTCAACTTGCTAGCCCCCCCCAAGCTAGCATGAATTCGGGGGATTTCTTCATTGATCAACTAAGAAAAGGGCCAAAAATTGAACCCCTTCCTCCCTTTCTTCTTCTTCTTCTTTCCACTACCACTTGATTCTCCTTGTTGGCCACTTCTACTTGAGTCATCCCCTTGAAGAGGAGTGACATACTCACCAATATCTTGGCCACTACCAAGACCATCACCATAACTACTAATCCCACCATAGCCACCATAGCCTCCATATCCTCCATAGCATGCCTCAACCCCATAATCCGAACCACAAAAATCTGGGCCGGGTTCATATTGAGCAAATGTACCTGCATCATTGTGAGGAGGGGAAGGGGGAATAGGAGATGGAGGAAGAAATCCACCCGGAGGATAAGTATAAAATGAAGGGTGTGGCCCCTCGGGTCGGATAACTCCTTGCCTAGCAAAATGATCATAAATAGGATGTAATGCAAGTCGTTGGTCATCACGAATTTGATTAACACCTAAGTTCATTTCTCGCATCATGTTCATCATTTCTATGCTAGATGGTGACTCAATGCTAGAGGTGGAATGACGTGCTTGGGAGGATTGACCTCCCACACGTCTCGCAACGGTGGTAGTTGACTCACCTCTAAGGGCTAAATGGTAGGTCGGTCTAACAAAGGGGTCACTTCCACTACGAGGCCTAGTATGAACCAAAGCCTTTATTTCTTTCTTTTCCTCGGGTAGACGAATGGAGTCTTGTCTACCTATCTTCCAAATCATGTTGGGATGAGCATCTTTAAACCAATTACAAGAAAGAAAGTACTCATAATCAAGACCAACTCCCCTAGACCTAGACTCAAGCAATGATCTCAAACCGGTAGTCTCTTGGTTGAACATACACAAATGGTGAGCAATTTTAGTGACCAAACCACCTAAGACAATGCAACTATTCTTGGGATTAGTTTGTTTGGTCAAGTGGACCGCAAAGTGGTAGGGGATATTAATTCCCCACTTCTCATCACCATTAACATTTAAGAAAGCACCCAAGATTTCTAACTCAATCTTCCTCACCGAGTGAGGTTCATTTCTACCAAAAAAGGTCCATCCCATAAACCTTTGCCAAATCCTTATGTCGGGATAATGAATAAATTGATGTGGTGTATGATCAAAACCCGGAAAAGGCAAGTGAGAAATGGCTTCCCAAGTTAAAATGGGGTTATAATCATCGGGTGACTCGGTTGGCAACTTGTGAGGCAAATCAAAGATAGCGGCGAAATCCGCTAAGTCCATCTTATGATCTTCATTAAATAAACGAAAGGTAACAAAGAGAATGAAACCGGGTCTCTTAGACCTATGGAACTCGAAAGAGCTCAAGAACTCAAGGGTGAGTTCGGGGAAGGTCTTATAATTCATGGTATAACAAGATTTCATGCCAAGATTTTTAAACAAAGCTTTAACATTTTTCTCTATTCCAATGTTGTTTAAAGATGCTTGGTTAATGAATTTCGTTGGTTCCATACCTTTGCTTTTCAAAATAACCCAATTGTTGTATTGAGCTAGTGAATTGAAGATCACATTTGGATATTCCGGGTCATGCCATTGTGGGACTTCCTCCATGTGGACATCCGCTGCTGCATTTGAAGGCTCCGCCTCACCTCTCCTTCTCTTAGAAGCACCTTGTGAAGGAGCTTTTCTTGGTGCCATATTTCTGAAATTTTAAGACAAAATTCATCTTAAGGCAAACCAAAATTCATCCTAATAGGCATAATAGTATGAATTAGTGAACTAATTCACACTACAAACATGTAATAACCATTCTACAACCAATTTCTAGTACTAAAAATCACAAAATCGAATTCCCCCAAATTGATTTAGGGTTTGCATAATCCAATTAATTGATTGTAATAGATGAATTTAAAGAGAAAAGAGAAGAGATCTTACCAAGTTGATGTTAATGGTTGAACAAAGCTTGCAAATCAATGAAGAAAATGAAGTTTCCTTGTGATTTTAGGTAGAAAAGCAAAGAAAATAATGGAGATGGGAAAGGAAGGGTACCGTCGGGTTTGAAGTGAATGATAGAAAAGCTTTTTTTTTTACTTACCCGTCATATAACGCAAAGAAGCTACAGTACCACGACCCCGATCGGGGTTAGGCGGCCCCGATCGGGGTTGACCACTTGTCCGCGTTGACTTCCTCGTATAAGGGGGGGGGGGGGTGACTTGTTTTTCCTTTTTTTCGAAAACCACGTCCCCGAATGGGGTTTTTGCATGGGGTTGCGTGTCAAGTGCACTCCATTTTCTCCTTTCTTTATTTTCACCTAAAAATCACAAAAGAAAAATCGTTAAGTTGAGTATTTTATTACTAATCTACGAAAAACAATTAAATTGCAGAAAATTAAAAACAAAAATAAATAAAAGCAATAAAAAGCTTGGGTTGCCTCCCAAGAAGCGCTGGTTTAACGTCCCGCACGACGAAAAAGCTTGAGTCGGTTTAAACTTTCTTTGGTAGAGGTTGAACGGTCATTTCCTCTATCACACCAACGATCACATTCTCATGGTAGAGCTTCAAACGATGACCGTTTGCTTTGAATTTTTCGCCCTTGGTGGTCATCACTTCAACGGAACCGAACTTGTTGACATTTGTGACGGTATATGGACCGGACCACCGTGATCGTAATTTTCCCGGAAATAGCTTGTATCGGGAATTGAATAACAAGACCTTATCACCAATTTGAAACTCCTTGTTCAAGATCTTCTTATCATGCCATCTCTTTGTTCTCTCCTTGTAGAGACGGGAGCTCTCATAAGCTTGCAAACGGAATTCATCGAGTTCATTGAGTTGCAACAACCGCTTCTCTCCACTCAATTTCGGGTCCATGTTAAGCTCCTTAATTGCCCAAAAAGCCTTTTGTTCCATCTCAACGGGAAGATGGCACGCCTTTCCATAGACCAACCTATATGGTGAGGTACCAATAGGTGTCTTAAACGCGGTGCGGTAGGCCCATAAGGTATCATCGAGCTTCATACTCCAATCCTTTCGTGATTTGGCAACAACCTTCTCAAGTATGGACTTGATCTCACGGTTGGAAACCTCTACTTGGCCACTAGTTTGTGGATGATAAGCCAAGCCTCTTCTATGGTAGACTCCATATTTCTCCAACAAAGCATCAAGTTGTTTCTCACCGAAATGAGTACCACGATCACTAATGATTGCTCTTGGAACACCGAACCTCGGGAATATGATCTTCTTGAACAATTTAATCACGTTGCGAGCATCATTGGTAGGAGTAGCAATTGCCTCTACCCATTTAGAGACATAATCAACGGCAACCAAAATATACCGATTCCCTTTTGAAGAAGGAAACGGTCCTTGATAATCTATGCCCCAAACATCGAACACCTCTACTTCTAAAATTCCATTGAGAGGCATCTCGTGTCTTCTTGATATGGAACCCGTCCTTTGGCAAGCATCACAAGCCATCACGAAATTTTTGGCATCTTGGAACATGGTTGGCCAATTGAAGCCGGATTGCAACACCTTTGCAACGGTCTTGGATGGTCCATGATGACCACCATAAGGAGAAGAATGGCATCCTTCTAGCACCCCTTTCACATCCCATTGTGGGATACATCTCCGGAATAGCCCATCGGAGCAATGTTTGAACAAGTGTGGATCATCCCATAGGAAGAACTTGGCATCATGTAAGAACTTCTTCCTTTGTTGATATGAAAGGTTGGGTGGCAATTCTCTTCCAACTAGGTAGTTGGCTATGTCGGCATACCAAGGAGTATTGGCTTCCAACATCATTAGAACATCGTCGGCGAAGGAATCATCAATAGGTAATTCAATACCTCCATCTTTGAACTTCAAACGGGATAAGTGATCGGCCACAACATTTTCGGCCCCCTTCTTGTCTTTAATCTCAAGATCAAATTCTTGCAAAAGCAAGATCCATCTTATCAACCTTGGCTTAGCTTCTTATTTGGCTAGGAGATGCTTCAATGTGGTATGATCGGTATGAACAATGACTTTGGAACCAATCAAGTAAGAGCGGAATTTGTCTAAGGCATAGACAATGGCAAGTAGCTCTTTCTCCGTCGTGGCATAATTCATTTGAGCCGTATCTAATGTTTTGCTAGCATAGTAGATAGCATGGAGAACCTTGTCCTTTCTTTGTCCTAGCACGGCACCTACCGCATAGTCACTTCCATCACACATGAGCTCGAATGGCAAGTTCCAATCCGGTGATTGGATGATAGGTGCGGAAATCAAAGCCTTCTTGATCCTATTAAAAGACTCAAGACAATCGTTAGTAAACACAAAGGGAGCATCTTTTAAAAGAAGCTCCGTAAGGGGTTTGGCAATCTTAGAAAAATCTTTAATAAAACGGCGGTAGAAACCCGCATGGCCTAGGAAACTCCTTACACTCTTCACATTTACCGGTGGGGGTAGTTGCTCAATAACTTGGACCTTAGCACGGTCCACTTCAATTCCTCTCTCCGAAACAATATGACCAAGCACCACTCCTTCATTTACCATGAAGTGGCACTTTTCCCAATTCAACACCAAATCAACTTCTTCACAACGCTTCAAAACTTTGGACAAGTTAGTCAAACAAGCATCAAAAGAAGAACCATAGACACTAAAATCATCCATAAACACCTCCATGATAGACTCAATGTAGTTGGAAAAGATGCTTATCATGCAACGTTGGAAGGTGGCGGGGACATTACAAAGACCAAAAGGCATTCTACGGTAGGCAAATGTACCATAGGGACATGTAAATGTGGTCTTCTCTTGGTCATCCGGGTGAATGGGTATTTGAAAGAACCCGGAATAGCCATCTAGGTAGCAAAAGTATTTGTGACATGCCAACCTTTCCAACATTTGGTCAATAAAAGGTAATGGGTAGTGGTCTTTCTTGGTGGCTAGATTTAGCCTCCTATAGTCAATGCACATTCTCCAACCCGTCACAATTCTAGTTGGAATTAACTCATTTTTATCATTTTTGACTACGGTGGTTCCTCCTTTCTTAGAAACCACTTGGACCGGACTCACCCATTTAGAATCGGAAATCGCATAGATAATTCCCACATCTAACAATTTAAGCACTTCCTTTTTGACCACTTCTTGCATGTTAGGATTTAGTCGTCTTTGACCTTGGACACATGGTTTATGATCTTCCTCAAGATTGATTCGGTGCATGCAAAATTCGGGACTTATGCCTTTTAAATCGTCAAGTTTATAACCAATGGCTTTCTTGTGAGACCTCAAGACATGAAGCAATTTAGCCAATTGACTCTCATTTAATTTAGCACTAACGATTACCGGACACATCCCCTCATTATCAAGAAAAGCATACCTCAAATTGGAAGGAAGGGGCTTAAGCTCGGGTTTTTGTACCTCAACATCTTGCGGTGTAGCAACCAAGCCTATAAAGTGTGAGCTCTCCTCCAATGATAGCTCCTCTCCATCCAATTCTTGTTCTAAAGCATCAATCTCCTCATTTCCAATCTCATCATCACCTGCAAATGATTCTAAAAGCAAGAGTGCCTCCAAGGGATCTTTAGACAAAGATCGAGGTGTAGAGTCTTCTATAACAATGTCAACAACATCCAAAATGTCAATAGAATAACAAGACTCTTCTACCATATGACTCTTCATGGCACTATTCAAATTATACGTGACCTTATCGTCACCCACTTCCAATGTAATTTTACCGTTCTTGACATCAATCAACGCACCCGCGGTGTGTAAAAATGGTCTTCCCAAAATGATTGGGATTTGGGCATCTTCGGCCATGTCAAGAACAATAAAATCAACCGGAATGAAAAACTTACCAACCTTAACGGGAACATCCTCCAAAACTCCCAAAGGGCGTTTTATAGAACGGTCCGCCATTTGCAATGTGACACTAGTGCATTTTAAGACTCCCATATTAAGCTTAGCATAAATAGAGTAAGGTATTACACTCACACTAGCACCTAAATCGCATAAAGCTTTATCAATTTGGTAGGTGCCAATTGTTCATGGAATAGAAAAGCTACCGGGATCTTTTAACTTAGGAGGGGACTTGTTTTGCAAAAGAGCACTCACCTCGGCGGTAAGAGCTATTGTTTCAACCTCATCAAAAGTCCTCTTCTTAGTTAAAATATCTTTCATGAACTTAGTGTAAGATGGAATTTGAGTGATTAATTCGGTAAAAGGAACGGTTACCTGTAAATTCTTCACAACTTCCATGAATTTACCGAATTGGGAATTCTTTTGATGCTTTGCCAACCTATGGGGAAATGGCACCTTGACTTTTTCCGGAATCTTTGCTTCAACATATTTCTTTGGAGGAGCATCCTCCACTTCCTTGTCTTTCTCAACAACAACAAGTGGGTCATCCACTTTCTTTGGAATTTCTTCAATTGTCTTATCATTTGGAGAGACCTCCAACTCAACAAGTACCTCCTCATCATCTTTGGGCATGGATGGCCCATCATATTTCGTACCACTTCTTAAGGAGATAGCATTAAGGGTAGCATGTGGTTGCTCACCTTGAGGGGGTAGTTGACCCGATTTCCTTGAAGAGCTAGATGAGGCCAATTGAGCCATTTGTTGCTCCAACATTTTGATTGCGGCATTTTGAGCTTGCTCATTCTTTTGGATTTGAGCCAACAATTCCTTTTGCATACGGATTATCAAGCCCTCAAGCTTACCTCCCTCTTGGTTATTTTGTTGGGCATTTTGTGGTGGAGGTTGAGTTTGTTGGAAATTGTTTTGTGGGGGCCTTTGTTGATTTTGATACCCCGGTGGAGGGATATATTTTTGTTGTTGAGGGACATAGTCATTTTGTTGTGGTGGGGGTTGTGGTTGAGGATTTAGCACATTGTTGCTTCTATAAGACATATTCGGGTGAAATCTTGAATTTGGGTTATATGTGTTTGAGAATGTACCCGGTGGATAAGCATTTTGTGCATTTTGTCGTAAAGCTAAAAAGGCATTTACCTCTTCAATGGGAGCTTGGCAATGAGCGGCATAGTGACCCGCACCTCCGCAACCTTCACACACAACGATTTGGCTCGTTGAAGACATGGCATTGACTTGTTGAATGGAATCTCTAGCATCCCTCTCCGCCAATTGTTGTTGGAGCAAAGCAATTTGAGCTAGCAAAACAGAGTTGTTAGAGGATTCTTCTTTACCTTTAGATGGCATAACTCGGGAATTGACATATTGGGCATCATGGACCGCCATAGATTCGATCGTGGCATGAGCAAGATCGGTGTCAATTTGATCAAACCGCCCATTGTTGGCGGAATCAAGAATCCTTCGGGACTCGGCACAACATCCATTGTAGAATGTTATTGCAAGAAACCAATCATCTAGCCTATGATGTGGGCATTGTCTTTGAAGCTCTTTGTACCTCTCCCAAGCCTCATATAAGCTCTCAAGAGCTTGTTGACGGAATCCGGTAATTTGGCTCCTCAAAGTTTGAGTTTTCTCCGGTGGAAAAAACTTTTGGTAAAAAGCAAGAGCCAATGTCTCCTAATTGGTGATTCCCATGGCGGTGCGGTTAAGGCTATTGATCCAAAGCTTGGCCTTGTCCTTCAAAGAGAAAGGGAAAAGTATTTCCCTTATTTGGGCTTGGGTGACGCCCGTTTGACGGATCATGGAGCAATAGTCACAAAAGTTTTGCACATGCAAATTGGGATCCTCCAAAGGACTTCCTCCAAATTGCTTTCTCTCCACAAGGCTAATGAAAGCCGGTTTGATCTCGAAGTCCGGCGCGGTGATTTGAGTGGTTGTGATTCCGGCCGGAAGCATGGCCGCGGTGGGCTTTGAGTGATCGGAAAGTTTCACCATCTTTTTGGTAGTAGATGGTGATGGTGGTGGAGATGATGAACTTGAAACCTCCTCTTCTTCAAGGGTTTCTAGATCGTCTAAGTAAGACTTTCTAGCACTTTCAACTTGTACGGGTGAGGTGGATTCTTTCTTTCCCTCCAAAAACGTCGTCTTCTCCTAAATGTTTTCTCGGGATCGGAATCCGGTGAAAGCAATTCTCCACTACGAGAGGACCTGGGCATAAGACAACAATTTCTAGAGAAGTGATAAGTAACGGTCTTAAGGAACAAGTGTTCCCCAAGACAAAGGAAAACAAGATAAAAATCGACAATTCAAAAAGCAATAAAACCGTTTCTCCGGCAACGGCGCCAAAATTTGATAGGCTTATCGCGTACCTATGCAAAAATAATTTCCCTAGACACAAGTTAATGTAGTAATAGGGGTCGAACACAAGGAAACGGGAATTACGTCGTGAATTGCTATGGGTGGATTTTTATCAAGGTCGATTACGTTTTGGGTTTGATTTGTTGGTTTGATGATTAATGAAAATTGCAATGTAAATAATATGATAAAAGATAGTCTAAAGGGTTCGGGTCACTCATGCAAAGGTAAACATATGAACATGATAAACTTGATACTAATAATCTTGTCAATTATTTAGGCTTAAAGATACCCACCTTACGGCATTAGTATCAACCATAGACCGGGTCCTAGAGAAACTCTCGTCCATGACTAGGTTGTCCTACCACACATGCTTAGTCTAATTCAATTCCGTGCCTCTCGACTTTAGAACGAATAAACAAGTTTTAATCTACGACTACGGCCGATAATCAAAGATTAAGCATAACAAAGCAAGCATGTGATGGAAGCAATTGATCAATATTATTATGAACTTTATTTAATCAAATTATATGTTTGATTTTGCATGGCTCCCCTAACCTTTAGACTAGAGAATTTAGCTACTCATACTTAAGTGTAAAATGCAAACTAAATTATAAGAAATATTAAACATGGTTATATGAATTATACTAATTAGGTGATATAACATACAAAAAGAACAAAGCTAAGTAGATATGAAATATTCGACTATAATAAATATGTGATAACTAGAGTAATGATGAAAATTGTAAACTTGTAATAAGAAATACCTTATAAAGGAAGACTTGCATAGGAGAACAAACAACTAATAACCAAAAGATTGAATATCAAATGCTTGAGAATCTCTTGAAATACAAAGTGTTGAAAGATTAACTAAGGAATGCTTAAACAACTTAAACTTGAAATGAAAACTAATGAGAGAAAACTTATAATGCTTGAGGCTTAATGTAGTAAACTTGGACGTAAAAATGGGATGCCCAAAACCTAGGAATACCTCTCCTATTTGTAGGAGAGGAGGGGAAAAACGTAAGAGCCAACGAGCATGTAACCCCGATCGGGGTTAGGCGGCCCCGATAGGGGTCATATGATCCTCGGTATTTTGCCTTTACTCTCCTCTTAATTGCTAAGGTATCCAATGTTGGTGATTAAATGTGCGATTAATCACCCGGTTAATGTTCTAAATTCCTAGCATCCTAAGCTCTATTGGCATCCAATGCTTGCAACCTTGATATGGACCTTTATTTTGGGCTTGACTTTGCATTTGGCTTCATTTGTAATTCCTTACTTCAATCCACTAATCTTCATGCAAAACCCAAGAAATCTTCACACACTTAGTCCAATATTTGGCCTTGTTTAGCTTAGTGAACTTGGTGTACAAAATCATAGGAAAAAGCCTCTAAATGCTTAGATTCCTACAAAACCATAACAAACACAACAATACACCTAGAACACAAAATTAGCTCAAAAATATACTAATTAAAGTATGATAATCAATAGAAACCGAGCTAAAATTAGGGGTAAAATTATATATAAAATGAACATATCAGAAGTTATTAGTTTATTATATTAATTGAGAATAATCCTTATATTTCATAGATTCGGTACTACTCTTGTTAGTTTGGTTTTCGGGGAAGTGGTGATTGACCCCCATAACTTTGTGCAATTGTGAAATTAACCCCATAACTTTCAATTGGAGTAATTTAGCCCCATAACTAATATAATAAGTGAAATTAAGCCCTTTTATCAAAATATCATGAAATATTCAATTTATCTTATCAAAAGAAGGCAATTTTACCCTTTTATTATATTTTTTATATTTTTTTATCATGAAAATCTTTTATTCCGACTTCTGATTTTAACACAGCTGCCTAACAATTTTTTTTGCAAAATGAAATTGTGTTAGAAAATTGTAATTTTTTTTTGAAAAATATGTACTTTATATATAAATTGTTTGATTTTGGTAAAGTACTTTTCCTTTTTTTATCTAATTTATGCTTTTTTTTATTAATTTTTTGTAAACTTTTATTTTGCATTTTTCATAAAAACATAACCATTTGTATTTTTATAATACGATAAATTGAATTTCTCGTGAGATTTTGATAAAGGGACTTAATTTCACTTATTATGTTAGTTATGGAGCTAAATTACTTCAATTGAAAGTTATGGGGATTAATCTCACAATTGCACAAAGTTATGGGGGTCAATCACCACTTCCGCGGTTTTATTTTGTAAGATCCGGCTCGTGAATAAAGGAAAATCAAGTGAAACGAGACGAGATTGAGACAGAGCAAATATGAAAAATTAAGCAAAATAAAGCAAAGTCAAGGTCAATTATTTGACCTCAGCCTCTTGTCCTCACATACATGTCTCCCTTTTTTTTTTTTCTCTTTTAATTAGATAAGAAAACTAGGTTGATCCTCTAGGGTAGGACCAACCTATCTCATCCTTTTGAATGAGGGAGGTAAGTTGAAGCCACCGGCTATCAAACCACCTCGAAAGAGTTGGACATGAATGTCCAATAGAAACCATGAAGTCAGCAACCTTGTTGGCTTCACGAATGCAATGTTTAATTATCACTTCATCGAAAAAATGAAGGTCTAATTTCACATCCTTGATAATACTAGAAATTTCCCAAGGAATTTGCCAAGTACCTCGAATAGAGTTAATAACACATAAATTATCACCCTCCACCATTAACTTTGAGATTCCTAAGTATTTAGCTGCTAAAATACCTTCTTTTAAAGCGAGAGCTTCCACAACAAGGATACTATTGGATCCGCACTTTTTTGCTCCCAACAAAACGACTTTACCATTGTGATTTCTTATAGAATATCCTAAGGCAGCTTTATTATCTTCTATTCTCGATCCGTCAAAATTTAGCTTTAGGAAACCGTTTCTAGGTTTTTCTCACCAAATTTCTTCCTTACAAGAGTTATTTCTAGCTGACTCTTCTATCTCGGGATTATTGAGAACCTTAAATCTAGTCACATTCTAGGTCTTAGTGATATTATTACATAAAGTAATAAGTTTGCTGATACTTAAATTAACATTATTAAAGATAATATCATTTCTATGAAACCATGCATTCCACCAAATAAAAATAATCTTAATGAAATCATCTTTTGGAATTAAATCTTTGAGATAATTAAGTTTCGTTAGAAAACTTTGGCTTATAATATTATCATAATTTGACAAAAACTCGTTGAAAAAAAATAATGTTTAGGTCTTGGATGACTGACCCAATCAACGGACATTCGTAAAAGAAATGATCTTTGTTTTCAATAGGATTATTGCACAGAACACAATGAGGTGGGACATCAATATTACTCTTGAGAACTCTAGTTTTCGTTGGAAGGCCGTCAACACATGCTTTCCAAAGAAAAAATTTCAATTTTGGAGGAATATTCAATTTCCAAATCCACTGAAATTCACATTTGTCAAGAGCTTGATCGAACAAACCTTGCGCTAACCAAGTTGCTGTTTTGGTAGAGAAAATTCCATCTACGGACAGCCCCCAAATGAGGGTATCTAGAATATCATTATGTGGCAGTGGAATGTTAGTAATCTGACTAACAATATCGTTATTCACTAAACTGGATAATTTACAAACATCCCATTGTTTGTCTGAGGTTATGAAATCTTTAACCAAAAGATTAGGATTACGGTTACTATCATCATCAACCATACTGCTTGTAAGTGGATGTGAAAAAACCCAATTATCAGACCAAAACTTAATGTTGCTACCATTACCTACCTGCCATCTCAGTCCTTTTCTAAATAAAGTCCGAAGACTCATAAGTTTACGCCATTGCCAAGAAGAGACTGAATTAGGCTTATGATCAAAGTGTGAACAATTTTTCAAGTATTTTTTAGTTACCACTTTGACCCATATACTTTCCTTGTCCATAAGAATTTTCCATAAAAGTTTCATTTGAAGAGATTTATTAGCTGCTTCAGAAGATTTAATTCCTAAACCACCAACCGGTTTTGGTAAACAAACTTTATGCCAACCAATCAAATTAGGAGAACGCTGGGAAGGATTCTTATTCCAAAGAAAGTCTCTATTAATTTTATCTAATCTATTATGGATCGATGAAGGAAGGAGGAACCTTTGCATCTGAAAAGTTCCCTTCGCGGCTAAATTAGCATTGACAAGAACTAGTCTACCTGCTTGGGATAAAGAATTCGCTTTCCATTTCGATAATTGAGTGCAAGAAGATTGAATAATGTTCTCGAAAGTATTTTTAGTCACTCTGCTATCAATTATAGGACATCCTAAATACTTACCCAAATGAGCTTCCTCGTTCATATGAAGAATGCCTCTAAAGGATTCACGAAGAGAACGCTCAATATTTCTAGTGCATTGAAAAGTGGATTTGTCAAAATTAACAAATTGTCCGGATATCGTGCAAAATTTATCTAAAATAGACTTTAATAGTTCTACAACTCTGGTTAGAGGCTTTAGCGAAAATGATAGTGTCATCCGCAAAAGTGAGAAAAGGAATTTTCTCCATAATCCATGAAATCCACTTAGCATTAAAACCCATTTGCTTAAAAGTTTCCTCGATAAAATTCCATTCTAATCTATCGTATGCTTTCTCCATATCAAGTTTGATTGCAATTCAAACTCCTTTGCCTTTTTTACATTTAAACGAGTTAAAAATCTCGTATGCTAAAAGAATATTATCTTGAATGAAGTGATTAGGTGTAAAAGCACCTTGAAACGTGTGTATAATCTTATGCAAGACACTTCGAAGACGATTAGCCAAGATTTTTGCAATAATTTTATAAATTGTTGAACAAAGACTAATTGGGCGAAAATGGTTTGCTGTTTGAGGATTTTCAATTTTAGGAATCAATGTTATGAAAGTATGATTCATTTCTTTTAGTAATTTCTCCGAATGGAAAAATGCTAAAACTGCTTTAGTGACAGAATTTCCTACAATATCCCAGTATTTTTGAAAAAACTCTGCAGGAAATCCACCGGGACCTGGGCATTTATCTGCGGCTAAACTAAACACACTTTGTTTAACCTCTTCCCTACTAATATCACCTGTAAGAAATCTGTTATCTTCATCTGTAATTAAGCCACTAATAGACTTAAAATCCTCATTCCTGTCGAAATTACAAAGTTGATTTTTTGTAAACCTACACTACTACAAATCCAGGCAACTACAACGCCCCTTTAACAACGATTATTCACGAAAATCACAATAGACGTTGTAGAATGTATGGCGCGAATTTTACTAAAATCAATTACAACGGGTATGGTTATAAAAACCGTTGTTATTAGTTTTAACAACGGGTCACACATGCACAACCGTTGTTAATAATTTGGCGCAAAATTGGCGCAAAGTTAGTGAAAAGTAATCACAACGGTTATTTTTGAAACCCGTTGTTAAAACTTATTTAACAACGGGTGTTTTTTACAACCGTTGTTAAAACATATTTCACAACGGTTGTTGTTTAATAACCGTTGTCAATACCTTCCATACTATAAACCACACAAACAGAAGTCTTCTGCAGCCACAAAACACAACCCTTAATACACAAACACAAACACAGCAGACAAACAAACACAAAACACATACACACTCTCTTTCTCTCTTTCTCTATTTCTCTCTTTCTCATCGTCGCTTTATCTTCTCGCCGTCACTGTGATTTCATCGTCTATTACGTTCTGTATTTATCAGGTAAATCTCGCCGTCACTGTTAGTTTCATCGTCATTATTTTCTTTTTCTATTTATTTCTTTTGCATGTATGTGTTTTTATCGACCATTATGTTATTTGTTTAAGTATTGTTCGCATAATTAGTTACTAAAACAATGAAGAAGCAAGATGAAGAAGTAAGATAAACATAATTAATATATATATATATATATATTTATAAATACATAAATTAAAAAAAAATTACATATGTAAAAATGCAATTCTTATATTTTCATGGAGGATTTTATTGTGCTCTATCGTATCCGTCCTCTCCTCCTTGGCTATTTGGAGGTTCCGTTCAGCCAGCTTGCTATATCGTCATATAGCCGCAATCGCCTTCCGCTCCGTCAAGCCATTTTCTTTGGCGTGCTTCAGTGCGGATCGAGCTTCCGCAAGGTAGCTCCTGAAACTTTCCTCAATATGGAGGAACCGGCGGATGAAGTTGTTGTTGTTCTCGATCATGGTAAGAGTCTTTAGGATGAAATCATTCATTTTCTTAGAGTTTTTGAGTTTGATTTGAAAGATTAAGTAGAGTTTGTTTTAACAGTTAGAGTTTGGAGATGAATATATGAGATAATGGAAATGTTAGTTGAGATATGCAATGTATTTATACTAAGCAATGTGTGGGTTGAGTTAATTGCTTTTTAATTAATATATATGTTAGGAAGTTGTGCCATAATAATCATCATCATATCTCTCAATAATGCTGCTTCAAATCCTATTACTAACCCTTCTCATTCCATATTATCCGTTCATATGTACAGTGATGTCAGTAATAATGCATGCATCGGAATTCTAACAGGCCGTAATTATGCATGCATCTAGTAATATTTAATTTAATTTTTTTTTATTTTTTAAGAACAAACAACAACGGTTATTGATAAACAACCCGTTGTCTTTAGTTATAACAACGGTTTTGTATATTACAACCCGTTGTTATAACTGTCCCCCCAAAATTGAGTCACACTTTCCACAACGGGTTTTTATACATAAAACCGTTGTTAATAGTTTTAACAACGGTTTCGTTAAGTAAACCAACCGTTGTTAAAACCTTCTACAACGGACGCTTTAACAACGTCCGCTTTTTTATATAACAACGGTTTTTGACCGTTGTTATAGCCTGTATCTGTAGTAGTGCTAAGTTTAAACTCGTCAGAAATTTCTTGTTTAATAAGTTCTTGATGAGTAATACAAGCACCATTCTTATTAACAAACTGCTTAATTCCATTTCTACTACGTCTAATCGTGGCATAACTTTGAAAAAACTTGGTATTGTTATCTCCAAAATTCGCTTTGGTTATACGAGATTTTTGTTGCCAATAGACACGTTTATAGTCAAGAAGTGCATCACGCTTTTTCAGCCATCTCAAGTGTGCGTTTTCTAAATGGGCAATATGAGAAGAGCCTAGTTGTTTTTGAATATTTTCTAACTTTTTTTCAGCAACTGAAAGTTGTCTAAAAATATTACCAAAAGTAAACTGATTCCATTTCTTAGCCTTTTGTTTTAAAAATTTGCATTTTTGAGAAAGACAAAACATATACGATCCTTGAAACTGATATTGCCAACAACTTTTGACCATTTTACTAAAATCATTCCGGAGAGTCCACATGAGTTCAAAACGAAAAGGAGGAGCTTTTTTATGAGAATGGTTTTGATTACGAAAATTCACTAAGATCGGACAATGGTCAGAGCTAGTGAAAGCATGGTGGACAAACTGCATATTTGGGTATATACTCAACCAGTTAGGAGAGGCTAAGGCTCTATCAAGGATTTCAAAAACATTTTCAGAACCAGTTTTCTTTTTTCTCCAAGTAAAGAAATTACCGGAAAAAGGGAGATCTATGCAATAAGTACTCCCTCCTATTCTAAATAACTGTCCCATTTGCTATTTCCGTCTATTCACATAACTGTCCCATTTACCATTTATGGACATAGTTTTTTACTTTTCTACCCTTAACTCTTTTCTTTATTTACCACTTCAACCACCCATAACCCATCATATTCAATACTTTTCATTATTTAACTCATATATTCTTACCCCTATACAATAATTTTCATTATTTTAACTATATTCCTTAATTTTCGTGCTATTGTCCAAATGGGACACTTATTCGGAATAGGAGGGAGTATTAGTTAAGAAACTATTTAATCTTAAACAACGTGCATAAGTAACCTTTGCACCACCTTCTTTTTTATTAGGACTCTTAATTTCGTTAAGGTCCCCTAATAATAAGAAAGGCAAATTAAGATTAAGGACATAATTTTGAATTTCAATCCAAAAATCTGGCTTTTCAGCCGGTTGAGCTAGAGCGCAAACAAAAATAAGGTAAAAAGTCACATTCTTCGTTAAGTCACACACTTCACAAGCAATGAATCTTTTTTACTTAAATACGACATTTAACGAAAAAGTCATGGAGATAGACTCTTTCCAAAATAACCATATACCTCCTGATAGTCCTGTACTAGGAATATAATCACAATTATTAAACCCAAAATTAGCTATCAAATAAGGTTCAGGCAAAGAAGTCGATTTAGTGTCACATATAGCTAAGATTTTAATCCCATTTGATGAGCAAAAGAAATTGAGTTCTTCGGCAAAATTCTTTCTTTTGGTGCCCCTAACATTCCAAAAGGCAATATTCATGGAAAATAAATTGGAATGAGATGATGAGAGATGTGTAAAACACCAGCCTTAACAATCAACAAGATAAACTCATAGCAATAGCAATAAATTCTAGTAGAACAGTGTGACAAATTTGCACCTAGAGGTAAGTTATCTTTGAAAACAACGCTCTCGCAGCAAAGGAACAACCAAATGGTACTACAAGTAGAATTCAACGAAATAAAACGTTGAGCCAAAACATTCCATCCGAGAGATGAAAAGGCAAAATGAACAATCTGATCGCATTGAAAAAAGACTAGAAAAGAAACATTCACTGTGGTGTTAGTTTTAGCTGATATTGACAAATAGACGTAGTTGGCAATATAAATTCCAAATACTTCTGAGAAAAAAATTCTAAATCGCAATCACAAGGGGCATCAAAAGCTTTAGTAAACTGAATCAAATTACTAACCCCGCAATGATTATAGAAAATGGGCATTTGGTACAGAAACACTAGCAAAATACAACACAAACATGAAGGTGCTACCAAACCATTTGGTTCGATTGAATTCAACAGGTCATTAAACCAAAAGGACACTTGATGAAACTCACAAAGGTAACCGAACCTGAAAAAGACTGAAAGCAAGCCGATAACACGGACTTACAATTAAAAGCAAAGAAATAAGGCTTCGGAAAGCATCTAACAAATATACTTTCAAGAAATAGATCTGAAGAATTTGTGACTGATAAAGATTCCATGTCAAACCTTTCTTCAAAGTAGGCACAAGACTGGTTTGAGCTCTCCTTGGCTAAAATGGAGAGCAACCAAGTGTCTACAAAGGAAGAAAGAGAGAGACCCGGAAAAAGGACTGAAATGGTGAAAAGGACGGTCAAAAGCAAAGGTAAAACTGGAGAAAAGCGGTTTACCCCAATAATACGAGCAGTGGAAAATATGCCGGAAAAGAGCCTAAAAGACAAATTTGTCTTCTCGGAGGGATAACTCGCCAAGCCGCTTCCGCCGCCTACTTGTGGCGACTTCCAAAAGGCCGAACAGGTGGTTAGACCGCGCGGAAAAAAGGATAAGAGCAGCCCAAAAAGATGCAGGTGACAAGACTTCCCGAAATTACGAATCTGAAAAACCCCAATATTGGCTTGAATCGGACAAAAGAAAGGCAAGATCTCTAAATCGACTTTCTCATTAGCGAGAAGCAAACAGGTTCTAGAAGGTAACGAGATCCTGTTATTCAAAGAAAAGATCTTTGAAAGTGACAAAAGATGTGCATGAATCTGAGCATTGAAACTAATAAGATTTGAGGAAATTAACAATGACGGAAGGGATAAGGAAGAAAGGTCAAAGGCTAGAGTTCCGTTTTGATTTTTGCATTTGTTTGGTTTTCTTTTGTTTGGTTTTTTCATAATTAGAGAGAAAAAAAACTCTCTCTCTCTAAAATTTCTTCTAAGTTTCTTGTATATTTCCCTCTTTAATCAAACAAATCAAACCCAATCACCACCACACCTCACTCGACCACCGTCTGCTCCTCTTCACGCTACTAGCATCAACAACCTCAACCACATCATCACCTATAATCTCTACATCAATGACGACCAACTCCAGCCCAACACCAATTCATCGACATGCACACCTGAACGATGGTACATCAGAAACACCACCGTGCAACCTCCGTTCTACCACAGCTGCAGCACCGTCTCCGACCACCCGTATTATCAAGCATACCCCATATGCGATCATGACCACCACGCAACAACTCGGAATCAAGACCCGAGTATTTCTCAACCCATTTCAGCACCAGATCTATGCTCCCTCGGCAACCCCGGCGTCAATCAAGCAGCACCTTGTCGCCATTTCACGCACTAGGGGCAGTTCTAGGATTGCGGAAATTAAAATTCCATGATTACTTCATAATTATAAAAAAGAAGTATCCAAAATATAAATAATTCAAATTACACCTTTACTCAAAGGGGCGGGGAGGTAAAAAACGGCTGCGAGTTCTCTTGCCTTGAAAACGATCTGTTATGTGATCATTATCAACTCGAGAAAAAAAATCTATTTCAATGAATGTTACCAAGCTATCATTATAGTTGATCACCCATGCTACTTCTTAGCTTGTTCTTCACGCAAGTCATAGCATAGAAAACTCGTTCCACGCTCGCGGTAGCCACCGGAAGAATCAATACTAGTTGTAGAAGTAGATAGACTAGTTGATAATAAGAATGCTTATTTGTTGAAACAATGTCTTGTAAACTTGCAAATCTTGCATCATTCCGCATATCAACAATAAAATGATCAAGTTGAAATTCAACTCTCGTTCTATCAGTAGAAGAGAAATCGTCCGGATAACACTCGGCAAGTCTAAGTAACTTTTTCTTATCAAAAGTCGCAAAAAATTGATGGGATTAAAAGAAGATATACAAATAAGTAACTCCATGTTTACCTTATCAATTCGGTCATCTAATTCTTGGAATTGCAGATCAATGATGCCGACAAATATATCGTACCGGAATCGGTGAATATTTGTAACATTTTCAAAGTAACGTCTTGATCTTTCCGGAGAAACATAACTATCATCCATTTGAGGAACCTCAATATCATTCTTGGCACAAGAAGAAGTCACACCTTCTAAAAAATGTTCCCAACCTTCTTCTATGGTCTTTAGCAATATGTCTTTAGTCAGACAAACAAATGTCATGGCATTAACGATATCTTGATCTCTTTTTTTGCAAAGCTTGACGCAATTCGTTTGTGTACCCGAATATGACAATCATCAACCGAGCCATAAAGACAAATTAAAATGACTCAAAAGAAGCCATCATCTTTTGAGCTTTTAATCGATCATCATGATGACCTGGTTTTCTAATTATAAGAAGTACTTTAGAGATGGAAGGGTACAACAACATCATGCTTAAGATTGTTCTATAGTAAGAACCCCAACGAGTATCACCCGCCCTAGGTAAAACAAGCACTTGATGTAAGTTATTCCATAAAATAAATAAGTATTACATTAATATTTAATTAAGTTATTTTATGGAAATTAAGTTGGTCCATTGTATGGTGGAATTTACCTAGAATTCTGTTTCCACTATTATCTGCCATAACCTACCACTCACAATTTAAGAAACTGTTCAGTTGAGTCTTTGATGGCAAGACTCTATATAAGGGGAACATATTTATTCTTATTAAGATTCACCAAGCCTACCTCATTAAGAAAATACACCATCTAAATTGTGAGGCTGAGGGTTTGGAAGCCATGTCAGATTTGGGACATAAGAAATTGGGTTATTCATTAGGACGGATCAATTATTTCAAGCAATGGCTGGAGGTAAGTAATCGATCTCTTTTATCGCTTCCGCATTCAGTTTATACATGTTCATTATGAGATTAGAACATGTTAATTTAGACTATAAGAATTTACAGTTGGTATCAGAGCGAATAATCGCCTCTATCTTGCTTGAATCTGAAAAATTAAATCTCCATCCTGACCTTGTTTGCTGCGAATTATGTTAAAGGGGATTTTTTGATTATTAGTTATTACTATGCTAATTTGCTTTACCACCGTCTGTTAATCCATCTTCCATTTGGTATTAAATTGTCGATAGGCCATGACCTGCTTTATTCAACAACTTGCAAGTTTGTCGAGATGTACTGCGTAACATATTTCCTATTATCAATTTTGACTTTGGTGTTTTTTTGCCATACTTTATTACTTGGTTTAGGATTTTATTTAGATGAGTACAACATTATGTCTAATGGCCTAATTTAAGATTAAAGATTGGTTAAGACTTGAGACATGTTGTAATTCTCGCCGCTGTCCATCAGCATTGTATGATTTCGACATTTTTGCTTACTTTTACTCCATATATTGTTTGATATTTGTTATCTACGGAGCTATTTTTATGCTAGTTCATACGGGATTAGACCAATTGAAGTTTATGATCATATGTTTTTTCTATATACATATATAGTTTAGTATATAGACTAAAATTTATTGTCGAGTGATTCAAAATTTTATTAGTTAGAGAGTAGCCACAACACCTCTAATTAATTGAAATTTTATTTTAGAATCACATGTGGAAACTAGACATTATTTGTGATTAGTCGTATGTAATATAATAAGACTTACCCACATGAATCTTGTTGTATGTATTTGTATGACTAATTAGGATGATATATTGAATCTTGTTTCTTAATCTACCAGCAGGAGTTAAGAGATGTATATGATTTGATAGTATTGTCATAAAGTTAAAATTTTAATGTATCTAATTGAGTAGAACTTTAGCCCACATTAGATTCATATTTGAGCATGATTTACATTGGTAAACCATGATAAAGTTTAAAGTCTCAACTTTGGTAATAAGCATGTTATTATATTGTATTTGCAGCAATTTTACCTGGGAGTTCTACTGATGTCAAATTTGACATTCTTGAATTGGATGGTGATAACTATAAGGTCTGGAAAGAGAGAATGTTGCTGCAGTTGAGATGGTTAGATATTTGGAAAGACGAACCACCTAAAGTAACTAAAGAAACCACTAAAGAAGCAATTGATCTTTATGAAAAGTGGGAGAAATCTAATCATCTCTCAATTATGTTCATAAAGACCAGAATGTGTGCTAGTATTCGTGGTTCTGTCGACCAGCATACTAAAGTGAAAGATCTAATTAAGGCCATCGATGAGCAGTTTGCAACTTCTAATAAAACTCTTGCTAGTACCTTAATAATTCAGTTTTCATCTTTGAGGCTCACTGAGACTAAAGGTGTGCGTGATTATATAATGCACATGAGGGATATTGCCGCTCAACTGAAGACTTTGGAAGTTACCATGTCTGACACCTTCCTTGTGCACTTCATTTTATGCACCCATCCTCCAAAATATGCTCCTTTTAAGATCTCTTACAACACACATAAGGATAACTGGTCAATTAATGAACTTATGGCCATGTGTGTTCAAGAGGAGGGCAGATTGTTAATGGAGGAAGGTGAAAAGGTGAACCTTACTGTTGCTTCTTCTTCAAAGAGGCAAAAAGGTCACACTAAAGATAAGGGAAGGGGAAAGACTTCAGCTGAGCCAACCATTAAGAAGGAGTCTACGTGTTTCTTCTGTAAAAAGAAGGGACACATGAAGATGGACTGCATTAAGTTTAATGCTTGGTTAAAGAAGAAAGGTAATTTTCATGCGTTTGTTTGTTATGAATCTAATATGATTAATGTTAATCATAATACATGGTGAATTGATTCTGGAACTACAATCCATGTTTCGAATACCTTGCAGGGTATGACAAACCTAAGGAAACCAGTGGGCAGTGAACTTTCAATCTATTTAGGAAACCAGATTAGTTCACATGTGGAGGTCATTGGGACATGCAGCTTAATATTAAGTAGTGGTTCTATTTTGCATTTGGAAAAGACATTTTATGTTCCGATTTTCTCTAGAAATTTGATTTCAGTATCAAGACTTGTACCTTTGGCTTTTACCTTTAATTTTTCAGACTCTGGATTCAGTATTCTCAGAAATTCAGAAATTATTGGTTATGGTATTTTGTCTGATAATTTATATCGTCTTGAACTGCAAAATAATATTACTCATAATTCTATGCATGTCAATGCCGGTTTAAAACGTTGTATTATGAATGAGAATTCTTCTATTTTGTGGCACCGGAGATTGGGACATATCTCCATTGAGAGGGTAAAAAGATTAGTAAAGCATTGAGTACTTGATACTTTAGACTTTACTGATTTTGATACTTGTGTTAGTTGCATTAAAGGTAAGCAAACTGACATGTCTAAGAAAGGTGCAAAGAGAAGTTCTAGCCTATTAGAAATCATACATACGGATATTTGTTGTCCGGACATGAACGCTAATGATCCAAAATATTTTATCACCTTTATTGATGATTACTCACGTTATATGTATCTTTACTTACTTCGTTCTAAGGATTAACCTTTTGATGCCTTTAAATTGTTTAATGCTGAAGTAGAGAACCTATGCGGTAAGCGCATTAAGATTGTGAGATCTGATAGAGGTGGTGAATACTATGGTAGATACACTGAGAACGGACATGCACCTGGTCCAGTTGCTAAATTTCTTCAAGATCATGGAATTGTTGCCCAATACACTATGCGTGGTTCTCCAGACCAGAATGGTGTAGCAGAAACAAGAAATAGGACATTAATTGAGATGGTGCGTTGTATGAGAAGTAATGTTAAACTTCCTTCATTTTTGTGGGTTGATGCTCTTAAGACGGCAGCGTATATATTAAATTGGGTTCCTTCCAAGGTTGTATCTAAGACACCTTTTGAGTTATTTAAAGGATGGAAACCGAGTTTGAGACATGTACGTATTTGGGAATGCCTGTTGGAGGTAAGAGTGCATAATCCACAAGAAAAGAAACTTGATTCAAGGACTATTAGTGGGTATTTCATTGGATATGCCGAAAAGTCTAAGGGTTATAGGTTTTATTTTCCATCTCATAGTATAATGATTGTGGAATCAAGAAATGCTAAATTTCTTGAGAATGACTTGATCAGTGGGAGTGACCTAATTCAAGACATTGTCCTAGAGAGGGATCATCATGAAGTTCCACCTTCTGATTCAAGTGACAGATTGGTTGTCATTCACAATCCTCAAGTTCAATCGGGTGTTGCACAACAAGTGATAGAAATTCCACAAAATGTCGATCAAAATATGGTAGATCATAATGAGGAAGAGGTTCACCATGAGGATGAACAAGTTCTATTAAGAAGATCTATTCGTGAAAGGAGATCAGCTATTCCTGATTACTATGAAGTATATCTACAAGAATTGGATTATAATATTGGAGCTGATAATGATCCTATGTCGTTTTCACAAGCCGTAAGTTCTACAGATTCAAACTTATGGATGAATGCTATGAAAGATGAGATGAATTCTATGGCATTTAATGGAGTTTGGGATCTCGTTGTATTGCCTGATGGTGTAAAACCTATTGGGTACAAGTGGGTCTATAAGACTAAAAGAGATTCGCTTGGCAACATCGAGAAACATAAGGCAAGACTCGTTGCTAAAGGATTCACTCAAAGGGAAGGAATTGACTACACAGAGACATTTTCTCCTTTATCAAAGAAATATTCTTTTCGAATTATCATGGCGTTAGTAGCTCATTTTGATTACGAGTTACATCAGATGGATGTGAAAACAGCATTTCTCAATGGTGATTTAGAGGAAGAGGTTTATATGAAACAACCTGAAGGATTCTTCTCTAAAGATGGTGAGCATTTGGTTTGTAAGGTAAATAAGTCCATATACGGTTTAAAACAAGCTTCCCGCCAATGGTATAAGAAATTCCATGAAGTTATTTCTTCATTCGGTTTCGAAGAAAATATAATGGATCAATGTATATATCTTAAGGTCAGTGGGAGTAAAGTTTATTTTCTAGTGTTGTACGTGGATGATATTTTGCTAGCAACCAATGATAAAGGGTTGCTACGTGAGGTGAAAAAATTTCTTTCTATGGGTGAGTCATCTTATGTCATTGGCATTAAGATCCATAGAGATCGATCTTGAGGTAATTTGGGGTTGTCTCAAGAGGCCTATATCAATAAAGTACTTAAAATATTCAGGATGAAAGATTGTTCACCAAGTGTAGTACCAATTGTGAAAGATGACCGGTTCTGCTTGGACCAGTGCCCCGGGAATGACATTGAAAGAGAACAAATGAAGCATATTCCATATGCTGCAGCTGTTGGTAGCATTATTATGTATGCTCAGGCCTATATAAGGCCCGACATTACATATGCGGTTGAAGTGTTAGGAAGATATCAGAGTAACTCAGGTCTTGATCACTGGAACGTTGCAAAGAAAGTGTTGAGATACCTTCAAAATACTAAGGATTACATGCTTATGTTTAGACAGACTGAGAATCTTGAAGTAGTAGGTTACTCCGACTCTGACTACGCAGGCTGCATAGATTTACGTAAATCCACATCAGGATATGTGTTTATGCTAGTTGATGGAGCTGTGTCATGAAGGAGTGTGAAGCAAACCTTGACGGCTACTTCTACTATGGAGGTTGAGTTCGTATCTTGTTTTGAGGCTACCTCACATGGTGTTTGGTTAAAAAGTTTCATATCTGGGCTAAGAGTTGACTCTATTTGTAGGCCTCTAAGAATGTATTGTGATAATTCAGCTGCTGTGTTTATGGCTAAGAATAATAAAAGTGGAAGTCGAAGTAAACACATCGACATAAAGTATCTAGCCATAAAGGAGCGTGTTCAAGAAAAGAAAGTGATCATTGAACACATTAGCACAAAGTTGATGATTGCAGATCCCTTGACTAAAGGCATGCCAATTAAGACTTTCAAGGATCATGTAGTAAGAATGGGACTTGGTTCCATTATGTAGTACATTCATTCAGTTTTTGTAGAAACTTTTATTAAGTTGGATGTTTTCTCATTTGGATTTATATGCGCATATTTATTAAAGTTATGTTGAGAAATATCATTTTATTTGAACCTCGAGTAAACATGGGGTTTACTCATTAAGTTAAATGTGTGTGGTGTGAGTGACTTGATATTTTGTTATACAAGGAAGATTAATTCTTGCTCTAAGGGAATTCGTCGCCATGATCCATATGTTGTGTCTCTTTTTAAATGGACCAAGTGGGAGAATGTAAGATATTCCATAAAATAAATAATTATTACATTAATATTTAATTAAGTTATTTTATGGAAATTAAGTTGGTCCATTGTATGGTAGAATTTACTCAGGATTATGTTTCCACTATTATCTCCCATAACTTACCACTCACAATTTAAGAAACTGTTCAGTTGAGTCTTTGATGGCAAGAATCTATATAAGGGGAACATATTTATTCTGATTAAGATTCACCAAGCCTACCTCATTAAGAAAATACACCATCTAAATTAATTGTAATGCTAAGGGTTTGGAAGCCAAGTCAGATTTGGGACATAAGAAATTGGGTTATTCATTAAGACAGATCAATTATTTCAAGCAATGGCTGGAGGTAAGTAATCGATATCTTTTATCGCTTTCGCATTCAGTTTTTACTTGGTCATTATGAGATTAGAACATGTTAATTTAGACTATAAGAACTTACACTTGATTCAAGCCTTGCCTGCTTTTCTTTTCATTTAATTCCAAACTTTCTAGAATCTTTTTAGCTTGACCATCTCGAAACATTTCTTTACGCTTACAAGAAACTTCCATAAGATTCAACAAAAAACCAACTTGTTCAACAAACCATGTGCAATCAACATTCTCTTTAGCAACGACAACAAGAGTCAATTGAAGTTGATGACCAAAGAAATGAACATAATAAGCGGATGGAGTGTCGTTCATAACCAAAGTTTTGAGACCATTAATTTCACCCCTCATGCATGTTACTAGCTCCATCATAACTTTGACCACGAATTCTAGACATGCTTAGTTTGTTATCCTCGATTATCTTTTTAATTGCAACTCTAAGTGATAAAGAATAAGTATCCTTCATTTTTACCACACCAACAAAGCTTTCAGCGACTCTCCCCATTTTATCAACAAAACGTAAACAAATGGCCAACTGCTCCTTATAAGACACATCACTTGATTCATCGGCTAAAATTGCAAAACAGTCATCACCAAGCTCGTCAAGAATGATTTTAGTAGTTGCCTTAGCACAAGCATGAATAAGATCTATTTTAATTTCACGACAAATCAGTTTGGAGTTTCCATGAGCATTTTTTAATACAACCTTATTGACATTCTCATCTTTTTCCGCAAGCCATTGCAAAAGTTCACGAAAATTACCTTTATTACTTGAAGTTTCTGTTGTAACGGAGGCGTCCTATTACCCAATAGTTAGTTGATTAGGGTAATAAGAACCAAATATAGCGAGTAACTGGTGAGCCGAAGTCGTATGCTCCCAAAAAAAAGTAATAAAGTCCTATTACCTTAACTATATAGTAACAATAATATGGGGGGGGGGGTGGGTTTGAGATTGATTATAACTAAGGAGCTAATAAGACAAAGCAATAAGTAATGAGATGAATTCAAATGGCTAAAAGGTCTCGAGTCAAGGTTTATCAACTACTAATTAACAATTGATCGTCGACCACTAATCCCAATTTATCCCTTGAGTATCCCGTTGTAAAACATACAAGAATTTTAAATGTTCCTTAGATAATATTACTCAGGTCGAAACGCGAGACTAAGCAACCTAATTAATGAACAAACTAATCCAGGCGTCTAGATTTAATTCATTAACAGCATGAACGAATAAAACAATCAACGAAAATAACGACCATTAACACACGCGGTTATCGGTTCGAATTATATATTTATTCCCACCTTTTCCCCAACTACGATGAAAGGCAAACAAATAATTGGATTACAGATCACAACTTTATCTAATGAATTGAACAATTACGGATTCAAACATATAGAATTGCAATAGATTGAAGGATGAGATAATTAATTGGCCAAATCAATTAAACATACAATAATCATAAATTATGAACGGAGAATAAATAATACTCAAGTATAAAACAAAGGATTAAGTCGGTCTCACAATTGACAAATAGTAACTTCTAAGTACCTTGAATCGAGAGGGGAGGATTAGTTCCTCATACTTTGCTTAAGACAAATAATATTAGGGTTCATGAGTATAATAGACCAATGTCTAGTAATGACAATAATATTATAGCTAGTCCTCCGTAATGCTCGATAGTTCAACCCCTCACAGCCTAATATAATATAATAATAATAATATAGTAGTAAAGTTAATATTAAAGTAATAGTTTTTTTATAGCTGTAAATAAATATTTCACAGTTTCATGGCTTGCTTTGCTAGACTATGCGCAATGCCATTAAGATGTCTCGGAATAAAGTTAAAACATAAGCAGTGAAAAAAACTAAAAAGTCCACGAATTTCCTCCAATATTAAAGTAATAGTGATAATAGAACAAAGTATAGACTTTAGGAAAACCATCAGATTCACGCTCAACAATTCAAGCCAAGACCAACGACAACGCGCGTGGCTGTTACTCCTCTGACATGGGCGGCTAGCCTAGCTCTGGGCGGCTCGCTTGCGGCTAGCCCGAGTGGTAGGCGGCTCTCCTACTGCTCTCCTCCTGGGTCTGATTCGTGCTCCTGTTTTGCGCGGCGGGTCTCTGCTGCTTGGGCAGCTCGCCTTACTTCACCATGCTACAGCCCACTCTCCTTTGCGACTTGCACCACTTCGACACCAACGAGCTCATTATTCCGGTTCTTACTCGTGTCTTGACCTCGGGTCCCACGCTCGGTATAAATAGCCAATATGAGCACGAAATAAGAATGACACATGAATCCGCATTATGCCTTGTAAGACCCCTCATTTGGCTCTTCAATTAACACTTAATCAACCCCATAATCATGTATAAAACCCGTCTTATCAGTAACAAATAAAGATGCCACACAGATATACGTGGTTTACCAGTTCAATAACTGGCTACATCCATCCTGAAGGAGAGCAATTTTACTATTGTAGAGATAATAATACAAAAGTACACCGGTATACACGCGCTACTAAGAGGTAAAAAGTATACTCTATTCTACCAACAAAATATTAATCTCAAAGGGACAAAAGAGACTACCCAAACGAGATGAAGGACAAATGATCTTGAGGCCAGCAAGATCCGAACAGACTCCTTCATTCTCCAAATTCAGACGAACACCAATCAAATTGAGCCCGAAACAAACTGATGCTTCCTCCCCGGAGGGAACCTTACAAATCGACTTTCATAAGTTGTAGTCACAAATATTATCTCCCTCTCCTTAAGTAACCTAGAATAAAACATGGGAATTTATATACTTATTCCACTCAAGATAAAATATCTAGACTAATAAGGGAATAAGACACTATTAGGAAATATATACATATTAATTTCCTAATAACTAACAAAACCTACGTAGTAAGCTAGGAAACCAAAACCTTAGTCAATTATTCTTTTTGTAGATGCATTCTATTACTTGTTTGTATGCTTAACGCTTGAATACATCGCCATTTTGGCAATACACAACCCAAATTTCACAACCCGTAACACTCAATCTCTCACACAGACCAAATCTCCCAAGTCCATATCCCAAAACCTATACGAAGTGTATATATAAACCACATTTACATAACCTAACTTTCTCAACAGCCTCCAGACCACCGCTTTTCATTTACACTACTCCTATTTCTCTCGGCCCTTAACAATTGCATGCTCCAAGCTAAAATTAATAAATTATTTAGCTAAATTTAAACCTTTCGTTTACATATTCAACTCCATGTCAATGATAATGTAAACCTAGTCATTGCCACCAAGTTATGCTTGTATTCTTAAGTCCGTTTTATTTGCAAATATTCTTAAATGTCATATTTATTCGTTTGAAAATAGTTGATAATTTTTAATTTTATGATTTATTATTGTTTAGTGGTTATCATACATTCATCTCCTTATTTATGTACAAAAGTTGTTTCCATAATTGAATTCATTTAAACTAATAAATTTCTTCTATTTTTCGATTTTGTAATCGTTTTTTTTTTCAGAAATAAAAATAACATTAATAGAGAGGTTTCTCTGCCTTCTCTCTAGGGTTTTGATCTTGCAAAATGGCAAGAAAAATCACCAAAAAATCCCAAATTAGAAATAAAAATCGACCTAAAGCTAAAATTCGTCTTTCATTTACTAATTGTGCTGATCTAAATTTAGATATGGATACTTCTGAATCTTCGATTGTTTCTGATACTTCGGTTTCGCCTGCTGGGATACCACAATCGTCTGAAGTTACAAAGACAAGGGTGATGAGTGGAATCATTGGGATACCTGTGATTGACATGTCAACTATTGTTGAGGATGATGTTTCTTCCCCTTCTGATCAAGAGGTTGATGCGAAGGGATGGACGGAAGTAAAAGGTAAACGTGCTTGCTCTCCTAAGTCTCCTACTATTGCTTCATCGTCTAAACTTCAACTTACTCATGAGGATATTGCGCCTGAGATTTCATATTGGGATTCTGCTGTGGTGTGTTATGTGTTGGGTAGTAATCCTCTTTGGGAATTACTATCTGGGTTTGTGAACAAACTATGGGGGGTCTATAATTTTGACAAGGTCTCGTTTCTCCCTAATGGAGTCTTTCTTGTTTGATTTCCTACCAAGGAATGTCAACAACTTGTCTTACAGCAGGGTTTTCCTATGTTTGATAATAAGCCACTAGTTGTTAAGCCATGGATAGAATCATGTAGTCTTTACAAGGAGCGTGTTCAACATGTGCCCATTTGGTTACGTCTGTGTGGACTCCCTTTGAAATTTTGGGGGAAATCAAGTCTGGAAAAGATAGCAGGCCTGATTGGAAAATTTATTAAGAGGGATACTGCTACTAAGGATAAGACTAGACTTGGTTTCGCTCGTCTGTTGGTTGAGGTGGAGATAGGACAAGACTTTCCAGATAAGCTGCAATTTTTAGATGAGAAAGAAACTGATGTAACTATCTTGGTTGAATATGAGTGGAAGCCCACAGTTTGTGGCCTATGCAAGGGTATTGGACACACAACTGATCTCTGTAAGAAGAAGACTGTTGCTAAATCAAAGGGTCCTGCACCTACTGCTAAACCAGTGCCTAAACCAGCTAAGAAAGTGTGGAGACCAGTATAGAGGACTACTTCTGGTGAACCTAATCCTGGTCCTTCTCAGAGGGTACAGCCTACTAAAGTGCCTTTTGGGGGACCCACTTTTCATGATTCCAGTCTCATTATACCTGTGATTGTTCTGCAACAAGTGGCTAGGCAGGAACATCAGTCACCACAGAATCATTTGTCACCAGCAAAGACTTTTGTGGCTGCTGTTACTACTAGCTCAAGGAGTGTGACTCAATTGCAAGGGGGATTGGAGGAACCACCAGGTATAGTAAATCATGAGTAACATTGGATATTGGAATGTGCGGGGAATAAATAGAGTTAATAAGCAGCTAGATGTTAAAAAATTTCTTCATCAAAATAATATTGGTCTTTTTGGTTTAGTTAAAACAAAAATAAAGCTGCAAGATTTTGATTCTGTGTTGAATAATATTGGCTCTCAGTGACAGGGAGTCAATAATAATTTTTATCATCAAAGGGGTAGGGTTTAGGTTATTTGGAATCCTCAAATCTTTCAGGTGGATATGCTTCATGCTAATGCTCAATGTATTACTGCTAAAATTGTTGAGATAGCCTCTGGGGACACTTTCTTATTTTCAGTGGTATATGGTTTTAATGATGCTGCTCAGAGAACTTATTTGTGGAAATATTTGAAAGATATTCATGATGGTTATCAAGGTCCTTGGAGTGTTTGTGGTTACTTTAACAATGTCTTGAATTATAATGAAAGAATAGGAGGGGAGGTGACCTGGGAAGATATTGTTGAGTTTAGGGAATGTGTCACTTATTGTGGGTTGTATGATATCAAAGGTCAAGGGGATTTTTTTTACTTGGAATAACAAGCACAGTCCTTCCTCTAGAGGTTTCTCTAGAATTGATAGGTTTTTGGTCAATGATGAGTGGCTTGCAATGTATCCTGATGCTTATGCACATTTTTTGCCTGAAGGATTATTTGACCACAACCCTTGTGTGTGTTCTAGAACTGCCATCAGACCTCATAGACGTCCTCAGTTCAGGTATTATAATATGTGGAGCCTGGATAGTGAGTATAAAAGTATTGTCAGTACTGTTTGGATTTAAACTGTGAGAGAATCTCCCATGTTTCAAGTAGTAAGTAAACTCAAGATGCTGAAGAAGCCTTTGAAAACTCTAAACAACAATAGATTTTCTGATGTGGAAAAAGCTGTAGGGGTTGCAACATCTCTTTTGGATGCTCTGCAGATACAGATACATAGCTGTCCTACTGATGTTTCTATATTGGCAGCTGAAAAAGTGGCAGCTGATTCTTATAGGCAGCTTTGCAAAGCTCAATACAGTTACTTATGTCAAAAAGCTAAGATCACTTGGACTAAGTTTGGTGATGAAAACACTCAGTTCTTTCACAATCAGATTAGGGCCAGACAGATACATAATAGAGTCATGTGTATTCAAGGGGTTGATGGTGTGATGTGCACTAATCCTACTGATATTGAAGAGGCATTCCTGCAATATTACAAGGACCTTCTTGGTTCTTCTCAGGTCACTACTCATGTTCATGTTCCTACTGTCAGAACAGGCCCATTGATTACCCAGGAACATAGCAATATTCTGTTGGCCCCTGTGTCCTCTACTGAGATTAAAGAGTTCATTTTTTCCATCCCTACAACAAAATCCCCTGGTCCTGATGGCTTCTCAAGCCAATTTTTTAAGGATTCTTAGGACACAGTTGGTGAAGCAGTTGTCCAGGCTATTCAAAATTTTTTCCAAACTGGCCAGCTGCTAAGGCAGGTAAACACTACTACTTTGACACTTATCCCCAAGGTTGCTAACCCTAAGAGTGTGCTTGAATTTCGTCTTATTGCTTGCTGCAATATTACTTATAAAGCTATAACTAAGGTGATGTGTAATAGGCTTAACATGGTCTTGCCTGCTATTATAAGTGAGAGTCAGGGTGGTTTTGTTAAAAGTAGAAACATTGTGGAGAATGTCCTCATTTGTCAAGACTTAGTTAGACTGTATAATAGGAAGGTAGCCTCTCCTAGATGTATGATCAAAATTAACTTGAAGAAAGCTTATGACTCAGTGGAATGGACTTTTCTGAGTCAAATGCTTAGTGCCTTAAAGTTCCCTAAGGATTTCATTAATTTGGTCATGGCTTGTGTTACTTCTCCTTCTTATTCTTTATCAGTCAATGACAGCACTTTTGGATTTTTTCCTGGTAAAAGAGGCTTAAGGCAAGGTGATCCTTTATCCCCTCTCCTTTTTACTGTGTGTATGGAGTATTTATCAAGGAACCTGGGTGTGGTGGCCAAACAAGATGACTTTAGGTTTCATCCCCTTTGTGGTCATACTAGACTTAATCATCTCCTTTTTGCTGATGACCTCTTATTATTCTGCAAAGGGAATGAAGCCTCCATTATGTGGATGTTAAGGGGGTTCTCTACTTTTTCCAGTGCTTCTGGTTTGACCCTCAACAAAGCCAAATCTGATATCTTTTTTAATGGGGTGCCAGCTGATACTATTGCTAATATTCTACAAGTGTCTAGTTTTCATCGTGGTGTTTTACCATTTAGATACTTGGGAGTTCCAATTTCTTCCAAGAAATTGATTAAGACTGAAGGGATGAAACTGCTTAACAAGATCTTAACTAGAATCAGAGGTTGGGGTGCCAGACATTTATCTTATTCTGGCAGGCTAGTGTTGGTCCAATCTGTTCTCTCTACTTTTCACTCTTACTGGTCTACTATTTTTGTGATTCCAAGCAACATTTTGAATAGGATCAACTTCTTATGTAGGAATTATTTGTGAGGTGGAGATGCTAATTATAAGAGAGCTCCTAATATCAACTGGGGTAGTTGCTGCCTACCAAAGGATGAAGGTGGGCTTGGGATCAAAGATGCTAAGATTTGGAATAGAGCTCTCATTGGGAAGTATGCGTAGTGGCGTGCAACCAAAAAATATCGTCTCTGGGTTCGATGGGTAAGCCATGTTTATATGAAAGGGACTGAGTGGTCTGACTATATTGCTCCCCCTGATAGTAGTTGGACCTGGAAGAAAATTACTCACACAATGCAAGCCTTCAAGCAAGTTTATGTTGATAACAAATGGTTAGATTCTGACAGACCTTATACTCCTCAGTCAGGTTATGATTGGCTACGTACTAAACATCCAAAGGTTAACTGGGGATTCCTGTGCTGGAACACAATGAATGTGCCTAAGACTTCCTTCATTTTCTGGTCCTTTATGCATAAGAGACTACTTACCAAAGACAGAATGGCAAGAATGGGAATTGCTGCTGATTTGAGATGTGACATTTGTGCTTCTTCAAATGAAGACCATGATCATCTGTTTTACTCCCGCCCTTACAGTGTTAGATGCTGCAGATTGTTGCAGCAACAACTTCATGTTTACTTCAACATATCTGAGCTGGTTCACTGGTTTTCTTCTGTTAGACTCACTAGTTTACAACGCAGATTTATTGGAGCATGTCATGTGGCTCTGATCTATTGGGTTTGGATGGCAAGGAATGAGGCAAGAGTGCATACCTATGTGAGAAGACCTGAAGATATGGTGAATCAGATTATGCAAGACATTCACACGCGGTTCCTGAGACTGAATCTGAGTGCCATACACACCAAAGATCTTTCTTGGCTCCAAAGTTTACATTTGACTTAGCGGCCTTAGTCTATCACTAGTTTTTGTAATGTAATGCTCTATTCTTTTTATACTCTCATGTACACAACATTATTTGATTGATTCTAATATACTTAACTTTTTCCAAAAAAAAAATAACATTAATAATAGTCTACTAATTTAGTTTTACACAATTTAAAAAATAACTCTATAATGGTTTCTCAATGTTGTGGTTTAGTTCAGTTTAGTCTTGTATGATCGTAGCTACTAAAGCCTTGTTAGGGTAACTATCAATTTCATTGAATGCTCTTTCTCTCAGGTTACTGAAAGCATAGACACTCGACGTTCAACACTCTACACTACAACCCTGATGTTTGCTGAATTTTCTCTGTTATGTCGACCTCATCATTTGTAGTGGGTCTAAGATTCAGCTCAAGTTAATTGAATTATTGCATGCGTGCTCCCCGATCTTGAACAAGTTATCAACTACATCTACCAGTGACACCAAAACGGTATTCCAGCCCAAGGCGTTGATTCAATTGATTATTTTCGTACAGCGTCGCAGAAGGCAGATGTCATCATAGACCCTTTTAAGGTTGAAATTAAACTTACCTTAGACCTTGATTTGTAACTTAGGGAGGTGAAATAAATCAATGTGAAATTGTATCGAACTTACTATGGAGTCCTCCCTCGTAATCAAGTGATTCATTACTTGTGCTTTTTTGTGTTAGTGAAATTTTCTGTAGTTGGAACTCATAAAAAGCTCGGTATGGTACTAATGCCATGGTAGCAAAGACAATCCTGCTCTTGTAAGGTCCGAGATATGAACTGGTGTGATGTAAACCTTGATGGTTCTGGAGTTGTTCTTGTTCTAGGCATAATGCATGTATAATGCGAAGTGCTTCAATCCAAATTGGTGATTCAGACCTGACCCGGCCCATTTGCGTTCACTGGCTGATAAAATCTTCACAAATTCTTAACGAATCACACTAGTGCAGTAGTGCTCATTGGGGTTAGAAAGTACTGTAGATTTCATGATTTGCATCTGTCTTTGTGTTAGGTTGAGCATATCACATGTGGTCTAAATAATTAGATGCTTGATATTGGCGATACTTGTGCTTGGAACATGGCACGTTATTTTATTTATACTGTTGAATTGATGTTCATCGAGGACACGAGGAGACGGTGATCACGCTTCCGCCCTGGTGTAGCATTCATCACTTTCCTCCTTGGCCTCATGATAATTCAGACAGTTGTCGATGCTAAGTGTAGTTATGGTAGTTGTCTTTTAACTTTTGAGCTTCTCGTTCTCCAATGTTCTCTTCTCACAAACAAATACAGGGTAGAATTCATTTTATTTTACTTATATAATTGACGAATAGGAGTGGTGCCACTACTACACAACCCTTGCATTGATGACGCTTTTTTGAGCGATTTTCGACGCTTTAAAGCGTCACTTTTTAGTTTATTGACGCTTTTGAAAAGCGTCAATTTTTGGGCCGTCACTATTTTTCGACGCTTTTTTTTGTCAACACTTTTGACACTTTTAAGCGTCTTCAATAACTATTGACGCTTTTTTGTGTCCCTTGATTAGACAGTATTAAGCGTCAGTCATATATGTATTGACGCTTTAAACTGTCAACCTCAGTGATGCTTTTGGGCGTCAAATATGCCTTTTGACACTTTATTCAGACACAAATTGACTTCTTATTGTCACGTATAATTTCGGCGTTCAGATTTTTGAGAATTTGATTTCCTAACATCGTAGAGATTTAATAGACCTAAATTACAAACTAAATTATGAAAAAACAAAATGCAATATAAAATGATCGAAGTACCCATGTACTTTTATAAATAATATCGTGCATTTGATATATTTTGTTACAAATACTATAGCATAGAAAATTCAACATAAAGTTGTCCAAAAAATTGAAAACAATGCTACGTAACTAGCTAGACCACGCCACTTAGTAATTTGAATGTAGAAGGGGCTTCAATCATGTACGTGCAATGTCAAAGGAGCCTCAATCAACATATGAAGGCGCATCGTCACCATCCGACGAATCTGAAATCTATAATAGGCAAACACAATATAATTTATATGAATATATTATTGAATAAGTACGAAAGGCAGGAATATTAACACAAAGCAATAATCAAACAGGGAATATGACTTTGTATAGTCTAGTTAGCATTTAAAAGACAAAAGGTCATATTTCCATTACCATGTAAGGGTCTGAAGTTATATGATATCTGAATAATAATAATAATTCATACTCAATCCCACATCATATGAGAAAAACACATCAAACAGCTTGAGAAAAACTATAAACAAAGAAAAAGAGAGAAAAATATTGTGTCTTTATAGGTGAAGGGAATATCACCTGTGTAACACAAGAAGACTTAACTCTTACTTTGGACTATTATAGTTTCTTTAACCTGAAATTGAAAAGGAAAACAAAGAAAGTTGAGAGTCATGAGACTTACAATTTACATGCAACAAGACTTCAGCTAATATGAGACCATGAAAGGTAGTAGGAATTAACAAAGGATGCTCAAAATAGCAAAAAGACATGCCTAGGCAAATATTTGCCTCCAACCTCGCGAAATTTTGCATTATCTGTAACACCCCGCGCTTTCCTTATATTTTAAATAAATTTTTAAGTAATTTTTATTAAATAATTATTATTTAAAGCTTATTTTCATAAAATATCGCCATAGCCGTGTAACGGTAATAATAGTGTAGATTTTAATAATATTATTCTCCGTCTCGAGTTATAGTAGACTTGGGACGAAAATTCTAGTGGATACCGACTCATTTTGAGTTATTGGACTTAACTTGACTCATGGGCCTTTTTCCCCCTCTTTTCTCTACACAAAACCTCAACTAAACCCTCACAACTTCATCTCCCTCACTTGTAATTTCTGAAATTTCCCAACAACCACTCCACCATTGTTAAACCCTTGCTCTCAACCCTAAAATCACCATAATTCACTCAATTCTTCACCAATCTCGTTCCTTTTCGCGCCATTCTCTTCCTTTTCTCATTTCCCTTGTTTCTAAGTAAGAAAGTTGCCATCTTTTCCTCTTTTTCGAAATTCTCATCTTTCAAGGATGTGGATTCTTGACTTAATATCTTTATTTTTGTGTTTAGGGGAGAACTTGGACAACCCGGAGGAGGATAGCTACATCATTGACGAGTCTTTAGAAGATTGAAGTGGAAAAAGGTAACGGTGATGGGTTACTCGACTTTTATGTTAAAATTGTGTGGTTTTATGTAGTTATAATCTCATATGAATGTTAAAAGTTGTATCTTCCATGATTGGTGCTAATTTGGTTGTTGAATGTCATGCTTGTTTGCAATTCTCACATGTTTGGATGAAAATCTCATGCTACATCTCTTGAATCCGAAATTACCCATTCACATGCTCAAATATGTTGTTTTTCCGAGTTAGAATCATGCTAGGATACGTAAACAATTGATGAGAAACGATTTTTGTTGGTTTCAAATGATTTGGAAGTGTTTTGCATGGAATTTGCGTGTTTGTAGTCCCAGGGTGATGGCCGTGGCTCTCATCGACCGGTTTGGGAGATCCTGTAAGTTTTGGACACATTTTAGAAAGCATGTAGT
Source organism: Silene latifolia (assembly GCF_048544455.1). Taxonomy (NCBI): domain Eukaryota; kingdom Viridiplantae; phylum Streptophyta; class Magnoliopsida; order Caryophyllales; family Caryophyllaceae; genus Silene; species Silene latifolia. Next base: position 67,535,522 of record NC_133537.1, on the reverse strand, counting down.
CCCAGTAGGGTGACCGGCCTCTTGACCGGGGGAGTACACCGAGGATTTTAGGTGATTTTGAGTTTGGGCGTATTCCCAGTAGGGTGATGGCGGCGGTCTCTTGACCGGGAGTGCATCAAGGTTTTATGAGTTTTTGAAATTTGGTGTAGTCCCAGTAGGGTGATTTGCGGCTCGGTCTCATCCGACCGGGGGAGTGCTTTGTAAGTTTTATTAAATTTCGATTTTGGCATGTTGTCCCGGCCCGGTGGTCTTGGCGCCGACACCACCCTACTGGGAGTCCCCTGTTTGTTCTATTTCACTTGCGACCTCCAATAATGATTGAGCTATGCATGTATCTTCTTTCCTATCGATAATTGGTTACTTTAAGACTCATTAATGTTATGATCATGCATAATGGTTATGGTTCTTGTTCGGACCCGAGTGTGACGTTTTACATTGTGAGACTACTCGACATTCCCTATTTATTTGCCCTCGGACATTGGGTCACGGTTAGGTGACATTGTTTCCGAGTTGGGCTATTTTTCCTTCCGCCTTTTTCGGACCGGGGGTCACGGTTAGGTGACAAGGTTCCGCTTGAGGTTACTCGACTTTCGGGCACGGTTAGGTGTACCATTTTTTCGAGTCTTGGATACGATTTGGTATCGTTTGTCGAATCGGGTGTCGTCCATCCCGAGAGTCTGGCCAGGTTTAGACTAGGACCGTATTATGATCGTCGTCCTACCAAGAGGTTGGAGTCTAGAGGGTTGTCTTGTTTGAGTCTATACTTTGTAATTTGTCTTACATTTGAGTTGAGTCAATATTTGACCGTTTGACCTAATTATTCTTCTCTCATTTATGCGTAACTACTCTTATTGCATTTTGTATACTAATCATGATCCTCTCGTCACCGTAAGTATCTCACTCTCATGCTTGTTTATTTGATTAAATTCTTAATTACTTGTATTTTGACATATTGTGGCTGGGAGAACCCTGAGTTACTCCCCACTGACTGTGGCTTTCATATCTATTATGAATGACAGGTTGGTGATGAAGCTTAAGTGGGGAAGACCGTGTGAGCTAGCGAGTTCTTACCTCGGACCTTATTTAGTTATCACATAATAGACTCACCTACTTTTCGAATCTATGTTAATTCGTGGGATATCTTTTCCCCAATAAATAGACTTGTTTTGTAAACTTAAACTTAACTGTCTAAACTTATTTATCGTGTTAGTGATACCTCGCGTTGGACTTCAATGGAAGCCTTAAAAGTTTTAAAAATCTCGTGTTTCCGCCACGATTTACTAGTCACTTTTACTTACCTCAACGAGGGGTGTCACAGTTGGTATCAGAGCATGTATTGCTCCCGACGCACACACGTGTACCCCAACTTAAAATTCTTACTTGACCTTGAATAATGAATGAGAGATGGGTAGAATTAAGGACCTAAGTTGGTAGCCTTTTTGTGTATGCTTTGTGATAGGTTCTAACTTGTTTACTCTTGTGCAAAGAAGATGGCACGACCAACCGTTGTGGAAAATGCGATCATGCAAGCCCTCACCCAAGTGCTTGCTAATCAACAAAATGTTCAACCCGCTCCCCCTCTACATGAAGCTAACCGTCAAGGAAGCTATGCTTGGATTGCAAGTCAACTAGCAAGGAACAAGGCTAAGACCTATGGTGGTGAAGTGGATCCCGTTGCTCTCTCGGAATGGTTTCGTGATATGGAGAAGAACTTCTCTCTCTTTGATGCCCGAGAGGAGGACAAGGTGAGGTTAGCCTCTCACTTTCTTGTGAAGGAAGCCGATAGGTGGTGGACTTTGACCGGTCCTACCGCTACTCAAGACCCCAACTTTGATTGGAACCGCTTCAAGTCACTCGTGGAGACTCGCTTCTACCCTAAGGAGCTCAAGCAACAAAGATTGAAGGAATTCATGGATTTCAAGCAAGGGAAGCTATCAATTCAAGCCTACACCGACAAGTTTAATGAACTTGCTCATTATGCCTCCAAGTTCGTGAAAGATGAAGAAGATCGTGTCTACTTCTACAAGAACAAGTTGAACCCTAAGGTGGAAAGCATGGTGAGAAGAAGCTCAACTACCTTTGTGGAAGTTTATGATGATGCTATTTGGGCCGAAAGCTCTTTGAAGGCCATTGAAGAAGATTCCAAAATCCACTCCTCTTCTCATTCTTATCGTTCTAACTTTCATGGCAAGAGACCATTTGTGCCTTCTACTTCCAACTATGCCAACAAGAGGAGGTTTGTGCCAAGGATGCAAGACCATGGAGGACAAGGACCAAGAGTTCAAGAATCTAGAGGACAAGTTCCCACACCAACCAATGAACTTGAGAAGGACCGTAAGTGTTACCATTGTAGACAAGCTCTACACCCCGGAGTTGGATGTTATGGCAAGCCCTTGACTTGCTTTCATTGTAAGAAGCCCGGACATCGTGTTGCCGATTGCCCCGAGAAGAAGAATGCTCCTACTCCAAATGCTAGGCCAAGAGGAACTATCTTTGTCATGAGTCGAGCCGAAGCCGCCGCTCATCTCGATATCATTACGGGTATGTTCTCAATTTTTGATCAACCTTGCCTTATTCTATTTGATACCGGCGCATCTTTATCTTTTATATCTTCCAAATTCTCCGAAAAGCTAGCCATTGAACCAATTCCTAGTGAGGAAACTTCTATATCCTTACCTTCCGGAGAAATGTTCTCTTGTTCCCTTTCTTTCTCCGACATTCCTATCTCTATTTCGGGAACCTTATTCCCCGCTAACCTACTTCGTTTTCCCCTTGAGGAATTCGATGTAATTTTGGGTATGGATTGGTTGTCAAAGTATGATGCAAGATTCGAGTGTAGAGACCAAAAGATTTGCCTCAAGAGTCCGCTAGGCACTCGTGTGTCATATAGAGGAGTCCGTTCCCAAGAAGGTGTGAAGTTGATTTCCGCTTTGAAGTTGATGAGTATGAGGAGGAAAGGTTACCAAATCTTCCTTTGTGTGGTGACTTCTACCTCCCCTTCCCTACCGAAGATCGAGGAAGTGCCCGTGGTTTGTGAGTTCCCCGATGTCTTTCCCGAAGAATTGCCCGGAATTCCTCCCGAGCGTGATGTTGAGTTTTCTATCGACCTTGTACCCGGAACCGGACCGATTGCTAAAGCCCCGTACCGTATGGCGCCAACCGAGTTGAAGGAGTTGAGGAAGCAACTTGATGAGATGATTGAGAAAGGATTCATTAGACCTAGTGCCTCGCCTTGGGGTGCTCCCGTTCTCTTTGTGAAGAAGAAAGATGGATCCATGAGACTTTGCATTGACTACCGTGAGCTTAACCGTGTTACCATCAAGAACAAGTATCCTCTACCAAGGATTGAAGATTTGTTTGATCAACTCAAAGGTGCTTCTACTTTCTCCAAGATTGATTTGAGATCCGGTTATCATCAAATTCCCGTTCGTGAGTCCGATATCCCTAAGACCGCCTTTAGCACGAGATATGGACATTTCGAGTTTAAGGTGATGCCCTTTGGTTTAACCAATGCCCCTTCTATCTTCATGGACCAAATGAACCGGACCTTTAGTGAGTTCTTAGACAAGTGTGTTGTGGTTTTCATTGACGATATCCTCATCTTTTCCAAGTCCGAAGAAGAGCATGCCAATCACCTCCGTATCATTTTGGGAATCCTCCGTCGTCAAAAGTGGTTTGCCAAATTCTCCAAGTGCGAATTTTGGTTGTCTAAGGTGTCTTTCCTAGGCCATGTGATATCTAAGGATGGTGTCATGGTAGATCCTTCGAAGATTGAAGCCGTGATTGAGTGGAAGAGTCCAACCGATGTTGGTGAAATCCGTAGTTTCTTGGGTTTGGCGGGTTACTACCGTCGCTTTGTGAAAGATTTTTCGAAGCTTGCTAGACCGATGACTCAACTTTTGAAGAAGGAGACCAAGTTTGTGTGGACCGAAGCTTGTGAAAGTGCATTCCAAGAGTTGAAGAAGAGGTTGACTACCGCTCCCGTGTTGACCTTGCCCGAGGATGGCGTTGACTTTGATGTGTTTTGTGATGCTTCTAAGATGGGTTTGGGTTGTGTTCTTATGCAAAATAGAAGAGTTGTTGCCTATGCTTCGCGACAATTGAGAGTTCATGAGGTGAACTATCCCACTCATGATTTGGAATTAGCCGCCATCGTTCATGCTTTGAAGATGTGGAGACACTACCTCATTGGAGTCCATTGCCGTATCTACACCGACCATAAGAGTTTGAGGTACATCTTCACCCAAAAGGATTTGAATATGAGACAACGACGATGGTTGGAGTTGGTGAATGATTACGACATGGAGTTGTTGTATCATGAAGGAAAGGCAAATGTGGTTGCCGATGCCCTTAGTAGGAAGTCTACTCATTCCTTGAGTGCCATTCGTGTGCTCCCCGATGACCTTTATGCCGAGTTTCGTAAGTTGAGTTTGCAACTTGTAGAGAGTGGTTTTGATTATCTTGGTGCTATGGTTGCCGAGCCCGTTCTTCACCGTGAGATTCTAGATAGCCTTATGGACGACGCTACATTTAAAAGTTTTCAAGCCAAGCTTCTTGAAGGGAAAGCAAAGGATTGTGAGATTGATGCTAGAGGTTACCTCCGTTACCGAGGACGCATGTATGTGCCCGATGCCGTTGACTTGAGGAAGAGAGTTCTAGATGAAGCTCATCTATCACCTTATTCGATTCACCCCGGAGGAGACAAGATGTATAAGGATTTGAAGCTTCAATTTTGGTGGCCTAACATGAAGAATGACATTGTGTCATATGTTGGAAGGTGTCTTACTTGTCAACAAGTGAAGATTGAGCATAAGAGACCCGGTGGTTTGCTACAACCATTAGATGTTCCTTTATGGAAGTGGGAGTCCATTTCCATGGATTTTGTGATGGCTTTGCCTAAGACCGTTGGTGGAAAGGATGCCGTATGGGTTGTTGTGGATAGGTTGACCAAGTGTGCTAGGTTCATTCCTATCAAAGAGACTTGGAGTTTAGACCGTCTTGCTAGTGCTTATGTTGAAGAGATCGTTCGTTACCATGGTGTTCCTAAGGAGATCGTTTCGGATCGCGACCCGCGTTTTTGTTCAAGATTTTGGAAAGCTTTGCAAGATGCTATGGGTAGCAAGTTGTTGATGAGTACCGCTTTTCATGCCGCTACCGATGGACAATCCGAGAGGACGATTCAAACTCTAGAAGACTTGTTGCGTGCTTGTGCCCTTGATTTTCATTCTAGTTGGGAGAAGAGCTTACCTTTGGTGGAATTTTCTTACAACAATAGTTATCATGCTTCTATCAAGATGGCCCCTTATGAAGCCCTTTATGGAAGGAAATGTCGTAGCCCGATTTGTTGGGATCAAGCAAGTGATGTTCGTGATCTAGGACCCGACAAGTTAGCCGAGACAATTGATCAAGTGAAGCTCATCCGTGAAAGAATGAAAGCCGCCCAAGATCGTCAAAAATCCTATGCCGATGTTCGCCGTCGACCCTTGGAATTTGAAGTTGGAGATAAAGTGTTCTTGAAAGTGTCCCCGATGAAAGGAGTAAAGAGATTTGGAGTCAAAGGGAAGTTGAGCCCAAAGTACATTGGACCTTATGAAGTGATAAAGAGGATTGGTGCCGTGGCTTATAAGTTGGATTTGCCCCCAAGTTTGGGTAAAGTTCATGATGTCTTTCATGTTTCTCAACTTAGGAAATACATTAGCGACCCTAGTCATGTGTTGCAAAATGAGATTCCCGAGCTTGAGCCTAGTCTTTCTTTCGAGGAGAGACCGATTCGTATCTTGGATAAGAAGGAGAAGAAGCTAAGGAGCAAAGTGGTGCCCTTGGTGAAGGTTTTGTGGAAGTGTGGTGATGTAGAAGAAGAGACTTGGGAGCCGGAGGCTTCCATGCGTGTCAAGTACCCTAGTTTGTTTTCTTAAGGTAATACCTTTTCGTTTCAAGTTTCGAGGGCGAAACTTTTTAAAGGTGGGATGATTGTAACACCCCGCGCTTTCCTTATATTTTAAATAAATTTTTAAGTAATTTTTATTAAATAATTATTATTTAAAGCTTATTTTCATAAAATATCGCCATAGCCGTGTAACGGTAATAATAGTGTAGATTTTAATAATATTATTCTCCGTCTCGAGTTATAGTAGACTTGGGACGAAAATTCTAGTGGATACCGACTCATTTTGAGTTATTGGACTTAACTTGACTCATGGGCCTTTTTCCCCCTCTTTTCTCTACACAAAACCTCAACTAAACCCTCACAACTTCATCTCCCTCACTTGTAATTTCTGAAATTTCCCAACAACCACTCCACCATTGTTAAACCCTTGCTCTCAACCCTAAAATCACCATAATTCACTCAATTCTTCACCAATCTCGTTCCTTTTCGCGCCATTCTCTTCCTTTTCTCATTTCCCTTGTTTCTAAGTAAGAAAGTTGCCATCTTTTCCTCTTTTTCAAAATTCTCATCTTTCAAGGATGTGGATTCTTGACTTAATACCTTTATTTTTGTGTTTAGGGAGAACTTGGACAACCCGGAGGAGGATAGCTACATCATTGACGAGTCTTTAGAAGATTGAAGTGGAAAAAGGTAACGGTGATGGGTTACTCGACTTTTATGTTAAAATTGTGTGGTTTTATGTAGTTATAATCTCATATGAATGTTAAAAGTTGTATCTTCCATGATTGGTGCTAATTTGGTTGTTGAATGTCATGCTTGTTTGCAATTCTCACATGTTTGGATGAAAATCTCATGCTACATCTCTTGAATCCGAAATTACCCATTCACATGCTCAAATATGTTGTTTTTCCGAGTTAGAATCATGCTAGGATACGTAAACAATTGATGAGAAACGATTTTTGTTGGTTTCAAATGATTTGGAAGTGTTTTGCCTGAATTTGCGTGTTTGTAGTCCCACCGGGTGATCGGCCGGTCTTGACCGGTTGGGAGATCCTGTAAGTTTTGGACACATTTTAGAAAGCTCAGAGTCCCAGTAGGGTGACCGGCGGCTCTTGACCGGTGAGGAGTACACCGAGGATTTTAGGTGATTTTGAGTTTGGGCGTATTCCCACCTAGGGTGATCGTGGCGGCCCATCGACCGGCCGGGAGTGCAATCAAGGTTTTATGAGTTTTTGAAATTTGGTCAGTAGTCCCACCGGTGGTGATCGGCGGCCGGTCCTTGACCTACTGGGAGTGCACTCGTAAGTTTTATTAAATTTCGATTTTGGCATGTTGTCCCACCCGGGGCTTGGCGGCCGGTACACCACCCTACTGAGTCCCCTGTTTGTTCTATTTCACTTGCGACCTCCAATAATGATTGAGCTATGCATGTATCTTCTTTCCTATCGATAATTGGTTACTTTAAGACTCATTAATGTTATGATCATGCATAATGGTTATGGTTCTTGTTCGGACCCGAGTGTGACGTTTTACATTGTGAGACTACTCGACATTCCCTATTTATTTGCCCTCGGACATTGGGTCACGGTTAGGTGCCATTGTTTCCGAGTTGGGCTATTTTTTCTTCCGCCTTTTTCGGACCGGGGGTCACGGTTAGGTGACAAGGTTCCGCTTGAGGTTACTCGACTTTCGGGCACGGTTAGGTGTACCATTTTTTCGAGTCTTGGATACGATTTGGTATCGTTTGTCGAATCGGGTGTCGTCCATCCCGAGAGTCTGGCCAGGTTTAGACTAGGACCGTATTATGATCGTCGTCCTACCAAGAGGTTGGAGTCTAGAGGGTTGTCTTGTTTGAGTCTATACTTTGTAATTTGTCTTACATTTGAGTTGAGTCAATATTTGACCGTTTGACCTAATTATTCTTCTCTCATTTATGCGTAACTACTCTTATTGCATTTTGTATACTAATCATGATCCTCTCGTCACCGTAAGTATCTCACTCTCATGCTTGTTTATTTGATTAAATTCTTAATTACTTGTATTTTGACATATTGTGGTCGGAGAACCCCGAGTTACTCCCCACCGACCGTGGCTTTCATATTTATTATGAATGACAAGTTGGTGATGAAGCTTAAGTGGGGAAGACCGTGTGAGCTAGCGAGTTCTTACCTCGGACCTTATTTAGTTATCACATAATAGACTCACCTACTTTTCGAATCTATGTTAATTCGTGGGATATCTTTTCCCCAATAAATAGACTTGTTTTGTAAACTTAAACTTAACTGTCTAAACTTATTTATCGTGTTAGTGATACCTCGCGTTGGACTTCAATGGAAGCCTTAAAAGTTTTAAAAATCTCGTGTTTCCGCCACGATTTACTAGTCACTTTTAGTTACCTCAACGAGGGGTGTCACATTATCAACATTCCTAAACTAATAAGAAAACAAGGAACAAATAATAAATAAACACAGTGAGTAGTTATGAAGAAGCGACTACTTTGGATATTTATAATCATCGAGTAACAACGGAAAATTCCATTGCAAAAAGGTGCAATATCATCTAAAAAGCTTCGAATTTCACATGACAACAATAACGTTAATCTTCAAGCTAAATGCCCACATTAGCATGTATGGAAAAATTAAACCAGAAACCAACTTACCTAAAGGAAAACAATACTAGAAATGTTGATGTTCAAAATGTGTCCGATAGAAGAAAAATATGTTTTTAGTAAACAAATATTATTAGATTGAAGCACCAACTATACTAAAAGAAACTATGGGTCAAGTGAAAGTAGGTTGCTGAACTTAAAAAAAAAAAACAAAAAAAGGCCCGAAGACACTTAGAAAACCATATTCAAGACCTCTTGATGTTACCTCATACACCAGGGGCTGAGTTAGAATAGGTTAGGGAACAAACATTATGTTACGATAATAAAGAATTGAAAGGTTCCTACAACAATAATTCAATCACTTGTTTATCGAGTGCATAATAAAAACTAACCTTAGTCAAAGTGAAATATCCAACAAGTATTAGCTGGCAGAAACTATAGTAACAAAGCAATGAATAAAAAATGAATTGATGTATTAGTGTGTGCAAGCTATAGAACATCCATTTTAGTCTCATAAATGCATTATTGTCCACTGCCTCAAGGATTATCAGAAATAATGTACATGCTCCATCCTATAATAAAAAGAAAAAAAATTATAATACTGATTTCATAATATCACAACTGGTTTGAATGTCAACAATTAACTCGAAATAATGATAATGACGACCTTCTATTTCAAAAGCGGTAGTATTAGTAACATATTTTTATATTTCAAAATACTTCTATATGATCTGAATTTCATATCATTTGAGTAATAAAATGAACAAGATTATAAAAAATTGCTCAACAAATAAAAGCCTCAAAATAACAATTAAGCTGCTACTATTGTTTATTTATAGAGAGCCACTAATAACAAGGCTAGTGCGGAATAAGCCTAAACCAAGATCAAACTTTGTAGAATGATACTGCAGAGAAAACAGAAGACCATTAATGGTAGATATACAAATGATCCAAATATATATCATAATTTCATCTTGTGATTTCACTTATGATCATGTCATGTAAATTGGAGCAAACACACATTAACGGAATAGAATTCCATTGTTTGAAGGTTTATATTATTATCTACTCCGTATAAAACTTGATGAGTAAAGGACATAGAAGATCAAGTAAATTTGGATACTGTGTAACCTATGCCCTACCTACAAATACTAACTTAACAAAGTTTAGCTTTATTGCCGCCTTGGAGATTTAGTTCATCTTGAGCTTAAAAGATTGAGTAGCAAGATTACAAATAAGACGATCATGAAAGAAGCGAGATTACAATAATTATCAAACAATTAAGGGTATGAGAGATGTTATCATAAACTCTCGCTGATGAGAAAATTAAGGACTTTGAAGAGAAATTAGAAGGGAAATTAGCCAAACAAATTCTCCAACAAAAAAAGAAGGAAAATGAAAAACAATAATGTTGTATTTGAAAACACCTACAAAAACCTTATAAATTACAAAGTGAGAATAAGAACTGAATCTAATGGCACAATCAGAAACTATTGATTACAACGATAACACTAACTCCACAAATCCCTAATCAAAGCGTAAATCCCTGATCAAAGCGCAAATTCTAACAGTAACATAATAATAATAATAATACAAAATAAAACAGTCAAATTACGCATCGTACACAAAATAAGCGTAAATATTCGTTACTTCGCCGATACCTGTCATTCCAGTAGCAAGCAAGCCAATGTACTCAGTAATCTTAAATAGATGCGACGCACTAGTTTGATCCAATAGCTTATCCTATATATCAATCAAATCTCAAAACCTCAAAAATTTCCGCAAAATCACATCATTTCTTATTTAATCAAATAAATCAAAACCCTAATAAATCACAAACATACACGCAGTTTCTTCAGAGTGCCGACACAAATGTAATATTTACCACGAACACGAACAGCAACGGATGTAATACAAAAGACGTGACTGACCTGAACGCATACCCTAATCAACCAAATAATATAAAGAATCAATGAAATTGGGGGGAAGTAAAATGTTACAAACCCTAGAAATTAGGCTCGAAGTAAAGAGGAGATCTACATACCGACTTAAAAGAGACGGCCTTAGCGAGAGAATATAGTGATGTGACGATTATAACATGCTCCGCTACCTCAAAATAGATTGATGAAAGAGTGAATCAAGAAAAACTGAAAATTACAATGTGTGAGAGTAAAAAGAAAGGAGATGGAGGAAACAGATGATAAAGTCTTGTAGTGGTTTCCAGAACATCAAGAAAGATTGAGTGAATTTTATTTATGTTAATTTTTTAATAGTTTGACATAAAAATAGGTGGTGATCTTTTTAATGAAATTTTTCGAAACCCGCGATTAATGAAAATGAAATTTTTCGAAACCCGCGATTAATGGAATTTAGAGTAGATTTTCACACATGGGTAGGCCCCACGCCCTAGTTGGGCTCTTGCGCCTTCGACGCTCTAAACAAGCGTCAATCCATAAGCGTCATTGTCTCAAGGTAATTGTAGTAGTGGTGGTTTAAATATCTGCATAGTATAAAAGTTGGGTTTTCTTTGGTTTCTGATTGGCCGATGAATTTGAGAGAATTGGCTGCATATTGGACCCCCCATGATTTACACAACATTTAATTACTCTCTCTCCTCTCCTCTCCTCTCATCAACTCGATTTCTATTCTGATTAATCTTATTCATATATTCATATTCATATGTTAAAGAGCTTATGATAGAAAAAATTAAATACATTCATTTTTTCTAAAACAGATCTTCATTGAACATTATACGTAGTAGAAAATAATCAAGTTACTTCAAAAAAACAAAAAAATCAATCAAGTTAATTTGTCTTTACTATATGATATTTATATTTATAATTGATCAATTTTTGTCATTAATTAAACTATTAAAAAAAATTATTAAAAAAATTATTTTATTTTTCTAAATGATAAAATATTTAATAACCAGCAAAGCAAATAAATGTGCGTATATAATCCATTCATTATTTAAAATAAAAAATACCATAAATATTTTAAAGGAAAAAAATAAAATAAAAAGAATGAATTTTTTGTTGAAATCGAAATAATATAACTATGGTTAATGACACAAACACAATATTCATCAGAAAATAATTATGGAAAATAATTTAAATAGTAGTCCAAAAAGAAAGTATATTTAAATTGAAAAAAAAAACTAAAGTACCTCATTAATATATATAAAAAAACTAAATATAAAAAAAGCTAAAAAGGAAAAGGTCTTAAACACAGATTTTAATTAAAAAACGAATATTTTCTTGGAACGCAAATACAGGGATGATTTAATACTAAAAAAACATCAAGTCTACCATAAAGAGTATAACAAAAGTAGTGAAAATATACTGAAACAAGAAAAAAGATATATAATAATTATTAAAGTGTGAAAATATAGTTAAAAATTAAAATTTTAACATAAAATAATACACCGCTCTTTTGAAATTAGCTTTTCAAAAATTATGGAGACCCAGATACAATTAGCAATAGATCTACTAATTTCGAGGCACATCAACGGAAATATATAATTATTCGCATTGATCACGCTAGAATCGTGTTCTAATCGAGTGAAATGGGAAATAGGTGCGATTTATTTGAAATGTTGGATGAGTAGTAACCGTTTTATGCTACTTGGAGGCGGAGTGATTGGGGAGGGAGAAGAGATATGGAATGTTGTGAAGGAGTGGACAAATGTGTACAATTAGGCTAATTAAAGAACAAAGGCCGATTAACATTATAGGTAGTGAGGGGATAATATTAGGATGGATAATTTTTGAGATGGAGATAGTCAAAGAAAGGAGGCGAGATGAAAAGTCGGTTAGTAATTGTGAGAGGAAGAGGGCGGCTGCGGGGTATACGTAATATGAAGTAGGGTTAAATTCTTAGAAAGAGTTGATTTATGAATTTATATATCATAAATTATAGTGTAAGACGGTCTCATACGGATAGACAGTCCACTTTTGTAAAAAAGTTGTTCATTTATTGCTGAAATCGTCTTACACAATATTGGGACCGTTTCATAGTGTAAAACCGTTTTACGCAATACCTACTGTTTATATATAGCCATATTTGATATAGGCCATATGAGTATCAGATGAGTGGAATTGAATTATTATCTCATTGTTGGGTTATCGGTGTAGATTACCGGATCTTTAGTTTGGCCAATTTTTGTATGATATATTAACTTTATTATGTTTGTTTGACATATATAGTTCACATATTCTTATTTAAGACCGATATATCCGTCTTAATCTTAAAATGTGTAAAATATTGTCCATAAGATAAAAATAATATTGCACATAAGTAAAAAATAATATGCATTGAGATTAGTAAAAAAAATTGTCCTATCTATGCAAGTGAAGTGTTGTTGATCCATTTTATTCGTAAGATGATATATACAACTTAAGGAAGAACTACTGATGTTAGTTAGATGAATGTAGTTTCTATTCGTCCTCATTTTGCAATTGATATATCCGGACAATCCGGTTATTCTCATTTCCATCAATGTATAAGGCAAAGGGGACTCTTATCACATATTATCTGATTTATTCTCATTCCACATGATAGTCGTTCGAAGTGGCGACTAATAGATTGATTCGATTAGTTAAATTACATTAATGATGAAAGTCGTGAGAATAAAAACCGTCCTTTTTTTCCTAAATTATATGAACATTAATGATGAAAACCGTATTATGTCATCAGAATGAAAAAGGTTAATTAAATTATATGTATGTCGAATTTTCAATTATAAACTTACTTATATTATCACGACATTCACATTTAGTAACGCTCATTTATATGCTCGTGGGTCATGTATCCAATAATAGCGCATGCTATTATGACCCGTGCATTTTTTTGCACGGGTTTAAAACTAGTATTATTTTATTGGTTTGTACTTAGTATATATGAGTCTGTAGGTCCTTCTGTGAGCCCTTGCATGGTGAAGATGGATGGCTAAGATGAACCCCCCAAAAACGTTGTTTAGTTGCCTAATTTAGCACAATCTCTCCTCCCTCACTAATCTACCCTAATTAATCACTACTTTATATTTTTTTCCTCTCACTTATTTCTCTCATATTTCTCTCATATTTCACTCTCCTCCACTCTAAAACAACTCCATTAAATCAAACAACAACAACAACAACAACAACAGAGCCTTAATCCCAAAATGATTTGGAGTCGGCTGACATGAATCATCCTTTCGAACCGTCCATGGGTGAACGCACGCCTCAAAATGCGAATAAACAACTCCATTAAATCAAAAACCTAAATAAATAAAAAACCCAAATAAACCACCCACTCATCTCTTCCTCATTCACCACCACCCATCACCACCCCACCCGACACCACCATGCACCATCGACAACCACTTCACCACCTCGCACAACCACTGTCTACCCCGCCACCACGATCTCGTATTTTTTTAATGTTTTTTTTTCCATATTTGTGTTAGTTTTAATTCTTGGGGTCTTTTTTTTTGTTTTTCTATTTGTTAATTTCTGTTAGTTTTTATTTTATTTATATATGTAATCTCGTCTTGTAACTTAATTTCTCAATTCTCGTTTTGTTATACATTTTTTTTTCAAATATCGTTTTTCAAACTAAATAGATCTCATATAATTTCTTGATTTTTATCTTAGATCTACTAAATAAGAAGTAGATTTTTGAAAAAATAATCGTATTATCTCGTTTGTGGTGGGAGTTGGTGGTGATTGTTGGTTGTGGTTGGGGCTAAAGTTACACATGTTCTCTATTAAAGTAACACACGCGTGTATTAAAGTTATACACTATCTATTAAAGTTGTTAGAAATCAAATCTTTATTTAAAAAAAATGAGTTAAAATGACTAAAGTTACACCGTCAAGGAATAAAGTTACACTAAGTGCGAAAATTACATAAAATTGTCCCAAAATTACAAAAATTTCAATTAATATATCATAAAAAGATTAATGTTACACATCTAAAACTAAAGTCACACCCATAAAAAACTAAAGTTAAAGAGTTAAATGACACCATTTTGTTGAGTCGATTACCCATTAGGCCGTTATGTGGTAGGAAGCCTATGTGAAAAGATATTGAACTTGGGATATATGGAGATATGTCATCCCCAAATGTATCATAAGTTGGGATATGAAGTCCAATGTATCCCCATATAGCCTTTCGCCTATAAGGATATCTCTTAGGATATGGATCCTAAGCCTATGTGGATAATATATATAATTGGATTGTTCACTCACCAATAGGGAATGTGAGCTGGGCTTAGACCGTCGTGAAATTCTAGGCGCAAACTCTGTGATGTTTTTTCATAAAGTGTCTACAATATACATCAATATGAAAAGTCAGCTGGCGTGAATTTCAAGAAGAGAAATTGTCGAAACGTGAGAGTCGTTACCTTCCACGGTTGCATTACGTGCACCATTTAATCTAACAAAAGTTCGTGGAATTTCTTTTTCAGTAGGAGAAACAGAAGGTGTCTGAATGTAAGTGGTTCCAGACTTGTGTTCAAATACGGAAAGGAAGACATGACATAAATCTTGTTGCGCTGACGGACCAGCCTTAATATTGGCATTTACATGCATCTCTACATCCTTCATGTATGTTTATCGTTCTAATACGGGCCAACAAAAATTAAAAAATCCTTGGTGTATGTCACTCCATACGGGGATACCTATTTTTGTTCATTCACATATTCATTTAATTAATTAGGATATATACGGTGATAAATATCTCTAGTCCAGAACCTAAGAATATCCCCAAGGCTATTGCACCACATAGCTTATCTGGCCAACCCATAGGTTATAGTTTATTACACCACATATCCTTGTACATTTATTCGCATTTATTAAGGAACATTAAAGAGTACTGGTTTAAAAAGAAAAAAGTTAAATCTTAAAACGGATAATTGCAAAGCTCATACGTGGGGTAAAAAAATTGACCTACGCATTCATGGGAGGGAGCCCAGGAAGCTGCCCTCGGCGATTTTCACTTGTGAAACATTGGAGGTGTTAAAACTCGACACAAAACTTAGTTTTGAACTAGTTTCCAGTATGCCAGGCCATCCTTCAGCTTCCCAAACATGAAAGTACTTTAACTCCATTCCATTATTGATACTCTTAGCAGTATTTTGTTTACGAGGACAAGTTATTCACAACTGTTTCACAAGGATGAAGGCCCATGTCCAAGCTTAAATTTGTGTTTATTGCGATTCGGGGACTGCTGAGGGGTGTTTCGGAGTATAAAGAACCTTGTGAGAGCCGTGTGTAACGTTCAACAATTAAGTTTGACGTTCTCATGCCTGGACGTTTAGTTGATTTCTTGCCTCTTTTGATGTCGGAATTACTTATACTTTTCATTTCTATTGGATTCGACGTTAATTTGTTGAATACGGTCGATACGTATATTGTTTAACTTTGCTATTAGCACATGAGTAAGTGTGTAAGACTACGTTCATCCACCTGACCCCTTCACAATTTATGAGAATACTTTTCCACCCATCATGTTCTTGTTGTTGTATATGTCTATGTGATTGTGTATTTTTTATTGTTTGCATGAAGGTGTTAGATTATGAAGACTTGGAGAATCAACTGCCCACTTTTCATAATCTTAAGCGTTTGGAGGTAGATACTAATTCAAGCAGTAAATGGGAAAGACTTCTTGTTTGAATTTTTTATGTGTTCACCTATCTTGGAAGTACACTACAAAATATTGTCACTTGAGCCATGAACTATGCCACAGAAATTTATAATTCGTGACTAAATTCTACTTAGCCACGGGAAAAACTTATTCTTTATTTTGGAAAAAAAAATTTCTTGCCACGGGATAACTTTTTCCGTGCAAAAAAGTCACTTGCGCCACTAATTAGGCTACACTCGTGGCGAATAATCATTTCAGCCATGAGCTATGTCACGCCCATGGCAAAATTTTATTTGGCCGCGAATTGTTCGGTGGCAAATAGCCACGAACTAACTGATGTGACCATAATTAGAGCATATTTAGTCCCCGAATTAGCCTTGTTCTCATGCTTTTTAGTGCATATTTGGGTCATTTATTGTCTTTAGTTCTTTGTTTTGCATATTCTTTGAGGTTTTGTGTCTTTGGTAGGAAAGGAGTGCAAACCTTGCATTTTCATGGCAAAATGAGGCTAAATTGATTGAATTCAATGACCAAGCATCAAGGAGAGACAAGATTAGAAGGCCTTTGTACATACTATAGTAGATGGGCAATAATGAGAAAAGATTCTTGCATCCCCGAGGAAATCCTCAAGGATGTTATGAAGAAAAAGGGAGAAAAGAAGAAGGAACAAGACTGCCTGACAATCCGTGCGGATTGCCTAGAAGACGCCCGTCTTCACCCCACAATCCGTGCGTCTTCCTCCACAAGACGCCCGGGAAAAAGCTCTAGAAGACGCCCGTCTTCACCCCACAATCCGTGCGTCTTCCTCCACAAGACGCCCGGGCAGAAGCTGCCAAATCCGCCCGTCCCGTGCTAAAGACGCCCGGATTCCCAGAAAGTCCCATTTCGTCTTCTTCAAGCTTCAAGGAAGGATGCACATCTTTTTCTAGAGACCAGAGTCTCCCTAAAGAGACCGGCGATTCCTCAACAAGGGACTTAATCGTCATTTAAGCCCTTAGTTAACCCTAATTCATGCACCTAATCCCCACTATAATACCCCATTAGTCTAATTAGAAGAGCATGTTCTTCTTAGCAATCTTTAGTGTAGTTAATATCAATCAAATCTCTCTTTAATCTTGTGATCAACATTTAATCAAGTTTTAATACAAGTTTTATTTCCTTAATCTCTCTCTTGTTCATCCTTTATTTTGGATAATTGAAGATTATTTGGGTTATTATTGGGAGATTGACAACCTCTCAATCAAGCACCAAGTACTTCTTTTATTCTTTGCCTTATTATTAGAATCATTAGTAGGTATAATTCTCTTAATCTCTCTTTAATTATTGTTAATCACTTTCATTTATTCATCATGTTTCACTTTGTTGGTATGATTGACAACCTTGCTAGCATGTTCAACATGATAATGAGTGAGTAGTTTCCTTAGCTAGGGTTAATGGGTAATTAGGGGAAACCAACATGGGGGATGATTCATGCTTAAATTAATATGCTTTCATAGTTTATTTGCTTGCTTGTTGTGATCTCAACTTATGCACATGTTATGTTTGATGAAATGTGAGCCTATGAATCCTTGCATTTTTTACCCATCACCTATCTTTTCAATGAGACTTGTAAGACATAAACCAACTCGAGTCTCATTAGACCATGCATATTGTTGAGTAGGGAAGATTAAGTCGACTTGTAGGTGTTGTACAATCTAATCGATTCGGCTCCGGGACCCAAACTTTCCTAGGATTGTAAGATATAAACCAACTCAATCCACCACAACAATAATTGCTTGCTTATAACTTGAGAATATGTTTGTATGATCAATTCCCATGAATCCCCTATGACCCCATGACACCCCAGTGCCTTTTATCAATTGTTTGCATCCCTTTTAATTCATCTTGTTTATTTACTTTCATTGCTATTTAGTTTAGTGATCTTCTACATCAAACCCCAATTGTGACACCCTTAGACACCGCTAGTTGCAATAGAAATCTCATCTCAATTCCCGTCCCTTGGGATCCGACCTTTACTTGCCTCTTTACTAATTGTAGAGTTGTTTGTGAAGTTATAAATTGTGTTTTGGTCTAGGTGCTCCTAATGACAAGTACTGAAAAAGTAAACCCTCCGGCCAAAAATGGCGCCGTTGCCGGGGACGGTGTTAACTTGATTTAGATTTTCTTACATTGTTATTAGTTGTGTCTTTCTTTGCCTTGGGGAAGTAAAATTCCTCAAGGTTTGTTCTAATTGTTTTCGAGTTGTTTGATATTTTGCATGTCTAGAAGGTCACAAGGTGACTTTTTACCCTTTGATCGCGAAATTCAAAGGACTTTGACAACCAATAGAATACTTGCTAGGAGAACTTTGAGAGGTATTGGTGAGGTTGTAGATATTCAACCAAATACTATTGAGTTCATCAACCCTTTTACAAGAGAAGGTGAGGAGAACTCAACACAAAATCCAACACAAAATCAACCCACAATGCCTAAGTTTTCATCACATTCCGTACCCACCGAGGAGAACCTACCCAATGGTACTCCCACACCACAACATCTAACCGGAAATTTTATTGCCAAATCCGCATTTATTCAATTAGTCGAAAGAAGCCAATTTGGGGGGATGCCTAGTGAAGACCCTCATTCTCATATGGAGACTTTTTGTGACTATTGTGATGCGATTTCTCAAACCGGTGTAACTCAAGACCAAATTCGATGGGTCTTATTTCCTTTTTCTCTAATTGGCATCGCGAAACAATGGTTGAAAGGCCTTGATAAGGCTACTCTCGAAATTGATTTTTGGAAAAAGTTGGCTCTAGCTTTCTACAAAAAGTTCTATCCACCGGAAAAGACTAACATGCTAAGAGCTCAAATTACGGGCTTTAAGCAAAGGGATGAAGAATCTTTGTATGAAGCTTGGGAGCGATTCAAGGGAATTTGTCGCTCATGCCCTCACCATGGACTTAGCGAGTGGTTCTTGGTACAACAATTTTGGAACGGTCTTTATGAAGATTCAAGGAACGTTCTCAACATGGGATCAAATGGAATGTTCACCGAAGTTGATGACAATCAAACTTGGAACAAAATTGAGGAAATGGCGGTCCATAACTCACAAGATATTAGACCTCGCAAGGCTACTAGAGGAGGAAAGCATGAAGTGGACTCCATTACTTAATTGGGTGCTCAACTTAGTGCTCACATTATTACCATCAATTTGAAGTTTGAAAAAGCTATGGCTAGACTTGAAGAAGCCTCAAAATCACCAAAGCATCATGTTAATGCCATGACGGCATCTTCATCAATCTCAAGTGGGATATGTGAGAATTGTGGAACTTTGGGACATGACCAAAGTGAATGTAGGGGAACAAATGAACAAGTGAATGCTTTCCAAGCATACAAGAGTGGTACCCCTTATTCAAACTATTACAATGAAAACACCAAATTCCATCCAAATCTCTCATACAAAAGCCAAAATGTTCAAAACCCTCAACCAACATACACCCCACCTCCCATGAGAAACCAAAATCAAAGACCCTTTTACAACCAAAACCAAGGTTACCAAAATCAAACTCCATACAATCAACAAAATGACCAAGGTTTTGATGTTCAAAAAGCGGTCCTCCAAATGCAAAAGAATCAACAAGAGTTTTTCACTCAAATGCAAAAGGATAGTCAAGCAAAGGAAATCACCATCAACAACATTCTAGCTCACACCAAAATGTTGGAAACCCAATTGACTCAACTAGCATCTTCAAGCTCACAAAGACAAAAGGGGCAATTACCACCTCAAAGTAATCCCCCAAGACATGAAACGATTAGTGCCATTCACTTGAGGAGTGGTACAAGGTATGAAGCACCGAAGAATTAAGTTGAGGATGAAGTTGTGGAAGCTAGTGACAAAGAAGAAATTGTGCAAAACTCCAAGGATGGAGAACCATCAAAAGAAGAAATTTCAAAGAAAAATGAAGACAAGGTCAAGGAGAAGGAGCCCATTGTGATTAGACTTCCTTTTCCAAGTCGTCAAACCAAGCCCAAATTTCATGACCAACTTGGAAAATTTATGGAAATTGTGAAGAATTTGGAAGTCTCAATTCCTTTCACGGAATTAATCAATCACGTCTTGGCCTATGCAAAATACATGAAAGACATCCTCACAAAGAAGAAGTCGATCCGGAAGCTTGAGACTATCGCCTTCACGAAGGTGAGTAGTGCAATCCTTCAAGGGAGTTCACCTCCAAAACTCAAAGATCCGGGAAGCTTCTCAATACCGTGTACCATTGGCGACACCACGATCAACAAAGCCTTATGTGATCTAGGGGCTAGTGTGAGTGTTATGCCGTACTCGGTGAGTAAAAGATTAGGGATGGGAGAGCTTAAATTCACCAATATCGCACTCCAAATGGCCGATAGATCGACGAAGACACCATTAGGGATATGGGAAGATGTTCCCGTAAGAGTTGGGAAATTTTTCATCCCGGTGGACTTTGTCATTGTTGACATGGAAGAAGACTCCAACATTCCGATCATTCTAGGAAGACCTTTCTTACACACCGCGGGTGCGGTGATTGATGTGAAGCATGGAGAGCTCACTCTAAAAGTGGGAGATGACAGCATAACTTTCAATCTTGACAAGACCATGAGAGCTCCCCGTTTGCATGAACCATGTTTTATGGTTGATCATTATAGCCGGAAGGATGATAGGAAGAAGTCGGAATTCTAATGGAAGAAGAAAATTGAAGATGCTCCATTCAAAGAGCAAGTGAATTGTAACAAAGAGAGCTTGAAAAGCTCACCAAAGTCAAGCAATGAAGAGGATGGCCTCATTGGCCAAGACAAGAATGTGGGAGAGTTGTCTCTATCAACTCAAGAGAGCTTTAGTGATCAAGTAGATGAAGTTTGTGGTCTTTGGGACGATGAGTTTGAAGGGATTTCCAATACCTATATTGGTAATGCTATCGATCAAGACCGACAATAAGGGCAAAGGTCTATTGAAGATCTTTATCATGATAATGAACAAGCTTTTGATTACTTCTTCAAGGTGTTGAGCAACATCAACAACACCTTGGACATGCCCCCATGACATCTCACTAAGGATGAGAGTTTGGTGGAGTCCTCCCTAAACCACCATTTGTAAATATTTCTAACCCCCTAACTCGCATTTTAATTCTTACATTGCATTTTTGTCATTGTTGGATTTTTATGCCTTGATCAAGATAATTATCATTTTTGAGAGAAGTGAGGGAGGGACTAATGATTTAATTGATGTGTAGTGCTTTAGCTTAGTGTGGGGATAGCAATTGCCTAGGCTATTCATGCCTTAGTAGTGCCCCTACAATGAAGAACACGGGATTTGAAGAATGAAAAATGACAAGGGATATGCAAGTGCACGGATGGAACTGAATCCGAGTAAAATAGGGAGAATCTGAGCGTCTTCATGGGAATCTGCCCGTCTTCAGGCAATCCGGGCGTCTTTGTCAAAATCCGCTCGTCCATCTGAGCTGAAAATTTGAAATTTTAGGACTGTTGAAGAATCCGAGCGTCCTGGTAGAGAAGACGCTCGTCTTCAGAAATCCGCCCGTCTTGGAAGGAAAGACGCCCGTCTTTTTGCCTGTGAAAAACAAGAAATCTCACTGTCTGAGAATTCGCCCGTCTTCAGCAGAAGACGCCCGTCCTGCAGTCGATAAATCCGAGCGTCTTTGCTGAAAGACGCCCGATTTTAGGCGAGAATCCTGAACAAAAAAAAAGGCAGAATCCGAGCGTCCCGAAGGAAAGACGCCCGTCTTCCTCTGCAGTTTTTGAAATTTTCAGGTATTTTAAATACCCCATCCCACATTCATTTCTTCATTCCTTAATTCAAAACACTACCCATAAACCCCAAAACTCAAAACCCTCATCCTCTCCATCACCAAAACAAGATTTCCTCAACCAAATTCAACAAAATCAAATCAAAACTTCCTTTTAACAACAATTAATCACTCCTTTTCCAACAAAAATCAAACCAAACACCAAAATCTTCAACCTTTGAGTCGATTTTTGAAATTATAAAGGCAAATCCTTTCATCTTAAAATCGATTTGGGTATACTTGGAAATTGAAGATTTTCACTCTTTTCTTGGTTAAATCATCAATGGCAAGGACAAAAGGAGCAACAAAGGCACCTAAGGCAAATGCACTCTCAACAAGACAAAAGAGTCTTCAAGCAAAGAAAGCCTCATTGGCTATGGTGGTAGCTAGTTCAAACTTGGAAGTTCAACAACAACAACCTCCCTTGGAAGCAACAACATCAACAACTCCGGAAATTGCTCAATTATCAAACTATCCGGAGGTAATTTTCATTTCTAACTCCCATAGGGATACATTTGCCAAGTATGCTAGAAAATCCTTTCTATCCACCAAATTCATATGTGAAGATGCCTTGAACAAATTGGGTGTCCTTGAACAAACTAAAGCCTTCTTTGAAACCATGGGGTTGGGAAAATTGTTTGCTACAAGAGAATTGACATACCCCTCCCTTACCTTAGAATTCTTGAGTTCTTTGAAAGTTACTAAGGTAGAGACTAGAGAAAACATCGAGTTCCGCCTTGCTAATGTGAGTAGGCGCATCACCTTTGATGAATTGGGTAAAGCATTGGGTCTTAGTGATTCACCTAGTTATTACAAGAATTCCGAAAAGTATGACCCCGCTCCTGTTTGGGAGGCGATTTCCGGGAGAAAATTTGAGAACTATCATGCTAGTCACGCTCTATTAGTCCACCATCCGGGCATTAGAGTATGGCACAAGGTCATCGGGAATAATATCATTGCAAGAAAAGACGCTAACCACTTTACCAAGCTCGATTGTGTTCTTCTTGAGTTGGCCTTAAATATTGGAAGAGAATTCACCAAGCCTTACAATTCTCTAAGGCTTTTGGTGGAAAGATGGCTAAATGTTGATTGTGGAAAGTAAGGCACCACTGTTATTATAAATGGAGGTCTAGTCACTCTTTTGGCTAAGTACTTTGATCCGAATTTCAACAAGGATAGCAAGTATGTGGCGAAAAAGGAGAGTCATCTCATTTACATGGATGCCATGATTAACAGGTACAAGTGGGTCACTCATAACCCTCTTGACACCAAATATGGGTGGCTCACCAATGAGGCTAGATCTTTTAATTTGCCTTCCAAGATATGCCGTTTGAGTGTCCATCGGACCAACTACCTTCTTCCCCTCTCAAAAGAAGCCGAATACAGGGGTGAAATTGAAATGCCCTCCTCCTCCATTGTCACACCACCCTATCCCTTCAAGTATCAAGAGTTCATACCCGAAGGTGTTAAAGCAAGCAATGACTATATGACTCTACTTATGCAAGAGATGCACAAACAAGCTTTTAAGGATCGGGAAGATGCATACTTAGCCCAATATCCACCCCTCCTTCATTTAGCTAGGCAAGGACTACTTGATCCTTCATGTCCTTTGCCTAATAGGGCGGATAGGGAAGTCTTCTTTCCAAGTGCATCTAGGGGTGAGATTCCGGGTGACGATGAGGTTGTCGGTGATGAGGTTGTTGATGATAGCATTGAGGAAGAGGCTAATGAAGAAGAAGAAGAGGATGATGAAGGAAGTGAGCAAGGAAGTGAAGAGGGAAGTGGTGATGAGTCAACTTCTATTGAGGAAGATGATGACAATGATGATATGGTGGAAGACTAGCAAGCTTTGGAGGCTCCTACCCTCTTGAGGTTTGTCTACTTCTTTCTTTGTTTTATTTATTTATCTTGATCATGGTTGGAGAGTCCTAGCAACATAGAGGACTAACACCTCGGCCCCATTGAGGTGTTCTTATTTCATTGTTCCCACTTTTGAAAATCCAAAATGACAAATTTAGTTTCATGCATTGCATCTTGTGTGCATGAACTACCCCAACTTTAGGACATTAGAAATAATGTCTATCTCGGTTTGGGGAAGTACATGCATACGCAACGGGAGGTAATCTAAATTACGCTCTCCATCATAAACAAAAACCCATGCATCATATAGTGTAGATTAGTATAGCTTGCATTTAGTGTAGAATTCATGCATCATGCTTGCATGATTTCCCATCATTTTGGCCATTGAGGACAATGCCCATATTAGTGTGGGGATGGGGAATTCTAACTTAACTTTTATTCAAAAATCCAAAAAAATCAAAAAATTTCGAAAAACCATAAAAATTTGAAAAATCCAAAAACAAGTTCATTTCCTTTGTAGTGTAGTCATGTATATATTGTTGTATATATTGTGTTTGTCTTATCCTTGTTCACATTGATTGACTACGCCACATCCGAGACATGAGGATATTGAAGACCGCATGGTATGATCTTTCCAATCTCCTTTTTCCTCTTTATGTTAATGACTATGTGGCTTTATTTTGATTGATGCGGTATAACAATGTGAACTTAGGACTTGCATTTAGTTTATATGTCATATTAGTTGGTAGAATCATTTGCATTAGGATGTTTATATGCTAGTTGCATCATGGCATGTAGTTTGCATGTTAGAAAATTTTGCGAAACCGTCTACTTGGGAAGTTTGACAAGTGTATATAGGCCATAGTAGATGCTTTTTCTTCTTAAGACTTTGCTTGTTAGAATACTTGTAAAACACCCTAGGAAGTGTCACGCTAGTATCCTTTGACCCATGGATTAAGGCCTAGTCAAGAGTACCTTGTGGTGTGATAACTCCGTGGCTACCGTTTATTCCAAGGTGATCCTTGAAACCATGCATGCATCCATCATCCATGTTCTACCACATTTTTGTCATCAAAGGGAATGGGCACAAAAAGAAATCAATTTGAGTTCAATGAAATGAAAAGTGAAAGAAAGTTTGCAAAAAAAAAAAAATGCATCAAATGAAAAGAGGAGCAAAAATAGAACTCCTATGCTTCAAATATAAGGCATCCTCACTACATATGGGGTGACTTTGAAAATGTTCAAAAAAAAGAAAATGCAAAAAGTTGAAAGTTGTCAAGTGTTGAAATGCCAAACATCAAAGAAATGGCAAAAGAAAGTGTTCTCAAATGTCAAATGCCACAAGAAATTGGGGGGAAAAACCAAAACAAAAGCAAACTCCCAAATGAAACTCAAATATCTATCGATCCCTTTATCCATCGTATCCATTTTTGTGCATGGTAGAGAGGGGACGACCCTTCTTCTTATCTAGGCAAGAGGGGGAATTCCGCGATCCTCCAGTGTTTCTAACACCATAGGGAGTCTACTCTTGACAAAAGCATTTAACGATTGAGGACAAAGGTACCCTAGCTTGACACAACTTGGAGGTGATTTATTGGTATCCTTCTAGGCTTAGTAGTTTGAAGAAATTGCATCTATGAAGGAATGTGTACCCTTGAATTGCTTCCCTTGTAGATAATTTCCGCCACTTAGATGAGGAAAGTTGCTATTTTTTTGTAGATGCATCCATTACTTGTTTTGTGTGCTTAATGTTTGGATGTGTCGCCATTTTGGCAAGACCCACCTTGTCTTGCAAGAAGGCATCCTACCTCATGGTTGTCTTGTTGTGAGTTGAAGGGGCGGAGTGAGACCCGCTAATTGTCTCATATCGGCTATGTTATTAGGTTAGTTTAAATAATGATCCTAGTCTTTGTCACCTCTTTACTCGGGACAAGCAAAGGTTCGATTTGGGGATATTTGATGTGACCATAATTAGAGCATATTTAGTCCCTGAATTAGCCTTGTTCCCATGCTTTTTAGTGCATATTTGGGTCATTTATTGTCTTTAGTTCTTTGTTTTGCATATTCTTTGAGGTTTTGTGTCCTTGGTAGGAAAGGAGTGCAAATCTTGCATTTTCATGGCAAAATGAGGCTAAATTGATTGAATTCAATGACCAAGCATCAAGGAGAGACAAGATTAGAAGGCCTTTGTACATACTATAGTAGATGGGCAATGATGAGAAAAGATCTTTGCATCCCCGAGGAAATCCTCAAGGATTTTATGAAGAAAAAGGGAGAAAAGAAGAAGGAACAAGACTGCCTGACAATCCGTGCGGATTGCCTAGAAGACGCCCGTCTTCACCCCACAATCCGTGCGTCTTCCTCCACAAGACGCCCGGGCAAAAACTCCAGAAGACGCCCGTCTTCACCCCACAATCTGTGCGTCTTCCTCCACAAGACGCCCGGGCAGAAGCTGCCAAATCCGCCCGTCCCGTGCTAAAGACGCCCGGATTCCCAGACAGTCCCATTTCGTCTTCTTCAAGCTTCAAGGAAGGATGCACATCTTTTTCTAGAGACCGGAGTCTCCCTAAAGAGATCGGCGATTCCTCCACAAGGGACTTAATCGTCATTTAAGCCCTTAGTTAACCCTAATTCATGCACCTAATCCCCACTATAAATACCCCATTAGTCTAATTAGAAGAGCATGTTCTTCTTAGAAATCTTTAGTGTAGTTAATATCAATCAAATCTCTCTTTAATCTTGTGATCAACATTTAATCAAGTTTTAATACAAGTTTTATTTCCTTAATCTCTCTCTTGTTCATCCTTTATTTTGGGTAATTGAAGATTATTTGGGTTATTATTGGGAGATTGACAACCTCTCAAT
This sequence comes from Silene latifolia, assembly GCF_048544455.1. Lineage (NCBI taxonomy): Eukaryota > Viridiplantae > Streptophyta > Magnoliopsida > Caryophyllales > Caryophyllaceae > Silene > Silene latifolia. The sequence continues at coordinate 67,508,855 of NC_133537.1, read as the reverse complement.
CAAGCACCAAGTACTTCTTTTATTCTTTGCTTTATTATTGGAATCATTAGTAGGTATAATTCTCTTAATCCCTCTTTAATTATTGTTAATCACTTTCATTTATTCATCATGTTTCACTTTGTTGGTATGATTGACAACCTTGCTAGCATGTTCAACATGATAATGAGTGAGTAGTTTCCTTAGCTAGGGTTAATGGGTAATTAGGGGAAACCAACATGGGGGATGATTCATGCTTAAATTAATATGCTTTCATAGTTTATTTGCTTGCTTGTTGTGATCTCAACTTATGCACATGTTATGTTTGATGAAATGTGAGCCTATGAATCCTTGCATTTTTTACCCATCACCTATCTTTTCAATGAGACTTGTAAGACATAAACCAACTCGAGTCTCATTAGACCATGCATATTGTTGAGTAGGGAAGATTAAGTCGACTTGTAGGTGTTGTACAATCTAATCGATTCGTCTCCGGGACCCAAACTTTCCTAGGATTGTAAGATATAAACGAACTCAATCCATCACAACAATAATTGCTTGCTTATAACTTGAGAATATGTTTGTATGATCAATTCCCATGAATCCCCTATGACCCCATGACACCGTAGTGCCTTTTATCAATTGTTTACATCCCTTTTAATTCATCTTGCTTGTTTACTTTCATTTCTATTTAGTTTAGTGATCTTCTACATCAAACCCCAATTATGACACCCTTAGACACCGCTAGTTGCAATAGAAATCTCATCTCAATTCCCGTCCCTTGGGATCCGACCTTTACTTGCCTCTTTACTAATTGTAGAGTTGTTTGTGAAGTTATAAATTGTGTTTTGGTATAGGTGCTCCTAACGACAAGTACTGAAAAACTAAACCCTCCATCGTGAGTCCGACCACTAACAAACTAAGAAACATTCAATTATCAAAGGCTAAGTCACACGCAGCAATAATGCACCAAATTGACGCCACTCAACCGCAATACGTGCGACTTGCTTTTATTTCGAACCTACGAGGCTTCTTTTATTCTTCGTAGCTTAGTCCGTCTTCGACACAAATTGAACGCACAAATTTCTAACAATCTCCACCTTGACTAGAATTATCCAAACACAAACCCAACTAAGAAAAACAAAGAAAAACAAATTCAGCTTCAAGAAGATCGATTCTAAGTCACTACCTATCCCGATAGTCTCCAATCTGACTTGAACACAACCCACAAAATGGACAAACGAACCAAGTATGCAACAAACGTAAACAAATATACAAACTACCCAATGTAGCAGGCTGCGACTACCGAATGTACTAAATACCCAACATATCTCCATACCAACAGGAAGGCCAAACATAGCAAACGCTTAAGAGGACAGAAGCTACCAAACGCCAACACAAATATATGAGATACCAAACTTCACTAATGATGGAACAATGTACCAAAACAACACACATTAGATTCCAAAACAAAAATATCCTCCAAACATCATGGTCAAATGTACCGTCGTACCAAATTGCCCATAAAAAGACACAAATGCCATGACCAAAACAGATGTTTCACCTGGTACAAAAGAGTGTCGCGAACACCACCAACATGCCTACACCAAGGCAACAAATACCCAAGTCGAAACTAAAACAACATTCTATGCGAGCACAAATCACCTCCATTAAAGATCCAAATTGTTAGACTAACAAGTCCAACCCAAAAGCTCCACAGAACAAACTCCCGTCGAAGTTTCAGATGACCCCTTATGAGATCCCAACGACTCTTTTTCAAGAACCCAGATAGCTCTACCTAGAGCCCAAATCACCTAAATGAGGCGCCAAATCAGATGTAGGTTTGTCTTAAGGATCCATTAGCTTGACCTGTTTAGGAGAAAACTCTACCTTAGCGCCAACACTACCATCCTCACACAAACTCACCAAACCCAAAAGTATGTTAACTTTCAAAATATTCACTGCCAACATCTTTTCACCCATAATTCAACAAACCCAAATTAACACCTAAAAAGACAATTACAGCGGAAGTAGATCCCAAATCAGAACCTTAGCTCTGGTGTCATTGTTGTGCGGAAGCGTGAATATCTCGTGTTGGGCCTCTGATGTATCTGTGTCCGCAACCCATAACAGTACGATATTGTCCGCTTTGGGCCAAGCCCTCATGGATTTACTCTTGGACTCCTTCCCAAAAGGCCTCATACTATTATATTTTGCAGAAACTTATAAAGATGATTTTCCATCTTTATTCTACCGATGTGGGACATGGGTTTGCACCCTAACAATTTTAGATTCATCGTGCCCACGACGTGCTAAACCTTGGCGCAACAGGAACTTCAAATAATCAAGAGAATGAGTCAAGCGAGCTTTGTAAAGAATACTAACTTTTTTGCTTGTCTTATTGAAATTTTCAACGATGGATGATTTTGGGGAATTGAAAAAATCATATTTTTGTTGAGCTTGTTTATGAGAACTAAGAACACTATTGCCAATATGTTTTAGAAATATTTCATGAGCTCGGTTCTAATCTTTAAACTCATCTGTCACAAATTTATCACTCCCTATAATACTTGTTTTATCCTTAAATAAGTAGCACACAAAACAAAAGGCTGCATCTTTTTCAATGCTATGTTCAAGCCACTTATACTTCTCATACCAAGCTTCTTTAAAGTGATGCTTACAAGGCTTAAGCCGAGTTCCGAATTCAGATTAAGGAAAGGATTGATTACGTGGTTAAACACCTCTTTGCTGATGAACCCCCTTCTTATCATATCTTGATCATTAAGAGGGTACGATGATATGGGGATTCTTTTCCTACGATCATAAAGAAGAAGATCACCATCATAGACAAATTCCTCATTTACAGCAGCATTTGGACTATTTGCTCTTGTTTCATTTTAGGGTGTATCTTCTGATGAAACCACTTGTTGTTCTTGAATAGTATATATTTTAACAATAACTGCAATTTGAGGTTCAGTTTGATATGGAGAGGACGAGGAACTAGACTTTTGAGACTTCCCTCCACCAAAGAAGACGGATATAAGTCCAGTTTTATACTTTCTCTTCCTCATCTAGCCATCAATAAAACCATAAACAACTAAGCAATTATAAAACAGTAAGAATGATTCACACTATTTTAATAGCCAAAACTGTGAAAGTGTGTTAGGCCTAGAATTTTCTAGATACTTCAGGGTAACATCCTACCCTGACCTGACTGTCAGGGTACAAAATCGTCGGGATAGAACAAGACTGGCACCAGGCAAGGAGAGGACATTGGTCAATTATAAGGACAATATTTGACCTATTCAAGAATAATAATATCCGGTCAATAATTACATATATCCGGGTATTAATAACGATATTTAAGAGGAAGATTCTACAATGAAGATCGAGCATTTATGTGGGTGATTAAGCACAACAATAAAGCAATTAATGGCGTCATTAAGAGGAAATATTACGCATCGATGGAGAAGATAATGCAGCCGTTCAAGCTTGGCTATATAAGAGCAGCTCAAGATCATTTGAAGATATACAACAACTACTCTAGCAATCTCATACTACTACACTACGTGCTATACTTAGGCAATATTGCATAAATTCTGCTAATTACTCGAAATCATAGTGAAATCCTCTCCTGGCTTGGTGCCCGTGGTTTTTTTCCCATTTAAGGGTTTTTCACTTACAAATTCCTTTGTCTTATTATTTACTTTATTTGCATTATTTTTATTATTATCTACCCTGCCCTGCAGTACACATAGATAAATCTGAGCTAGTTAACCCTGCCTAGACTATACCCTGACCTGATTTACCCTTGCGCAAAATTCATACAAAATAAATGGCGCCCACCATGGGGCATCTAGCTCATTAATATATTTTTTTGTCCTTTTTTATAAAAAATCCAAAAAACAAAGAAACTAGCAAAAAAAAATGTCTCAACCAACAGTGGAAGAACAATTGACTGCTGCTCTACAAAAAGTAGCAGAGATGGAGAGCCTGAAAGAGAAAATAGCTCAGTCTAAGGCTGAAATCTTACAGTTGAAAGAGTCTGAGTCCGCTTTGAAACAGAAGTTAAAGAAATCTAAAGGATCAGGCTCCAAAATCCAGCCAGGAACCCCATTCTCATTAATTATCAAACACTTTGATTTCTCAAGCTTTGGGAGTCCAAATAGTACCAAGAAAGTGATCAACGTTGATGACGGTGAGATCCCAGAGAATAACAAAGAAAACCCTGATGAGACAGGAGCGGCTGTCATGATGGCAATAGTTCAGAAAATTAAGAAACTTAATGAAAAATTCGAAAAAATACATGGAGTGCCTGCCACCATGGAGGAAGCTGCCCCTAACTGTTATGCTGATTCGTATTTAATAGACGAAATAGCTAAAGTGGATCTTCCAAAGAAATTTATGATTCCGTCCATGGAAATCTATGATGGGACCACAGATCCACAAGGCCATGTAGCCCTCTACAAGCAGAAAATGTTAGCTGCATCTATCCTAAGTGAGTTCAGGCAGGTCTGCATGTGTAAGGGGTTTGGAACGACCCTGATCGGTCCTGCATTACAGTGGTACATCAATCTTCCAATTGGAAGCATCCAATCCTTTGCAAACCTGATCAACAATTTCAACCAGCAGTTTGCAAGTAGCAGGGAGTTGAAGAAACGGTCCAGTGATCTTTATAGGATTACCCAGAAGTCAGATGAGACTCTCAGGGTATTTCTTGCCAGGTTCAACAAAGAGAAGGTGTCTATTCCCTGGCGTGACGTTGGAAGTGCAGTGGAAGCATTTAGGCAGGGATTACTACCAAATAGTGATCTTTACATTGAACTCACTAAGTATCCATGTCATACCTTTGAAGATGTTTAGGCCAAGACTCTATCTTATATCAGGCTAGAGGAGACCAAAAGCTACAAAGTTAAAGCATCCTGCAATTCTAAGGAGTATGAAAAGCCAAATAGGAAGAGCGGTGGCAGAGGCAGCAGCTACAGATCTACCCCATATTCCAGGCCGAACCATTCAGCATTAAACCTAGCATATGAACAACAAGGTAAGGCTAAAGTTCACCCACCTATTTCTGAGCATAACTTCAGTGTTGATATTGCAGGCTTGATCCAGCGGCTTGACAACATGGGATCAACAGTTACATGGCCTGGGAAAGTAGAAAATCCTAATCCAAGGAGGGACAATTCCAAGTGGTGCGAATTTTACATGGACGTTGGGTATACAACGGAAGATTGCTTCACGCTGAGGAAAGAGGTAGCCTACCTGCTAAAGGCTGGATACCTAAAAGATCTCATCAAAGCCAAAGGCAGAAAGGAAGATCAAAGTAAAGAAAGTTAGGAGCAAAAGAAGGAACGCAATCTCTCTCTACCACCTTCACTCTATGATGTAAAATTCATAAATGGCGGATCAGAGATTTGTGGCTTAACTAGTTCAACAGCAAAGAAGATAGCCAGGATGCCTCAAATGAAGTCACCCTACAAACTGGGAAATATACCACCTATCACCTTTGGTGATTGTGACCTGGTAGGGATCCCTGGTCTACATCACAATGGTCTGGTAATTTCCATGCAGATTGGAACAGCCATTGTAAGAAGAATCCTGGTAGACAGGGGTAGTTCAGTGAACCTGATCATGCTAGACGTACTCAAAGCCATGAAGATCAACGAGGATCAAATCACCAAGAAATCCAATGTCTTGGTAGGGTTTAGTGGGGAGACAAAGAACACATTGGGAGAGATTTATCTTCCTACCTATGCTAAAGACGTTGCATCCTATGAGAGATTCGGAGTCCTAGACTGCCTATGTAATACCCGCCCTGTTTAAGGACTCTTTGACTGACATATTGACCAAGGAAGACTCTTAGCAAGGGATACGAGAGAGAGTGGGTGATCGATGTAGCGTGTTACTCGACCTAGTTAGGGTTACTTGGTCGAGTACCAAGTTATTCGACCGGGTAGGGCGTACTCGGCCGAGTATACTGAAGTGGTACTATGTCTATACTCGACCGAGTACCACTTCAGTTAACACGTTATTATAAAACGCAGAGTCTATAATGTAATTTATTTTCGATGGTTCCTTTGTCTTTCTAACCCTAACCTCTCCCTTCAAACTTTCTTTTATCACCTTATACTCCTTGCTTTACCTTAGACACTAACCTAAGAAGGGATATTGTTTATGCAAGGAGTCATCGAGTCGGGTTGTCGCCGTCGTCGGCATCGGTTGCGTCTCAAGATGAGTTTGTGGTTAGTAGTTATCCTTCAGTAGATCTTGATTAGTTTAGTAATAGGATATGGTTTTTACTTGTAGGGTTCGTCGTGGAGTCTTGCTTGGCTTAATTATTGGACGCACTTTCATGGAATAGCGAAAAGTTAGGGTTTCCCTACTCAGTTGCCTATTTAATTGATTTAATATGAATTGTTGTGATAGTGGCATGTTTAGTATCGTTGTAGGAATTGTCTTTCTTGGTTGTTGGAATTTTTGTTGCTTGTTTATGTTTGCGAGGTGCATCCTCTGCTGAGTGGAGTCATCATCGGAAATGGCTTCACACCCTTGATTCGCCCTTTATGGTTCCCGTCACATAGGAGGATGTGCACATTAATGGACATGGGTTATTGCTCATTGCGATGAGCGACGCTTAGGTGGGCAAGGCTGCGGTCCCTCCACTGGTAGTGAGAATTACCTGTTGCGATGGGTAATCTGGCAGGGCTACACACTTAAGTGTGTAGCCGGATATTGGATATGATTGGGGTTGGAGAATGGTTGTAAAGTTTGATTGTCTTGGTTGTTTGCTTTGTGTTTAGCTTATTTTGATTACTCAATGAACTGGCCCCATGTTGTGTTTTCAAAACTGTGGTGATCCATTCGGGGATGATGAGCAGTTTGTTTAGCAGGTGATGTTTGATATGATGCTTGCGAGACATGGAAGGGAATCGAGTCGTCACGCTGTCGAACTAGATGCCGCTGTCACTCGTGTCTAGTAGTTCTTCCAGTAGTTATGTTGTAATCTTTCTCACGTAGTTTATGTTGTAAAGGATAAAGATAATTAAGAATTGTTCTGTTATTGTTCATTTGATTTACTTACCTAGGGCAACCGAGATAGTAGCACCTTTATATGCTGGGGTGGTCCTTCATAAGGCACTTTGGTATGTGGAGGTGTTACAAAGTGGTATAAGAGCGACGATTTTGGAACCTGAACCAAATGAATGTAGGGTGTCAAATTAAAATGGACTTGGTGTATTTGTGTTGGGAGCCCTCTTATGTCGGTTTTGGGTGAGAAGGCGCCCTCATCTCAGAATCCCGGCCCCATTATACTTAAGCCAGCAACAACGAGGGGTAAACATAAGGGGAAATATATATGTGTGTGTGTGTGTGTGTGTGTGTGTGTGTGTGTGTGTGTGTGTGTGTGTGTGTGTGTGTGTGTGTGTGTGTGTGTGTGTGTGTGTGTGTGTGTGTGTGTGTGTGTGTGTGTGTTGAATGTGTGATGTGTGTTTCCTAAAGGGTGTGTCAATGGTTGAAATAGATGGAATGCAAGTATGGTAGTGTTGTGTATATGTATGTATGGATGAGTCAAGTAGTCAATCCAAAGTTTTATGCATGGTTGTACATAGCAGAAGAGTAATGAAAGACGGTAATGTTATAGCATGAAAAGAAATATAATCTAGCTGAGTATAAAATATGTGTTTGTGACATGAATTGTTGTGTGAAAGGTTTATGTGAAGCATAACATATGTTGCGTAAGTAAATCATTATGTATATATAACTCAAAGTTGCCTAGGGTATGTTAGAAATAAGGTCTAAGCGTGACGAGCCCCGACTAAGTGGAACTCCGAACAATGTTTATTGTTTTGCAGGAAATATTCTCTGAAACTCCAAATTCCGCTACTGTTCATGAAAACTCGGCTGAGTAAAGCAGATACTCGACCGAGTAGGCCAAATTCGGCCGAGTATAAAGGCACTCGGCCGAATACTCAGAATGACCATTTAAGCCAGCTACTCATCTCTGAGTACTCGACCGAGTAGACCAAATACTCGACCGAGTAGAGACTACTCTGCCGAGTAGTCCCAGAACTCGGCCGAGTACCCCAAATTCGCGGTCAAACTCGTTTATTTTCCGGAAACCCTATAAGCTTTTTACTCTAATATTTCCACCTCCTATCCTCATTTTTACACAAACACTCATTGTAATTTCTCTCTCAAAAACAAACTTGGGTGATTTTGGTTGAACTTGTTCTTGGAATATTTTTTCCCTTGCCCTATCTAATCAATTTCCGACCTAAGGTAATACAACAAATCAACTTTCTTTTCTTTTAATCAAATCAATGGTGTACTTTGCCCCAAAATCTGAAATTTTACTCTTGTAATTCAACGATTTGTACTTCTATGGTGATATTTTGGTAGTAATTGTTTTTAATCATCGATTTATTCATGCGAAATACAGTTTTTATGCTCAAAATCACCGATTTTTTGTCGAAAATTTTCTAGGGTTTCGTCTCAAAGTTTTGATTTTGACCACTTAGATTGCTACTAGGATGTTCTTAAAGGGTTAATTGTTGATAACAATGCTTTAATGGGTTGGTATGTCATGTCTTTTGAGAGAAAAAGCTGTCTTAAAACTCCGTCTTAAAAGTCTATAAACTGAAACATAGCCCTTACCATGGTGTAATTTCCAGAAAATTCTTGTTGAACTCGTAGTTTTGCAGCATGCCGAAGTCAAAAGCACCGGCCAAGAAACGTACTCGTGCTAATTCCCCCGTGGAAGTTGATCAATCGAGCCAAGAGCCTCTTGTTCCTCCGTTTGAGGAATATCCGTCGGTAATCTTTTCTGATTTTAAGCAACGGGCTGCTTTTGTGGCTTTAATGGGTCGGACTATGAGGCTGACTCATTGTGTGGCTCCCGAAATCTTGACAACCTTAGAAGTGGAGTCGAATATCACCCACATATTTGAGATCGTGGGTATGGAGGGGTTGTACTATCTTCAAAAAACGTCTTACATGTTCCTCACTTTGTAGTTTTTGAGCTCTCTTGACTATTACGTGGGTGGGAAAACCGTTAGTTTTCGCCTTATGAACACCGACCATAACCTGACTCTTGACCAGTTTGCTGACCATCTTGGGTTGGAGACTGAGAAGAAAGGATACTTGAGTGATGTTGTGACCAACAGTGGGGCACCCCACTATCTACTCTATCTGACCGGTAGACCTCTCCCAAGCTCGAATGCCATGTTTATTAACGATGTTCAACATGTGTCTCTCCATATGTTTTTGAGAATGATGACTTGTTTGCTGTTTGGGCGGGATGATATGAGTAAGTTGAACACCCACGAGGGGATGCTTTTAGTGTCCTATCTTAACCCTCGCCGGGGGAACCACATTTACTACAGTGCTCCCAGGGTTATGTGCTCCAGCTTGGCTCTTATGGTACGGTCCAAGAACCGTTACCTTACTTATGGGGGCAATAGTGACCCGCTGGGCTCAGAGACTGACTGATTTTGAGGCCCCACCATCGTTGGGAACTGGGTTGGTTGAGCCTGCTCCTACTATGGATGAGAGGTATTGGTGCCACATTAAGTGGCTTAGGAGGTTAGATGAGGGATCCTTAGCTTGGAGGGTGAGGGGGACAAAATTAATGATACTCCCCGATCCTGAGAACTTACCGATGGCGAACCACCTAGAGGACTGTGACTCAGGGAGTGGGGAACCTGAACCTGAGCCTCACTTCTACCTGATCGATCCCACCATCCTTCTAGACTTACCTAAGCCGGTCACTACATCGGACAAGCAGGCGACCGTTCCCCCACCTCGCAAGCACCGTAGAAGGAGGGCGACTAGAGAGAAAGAGAGTGAGCCTTCCTACACCACACCTAGCTTCTATCCGACCCAGTACTCGCCCTACCCCACTGTCTTCGACCCTAGGATGCAGGTCAGTGAGTTGACCGAGCGGATCTCTTCCACCTTAATGTTGCGGAACATACATGAGATAGCCCACAACCAGGGTATAGGGACGGACTTGGCGTAGCCGGTATGGTGGAGAGGGCCGGGGAATAACACCGGGGTGTTCCATGGTTACGGGGTAGACCGTAACTTCTGGGGAACACCGGAGAGCTACGGGTATGGTTGCCTCACAGAGCCGTAGGGAGCCAACTACGGCAGCCAGCTAGACTAGTCAGGGAGGTGGACTGGTGGTGGAGGCTACTCAGCGGAAGCATTCTAAGGAGCGGGAACATCTAGCACTGGTGGTAGCAAGAATATGGATGAGGACACGGACGTTTGAGCTCCGCTTTGATTTTATGGACTTGTTGTTGGATGATTGTTAGACTTGTTTTCTCCTTATTGTTATTAGGTCGTTAAGACCATGAACCTTGTGTTGGTAGTGGACATGCGATGTGTTTTGCAGATTAATATTTCTATGTCATGGACATGGATTGGACTCAAAAATTCGGCTGAGTACCGAGTAATCGACCGAGTAAACAGTGGTGCTCGACCGAGTAGCTAGTGGAGGGATGCGTGATTATTTAAGAGTTATAGTTAATAGAATTTACTTCTTTTGCTTCTGTTTTATACATATTCGTGAGTATCTTGGTACCGTTATATACTTGATATGGTATGAGTACGGTCTATATAATGACGGAACGTCGGTTTGACTTAGAATTGAGATGGAACATGATATGAGAGTTAGTATGAATGATGGCCTAACAATTTTATCATGCTTGTTGAAGTATATGTTGTACATGATTTCATAACTTTGATGTTTGAAAGTCGATTCATTTCTAAATGGCATAAACATAGTTGTCCTACTTATGCCTCATACATGTTTTAATTGTTAGAAGAGTAGAATACGCCCCATATTCGTTGTGTTTATATATCCTTATCTCGTCGCTATAGGTGGAGCGAACTTCGGGGACGAAGTTCCTATGAGGGGTAGATAACATCACGGCAAAAGAATCGCAAACTTGACAAAAACTTCTTTAAAACTTCTTTGATTTGGTAGCTTTTAGTCTTTAATTATCGTCGCATAACTTCAAACTACTTGAATATATCAAACAGTCTTTCTTAAATAGTCTTTCTTAAACAATTTTTTTTAAATAGTCTTCCTTAGACAGTTTGGTGGGTTGCACTTAGTAATAGCATAGTACTTCATGGTAAAAACCTTGTTGTGGGTACGTGGCGTTGTTTGGTTTTGCATAAGTTTACGGGGTCTTTCATTGTCAAATTGTGTTGCATTGGGAAGTGTCGATGAACTTCGGGGACGAAGTTCCTTTTAAGGGGGGAAGACTGTAATACCCGCCCTGTTTAAGGACTCTTTGACCGACCTATTGGCCAAGGGAGACCCTTAGCAAAGGATACGAGAGAGAGTGGGTGATCGATGTAGCGTGTTACTTGAACTAGTTAGGGTTACTCAGTCGAGTATCCATGTTACTCGACCGAGTAGGACATACTCGGCCGAGTATGTCTATACTCGACAGAGTACCACGTCAGTTAACGCGTTATTATAAAACGCGGAGTCTATAATGTAACTCATTTTCGACGGTTCCTTTATCTTTCTAACCCTAACCTCTCTCTCCCAACTTTCTCTTATTACCCTATACTCCTCACATGACCTTGGACACAAACCCAAGAAGGGAGATGGTTTGTAACATCCCCATCTACCAAGGAGCCTTAAAAAGACCTTCTCTAGCAGATAAGGGCGTTACCATCTTCGTTGCCCGAGGAAAGTAATGATCAAATGTCGATAAATGAACGTTAATGTTATTTTACAAGTGACTTAAAACCTACAGGCGATATAAAAGATACAACTCAAGACTACTATCAGCTATGTGGAACTATCTCTGCCATGACTCGTGGTAGACTCGTCTCTGCAGACACCCAGTTAAGATCCAACATCAACCTGCTAAGACTGACTGCTCACCATAGTGGATCACGGATGACACAACACAAACAGACAACACAACAAAACCACACAAGGTCAGTAACTGAGGTAACAAGTACAAGCAGACACAACACAACTAAAGCAACACACACACAACACCTCTTCCAACCATCCATCCACACACCTCTGACTGCCCGAAGGTCCAGCCCTGCCGGATTATCAATCGCAACCAGTAATCCACACCGCCAGTGGGGGACCGCAGCCGTTCCCACCTAAGCCCCGCTCATCTCATTCGAGCGATAAACCCATGTTTCTTAATGTGCACATCGCCTTTTGTGGCGGGTTCCACAGAGGGCAAATCAAGGGCATAAAGCCACTCCCGCAAGAAACTCCACTCAGCCGAGGACGCACCTCGAGAACCACAGACAACAATCATACTCAGCTGTACAAACAACAATCACCAACTACCATTTCAACACAATGTAATCAACTACCACGACCGATCATCAACAACGACACTAACCAATTATACATCAACAACAAACCCTCTAGACAATCAACAATACTGAGTAGGCGAACCTACCTTTAGCAAACCGCAGCGATTCCGCGTCCGATCACAAGATAACAGTCAACCAGCAATACCATCTATAACAACCACCATACCATCCATTACTACTTCTATAAACATAACTGAAAACAAAGACGACGACGACATACCTATTACACAACAATCCGGTGTCAAGACCGCTACCCGACTCAAGCCTCCCATCTCTAAGGTGTTCTCACTCACAAAGGCATCAAGGAGGTGAATCATGGTGAAGGAGAAGAGAGGTGACGGGATTTAGGTTTAGGAAGAAGGTAGAGAAATGATTTGGGGTTTCACGATTTACGATTTATAATTCCCCGCTGCAAACCCGTTACTCGATCGAGTAACCAACTTACTCGATCGACTGACCTCTACTCGATCGAGCCACCAAGCTACTCGATCGAGTAGCCTCAACTAGATCGAGTAACACACAGACCAAAGCTCACATCGTCATAAGTCATCACTCGTAAGGTTTCCTAAGGTCAAGATAGGTGTTTAAGGTCAGTCAACGTCGGTCAATGGGTCCCTAAAAGGACGGGTATTACAGTTTTCCCTCCTTAAAAAGAACTTCGTCCCCGAAGTTCGACTCATCCTCCCCCACAGCACAAAGACAAAGGAATCAAGGTAACCACCACTGTTTATCAGACACATGCCAACACGATCGTTTATAAATACCATCCCGCTATGCATGTTCATCAGCCATCATCATCATCATCTACCCTAACCCATATTACACAACACGACTTCCCATCGAATCACCAAACACATATTGTACACAAGAAAAACCAACTCGACTATTACTTGCACTCATCTCATATTATTACTCAAACGTAAACCAACACAACTATTTGTAAACCAACACAACTATCAGACTATTCCTTCATCAACTACTTCCCAACAACTATTAGTTACACAACACTCAAAAACGACAGTTTGGTCACAATAACACATCATTTATTCCACTCTACTATTTGCTACTAACATCCAATTTCATTACAACACAGAGGACAATTAACTGAAAATAAGATACAATAACACGATGTTCTATTCAACAATTACAAACTATTACTCAATTGCACTATAACTACTACGAAATTACCCAACAACCATTTCGATTTCAGTACTGAAAAGCGCCGGGGTTGAAAGCACGGGTTGGAACAAAGCATTCGCTTCTGAAAGAATTTGAACTAATTGTGGTTGGGAAGCGGAGATCGCACCGATTGATTCTTCGGAAAAGGACTGATTCTTCTGCTGAAACGGTTACAAAAAGAATCCTTTTCTTTGATGTTATTAAATACCGCTTCTTGCTCTAAAATAAGGGAAGACTTGTCGTAAATCTGTTGTTAAATTAAAATGGTTTACGACTACGAAATTACCCAACAACCATTTTAAATACTTTAAAATTGTCATAACAGACTATAAAATTGCTATTATTCCGTCATTTTCCACGCGACATTACTCTTCCCCTCTTAAAGGAACTTCGTCCCCGAAGTTCACTAACAAAACAACTTTACGAATACACAAGTCGATAAACTATTATTCCATATTGGCATTACTAACAGACCATATGCACATTTTAACTCATGTCAACTACGAGACTTCCTTGACATTACATAAATATGACTCATACAGATATGAAATTATCGAGAAAGTGAACAACACAACGAGACATCCTATGATCGCCTATCAACCATGTCATCAATTACTTTCTTATACAACCATGCAAATAATGCAACAAGGATTATAGCCTTTAAACACTACGTTACCCGAGACAATATGATTTAGCATATGAAATGATATATATATCATCGAAATTGCATAAATTATTCAAATATGCACAATTGTATAACCACCGTTGAGACGGTACAATAATATAAGACATCCACAACAAGAATCATTATAACAAGAACCACCACATGAAGATAAAAACAAATGTTTAAACGAAATAGGCATCCAACAGCGGCACTCGATGGAGCTTGCAAGGCACTCGATCGAGTTGACCTTACTCGATCGAGCTTACCAGACACTCGATCGAGTATGTCAAGATTAGAATGCATCCAGAATGTCACCCCTGCAGTTACTCGATCGAGTGAGGGGCACTCGATCGAGTAGCCACAGGTCAAAAATCCCCTATGGCGTCACTTCATATGTCCAAAGCATAATATACATGAGTCGGAAACGTATTCCCGACACCAATATCCTGCAGAGAAAGTATGAAAAGTATCTAAAATACGGCCTTATGGCCATAATACAAACCTAAGTCTAAAAAGTACCAAACGAAACAAGTATCAAGAACTAAAAATCCATGTAACAAGATAGAAATGAAAAGGAACATCATCACTCCATAGCCTGCTCATCCATCATCTCATCTCCACCACCGCCTCCAGACATGCCTGCTCCAGTTGTGCCCTCACCCGCGATGCCACTAGTGCTAGAATCGGCTCCCACTCGCCATGGTGCCAAGCAACCGTAGGCGTAACTCATAGGCTCTCCCCAAGTAGGCCGCTCCATGCCAAAGTAATGGAAGACCCCGTTGTCATCCCCAACGCCTCTCTACCACACCGGGTGAGCCACCTCGGTCCCGATGTCCTGAACATATGCCATCTCATGGAGGTTCCGGAGTGTCAAGGTAGTAGACACTCTCTCCGTGAGCTCACTCACTCTCATCTCAGTGCTGAAGAAGGAAGGGTAGCTAGGACACTGAAACTGTGGAGGCACAGGCTGCTCTGGCTGGGTCTCAGCCATCCTCTCTCTCACCCGTAGCGGTCCTCTCCTCACCCTAGGATATATATCCTTGGGTCTAGCCTGATCCCCCTTGGTCGGCTCAGGCATCACCTCCAAAATATCAACATCAATGAGGTAGAACAGCCTATCCGGGACCTTCTTCTCATCATCAGAATCGGCTGCCACCACTGCCGCTGGTAAAGGCTCGGCCACGGGAAGGTGCTCTGGGTCGGGTATCCTCATCCAAATCATCCCCCAAACTCTCCATGCTAACCCACCACCCTGCAAAGTTGGCCGGACTATTTCGGAGCTATATTCTATTTTTCGGAACAATTGTCGTTGGAAGCTCCTAGACCAAAACACAATTTATAACTTCACAAACAACTCTACAATTAGTAAAGAGGCAAGTAAAGGTCGGATCCCAAGGGACGGGAATTGAGATGATATTTCTATTGAAACTAGTGGTGTCTTAGGGGTGTCACAATTTGGGTTGATGTAGAAGGTCACTAACTAGATAGCAATGAAAATAAATAAGCAAGATGAATTAAAAGGGTTGTAAACAATTGATAAAAAGCACTAGGGTATCATGGGGTCATAGGGGAATCATGGGAATTGATCATACAAACATGTTCTCAAATTATAAGCAAGCAATTATTGTTGTGATGGATTGAGTTGGGTTATATCTTACAATCTTAGGAAAGTTTGGGTCCCGGAGCCGAATCGATTAGATTGTACAACACCTACAAGTCGACTTAGTCTTTCCTACTCAACAACATGCATGGTCTAATGAGACTCGAGTTGGTTTATGTCTTACAAGTCTCATTGAAAAGATAGGTGATGGGTAAAAAATGCAAGGATTCATAGGCTCACATTTCATCAAACATAACATGTGCATGAGTTGAGATCAAAACAAGCAAGCAAATAAACCATGAAAGCATATTAATTTAAGCATGAATCATTCCCCATGTAGGTTTCCCCTAATTACCCATTAACCCTAGCTAGGTCACTACTCACTGATTATCATGTTGATCATGCTAGCAAGGTTGTCAATCATACCAACAAAATGAAACATGATGAACAAATAAAAGTAATTAGGGATTAAGAGAATTATACCTACTAATGATTCCAATAATAAAGCAAAGAATAAAAGAAGTACTTAATGCTTGATTGAGAGGTTGTCAATCTCCCAATAATAACCCAAATAATCTTCAATTACCCAAAATAAAGGATGAACAAAAGAGAGATTAAGGAAATAAAACTTGTATTAAAACTTGATTAATTGTTGATTACAATACTAAAGAGGGATGACTTATACACCTACTGATTATAGTTCCTGGGCTTGGCGCAAGATTTGTGAAGTGAAAGAAACACTTAAAAATGGATACATTAATGGCAAATGGCGTGGCAGTGATCATTCTTATACTATTGCTGATGGGTATAAATGGCTAATGCAGGAATCTGATCAAAAAGTTCCTTGGTATAATCTGGTATGGAATAGGTACAATGTCCCAAAATGCAGCTTCATCATCTGGCTCATACAACACCAGAGGCTACTAACTTTGGATAGACTCCACAAGATGGGGATAGTTGATAATACTGCGTGCTTTCTATATGGTGTGGAAATGGAGACTCATGCACATTTATTTCAGGATTTTATTTTTGCACGGCAATGCTTTCACAAAGTTGCTCACTGGTTAGGAATCCCTGTTACTGGCCTGCTAGATTGGAAGAAACTCATCTGTTTGAAATGTCCATCTATGTTCAGGAGACCAATTGATATGGCAGCTATGGTGAGTACGTCTTATTATATCTGGCACAATAGTAATATTTGTAGATTGGAGGGGTACGTCATGCATCCTGGTAAGATAGCTCAAATGGTCCAAACTGAATGCAAACAACGTGTGATTGGTATTCATCAGGGTCCTCTGAAGGCTAGTGATATGTCCTGGTGTACAAAGATAGGTTTTCTATAATGATTTTAACAGTTCTATACTTTATATTATAGGAACTAGAGTTGATTAGTTGAAGTGGGGAAACTGTTGTAAATTGAATATTTTTTGAGCTTAATATTACTACTTACATTCCACCAAATACTAAAGAGGGATTTGATTGATATTAACTACTCTAATAATTGATAAGAAGAACATGCTCTTCTAATTAGACTAATGGGGTATTTATAGTGGAAATTAGGTGGATGCATTAGGGTTAACTAAGGGCTAAACTAGTAATTACACTTTTTAGATTGAGCAGGGAGAAGCCGGTATTTTTCGAAGGAAGGGCTTCTTTCTTTGAAGCTTGAAGAAACGGATTCGTGCTGGGCTGGAATCCGTGCGTCTTAGGCACGGGACGGGCGGATTCAGGAGCCTCTGCCCGTGCGTCTTCAAGGGAATCCGGGCGTCTTCTGGGCTTGCTGCCCGGGCGTCTTTGAAGGAAGACACACGGATTGTGCTGTGGAGGACGGGCGTCTTCCAGTCAATCCGCACGGGTTGCAAGCCAGCTTCATTTCTTTCTTCTTTTCTTCCTTTCCTTCATAAAATCCTTGGGGATTTCCTTGGGGATGCAAGGATCCTTCCTTAACATTGGTCATCTACTATAATATATACAAAGGCCTTCTAATCTTGTCTCTCCTTGATGTTTGGTCATTGAATTCAATCAATTTAGTCTCGTTTTGCCATGAAAATGCAAGATTTGCACTCCTTTCCTACCAAGGGATCAAAATCTCAAAGAATATGCAAAACAAAGAACTAAAGACAATAAATGACCCAAATATGCACTAAAAAGCATGGGAACAAGGCTAATTCGGGGGCTAAATATGCGCTAATTATGGTCACATCAAATATCCCAAACCGAACCTTTGCTCGTCCCGAGTAAAGAGGTGACAAAGACTAAGACCATTATTTAAACTAACCTAATAACATAGCCGATATGAGACAATTAGCGGGTCTCACTCTACCCCTTCAACTCACAACAAGACAACCATGAGGTAGGATGCCTTCTTGCAAAGCAAGGTGGGTCTTGCCAAAATGGCGACACATCCAAACATTAAGCACACAAAATCAAATAATGGATGCATCTACAAAAGGAATAGCCACTTCCTCATCAAGTGGCGGAGGCAACTAAGAGAGAACAAATTTAAGAGCATATAATCCTTCACAAATACTAGTTCAACTAATTACTAAGGCTAAGAGGATGACACTAAATCTCCTCCAAATGGTGTTAAACTAGACTACTTTCGTCCTCAATTCCCAAATGCTTTTGTCAAGAGCGATCGGATGGTGGTGGAATGATGATCCCTATGATGCTAGTAGCATATGACATGAAAAGTCTCGAATTCTCTACAAAAGTAAAGGTCATGGATCGTCCCAAGCTCGACAAAATGGCTTGACAAAAAGGCTTTTTGGGAATGAAATGCTCAAATTGTTATAAACAAAGGGTGGATATGACTAGTATTCAAAATTTGACCTCATTTAACTTTCACATTTCAAAAATTTAAGATGGGGTTTGTCCCTTCCGGGCTAATGTCCTTTGCTTTCGCCAATCGCTTATTAGGCAACCGGTTAAGCTCTAGACAATAGCTTTTCGGGGTGATAGTCACTCTGTCTCTGGGCGGTTGAATTCACAACCGTGTGGGGGCCCAATTCAATGGATCCCTCTCCAAAGCACATCGAAGTGGTACGCCTCCATCAAAACAACTAAATTTCTCAACATTTCAACATTTCATAACATTTGAGGTTTCCTTAGCAATAAATTACTTCCACATA
Organism: Silene latifolia; assembly: GCF_048544455.1. Classification (NCBI taxonomy): domain Eukaryota; kingdom Viridiplantae; phylum Streptophyta; class Magnoliopsida; order Caryophyllales; family Caryophyllaceae; genus Silene; species Silene latifolia. The sequence goes on along the minus strand of NC_133537.1, from coordinate 67,489,942 downwards.
ACAAAATTTTCGAAATGAGCACTTCAAACTTATTGATAGAAAGTATTTTTAGGTTGCCTTTCCAAAAGGTCAATCAAGGTCACCTAGACAAGTTAACCAAGTCCACATCGCATCACGGGGTTGTGGACAGCGGGCCGCCCACGGGGGCGCTTGGTGAAGGTCGAAAAACAAGCGTTTGCATTTTGTAAGGAGTCGCCACCAATTTTTATGGGAAATTGGAACCGTTCGAATACCTCGTGTCATGTCAAGACACAAAGTAGTGACATGAACACTAAGCAATCGTTACCCTTAGCATTCTATGTCTAGAATGACTCTCGTGGATGCCAATGAACACGGGTGCTCACGGAGATCTGGAGTAAGGGGTGAGGGTACGTATTAGGAAGCTCTTTTGATCGAACACCTAATCCCGCCCGCCTCGATAGCGGCCTCTACTAATGATTAGGGAAGTTATTCGTACTCGATATATCGTCGGCTATATGCATGCAATGCAACATCCAAGTCTTAATCCTAACATGTGAAATTTAGACTAAGTCGGTTGACACGTAATTTAGCATACAATTGGGTCGAAGTAGGATTTAATGCTCATTTACATGTGGAAACATACAAACAATAAAAGAAATACAATAACTATAAATTACAATAATGGAAATTATAATAATTACAACGGATAGGCGATTTATGTCGAAAATACCTTTAAAACGGATAGATTGAGAAAAAAAAGAATAAAAGAACAAAAGAAAGAATTAAATAAATCAACGAACAGGAATTAGCGTGATATTATGGATAATAGTTGATTAAACGTAGACTAATTAAACTAGGTCAAGCGAAACGGAGTTCAGGACGAACTCAACCAGAACAAAGCGCAGCAGCTGCGTCCTTTGAATAAGCGCAGCGACGCTGCGTCTGTTCCTCTGGCTTCGGTCAGCCGTGAAGCCGTAATTGCAAGCCGTTAATGTCGATTGGTGATTTAAAGGATTAATTGATGATATTTACTCGGATGAAAGTGATTAACAGGTTAATTACATGTGAATGATGGTCATAAAAGCGATAAACATGAATGATACGGATGTAAACGAATTAATTACATGAAATTATGATGAAAATATTAATGAGTCCTCTGTTGAAATAAGTCAATTAGGCTAAATATGACGGATATACAACGAATATGCGAATAAGCAGATGAAAACTATATCGATGGCGAATTCCAGAAACTCAATATGACTAAATTGAATCTCTAAAATCCGGGTTTGAATTTAATGACGAAAACCCGCAAATATGAATTATAAGGGATTTAAGTCGGATTTATGACAATTAAAACATGTTAATGACGGTGAATAATAATATACATGTGAATTATCAGTGACGATTATATCAAAGAATTAACGGACGAACAAATAACAAATAAAAAGAAGCGAATTACAGAGGACGAGGAAGAAGAAAAGAAGCAGGAACTGCGGCAGCCTCACAAAGAGGCGCAGCAGGAACTGCGCTCCTTCGAAGAGGCGCGGCGATTCTTTGTCTTTTTCTCGACGTCTCTCTCACGAAATCCGCAAAAACGAGTTTTAAAGCACGGTTTTAGAAATCGGTTTTAATGGTGTTTTCGACATAAATCTTACAATGGTGATACGATAAATAAAATACAATAAATAAAAGAGGAATTATACACCCTCAGACTTACATGTTGACGGAACGAGATGAACTAAGATATCGACTAGTGAATGCTCGACGCGAATGCAAAGAGAGTGCCCTCGTAAGAGGAAAACGATTGATTAAATTAAGTTGATTATTGGTGTAGTTGGTCAAATTGGTCGGTCATGCAACGGAGAGGCTGGTACCCGGAAAGATCCGAGCTTACGTGGTCGAAAGTTCAAGCACGTAGGCGCCAATTAGTAAGAACAAAGTCTAGAATGCAAAGGGAGAAGAGAAGGGCGGACACTCGCGTGAGAAATATGAGGAACGAAGGCTCCTATTTATACTAATCACACGACGGAATTAGGGTTTCGGAGACTCTTTGGAAGTGAATCTCGGAAAGATATGAAAAAGATACGTAAGACATGCAAAGAAGGGCCTGGGAAGAGGCGCAGCGCCATCTGCGTCTCTTGGAAGAGGCGCAGACTGGCTGCCGTTGCGTCTATTCCCGGAGAGGTTTCCTCCTGCTGAAGAAAGATTTACGCGTTTGAGTTATGGTAGGACGGAAATAATTCGATTATCTTATGAATATTACGGGATATTGTTTGCCAAAAGATAAAATTTATGAAATATGGAATAGAAATATCCTAACATTCCAATATTCCGACTCGGGTTTTAACAAATTATCGAAAAATGGAGACGGTTTTTGACCCGGACTCCGAATGTACTCTAATTACTGCCAAAATGACCGTATCGGGACGTAGATGACAACTAAGAGGTCGACATTTAATATTTGAGCAATCACTTGACGATAATCTTACGAATCGTCACAAATCGTTCCGCGTATCAAACATGCGGCCCAATCATCACCGGGTGGTTTTGCGGGAGGTGCGAAACGAGGTATCTCTGAGCCCCCACTTTGACCGAGGCTTGGACAAGGCGAAAGTCAAAGTATAGCCATCAGGCAATCGAAGATTACAACCTTTGACGACTATGGCGACGCGAGGCGCTCAAGGGGTCTCGAACCATGGACCCGTCGTCGGGAACATTTTAGAGTATGTCGACTTCCGGGGAGGGTCGTTTAAAGTCCATTAGACTACGTAAGGAAGCTCGCCAGCCATAAGAAGAGACCATACCCGAGATACCCCGGTGAAACGGAATCAAGACGCTTCGCAAAACTCTTTGGTCCGAAGATAACTTGGTGTCCAAGGCATTAGGGTCACAGGGAACTCCGAAGGAATCTCTTAACACTTCAAGGCTATCTCTCAAGGCTACCTCTCTCTCAAGGATTAAAAGGGGTTATCTCAAGAGGGGTTATCCGAAAGATTAAGATAAGTTTCAAAGATATGAAGGCTTTGATTTGGAAACTTCGGAGAACGGCACCGGTCGAACTCTGGGAAACAAGAAATATTGAAAGCGGCAGGACGTCGGTAGAAACTGCTGGGAATCTGCTGCGTCGGTCTCAAGCGACTTCTGCAAAACTTGAGGTTGAATCTGCTTGCGTCGGTCTCAAGCGAACTCTTGTTGGGGAACATATTGGCGACTAGGAACATTTTGATCGTCGTGAGAGAAATCTTGATTGAGCAGTACTGCAAAATACTACTGCGCTGGATAAAAGGATTTTGAGCAACACTACAAAATACTGCTGCGCTGGATAAAAATGGATTTGGACAATATCAAAATATCGCATTTGGGCCGATGAAACGCGGGCCGGAAAGAAAATCATCGAAACGGACCAAAAGAATATAACAAATACAAAGGAAGAGGCGCACCAAAGACGGGCCCACAAATAACGAACTTATAACGAATTTTTGAAAATCCGTATGGAGGGAACACAAGGAAGAGGCGCAGCAAGAGCTGCGTCTCTTGGAAGAGGCGCAGCGCCTGCTGCGTCTTTTCCCCAATTTGGCTCTTCTGCGTAAAAACGCGAAATCAGAGGGGTTTGTGTAACACAATTCACTCATTTCTCTCTCAAATCTTCACCATTTCCGTCGAAGTTTGATCCAAAAGCTTGCTTTAAACATGACTAATCGAGGTATGTGTTCCAACCTTGCATTAATCATCTACATTTGTTGAATTTTGAGCCGCGAAATTTAGTGTTCTCGACCCTTTTGATCGAAAATTTGGGGCTTTTCCCCCAAATGGATTTGCCTTGCCACATTGATGCTAGAAATGGATAGTAGGTGATGTTAGGAACATAACCATGTATTTGTTTCGAATTTTCATCGAGTTTTGAGCCTTTGAATGAATTTTGAGACGGTTTCTTACTAAAAACCGTAAATTGCTTCGAAAATAGCCTTAGGATTGCCCATTTGCGATGAAACTTGATATTTGGGATCCTTGGATGATGGGTAAACTTTCTACCATCTCGGAATTTTGGTTTGTGACAACTTTTTCAGGACACCTTTCTAGGGCATAATCGCCGTTATAGCGAAATGTCTTTGCCGAATTCCGACTCGAACCCGGAGCTAGGCTTTGAACTGGACTTGACTCGACCCAATTTATCACATGAGTAATCGGGTTGGCGGGAACGTGGCCAAGGATGGCACGAGAGGAGCAGTTTCAGTGCTTTGAAGGCTTGAAAACCCCTTAACAAAGGCTCGTCGTCATGTGACGCGCCCGAATTTACTTTAATGTCGCAGTGATGAGGCTTCTACTGGGAGAGCTCCCATGGAGATAGAGGTCATTCGTGTTGAGGAGGCTTTAGAGCAGGCCTTCACCGCTGCGGTGATGGCTGCTGGAGACGAGACTCGCGAGGAGGAGGCCGTCGAGGAGGAGGAGGCCCCGAGACGGGCTAACATCGGGCGAGGAGGCCGTCAGCTGAGAGGAACTCCTGTGTGGGCTGAGACCTGGGAGAGTAGGCACCTTGTGTGGGCTGCAGAGGGTCACCTGTCCTACAGGACGGTGAAGAGCTTGGTAAATAAGAATTCACTACTCATTACCTATTCTCTTTCATTCTTTTTGTCCAAATTTCTTTCAAATTTCATTCAAAACTAAAGATAGCTTTGTTTCAAATCATAATAGGAGGCTGGGAACATCAGGTCGTTCTCGGGTTACACGACATCGATGGAGCACTACGAGCAGCTGTCGGCGGAGGAGAGGGCCATGATCGAGCGTGGAGCGTTCGGTCCTCTGGTTCAGGTCTGGAGGGATATCGTGAAGAGGAAGTTGCAGGCTAACCTTAGCCTGGTCTGCGCTTTCTTGGATCGATTCCGAGATACGACTTCTACGTTCCACCTACCTTTTGGTGAGGTGGGAGTCACTTTGGAGGATTACGGCATGATTTCTGGTATGCCGTGCGGGACCGAGGAGATGGTGTGGCCGGAGACTGCTATGAGGGCGGACTCGGCCGAGGTGAGGAGATTGATCGGCTGGAACTTGTCGCCGAAGGCTGTTGCAGTGCCGGGTTTGGTACCCAGTACTTACGTTCGAGACTACTTTGCGGGGAAGACCCCGGCGCTGGTGACGATCGATGGGAGGGAGACAGCTCCTCCTCCTTGTCACCGAACAGAGGGCTCGTCGTCGTGGCTTTGGTGGTTCCTGTCTTCGATTTACCTCTGAGACAAGGGCGAGAGGCTATCGACGAAGCTCCTTCCCTTTCTTTCGACCCGAGTTCCCTAGGGCACTTTGGGCCGGGTCATCACTGGTTTTGCGGTCCTCATCCGCTTCATGAGGGCCATGGTTCGTCCGAGTTGATGGAGAAGGGGACTTCTCCCCGGCGCCGTCGGACTGGACTACTCGTTGGAGGTATGAACCTTCCTTTAGACCAAAGTAAATTCCTTTCTTTACCAAATCACGAAAGATTGTCATTGATTATTCTCCTCGTTTTTACGGGCGTGGGTGTACTCTTACTTCCCGAGTCTCGCGCCCAAGAGGACGGAGCCGTTGGAGAGGGCCTATCCCGTGGTGAGGGATTGGGTCATGTGCCGGACGAAGAGCAAGCGTTCTTCTCACAATGTCTACCGGCGGGACGTGAACGCTCTTCAGCTGAGCAGCGTGAGTGTCCCATTTGTATTCATTTACTCTTTTTATCCCTTGCCTTTACTTGATCATAGGAATGATCTTTGCCTTCATATTGTCGCAGTGGGTGCCCAGACCTTGGGCGGAGTACGTAGGAGCACCCCCTTTCGTCGCTGAGGTCCTTCGACCTAGGAGCCCGAGTCGGCTCTTGCGTGAGGACGTCGATGGGTCCTGTGTGGTACCTGGGCGAGCGGTTGGCTCGTCAGTGCTCTCGGGACGCGTTGACGGTTCCCGTCGATCCTCCCAGGACGATGTTTAGGGAGCCTTCTGAGGCTGAGAGGGAGGCGGACTTGGCTGGTGCTAGTGGCGACGACCTTCTTCTCCCTGGCGAGGACTACTCGGCGTTCCTTTACGGGAGGTTGGCGTACTGGCCGGTAGTGGTGAGTATCTTTTACTTTTTCTTGATTTTGATTTTGAGGATTGCGACGAAAGATCATCGATTAACGAGAGCTATTGGTCTTTGCAGGAGGTTGAGGCGGCGGGCATCGAGCCCCCAGAGTACCCCGAGACCCTCGAGTACACTGACGCGACTGGGAGGACGACGATCTCCGAGTTGCGTGACTTCGACGTAGCTGTGACGGATGCTGGCTTAGATGACTGGCAGCATCTGATTCGGAGGGTAAGTCTCCGACTTGTATGACTTTTGTGTAAGAACACATTTGATTGAGTTTGCTCAATTTGCTGAGAATTTCTTTTGAAAATGCAGGTCGCACCGTCCCGGTTCGTGGCATTATGGAGGGTGGCCAACCGGCTACGAGCTACTGCCATCGAGGCACTCGTCGGTGGTCGAGGTCGTCAGGTATGAACCTTATTTGATTTTTGATTTTGATTTTTTTGATTTCCAATTTTGCTTGAACCGATTGACATGAGCCAATTCGTTGCTGTTTACAGGGTGACCGCGAGCTGGAGCGAGAGTTGTCCCAGTCTCGGGAGGAGACCGCTCGTTTGTTGAGGGAGCTCGAGGTTCGGGACGCCGAGATCGCCGTTCTGGTGGCGAGAGTTGCCGAGTTGGAGGGCGCCCAGCAGAGCTTTTGCGTAGTTTTGTAGACTTGTACATTTTAGACATTTGATTTTGAAACATTTCGGACTCTTGTTTGGGCGCAAGCCCCGCTTGCTTGGACTTTTGGACTTTATTCGGGCGCAAGCCCCCACTGCTTGTAAATTTGTATATACGATGGCCTGAGTGCCTTTGCTGTTGGGTTGTGTTGCTTGTACCTGCAGGTTAGTTCTTGAACAGTTTGGTAGACAACGGTTTGCGCCGTCATGTCACTAAATTTACATGGAAATTACGCAAAACATACATTTTATATATGGCCTTTAACCAGCGCAAAGTGAGACTCAAAAGAGCACAAAAATGCAAAAATGCAAAAATTTTGTCGGAAATGACCGGACGGTAGGGAGGGTTACCCCCTAAAAAAAAGAAAAAAGAGAAATCTGTAAGTGTAGAAATGAAATGTTGAAATGAAAACAAAAGAAAATTATTTCCCAAAAAGAAAATGAAATTTACTTCCTAAAAATAAAAAAATGAAATTCATTTCCTAAGAATAAAAAGTTTGAGTGTCATGAAATGGCGAAGGTGTCGATGTCGCCTCGAAATGCGTGCCCGCGAAAATAGGAAACTTGAAACATGGTAAACTACTCGTATTTACCAAAATAAAATCCCGTAGGAATAGGAAATTATTCGTTATAGAATTAGGAAAGATCCAAACGCGGAAATCACGGAAAGTGAGCACTGGGGAAGAGGCGCAGCATGAGTCGCGTCCCTTTGAAGAGGCGCAGCGCGCGCTGCGCCTGTTCCTGCCGGTCCGTTACGGCGGATTTTTGGAAACAACAATTAGTATAAATAGAAGCGTCGACGGGGCGTTAATTTACACAATTCGTCCGTCTCTTCCTCGTCTATTCACATAAAACTCTCAAAATAAATCTTCAAGAGAAAATTGTCATCATGAATACTTTGGAGATCCGCTTGAAGGAATGGACCAACGAGTTTTCGAATATGGAGAAGCACGACATGGGTGCTTATAACCTTGGATCTTTGTTGAGTTTGAAACTCATTAAGGTAGTAAAACCGTTCTTGGATGCTTGCCTTGACTATTGGGACCCGAATTATCATGTTTTCGCGTTCCCGGGAGGTGATATTTGCCCGTTTCCTGAAGAAATTGCTGCTATTGGTGGGTGGGACCCCGAACATTTACCTGCCATTCCTTCCACTTCACAAGGGTATAAGAGCAAATTCGAGACTTGCTTGACCGACTAGACTTGAGGTGGATCGCTTAGTTACCCCGAAAGGCGTGAGAATGTTGGACTTTGTAGACCGATTTATTAACAGGGCCGACCCTACTGTTTCCCATGTTGCCAGGAGGAGGGCATTTGGCTTTTGTTTGCTGCACGTGTATGTCTTCCAAGGACACGTCGATGAAGATTTGTGAGGTGATCCCCGTCTTTTGGGTCTTATTGAGCAAATGGAGCTGCGCAGGAGCCCAGCTTGCTTGTGCTTAGGAGAGATTATCTTGGGTTTGGATAATAGGAAATCCAACCGCGATCTGCCGTTCTTGGGGAGTCCCGTCATTTTGCAGGTAAGAGACATCATTTTTTTTTCTTTTTTTTTTTTTCTTTTTTTTTTTTTTTTTTTTTTTTTTTTTCGTTTTTTTTTTTTTTTTTTTTTTTTTTTTTTTTTTTTTTTTTTTTTTTTTTTGTTTGGTGTCTAATACCTGCTCTTGGTAGGTTTGGCTTATGGAACGGCTCCGATTGATCGAGCCCCCAGTTCATGCACTTTCCTATCATTCCCGTATGATTGCGATGAGGACGCGGTTGTACATGGTGGACTTCACCCGGGTCTGCGATTATTGGAAGAACAAGCTGAAAAGTGATGATGGCCCGTTGATTAGGTGGGTTGTACCGTGGTGGCACCTCAAGTTTGTCACTGGAGTGTCTTCTTTGGATCCCACTAGGTCCGTGCGCATTCCGGGATTGGAGTTCATGGTATGCATCTTTCCGGAAAGATTGATGAGGCAAGTTGGGTTGAAGCAGACGATCCCTAGGCTTGATACCGTCCCGCAGACTGCTATGGCGCTTACTACAGAGAGCCGAAGAGAGTGGGCTATCAAATGGGCCCAAAGAAACATGTGGTTCTTGAGTTTCTCCGCCAATGCTTTGTGGGTGTCGGACTCTTATCTGAGGTGGAGAAAGGCTGCAACTCCGGAAGAACGCGAAATACTGAGGAAACGCGAGCCTATTGACTACAAGGTGCGCGAGGGAGAGAAAGAGAAGGAGAAGCATCTGATAGAGGGAGAAGAAGAAGCCGGGTTTCAGGTCATTCACCCTTCAAAGAAATCAAAGACTACTCCTGTTGCGGAAATGGTGGTTAGCAAGAATGGCAGAGTCAGGCCTCGAGAAAGACCGTTGGTGATTAGGTCTGAAGTGGTGCAAGAGCGCCCGGCTCGAGGTCGTGACAAGAAATATGACAAGAGTGACAAGGGCAAGGGGAAGATGGAGGAATAGCCCGAGTCCTTATTTATTATTTGATTATTATTATTATTGTTGTTGTAATAAAAAGGAGGGATTTTTAGAATCCTAGCCTATTCTATTTTTATTATGTAACGTACTATTATTATTTAGAAATTGAATAAAAAGGTTAAATGGTTATGAAACCGTTGAGATTTTCCACTTATTATTCTTGTCGAATTTCAAATGCAATGCAGATGTCCTTCTATTTACATTTTTTTTTTTTAGATATAATGGGTTGAATCCCGTGAAGGATTGTCTACGTATTCACTTAAAAAGCGAAATCAAACCCTTGCGCGTAGTTCAATTAAATGTAAAAGAATAATTGTTCGAAGCAAGAGCTTGTAATGAACATAGAAAATAAGCATGAGCTTTTGCTTACTCTGAAGGTGCGAATTTAGTTTATTTGATGATATGAGGATGACAAACTTGTCAAAATGCAAGAGCACAGTGACATTTAGCTTATTTCAGCTTGGCCAGGGGCCGTTTATTTAGTGCCACAAGAGCGACACATGGGTTTACGCGAGGCGCGTTTTTTGTCCTATTCTAGGCATAGTACCGTTTCAATTGGTCGAGGTTTGTGGGGTTTGAAAACTCATTCCCATCTAGGTCTGTGATTCTAACCGCACCCCCTGGGAGTATGGATTTGACTAAATATGGTCCGGCCCAATTAGGTTTTAATTTTCCCCTTGGGTCGACAGGAAAAAGAGCTCTAACCGATTTGAGTACTAAGTCTCCTTCTTTGATGTTTCTTGGCCTAACCCTTTTGTTGAAAGCTCGTTTGATACGGGCTTGATATGTTTGGACATTATGTAGGGCGCGTAGCCTACGTTCATCCAGGAGGATGAGTTCTTCATACCTATCCTTCTTCCAATCGGCCTCCGGGATTTGGCTTTCTAGTAGAATACGCAAGGATGGTATTTCTAGCTCGACTGGTTGTACGGCTTCCATGTCGTAGGTCAAATAGAAAGGAGTAGCCCCAGTGGGCGTCCTGACAGATGTACGGTACCCCCATAAAGCAAAGGGTATCTTGCTTGGCCAATCTCTATAGTTGTCAGTCATTTTCTTGAGAATTGTGACAACATTCTTGTTTGTTTGCTGTCATACCGCGCCCGTTAGTCTGTGGTCTATAGGGCGAAGAGTGGTGATGCTTAATCTTGTATTTGGCTAGCAATTGCTCAGTTTCGGCTTGAAAGTGTGACCCATTATCGCTAATGATCTCATGTGGGCAGCCATATCGACAGATGATGTTGTTTTGTATGAATTTGGACACATTTTTAGCCGTAAGACCAGTGTAGGAAGCCGCTTCTACCCATTTGGTGAAATAGTCAATCGCCACTAGAATGAAACAGTGACCTCCTGTTCCGGCTGAGGTTATTTTCCCGATTATGTCAATTCCCCATGCGGAAAATGGCCAAGGAGATGTCATCGTGTATAGCAACGAAGGAGGGACATGTTGTACATTCCCGAAGATTTGGCAATTGTGGCAATGTCTCACGTATTTGATGCAATCGGATTCCATTGTGGTCCAATAATACCCTAAACGTGTGATTTTTTTTGCCATCATGGGCCCACTCATGTGAGGACCGCATTCTCCATTGTGGACTTCTTCCATCACCTTTCGTGCCTGTGAATGATCAAGGCATCGTAGGACTACACCAAGAGGTGTTCTTTTGTATAACTCTCCTTGCATCAGGATGTATTGGGAAGCTAATAGGCGTATAGCACGTTGTCCCCTTTTGTCCATATCTGGTGGATAGGTACCATTAAGCTTGAAATTCAGGATTGCTTGGAACCAGGGTTCCTGTGCGATTTCCTCTTCATCGGTGATTTGATGGACGTAAGCGCTCTCTCGACCGTCGTTCGATACACAAGGGCATTTCCACCATGTGATCTCGGCATATTTATTAGAGATGCAAGTTTCGCAAGAGCGTCTGCAAATTGATTTTCCTCCCGAGGTAGGTGTAGGTATGTTACATGATCAAAGAATTGAGCGACTTGGTCTATCCTAGCCTGATAGGGTGCGAGGCTTTCACTTCGGATTTTCCAGGATCCTGTAACTTGGTTGATGATCAATGATGAGTCCCCATGTACTCGGAGGTTTTTGATGCCTAAGCTTACTGCCGCTTGTAGTCCAATGAGACAAGCTTCGTATTCGGCGGCATTGTTTGTCACCTCGAAGTCGAGTTTGACAAAGAATCGGTGTATGCTCACCTTCAGGAGAAATGAGCAACACTCCTATTCCGAATCCTCTTAAGTTTGATGCTCCATCAAAGTACAGATCCCGGGAGTCTACATCTGTTTGAAGTATATCCTCGTCGGGAAATGACCAAGTATCTATGGTTTGTGCGTCGTTGATAGGGTTTTCTGCGAAGAATTCGGCGGCGGCGCGACCTTTTATGACTTTCGGTGGCACATATTTAAGGTCGAATTCGAGAGCATCGAGTCCATCTTGCCGACGTCCGTTGAGGACGGGTTTCTCGAAGAGGTATTTGACTGGATCCATTTTGGAGTATATCTTGACGGAGTAGCTAAGCATGTAGTGACGTAGCTTCTTCGTTGCCCACACAAGAGCGAGGCATGTCTTTTCGAGTTGTGAGTATTTGCACTCATATTCCAAGAACTTCTTACTTAGATAGTAAATAGCTCTTTCTTCGCTTCCTACGCTTTGAGCCAACATGGCACCCATAGCGGTTTCGATTCTCGTGAGATATAAACCAAGAGGTTGATCTTGTTGTGGCGGCATGAGCACTGGTGGTTTAGCCAATATCTCCTTGATTCGGTCAAACGCCTTTTGACAATCATCATCCCACATGGTGTGGTCTGTTTTCTTGAGTTTCTTGAAGATAGGCTCGCAAATCATCGTGAGTTTCGATATGAATCGACTTATGTATTGTACTTTTCCCAGGAATCCTCTGACTTCTTTTTCTGTTTGAGGTTGTGGCATTTCGATCAGAGCTTTGATTTTGGAAGGATCTATTTCTATACCGCGTTGGCTAACAACATATCCCAGGAGTTTCCCATATGTTACCCCAAATGTGCATTTCTGGGGGTTATGTCTCATGTTGTACTTTCGTAGCCTTGCGAAGAATTTGCGAAGGTTTGCAATATGTCCCTCTCTTTCCTTGGATTTGACGATCATGTCATCTACATATACCTCAACTTCTTTGTGCATCATGTCATGTAGGAGTGTAGTTGCGGTGCGTTGGTATGTAGCTCCGGCGTTAATCAATCCGAATGGCATTACCGTGTAGCAATATGTTCCCCATTGGGTGACGAATGCGGTCTTGTGCATATCTTCCATGGCCATCTTGATCTGGTTATAACCCGCATATCCGTCCATGAAGGATAGTAACGCGTGGTCTGCAGTATTGTCTACCAATATGTCAATGTGAGGTAGAGGGAAGTCATCTTTCGGACTTGCTTTGTTCAAGTCCCTAAAGTCAACACAAACATGGATTCTCCCATCCTTTTTGGGCACGGGTACTATGTTAGCTACCCAGTCAGAATACTCGGAAACTTTGATGAACCCGGCTTTGAATTGCTTGTCCACTTCTTCCTTAATCTTTAGAGCCCATTCTGTTCTCATTCGTCGAAGCTTCTGTTTCACAGGTTTGAAACCCGGCTTAATTGGAATCCTATGTTCGGCGATATCCCTGTCGATCCCTGGCATGTCTTTGTAGGACCAAGCGAACACGTCTTTGAATTCATTTAGGAGGTCTATGAAATCGGCCCGTTCGGACAGCTCAAGGTAGTCCCTATCCTAAGTTCTTTGGGTTCTAGTTCGGTTCCAACATTGATGGGTTCAGTGTCCTCTATTACAGGTCCCTCTTCCCCTTCCTGTAGTATTTCTTTGGCTACGTAGGGAGGTATTTCGGTCAAGTCTGGGTCTTGGTCATCCTCAGTATCATCGTAAACAGAATTGCACTCAAGATAACGCAAAGAGTAAGCAGAACCTGATTTATTCATATTAAGATTTGAGTAAAGTTGAAACAAAGAAGCCAACTGATCCATGGTCAGTGGCGGCAAAGGGACAATGGTGGGGCATTTCCCGAACTACCGTGACTACTCGAGGCTAAGCTAGGAGAAACAAAGGGAGTGGGGATGACAACAGGAGTAGATTCTCTAATGACTCCTCTAGACTCTGACTCTGACTCCGACTCCGACTCCGACTCGAACTCATCGTCTTCTGGTTCTCCTTTGAACATCTGTCCTTCTCCAGTAGTGAGCTTGAAGAGTCTTCCTTGGTTGTTGGTCCATTTGATAGATTTTCTCCATCCTTTCTGCTGCTTTGTGTCGATTTCTGTGATCAACGCGGTGGGGTTGAAGCGATCGTCCTGAAGTATCATAGTAATGATCTCATCCTGCGCGGCCCTAATGAATCGATCTTCTCCAAACAATAGGCTAACAGCTTGTTCGTCGAAGCAAGGTGCTTGACGGGTTTTGACGGTAGGAACCGTTTCGGGAGGAATGAAGTAGCAATCGTGAAAGATCTCGATTCCGGCTAACTTCCTCTCAAGATAATGCCAAGGTTCGGGAAATCCGTGAAAGAGTTCTGAACTTCCTTCTTGAACGAAGTACCCATTTAGAGTAGGGAGATATGGCCTCATTTGGACTCCCACGTGCTTGCGATTTTGGACTTGAGCGAGCATTTCGAGAACTTCTTCTTTTGTGGGTTTGTACCCTAGTCCAAGTGGTATCCTTGTCGAGTTGCCTTCCTTGTATGGTGCGAAGGTGTTCTTCCGAATTGGGTTTAAAGGCATTCCAGGGAAGTATCCCTGGGATTTGAGTATGTGGTTGACCACCAAGTTAGAGTAGGGATTATAGTATAAGGGTGCCAACTCACTTTCTATGACATTTACACTTTGGAAGCCCCCAAGTTCGTATACGGGATCCGCAAGGACTTGATTGTTTGATTGCTTCTCGATTATTGCCTTGATGGGTGACGAAGTGATCGTCACAACTTTGCCATTTAGTGGGATCTTGATCTTTTGATGAAGGGTGGATGTTACCGCTTTGGAAGCGTGAATCCAAGGCCTTCCTAGAAGTATGTTGAATGAAGCTTCGATGTCCACTATTTGGAAGTTAACCTTTCGTTCAATCGGCCCCGTGGCTATGGTTAGGTTAACAAGTCCTACCACTTTTCGTCGCGTACCGTCATATGCACGAACACCTTGATTTGTAGGAGTCCAATCCGACTCCTTCATGCCTAGTTTGTATGCCGTTTTGAGGGGTATGACGTTGACTGCAGAGCCATCGTCTACCAAGGTCATTGGCACATTTTTCTTTAGACAAATGACAGTGATGTATAGAGCAAGGTTGTGACTAGCGCCAAAAGGTGGCAAGTCTTCATCCGAGAAAGTAATAGGATTACTTAGCTTAGGTGATTCTTGGAAGACCAAATTGACTACATCTTCGAGAGTGGAATTATGTGCCACATTCAATTTGGCCAAAGCTTGAAGTAAAGCTTGGCGATGCGGAAATGAGCTTGCCACTAGTTGCCGATGAAAGATCACCTTGGTTTTCTCGTAATTGCTTGAGCAAATGATCAGTGGGGTCATCTTCGTTGTCATTTGGTGTAATGACGTTGGTTGGACCGTTTTGAATAGTGCTTTGATATGGGCGACCCGAACGAGTTAGGTGATCCACATCTTGGTCTTCACCATTTTGGACTATTTCCTTGACTAAGGAGTTTTCAATGAGATATTCGTCTTCATCATCATCGGCCCAAACCCCATTGATCGCACTAGTTCCTTCATTCTCATGATATCACTTTCTAGTCGTATGATTTGATCGACTAGTTTATCGACCACGGTGACTACTTCTTGCATAGTGGCATTTTGAGAGAAGATCAATGGTACGCGTTCTTTAGGTATTGCATTGGGATTGCGCAAGGCCGTTACCATGTTTTCTAGTTCCCACACTTGTCTATCTACATTCCTTGCCCATGTGATGAAGTCGGAAATGGTAGGGGAGATAGTGGAGTAGAGCCTTTCTTTCTCAATTGCATGAATTTCATTTTCGGTGGGAGAAATGAGGTGTGAGCAATCTAAGGTAGATTCGTCACTTGTAATCACTAGAACTCCAAGAGGATTCTGAGTGTTGTTGGGCTTACCTCCTGGTGGAATTGGAAGTCGACCATCTTCAATCATATCTTGAAGTACGTGTTTCAACTTGTAGCATTTTTCTGTGTCGTGCCCTTTGCCCCTATGGTATTCACAGTACGAATTTTCATCCCAAAACTTGGACTTCTTTTCGGGTTCGGGAGTAGGTCCAATGGGTTGGAGTTTACCTTGCTTCATTAACCTTTTTAGAGCGTTGGAGTACGTATCCCCAAGGTTTGTGAATTTCCTTGGTGGAGTAGTTTTCTTGGATGGCTCGAGAAGGTTAACTTCGTCGGTCTTGCTAGTAGAGCCGTATGAACGACTTGTGGACCCTTGATATCCTCGACCTACCGTTTTGGACAAGAGTCCTTTATGGATGTCATCTTCAATTCGTGTCCCTAATACGGTTAAGTCCTTGAAAGTCTTGATGTTTTGATATCTCAAATGGTTGGCATATATGGGCTTGAGATTATCCACAAACTTTTCCACAAGAGTAGCCTCATCCGGGCGTTCAACTAGTTGAGTACTAGTCTTCCTCCACCTACTTAGGAAGTCGGTGAATCCTTCTTTGTCATTTTGGGTAAGAACCTCTAGAGTACGCATGTTGACTTGGATCTCGGCATTATCCGCGTATTGTTTCGAGAACTCGATTGCGGCGTCTTCCCAAGTAGCGGCCTTCTTGTGATCTAAAGTGTAGAACCATTGCTTCGGAATGGTGTCAAGAGATGAAGGAAAGATCCTTAAGAACATCTCGGGTTTGATGCCTTTGATAGACATGTAATCCTTGAAGGCACGGATGTGGTTCAAAGGGTTCTCATGTCCTTTAAACTTAGGGATATCCGTCATGCTAAAGTTAGTTGGCAATTTGGAATTGACGGCTTCATACTTGCGATTGTTTTCCCTATAAATGTCATCCCCCTTAAGGTACATCAATTGCTCCTCTAGGTATTGGAGTCTCTTCTCGGCTGCAGTTGTCCCTATGATAGGATTCTCATCCCCAGACTCGTCATCGAAGAAACGTAGTACTTCACCTTTAAGGGGAGGCAACCTTCCCTCTACATCAAAGATACGGCCTTCGATGAGTTCAAGGCGGTCATAGGTTTGGTTTTGGGTAACTTGCATTTGGGCTAGCGCGGCTAGGATTCGATCATTACTATCTTGAATTTGCTGGAGATTTGTTTCTTCACTTGATCCGGGCATCTTGGAAACTGGATAAGAGATCGGCGACGAATCAAAACACGATCGACCATTCTATCACACTTGCTAAAAGAGGAAAAGTTTTGACTCGTGAAGTGGGTGTGTGCCACTTGTGTTGAGTGGATTTTGAAGAAAGACAAGGTCTTTGAAAATGTGTGTCCTAGTCAACTGTAGTGTAGTTGTAGGAGTGGACTCGAAGTGAGGTTTGAAATGGGCTTGTGGCCCGAATTTTGACACGACGAACGGACAGGGTTTTGACCGGATTTTGCGCTAATTGAAGGCCTCTTTTTTTTCGAAATTTTTGTTTTGAAAATTCGTCATGATTTGTTTAGAAATGGTGATCACGTAAGGTTTATATACTTATACAAGCATTATAACGGGATGCTGAGTGCATTTAGAAGGGTTTTGGTTTAAAGGGTAGGTTGCCATACCGAACCATCAAACCCGAAGTCTGTGGAGAGGCTCGTGCCAAACAAGAGTAAGGCCGATTCCTAGTCCATTTCCTCAAGTAGTGAAGGCCCTTGATACAAACAAGAGTAAGCATCATGGTATGGATGACGTCAATCGCTATCCATCCTTAGGCCCAAATAAGAATTAGGACCGTTTAGACGGGACGATTGGTCGAATGGGTTGGGTTGGGCCTAGGAAGGCCGAATAAACGATCTAGGAAGACCGAGTTATGAAAACCGACAATTGTCTTGTACAAACTTATTCCCTAACCTTGTTCAAGTTTCACCCTTGCTACACGTAAGTGTATTGTCCCCAATGAGTCGCCAAACCGTGGACAGCGGGCCGCCACAGGGCGCTTTGGTGAAGGTCGAAAAACAAGCGTTTGCATTTTGTAAGGAGTCGCCACCAATTTTTATGGGAAATTGGAACCGTTCGAATACCTCGTGTCATGTCAAGACACAAAGTAGTGACATGAACACTAAGCAATCGTTACCCTTAGCATTCTATGTCTAGAATGACTCTCGTGGATGCCAATGAACACGGGTTCTCACGGAGATCTGGAGTAAGGGGTGAGGGTACGTATTAGGAAGCTCTTTTGATCGAACACCTAATCCCGCCCGCCTCGATAGCGGCCTCTACTAATGATTAGGGAAGTTATTCGTACTCGATATATCGTCGGCTATATGCATGCAATGCAACATCCAAGTCTTAATCCTAACATGTGAAATTTAGACTAAGTCGGTTGACACGTAATTTAGCATACAATTGGGTCGAAGTAGGATTTAATGCTCATTTACATGTGGAAACATACAAACAATAAAAGAAATACAATAACTATAAATTACAATAATGAAAATTACAATAATTACAACGGATAGGCGATTTATGTCGAAAATACCTTTAAAACGGATAGATTGAGAAAAAAAAGAATAAAAGAACAAAAGAAAGAATTAAATAAATCAACGAACAGGAATTAGCGTGATATTATGGATAATAGTTGATTAAACGTAGACTAATTAAACTAGGTCAAGGCAGAAACGGAGTTCAGGGACAGAACTCAACCAGGAACAGGCGCAGCAGAGCTGCGTCTTTTGGAATAGGCGCAGCAGACGCTGCGTCTGTTCCCCGGCTCGGTTCTGGGCGCGTGAAGCCGTAATTGCAAGCCGTTAATGTCGATTGGTGATTTAAAGGATTAATTGATGATATTTACTCGGATGAAAGTGATTAACAGGTTAATTACATGTGAATGATGGTCATAAAAGCGATAAACATGAATGATACGGATGTAAACGAATTAATTACATGAAATTATGATGAAAATATTAATGAGTCCTCTGTTGAAATAAGTCAATTAGGCTAAATATGACGGATATACAACGAATATGCGAATAAGCAGATGAAAACTATATCGATAGCGAATTCCAGAAACTCAATATGACTAAATTGAATCTCTAAAATCCGGGTTTGAATTTAATGACGAAAACCCGCAAATATGAATTATAAGGGATTTAAGTCGGATTTATGACAATTAAAACATGTTAATGACGGTGAATAATAATATACATGTGAATTATCAGTGATTTATTATATCAAAGAATTAACGGACGAACAAATAACAAATAAAAAGAAGCGAATTACGAGAGGACGAGGAAGAAGAAAAGAAGCAGAATGCGGCGGCCTCACGAAGAGGCGCAGCAGAATCGCGCTCCTTCAAAGAGGCGCAGCGATTCTTTGCGTCTTTTCTCGACGTCTGTCTCACGAAATCCGCAAAAACGAGTTTTAAAGCACGGTTTTAGAAATCGGTTTTAATGGTGTTTTCGACATAAATCTTACAATGGTGATACGATAAATAAAATACAATAAATAAAAGAGGAATTATACACCCTCAGACTTACATGTTGACGGAACGAGATGAACTAAGATATCGACTAGTGAATGCTCGACGCGAATGCAAAGAGAGTGCCCTCGTAAGAGGAAAACGATTGATTAAATTAAGTTGATTATTGGTGTAGTTGGTCAAATTGGTCGGTCATGCAACGGAGAGGCTGGTACCCGGAAAGATCCGAGCTTACGTGGTCGAAAGTTCAAGCACGTAGGCGCCAATTAGTAAGAACAAAGTCTAGAATGCAAAGGGAGAAGAGAAGGGCGGACACTCGCGTGAGAAATATGAGGAACGAAGGCTCCTATTTATACTAATCACACGACGGAATTAGGGTTTCGGAGACTCTTTGGAAGTGAATCTCGGAAAGATATGAAAAAGATACGTAAGACATGCAAAGAAGGGCCTGGGAAGAGGCGCAGCAGCCACTGCGTCTCTTGGAAGAGGCGCAGCACCTGCTACGTCTATTCCCAGGAGGTTTCCTCCTGCTGAAGAAAGATTTCCGCGTTTGAGTTATGGTAGGACGGAAATAATTCGATTATCTTATGAATATTACGGGATATTGTTTGCCAAAAGATAAAATTTATGAAATATGGAATAGAAATATCCGGAACATTCCAGAATATTCCGACTCGGGTTTAAACAGTTATCAGAAAATGGAGACGGTTTTTGACCCGGACTCCGAATGTACTCTAATTACTGCCAAAACGACCGTATCGAGACGTAGATGACAACTAAGAGGTCGACATTTAATATTTGAGCAATCACTTGACGATAATCTTACGAACTGTCACAAATCGTTCCGCGTATCAAACATGCGGCCCAATCATCACCGGGTGGTTTGCGGGAGGTGCAGAAACGAGGTATCTACAGGGGTTGGAATAGGTGATTCACATGCAAACCCTTGACTAGGCTTTGGGTCATGGGTCAAAAGACACTAGTATGACACAATCTAGGGTGTTTTACAACCATTCTAGTAGGCAAAGTCTTAAGTTGAAAAAGTATTTGTAATTGCTTAGTTGCTCTTGTCAAAGTTCTCAATTAGGCACTTTTCAAAATATTTCATCTAAATGCAACTATATGCCATTATGCAACTATTATATACATCCTAATGCAAGTGATTCTATCAACTAATATGACATATAAACTAAATGCAAGTCCTAAGTTCACATTGTTATACCGCATCAATCAAAATAAAGCCACATAGTCATTAACATAAAGAGGAGAAAAGGAGATTGGAAAGATCATACCATGCGGTCTTCATGATCCTCATGTCTCGGATGTGGCGTAGTCAGTCAATGTGAACAAGGATAGAACAAACACATATATACAATATATACAATATATACATAACTACACTACAAAAGAAATAAACATGTTTTTGGGTTTTTCAATTTTCAAATTTTTATGGTTTTTCGAAATTTTTTCAATTTTTTTGGATTTTTGAATAAAAGTTAAGTTAGAATTCCCCATCCCCACACTAATATGGGCATTGTCCTCAATGGCCAAAATGATGGGAAATTATGCAAACATGATGCATGATTTCTACACTAAATGCAAGCTACACTAATCTACACTACATGATGCATGGTTTTTGTTTATGACGGAGAGGATAATTTAGATTACCTCCCGTTGTGTATGCATTAACTTCCCCCAAACCGATCTAGACATTATTGCTAATGTCCTAAGGTTGGGTGTAGTTCATGCACACACTATGCAATGCATGAAACTAATTTTGTCATTTTGGATTTTGAAAGGTGGGAACAATAAAATGAGAACACCTCAATGGGGCCGAGGTGTTAGTCCTCAATGGTGCTAGGACTACTCCAACAATGATCAAGATTAATAAATAGAACAAAGAGAGAAATAGACAAACCTCAAGAGGGTAGGAGCCTCTAAAGCTTGCTAATCTTCCATCATATCATCATTATCATCACCTTCCTCATTAGAAGTGATCTCATCACCACTTTCTTCTTCACTTTCTTCTTCACCTTGCTCATCATCCTCTTCTCCTTCTTCACTAGCTTCTTCATCAATGTTATCATCAACCTCTTCATTACCGATAACCTCATTATCACCCGGAACAACCCTAGATGCACTCGGAAAGAAGACTTCCCTATCCGCCCAACTAGGCAAAGGACATGATGGATCAAGTAGTCCTTGCCTAGATAAATGAAGGAGGGGTGGATATTGGGCTAAGTAAGTATTTTTCGGATCCTCGAAAGCTTGCTTGTGCATCTCTTGTATGAGAAGAGTCAAATAATCATTTCTTGCTTCAACGCCTTCGGGCTTGAACTCTTGGTACTCGAAAGGATAGGTTGGTGTGACAATGGAAGAGGAGGGCATTTCAATTTCCCCCTTTTGTTGTCGGATAATGCACTCGGCCTCTTTTGAAAGGGGAAGTAGATAGTTGGTCCGGTGGACACTCAATCGACAAATCTTTGATGGCAAAGTGAAAGATCTAGCCTCACTAGTGAGCCATCCATACTTGGTGTCAAGAGGGTTATGGGTAACCCACTTGTACTTGTATATCATAGTATTAATATCAATGAGATGACCACCCTCTTTCGCCTCATACTTGTTATCTTTGTTGAAGTTTGGATCAAAGTATTTAGCTAGGATAGTGACTAGGCCTCCATTCACAATAAAGGTGGTGCCTTTCTTCCCACAATCAATATTTAGCCATCTATCCACCGAAAGCCTTAGAGAGTTGAAAGGCTTGGTGAATTCCCTTCCAATGTTCAAAGCCGACTCAAGAAGAACAAAATCGAGTTTGGTGAAATGGTTGGTGTCTTTTCTTGCAATGATGGTGTTCCCTATGACCTTGTGCCACACTCTAATGCCCGGATGGTGGACTAATAGAGCGCGACTAGCATGAAAGTCCTCAAATTTCCTTCCGGAAATCGCCTCCCAAAGAGGGTCGGGGTCATACTTGCCAACATTCTTAAAATAACTCGGTGAATCACTAAGACCCAAAGCTTTACCCATTTCTTCAAAGGAGATGCGCCTACTAACATTAGCTAGACGAAACTCGATGGTCTCCATGGTCTCAACCTTGTTAACTTTCAAAGAACTCAAAAATTCTAAGGTAAGGGAGGGGTATGTCAATTCTTTTGATTCAAACAATTTCTCCAACCCCATGGCTTTGAAGAAGGCTCTAGTTTGCTTAAGGACACCCAACTTATCTAAGGTATCTTCAAAAATAAACTTGGTGGATAGAAATGATTTCCTAGCAAACTTGGCAAAAGTGTCCCTATGGGATTTGGAAATGAAAATTACCTCCGGATAATTCGAAAGTTGAGCAATTTCCGGAGTAGAGGATGTTGTTGCTTCCATGGGAGGTGGTTGTTGTTGAACTTCCAAGTTTGGGTTAGCTACCACCATAGCCAATGCTTTCTTTGCTTGAAGACTCTTTTGTCTTGATGAGAGTGCCTTTGCCTTTGTTGCTTTTGTTGCTCCCTTAGTCCTTGCCATTGATGAATAAACCAAGAAAAGTGAAAAATCTTCAATTTCTAGTGCACCCAAATCGATTTAAAGATAAAAGGCTTTGCCTTTATGAATTCAAAAATCGACTCAAAGGTTGAAGATTTTGTGCTTGGTTTTGATTTTTGTTGAAAGAGGAGTGATTGATTTGTTGTTAAAAGGATGTTTTGATTTGATTTTGGTGAATGTTGTTGAGGAATCTTGTTTTTGTAATGGAGAGGATGAAGGTTTTGGAGTTATGAGTAGTGTTATGAATGAAGGAATGAAGAAATGAATGTGGGTGGGGGTTTATAAAACCCGAAAAATTTGAAATACAGGGGCAAGACGGGCGGTTTCTGCTCGGGACGCCCGGATTTGGCCTTTTCTGGGTTGGGAAAAACTCGCCTAAAGACGGGCGTCTTTCAGTGAAGACGCTCGGATTTGCAAACACGGGACGGGCGTCTTCTACAGAAGACGGGCGGATTCCTTTACAGGGATTTTTCTTGTTTTCCTCAGCCAAGAAGACGGGCGTCTTCCTTTCAGGACGGGCGGATTTTTAAAGACGGGCGGATTGGAATGCAGGACGCCCGGATTTGTTGACAGTCAGAAATTTTAAATATTCAGCTCATGTTGGACGGGCGTCTTCTACCCAATATGCCCGGATTGCCTGAAGACGGGCGGATTCTCCTGAATCCGCTCGGATTCGACCCCTTTGTACCCTGATTCAGTTCCATCTGTGTACTTTGCATATCCCTTGTCATTTTTCCATTCTTCTTCATATCTCGTGTTCTTCATTGTGGGGGCACTACTAAGGCATGGATAGCCTAGGCAATTGCCATCCCCACACTAAGCTAAAGCACTACACATTAATTGAAATTATTAGTTCTTCCCTCACTTCTCTCAAACATGATAATTATCTTGATCAAAGTATAAAAATCCAAGAATGACAAAAAATGCAATATAAGAATTGAAATGCAAGTTAGGGAGTTAGAAATATTTACAAATGGTGGTTTAGGGAGGACTCCACCAAACTCTCATTCTTGATGAGATGTCAAGGGGGCATGTTCAAGGTGTTGTTGATGTTGCTCAACACCTTGAAAAAGTAATCAAACGCTTGTTTATTATCATGATAGAGGTCTTCATCCTTGTTGTCGGTCTTGATCGATGGCATTACCAATGTAGGGATTAAAAATCCCTTCAAATTCGTCGTCCCAAAGACCACAAACTTCATTAAGTTGATCATTGAAAATCTCTTGATTTGATGGAGACAACTTTCCCATTTCCTTTTCTTGGCCAATAAGGCCATCTTCTTCATTGTTTGACTTTGGTGAGCTTTGCAAGCTCTCTTTGTCACAATTCACTTGCTCTTTGAATGGAGCATCTTCAATTTTCTTCTTCCATTGGAGTTCCGACTTCTTCCTTTCATCCTTCCGACTATAATGATCGATCATAAAACACGGTTCATGTAAACGGGGAGCTCTCATAGTCTTGTCAAGATTAAAAGTTATACTCTCATCTCCCACTTCTAGAGTGAGCTCTCCATGTTTCACATCAATCACCGCACCCGCGGTGTGTAAGAAGGGTCTTCCTAGAATGATTGGAATGTTGGAATCTTCCTCCATATCGACAATGACAAAGTCCACCAGGATGAAAAACTTCCCAATTCGTACGGGGACATCTTTCCATATCCCTAATGGTGTCTTCGTCGACCTATCGGCCATTTGGAGTGTGATATTGGTGCATTTAAGCTCTCCCATCCCCAACCTTTTACTCACTGAGTACGGCATAACACTCACACTAGCCCCTAGATCACATAAGGCTTTGTTGATCGTGGTGTCACCAATGGTACACGGTATTGAGAAGCTTCCCGGATCCTTTAGTTTTGGAGGTGAACTCCCTTGAAGTATTGCACTACTCACCTTAGTGAAGGCGATAGTCTCAAGCTTCCGGATCGACTTCTTCTTTGTGAGGATGTCTTTCATGTATTTCGCATAGGCCGGTACGTGATTGATTAATTCCGTGAAAGGAATTGAGACTTCCAAATTCTTCACAATTTCCATAAACTTTCCAAGTTGGTCATCAAATTTTGGCTTGGCTTGACGACTTGGAAAAGGAAGTCTAATCACAATGGGCTCCTTCTCCTTGGCCTTGTCTTCATTTTTCTTTGAAATTTCTTCTTTTGATGATTCTCCATCTTTGGAGTTTTGCACAATTTCTTCCTTATCACTAGCTTCCACAACTTCATCCTCAACTTGCTTCTTCGGTGCTTCATACCTTGTACCACTTCTCAAGTGAATGGCACTAACTGTTTCATGTCTTGGGGATTACTTTGAGGTGGTAATTGCCCCTTTTGTCTTTGTGAGCTTGAAGATGCTAGTTGAGTCAATTGGGTTTCCAACATTTTGGTGTGAGCTAGAATGTTGTTGATGGTGGTTTCCTTTGCTTGACTATCTTTTTGCATTTGAGTGAAAAACTCTTGTTGATTCTTTTGCATTTGGAGGACCGCTTTTTGAACATCAAAACCTTGGTCATTTTGGTGATTGTATGGATTTTGATTTTGGTAACCTTGGTTTTGGTTGTAAAAGGGTCTTTGATTTTGGTTTCTCATGGGAGGTGGGGTGTATGTTGTTTGAGGGTTTTGAACATTTTGGCTTTTGTATGAGAGATTTGGATGGAATTTGGTGTTTTCATTGTAATAGTTGGAATAAGGGGTACCACTCTTGTATGCTTGGAAAGCATTCACTTGTTCATTTGTTCCCCTACATTCACTTTGGTCATGTCCCAAAGTTCCACAATTCTCACATATCCCACTTGGGATTGATGAGGATGCCGTCATGGCATTAACATGATGCTTTGGTGATTTTGAGGCTTCTTCAAGTCTAGCCATAGCTTTTTCAAACTTCAAATTGATTGTGTCAATGTGAGCACTAAGTTGAGCACCCAATTGAGTAACGGAGTCCACTTCATACCTTCCTCCTCTAGTAGCCTTGAGAGGTCTACTATATTGTGAGTTATGGACCGTCATTTCCTCAATATTGTTCTATGTTTGATTGTCATCAACTTCGGTGAACATTCTATTTGATCCCATGTTGAGAATGTTCCTTGAATCTTCATATAGACCGTTCCAAAATTGTTGTACCAAGAACCACTCGCTAAGTCCATGGTGAGGACATGAGCGACGAATTCCCTTGAACCGCTCCCAAGCTTCATACAAAGATTCTTCATCCCTTTGCTTAAAACCCGTAATTTGAGCTCTTAGCATGTTAGTCTTTTCCGGTGGGTAGAATTTTTTGTAGAAAGCTAGAGCCAACTTCTTCCAAGAATCAATTCCGAGAGTGGCCTTATCAAGGCCCTTCAACCATTGTTTCGCGGTGCCAATTAGAGAAAAAGGAAATAAGACCCATTGAATTTGGTCTTGAGTTACACCGGTTTGAGAAATCGCATCACAATAGTCACAAAAGGTTTCCATATGAGAATGAGGGTCTTCACTAGGCATCTCCCCAAATTGGCTCCTTTCGACTAATTGGATAAAGGCGGATTTGGCAATAAAATTTCCGGTCAAATGTTGTGGTGTGGGAGTACCATTGGGTAGGTTCTCCTCGATGGGTATGGAATGTGATGAAAACTTAGGCATTGTGGGTTGATTTTGTGTGGTATTTTGTGTTGGGTTCTCCTCACCTTCTCTTGCAAAAGGGTTGATGAACTCAATAGTTGGTTGAATATCCACAACCTCACTAATACCTCTCAAATTCCTCCTAGCAAATCTTCTATTGTTTGTCAAAGTTCTTTCAATTTCACGATCAAAAGGTAACAAATCACCTTGTGACCTTCTAGACATGCAAAATATCAAACAACTCGAAAACAATTAGAACAAACCTTGAGGAGTTCTACTTCCCCAAGGCAAAGAAAGACACAACTAATAACAATATAAGAAAATCTAAATCAAGTTAACACCGTCCCCGGCAACGGCGCCATTTTTGGCCGGACTATTTCGGAGCTATATTCTATTTTTCGGAACAATTGTCGTTGGAAGCTCCTAGACCAAAACACAATTTATAACTTCACAAACAACTCTACAATTAGTAAAGAGGCAAGTAAAGGTCGGATCCCAAGGGACGGGAATTGAGATGAGATTTCTATTGAAACTAGTGGTGTCTTAGGGGTGTCACAATTTGGGTTGATGTAGAAGGTCACTAACTAGATAGCAATGAAAATAAATAAGCAAGATGAATTAAAAGGGTTGTAAACAATTGATAAAAAGCACTAGGGTATCATGGGGTCATAGGGGAATCATGGGAATTGATCATACAAACATGTTCTCAAATTATAAGCAAGCAATTATTGTTGTGATGGATTGAGTTGGGTTATATCTTACAATCCTAGGAAAGTTTGGGTCCCGGAGCCGAATCGATTATATTGTACAACACCTACAAGTCGACTTAGTCTTTCCTACTCAACAACATGCATGGTCTAATGAGACTCGAGTTGGTTTATGTCTTACAAGTCTCATTGAAAAGATAGGTGATGGGTAAAAAATGCAAGGATTCATAGGCTCACATTTCATCAAACATAACATGTGCATGAGTTGAGATCAAAACAAGCAAGCAAATAAACCATGAAAGCATATTAATTTAATCATGAATCATTCCCCATGTAGGTTTCCCCTAATTACCCATTAACCCTAGCTAGGTCACTACTCACTCATTATCATGTTGATCATGCTAGCAAGGTTGTCAATCATACCAACAAAATGAAACATGATGAACAAATGAAAGTAATTAGCAATAATTAAAAAGGGATTAAGAGAATTATACCTACTAATGATTCCAATAATAAAGCAAAGAATAAAAGAAGTACTTGATGCTTGATTGAGAGGTTGTCAATCTCCCAATAATAACCCAAATAATCTTCAATTACCCAAAATAAAGGATGAACAAAAGAGAGATTAAGGAAATAAAACTTGTATTAAAACTTGATTAATTGTTGATTACAATACTAAAGAGGGATTTGATTGATATTAACTACTCTAATAATTGATAAGAAGAACATGCTCTTCTAATTAGACTAATGGGGTATTTATAGTGGAAATTAGGTGGATGCATTAGGGTTAACTAAGGGCTAAACTAGTAATTACACTTTTTAGATTGAGCAGGGAGAAGCCGGTATTTTTCGAAGGAAGGGCTTCTTTCTTTGAAGCTTGAAGAAACGGATTCGTGCTGGGCTGGAATCCGTGCGTCTTAGGCACGGGACGGGCGGATTCAGGAGCCTCTGCCCGGGCGTCTTCAAGGGAATCCGGGCGTCTTCTGGGCTTGCTGCCCGGGCATCTTTGAAGGAAGACGCACGGATTGTGCTGTGGAGGACGGGCGTCTTCCAGTCAATCCGCACGGGTTGCAAGCCAGCTTCATTTCTTTCTTCTTTTCTTTATTTCCTTCAAAAACTCCTTGGGGATTTCCTTGCGGATGCAAGGATCCTTCCTCAACATTGCTCATCTACTATAATATATACAAAGGCCTTCTAATCTTGTCTCTCCTTGATGCTTGGTCATTGAATTCAATCAATTTAGTCTCGTTTTGCCATGAAAATGCAAGATTTGCACTCCTTTCCTACCAAGGGATCAAAATCTCAAAGAATATGCAAAACAAAGAACTAAAGACAATAAATGACCCAAATATGCACTAAAAAGCATGGGAACAAGGCTAATTCGGGGGCTAAATATGCGCTAATTATGGTCACATCAAAAGTCCTCAACCATTTTGTGTCGAGTAAGTACTCACGGTCCAAGGTAGGCACCGTCGGGGTCAAGGGTGTATAGGGCGAGGAGGCCTCAAAGGTAGTCAGTCTCTCCGCCAACCGTGTGGCGATGGCAGCACAACTCAAGAAACGAGTGTCGGAAAAGGCCATCAATGCTAAGCTAGCACATACTATGTCCGGGGCACTGAAAGAGACTCTCGGAGCTCGGGTGGGGTTAAGGTACGCTGCAAGCAACATCACCTCATGTGAGTTAAGCTTACTCACATCTTTCCGCTCATAGAGTAAACAGGTCATGGCACGAAGGAAGATCTTCAAGGTGACATGTTGAACATCATTTATCAACATGTTGCTAGAGGTGGGGCCGGGTTTACCGGTAAAGCAAGGTATAAGGTTACTGGCTCCACACTCAGTCGGGATGTTGGTAAGAGCTCCCTTCTCTGGTCTAGCAAGGCCGAGGTGGGTGGCAAACATATCCATGGTCAGAAAGAAGCTAGTATTCATGAGACGGAATTCGACGATCTGCTGCGCCGCATCATAATAAAAAGAACTCATGAACTCCAAGGTCAGAAAAGTATAGGAGTGTTTCCTAAGACGATACTGTTAGAAATCTATATCTAATTAAACAACATATTCATATATGTTACAAATTAATTTAGTCATAAAATTAATTACAAATCTTATGCATGCAAACATAAATTAAAAGAGAAGAAATCATCATTCTTACATTGATATTTCGGATCAAAGGGCACAAGAGAGTTCTCCTACTCACTTGTTCTTGAGCTTTCCTAAAATGGATGAACAAAAGGATTCAAGTATAGAATCCCTCCCAAGGAATAATACCCAAGATAACCCCTTAAAAGATAAATATTATTTAACTAGAACAATATAAATCTTACTAAAAATTGACCCAAAATATTTATATTGGTCTCCATTATTTCGGTATAGAGAAAAGAATTTTGGAAGTTTTTATCTCTCTAATTTCTCATAAGATGTAGAGAGGAATTTATTTTTCTTACACTAGAAAAATTATGTGTAGTATGAATGAAAAATTTAGAGAGTAAAAACTCTCTAAATTGGTCTTAGGAAACCGGTGGGAGGAGGGATTGGGGAGCCAATGCATGGGCTTAATTCTCTAATCAAGAAATAGGCATGCAAGGCTAGGTGTTTAAAGTGTAATCATGTTGTTTCCACTCAATAATTAAACATAATTTAAACACCCAACTCCCTCCAATATTTCGGTCTACATGGGATAAAATGGATTCCATTTTATCTTTGTCAATTTGTCAATTTGTCACATGTCACAAGACATGTAAAATTGTCATGTATTTTTAACATATTAAAAATCAACGTATTAATAAAATACGTCATGTACAAAATCGACTTAGTAATTCACAATTACTTGTACCAAAATACTTTACCAATTACAAATTACAACATCTTGTATTTATAATAAATTATTCATTCAGTTCAATTGTTTCCGTAAACAATAATTTTATCTAAGCAATAAAAATAATTTGATTACTTAGACTGTGTCTAATTTAATCAGATTACAACGAGACACGTAAATATTACTCCCAAAATCGTCCGTCAATTTTAAGCAATTTAATTGACTCGTATCGTCATACGACCAATTAAATATTCAATTAAGAGTGTTACCCTTTAGGTATGACCTAAGGGGATCAACTGATCACCACCGTCGCACGACAGTAATGTCAAACTCTAGTCAGCCAATCATTACCGATAAGTGTGGACCAGTTGACTGTAAAATATTACATCCCACATGTATTCTTAAAATGAGATTTAAACATGTGATCATCATGATCGACAGTTGTGATCGCATTATTGTCGGAGGACACATATTCCAACAATCTCCCACTTGTCCTCGACAAGTGTGCGTCACCAATTCTCTTGTCCTATTACTATCTCCCACTCAATGCAAGGTGTCTTTCAGGTCGTACTTGCAAGTGATCATATCGAGAGTGGTTTCCTCGATCTGGAGAATAACTGATTGACCGGAGTTTATCTACCATAGATACCTTCCGAGCGTGGCCACGCATTTCCAGTTCATTACTCCTCGAGTGGCCCTGAGATATTGTTATAACCCTGACAAGGGGTGGACAATTCCTATCGCACTTATTCCCTTCGACTAGCCACGGCCATCATAACCCAAAATATGCCCATTTGACCCCATTTACGAAGGTCGTAGTAACACAAATCAAAGTTAATCTGAAACTGTGCCATCTTAGGCGAACAGTCTTTAGTCAAAAGAATCGACTCATTAGAATACTATAGTAGCTCTCGCCACGACCAGGTTATATAAATTTGTCAGAACTCTATAAGCGGTCATAAGGCCCGACAA
The DNA here is from genome assembly GCF_048544455.1 of Silene latifolia. NCBI lineage: Eukaryota > Viridiplantae > Streptophyta > Magnoliopsida > Caryophyllales > Caryophyllaceae > Silene > Silene latifolia. The sequence goes on along the minus strand of NC_133537.1, from coordinate 67,459,587 downwards.
GGTGTTCCTAATAGTCTTCCTATGTGATCGACTAGTCATTCTCATATGACTCCATGGCACTTGAACTTGCCATCAATCACATCACACTCTAGTCACTTCGAGACGTCACCTCATGTAAGTAACTATGGGCGAATACAATGCTAATCCGTGTTCACTTTAACGGGGTCCAATATTGTCTCTACAACCCGTTTGGATGTAACAAAGTATAAAAGAAGTTCTCAGATTTTAAAAACTCGAACGACAAATGTGATTATCACATATGAATAGTCAATACCTGATTACTATTCATATTCTATAATCCAGTTTGATCTTGTATGTAGTTTTTCATCTCAATTCAATTGAAATGACATGACTCATCAAGTTAAGCCTATGAGAAGGCTTTGGTTAGTAGGTTTTATCAACTTCTTGTACCTTACTCAACCTTACTACATACTCGTTTTCCTTTGTAATGTATATATTTGCATTACAAAACTTTCTGAGTACGTGTCGAGATCCAATCAAGACATAAGCCCTCTAGCCTTAGAATAGCTCCCACTGTTTTCACAGTGTGCGAGACTCATCCCTTCTTGCACATCCCATGATTGCAAGTGTACTCAATTTCCGTTGTAAATATTTCTCATTGTTCTTTATTGCCTAAAACGATTCTAGAAAATCTATTTCTTAAATAACATAGCCACAATGGTATCTTAACCATCCTAATGTGTTTTGATTATGGTTTTGTCGAAAACCATGCGCAATCTCAATTGTCAATTGTCACTTGTGTAACACCCTTACACAAAATTACATCAAAAGCACTTTGTATTACATCCTTAATGCTTCTGAAGGCACTTAAGGGTAATCTTCATGGCTTACTTGGTAACTATTACTTAAATTCGATTTGAAACAATTCATCATACTCAAAGTATATGAAGTGTTATACATCATTTCCTATTTAATTGATTCGGCAGCGGAAGCAAATGGAATCAATCAAATATGTTCAACTTGATTGAACTAATCACAAATCTTAGCAACATAAGACTTCATATTTGATATTAATATCATGTAGATTTATCTCTATAAATCCGGATATTAAAGATGTACTATATTTCTCCAAAAGTCTTAAATCATTCGCAATGATCAATATGTCATCCACATATAAGACTACTAAAATTTCCGTAACTCCCACTAAACTTCATGTTTAAACACAACTTCTCGAATTATCGAGAAATGTTTTATCACATGATCAAAATGTTGATTCCAACTCATTGATGTCCTACTTAAGACCATCTCTTAAGTTGCACATGATCTTAGGATTATAAGAATCTATAAAACACAAGACATGTATTGAATACATTCCTTCTAATTGAAGAAGTGGGTTTTAGATTCACTTGCTATATGTATATCATCATAATGGAACACAATCCCTAAGAAGATCCAAATAGACTTAAGCATTTCAACCAGTGCAAAACCCTTTGCAACCAATCAAGCCTTTTATTTCGGATTTTCATGGCTCTAAGCCTTGTATTGAGTTGTGACTTAAACACTCTCATGTAAGTCATATGTTCATTACTTTCCAGAAGTAATCAACTTGAATCAAACAATTTCTTTGTAAGATCTTTACTTTCTTAAAAGTAATATGAATTCATCATCTTCAACAAGTGACGACTTTAACCTCCTAGGTTTTGAAGAAACAACGTCTTACACAAAACGTCTCATGTAGCCAAGAAAGATCAGTTTCTTGCGACATAACATTCTTTGTGGCTCTTGAATAATTTCTCCCACTCTGTCTTCTAGAAATAAACTTGTATTTTAGAAAGACAGCTTCACGAGCCACAAACTCGTTGTACTCGTGATTATAATAAGGAAAAATGAGCATTTGTTTCTTTTGAAAACTTACAAACATGTTACCCTACCATTTCATATCTCATATGACTCGTTTTAGATTTAGTGGAAAAATAATTTAGACAAAATGATAAAATCCCCAAAAGGATCAAGTAACTCAAAGTAACTTGATCGAAGTCCAAACCATATCGAATAGCGTTTGATTTCTTTATCCAACCACACATTATCCCATAATGTGTGCTAAGAGAGATTAATTTGTGATACTATATCACATTTCATTTGTCTTGCATCAAGGTCTTCACTTGATAATCCCATCACGACTAAATCGTGATTCCTTGAACTCTTTGAACTTCTTCAAAGATTTCTCTATTTACCTCATTAAGCGAACACATTAGCGTCAACTTAAATCGTTGGTAAAAGAAAATGATCAACCTATTTTGGATCAATGATTTACAACCTCGATCTCCTTTTCAACCAAAAGGCACGAGACATCTTGCTTTGAATACAAGATACGCATATACCATAAGATCTAATGGTTTCAAGAGTACTCGATAACTCTTTGCGTTCATCATTCCAGAATTTAAGGTTCAATCTTGGGTTACCAATTTGAGTCTTGCATCATCTACATGATATATCATTCTAGTTTGGTTTAGAATATAATCACCTTGATAATGGGCTAACCATACATCAAATCATGGTGTATAGGGTCACAAAAGTGAAACCTCTTTTGTATCTTAACAAGTTTATATTCTTATTTAGATTTTATGCACTTAATAGTCACAATTAAATACAACTCTAAACCCAAAACTAGATTGAGTACACAATGACTCTACCTCTCAACATCATTGTTGCTAGTCGTCATATTCTAATCATCCTATGTATCAAGTACAATGATGAAAACCACCACCGGTTTCTAATATTGACGAAGTAGTACTAGCAAAATTTATGTTAATCAAATAAACATTTAAAGAAGAAGGTCCGATTAGATGTCCCACAACTAACTTGTTGATTCTTCAATAATTTGGGGTAATTTCCTTTCTAGCGTCCAACAATTAAGACAATGGAAACTTTATCGGTCGGGATTGATAAGTTTAGTATTGTTATTCTCAATAACGTTACTTTTAACATTACCTTGTATCAATTCCATTCTAATTTTACTTCTTTAAAACCTTATCCTTTTCTTAACGGTTTAAGAGAATGCTCCCACTCATTTCAATGAGTCTTTGCTTTGAGAAGAAAAATTATATTCATGAAGACTACTCTTAATCCGTTTGTTTAGTCTTAAAACTTTCATTGAAGTGGTTGCGGTATTTTGGTCTATTACGATATCCGACAAATCTAATTACCAAAACAATTTATCGCTTCAAGGTACTTAATTCAATTAAGTATATGAAAAACAATCCATAAGTAGATGTGTTAGTCAAGAATCAAAAACCTGTTTGATAATGAATAACTTTAATCTATACTCTTTACAAGATATCCTTAGCAATGGTTCATTTGAGGTTTTAGAAGCAAATTCATATATGTCTTTAGTTACGATGTTTTAATGGAGATTTGAATTAAATCCGAAATGATATCGTATATGAATTGTGGTAAAGAAATAGAACAATATAATAACGGAATGATGAAAACAAAACATTTATCATTATAATAATACTTGTAAATAACAAGTAAAGCATTTACATAGTGACCTCTACCCAACTATGATAAATGATTCCAAGATCCAAATTCATATTAACTTGGGGCACGGTGTGCCGAAATACCCTTTATTAATATAACTCGGTGGATTAACTCTTTAATCGATTCTACTTTTAGAACTCTTGGTCGATAAAATTACATTAATATTTATCTTTATCCCGAAACACAACCGGAAATCGTCGTGAATACTTTCGTTGAATTCAACCCAAATTTCGAATAAATGTGTCCATGATCCAAACTCATATCAACTTAGGGCACGGTGTGCCGAAATACCCTTCATTAACATAAATTCGGTGGATAGACATTTATCACCCACTTCCCCTACGTAACAAGGTTTGTACCCCAGTGTGGCCGAGTGCACTCCCTCATGAAATAGGTTTTCATGGTTTCTACTTTTTGGTAAGGCTAAATCTCAATTGTTTATTTAGCGAGAGGTCATGTCAAATTATTATCTATCACGTTTTAAGTGAACTAAAGCGGTGAACTACGATAATTGTAATTGACACGGTCGATAAACTCGATAAAATGATAATGCATGTTTTAGTTATGGCGATTTAGCGATGCATGCAACATATAAATAAAATGCAAAGCATAAAATAAATCCTAGTATGGCCTTCCTAAAATAGAAAATCTAATTAACTATTACATATTCGGAAACCAACTCCATTGGTCCCTTGAACTTCGGTTTTAGTACGCATCTCGAGGTAACACCGTCTTTATGTATCGCCTTCTTGAGTGACACCGTCTTCAACGAACTCCGAAATAAATAAATTACATAACAAATTACATAATTTCCTATTTTACATTTGTAATTAAAATAAAATAAATCAATTAAATTACAAAACGGTGATACGAGATCACAATAAATTACAACCGAATCGATATTCCCATACATTTCGGGTAATACCAATTAAAAACTAAGGCCATACTAAGTAAAAATTACATAAAATAAAATTATGACAATCATAAATAAAATTCAGCATTATAATAAGTATGAACATGCCCAATTTTATGCTAAATCGCCTTTAAGGAGCCAATATCGTATATTAAATGGTTTTTACGGATTTGCGTGATTCAACCTTTTAAAATCACAATAAATTACATAAAATCATATTTATGCATAGGTTAATTACCCTAACCAACTTAGGACTCAAAATTAGTCTCCACTAACACATTTGACTATAATTAACTTATATTTCTTAAAATTGTTCATTAATGGACCCAAAATTACAATAATCTAATAAGTAATATAAAAAATAAAATAGTAATATAATAATAAATATATTAAATATAATAATAATAATATATTAGTAATATAAATAATATTATTAATAGTATTATAATATATTAAATAATATAATATATTAATAATAGTAACTAAAAAATGAATATGATAAGTATAATATAAATATTATAAATAATAATAATTAATATAATTAATAATAATAATAGATGTAATATAATAATTAATTAATATAATAATACTAAATATGTTATTAATAATATTAATAAAAATGAATATATTAATAAATATAATATAATAATAAATATAATAATAATATAATAATAATAATAATAATAATAATAATAATAAATATTAATACCGTAATATTGCCATTAATCATAATAATATAATAATAAATAAATATAATAAATATAAATAGTAATATAACAAATATTAAAAATAAATTTTAATAAAATAATAACAATAGTAAATAAATTAATATAATAATAATGATTGCAATAAGAATATAAAATAAGAATAATAATATTAATATTAATGTTGAAATAAACTACTCTGCACTGAACTGAACTGAATTGAATGAAGCTGAGCTGAACTGAACTTATTAGAACTGAAATTAAGTCCAAAAGAACAAGGCCTTAGTAAAATAGTGCGCGGGATTTAGCACGTCCCTAAATTTTACATATTAATGGGACTTAATGCCTCCGTGTAATGTCTCATCTACGCCTGACATGACATTTCTGCCATGTTATAATTATAAAAGATAATATACTTCACAATAAACTTTTGTAACTTCGTACACATCTTAAGAATATGCCGCACATTATTTAAAAATGCTTGAGATTAACATTCTCGTTATTTATGTTCTTTTACGTCTCCAAATTATAATTATAAATGTCTATAAATCTACAATATATTATCGAATTAGTACTTAATTAATTAATAAGTGGGTCGTCTAAAAAAAACTGTTGTCTCAGTGTCTAATGACTAATGCTCGGGATTTTTTCCTATCATAATGTGAAATTAGTAACTTCTTATCCGAATAAATATATTGGTGACGTACAAAATCTCATTTAATCTCATTTAAGGCGACACTATCCATCTTAAGTTTAAGCTGAATTAAGTATCATACTAATTGTCTATATAGGACAACCTGGCGCCCTAGGTTCGAGAATAAGAACTCCATTGCATTATATTAAAAATATTTTTAATGGGTAATGAATTCATCCAAGGCTTTGTAAGTACCAGCGGCGGATCTTCGTTGTAGTGCACAGGGACCAGGCCCCCCTGCCACATGGGCTTAACACAAATTTAACACAATTTTTGTTAGTTAAACTAGTGGCAGTGCTTGATGAATTACAGCTGCCCCCAAGCTTTTGTGCAAATTAGCGAAATGGGAGTATATAGTTTCATTAAGCCAAGAATTCACGGAAGACTTATAATTGTTGGCAGGGCCCATAAGTTCCACTTATATGTTTAAGTTTTAATATTTCAACAAAAAAAACCAATGAAATCCGTATCAAATTAGAACACCAATTATAGAACAAAACCGTATCACAATTAAGACAGTTCTTTTATATAAGAGGGCAATTTATTTATATAAGGGAATTCAGGGGCGGATCCAGGATCTGACTAAAGGGGTGGCACACTAAAAAAAAATTTACGAACAACATTTATACATTAAAATTCTAACATAGTCATAAAGAGAAAATATACCAAGGAACTCTAAACCAAATAGCAACAAACCCAAGTGCATTATTCTAGAGGAAATATCCATTTTCGGCGATATAAGTTGTAGCGGACAAGAACAGTTAAAACTTGAACACAACCATATAATTCACATTAATCTTAGATAATAAAAAAACCACAACAAAATTAATGCAATGAAGAGGCGAAACACCAAACTAATGATTGAAACGATGTGAGTATTATACAAAGCTAGAGAAAATCATTCAAGTCCTTTGGATCATTAACTCAGCCCGATGGTTACCATACCAATCAAACATAGACTAATAGCACAAAGTTAGATGCAAAGGGGTTGTTGTTTGAATCTCTTGGTTTGGTGGGTAGTTGAATAAATCAAAAGAAAAACCAGAAAAATACAGCATCATTAGCTAAATCTTAATAAAATCACACGACCAAAATCAATACATATAAATTACCTATTAAGTACACCCGTCAAGTCTTAGCCTTCATCAACCATATGCTCGCAAAAATTACAATGGTGAAGATGACGATGTGATTTTTTGTGACTTCCGAGTTCCGACTCCCAAAAGACTAGGATCTTAATAGGTAATTTACTAATTGACTATCTGCTTACAATAGCTAGCAAAAGACGAGGAGCTAAATATGTACAACATTTTTTACTAAATCATTGAATAAGACCCAAGGGAGGCCCTTTGTGAAAATATCAGCACATTGGTCGCGAGACGGGGCGTGTCGGACACTTATATTGTCGCAATACACAATATAAGCTTCTATAATTACCCAATGTATAGAAATTGAACTCAAACAAGTATCCTACAAATCGAAATTAATTGCTAAGTGAGTGATTGATTTAGGGTTTGAGAAAAATGAGATAATTAACCAATCATCTAATCTAAACTAACTCAAATCTACAATTACACAAATAGATAAATAGATTAACAAACTAATAAGAACAATTAACAAATTAATCAATCAATCAAATGCTCAAAAATCAAATTTGGGGAAAAAAAATTACTTACCCACTACCCAGGCGGCACTACGGCAGGTGGAAGGCTGGAGGTGAGGAGTAAGTCGGTGGTAAGGTGGAAGGCCGGAGGTGAGGAGGTGGCCGGCGGTAAGGTGGTTGTATTTTGGATCTTGGTTTTGTTTTATTTGTAGAATGTTTATGTTTCTGTGGTATTCTATCATTCTATGCGCCTTTTTTTTTTTTTTTTTTTTTTTCAGATTTTCAGTTTTTTTTTTTTTTTTTTTTCGCGTGAGGGCACGTGCCCTCCCTACCTACCCCCCCCTAAATCCGCCCCTTAAAGGGATCGAATGTAAGACTATCTTACATAATAATTACTACTCCGTAAAAAATAATTTCATAAATATTTTAGATTAACGAGAAATAGGGCTAATTGTACAAAAAAAGTCATAAAAGGAAAATGGAGTTTATTGGAAAAAATGAAAGGAGAAAAGTAAGTATAATGTAAATCATACTTCGTTCCTCTCAAAATAAAGTTCATTTGACGTTTCAGTGTTCGAGACGTTACTTTTAAGATTTTTCATGTATATATACTACATTTTTTTGCTCAAATATATTTTTGGATATTTTTAATGAATGTATATATTTTACTATTTTGTTATAATTTATTATTTTAGCTCAAAGTATCTAAAGTTTGACCCTAAAGCTCAAACGAGGAAGATTTTTGGTATGGATGGAATAAAATATTCACATTTCTTATAAATTTGTTTTTCAAAAAATCATATTTTCAATAAAATAAATGATAATATATTAATGGAAAAAACATAATTAGAAGATCGTCTCTAAAATCATAAAAATCAAGACAACTACAATGTCTTTTTTTATAAAAGCGACTAGTAGGTGTCAAAATTATTTGGCCCCCTTTGAGAAACTTGTCAAGATTCGCCACTGTTTGTAACAATCACCATATATTATAGGGTTATTTAATGAAAATACTCTAAACTATAGGAGTTCTGCTCAAAATACTCAAAACCATATTTTAACTACCAATAAAACCAACTAGTACCTCCCTTTGCTTTGAACAGAATTGGTATTTTGTTAACTTATTATAGCAGGTATTTATTTTTCGCTGGTCCATTTTGCCCTTTCTATGAGTCTTCATCTTCTTCATTTTCCCTTCTTTCTCCGTTTTCCATTTTTAATCTTAATCTTCTTCCTTTATCCATTTTTTTTTTCCAAATTTTATCACTCCTCTTCTATTTCAACTGTAACACTTGTATAATCGATACAATCCAAATACATCCCAATTAACTAAACTTATCGCCCTACTAAAATACCATATACCAAATTAGTTCTCTGATTTGTCCTACTAATCGGCAGATTTTGCTTAAAGTAATGATTACTTCCATGTAATTAGTGGAGAATCAAATTAATGCAGCAAACTTCAATCTTTCCATCAAAATTAATTGAAATTAGCAAAATTCGAAGATAACCCAACTTAGAAAAGGTAGAAATTTATCAACTTAAAACTAAAATCATCTTTTGTATGATCTATCTACGGGCTCTGAGTTTTGAGTTTCTGCAATTTTTGATGGCTTAGAGTTCCTGGGTTTTTTGTTGTTGTTGGATGGAAATTAGAGTTGATACTTGATACGTTGTTACCCAATTCGCCTAGCTTAGAAAAACAATAAGAACCCTAAATCCCCAATTGCAATAATCCCCCAAATTTATACCCTAATTGCAATTCCATCAGACTCCATCTTCTTCCTTTAGCATTCTTACTTTCCCTGTAATCGATTACCAGATTGTACGCGAGTAAGAGAAGATGAATTTAAAAAGTGACCAACACTCGTGTTGGTGAGAGTCATCAATGGCGTGCTGGAGAATGCTCATGGCTATAATGGGGATTATGTGAAAAGGTAGGACAAGAAGTAATAAATTAAAAGGGTTAACAGAGAAAAGAAAAAAAGAGGTTAGAAATAAGGGAAGAGTTCACCTGCTTAGCAGGTAGCCAGTCAACCTAGTGTAATATAAGCGAAGTGGGTAATTGTTGGTTTTATTGGTAGTTAAAATAGAGTTTGTAGTATTTTAAGCAGCAGCCTCATAGTTTAGAGTATTCTTATAAAATAACCCTATATTATATTGGCTGTTACAATTCATGATATTAAACCATCATAAATGTGTTTATACATTAATTAATGAGACTTCTGTTCCAATGTACCTTTTTTGAGGTTATGCAATAACGAAGAACACAAAATCTAACAATGGGACTCAATCTATAATACACAACATATATTCAAGGATCAACAAAGCTAAGACTAAATCTCATCGAAGGCTGACATTTACGGAGTATGTTATGTTTATAATAAAAGAAAGTAATATACGATAAACTTTTTCAAACTCAAACACATCTTAAGAATATCACACGCATTGAAAAGTGATCGGGATCAATACTGTCGACATCAATATCCTTTGAAATATCCAGATTACAAATGTTTATAAATCTATATATTAAATCATACTTCAAAGGACATCAATGTCCTTTGAAATATCTCGTATGTTAGTATATGCAGGGGCGGACCCAGAAAATTATCTATGGTGTAGCAAAATTATAACGTATTAAAAATAGCGGTAATCAATCAGACGTTAAATCTATCGAACAACTACACCTTAATTTTTTTAGAGTAACTTCGCCCATTTAAACTCGAGCTCAAGCTTGGTCTGAAATGTAACACTTAAATTTATGAAGCCTGCATTGAAATTGATAGAATTCATCATTTTCTTCGGTTAAAACTTTTTAAAAATTTACAACAATGTTTAATTTTAAGCAAATCTAGTTATAAACTATAAAAAAGAAATCCTTACCCTTTAAAAAGAGAGGAGTTAGCTACACTGTAGCTATGAATAGTAACTCCTCAACATGCCCCTCTGCCGTTGATTTCAGTCTTGTGATCCCAACCCTTCATTTCTCTTTCACTCACAACCACAACTTTTCCCATCCTTTCGAACGCTCTACTCCACTGCTCGACTTCTCATCCATCTTCTGCTCCTCACTCCTCAATACAACTCCCTCACATACTCTCAAAGGTATGTACTCAATCCCATTTTTTTGTTGTTTATTTCAATTTTATTTTGTTATTATTATTACGGGGTTACGATGTTGATGCTCTGCGACCTCCGTTTTCATAGTTTTTTTAGATCCCTATTTTGTCGAGTGAATTGTTTATGTTTAGGGTTTAGGATATTGTAATTAGGTCTTGATTTGAGGATCAAGTGTTGTAGTGTTGTTGTCGTTGATGTTGTTACTGTTCCTCGTTGTTTATTGATTTGATATTGTCTCCTGGAGTTTGGCTTTATGGTGCTGACCATTGCAGCTTATAGCGCAGCCATAAATTTTGGCCTGCTTTTGGTAATTGTCTTAATCTGTTTATGTGCTTTTAGGTATTTGTAGTATCTTTAAACTGAACTGATTTACTTGTGGTGTCTTCGTGCTGATGGTTTTTGTTTTAATTTGTTTCCATATGTTTTCCCCTGGTTTCGTCGCTTATTACTTTGATATTAGCTTCCTCGGTTTGAATTTACATCTACTGAACATTGCAGTTGCTATCTTACTTTATAGTTTGGTATTATTACTTTAATACTTTGATATTATTACTTTAATCCTTCACTCTAAACAACATGGTAATCTTTATAGTTTCTGCACCTTTAAAAGTTGTCATCTTTGTTGTCTTTGCTTTGTGATTGCTTATTGTGCCTTAGAAGCTGAGTACTAAACTTATCTATTTATTGGCCCTGTGTTGAGATATGATGGTTTGGTAGCCGTCTTAGTAGCGGGTTTGTTGGTACTCCTTAAGTGTTTCATGAACCCATGTATGTCGTCGTAGTTTGCTCTTTTCAGAATTAGATAGACTCGATCCTCGCAGTGTCAAAGGTTCTGAAATTATGGGCGTGGCGAGATCAGCTATTTTCTCGTGTAGGATGTTGTTTAATTGGTTTACTTTTTTAATTGTGTTTTCCAACGTGGGGTGCTTTTGGTTCGGCCGTTGATGGTGGGTTCACCGGCTTGGTTAGGGTTCCACAGGTTTATTGTTGATTATTGTATTTCATGGCTTTTGTTATACAACTGTTTCTCTCCTTTTTTTTGGATTTTACTATTACTAATACTGTATTCCTTGGGTTTTGGCAGACCACCTGCAATATGTTATGTAATCTAAGTTATTGACGACATTGTAGTGGTTGGAGTGTTTTCGGGAGCTGAGATGATTGAATCTCTTCAAAGGTATTTACTCTTCTTATATGCGATTTTGCATTCCATTCATCGTTTTCGTTTAGGCTTTTAGAGTTTCTAATTATGTGCTGATTTTGGACCATTATTTCCACCAATATACTGTTAATCAATCAATATTATTAGGTTTAGTTTGCTGATTCTTTATTTTTTTCCATCAGGTCTTCGTCGGCTGGAGTTCATATTTTTGGGCGTTCAATTACAAGCCCTTGCATTCCAACTTCTGCATAAGTTTGCTCTTTGTATGTGCTGCTCATATTATTGTATTCTTGGTTTTTTGACGTGGCTATGATTTAGAACATCTCCTACCAAAGGTTTTACTCTTTCCCATATAGCGTGGCTTTTATTTAGGTTTCACCGGAGTATTCTGAGAATGCTGTTTGACCTTATTGATTATTTTATTTAATTGTGTTATGGTCTAAGTTCCTGATGTGATTTGCTTATTCAATACATAGTTGTGGTTTGTTTTCCAGATCATTCCCACTACATGATGTTTGATCTATTTGCCTTTTTGAGCTCTTATATTATGCGGAATTTAAAACGATCTTTTCAGATTTTATCTTGTGGTTTTGAAAATGATTTGTTCAGATTGTATTGTGGGTTTTTTTTAAATGATCTATTCACAGTGTATCCTTGCGTTTTAAAAACAATTTATTCATATTGTATTATGGGATTTTATCTATAACCTTTAAAAATAGAGGTATGCGAGTACTTAGCACTTATGAATCGTCCATTCATCTCCTTTCTCAGCCGTTGATCCTACCCTTTACATCGCTGCCTCCACACTCTCACAACTTTCTCTTATCACTTTTATCCACTCATTTCCGTCTCCCTCCTCACTTTGTAGCGTTCTCATCCACCCATTCCCATCTCACTCTCAGAAACCCGTAGGAAACCTAGCAACTCTGAATCTCCTCGAATGTGAGCAGTTAGTCGACCCATTTTAAGTTGTTGTTTCCATTTTTGGTTGTTATTGTTGTTATTATTACCACTATTGAAGATCTTGGTTTTGTTGTTAGTTATACCCGTTACAAGATTTTGTTACTGTGGTGGTTATTATTGATATTTTATGATCTCATTGTTTTTTTTATTAGTTGTGCTTCTAACTAATATTATTATTTATACTGAATATTTTGAACTTTTCGTTTTTGGGTTAGGATTTCTGATGAAGGATTTCCTTGAAGGTGGCATATCCTTTTTCTAAGCGCTTTTGGCTTCCATTTATTCAAGGTTTGTTTCAGGAGGAACTCATTTCATTGATGTTCATTAAATTTGTTCATTTTTAGATACAATAATTGTAGGTCTGAAATTGTGGAATTTGAGGCAAACCTTGGCCTCCTCTCAATTAGCACATTCGTAAACCCGGTTAGCTAAATTAATTACGATTCTAAGCTTTATCAAGCCTTGAGAATTGTCGTTAGATTAACTAAGACACGTTGGATCATGTCTAGGAAATCTTATTTAATTATAGAAGCTGATATCTGTGACCGTTGTGAGCATAATTAATTAAGATTATATACTAAAACAACTTAGAGTTCCAGGTGGTTGAGATTTATTTTATCTCTTTCTTCTCTATGTATATAATCCATTACGTGACGAGGTAGTTCATCGTCTTCATATGTGATGAGGTACTTGTATAGCCCATAACTTACCTGAAAAAGAGACGTAACTGATTGTTGAGACGGCCCAAGATCGAGCGCATCTTTGATATGGGAATTTGTGAGAGGCCTATTAAGCTGTTAGAAGCTAATTTAATGACCACAAGTACATATGGAGAAGGCACTATTTGTTTGAGAAACTGGCAGCCTGTAACATATTACTATTCCGTAAATATGCCGGTCAACTCTCCTTCTCCACCTTCCTTCGGTTGTTTATGTACTTGTCAAACGTGTTTCCTTTTATTCCTGATTCTCCGTTTACCATCTTCACATGTATAGGATAGTTTTTGTACAATAAGAGTTATTTATCCTTCATTATGGTGTATGGCATATCTCTTAGATGCACATATGAATCATGTGATACTAGCTTATATGTGAGATTAAGCATATGGATCAACTCTCCTTCTCCACCTTCCTTCGGTATTGATGGATTAAGCTGTGGCAATGAAATTTGTGAATAGATATGGATTATTTTGGAGTTACTTAAGCTGGAATATTAGTAATTTAGGAGCTGGGAAGATTGGGTAGGCACTGCTTGTAGAATTTTAGTGATTGAGGTTGGTTTGTGATGGGGAACTGAATTCAGATGTTACACAATTTAGATCCCTCTTTCACTGGATTTATAAGTTATTGAGTTATTGGGGGCTTATTGCTTCAATCTCGTAGTATCGTAACAAAAAATCCTGAGTTCTGATTTGTCTTAAAAAATCACAGCATAAATTTTAGAGATTGTTGTTTAACTGTAATATGGGGTAGCGCGAAAATGGTGGACCCCAGATTTAAGTGAGGAGAAAAGGGAGAGCCTACGTATGTACTTGGTTTTGTTAAGATTTAGGGGGCAGGGGGTGGATAGACGATCAGGTTTAGGGAGAGGAAGGGTAGAGGAGAGAGGAAGGGAAAGAGAATTGAGTGAGGAAAAGATTACCTCTGCTTTATTTTGTTGAGATTGTAAGGACGGGGGGTAGAGGGAGGAAGAGGTAGTCTATGCTTGATTTTGTTCAGATTGAAGGACGAGGGAGGTAGGGTGATAGACGAAGGGAGAGATAGTCTCCCCCTACAAACTATCAGTTAAGCTGGAGGGAGTAGTTTTTATACGATAGAGGACTTTAGTTAATGCTATTTATGATTTTATACAAGTTAATCGCATATAGTAATTTATTTTAAATGGATTCCAGAGGAGTGCAGAACTATTCCCTCTTACCATTCACAAATTTTTATATGTTAACCTCCATAATTAATTAGTTTAGTGCGTTTTGGTGGTTGCTGTTTTTTGGGATCATCATTTGGGCTATGTATTTATGGTTAAAGCTGCTACAATGAGTTTTAATAATAGGTATGGCTTATTTTGGAGTTACTTAGGCTGGAATATTAGTAATTAGGGAGGTGAGTAGAATTGGGTACGCCACTGCTTTATCTTTTAAATAGATAGTCTCTCCTTTATCTGGTCGAGGTTGGAGGAAGGGGAGGGGGTAGTCTATGCTTGCATTTTGTTTAGATGGAGGGGCGGGGGATGAAAGGGGATAGATAATAGGAGAATAAGTATTTGCTTGATTATATTCATATTGAAAGGGGTGAGGGCGAGGAGACGAAGAGAGAGGCGGGAGGAAGAAAGGAAGAGTTCACATGTTTGATTTTGTTAAGAGTGGGAGAAAGGGAGGGGATGGATAGATGATCAGAGATGGGGGAGAGAGAGAGAGTAGTAGGAGGGAGGGTGGGGGAAAGAGGAAGGGGCAAGGAATGTACCAAGGGAGAGATAGTCCTTTTTTTTCATTGTATTAGGGAAGGAGGAACAAGGGGAGCGACATATTCTCTTGAGATTGAGAGGCGAGGGCGGATGGACGAATAGAGGGAGGGGGAGATAGTTTCTGCGTACTTGGCTTAGCCCAGATTCGTTCAAACCATAGTTAAAAGGATGAGCTTCAGGCATGCTCAGGCAAGTGTAAAGCAATAGTTAAACGACCAATGTAATAGGGCAGGGTTGAGATGCAACACTGGTCTTATATGCAAGAGACGTTAGGTCTGTTTAAGGATGAGATGGAAAAGTTTTACGCAGTACTTTCACTTTGATTGTCTTATCTCGGGGGTGTGGTAAAATTGATTGTTTCTTTTTTCAAATTGTTCTAAAATACTTATATGCAAAAGTGTCATTTGAAAAGCCTTCAGCCTGGAAACAATGGCATGCCTGAGTAGCTATGATAGAATCAAATCTTTTACTCCAAGTAGTTACGATAGCATTGAATTGAATTTGTTGTATACATATATTTTACATGTTGGTAATCCTAGCTATTATGGTATTGAATCTATTATTTATTGTTAACTCTCTTAAGTACACATTGCAAGACCTGGGTTCGAAATCCCATCAGCATGGTCAAATTGGTTATGGCAAGAGACATACTATTATTTTTCAGACCTTGCAGAATTGTCAATCACGTTACTTGTCTAGCTTATTGCATCATGAACCTGGTATATGTTAACATTAGTTGAGCGTTGCTCGCAGGCAGGGTTTAAAATCGATATGTCGGTTGCGTTTGCAATTGCAGTAACGGACTTTCGTAATCGTAGATTCTTTAACTCCATACCCTTCATAGAAAAAAATAGACGCGTAACCCTTTCTAGGTTCATGTCCTCTGACTAAACTCACATTTTTTTTATGTTGATGACTCATAATGAAAATTTCTACGATAGTTCTTTGACCGGCAGATACTTCACATTTTAAGAAGTGTAGACAGTGTAGTGTGCCAAAGAATATTAAGTCTTTTGGTAATGGTAAAAAAAATGTGCCAGATAATTTTATTTAGTCTAGGGTTACCTATCTCCCGTATCTTTTCCATCATTGTGTAAATGTCAAGTGAATTGGTCCATGTT
This sequence comes from Silene latifolia, assembly GCF_048544455.1. Taxonomy (NCBI): domain Eukaryota; kingdom Viridiplantae; phylum Streptophyta; class Magnoliopsida; order Caryophyllales; family Caryophyllaceae; genus Silene; species Silene latifolia. The sequence goes on along the minus strand of NC_133537.1, from coordinate 67,443,346 downwards.
AACTTTATTGAAAGTTAAGTTTATGTACCGCTGACTTCATTTGGTCCTGCCATTCCTATGACCAAATTTAGATTCAGTATCCTTCTCTCATCATCAGATATGATAATTCATGACTATATCATTTCAGGTATCAATGATTTAATTGTTTTTGAAAAGCATGGGACTTTCTCTATTGTCGGGCTCATACTTACATTGTCCCTTTTCTACACATTTCGTTCAATATTGTTGTCAGATGGAAGTCGTCTTACCTTTGTGTTAGCGACAAAGGAAGCTGTTTCTGAAAGCTAAATAGAGTAACATATATATTAATCGAAAAATTTAGGGTGCTGGCAGCCCCAGCTGCGCATCATCTGAAGTTTACATTTTCAAGGGACACATGGACCGTGGTGTAAGCTTCTGCTAAACCTTTCAATCTTGAAACCTTGGTGCAGTTCTACCTTGGTTTGAAGATGTGCACGATTAATTGATTAGTTTTGTGTGATCAGTTAGTGCAGTTCTATCAGTTGGTTGTATGAGTCATTTGATTTTTTCAGTGGAGTTCTATCAGCTTGGTTTGAATGTTGTTAGAATTTTAGTCACATAAACTGATATTGTGCATATATTAGGGTATTGATTTTGACACGTGAGTCTAGGGTTACCGCAGCTGAGGAGGTGTGAGATGCAGGGGATAAGTGCAAGTGCACGACTGATTGTTTCCGTGCCGAATCATGGTGGTTGGAGATGATGAGGGTGGTTCAACAATAAGTCATTAGCTTCTATGTTTAAGGATAAGTCATTATCTTCTATGCTTGGGAAAAGGAAATGGACGGCAAGGATTGGCAACATTATCGCACTTCACTCCAGGTTTTAAACTTGTCTCCTTTAAAATTATACCCTTAATTTAGAAATTATTATAGTGATCATGTTTATTGAATTGGTTTTAGGGTTTGATTGAAGTGAGTCTTTGTTTATTTTTCGTGGGTTGCTGATGTTTTTCAGTTGACTGGGTCATTAGTGTTTGTTTGAGAATTGAGATATTTCCAAATAAGGTTGAATTGAGTTTAGTGGAATTTTATGTTTAATTGACGTTTCTTTAAGCTTATATTTGATCGTCTCTTTAGACGGAGACATGGGACATGCTAATTTAGCCCACATTTTCGATGAAATATTAACCTGATATAATTGTTCAGACTTGATTTAGATTAGATGGTTTGATCACCGCATTAGAGTCAGAGTTATTAATACTCGTGAAGGATTTTGTGGGACCATAAACCGGTATAATTTATTCATTTCAATTTTTCATACCTTGATTCTTTCCGTACCAAGGTCCCAGGCTAACCTCCTGGAATGTTGTCAGGGATGAACCACATTTTTTTACTACTATGGTTTTGCTAAAATCATACATCGCAAATTTTTTAAATTATGGTCGTGCAATCTATGTTTACCTTCGCTTTCCAGATTTATGTCTTCATCGTTCTTTATTTTTTGACATCATCAAAAGATTTAGAGGTTGAGGTGTCATCGTTGTGAGGATTTAATCCATTTTTTGATTAACTTTCAATATCAATTGTATTTGTAGGCTTAACTTCGGAAGGAAGTTACTTATGCGACGGTTTCATCTTTTTTTTTTTTGCTTTGTCGCTGCTGGTAACCTCCGTCTCTCTTTTGATTCACATTTTGAATTGCCTGGTATTTTTATACTGCTTTCAGTTTTTCCTATGCAAACCATTTTACCTATGCAATCATTGAGTAAATGTCATGTTTCGAAGGGCTTATTCCTTTTCCCAGAAGTCACTTCGTTATTGTTCCACAACCTCTCAGGCCGATTATATCGACCTACAGTCCAAAATGTAAATCATAGTATTCTTAATGCTTTTTCAACTTCGAGTTTGGCGACATGACGTTCAAGATCTTAGTTTATTTGTTGACATTCGTGGTGAATCTTTTAATTAATATTTGTGTCGCAGTTTTTAAAATTCATTGCGCCAAATTTATTTAAAAGTTGAATTTATTCATAATTTATGAGGCCTGATGTCATTAAGATGAATGGGGAGTGTGTAGATTAAGTGACACTAAGACAGTTGGAAGCTGGAAGGATAGTCAAACCTGTAACCCATTGTTGCTATTTCTGATATATTCCTATACTGGTTTCAATTAAATACAGATTATGAAGTACGACCATAAAGTCATGAACTACCAAGCCCACAGCATTGCAATACAAGCTTCTCTGCCTATATTCTAGGCAATGCATATCGACTTCTCGCTTGCCAGAAATAGTTTGCATTTGAAGTCCATCTTGTGGGATTAATGTGTATGAATCCCTTTAAATACAAGGATTGTAACGAATTTTATGAAGATGATAACTAGTCATAAAATAAAATTACATAAACAAAAGTATATATGATTTAGAAATAACCTTCGGTCCTAGCAAAAATGGCCTAAGAACAATATCAAAATTGATATTCGCCTATTAGTTGCACCCAAGACGATATGAGATATGCCCTTTGATTATGCTAGAATCGATCCAAATTTTCTGTAAAAATTTAGGTTGCTTTGTGTTTTTCTGATGAGAGGAGAGATTAGGTTAAAAGAGAATTAGGGTAAAATAAAATGATCTCCCTTTGCCTCTTATTGTAACCGAAAAATGGGAGTGAATAATGGAGATATTATCTTCCCTAATTCGGCCCATATCACCGAAATAAGGAGTATAATCTCCTTATTTTTGGTTATTCCAAAAATGTATAAAATGTGTTAAATTGTCATCTAGTGAGGATCGAACCCATGACCTCTTGGTTTGTGTACCCTCACTATTACCACTATGACACATTCATCTTGTTGATATTAAATATAACCGATTACATTTAATTACGAATTAACGAATTAATTCGTCCAAGCTAACATTACATACATTTAATTAAATATAACTTATTATATTCAATTTACGAATTGACAGTTAATTCGTCTCAACTAATATTATTTAATCTTCATTAAATAATTGTCTCATCAACACATTGACTAACTGTTTAGTCATATTAGGCATCAATGTGATCATATTTCTATAACCACATCTCTCAAACACATCCTATAGGTGTGACCTTTAGGGACCAGTTGATCACCGCCATCTGTATGATAATAACGTCAAACTTTCTAGCAAGCCAACCGTTATTAGGTAATCGTTAATCAACTGATTAAAATACGAAGTATACCCTTGTGAACCTGTAAGAGATTTACAAATGTTATCACACTAATTTGTGGAGGACACAAGCTCCAACACATCTAACAGTAGTTGGCTTGGGTAACGCTCTGCTATATAACATACATATGCAGCTGGCAGTCTATTCATTCAAATTGGCTAAGGATTGAGTCGGTTCAGGTCAGTCATTCGAGTATTTGACACTTTGGTAGATCTTATTTCATATGCTATTTTCTGATTATTTCGGGTCTCAACTGTGATGTTGTCTCATCTCTGGAGTTTTTATTTACTACTCCCTCCATTTTTTAATGATGTTCTGACGAGTATTTTAATAAAGTGGGAGCATCAATAAGATATGGAGAGTATGAATGGTTGGATGCAGTGAATGGAGTATTGGAGTGTAAGGAAGGTATACGAAAGTGTATTAGGAATTGAAGTTAACGAGATTACTAAAATTCCTATATGCATAGGCCCGGGGGAGGATAAACTGATATGGCATTATTCCAGGGATGGGGTGTACTCGGTGAAGAGGGGTTTTGCTTTCATTACAGAAGTTGCAAGTGCGGAAACGGCAGCTGGCTTGTGGGCAAAATTGGAGAGTCTTTATATGACTAAAACACTCACCAATAAATTTTTATTGAAACAACGTTTGTTTGGTCTCAGAATGCAAGAAGGTATGTCACTTCGGGATCATCTAGATAAGCTTAACTCTATCTTACTAGATCTACGTAATTTAGATGTTAAGATAGAAGATGAGGATGCTGCGCTTATTTTGTTAGTTTCTTTACCGTTATCATATGAGAACTTTGTAGAGTCACTTGTGGTGGCTAAAGAGACTTTGACCCTAGAGGAGGTGAATTCGTCGCTTCACACTAGGGAGTTACGCTAGAAGGCAACTAATGTTGTGGTAGATAATCAGGCTTTGGGATTGGTTGCTAAAGCTGAAAAGGAAACGGTTCAGACTGGAGGGAAAAAGAAGAAGTCTTATAGGCCTAAGTCAAAGGGACCAAGTTCTAGTGATTATTGCCATAACTGTGGGAAAAAAGGTCATTGGAAGTTAGAATGTCCTAAGCCAAAGAAGGGAAATTTTGCTTCTTTTGCAGCTGCACAAAAATAAAAAAGTGATTACGACTCCGAGGATGATCTAGCATTGGTGGTCCAAGAAAAGAAGCATTTAGGTGATAGATGGGTTCTTGATAGTGGATGCACATCTCACATGTGTTTTAAACGGGGGATGTTTCTGACATATAGTCATCATAGGAGCATTGTTACCATGGGTGATGGAGAGGTTTGTGAGGCTGTTGGAGTAGGCTCTGTGAAGTTTTTAATGCATAATGGAAAGGTTAGATATCTCAAGGGTGTAAGGCATGTTCCACAACTTAAGAGTAATCTTATTTCTCTTGGAATGTTAGACCGGAGGGGTTTTCGATTTCAAGGAAAAAGTGGAGTATTGAGTGTGTGCAAGGGTCCATGGGAGTTGCTTCGTGGTGTGAAGTCAAGTGCAGGTAACTTGTATCTTCTACAAGGTAAAGCATTGACTAGGGGGATGTCACCATCTAATCATTGTGGTAATGTAAAGGTGAATCATACTAGACATATTTGTCTAGAGGGGTTGAGTCTTGCTTCTGGTTTGATAGTTGATGATGTCGAAGGTGAGGTGGAGCTTGCTGAGGCTCTAGTGGTCGATGGATCAAGATCAACAAGAAGAAATTCAACAACCGGATTGAAGAGTTCGTCTTGTGTTGAGGATGATTGTGTCAACGGGAAGGTGGAGTTAGGGGATACTCCTAAAGGCCAGGTTGATAAAACAGATCGTCAAGAAGAACAACAAAGAGTCTTTCAATTGCGGAGTGGTATGATAAGGTTTGGAAATTTCAAGCCTTGTATACTAAAAGGTAGCTATTTTGTCTCGGGCAACAAGTCTAAGCCAGAAGATGTTGGGTCGAGAGGTGATTTTATGGGGAGTCACCAGTTAGCTAGCGCGTCCCGGTGAGGGCGCGGGATCACCCTGGCGAGGGTGTGAGTGCTCCAGCGCGAGCACATGTAAGGAGCCGCGACGGGGGTGTCCATGCCTCGGCGTAGGCATTAGACTTCGGCGTGGGCCAGGTTCTGACTATAGTGTAGCTCGTCTTGGCTAAGGTGGAGCTAGCACGGTGTCTCATGGTTTGAGACTGATATCGGCAATCATAGTGTAACTATGGTGGAGGGCTCAGTTGACTGAAAGTTGTTCGTAGATCCGACTGTCTAATTCAAGGTGGAGATTGTTAGTATATGACTCGTCCGAGTCGTGTTTGTTTTTGGATATGTGAGAGTGAGATTAAAAGATGGAGCAAAAATAGACTAAGGAAGAAAATATGAGGGAGCAAAGTCCGAGTACGCGGATCGCACGTATGCCTGGAATATGGCATCAATTTTTCCATTCTTTGCTACGTGATTTTGGTTTGGCATTAGGAAATTGGTAGGTCCCATTAGACTTTCCTATCTCTTATGTTAGTCTTTGGTGTTTGGCTAAAGACGTTGATTTCCATAGTTTAATGTTTTGTTAATAGTTGGTTTATTAATTTCTTAATTAGTTTAGGTATATACTTTTGGGTGGAATAATACTATATAAAGACCCGACTATATTCTAGGTTAATTAAGAGAGAAAGGTAGAAAACTTGGTGAGACAAGTTTGAGAGCTCGTCTTTTGTAATCTGTAATTCTCTCCCTACATAGTGAAATATTTCCCCGACCTTTGTGGACGTAGCTATCATATTGATAGTGAACCACGTAAATTCTTGTGTTCTTTATTTTTCTATTGTTATTATATCATCTCAACACGCTTCCGCGCATAACATCGTAGTACTTAACGTCTTACCTAATAAACGAGGTGTCTCAAAGAAAAAAAAGTGGTGTACTGTGTCTAATGTTCCAGAGTTTTCTCTATTATGTGAATTAGTAACTTTTTACCCTTGCAAGAAAATATATTGCACGATATACGTAGTACTTTCTATGGGCAGATTCAGGAATTAATGTATGAGATAGCAAAAAAAAAAGTATATATAAACATGTAAAGGGATTCGAACCTGGGGCAATTGGTGGAAAATCGAAGCCTTTACCATTAAATCACAAGCAATTCATTATAAATTTAATGGAATAATATTTATTTATCTATTATTCAGCAATAATTAGGTATCCGTCTTCTAAACCGTTTATTTTTATGTTTGGGGTAGCGGCCGCCACCCCTTACTACTATGTGGGTCCGCCCCTACTCCCTAATCCATCTATCCCAATTTTATTATACCTGTACCCTTAAAAGTTAAAATTCATCTCAAAATAATTTTCCTTTTCTTACTTTAGTAAGTATTTACACTACAATTCACTTATTTGTTGCCATTTTGTTAGCTTTTCTTGAATTCGCCAAGTAGGCCATTATAATTTATAAATGGAATGGAGGGAGTATTGTTTAGACTACGTTTATGGGTTGGCTTAGATAGAACTAGGTCTTGAATAAGGACAAAAAAATAATATATAAATAAACAAAAAATAAAATAGAAATGCAGCCCAACTTTCGTTCCTTGCGTTTCAACTTTGTGCAATTTAGAACACCCAGAACGTTTTCAAGAACTTCTCTTTCTCTGCCATTCCATGACACATGGCACTTTTCCATTGTTCCCCTTTCTCAGTCACTCTAAACACTACACATGGGCTCACTTGATTGGATTAAAATAAAATTTGTAAATTGATTTTTCAAATAGATTATAAACTTAATTTTACAAATGAAAAATAATTAAAAAGTATACTAATGTTCCTAACTTTTTATCATGCACAATCAGATACCACTTTTGATATACTTTGGAGCTCGTTTAAATAAATTTATTTCCTCTATAAATTACCTTCTTATTTACGAATTTTTGTTAAAAAAAATAAAAAAAATCTAAGTTTACCATGCTCACTAAAATAAAAAAATAAGTAGCGTTTTTAAACAGATTATGAGAATAATATAAATAGTTTGTATTTTTTTATCTAGAAAACTATAATTATATTAATTGTAAATATGTTATAACTATTATATCAAAGTAAAAATTTATGATGTTAAAAAAATCAGGAATTAGGCCTGAGTAAGGCTTGATAAAATAACAAAATCAGGAATTAGGTCTATTAAATAGGTGAAGAATATATATATTAGTAATTTAAGGCATGAACTAGGTCTAAGTATGGTTGCAGGAACAACGGATAAACATGGTCTTAGTCTGAGTAAAGTAGGTATAATACCCGGATAATTTGGGACCTACAAAGGACCTCGAGACACGTGAGAGGACCCACGTGTACTCGGAAGTAAAGGATGACCTTTCCACTAGACCAAGTAAGACTTAAACTAGACCTAGTAGACTTCCAGTGGACCGAGTAGAACCTCTAGCGGATCAAGTGACTGACACTCGGCCGAGTAAGAAGTATACTCGACCGAGTGAGTGGCACTCGGTCGAGTGAACCGGTCACTCAGTCGAGTGACACTGTGCAGTACCCGAGAAATGATATTTTGGGATTTCATCTTATCCAAACCCCTTACCCTCTTCATTGTTCTTCTCCTTCCTTCTTACTCTAAAACATTCTCCTCTCTCTAAATGCTCCCAAAAACCCCTCCAATGGCTTTCAAGTTTGGATTGATGATGTTCCATCCCTTCTATCTCCTGATCTACCTTTGTAAGTTGAAATCTCGCCTTCCTCCTTTGTCTTATGTGTAATACCACGGTTTTCTGAGTTCTGTTACTCGGCGACTAGGGCTAACTCGGCCGAGTAATGTGTCGTGTGTTTTCTGGTCAGGCTACTATCTAAAAATACTCGGCTGAGTATAGTAATACTCGGCCAAGTACTCTTGGTACTTGACAAGAGTGTCCGGTCTGACGGGAATTATTTTCGCGGTTTGGTTAAGGATGACTAAAGTTATAAATCGTGTTTAACAGTTTTACTTTTAATTTTTACCAAAACCTAAATCACTTCTACATTCTCTAATCATCCCTAATCACTCCTAAGACCTTTGATTGTTCGTGAGTTTTTGTTCATCTCTCTCTCGCGTCATTTGCGTCGGTAAGTCACTGGTCTTATATCTTTTGTTAGATTTGTCTTTTAGGGTTTTACCCTAGTATTGGAATTGGGGAAAAAAGGGTGATTGCATGTTGTGATTAGATTGTTGTGATTGTTGTTAGGTGAAAGATTCGTAGAAGAGCGTTTCTAGCTTTCCCTGTAGACTCGTATTCAGATCAGTGCTAAGGTAGGGTTTCCCTACTCAGTTGTCCGTGTAATTGATTTAAGATGATTATGAACGTATTGACATGATTAGTATCATTGTTAACATGCGTTTCTTGATTGATTGTTGGAATTATGGTGGATTGACTATATTGGTGAGGTGCGTCCTCGGCTGAGTGGAGTCACTTGCGGGAGTGGCTTCACGCCCTTTATTCGCCCCTTGTGGTCCCCGTCACAAGGAGGATGTGCACATTAATGGACATGGGTTGTTGCTCGTTGTGATGAGCGGGGCTTAGGTGGGCAAGGCTGTGGTCCCCCACTAGCGGTGTGGATTATCTGCCGCGACAGGTAATCTGGCAGGACTACACACTTGAGTGTGTAGTCAGATATGGGGCATGATTGGAATTGGAGGATTATTGTAAAGTAGTTTTCATGGCTGTTTCTTGTATATTGCTTATCTTGATTATGCAGTGAACTGACCCCGTTGTTGTTTTGTAAAACTGTGGTGATCCATTCGGGGATGGTGAGCAGATTGTGACAGGTGATGGTTGTCTTTAGCTGCGGGGACGAGGATGGGATGTCATCACTTCGAGTCTAGCTTCCGTTGTTACAAGTTTAGATGTTTTAGATTTCATTTGTATTGAGATTTTTACACGCTTTCGTTTTGGTATTCTTTGAGACGATGTATTCGCTAAATGTTATACTTTAATAAATGTTTCTAAATGGTTACTTTTGATATACTAACCCCGGGCAACCGAGATGGTAGCAGCTTTACATGCTAGGGTGGTCCTTGGTAAGGCACCTTGGTACGTAGGGGTGTTTTATCAATTTTAGGGTTTTACTCAGGGAGATTAATTAGTATTGACTTATGTAATATGAGATATTAGTGACTAATAATAAAGGATTTTATATTATGGTAGTGTATAATGCATTGTGATAGTGTTGTATGATTTGTTTAGTATGAGACGGTTTTATGAGACGGAGTCGAGTCGGAACTAAGTAGCTTCTGAAAAATGCGAAAATGTAGGTTATCCTACTCGGTTTCAATATTTCGTATGCATATTTGGGTGTCTTTCCTCACTATTGCATTTGTGAATCGGTTGGTGTAACATGTTGGTATTTGGGATGGTCATTCATAACATGCTTTATAAATTAGTCATATGCTTGTGTTGTTCTTCGTTTGTCACATGTGCTTATGGTTGTATTATGTTGAAGGTCCTTGATGGCGGTACTTGGTTGTTGAGGAGACGTAAGGCGGTTGGAAAACCTTTTGACGCTCGGGTCGCCCCTTAGAGCTTCTCACTCCAAGGGGAATGTGCATATTAATGGCTTGAGTTAGGAGGGACTCATGTGGTGAGACATGACGTCTGACAGGGAATCCGGTTGGCTTCCGGATCCGGTACGTCTGGGCGTGTCCTGGTACCTTATGGTGAGGTGTGGTGTCGTGGTGATATGACTCTTAAATGCGCACATTTAGTCCCCTAATTGAGCCTATTTTGCATACTATTATAACATTTCCAGGCCATTATATCCGTCAAATCCTTTCTACTTTGCTTTCCTAGTGCATTTTTTATGACTTGTAGGAAAGGGGACAATGAGGCGGAATTCCCGTCTCCCGTGCACATTTGGAAGGTTGATGACGACCTTAGATGGACTAGTATGAAGAGGAGGCAAGAACGCCGACCGACAAAAGCAAGAATAAGGAGTATGCAAAGATTAAAGGACGTGAAGCAAAAGGATCACACTGTGCAACAATCCGAGCGACTTAGGCACAGGACGAACGGACTGACATAGCATGATCCGAGCGTCCCGTGCAAGAGACGAGCGGATTCTCCCCTCCTGATCCGAGCGTCTCCTCTCCTGGTCCGAGCGGATCGTGGTAGCACTAGTGACGTGATATGCTCATCTCCTCGCAAGACTTGCATTTCCCCACTTTAAAACTTAGCATTGTTATTTACTAATCTATCCTTACTTAACCTAATGATGTACTACTATATATACTCCACTTGTAATAATCAAGAAAGAAGAGAGGAGGTACCCATAATATAAATCCTCTTAGATTAGATTAAGAGTAGATTAGAATAGAAAAATCTCAATCATTCCACAAATTGCACATTAATCTTTCATTAATTATTGTTCAAGCTTTATTATTGGGTAATTGAAGATTATTGGGTTATTATTGGAGAATTGACAACTCTTTATCAATCAATCAAGTTTTCTTCTATTATTCTTTCTTTTACATTTTGTTCATCTTAAGTTTGTTATAATTCCTTTACTCTTTATTGTTTATTTCCTTAAGCTCTTATCATGTATATACTTGTTGTGATGATTGACACCGTTAATGACATGTTTCTCATGATGATGAGTGAGTAGTCTCTTGACTAGGATTAGTGGGAATTTAAGGGAAATACAACATGGGGGTAGATCCATACTTAATCTAATATGTTTTCATGATTAATTTGCTTGCTTGTTGTAATGTCAACCTATGCACATGTTATATTTGATGAAATGCTAAGCCTATGAATCCTTGCATTTTACGATCTCTATCTATTCAACAAGACTTGTAAGCTTATACACCAACTCGAGTCTTGTTAGACCATGCATAGAAGTGAATAGGAGGAAAGTAAGTCGACTTGTAGGTGTTGTACAATCTAATCGATTCAGCTCCGGGACCCAACTCTTCCTATGAACCGTAAGACATAAACCAACTCGGTTCCTCTACAACATCAATTGCTTGCAACTTTGTAAAAATGTTTGTATGATCACCACCATGAATCCCCTATGACCCCATGATATCCTAGTACTCTTTATTACTTGTTTACACCTTTATTCACTTTATTGCGTTCATTAGTTTAGGACACAACTACAAACCCAAATAAATTGTGACACTAGCATAAATTGAGATAGATAGACTTAGAGCCCAAAGCACACCGTCCCGTGGATCGACCACGACTTAACCACTAACTAGTTGTTTGTTGAGAAATATAAATGTGTTTGATTGGGAGACCCGACGACAACTTCCATCAAAATAGCGCCATTGCCGGGGACGGTGTTATGTGATTAAGTTCTTACTTGTTTGTCTATTTTTATTTGTGCTTTAACCTTGAGGAACTTGTTCCTCAAGGTTCGTTTTTACCGTTTTATTGTAGCTTCCATGTTTGTAGTTGTATCTTTATCTTGCCTATGATGATGACCCAAGACTTAGCATATGGAGTATGTGGTGGATCTTTTGAGTATGACTACAATGGGTATGTGGAGTTTGAGAAGCAAGTCAACACAAACCTACCTTACTACTCATACAATGAAAATCCTAACTACTACCCCAAATTTCCCCACCAAAATCACCACATCCAATATCCACAACAACCACCCATCCAAGGACCACCATACAATGAATTCCAAATACCCCAATATAATCACTTTCACACCCACCCACAACAAAAAGATGAGCCTAACCTTGGCATTCAAAGTATGATTCTCCAATTGATGGGAGATTAACAAAACTTCTTCAAACAAGTGCTAGAGGAGAGCCTAAATAGAGACAATTTTCTTCAAAATATTATTACCCATGATGAGGAGTTGGCAATTCAAATTGCCCAATTGAAGGAAACCCAAGTGGCTACTCCCCACAAACCCTTCAACATTGTCCATGAATGCGAATTTGAAGAAGTGACCTTTGATATAGACGATGGGAAGTGGGAAGAGCCAATCCCTTTGAGCTCTTGTGAATATGAAAGTGTTGTGTTAGATGAAGAAGACATGAGGTTGAGTAAGCCAAATACTCTTAGCCTTTGTGAGTATGAGGGTGTGTCTTTTGATGTAAATATTGAGATGGTGGAGGAAGGATTACTGGAGAGAGATGAAGCCCCCGTTTATGATTCTTATGAGGATAGCCATGATGACGAGATCGTGAAAGAAGCTTATGTGTTTTGCAAGAACTTATGGAATAAGGAAGAGGAAACTTGTGATATCACTTTACTTGAGGAACCTATCCTTGAGAAATTTGAGATATCCTATCATGAAAATGAATGCCTTTTCCCTATTGCCTATGAAGACCATTTCACACCCACCATGGAACCTATGATTGTTGGAGATGATATGGTGGACCTTCTCCAAAAAGTCAAATCATCATATAAAGGATACTTGGTGGAAAAGCTCAAGAACAAACTTGCAAATGAAGTCACTTCTGGAAATTTGGCATCCACAATTCCAATTTCTAGGGAACCCGATCATCAATGTTGTGAAAATTCTCCTTCTACTTTGGAAGGATTGAGTAATCAAAATGCTATCATCATCACCAAAATGAAAGGAGAGAGTGGTAAATGGAAGTCTCCGGACGAAAATGAACCACACTTCATCCCTAGCATTAACAAGAATCATGGGTTTGTTGGTTTGAAACATTGCAAATATTCAAGTACCAAGAGAAAGGTGAAAAAGAGAATGAATGACAAGTTTCCTAGGCCAAGCTTTATTTTGAATTTGAGCAAACCATACTTATACTTATTTGAGGCCTGTTCACAAGTCTTTTACCTTCTTCTAAGAGCCTTGAGCTCTATGGACAAGGAATCTCGACAATTTGAACTAGTTTGGTGGAGTCCTATCTCAAACCACCATTTGTAAAATATTCCTTCCCATAATCTTTGCATTGTATAATATTGTATATAATTTCGCATTTCTTACATTTCCTTACATGAGAGTAGTGAGAGAGGGTCTCTTACCCATTTATTGAGCATATTTTCAGGAAAAGATAAGAAGGAATCTCAAAAGGGTGCAAGGGAAAGAATTTTAATGGAAGAAATAAGGAATTGACGAAGAGCGGCAGGAGACGCTCATCCCGGCAAGAAGACGCTCGCCCCGAGCTTTGCCATGAGCATAATTCAGCACTGATTTGAAATCCGCTCGGATTGTGAGGGAGACGCTCGTCTCAAACAGAAGACGCTCGTACTGCACCTGGGACGCTCGTCCTGAACGAAGCCTTGGGAACAATTCAGCACTGTGTGAGAATCCGCTCGGAAACAATCCGCTCGTCCCATCCAATCCGCTCGTCTCTCCCACAATATGCTCGTCTTCAACTGCAATTAAAACAACCAGGTTCCCTGACTATGAATCCGCGCGTCCTCTCAGCAAGACGCTCGTCTCTAGCACGGGACGCTCGGATCGGCCTAAATTTTTGCTGAAACCTCGTAGAATCCGCCCGAGCCCGGCCCTTTTCCGCTCGTCTTCCATCCGTTTTTCTTTATAAACCCCCCCACCATCCCTCATTTTCCTTATCTTATCTCCTCAAAATCTCACATCATCACTCCAAAAACAAATCCCCATCACAAAAACCAACCCAAAACCCTAACTCTTCAATCGAAAATGATGAACCTAAGAGGCAAAGGCAAGAAATCCGCCGAGACCGCACCTAAGAAGCGCAAGGGTACTTCTTCATCCACTCCGAGGGAGACAAGGGGCCATCACAATGTGATGATACAAGGTGTTGAACAACTCGAATACTTCCCCGAGGTAATCTTCACTTGCGATGAACACCGCCAAAAATTCGTTCATTTGCTAGGTAAGCGTTACGAGCCTACTCAATTTATTGATACCAGTGTTTTAGAAGTTCTCGGGTATAAGGTATCAAACCGAGATGTTCTTCGATGGTTTGGGTCTCGGGAAGTTATTCTATGCCCATGAGGATACCTACCTAAGTCTTACCCTCGAGTTTTCGTGTAGTCTCCGAATCGTCACTAATACACAGAGAACTGTTTCTATGGAGTTCCGCCTTTGTAATCAAGACAATAGGTTAACCTTGGACCAATTTGCAAACATTTTTGGTCTTGTAGTGCCAAATGACAACACCGATAAGCCCTCCGACTTCAATGTTAACCACATTTGGAGAGCCATTTCGGGGAGGGACCTCTTTGCCTTGAAACAATGCTATACCTTTGCAATTCAACATCCGGTGATTCGGATCGCCGAGCGCTTCATAGCCGGCACTATCAATGGGAGGTTTGAACAAGATAGGTGCACTCTTCTTGACTTAACCTTCTTAGAGTCCTACTTAAATGTTCAAGGGACAAGGGCTTACAATTTCAACAAGCCCCTTGAGATGCTTACAAGGCTCTTTGATTATGCTCAAGGGAACTCTAACATTAAGTCCTTTGTGATGGGAGGCCTAATCACAATGTTGGAAAATGATCTTTGCCCTGGGTTTAACCTTCATGGGGCCTATGAGAAGCTCCAATGGAGCACTTTGATTGGCGAAGATGCTATCTTCAACCACCACCGGTGGTGCACCTACACTCAAACCGGAAGTGTGGAGTGGTTTACAAAGGGATGCTCCTCAATTGTCCTCATGGGGTGGAACGTACCACCTACCAAGCCACGGTTGAGTCGGTACTCACCTACATCGAGCTACCTCCTCGATATTGAGATTCACCCCAACCCACGACAAAGAGAAGAAGCACCTCGTCAACCTCGTGAGTTGCCGGTACGAGGTAATGCACCACCGTCCTATGTACCCATTCCACCCAACCCCACTCAACATGTACCGTTCACTCCCCAAGTTCCCGATGCTTCGGACATGAATGACTTGATGAAGCTTATGCAATGGGTCGATCTTGGAGTGCACGATGGGAAGGTTGACAACTATTTGGCCCTTTATCCTCAATACTACCATATGGCTCAACAAGGGTATATCGACCCTAGAGGCCCTCGCCCATCTTGGGCTCAACCGCACCTTTTGTTTCCTAATCAAGGGAACCAAGACGGGAACTTTGGTGGCCAAGGTGGTGGATTCTTTGGCTAAGGAGGAGGGTATGACTAAGGAGGTTCTAGCGGGTATATATACCGCAATGATGATGATGATGACGAGTGAGATGGCAAGAGGTGTCTAACACACCACCTCCAATTGTATGATACTCCTTCTTTTCCTTTCTCTCATGTATAGTTGTATTGCATTTTTAATTATCCTGCATTTGTATTATATTCCACATTGCATTTCACATTAGCTAGTTCATATAATATAACTTGCATTGTGATATATCTCACATGATTCATATAGTTAATTGCATATAGACTAAAATTCATGCATAATCACTAATGACCAAACTTATTCATTTCAACACTAGAAATAGTGTTTAAATCGGTTTGGGGAGGTTTGATCATAGGTGACCATAGTTTAATAGAAAACATGCATCATATAATATAGTTTATATTGCATTCATTTGTTATATATGTCATATAGAATTGCATTTAGTTAGAGCATGCATTCATTCATATCATATCATTGCATTTGTACTTCAATTTCCATAAAATCAAAAATCCAAAAACATGTATTTCTTTTTCATTCCTACTCCTACATGTACATTGAGGACAATGTCCAAAATAAGTGGGGGATGGGAATTTATATTCCAAAAATGCATAAAAAATTGAAAAATCTCAAAAAATCTCAAAAATATGTCTTTTAATTTAATAAAAAAAATCCATAAAAATTTGAAAATTTCAAAAACCAAAAACATGTTCTTTAATTTAATAGTTTAGAATTGTATATACTTGTGTTCTTGTTCTCTTCTCACATAGATACAACACTTCATTTGAGACATTAGCAAGGGAATGTGAAGACCGCTTGGTATGATCGCTCTAATCTCTATTTCCCTTCCATTTATTTTCATTATTCATATGAGGAGGATGGGCTTACATGTCAAGGAGGATGTGGTGTATTTTGTTGTTGCGGTTTGAGTATCTATGTGTTGTTAGGAGTTTGCATTTAGATTATATGGCATAATAGTTGATAGAAGCATATGCATTAGAGTTGTATATATGTTAGTTGCATCATGGCATGTAGTTTGCATGGTAGAAAATTTTGTGAAAATGCCCATTTGGGAAGCTTGACAAGTGTATATAAGGCCTTTGTAGATAATTTTTCTCCTTGAGATTTTGTTTGCTAGAATACCCTGAAGACACCCTAGGATGTGTCATACTAGTATCTTTTGACCCATGGACTAAGGCCACGTCAAGAGTACCTTGTGGTGTGATAACTCCTTGGCTACCGTTTATTCCAAGGTGACCTTTGAAGCCGTGCAACCGTTCTTTCACTTCTATCATCATATTTTGTCAACAAAAAGGGAATGGGCACAAAAATCTCCAAATTGAGTTCAAGTACGAAAATGAAAATAAAAAAGTTTGCACAAAAATTACATAAAAAAAAAAGAGGAGGACAAAAATGAGAACTCCTATGCTTCAATAAAAGCACCCTCGTTACAAATTAGGGTGACTTTGAAAATATTCAAAAAGAATGCAAAAGAAATTGCCAAGTATGAAAATGCCAAACATAAAAAATGGCAAAGAAATGTTCTCAAAAAGTTCAATGCCACAAGAAATTGGGGGGAAAACAAATCAAAAAGCAAACTACCATTGTGAAACTCAAAACATCTTGATCCCTTTCATCCATTGATCTTATTTTGTTGCATGGTGGAGAGGGGACGACCCTTCTTCTTGTCTAGGCAAGAAGAGGAGATCCTACAGTGTTTCTAACACCATAAGGAGGCTACTCTTGACAAAAGCATTTAGCGATTGAGGACAAAGGTACCCTAGTTTGACACAACTTGAAGGTGACTTCTTTGTATCCTCTTGGACTTAGTAACTAGAAGAACTAATATCTATGATGGAGTGTGTACCCTTAAATTGCTTCCCCTTTAGATGATTTTCGCCACTTAGATGAGGAAAGTGGCTATTCTTTCGTAGATGCATCCATTTCTTGTTTTGTGTGCTTAATGCTTGGATGTATCGCCATTTTGGCAAGCCCCACCTTGCCTTGCAAGAAGGCAACCTACCTCATGGATGTCTTGTTATGAGTTGAAGGGCGGAGTGAGACCCGCTAATTATCTCACATCGGTTATATTATTAGGATAGTTCGAATAAAGGTCTAGTTTTAGCCACCTCTTTACTCGGGACGAGTAAAGGTTCTGTTTGGGGATGTTTGATGTGACTCTTAATTGCGCACATTTAATCCTCCTAATTGAGCCTATTTTGCATACTATTATAACATTTCTTGGCCATTATATTCGTCAAATCCTTTCTACTTTGCTTTCCTAGTGCATTTTGTATGACTTGTAGGAAATAGGACAATGAGGCGGAATTCCCGTCTCCTGTGCATATTTGGAAGGTTGATGACGACCCTAGATGGACTAGTATGAAGAGGAGGCAAGAACGACGACCGACAAAAGCAAAAATAAGGAGTATGCAAAGATTAAAGAACGAGAAGCAAAAGGATCACACTGTGCAACAATCTGAGCGACTTAGGCACAAGACGAGCGGACTGGCATAGCATGATCCGAGCGTCCCGTGCAAGAGACGAGCGGATTCTCCCCTCCTGATCCGAGCGTCTCCTCTCCTGGTCCGAGCGGATCGTGGTAGCACTAGCGACGTGATATGCTCATCTCCTCGCAAGACTTGCATTTCCCCACTTTAAAACTTAACATTGTTATTTACTAATCTATCCTTACTTAACCTAATGATGTACTACTATATATACTCCATTTGTAATAATCAAGAAAGAAGAGAGGAGGTACCCATAATAGAAATCCTCTTAGATTAGATTAGGAGTAGATTAGAATAGAAAAATCTCAAATTCCACAAATTGCACATTAATCTTTCAATAATTATTGTTCAAGCTTTATTATTGGGTAATTGAAGATTATTGGGTTATTATTGGAGAATTGACAACTCTTTATCAATCAATCAAGTTTTCTTCTATTATTCTTTCTTTTACAATTTGTTCATCTTAAGTTTGGTATAATTCCTTTACGCTTTACTCTTTATTGTTTATTTCCTTAAGCTCTTATCATGTATATACTTGTTGTGATGATTGACATCATTAATGACATGTTTTCCATGATGATGAGTGAGTAGTCTCTTGACTATGATTAGTGGGAAATTAAGGGAAATACAACATGGGGGAGATCCATACTTAATCTAATATGTTTTCATGATTAATTTGCTTGCTTGTTGTAATGTCAACCTATGCACATGTTATATTTGATGAAATGCTAAGCCTATGAATCCTTGCATTTTACCATCTCTTATCTATTCAGCAAGACTTGTAAGCTTATACACCAACTCGAGTCTTGTTAGACCATGCATAGAAGTGAATAGGAGGAAAGTAAGTCGACTTGTAGGTGTTGTACAATCTAATCGATTCGGCTCCGGGACCCAACTCTTCCTATGAACCGTAAGACATAAACTAACTCGGTTCCTCTACAACATCAATTGCTTACAACTTTGTAAACATGTTTCTATGATCAACACCATGAATCCTCTATGACCCCATGATATCCTAGTACTCTTTATTACTTGTTTACACCTTTATTCAGTTTATTGGTTTCATTAGTTTAGGACACAACTAAAAACCCAAATAAATTGTGACACTAGCATAAATTGAGATAGATAGACTTAGAGCCCAAAGCACACCGTCCTGTGGATCGACCTCGACTTAACCACTAACTAGTTGTTTGTTGAGAAATATAAATGTGTTTGATTGGGAGACCCGACGACAACTTCCATCACGTGGGCTTGTCCCTGGCACCGATGGATATGGGTATGTCTAGGCGTGTCCCAGTACCGACATGGCATTTGTACTTCCTTTACATCATAGCATGTTGCATATTTAATTACTATGTTGTGTCTTATATTAAAGTATTGAAACTAACGTTTGTGTGTCCATGTAATTATCACCTATTTTCGGGGTAGCATGTGTCGATCCATATGAAATTTTTGATCATCTGGGGAGCAGGTTAAGTACATGTTGAGTTGGTGTCACGTGGGAGATGGGACGAGCTTTGGACTTGGAGCCGAGTGTCACCTCATTAGAGTAGCATAGTAGTCATGAGTTGTATTGTTTATTTCATATATTCACTTATGGTTATGTAATTCACTAAAAGCTTTATTTATTTAAGTTGTTTCTTAATTGCAACTCCGATTTCACCGCCTCGGGAGACCGAGATGGTAACATCCTTCCATTGCCTTGCCGGGCAAGAAGGGGGTGTTACAAAGTGGTATCAAAGCTTCGATTTTGGATCCCAAACCAATGAACGAAAATGAACCTAGGTGTGTTTAATAAATTGAACCCGACATGAATACAATAGGAGATCGGTTTTGGATCAGTGTGCGCCCTCATATGAAAACTAGTGCCAATTGTAATACCACGGTTTTCTAAGTCTGTTATTCGGCCGAATATGGCTTACTCGGCTGAGTAAGTGTGTCGTGTGTTTCTGGATAGTTTACTGCCCAGGAATACTCGGCCGAGTATGGAAGTACTCGACCGAGTAGAGGATACTCGGCCGAGTATACTCTATACTCGACTGAGTATCCAGTCTGAAGGGTGTTATTTCCGCGGTTTTATTTAGAAAGGATTAGAGTTATATAAAACGGGATTTACAGTTCTTAATCATTTTAACAAAACCTAAACAGTACAACGTAAATCTAGTCCTCTCCAAATATCTCTCTTAAGTGCCTGGATCATTTGTGAGTCTAGTTCATCTTTCCTTGCGTTGATTGTGTTGGTAAGCCTCTGATTTTATAAGTTTCTTTAATTTGTCTTTTAGGGTTTTGCCCTAATTTGTGATTTGGGGGAAAGGGGTTTTTGCATGTGGTAATTAGAATTGTGTGATTGTTGTTAGGTGGAGAGTTCATAGAGGAGCTATTTTAGCTTGTTGATTGTCTCATTGCAGTTTGTGCTAAGGTAGGATTTTCCCTACTCGGTTTACTGTTTAATTAATTTGAGATTATGTGGTAATTGTTTGTACGATTGATATTGTGATCATCTGCTGTTGTTGGATTGGAGGTTGGTGTTGGTGTTGTGATGGTTGTTGGTGATGTTCGCGAGGCGCGTCCTCGGCCGAGTGGAGTCACTTGCGGGAGTTGCTTCACGCCCTAGTTTCGCCCTCTGTGGAACCCGCCACAGGAGGGGATGTGCACATTAATGAATAGGGTTATCGCTCGTTGATGAGCGGGGATTTGGTGGGTACGGTTGCGGTCTCCCACTGGCAGGGCTACACACTTTAGTGTGTAGTCAGTTACTTGATGTGATTGGGAGTTAGAGGTGGATGATGATCAACTGATATTTTATCGTACATGTTTTGTTTTGATTATGCATTAAACTGGCCCCGTTGTTGTTTTGTAAAATCTGTGGTGATCCATTCGGGGATGGTGAGCATATTGTGACAGGTGATGATGATTATTAGCTATGGGGACGAGATGGGTAGTCATAACTCGAGTCTAGCTTCCGCTATCATGAGACTTATCTTTCAGTTTCAGTTGTTGGCCATTAGTAACCTTTATTTTGGATTTGATTTTTGGAACATGTAATCATTAACTATTTATACTTTAATAAATGTTGTTTTGGAATGGTAACTTTGATATACTAACCTCGGGTAACTGAGATGGTGACGGTCTCTCATGCTAGGGTGGTTCTTGTATGGCACCTTGGTATGTGGGGGTGTCACAAACTGGTATCAGAGCGACGATTCTGGAACCTAAAACTAATGAACCTAATGAACACAGGGAGTCTAAATAAAATGAACCTGGGGAGATTTGTTTGGAGCTACCGCAAAGACTTGGGAGATGTCCTGAAGTCGCAATGAGGCCCTTACGATCTCGAGCCGGTCACATAGGGAAGTTTTAAGAACTGTTGTATATTTTGAGTCATGTGTGTAGTACTTATGATTTGCATCTTGTGAAGTTGTTGGATGAAATGATGAAGGAATTGGAACAGGTAGTATATGAAAGGTGAATTGCGAATTTGAATGTGATAAGTTTTGAGCATGTTATGTGTTTATTACGTGGCTTTTGAAAAGGGTAGTGGAGTATTGTGTATATATATATATAGAAAGGCATGATAGGTATGTTAAAGATAGTTTACAGCTTGTTTTGGCATGACTCGGCCAAGCAGGGCGGGTACTCGACCGAGTAGGGGATACTCAGCCGAGTAACCAGGCACTCGACCGAGTGTTGTTTGGGGTATAAGCAACATTAGCTACTGGTTGTGATCACTCGACCGAGTAATATAGCATACTCGACCGAGTGAGGCATACTTGACCGAGTATCATCCATACTCGACCGAGTATGTCTTTTGTGTTTTTGACGTTGGCTACTGGAGTGGAGCACTCGACTGAGTATGAGCAGTACTCGACCGAGTAGTCCATACGCTACTCGGCCGAGTACTCCTTTGGCGGAGGGTCATGTTTATTTTGAGCCGTAGGCTATGTGCTTACGTTTCTTTGTTTCTATTATCTCAAAATGCCGCCAAAGAGGTCAGCAGCGTATATCCAAGCATCTGAGATGTCTACAGATGAGGTAGCCCGTATGATCGAGCAGCAGAAAGCACTCATAGAGGCTCTTACGAACGTGGGGAAGGGGGCTGAGAAACCGGTGGACGCAACCCACACCATCATTGCTCGCTTTATCCCATCGACTTATAAGGGCACCCGAGAACTTAAGCTGCTTGATAACTGGCACCGCGAGATGGAGAGTCTTCTTGAGGTTGTGAAGTGTCCGGCGGAGTTGGCTGTCGAACATGTGGTGTACTACCTGAGGGCTGAGGCTGCGGTTTGGTGGCAGAACGTGAAAGAGGATGGCAGGGCATACTACAAGGATGAGGGGCTCGGTGCTATACTGTGGGCAGGTCTAAAGAGCGCTATGAGGGAGCAGTTCGTGCCGGAACACATCCGTCACAAGTTGAGATCCGAGTTTGATTCTTTCACCATGTCTGATGACATGACTATTACAGAGTACTATCACCGGTTCCTTGAGTTGTCACGCTACCTGGAAGACATACAACTGGGGCAGCGAGGTTTGGCTCTTCGTTTTGAGAAGGGGTTAACACCTAAGATCATGAATAGGTTACCATCTAGAGTTATTACCGATCTGAAAGAGGTATACTTGTGGGCTAGGCAAGCTGAGAGGTTGGTGGACTTGGCCAAAGATGCTAAGAAGAGAACCACCATTGAAAAGAGGAAAACAGAGAGTGAGAGTGGCAATCAGTCGGGCCACAAGAGGGGCAACTTTGGTCAATCTAGGGCTTTTTCTAGAGGATCTGGGTTTAAGGAGGATATCGAGCATGGGGGAGAGGTGGTGGTCGGAGTGTTAGTGACAACTCTAACCTTACTTGCTACAACTGTAAAGGAACGGGTCACAAGAGGTACGACTGTACCAGTGCCAAGTTGGGAGGGTTTTCAGGAGCTTATTAGGGGAGTTTCTCTCAGGCTCCGAGTTAGAGCTTTGCTAGCAACATGCCATCTGGGTCTTGGGGTAACCGTGGATGGCAGAACAACAACAATGGCGGGTTCAACCGCAACAGTGGAGGATCCTATCAGCGCCCGAACAATAGCGTGGCTCAGAACTCGGAAGCTACGCCGACTACTTCGAACACCTCGGTCCAGGGTGGAGGTCAGAAAAGCAGCGAGAAGCTCTTCATGATGGGCAAACAAGAGGCCGAGAATGATGCTCATGTAGTTACCGGTACCTTTCTTGTTCATAATACACCATCTTTTGTTTTGTTTTGTTTGACTCAGGGGCAACCCACTCTTTTGTGTCTAGAGGTCATGCCTTATCTATGGGTTTGGGGGAGTATGAACATGTAAAAGATGATGTGTTTATACCTTATGGGGAGTCTGTGTCTTGTGTTAAGTTGTATAAGGATGTGTCCATGTTGGTGGGGGAGGTAAACTTACCGGTCAACTTATTGGAGTTTCCTATGGATGGGTTTGAGGTCATCGTTGGGATGGACTGGCTGGGTAAGTATGATGCTAAGATAGATTGCTGACAAAAGAAAGTGTCCTTAAAGGGTCCCAAGGGTATCAAAGTGTCTTATAGAGGGTTTGTCGTAAGGCCGAAGTATAAGTTCATCGCTGTAATGACTTTAAAGTCATGTTTGATGAAGAAGTGTCCCTTGATTCTTTGCAAGTTCGAGATAGGCGTGTGGAACAACTAACAGCATCTGATATACATGGGGTTGGAGAGTTTAGTGATGTCTTTCCAGATGAGATACCAGGGTTACCACCTAAGAGAGATATCATCAACTTCAATATGGAGCTCAAACCGGGACAGGTCCTATATCTAAAGCACCGTACCGTATGACACCTAAAGTACTGGAAGAGTTGAAGAAACAACTATATGATCTGTTAGACAAGGGGTATATCCGGCCTAGTGTATCACCGTGGGGAGCACCAGTGTTGTTTGTGAAAAAGAAAGATGGGAGCATGAGGCTATGCATCTACTATAGAGAGCTGAACCATGTCACGGTGAAGAACAAGTATCCTTTGCTAAGGATTGATGACCTTTTTTATCAGCTGAGTGGCGCAGGGGTGTTCTCTAAGATCGATTTGAGGTCGGGTTATCACCAGTTGAGGATAGCAGATGAGGATATTCCTAAGACAGCTTTCCGGTCGCGTTATGGTCACTATGAGTACGTAGTGATGCCTTTTGGTTTGACGAATGCACCAGCAGTTTTCATGGATCTTATGAACCAGATCTTCAGCCCGTTCCTAGATAAGCTTGTGGTCATCTTCATTGATGACATCTTAGTCTACTATAAGACTAAGAAGGAGCATGATGAGCATCTGAGGTTTGTTTTGCAGACCTTATGAGATAATTAGTTATATGCCAAGTTATCCAAGTGTGAGTTTTGGCTAGAGAAAGTGGCTTTTCTGGGTCACGTGATATCTAAAGAGGGTGTGTTAGTGGATCCTAGCAAGATAGAGGCAGTTACCAGGTGGGAATCGCCAAAGAATGTTGCTGAGATTCGGAATTTCTTGGGTTTAACTGGTTACTACAGGAGGTTCGTGAAAGACGTTTCTACGATCGCGCGGCCTATGACAGATTTGATGAGGAAAGAGACCAGATTTTGGTGGAATGAGAGTTGTGAGACGGTGTTCCAGACCCTAAATGAGCGTTTGACCACAGCTCCTATCCTAGCTTTACTTGAGGGAAGTGAGAACTTTGAAGTATACACCGATGCTTCAAAGAATGGTTTGGGATGTGTTCTGATATAGAATGGGAAGGTTATAACTTATGCGTCGAGGCAGCTGAAGCCGTATGAGGAGAACTATCCCACTTATGACTTGAAACTGGGTGCAGTTGTTTTTGCTCTTAAGATTTGGAGACACTATCTGTATGGGGCAACTTTTAAGGTGTTCTCAGATCATAAGAGTCTAAAATATTTCTACACTCAAAAAGAGCTTAACATGCGACAGAGACGATGGATGGAGCTGATTGAGGACTATGATATGGAGATCATCTATCACGAGGGTAAGGCTAATGTTGTTGCAGATGCTTTGAGTAAGAAGAGTGTTCATTCGTTGTGTACAACTATGTCTTTACTAAAGCTGAGGGATGAAATGTCCAAGTTGGAGATCCATATGATTCGGAAGGGGGATACCGTCGGGGATTTGACGATCGAGCCAGATTTATATGAGGATATCAAGAGAAAACAAGAGCATGATCCTAAGATCAAGGAATGGAAGTCAAGGGTGGAGAATGGCACGGTTTCCAGGTTTTCTATCCACACAGATGGGAGTGTTCGCTTTAATGGGAGATGGTGTGTTCCTGATGATGCAGATTTGAGGAGAGTGATCATGACAGAGGCTCATTGCACTCCTTATTCAGTTCACCCAGGAGGTGACAAGCTATATAAGGACCTCAAGAAAACGTTTTGGTGGCCTAACATGAAGAGAGATGTAGCCGAGTTCGTGGCTAAGTGTCTGACATGCCAGAGAGTAAAGGGTGAGCAACAAAGACCGCAAGGTAAGATTCGGTCACCTTAGGTACCTGAGTGGAAGTGCGAGTCGATCTCTATGGACTTTATAGTGGGGTTACCAAGGACACAGCAAGGTAACAATATGATTTCGGTGATCGTCAATCGTTTAACTAAGTCAGCTCACTTTATTCTGATGAAGGATACTTGGACCAAGATACAACTAACATTGAGCTATAGGAAGCATGTGGTTCGGTTACATGGTGTGCCTAAGGATATAGTGTCGGATCGGGATGCGAGGTTTATGTCACGGTTTTGGCAGGAGTTGCAGGATTTGTTGGGAACGACTGTAAAGATGAGTACAGCTTTTCACCCTGCCACAAATGGTCGGACCGAGAGGACTATCAAGACCCTGAAGGATATGTTGAGGGCTTGTGCCATGGAGTTTGGTGGAAGTTGGGAAGATAGGCTGGACTTGATTGAGTTTTCTTACAACAACAGCTATCACACCGGTATTGGGATGACACCATTCGAGGCTCTTTATGGCAGGAAGTGTAGGAGTCCACATTTTTGAGACGATAGCGCAGCGACAGTGGTTTTAGGACCACAGATGGTGCAAGATATGATTGACTAAGTTTGTCTGATTCGTCAAAAGATGAAAGCAGCTCAGGATCACCAAATGAGTTATGCAGATTTGCACCGCAGAGACATCGAGTTCGCAGTAGGTGACAAAGTCCTTTTGAAAGTGTCACCTATGCGAGGGGTGATGAGGTTTGGCAAGAAAGGTAAGTTGAGCCAGACGTTTATCGGTCCGTATGAGATTTTGGATCGGGTAGGTGATGTAGCCTACCAACTAGCTTTACTACCAGCATTAGATCGAGTCCACAACGTGTTTCATGTTTCACAGCTGAGGAAGTATGTGAGTGATCCATCACATGTGCTTGAGGTTGAGAATATAAAGCTTGATGAGTCTTTATCTTATGCAGAGGTTCCTAAGGAGATCTTAGACTGCAAGGTACGCAAGACAAGGAATGGTGAGACCGTCTTACTAAAGGTACTTTGGTCTAATCATAATGTGGAAGAGGCAGAATGGGAAACAGAGGAGGCTATAAGAGAGCGTTTTCCCCACCTTTTCGATCAGGTATGTTTGGTTATGGGGACGTAACCGTTGTCTTTTTAGGGGGGTAGGAGATGGTCGCATGCTTTTTTTGAGTTAGTTTGAGTTGGTTCAGCTATGTTTGTGTCATCTTGTCCGTTTGAGTTGGGTGTTTTGTTTTATGTTATGGGAGTTATTTGGTTCTTTTAGTCGTTGTTGAGGAGTGGTGTTGTAGTTGTTGGTCTTGTTTTGTGTGTATAGTGTGAACTTCGGGGACGAAGTTCTTTTTAAGGAGGGAAGACTGTAATACCACGGTTTTCTAAGTCTGTTACTCGGCCGGGTAAGTGTGTCGTGTGTTTCTGGACAGTTTACTGCCCAGGAATACTCTGCCGAGTATGGGAATACTAGATCGAGTAGAGGATACTCGACCGAGTATACTCTATACTGGACAGAGTATCCGGTTTGAAGGGTGTTATTTCCGCAATTTTATTTAGAAAGGATTAGAGTTATATAAATCGGGATTTACAGTTTTTAATCATTTTAACAAAACCTAAACAGTACAACGTAACTCTAATCTTCTCCAAATCTCTCTTTCAAGTGTGTGGATCGTTTGTGAGCCTAGTTCATGTTTCCTTGCGGCGATTGTGTTGATAAGCCTTTGATTTCATAAGTTTCTTTAATTTGTCTTTTAGGATTTTGCCCTAATTTGTGATTTGGGGGAAAGGGGTTTTTGCATGTGGTTATTGGAATTATGTGATTGTTGTTAGGTGGAGACTTCATAGAGGATCTATTCTAGCTTGTTGATTGTCTCATTGTAGTTTGTGCTAAGGTAGGGTTTTCCCTACTCGGTTTACTCTTTAATTAATTTAAGATTATGTGGTAATTGTTTGTACGACTGATATTGTGATCATCTGCTGTTGTTGAATTGGAGGTTGGTGTTGGTGTTGTGATGGTTGTTGGTGATGTTCGCGAGGCGCGTCCTCGGCTGAGTGGAGTCACTTGCGGGAGTGGCTTCACGCCCTAGTTTCGCCCTCCGTGGAACCCGCCACATGAGGGGATGTGCACATTAATAAACAGGGTTATCGCTCGTTGTTGAGCGGGGATTTGGTGTGTACGGCTGCGGTCCCCCACTGGCAAGGCTACACACTTTAGTGTGTACTAAGTTACTTAATGAGATTGGGAGTTGGAGGTAGATGATGATCAGCTGATATCTTATCGTACTTGTCTTGTTTTGATTAAGCAGTAAACTGACCCCGTTGTTGTTTTGTAAAATCTGTGGTGATCCATTTGGGGATGGTGAGCTGATTGTGACAGATGATGATGATTATTAGCTATGGGGACGAGATGGGGAATCATCACTCGAGTCTAGCTTCCGCTGTTATGAGATTTATCTTTCCGTTTCAGTTGGTGAATATTAGTAACCTTTATTTTGGATTTGGTTTTTAGAACATATAATCATTAACTATTTATACTTTAATAAATATTGTTTTGGAATGGTAACTTTGATATACTAACCTTGGACAACCGAGATGGTGACGGTCTCTCATGCTAGGGTGGTCCTGTTAAGGCACCTTGGTATGTGAGGGTGGAATACCTATTGCCTCGGTTGGTCACTACATGGGTGGCTACAAGTAAGGGTAACCTGACATAGACAATGTTGTGTGATTACATAAATGATGTGGTTGTTGATAGACTTTTGCATGATATAAGCTTTCGTATGTGCGTGATAGGATACGAAAATTGGATGAGTAGATTTACATGTCGTGGCACATTTTGAAAGATAATAGTTCCATTCTTTTGATTCATATCGTGTGCTTATCTAGTGCTTGATGATGTTATCCTTAGAGTATGGTTAGTGGTGATTTTGGTAGGGTAAATGCGAGTATGGAAGTAGTAAATAAGGAACGGCGATTATGATGCCGCATGATATAACTCGGTACTGGTCACCGATAGAAGGTGGACTTCCGAGCCTCTTATTGTCTTGCAGGAAATCCGTCGATAGGGCTTTGTTTAGAATTTGAACCCAACGGAATCACATGACTGTGTGCGAGCACCAACTCTGTAACACCCTAGGAGTATGAGAGGAAAGTTGTCCCACATCGGTAAAATATGTAGCTTATGATATGTTTATAAGGGATTCCACCCACTACTTAGTAACAAGGCCTTGTACTTTTGGGCTTAAGTGAGGACAAATATGGGCCCAAAGGTGCACACCCTTCTTATTGGGTTGTGTTACGACGGTGGTGGGTCGGGTTGTTATAAACTCTATCGAGTAAACAATCACTCGACCGAGTGGACCCTTGACTCGACCGAGTGGACCAAATCCAGGAGGTGGTACATTTATGGAAAATCGTCACTCAACCGAGAAGAGTTGTACTCGACGGAGTCCAATCGGCACTAGACCGAGTGGGTTCACACGGGTAGGGCTATTCGGCTAAAAGCCCCTATCTCCTCCACATTTCATTCTTATCTTCACATCTTCATATCTTCATCTTTTTCCTCACCAAAAACCCTACCAAAACCACCATTGTTGCTTCATTTTGCTTGGGATTCATCCTATTACTCCAATTTTCTTCACCTAATTCCATTAATTTGTCAAGGTAAGCTTATTCACCCTCTTTCATCTTTTTCCAATTTGGTTTTCTTTAGATCTACACTTAATTCATTTGAGTTTTGTTAATTAGTTACCTATTTTGCTTATGTCATGATAGTAGTAAACTTTTTACCCCATTATTATTGATAAGAATCAAATTTTTGTGATGAAACCTTGTTCACCATTGTTGAACTCGAAAATGGTGTTCTTGAGTCAATAATGGGATTTTAGTGCTTGTTGTTGAGTCTAATTGGACAACAAAGGCTTAGCCTTTGTTGTTATTGATAGATCTTGCTTAATATGTGAAAATTTGGTCTTAAACTTTCATCTCAAAATTTCGAAATTTAGGTGAGTCATGCCCGTATTTTGATTTTTCATGGGTGAAACTTGATTTAATTGCCTTATAAGACTACTATCTTAGTTAGTAATGTGGTATGTGGTCCCACAATCAAACAAATTTCGTCTTAAAACTTGGGTGGAATTTTCAAATTTCTCTTAAAACCCCCATGAACAAATGCAATTTCTGTCTTAAGGATGGTTTAAGTATAGTGTTAGACTATGAAATTGATAGTTGTTGCTATACTATGAAATGAATTAAGGAAATTTTGTCTTAAAATGTGACCAAAATTCTCGAAAATCCGACACAAACCATGTCAAAATTTTAATGTTATGCCCACTAATTGTGTCACTTACTCATGATTACTCAAAACCTCAAACTTATGATGCTTGAGGTAGCCTTACATTGAAAATTCTTCCGTCTTAAGGACTTTAAAGTGTCGAAAATAAGCATTTCACTTACCAGGATTTTTAATCTTATCAAGTCAGTTCTTGTCTTAATCGCTTCTTAATGAAGTAAGTTGATTTCAATGACATGTAATCCAAGAGTCTAGTGTAGTATGTCGGGATTGAGTCAAGTTTGAGCAAGTTGGATAATAAGCAAGGGTAGTACATGTGATTAAACTTATATTTTAAACCATATGATGTCACAAGAATTTCGATTTCCGGAAGAGAATTCATAACATGAGAAATATTTTGGAATGTTGGTTAAAATACATGAGAACTATATTGGGATTTTCTTTTATTTGTCATCCACCAATTTGAGAAGTGGAGAAAATTTTTATTCATATCCAAAATTGAATCCCAATTCTTACTTTTTCGATTCGATATCTTGTGTGTGATTTTATCTTGTAGCATGTCGAGGAGCACTAAAACCGGCCGTGGAAGGAATGCCCTCCAACCACAACAAGAGGGACCACCCTCTATCACCCTTCCGGGCTACCCGACGATATCCTTTAGGAGCGAAGATCACCGGAGTAACTTTGAGGTTCTAGTCACTAGAAGGATGGCCGCAACAAAGTGCATGTCGGTAAGTACTTTGGAGGCCTTGGTAATAGAGAGAGAGAGAGAGAGAGAGGTACATGACATCTTTACGGTTCTTGGATTGGAAGGGTTGTACAACCTGGCGGAGATAAGCTACCATAACCTCACCCTCGAATTTTTGAGCTCTTTCACCTATGATAAGGAACACATGATGTGAGTTTTAGGCTCAAGAATACCACCTTCAACCTAGATAGTGACGCCTTTGTCAAGCATTTAAGAGTGGGTAACCGAGTCGAGGGTCACAATGACAACATTGAGAAGGACATAAAAGCTTCGAGGTATATACGAGTAAGGGAAAGACCGGTGTGAGTAACATGAAAACTAGCGATGTCGAGCACCCCATTCTAAAGATCCTGTTGCACTCCTTGACCAACCTCCTTTATGGGAGGAAAGACCCAAGCAAACTCAACTCTACGGAGGTGTTGATCTTTAGTTCTTACCTTAACTCCCGCCATGAAGAGCGTTTCTACCTTAATGCTATATCTATGGCGTGCCTTGCCCTTGATAGGATAACCGAGTTGGACAAGTACTCCTTAGATTGTGGGGCCTTGATAACTCGGTTTGCTATAAATTTGCTAGCTTATGAGCCGGAGGCGGTGGATGCGCCTATGTCTAGGGGAGTTGTGTATTTCGATCTTGCGTGGATGAAGAGTAAGTCTTGGATTGTAGATGGGGGGAGAAGGATACCTATTCATGGAGAGTTGATATGACTTGAGAGAAGATTGAGGAATAATTGTGAAAAGAGAGTGTGTGGCGAACTTCGGGGATGAAGTTCATTTTTAAGGAGGGAAGATTGTAATACCCGGATAATTTGGGACCCACAAAGGACTTTGGGACACGTGGGGGGACCCATATGTACTCGGAAGTAAAGGATGACCTTTGCACTAGACCAAGTAAGACCTAAACTAGACCTAGTATACTTCCAGTGGACCCAGTAGAACCTCTAGTGGATCAAGTGACTGGCACTCGGTCGGGTAAGGAGTATACTCGACCGAGTGAGTGGCACTCGTTCGAGTAAACCGGTCACTTGGTCGAGTGACACTGTGCAGTACCCGAGAAATGATATTTCGGGATTTCATATTATCCAAGCCCCTTACTCTCTTCATTCTTCTTCTCCTTCCTTCTTACTCTAAAACACTCTCCTCTCTCTCTAAATGCTCCCAAAAACCCTCCAATGGCTTTCAAGCTCTGATTGATGATGGAACATCCCTCATATCTCCTGATTTATCTTTGTAAGTTGAAATCTCACCTTCCGCCTTTCTCTTATGTTAATCTCAATTTTAGGGTTTTACGAAGGGAGATTACTTAGTATTCACTTATGTAATATGGGTTATTAGTGACTAATAATAAAGGGTTTCATATAGGTAGTGTAGAATGCATTGTGATAGAGTTATATGATTTGTTTAGGATGAGACGGTCTTATGAGACGATTTTATGAGACGGAGTCGAGTCGGAACGAAGTAGCTTGTGAAGAATGCGAAAAGGTAGGTTATCCTACTCGATTTCAATATTTCATATGCATATTTGGGTGTCTTTCCTCACTATTGCATTTGTGAGTCGGTTGGTGTATCATGTTGGTATTTGAGGGATGGTCATTCATAACATGTCGGGATTTAATTAATAAATTACTCATATGCTTGTGTTGTTCTTCGTTTGTCACATGTGGTTATCGTTGTATTATATTGAAGGTCCTTGATGGCGGTACTTGGTTGTTGAGGAGAAGTAAGACGGTATGATTTGGGTGATCGTCGATCGTTTAACTAAGTGAGAGTCGATCTCTATGGACTTTATAGTGGGGTTACCAAGGACACAGCAAGGTAACATTATGATTTGGGTGATCGTCAATCGTTTAACTAAGTCAGTTCACTTCATTTCGATGAAGGATACTTGGACCAAGATACAACTAGCTTTGAGCTGTAGGAAGCATGTGGTTAGGTTACATGGTGTGCCTAAGGATATAGTGTCGTATCGGGATGCGAGGTTTATATCATGGTTTTGGCAGGAGGTGCAGGATTTGATAGGAACGACCTTAAAGATGAGTACAACTTTCCACCCTGCCACAGATGGTCAGACTGAGAGGACTATCAAGACCCTGGAGGATATGTTGAGGGCATGTGCCATGGAGTTTGGTGGAAGTTGGGAAGATAGGCTGAAGTTGATTGAGTTTTCTTACAACAACAGCTATCACACCAGTATTGGGATGGCACCATTCGAGGATTTGTATGGCAGGAAGTGTAGGAGTCCAGTTTATTGGGACGACAGCTGATACGTGCCTAATGTATAGTCTTTTTGGCCTATTTCAGCACGTATTTCCATGCATTTCTATGCTATTTTTATAGTATTTTGCCCCGAATTGGCTACTTTGGTGTATTTTGTCCTTTTTGTAGGGATAATCGCGGAAGTAGCGGAACCATGCCCTTTTTCTGTCCTTTTTGCATACATTTAGAGGAGACGGGAGTATCCCAGAGTGAGATGTTGCACTGAGAAGTGTCGTCGCACGCATTACGAGGTACTTGGGTGAAGACGTAAGCTGAATTGAAGGTCCAAGTGGTCTATCGAGCTGTTTGGAGGACGATCGAAGGGTTCCAAGGCTCCT
This sequence comes from Silene latifolia, assembly GCF_048544455.1. Taxonomy (NCBI): domain Eukaryota; kingdom Viridiplantae; phylum Streptophyta; class Magnoliopsida; order Caryophyllales; family Caryophyllaceae; genus Silene; species Silene latifolia. The sequence goes on along the minus strand of NC_133537.1, from coordinate 67,410,551 downwards.
TAAGGCTCGATCGAGAGGCTCATTCCTCGATCGAGTAGTCTGCACCTGACCAAGACCTCGATCGAGTGACCAGTTGTTCGATCGAGGAGGTTCTGCTGGGCTGATGGTCGATCGAGTAGTCTAATCTACTCGATCGAGAGGCTTTTTGACGCTGTGGGCTTTAATTAGCCGTGTTTGGTTTATTTTGCAATAACACTTAGACTTTTCCTATTTAACCAAGTATTACTAGGTTAATTAGGCATCACTTCTTACTCTTAGACGATCTCTTTTTACTATCATTCATATTAGAAACCCTACTGTTACTTTTACGTTGCTTTTACCTTGGGATTACTGTACTCGGATTTCGTCGTTCTTTACGCCGGATTGCTCAGATTGTAATCTCCTCTTCTCTTAATATTAATTAACCTTCTTGTTGCCTTTAATTCTTGTTTATGCATTTGTTCTTCCTTGCCCTAATTTATTTCGTCATCGCGTTTTATCATTATTTCATTATGTCTTCTCACTGAATATTATGTCTTTGTTAGATTAGATATGAATATGAGTAGCTAAACCTCTTCATGTTGGGATTAGGGGATCTGCGGTAGAATAATGACGACGTAGTAAATGAATTAGACGAACCGATTTAAGAGACTCATCACTATAGCAATATAACTGTAATCACCGACCTAGTTGAGTGCACGCTTCTATGTCACCTATTAAATCGGCTACAATTAACCCTGGATCGAAAGATTGGATTAAATAGGCCTCGCTATAAACAAGATGACTACCCTAATGAGGACGAAAGTTAAGTTAGTGGTATTTTAGGGTGGGAAGTGGACCGAAAGGACCTTCTAATATCCGTCTCACAATTAGTTAAATCGAGTCATTTACTGCTAAGTTGTTAAACTACCGTAGTGAACCGAGTTTCCGACATGTCTCTCTCTTATTGATAGTTAATTCATTTTCCTGCTTATCTGCTCTTTCCTTATTTCTCTTCTTTTTACTCCGTAGTTAGAAACCAAAAATTAATCAAACCCAATTGTTACCCTAGGATTAGAAATAGATAGCTGTAGTTACATTCCTCCCTGTGGATTCGATACTCGACTGCCTCTGCTACATATTTAGTTGAGACCGTTAGGTTTTATTTTTGACAGTGCACGCGCGACGACGTGTCAAATTTTGGCGCCGTTGCCGGGGAGGCAATTGTTCCAATTACTAGCTGTTTTATTTTTAATTCTCCTTTTTAGTTTAAGGAACTTCGTTCCTTAGACTATTCTCATATCTTGTCTGTAGTTTCGTCTTATGCGCAGGTCGCAAGGTGGTCCACTGCTACCTTTTGATCCCGAGATTGAGAGATCCTGTCGCGCAAAGAGGAGACTATTTCGAGAGCAACAGGAAGAGCCCAGTTCTCGCGGCAATTTTTACGAGAACGAGCTTTTCGAAGACAACCCACCGTCTTCTCCAGTTTCCGACTGTTCACTTGAGTCTATCACTTTCCCAGAATTTCCCGAAATGGCTGAGGAAGCATCCATCGCTAGTCACTCCGAGCCCACAGCTGACAACCTTTATAAGGGGTTCGAATCACTAGGAGATGCCGAAAGTTCGAACCGAAGCCCTCTTACATCAAAGATGGTAGAGAAAATCAGTTCGGGAGCCGCTAAGGAAGATGCAGCTCAGATATGGAGACCTTCATCGACTCATCGCTGCTCCATACCTCCTCCCACTTTGGTGTGACAAATGATCGGATCAAAGAAACTATGTTCATCTTCTCACTCCGCGATGCCGAAGGAGTGGTACAGGATTTGGACAAAGTCGTTCACGGCATAACAGATTGGAATTCGCTAGCACTGGCATTTTATAAGAAGTATTTCTCTGCTTCGAGAACCATAGCCATCAGAGCTCAGATAACCAGTTTCAAGCAAGGGCCCGACGAAAATTTCCATGAGGCATGGCTTCGTTTTAAGAAATTGGTGCGGACCATACCGCACCACGGTTTCGAAAAGTGGAGCCTTTGTAACCATTTTTACAATGGTTTATATGATGATCGAGAGCAATACTAGATGCGGCAGCCAACGTCGATTTTTCGACAACTTGGGGCCGACGAAAGGATGGAAAATCATAGATGATTTAGCCACTCACCGGGCTGAATACGGGAATTCAAGGGGCAACCAAAGGAGAGCCGCTGAATCCTCTTCAGTGGCCGCATTAGAAGCCCTTACTGCTAGGTTCGATAAGTATGAACTAGGGGAGCTCTTAAGCCGGAATGTATCGGTTAATGCTATGATGACGGTCCTTTCGTGCATGCACGAGGTGCGGGGTAGACGGACATGTCTCGATTTCCCCGTCCCAGTCCTTATGAGCAATGTGCTGCCTTCCAACATTATAGGCAAAACAACAACCAGTACGAGCCAAATATCCACCCCAATTTGAGGTGGAGTAACCAGAGCAACATACTCAATCCCACCGCCCCTCCAAATCAGCAGCAGCAGCCTTACATTCCGCCACATCAGAAGCAACAAGGCTATCAGAAACCTCCGTCCTTCAACCCACCTAGCCACGGCTCATCTTCAAGTGGAGTGAGTGAAATGGGGGAGTTGAAATCTATGATGCAAGCTATTACAAAGCAGCTTCATGCGAGTGATCAACAAAGAAGCACAAGTGATCAACAGCGAGACGCGACCATAAAGGCACTTGAGACTCAAGTTGCCCAACTCGCCGCGAACCAATCCTCGAGAAAGCCAGGTCATTTACCGACTCAAAATGAGAAGAACCCAAACGAGACGGTACATTTGATAGAGTTGAGAAGCGGACTCTCTTATGAGGGACCAGTGAAGAAATCGACACTGGGAGTAGTTTGAATCGATGATGAACAAATGTTGCGGTAAGAAAAAGGGACTCACGACGAAGCAATTACTCGATCGACTGAAGCCTGGCGCTGAAACAGTTCGATCGAGTGGAATTGGTAAGGAAGCTGGTCGATCGAGTGAGCACAGTGCTCGATCGAATGGAAAGGAAGACGAGGTTGGTCGATCGAGTGGGGATGTTGCTCGATCGACCACAGTTGCTGAAGAAGGAGCTCGATCGAGTGAACACACTGCTCGATCGAGTGATATGAATGACGGGAAGCTTATTCGAGAGCCTGCTAGTGCTCGTTTAAGCGATGAATTACCAGAAAGGCCTCGTTCGAGAGGTAAGAAGCGCCCAAAGGACACCGAACTTGCGCCGGAGGACACTTTGGAGGCGAGAAACAAGGGACTCGAAATTCCAATTACGGTTCCTTTCCCGAGGCGGTTGCGAGAATACCAAGATTAATCAACGATTTCAAAAAATTTGTTGAGCTTTTGAAGAGTTTGGAAGTTTTCGTGCCGTTCACTGAATTGCTTATGAAGGTACCCTCTTATTTACGATTTATGAAAGATATTTTAGCACGTAAGAGGACCATTAGTGATAATGAGACTGTCGCTTTGACGAGATGGGTCACCTGTCTCAAAATAAGCTACCTCTAAAGCAATCGGACCGGGTAGTTTCTCAATCCCCTGTCACATAGGTATGAGTTTGATTGATAATGCGCTATGCGATTTAGGCGCTAGCGTAAGTGTACTACCTTTGTCTCTAGCTAAGAGACTCGGTGTGACAAAGCCGAGTTGCACCAATATGACGTCCGGATGGCCGACCGTAGTCTATCACGGCCACTAGGTGTAGCGGAAGACGTGCCTGTTAGGATCGGGAAGTTCTTTATTCCCGTTGACTTTGTCGTCCTAGATATCCCCGAAGATGTGCATACCCCTATCATTTTAGGGAGACCATTTTTGTCCACCGCCCGAGCAAAGATAGATGTCGGGAAGACTTTGACCTTCCGGGTAGGGGATGAGGAGTTGACTTTTAAATCGATCCCAATTCCGGAGGGCTCCCATGCAAGCTCAGCCTTGCAATGCCCTCTCTTCTGTTGACCCTATTATTGACACTCCGGATGAAAGTTTGGAGAATATTGCTATTATTGCTAACCCTCCGCCTCGATTGAGAGCAACAAGGAGGAAAATTCGTCCTGTTGTCCTTGCTGCGGTGCAGGATGAAGGCAAGAAAGGAGCAATCAAGGGACAGGTGGAACCATTGTCATTCCAATCTGGAGCCAAGAAAGCCAAGGAAGGCGACGAGCGACGAGAACAAAGACAGTTCGAACCTACATAGATTCGAACTATGTTCCTCCTCCTCTTAGAAATTCAAGTTCATGGAAGTCAAAAAGGACAATCGATGATCGCGAAGTGACGTCCTCGATCGTGGCCCACGAAGGGGCTACTGACACCGATGGGATTTAAACGGGAAATGCCCGTGTAACAAAGTGTAATAGACAAGTTTTGAATTTCCTTTGAATTAGCTTATTTACGTTTTAATTAGGACAAATTAGTTTAGATATTCTTTTTAGCGTAGAATAAGACTATAAACTTTGTTGCTGCATATTTGGTATTTTTGGGATTTGTTTTACGCAGGTTTGGGGAAATACACGCATTTCGAGGAAGTACAGATGGAAATTCAAAGGAATTCATACGAGGAAGTCCTCGATCGAGTACTTTTGTACTCGATCGAATGGTAATCAGGTCGATCGAGCTAGCTGCTTACTCGATCGAGGAAGACCAAAAGGAACCGGGTTGATCGAGGGGTCCTTTACTCGATCGAGCAATGGGAACAGCAAAGACCTCGATCGAGTGACTTAAAATCACTCGATCGAGTGAATTGAACAGGGACACGGGAGTTTTCTTTACTTAACTCCTTATTTCCATTTCATTTTCTAATTTGCCCCTAATTTCTCCTAACACTCCCCTAATTGCGATTCCTTTTTCCCCCAATCCCCAATTTCTTGCCCAAATTTATCAAATCAAACACCTACATTCTCTTGCTAGCTAATTAATCTTCCATAACCCCTTAATTTCCCCCTCTTTTGTGCTCGTTTTTACGGTTTTCAAAGGGGATTAGGGTTTGCGGTTTTCCAATTGAAAATCCGCCATTGTTGCGTGTTTTTTTGGAGTTTAATTGCTAATTTGTAGGTCAATCATCATCAAGTAAGTATTCATTCAACCTCTTTGCATTTTATCTTCAATTATTTCGAATTTTTATGAGGTGATTTAAGTTAGGGCTCGAAAGTTCCATGTATAGTCGACTTGTTTCGATTTTATTGTGTTTATTTGCCCTTGATTAGCTTAATTGATGATGTTTTAGCAATTCCCCACTGTTTTTGCATGTTAATTCCGAATCTTGCGCGATTTTTGCGATTAGGGTTCCTGTGAGTCGGAAATTTCGACTGTCAGACGGTTGCTTTGCTTTGTAATTGCGGTTATCGCCTTCGTGTTACTGATATTAACCGCTGTTAACTGCCTTCCCGTCCCCTATCGCCATTACATGCTTTGAATTATTAGGAAATCTCGCGCTGTGAGCGATTATTCTCGGCTGCCCATAGTCATACATGCCCCATTTCTGGTTTTCATGCTGTTTTAGCTCTTTTGCAGTCACTGCCTTATCATTTTATCATCGCTCACATGCTGTTTTTCGAAAATTATTGAGGAATTGTTGGTTTTGTATGCTGGAAGTCGGTTTTCCCGACTAATAGGGCTTTTCTTTTGCTGTCACATGCTGGTTAACGCTTCATTTTAACCACGGTTAGCAGCTACCTCACCTTATTCATGCCCTTTGATAATATGCAGGATGGACGCGAGCTCTCCTTCTTCTACTAGTACGTCCTCCAGCTCTTCTGCGAGCGAGCAAGTGGCCCCTGCTGCTGCCACTAGCTCTGCCTTGGTTACCACTGCAGCATCTGTTTTACTTGTCTCAGCTGCAGGGACAGTGTACGACGCACCTAGCTCGGCCGGGAGCTCGGCTCAGGCCTCACAGGCCATCACCACTACCAGGCCTTTCTCTCTCTTTGGACCGTGGACGGACACCCGTTTCAGCACTGGTATCTTTGCCACCGAGACTACACCAGCAGCTAGTCGGCTAGCCCTCACTTCCAGGCCGTCCGAGGTCATTTGTTACGGAGAGGGCGCTCTCACACCTGCATCAAGCGCCCACGGTCGTTTCACTTCGAGGCTCACCGGACACGGTTAGTTTCTTTACTTCGTTGCCCCCTCTCCTCCACCCGTTTCCTTGCGCGGACTGACCTAGAGACCTTAGGCATTTACGAGGAGGTCTGTAGTTTGTTGAACGGGACGGGTATGTCGGGTTTGATTACCATGCAGGAGGCTACCATTCGTACCCTTACGTACGAGTTCTTTAGCTCCTATTCCTTTGACACCGACTCTTACGCCGCTGACCACTCCAGCTCCCGCATTCACTTTCGACTCCGCAATGAGTCGCACACCGGTCTTTGGCCAAGTTTGGCCAGGTTTTAGGCCTAGTCAGTGACGGTCCCACCGCCCCACCTCGAGACCTCCTTCAGCCACTTTGGGCTGCGCTTACTCACACTCCCTTCCACTCACGGAAGGTAGCTCACATTCACTTACCCGCGCCCGTTACTACTTGCGTGCGTAGGAGAGACCATCTTTGGGCGTCCCGAGTCCAACAACGTGACCAACACTGAGCTAGCGATTCTCGCGGGGTACCTCAACATTGACTATGGTACCCGTTTGTTCTAAACATTGCCTATCCGGTAGCTCGGATTGAACGGATTGGGACTCGGGTCAAGACCGCTATTGTCTGCGGCGGGCTAGTGACTAGGATCGCCCGTGACCTTTACCCTACTGACCTTTCACTTACTGCACCTGCTGAGGTGGATCAGCTTGACCTGGATGCCATGGCTGTCTTGACCTGGTTCCCAAGGGCGAAGGGGAGCGCGAGGACGTGGAAGATCTGTGGTTCCACGTCTGTTACCTTGCCGTGCTCTACCCTTCCGCCACTCTCACCGCTCCCTACTGCTGCTGAGGGAGCGAGGCCACCTCCACCTACCTACCACCTGACCTTCACCCCTCCCTCTTCTTCCTCTAAGAAGAGGAAGCGGGAGGCCGGAGCGTCTTCTAGCTCCCAGGCCCCGACTCAGGCCCAGGCTGGACCGACACCCACGCCTCAGCCTACACCTTCACTCACTCCACCCCCACTTGACCCTCCTTCTGGTTCGGCTTTTCCGGCCAATTTTGTCGGCCCCCCGGCTTTAGAGGCGCCCGAGGATATGTGCGGGTACCTTGCGAGATGAGGCGGGATATGGCTTTAGCTGTATTCCCGCTTTACGAGTTCCATATCCGAGCCCGGCGACCGATTCCAGAGGGGTGGCCGCATCCTTCCTTCTACCGATACCCAGCGGACGGGTACCCTCCGTCTTCTTCTGACTCAGAGGAGGAGCCGGAGGAGACAGCGGTAGCTCGAGAGGTGCGGCTACGGGCAGAGCAGGCAGCGGCGAGAGCTGCCAGAGCGGAGGCGAGTGATCCCCCGTTCGTACCCAACCCGGAGGACCTGGTTGGAGGTGACGACTGAGTCTCCCCTTGTTCGTTGCTGGTTTGGGGAGACTGTTTTGTTGAGTCGGAGTACACGAGAGAGACGGCGGCGCCGACGACGAGTAGCTCTTGGTCTACTCACTTCCCGCTTTTTTGGTTTGGGGAAGTTCGTGTTTTGTATGTTTTCTTACTCTTTTTTATTTCGTCTCCTTTATTTTTATTCTACTTTTATGTTATTGGTTGTGTACCCCCATCCCCCATTTTTCTGCTGGTGTATGCTGGAGGACAACGAGGGCGTTGTCCGTTTTGGTTTGGGGAGGGTATTGCATCCTTTTGAGTCTGCATCTGCATTTGCTTTGCATTCACGTTTCATTTCTCAGTTTGCATTTGTTGTTTATTTTCAAAAATCAAAAATCCAAAAAAAATTAGAAAATTTCAAAAATTCAAAAAATTTCACGTTTATTTTTGCATTTAGGTTGAGTCGGAACGGTAGATTCCCGTGATGAAATCGCACTATAGCTTGTCACATTATTTGAGCCCTGCACTTTATTGATGGTTTTTAGCTTTGTCATACGCATAGTCTACGAATTTCTGTTCAAATAATAGCTGACTGTTTAGACTTGACCTGATAAACTGGCAAACTACTTAAAAATTCTGAGTTTTAGAGCCATAACTGGTGACATTCATGACCAGTTCATTAGGAATTTTTGAGAGTAGTACTCCTTGCATAGCATGTTTGTCTCATTTGCACATTTATGACACTCAATTTCTCGTCAAATGCACATATTCGGGTTTGTGGTTGGTGTCACATGCAGGGAGGGTCTTGCAATTCCCCTTCTTTATATATCTTCACCCATTTAGCTCCACTTTAGCCAAAACTTGCCTTTTTGACCCATTAGCTACACTCCAAACTGAGCCTGCCTAGTCAAGCTAGTTAGTTTGTCCTTTTGTGGTACGTTGTTCCATTGCAGTTTGGCCTGTCTCTCTCGTTGGAGTTGGTGTTGTATTAAGAAAAAGAGTATTGAAAAAAAAAAAGAGAAAAAACGTGAAGTAAGAAAAAAAAAGAAAAAAAGAAAAAAGAAAAGACATTGAAAAAATGAGATTCACGTGAAACAAAAGAAAGAAACAGAGATTGTGAAAAAATGATTGTCCCCTCTTGTCAGAATTGAGAAGATGTTCGAAGATGTACAATCGACAAGAGGGTTGGTTGTTTCAGTTAGTTGTTTCAGACGATATGTTTAAAAAAGGGAACTTTGTGACCGTCTGACTCCTCTACTCTTATTTTATCATTTTTTGAGGAGATTGTGTTTGAGTCTAGTGAGTTTTGTGCCAAGTGAAGGGCACCTGTGTTAGTCTTTCAGTCAGTTTGAGATCCGGATGGTTTATTATGGTCCTATTAGGAACTAGCTTGACGCTTTTACCTCCACATTTCCATAACTTGTATTGCCTTTTCTCACCTGAACCTCACTATTCCCATATTATTTGCAAACCCTCGGTGTGATTTTACATTGTTGGTTGGAATTTGTGCATTAGTACTTGAATTGTCTTTCATTTTTGTTGCATGCATGCTATGTAGGTCGCAGTTAGGTGAGTGACTGTCTTTCTTCTCTCTTTTACATATAACATTTGCCCTTTGCTTCATGAGAGAGAGTGACCACGTGAGAGTCCGGTTTTGTTGGTCTTGCAAGGTCGATAGGTCAGCTTTATTTCTGAACAGCTTATAATTCGTTTGCGTATTGACTGCCTAGCTTTAACTGTTGGTTTCTGTTGCATTAAATTGGTTCAAGTAGACAAGTTAGGCTAGCTCTGAGTTATCATTTCCGTTCCATTAGTTTAGTTTTGAGTTTACTCGAGGGCGAGTAAAGGTTTGGTTTGGGGAGATTTGATACGTGCCTAATGTATAGTCTTTTTGGCCTATTTCAGCACGTATTTCCATGCATTTCTATGCTATTTTTATAGTATTTTGCCCCGAATTGGCTACTTTGGTGTATTTTGTCCTTTTTGTAGGGATAATCGCGGAAGTAGCGGAACCATGCCCTTTTTCTGTCCTTTTTGCATACATTTAGAGGAGACGGGAGTATCCCAGAGTGAGATGTTGCACTGAGAAGTGTCGTCGCACGCATTACGAGGTACTTGGGTGAAGACGTAAGCTGAATTGAAGGTCCAAGTGGTCTATCGAGCTGTTTGGAGGACGATCGAAGGGTTCCAAGGCTCCTTAAGGCTCGATCGAGAGGCTCATTCCTCGATCGAGTAGTCCGCACTGACAAGACCTCGATCGAGTGACCAGTTGTTCGATCGAGGAGGTTCTGCTGGGCTGATGGTCGATCGAGTAGTCTAATCTACTCGATCGAGAGGCTTTTTGACGCTGTGGGCTTTAATTAGCCGTGTTTGGTTTATTTTGCAATAACACTTAGACTTTTCCTATTTAACCAAGTATTACTAGGTTAATTAGGCATCACTTCTTACTCTTAGACGATCTCTTTTTACTATCATTCATATTAGAAACCCTACTGTTACTTTTACGTTGCTTTTACCTTGGGATTACTGTACTCGGATTTCGTCGTTCTTTACGCCGGATTGCTCAGATTGTAATCTCCTCTTCTCTTAATATTAATTAACCTTCTTGTTGCCTTTAATTCTTGTTTATGCATTTGTTCTTCCTTGCCCTAATTTCTGTCATCGCGTTTTATCATTATTTCATTATGTCTTCTGCTGGAATATTATGTGCTGTTAGATTAGATATGAATATGAGTAGCTAAACCTCTTCATGTTGGGATTAGGGGATCTGCGGTAGAATAATGACGACGTAGTAAATGAATTAGACGAACCGATTTAAGAGACTCTGTCACTATAGCAATATAACTGTAATCACCGACCTAGTTGAGTGCACGCTTCTATGTCACCTATTAAACTGGCTACAATTAACCCTGGATCGAAAGATTGGATTAAATAGGCCTGCTATAAACAGTAGACTACCCTAATGAGGACGAAAGTTAAGTTAGTGGTATTTTAGGGTGGGAAGTGGACCGAAAGGACCTTCTAATATCCGTCTCACAATTAGTTCGTCTGAGTCATTTACTGCTAAGTTGTTAAACTACCGTAGTGAACCGAGTTTCCGACATGTCTCTCTCTTATTGATAGTTAATTCATTTTCCTGCTTATCTGCTCTTTCCTTATTTCTCTTCTTTTTACTCCGTAGTTAGAAACCAAAAATTAATCAAACCCAATTGTTACCCTAGGATTAGAAATAGATAGCTGTAGTTACATTCCTCCCTGTGGATTCGATACTCGACTGCCTCTGCTACATATTTAGTTGAGACCGTTAGGTTTTATTTTTGACAGGTACGCGACAGACGTGTCAACAGCGTACAGGCAATGGTTTTAGGACCACAGATGGTGCAAGATATGATTGACCAAGTTTGTCTGATTCGTCAAAATATGAAAGCAGCTCAGGATTGCCAAAAGAGTTATGCAGATTTGCACCACAGGGACATCGAGTTCGCAGTAGGTGACAAAGTCCTTTGAAAGTGTCACCTATGCGAGGGGTGATGAGGTTTGGCAAGAAAGGTAAGTTGAGCCAGAAGTTTATCGGTCCGTATGAGATTTTGGATCGTGTAGGTGAAGTAGCCTACCTGCTAGCTTTACCACCAGCATTGGATCGAGTCCACAACGTGTTTCATGTTTCACAGCTAAGGAAGTATGTGAGTGATCCATCACATGTGCTTGAGGTTGAGAATATAGAGCTTGACGAGTCTTTATCTTATGCGGAGGTTCCTAAGGAGATCTTAGAACGCAAGGTACGCAAGACAAGGAATGGTGAGACCGTCTTGCTAAAGGTACTTTGGTCTAATCATAATGTGGAAGAGGCCACATGGGAACCAGTGGAGGCTATAAGAGAGCATTTTCCCCACCTTTTTGATCAAATATGTTTGGTTACGGGGACGTAACCGTTGTCTTTTTAGGGGGGTAGGAGATGGTCGCATGCTTGTTTTTGAGTAAGTTTGAGTTGGTTTAGCTTTGTTTGTGTCATCTTGTCAGTTTGAGTTGGGTGTTTTGTTTTATGTTATGGGAGTTGTTTGATTCTTTTAGTAGTTGTTGAGGAGTGGTGTCGTAGTTGTTGGTCTTGTTTTGTGTGTATAGTGTGAACTTCGGGAACGAAGTTCTTTTTAAGGAGGGAAGAATGTAATACCACGGTTTTATAAGTCTGTTACTCGGCCGAATATGGCTTACTCGGCCGAGTAAGTGTGTCGTGTGTTTCTGGACAGTTTACTGCCCACGAATACTCGGCCGAGTATGGGGATACTCGACCGAGTATACTCTATACTGGACCGAGTATCCGGTCTGACAGGTGTTATTTCCGCGGTTTGATTTAGAAAGGATTAGATTTATATAAAACGGGATTTACAGTTCTTAATCATTTTAACAAAACCTAAATAGTACAACGTAACTCTAATCATCTCTAAATCTCTCTCTCAAGTGCGTGGATCGTTCGTGAGTCTAGTTCATCTTTCCTTGCGGCGATTGTGTTGGTAAGCCTCTGATTTCACAAGTTTCTTTAATTTATCTTTTAGGGTTTTTCCCTAATTTGTGATTTGGGGGAAACGGGTTTTTGTATGTGGTAATTGGAATTATGTGATTGTTTTTAGGTGGAGACTTCATAGAGGAGCTACTCTAGCTTGTTGATTGTCTCATTGCAGTTTGTGCTAAGGTAGGGTTTTCCCTACTCGGTTTACTGTTTAGTTAATTTGAGATTATGTGGTAATTGTTTGTACGATTGATATTTTGATCATCTGCTGTTGTTGGATTGAAGGTTGGTGTTGGTGTTGTGATGGTTGTTGGTGATGTTCGCAAGGCGCGTCCTCGGCTGAGTGGAGTCACTTGCGGGAGTGGCTTCAGGCCCTAGTTTCGCCCTCCGTGGAACCTGCCACATGGGAGGATGTGCACATTAATGAACAGGGTTATCGTTCGTTGATGAGCGGGGATTTGGTGGGTACGACTGCGGTCCGCCACTGGCAGGGCTACGCACTTTAGTGTGTAGTCAGTTACTTGATGTGATTGGGAGTTGGAGGTGGATGATGATCAGCTGATATCTTATCGTACTTGTCTTTTTTTGATTATGCAGTAAACTGACCCCGTTGTTGTTTTATAAATTTTGTGGTGATCCATTCGGGGATGGTGAGCAGATTGCGACAGGTGATGATGATTATTAGCTATGGGGACGAGATGGGGAGTCATCGGTCGAGTCTAGCTTCCGCTGTTATGAGATTTATCTTTCAGTTTCAGTTGTTGAACATTAGTAACCTTTATTTTTGATTTGGTTTTTAGAACATGTAATCATTAACTATTTATACTTTAATAAATATTGTTTTGGAATGGTAACTTTGATATACTAACCTTGGGCAACCGAGATGGTGACGGTCTCTCATGCTAGGGTGGTCCTGTTAAGGCACCTTGGTATGTGGGGGTGTCACACCTATTCCCTCGGTTGGTCACTACATTGGTGGTTACAAGTAGGGGTAACCGACATAGACAATGTTGTGTGATTACATGAATGATGTGGTTGTTGATAGACTTTTGCATGATATAGGCTTTCATATGTGCGTGATTGGATACAGAATTTGGATGAGTAGATTTACATGTCGTGGCACATTTTTAAAGTTAATAGTTCCATTCTTTTGATTCATATCATGTGCTTATCTAGTGCCTGATGATGTTATCGTTAGAGTATGGTTAGTGATGATTTTGGTAGGGTAAATGCGAGTATGGAAGTAGTAAATAAGCCCCTATATCCTCCACTTTTCATTCTTATCTTCACATTTTCATATTCATAGTGCGAGTCGTTGTTCACTCCATCAAACACATTTATACCCAACTACTAGCATAGAAAGCAAGTCGGGGTCGATCCACGGGACGGGGGGTACTCGAATTGTTCATCCTAATTATGGTTGCACTTAGGGTGTCACAATTGAAATGGGTTGATGATTCTAAACTAATGAAAGCAATGGAAGGTAAACAAGGAATAAAGCAAATAAAGATGTAAAAAAATAATAAAGATACTAGGATGTCATGGGATCATAAGGGAATCATGGTAAGATAGCATAAATGAGTTATGTGGATGCAAGCAATTTATTATTGTTGGAATTAAGTTAGTTCATATCATATAATTCATAAGAAGATTTGGGTCCCGGATCCGAGTCATTTGTGACTTTACAACACCTACAAGTCGACTTAATTCTTCTTATTAAACTATATGTATGATAAACCAAATCCTAGGGAAACTTACGTCTCGGAGCCGAGTCGATTAAGACTTTACAACACCTACAAGTCGACTTGGGTTATCCCTATTCAACTCTATGCATGGTCTAATAAAGCTTGAGTTGGTTTATATCTTACAAGCCTTGTTGAAAGGATAAGAAAACATGCTAGGTTATCAATCAAGCATTTCATCAAACATGATATGTGCATAAGTTGGAAAACAAAAAGCAAGCATTCATATGAACTCATTAAGCATAAATCTATCTCATGATTAAGTCTCCTAATCTCCCACTAGTCCTAGTTAAGTAACTACTCGCTTATTATCATGGAAAACATGTCATAAATGGTGTCAATCATCACAACAAGTATAAACATGATAAAAGAGTGAAGAAATAAGCAATAAAGAGTAAAGGGTAAAGAGTAAAGGAATTATACCAAACTTAAGATGAACAATTTGAAAGGAAAGAATAATAGAAGAAAACTTGATTGATTGATAAAGAGTTGTCAATTCTCCAATAATAACTCAATTAATCTTCAATTACGCAATAATAAATAAGGATGCTTGAACAATAATTAAGGAATGATTAATGTGTAATTTTGTGGAATTATTGAGATTAATCTACACTAATCTACACCTAATCTAATCTAAGAATGCTTAATCTAAACTAAGGAAGCTTTGCCTCCATTAAGAGGGCTCTTTCATACACTAAGAGGACTCTCTCTTTTGATTATTACAAATGGAGTATATATAGTGGTACATCATTAGGTTAAGAAAGGGTAGATTAGTAAATAACATTTTTAATTGTTGAATAGAGCTTTGCAAGTCCCGAGGGACATGCACGGATTGAGTAGCAACTCCCAAGGAAATCCGCGCATCCTAGCCTGAAGCACGTTTGGTCCCGTAAGGGGATCCGCTCGGGCTGGCATCGGGGCGCTCGGATCCTTGGTCTGGGACGCGCGGCTTGAGCTCGGGACGCTCGGATCCTGGGACAAGGTTCTTCTCTTATTCTTGCTTTTAAGCCTATGATCCTTCTATATACTCTTTATTCCTACATCTTTGGTCATCATTCTCGCCTCGTCTTCATACTAGTCCATCCAAGATCGTCAACAAGCTTCCGTATATGCACGAGAGCCGGGGATTCCACCTCATTATCTTCTTTCCTACAAGACATATAAAACGCATTAGGAAAGAAAAATAGGAGGGAATTGACGGATAAAATGGCCATGAAATGCTATATTAGTATGCAAAATAGGTTCAATTAGGGGACTATATGTGCGCAATTAAGAGTCACATCACATATCTTCATCCTTTTCCTTACCAAAAACCCCACCAAAACCACCATTGTTGCTCCATTTTGCTTGGGATTCATCCTATTACTCCAATTTTCTTCACCTAATTCCATTAATTTGTCAAGGTAAGCTTATTCATCCTCTTTAATCTTTTCCCAATTTGGTTTTCTTTAGATCTACACTTAATTCATTGAGTTTTGTTAATTAGTTACCTATTTTGCTTATTTCATGATAGTAGTAAACTTTTTACGCCATTATTATTGATAAAAATCAAATTTTTGTGATGAAACCTTGTTCACCATTGGTGAACTCGAAAATGGTGTTCTTGAGTCAATAATGGGATTTTGGTGCTTGTTGTTGAGTCTAATTTGATAGATCTTGTTTAATATGTGAAAATTTGGTCTTAAACTTTCGTCTCAAAATTTCGAAATCTAGGTGAGTCATGCCCAAATTTTGATTTTTCATGGGTGAAACTTGATTTAATTGCCTTATAAGACTAATATCTTAGTTAGTAATTTGGTATGTGGTCCCAAAATCAAACAAATTTAGTCTTAAAACTTGGGTGAAATTTTCAAATTTCTCTTAAAACACCCATGAACAAATGCAATTTCTGTCTTAAGGATGGTTTAAGTATATTGTTAGACTAAAAAATTGATAGTTGTTGCTATACTATGAAATGAATTAAGGAAATTTTGTCTTAAAATGTGACCAAATTCTCGAAAATCCGACACAAACCATGTCGAAATTTTAATTTTTTTTTTGATGACGAGGGGGTTGAATCCCCCCGGGCCCATGCATTCTTGCACCACCACATGGACCATGTAAGCCACCCCTTTCGGGGGCTGCAGTGGCCAAGTGATCATCGCCCCAGCTGGTAGTCGAACCCGGGACCTCTCAACTCCTGCATTTCTGCAAGCTTCAAGGTTTAACCCGGCTACCACTGTACTAACACCACTTGGTTTTAATTTTATGCCCAATAATTGTGTTACTTACTCATGATTACTCAAAACCTCAAACTTATGATGCTTGAGGTAGCCTTACATTGAAAATTCTTCCGTCTTAAGGACTTTAAAGTGTCGAAAATAAGCATTTCAATTACCTGGATTTTAAATCTTATCAAGTCAATTCTTGTCTTAATCGCTTCTTAATGAATTAAGTTAATTTCAATGACATGTAACCCAAGAGTCTAGTGTAGTATGTCGGGATTGAGTCAAGTTTGAGCAAGTTGGATAATAAGCAAGGGTAGTACATGTGATTAAACTTATGTTTTAAACCATATGATGTCACAAGAATTTCGATTTCCGGAAGAGAATTCATAACATGAGAAATATTTTGGAATGTTGGTTAAAATACACGAGAACTATATTGGGATTTTCTTTTATTTGTCATCCACCAATTTGAGAAGTGGAGAAATTTTTTATTCATATCCAATGACTCCTAATTCTTACCTTTTAGATTTGATATCTTGTGTATGATTTCATCTTGTAGCATGTCGAGGAGCACTAAAACCGGCCATGGAAGGAATGCCCTCCAACCACAACAAGAGGCACCACCCGCTATCACCCTTCTGGGCTACCCGACGATAGCCTTTAGGAGCGAAGATCACCGGAGTAACTTTGAGGTTCTAGTCACTAGATGGATGGCCGTAACAAAGTGCATGTTGGTAAGTACTTTGGAGGCCTTGGGAATAGAGAGAGAGGTACATGACATCTTTACGGTTCTTGCATTGGAAGGGTTGTACAACCTGGCGGAGATAAGCTACCATAACCTCACCCTCGAGTTTTTAAGCTCTTTCACCTATGATAAGGAACTCATGATGTGAGTTTTAGGCTCAAGAATACCACCTTCAACCTAGATAGTGACGCCTTTGCCGACCATTTGGGAGTGGGTAACCGAGTCGAGGGTCACAATGACAAGATTGAGAAGGACATGAAGGCTTTGAGGTATTTTCATCTCTATACGAGTAAAGGAAAGACCGGTGTGAGTAACTTGAAAACTAGTGATGTCGAGCATCCCATTCTAAAGATCTTGTTGCACTCCTTGACCAACCTCTTTTATGGGAGGAAAGACCCGAGCAAACTCAACTCCACGGAGGTGTTGATCTTTAGTTCTTACCTTAACTCCCGCCATGAATAGCGTTTCTACATTAATGCTATATCTATGACGTGCTTTTCCCTTGAGAGGATGACCGAGTTGGACAAGTGCTCCTTTGATTATGGGGCCTTGATAACTCGGTTAGCTATGAATTTGCTAGCTTATGAGCCGGAGGCGGTGGATGCGCCCATATCTAGGGGAGTTGTGTATTTCGATCTTGCGTGGTTAAAGAGTAAGTCTTGGATTGTAGATGGGGGGAGAAGGATACCTATTCTTGGAGAGTTGATGAGACTTGAGAGAAGATTGAGGAATAGTTGTGAAAAGAGAGTATGTGGCGAACTTCGGGGACGAAGTTCATTTTTAAGGAGGGAAGATTATAATACCCGGATAATTTGGGACCCACAAAGGACCTCGGGACACGTGAGGGGACCCATATGTACTCGGAAGTAAAGGATGACCTTTGCACTAGACCAAGTAAGACCTAAACTAGACCTAGTAGACTTCCGGTGAACCCAGTAGAACCTCTAGTGGATCAAGTGACTGGCACTCGGTCGAGTAAAGAGTATACTTGATCGAGTGAGTGGCACTCAGTTGAGTGAACCGGTCACTCAGTCGAGTGACACTGTGCAGTACCCGAGAAATGATATTTCGGGATTTCATATTATCCAAATCCGTTACCATCTTCATTCTTCTTCTCCTTTCTTCTTACTCTAAAACACTCTCCTCTCCCTCTAAATGCTCCCAAAAACCCTCCAATGACTTTCAAGCTTGGATTGATGATGGAGCATGCCTCCTATCTCCTGATTTACCTTTGTAAGTTGAAATCTCACCTTCCGCCTTTCTCTTATGTTAATCTCAATATTAGGGTTTTACTAAGGGAGATTAATTAGTATTCACTTATATAATATGGGTTATTAGTGACTAATAATAAAGGGTTTCATATAGGTAGTGTAGAATGCATTGTGATAGAGTTGTATGATTTTATTAGGATGAGACGGTCTTATGAGAAAGTTTTATGAGACAGAGTCGAGTCGGAACCAAGTAGCTTGTGAATAATGCGAAAAGGTAGGTTATCCTACTCGATTTCAATATTTCATATGCATATTTGGGTGTCTTTCCTCACTATTGCATTTGTGAGTCGGTTGGTGTATCATATTGGTATTTGAGGGATGGTCATTCATAACATGTCGGGATTTAATTCATAAATTAGTCATATGCTTGTGTTGTTCTTCGTTTGTCACATGTGGTTATGGTTGTATTATATTGAAGGTCCTTGATGGCGGTATTTGGTTGTTGAGGAGAAGTAAGATAGTTGGGAAATTGTATTGCGCTCGATTCGCTCCTTGGACCTTCCCACTTCAAGAGTAATGTGCACATTAATGGCTTGAGTTAGGAGGGACTCGTGTGGCGAGACAAGACGCCTGGTAGGGGTTCCGGTTGGCTTCTGGGCCCGGCACGTCTGGGCGTGTCCCGGTACCTTATGGTGAGGTGAGGTGTCGTTAGCTTGTCCCTGGCACTGATGGATATGGGTATGTCTGGGCATGTCTCGGTACCGGCATGACATTTGTACTTCCTTTACATCCTGTGGACACAACCACCCGCGCCGCGCGCACCCGCATGTTGGTTTTGCGGCGGCGACACTTCTCCCATGGAACTCCGGCGCGAGGCCAAAGCACATCATGGGCCGTTACCGATTTGAAAGGCATTGAAACCGGTGAAAGGTTTGACGAGCCTACATTTGTGGAGTCGCCACCAATTTTTATGAAAAAGTTGAACCGTTTGAATATTTCGCATCAATGTCAAGAGACAATGTAGTGACATGAACACTACGAAATTCGTTACTGGTTCGGTTCAAACTCGTCGTCAAAAGCTACCAACCAAAACAATATTTATAACTTTACAAACTACTCTTAGTAAAAAGGCAAGTAAAGGTCGGATCCCAAGGGACGGGTATTGATGTAGGATTCTCAATTGCAAATGGTTGTGTCTTAGGGTGTCACAATTTGGGTTGAGATAGGAGATCAACTAAACTAATTAACAAGGTCAATAAAAACAAAGCAAGGTAATTAAAAGGGTTGTAAACAATTGATTAAAAAGCACTAGGGTGTCATGGGTTCATAGGGGATTCATGGGAATTGATCATACAAACATGTTCTCAATTATATGCAAGCACTTATTGTTGTGATGGGATTGAGTTGGTGTATAAGCTTACAATCCCTAGGAAGGTTTGGGTCCCGGAGCCGAATCGATTAGATTGTACAACACCTACAAGTCGACTTAATCCTTCCTATTCAACTATATGCATGGTCTAATGAGGCTCGAGTTGGTTTATATGCTTACAAGCCTCATTGAAAAGATAGGTGATGGATCAAAAAATGGAAGGATTCATAAGCTTGCATTTCATCAAACATAACATGTGCATAAGTTGAAATCACAACAAGCAAGCAAATAAATGATGAAAACATATTAAATTAAGCATGAATCATTCTCTATGTTTGTTTCCCCTAATTCCCCATTAACCCTAGCTAGGAGACTACTCACTCATTATCAAGTTCAACATGCTAATAATATTATCAATCAAACTAACAAACCTAAACATGATGAATAAATGAAAGTAATTAACAATAATTAAAACAAGGGTAAAAGGAATTATACCTATGAAGATGATTCCAAATAATAATGCAAAGAATAATAGAAGTACTTGATGATTGATGGAAGGTTGTCAATCTCCCAAATAAACCCAAATAATCTTCTAATTACCCAAAATAAATGAAGAACAATAGAGAAATTAAGGAGAGATTAAGATATAATTAATATTGATAAATTGTTTTATAACTAATTTGAGAGTATTTAAGAGATGATTAAGAATAGATTAAGATATTACTAAGAGAGCATTCAAGGATGATCCTAATCTAACTAATACAATAGGGTATTTATACTAAAGACTAGGTACAAAGATTAGGGTTACTAAGAGCTTAAATGACTATTAAGACCCTAAGAAAAGTTGAGGAATTGCTCCTCTCGAAGGAAATGAGCGTATTCCCATGCTAGTCCTGCCACGATCCGTGCGTCTTGAGGTAAGGCACGGGCTCTCTGACTTAGGATCCGCTCGGATCCAGGGGAAGACGCTCGGATCATCATGCTGCAAGCCGCTCGTCTTGGCCACAAAACGCCCGGATCATGCTGCTGGGAGACGCCCGGATCGTGCCTGATCCGCTCGGATTCCTCGGCAGACAGCTTCTCTTCTTTTCCTCCTTAACAATCCGCAAGGATCATCTCGGGGATGTAAGAATCCTTTCATCATTGCCCATTTCACTTTATTATCTACTTAGGCCTCTAGTGTTGGTCTTTTCATTGATGCTTGGTCATTAGATGCGATCCATTTAGCTCCATTTTGCCATATAAATGCAAGATTAGCCATCCTTTCCTACCAAGGAGATAAAACCTCAAAGAATATGCAAAATGGAAAACTAAAGATAGTAAATGATCCAATTATGCACTATAAAGCATGGGAACGAGGTTAATTCGGGGACTAAATGTGCTCAAATATGAGTCACATCAAACATCCCCAAACCGAACCTTTGCTCACCCCGAGTAAAGAGGTGACTAAAACTAGGACTTTTATTTAAACTAACCTACTAATATAACCGATATGAGATAATTAGCGGGTGTTACTCCGCCCCTTGAACTCACAACAAGACAACCATGAGGTAGGATGCCTTCTTGCAAGGCAAGGTGGGGCTTGCCAAAATGGCGATACATCCAAGCATTAAGCACACAAAAGCAAGTAATGGATGCATGTACAAAAATAAATAGCCACTTTCCTCATCTAAGTGGCGAAAATTATCTACAAGGGAAACAATCTAAGGGTACACACTCCATTATAGATACGGTTTCTTCAAGCTACTAAGCCTAGGAGGATACCAATAAATCACCTCCAAGTTGTGTCAAGCTAGGGTACCTTTGTCCTCAATCGTTAAATGCTTTTGTCAAGCTAGAGTAGACTCCTTATGGTGTTAGAAACACTGGAGGATCACGGAATTCCCCTTCTTGCCTAGACAAGAAGAAGGGTCGTCCCTTCTCCACCATGCATAAAAGTGGGTTCAATGGATAAAGGGATCAATATGTTTTTGAGTTTCATATGGGAGTTTGCTTATGTTGTTGTTTTTTCCCCCCAATTTCTTGTGGCATTTGATATTTGAGAACAATTTCTTTTTGCCATTTCTTTGATGTTTGACATTTCAATACTTGACAATTTTCAACTTTTTGCATTTTCTTTTGAACATTTTCAAAGTCACCCCAATTAGTAACGAGGGTGCCTTTTATTTGAAGCATAGGAGTTCTTATTTTTGTACTCCTCTTTTCTTTGATGCAAATTGCAAACTTTTTCATTTCTTTTCATTGCTTGAACTCAAATTTGAACAATTTTTGTGCCCATTCCCTTTTGTTGACAAAATGTGGTAGAATGTGGAAGATGGTTGCATGGCTTCAAAGGTCACCTTGGAATAAACGGTAGCCAAGGAGTTATCACACCACAAGGTACTCTTGACTAGGCCTTAATCCATGGGTCAAAGGATACTAGCATGACACATCCTAGGGTGTTTTAGAAGCATTATAGTGAGCAAAGTCTCAAGAAGAAAAAGTATCTACAAGGTCCTCATATACACTTGTCAAGTTTCCCAAATAGATGTTTTCACAAAATTTTTCTAAAATGCAACTATATGCCATGATGCAACTAACATTTATACAACCTAATGCATATGCTTCTACCAACTAGTATGCCATATAAGCTAAATGCAATTCCTACAATCACATTGTTTCATACCGCATCAATCAAAATAAAGCCACATAGTCATTAACATAAAGAGGAAAAAGGAGATTGGAAAGATCATACCATGCGGTCTTCATAATCCTCATGTCTCGAATGTGGCATAGTCGATCAATGAAAAAGGATAGACAAACAAACAAATATATACAAAAATATACAATTCTACACTATAAAGGAATGAACATGTTTTTGGTTTTTGAATTTTTTTTAAATTTTTATGGGTTTTCGTTTTAATGAAATAAAAGGACATGTTTTTGTATTTGGCAAATTTTTTCAATTTTTATCATTTTTGTTTTAAAAGTCAAGTTAGAATTTCCCATCCCCACACTAGTATGGAAATTGTCCTCAATAACCAATACGATAGGAAATTATGCAAGGTAATATGAGAATGCATGATTGCTACACTAAATGCGAACTACATGACATATACACAAGTGATTCATTCTATACTACACTATATGATGAATGAATTTATTGGGTGGAGAGCACAATTTGAATTGACTCCCAATGCTTGTGCTTGAACTTCCCCAAACCAAGTAAGACACTAGTTTGTCATTTTGGATTTTCAAAGTGGGAACAATATAAGACACCTCAATGGAACCAAGGTGGGAGTCCTCTAAGTGTTGCTAGGACTCAAAACCAATGATCAAGATTAAAAATTAGAAATAAGAGATATAAACAAAGCTAAGAGGAGGTGTAGGAAACTCACAATGGATTGTGGCATCCTCCAAAAGCTTGTCAAACCTCAATTGTCGCTCATTGCGACATCCTCATTGCTATCATCATATTCCTCATTATCATTATCATCATCTACCTCCATGGACCCGGAGGCTTCACCATCATCTTCATCACTTGAGCTTTCCATTTCTTCCTCTTCTTCCACATGGCAAGAGTAGCTACCTTCCCCACTCTCAACAACAATCTCCTTCCCCTTAGCAACTTCACCATCCAAGTTGGCATCTCTAGGAGCATTCGGGAAGAATACCTCCATATCCGCCCTACTAGGCAAAGGACATGTAGTATCAAGAAGTCCTTGCCTAGCTAGATGAAGGAGGGGCGGATATTGAGCTCGGTAGGCATTGACTCGGTCTTCATAAGCTTGCTTATGCATATGTTACAATAATTGAGTCATGTAGTCTTTGATTACCTCAACATTTGTGCCACTTGGTGTGAATTCTTAATAGTCAATTGGATAAGGTGGGGTCACAATAGAGGATGAGGAGGGCTTGGCATTCGATTCCCTATGTTGCCTTATGATCATTTCGGTTTCATCGGAGACGGAAAGTAAGTAGCTTGGACTTCGGACATTGATGCGGCATATCTTGCTTGGCAAGATGAATGACTTAGCTTCTTTAGTGAGCCACTCAAATTTGTTGTCAAGATTATCATTCTTGAGCCAATGAAACTTGTTAATCATAGTGGCTAAATCAAGAAGGTTGCCACCTCTAACCGGTTTGTATGTGTTTTCTTTGTTAATATCCGGGTTGAAGTGTTTGGCTAACCATGTTACTAAGCCTCCATTAACAATAAAAGCTGCCCCATCTTTCCCATGGTCAATTTCAAGCCACCGGTCAATTAAGAGTTGAAGTATGTTGTATTCCTTGGTGAACTTTTTGTTGACATTCATGGTGGATTCAAGATAGACAAAGTCGAGCTCGGTGAAATGATTGGTTCCCTTTCTCACAATTAAAGTGTTGCCCACAACCTTATGCCACACTCTTATGCCCGAATGGTGGACATAAAGAACATGACACTCATGGAAGGACTCAAATTTTCTCCCAGTGATTGCTTTCCATAGAGGTGCGGGATCATATTTCAAGGGCTTTTTCACATAATAAGAATGCTCTTTAAGACCAAACACTTTGCCAAACTCACTTATCGACATTCGTCTATCCACATTTTCAAGGCGGAATTCAATATTTTTCCGAGTCTCTACCTTAGTCACCCTCAAAGAGCTTATAAATTCCATGGTAAGGGAGGGGTTGGTTAATTCTTGCATGTCAAAGAGTGTTTTCAACTTCATAGACTCGAAAAAATTCTTGGTCCTCTCAAGAACACCCAACTTATCTAAGGCATCATGGCATATGAATTTGATAGGCAAAATAGTTTTTCTAGCAAGGGATACAAATGTTTTCCTATGAGAATCGTTTATGAAAGTTACCTCCGGATAATCTTGTAATTGTTCAATGACCGGAGTAGGAGTAGCTTCCACCATAGGAGTAGCGATTTCTTGACTTTCCACCCTTTCTTGATGCACTACCATAGCCTTTGAGGCTAAAAGAGCTTGTTGCCTTTTGAAAAGATTGGAGGTTGTGGGTGCCTTGCTTCCACCTTTAGTTCTAGCCATGTTTTCTCCTTTTCAAGATTGTATCAACAAAACAAAGTATTTCTTGAATGCTTTTATTCTCCTCAAGCTTCAATTAGTCCTAATCGATTTTGGGGTTTTCGAATTTTGCCTTGAAACCCTAGAAAAATCGATTCAATTTTTGAGGATTTTGATGTTTGGTTGGTGTTTTGTTGATGAAGGAGTAATTTGATTATGATTTAGGAAGTTTGGGTTTGATTTTGGTGATTTGGTTGAGGATTTTGAGTTTTATTGATGAGGGGATTGAGGGTTTTAAGGGAGAAAGGGTGTGTGTTTGTGTTTGAATAAGATGGAAATGATTTGGGGAAGGAGGGTTTTAATCCCGTGTTATAGCCTTTCAGCAGCAGGAGATGGGCGGATTTCTCTGAAGACATTCAGATTCTTAAACAGCGAGGTCAGGAATTCCTAACCCGTGCTAAGACGCACGGATTCTTTAGGAGACGGGCGGATTTCTGTAGCAGATGAGCGTCTTCACCTGGGGATGCTCGGATTTATAGACAGTGTGGACTCTAAGTTTTTGCACAGGCCAAGACGCGCAGATTGCTCCTGAGACGAGCGGATTCCAGATGAGACGGGCGTCTTGTTTGTAATCTGCCCAGATTCTTAAACAGTCCCAATTTTTTCAATGTCAGCACTCTCAAGACGAGCGTCTTAGAGCTAGGACGCTCGAATTTCTCCCAAGACGAGCGAGTTCCCTATGGGGACGCTCGAATTTCTTCCTGCACCCACGAGTTCAGGTCTACCCGTGGGGATCTTCATTTCCCATATCCCTTTCTTCATTCCTTTGTTCATCATTGTGGGTGCACTATGAAGGCTTGGTTAGCCTAGACAATTGTTATCCCCACACTAAAGCAAACACTACACATCAAAGCACATTAAAATACCTCCCTAACTTTCTCTCATAATAAAAATCGTGATCAAAGTATGAAATTGCAAATCCAAAATTGACAAAAATGCAATATAAGAAACAAAATGCAAGTTAAGGGTTAGAATATTTACAAATGGTGGTTTAGGGAGGACTCCACCAAACTCTCACTCTTAAATGAGATGTCAAGGGGGCATAACCAAGGTGTTGTTGATGTTGCTCAACACCTTGTAGAAGTAGTCAAAGGCTTGTTCATTTTCATTATAAAAATCTTCAATAGACCTTTGCACATTGTGTTCTTCATGGTGGTGACTCGAGTCAAGAAGGTCACCAAAGCCTTGGTCTAAGGTCATAGCATTGCCAATGTAGGGATTGACCAATCCTTCAAATTCGTCATCCCATAGACAACATACTTCACTAGCTTGCTTCCCAATGGTATCATGAGTTGATGGAAACAACTCCTCTTTCTTGTTGTCATGGCCAATGAGGCCTTCTTCTTCTCTTGTCATGATTGGTGGTGAGCTATTCAAGCTCTCATTGTTGTTGAAATTTCCTTGCTCTCCGGATAGAGCATCTTGAGGATTATCCACTTTCTTCTTCCATATGGGTGGTGATTCTTTACCCATAGCTTGATCTTTTCATTGAGATGCCAACTTCTTTTTATCACTTTCTCGGCTATAGTGATCAATCTTGAAACATGGCTCATGTAATTGGGGAGCTCTCATTGTCTTGTCAAGATTGAAAGTGATTGTCTCATCCCGCACTTCAAGTGTGAGCTCTCCATGCTTCACAATAATTACCGCTTCCGCGGTATGCAAGAAAGGTCTTCCTAAAATGATAGGAATGTTGGAATCCTCCTCCATGTCGAAAAGGACAAAGTCTACCGGGAGGAAGAATTTGCCAATTCTCACGGGCACATCCTCCCATATCCCTAGAGGTATCTTTGTTGATCGATCCGACATTTAAAGCGTATTGTTGGTGCATTGGAGTTCTCCTATTCCTAGCCTCTTGCACACTGAGTATGGCATGACACTTACACTTGCTCTAAGGTAACATAATGCTTTGTTGATTGTAGTGTCGCCAATGGTGCATGGAATAGAGAAGCTTCCCGGATCTTTGAGTTTTGGAGGGGAACTTCCTTGTAGAATTGCACTACTCACTTTAGTGAAGGCAATAGTCTCTAGCTTTCGGATGGATTTCTTCTTTGTAAGAATATTTTTCATGTATTTCGCATAGGCCGGAACATGATGATCCATTCTGTGAATGGGATTGATGTGGGGTAATATCCGTATAAAACCCATAATTTGAAGGATTGTAACGCAAATTTAATACGTGATTTATAGTCATAAACGAAAACAACAATGAAACGATAAAGATCAAGGATTAACCTTCGGTCCTAGTGCAATTCGGCAATGAGAGATCAAAGTAGACCTCATCCTAATTGTTGCACCCAAGATCGTCCGAGAAATGCCCTTGTGCTAGAAAGAATCCTCTAATTGCCTTGCAATATTGAGAGGATTGTTTTGTGAGTTTTCGTTGGATGAGAGATCCGAATTTTGAGAGGCAATTTTCTCAAAACCCTAAAATTTTACCCAAAATGAATTAGGTTACAAAAGAGAGGAGAACCTCTCTTTTGTTCTCTCTCAACCGGCCGGCCATGGGCTCTCTTGGGAAGTGGGCTTCCACTTCCTTTTAGTTTTAGCTCATGGTCTGGTTCGCAAATCGCTAAAATGTATATGACGCGGTTTTGTTATAAATCGTCATCGGTTATCGGTTATTAAAGCATCAACTAATAATACGGATTAGTTGAAACATTAATACATGTCCGACAAAGACGATATTGTATAATTATATTCAATATACATTTAATTAAATATAAAACGCTTATATTCAATTTACGAATTAACTGCTTAATTCGCCTTAGCCATTATTATTTAATCCGTATTAAATAAAATATCTCAACATCACATTTTGACTAATTATTAGTCAAATAACTCGAACTAACTCAAGTTAGTCAAATTTGGCATCTACATGACTGTATTTTCATACCGTCACATCTCTCAAACGTATCCTATAGGTGTGACTTTTAGGGACCAGTTGATCACCGCCATCTGTATGACAATAACGTCAAACTTATCTAGCAAGCCAACCGTTATTGATAAACGTGGACCAACTGATTATGATACAAAAGTATACCCTTTGATCCTTTTAGAGATTTATAAGTCCTTGCACTAACTGTAAAGGACACCAGCCCCAACAAGCTCCCACTTGTCCGTACAAGTGTATGTGCAATGACGTTATCCGCACTAACTGGAGGACACAGCTCCAACAAACTCCCACATGTCCGTACAAGTGTATGTGCGATAACCGATTCTCATATTCATTTAAAATTTCTCCCACTCAATGTAAAACAATTTGCAGATCCGGATCCGCAAAGGTCGTATTTTACAATCGATCTGGATCAAGAGTGGTTTCCCCGACTAGAGAGTAACTTAACTGATAAAACGAATACGTATTCGAGCATGGCCATGCATTTCAGTTACAGCTCCTCGAGTGGCCCTGAGAAATATCGAGTACCTGATAAAGGCTGAATATTTCCTTCAACTCGAACTCCTTCCGATCTAAGCACAGCATGAAATGACCCAGAAAAAATCTACTTGGCCCCCTGTTACGGATGACCGTGAGAAAGAAACCAAAGTCACCCAAAATCTGCCTTAGTCTCAAGAGACAGTCGATAGTCAAAAGAATCGACTCTTAGGATCACCATGGAGGTCCTATCCACGACCGGGCACCGAATGTTATAAAACATTTAGGACTCCACGTTGATGTCACAATTGTGTCCTACGAGATATCCGTATAAATCGCCTCTGTGATTGGTCAGTCAACCTGTTGACTTATGGCTCGTTGAACCCACCATCAACCAACGTCACAAAATAATTACCTTGAGTTATCAGCTCACGTGGGTAATTAAGGACCATAAAATATAATGTTTGTTCAGTTCACTTTGTGGTGTTCAAAATTTGTCGTACAAATCCACATGAAAAACAAAATATATAAAATATCAAAACGATGATGTCGTATAGAGTACAAAAGAGAATGAATCTAATCCATAAAAGAGTACTACAACTTAGGAACACGTTTAATTCCCATGGAATTAACATGCCCTTCATGCTTATCTTGTCGTAATGGTTTAGTGAGAGGATCTGCTATGTTATCCTCAGTAGCAATCTTTTCTATCACTACTTCCTTTTGCTCCACGTAATCTCGGATTAGATGAGCTTTCCGTTGTACATGTCTAGACTTGTTGCTAGACTTTGGCTCCTTAGCTTGGAAGATGGCACCTCTATTGTCGCAATAGATGGTGATCGGGTCATTCGAACTAGGCACTACGGATAGTCCATGTAAGAATTGACGCATCCATATCGCTTCCTTTGTAGCTTCGACGCGGCATAGTACTCGGACTCGATCGTAGAATCTCTTTAATAGCTTTGTTTGGAACTCTTCCACCTGATGCGGCGCCATTAAGAGTAAAAACGAATCCAGACTGAGATTTCGAGTCATCACGATCCGTTTGGAAGCTAGCATCTGCGTAATAGGTTGCGCATAGCTTTTGTTCGCCTCCATAAGTCAATGCCCAATCTTTAGTCCTCCGTAGGTACTTAAGAATGTTCTTGACAACCATCCAATGTGATTCACCTGGATGCTGTTGGAATCGACTTGTCATACTCAATGCATATGCCACGTCCGGACGTGTGCATATCATGGCATACATGATTGATCCTATAGCCGAGGCATAAGGAATCCGTGTCATGCGCTCTTTCTCTTCCGGTGTCTCTGGTGCCTGAGACTTGCTCAAATGCACCCCTGGAGCCATAGGAAGAAACCCCTTCTTGGAGTTAGTCATGCTGAATCTCTCTAGGACTTTGTCTATGTAAGACTCCTGACTGAGAGATAACATCCGTCGTGATCTATCTCGATAGATACGGATGCCTAGAATTCTTTGTGCCTCGCCCAGATCTTTCATCTGGAAATGGTTTTTCAACCATACTTTCACCGAAGTTAAGAGAGGTATGTCATTCCCAATCAGGAGTATGTCATCGACATACAATATTAGGAAGACAATCTTGCTCCCACTCGACTTGATATAAAGACATGGTTCCTCGACCGATCGAGTAAATCCATTTTCTTTAATCACATGGTCGAAGCGATGATTCCAACTCCGAGATACTTGCTTAAGTCCATAAATGGAACGCTTAAGCTTGCACACTTTCTTAGGATGTTGTGGATCGATGAAACCTTCGGGTTGTACCATGTACAACTCTTCCTCCAAAAAACCGTTTAAGAAGGCGGTTTTCACATCCATTTGCCAAATTTCATAGTCATGAAAAGCGGCAATCGCTAAGATAATCCGAATGGAACGCAACATGACTACGGATGCAAAAATTTCATCGTAGTGCAAACCTGGCACTTGGGTGAAACCTTTAGCAACTAGTCGTGCTTTATAGATATCTTGTTGACCTTCCACAGAATGCGTTATCTTGTAAAGCCATTTGCATTGAAGGGGACGAACCTTAGCAGGTAAGTCAACAAGATCCCATACGTTGTTCTCATACATAGAGTCCATCTCGGATTGCATGGCCTCAAGACATAGCTTTGAGTCGGAACTAGTCATGGCACCTTTATAGGTTGCGGGTTCACTACTCGTTAAGAGTAGAACGTCATCTATGTCATGTTCCTCGACCATACCAATTTATCTGTCTGGAGGAATAGAGACTCTTCCCGACCTCCTAGGTTCCTCAGGAATATTCACCGCAGCCGGGATTGAAGGAATTCGTTCCTCCAATGGTTGCTCGGTATTTGGTTCTGGAATCTCCGACAGGTCGAAGGTTCTATCACTCTTTGCATTCTCGAGAAATTCCTTCTCCAAGAATGTCGCACTAGCCGCAACAAAAACACGTTGTTCGGTTGGCGAATAGAAGTAATGACCAAGTGTTCCTTTAGGATAACCTATAAAGTATGTCTTGACCGATCGCGGGCCGAGCTTATCCTCGTGTCTCCACTTGACATAAGCCTCGCAGCCCCAAACCCGTATAAAGGACAAGTTAGGGACCGTTCCCTTCCATAGTTCATATGGAGTCTTGTCAACAGCTTTAGACGGACTTCGGTTAAGTATTAGAGCAAATGACGAAGAGCATAACCCCACAATGAGTCGGGCAACACGGTGTGACTCATCATGGATCGAACCATATCAAGTAGTGTTCGATTTCTCCGTTCGGACACACCATTCAGTGAGGTGTTCCGGGTGGAGTTAATCGTAGGGCAATCCCACAGTCTTTAAGGTGTTGATCAAACTCGTGAGAAAGATACTCGCCACCACGATCCGAACGCAGTATTTTAATCTTTCTACCCAATAGGTTTTGTACCCTATTCTGGTATTCCTTGAATTTCTCAAAGGATTCACTTTTGTGCTTCATTAAGTAGACATAGCCATATCTACTTAAATCGTCCGTGAAAGTGATGAAATACCTATAGCCTTCTCGTGCGGTGATTGACATAGGACCACATACATCCGTGTGTATGAGTCCTAATAGGTCAGCAGCGCGCATTCCAACACCTTCGAAGGAAATCCGAGTCATCTTACCGATGAGACATGATTCACACGTGCCAAATGATTGAAAATCAAAGGCCGAGATCTCTCCATTTTTGATGAGCTGTTTAACGCGTTTCTCATTAATGTGTCCCATACGGCAGTGCCATAGATACGTTTGATCTTTGTCACCAACCTTTAACTTTTTATTCATTACGTGTAATATTTCGGTTGTCTGATCTAAAACATAAATTCCGTTCATGGAGACTGCCTTGCCATAAATCATATCGTGTAATGAGAAAATGCAAGTATTATTCTCTATTACAAATGAAAATCCAAGTTTGTCAAGTGCGTAAACCGAAATAATGTTTTTAGAAAGACTGGGTACATAATAGCGGTTATATAAAAATAACTCAAATCCGCTAGGAAGCGGATCACGTATGTTCCCCTCGAGACGGCAGCCACTCGTGCTCCATTCCCGACACGCAGTCCACCTCACCCTTTACGAGGGGTTCGATGTTTCGAGCCCCGCACATGATTACACAGATGAGAACCACAACCGGTATCTAGTACCCAAGTTCCGTAACTTGCGTGGTTAATCTCAATCATATGAATAAAAGTAGAAGAGGAAGAAGACATACCAACAGGTTTAACGCGACCTGCTTTTATGTCCTCATGATAAACAGGACATGTACGCCTCCAATGCCCAGTGTTGTGGCAATGATGGCATTCCATGTTTTCATTCTTGCTCTTTGTCGCGCCTGATGAGGTGCTCGACTCACCAGGCCCACTCTTACCTGGACCCGACTTCTTGAACTTCGGTTTACCTCTTTGTTAGGTTTGCTGAGCTTTGCCCTTACCCTTTCCCTTGTTTGTTACAACGAGAACATCCTGTTTACTCCCATCGAACTTCATGTCCTTCTCGGTGCATACGAGAAGGGAGTGCAATTCATGGGGACTTTTCTTCAAATCATTCATATAGTAATTCGCTCTAAATTGCGAAAAACCATCGTGGAGTGAGTGAAGCATGCGGTCAATAACAATGTTCTCGCTGATCTTACAATCAAGCGTCTCCAGCTTCTTGACATTCTCAATCATGCTGAGAATGTGTGGGCTAACCGGTTGGCCCTTCTGGAGTCTCGCATCAAAGAAGCGAGTGGTATGCTCATAGGTCACGATTCTCGGTGCTTTCGAGAATTCCTTGGTGAGCGTGGTGAAAATCTTGTTTGCACCTTGGGCTATGAAGCGTTTCTGCAAATTGGATTCCATTGCAAAAATGAGTACGTTTTTAATCGCACCTGCTTCCATGACGAAATCGTTATATGTGGCGATCTCGTTAGCTCCAGCCGTGGGGCCTGGGTTTGACGGCATGGGTTCAAGCAGAAATTTGAGCTTCCGTCGCGGCGGCGGCATTCCGTAATCTTTGCCTCCCGGTCCATGAAGTTTGATCCATCATTCTTCGATCGAGTTGATGATTCATCGATTCATGAAGATCCGAAGCCAGGACTCACGGTCCAATGTGGCACTTGGCATTGGGTCGTTCAAGTGACCAGCCATATTGTTATTTGCAGTTTAAGTGAACGTGATCTACACTGAAAAAGAAAGAATAACACAAAACGAAATAAGCAACTCATCGAGGTGATTTAAGTCTATTAAAATTTATTTTAATCGTGTAGACTCATTGCACTTGTATAATTGATCTCCCTCAAGAATAATACAAGTGATCCCAAGACTCAATTTCTGTAAATTGATAAGCCAACTCTTTAGCTAGTTCTTCCGTAAGAACTCTTGGTCGATAGATTTCCGTAAATCCTATCTATAGTCCACCATGATCACAGGATCGTACGAGTGACCATAGTGTTGAGATAAAATAAGTCAATCGGTTCCAACTTACCCGACGTAGAAGGGGTCATATTATGCCTACCGACGAAGAAGGGATTCATTGGAGTTTGACCTATAAAGACCGTTCTCAATTTTTGTTTATACGAGGAAGATCCCATCAACTAAGTTTCAATTCATTTTAAGTGAACGAATAACTAGCAACTGCGTGAATGAATTAATTTAGATGATGGCTTAAATCGTGTGACATGAGAATGTCAAAGAAAACTAACTCGTGACCTCTATATGTGTCAGTTTTCATGCAATTATTAGGTGGTTTGGTTTTTAGGCGGAAAATGATGCATACTATCGTTACGATAAAATAAATAAATGAATGCAATACGTAAATAAAATTCCTAGTGTGGCCTATCCTAGTGAAAAGAACATAATACAACTTTGGAATCCACCGTTGGACCCGAAAAGCTTGTCTTGATGTTCCATCTTTGTCCATGCAGCGGGAGTGAGCATCCGATCTCCATCTTTAGTCTTCTCAAAATTACAATTAAAATTTACAAAATATAAACCTATTTACATTCTAAATAAAAACTGTAATTAAAAGAAATAAAAGGAGATACGAGATCTCAAAATACAACCAAGACCGTGTTCCATCATTACGGTAACACGTTCTACTAAGGCCACACTAAGTTACAACCGTTTGCAAAATAAAATAAATACGTAATTAAAAGCATTCAAATTAAACAAGAACGATAAATGAAATGCATCAACTAAATTAAATTTATTCGTGACATAATTCCGTAATTATGTTAAATTATCCAAACCACCTTTTAACAATTAAAATTATGTGACAAAACCGCTTCATCAACTTAATTTTAATTCATGATAATCCGTTACTTTAAATCGTTTTAAAGTAACCAAATTGTTCGTGGGTGAACCGTTTCACTATCAAGCGAGTGCATAAATCCGTATTATGCAATAAATGGCCGAAAAAAAAACAGAAATTTTTTTTTTCTTTTACTGCTGGGCGTGAACAGTACCCACGAATTTTTTTTTTTTTTTTTTTTTTTTTTTTTTATTTTGGAGCTAAAAACCGAGAGCTCAAAAAAAAAAACAATCGGCTCAAAAAAAAAACGTGAGCCTCATCAAGACAAACAAAAACGATTTGTAAAAGCCAATTGTAATTTAATCTAATCCGTATAGAATTCAAACTACAATTGATACATCTTTAACATATTGCAATAATTATCGATTAAAATTACAACATGTAAAGAACGATTGAAAACAAGAGATCGAACGATCTAACAAAAATGTGTGGCACGCAAATCAATGCAAAAACAAAAAAACAAAGCCGTGACAAAGGCCACACGGTTTTCAAAAAAATTTTGGCCGAGACAAAAATTTTGTGCCGCACGAAATTTTATGCAAACATTTTGATGGATCTTTAACATATTGCGATGAATATCGATTACAAAACAATATGCAAAGATCAAAATGAAAACAAGACAAACGACAACCATCACCGTGTAAACTTGACACGGATCCCAAGGCACAAAAAAACGCAGCAAAAAAAAATAATGCCGTGATGAAAAAATGGCTGCCGAGACAAAATTTAAAGAAAAATCCATCGATTCAAAATTCGTTTGATGAAAATCACATAGAAAAATTTACGTGGCCTCGCTCTGATACCACTTGTGGGGTAATATCCGTATAAAACCCATAATTTGAAGGATTGTAACGCAAATTTAATACGTGATTCATAGTCATAAACGAAAACAACAATGAAACGATAAAGATCAAGGATTAACCTTCGGTCCTAGTGCAATTCGGCAATGAGAGATCAAAGTAGACCTCATCCTAATTGTTGCACCCAAGATCGTCCGAGAAATGCCCTTGTGCTAGAAAGAATCCTCTAATTGCCTTGCAATATTGAGAGGATTGTTTTGTGAGTTTTCGTTGGATGAGAGATCCGAATTTTGAGAGGCAATTTTCTCAAAACCCTAAAATTTTACCCAAAATGAATTAGGTTACAAAAGAGAGGAGAACCTCTCTTTTGTTCTCTCTCAACCGGCCGGCCATGGGCTCTCTTGGGAAGTGGGCTTCCACTTCCTTTTAGTTTTAGCTCATGGTCTGGTTCGCAAATCGCTAAAATGTATATGACGCGGTTTTGTTATAAATCGTCATCGGTTATCGGTTATTAAAGCATCAACTAATAATACGGATTAGTTGAAACATTAATACATGTCCGACAAAGACGATATTGTATAATTATATTCAATATACATTTAATTAAATATAAAACGCTTATATTCAATTTACGAATTAACTGCTTAATTCGCCTTAGCCATTATTATTTAATCCGTATTAAATAAAATATCTCAACATCACATTTTGACTAATTATTAGTCAAATAACTCAGACTAACTGGTTAGTCAAATTTGGCATCTACATGACTGTATTTTCATACCGTCACATCTCTCAAACGTATCCTATAGGTGTGACTTTTAGGGACCAGTTGATCACCGCCATCTGTATGACAATAACGTCAAACTTATCTAGCAAGCCAACCGTTATTGATAAACGTGGACCAACTGATTATGATACAAAAGTATACCCTTTGATCCTTTTAGAGATTTATAAGTCCTTGCACTAACTGTAAAGGACACCAGCCCCAACAATTGAGACTTCTAAGTTCTTCACAATCTCCATGAACTTCCCAAGTTGTTCATCAAACTTAGGCTTAGCTTGACGACTTGGGAATGGAAGTCTAATCACAATAGGCTCTTTCTCCTTAGCCTTCTCTTCATTCTTCTTCTTTGAAACTTCATTGGTGGTGGGTTCTTCTTCCTTAGAGTTCTCAACTCTTTGCTCATCACTAGCCTCCACAATGTCTTCATCAATTGGCCTCTTTGGCCCTTCATACCTTGTACCACTCCTCAAATGGATGGCATTCACCGTTTCATGTCTTGGGGGATTGCCTTGAGGTGGTAATTGCCCCTTTTGCCTTTGAGAGCTAGAAGATGCTAATTGAGACATTTGGGTTTCCAACATCTTTGTGTGGACTAGTATGTTGTTGATGGTGAAGTCTTTTGCTTGGCTATCCTTTTGCATTTGAGTGAAAAATTCTTGTTGATTATTTTGCATTTGGAGGACCGCTTTTTGAACATCAAAGCCTTGGTCATTTGTTTGATTGTATGAAGGTTGATTTTGATAACTTTGGCTTTGATTGTAAAAGGGTCTTTGAGCTTGATTTCTCATTAGAGGTGGGGTGTATGTTGGTTGAGGGTTTTGAACATTTTGGCTCTTGTATGAAAGATTGGGATGGAATTTAGTATTCTCATTGTAATAGTTGGAATAAGGGGTGCCACTTTTGTATGCTTGGAAAGCATGCACTTGTTCACTTGTTCCCCTACATTCACTTTGGTCATGTCCCAAAGTTCCACAACTCTCACATACTCCACTTGGAATTGAGGATGATGCCACCATAGCATTAACATGTTGTTTGGGTGATTTGGAAGATTCATCAAGCTTAGCCATGGCCTTCTCAAACTTTAAATTGATGGTGTCAATGTGAGCACTTAGTTGAGCACCCAATTGTGTGATGGAATCTACCTCATGCTTTCCTCCTCTAGTAGCCTTTCGAGGTCTACTATATTGTGAAATATGAACTGCCATCTCTTCGATTTTGGCCCATGTTTGATTGTCATCAACTTCGGTAAACATCCCATTTGATCCCATGTTGAGGATATTGCGGGAATCTTCATATAGACCATTCCAAAATTGTTGCACAAGGAACCACTCGCTAAGTCCATGGTGTGGACAAGAACGACAAGTGTCCTTAAATCTCTCCCGTGCCTCATACAATGATTCCTCATCTCTTTGCTTGAACCCGATGATTTGGGCTCTCAACATGTTAGTCTTCTCCGGAGGATAGAATTTCTTGTAGAAAGCAAGTGCCAACTTCTTCCATGAATTAATACCAAGAGTAGCCTTGTCTAAGCTCTTTAACCATTGCTTTGCGGTACCAATCAAAGAAAAAGGAAATAATACCCATCGGATTTGGTCTTGAGTAACTCCGGTTTGAGAAATCGCATCACAATAGTCACAAAAAGTCTCCATATGTGAATGGGGGTCTTCACTAGGCATCCCTCCAAATTGAATTCTCTCAACTAATTGTATGAATGCGGATTTGGCAATGAAATTACCGGTTAGATGTTGTGGTGTAGGAGTACCATTTGGTAGGTTCTCCTCGGTTGGTACGAAATGTGATGAAAACTTAGGCATTGTGGGTTGATTTTGTGGTGGGTTTTGTATTGGGTTATCCTCTCCTTCTCTTGCAAAAGGGTTGGTAAACTCAATGTTATTTGGTTGAATGTCCACAATCTCACCAATACCTACAACTCTTGAAGTACCTCTAGCAACTCTTCTATTGTTGGTTAAGGTCCTTTCAATTTCAAGATCAATAGGCAATAGATTACCTTGTGATCTCCTAGTCATGCAAAATATCAAACAACTTGAAAACAATTAGAACAACCTTGAGGAGTTTTACTTCCCCAAGGTAAAGAAAGACACAACTAAAAACAATTAATGAAAATCAAATCAAGTTAACACCGTCCCCGGCAACGACGCTATTTTTAGTTCTGTTCAAACTCGTCGTCAAAAGCTACCAACCAAAACAATATTTATAACTTTACAAACTACTCTTAGTAAAGAGGCAAGTAAAGGTTGGATCCCAAGGGACGGGTATTGATGTAGGATTCTCAATTGCAAATTATTGTGTCTTAGGGTGTCACAATTTGGCCGGGTTGAGATATGAGATCAACTAAACTAATTAACAAGGTCAATAAAAAAAAAGCAAGGTAATTAAAAGGGTTGTAAACAATTGATTAAAAAGCACTAGGGTGTCATGGGTTCATAGGGGATTCATGGGAATTGATCATACAAACACGTTCTCAATTATATGCAAGCACTTATTGTTGTGATGGGATCGAGTTGGTGTATAAGCTTACAATCCCTAGGAAGGTTTGGGTCCCGGAGCCGAATCGATTAGATTGTACAACATCTACAAGTCGACTTAATCCTTCCTATTCAACTATATGCATGGTCTAATGAGGCTCGAGTTGGTTTATATGCTTACAAGCCTCATTGAAAAGATAGGTGATGGATCAAAAATTGCAAGGATTTATAGGCTCACATTTTATCAAACATAACACGTGCATAAGTTGAAATCAAAACAAGCAAGCAAATAAATTATGAAAACATATTAGATTAAGCATGAATCATTCCCCATGTTTGTTTCCCCTAATTCCGCATTAATCCTAGCTAGGAGACTACTCACTCATTATCAAGTTCAACATGCTAATAATATTGTCAATCAAACTAATAAAGTTAAACATGATGAATAAATGAAAATAATTAACAATAATTAAAACAATGGTAAAAGGAATTATACCTATGAAGATGATTCCAAATAATAATGCAACGAATAATAGAAGTACTTGATGATTGATGGAAGGTTGTCAATCTCCCAAATAAACCCAAATAATCATCAAATTACCCAAAATAAATGAAGAACAATAGAGAAATTAAGGAAAGATTAAGATATAATTAATATTGATAAATTGATTTACAACTAATTTGAGAGTAATTAAGAGATGATTAAGAATAGATTAAGATATTACTAAGAGAGCATTCAAGGATGATCCTAATCTAGGTAATACAATGGTGTATTTATACTAAAGATTAGGTACAAAGATTAGGGTTACTAAGGGCTTAAATGACTATTAAGACCGTAAGAAAAGTTGAGGAAATGCTCCGCTCGAAGGAAATGAGCATATTCCCGTGCTAGTCCTGCCACGATCCGTGCATCTTGAGGTAAGGCACGAGCTCTCTAACTTAGGATCCACTCGGATCCAGGGCAAGACGCTCAGATCATCATGCTGCAAGCCGCTTGTCTTGGCCACAAAACGCCCGGATCATGCTGCTGGGAGACGCCCGGATCGTGCCTGATCTGCTCGGATTCCTGGGCAGATAGCTTCTCTTCTTTTCTTCCTTAACAATCCGCAAGGATCATCTCGGGGATGCAAGGACCCTTTCATCATTGCCCTTTTCACTTTATTATCTACTTAGGCCTCTATTATTGGTCTTCTCTTTGATGCTTGGTCATTAGATGCGATCCATTTAGCTCCATTTCGCCATGTAAATGCAATATTAGCCATCCTTTCCTACCAAGGAGACAAAACCTCAAAGAATATGCAAAATGGGAAACTAAAGATAGTAAATGACTCAATTATTCACTATAAAGCATGGGAACGAGGTTAATTCGGGGACTAAATGTGCTCAAATATGAGTCACATCAGTTACCCTTAACATTCTATGTCTAGAATGACTCTCGCGATGCCAATGAACATGGATGCTCACAGAGATCTTGAGTAAGGGGTGAGGGTACGTATTAGGAAGCTCTTTATTTGAACACCTAATCCCACCCGCCTCGATAACAGCCTTTACTAATGATCACGGAAGTTATTTATACTCGATATGTTGTCAATTATATGCATGAGATGCAAAAAAAAAAACGTTTTAAGCATAGCATGTGAATATATTCTATGTCGGTTGACAAGAAATTTAGCACTCAGTTGGGGGTCAAAGGTTATAAAATAAATCATACAAATTACATGTGAATGTGCCAGATAAATAAATCATACAAGATAAATATGAAATATTACAAATTACATGATATAAATTAAAATGGATCAACTTGAATTTACTTCATAAATATGTTGAAAAAAGGATTTGAAAAGAATATAAAATAAAATAGAATAAAAGGAAATTAAAATATGAAAATATGTCGAATTAAGAGCGATAATATGAATAATAGTCGATTAGAAACCTAATCAGAAGCCTACGTCAAAACGAGAAAGAGTTCAGAGGCAGAAACCAACCTAGAACAGGCGCTGCATCTGGTGCGTCCTCTGAAAGAGGCGCATCACCTGTTGATACGCATTTATTCGGTCATTTCCCCTGTTCATTTTCATGCATTTTGACTCCTTTTTTAGATGGTTTTGCATGTCTTTGCGTGTATTTTGTGTCCCGACTCCCTATCCTATATACTTGTGCCTTGCCTTAGAGGTTTTGAGATGGAAACGGGGGAATGAGAGCAAGAAAGAAGGGATTAGAAGCTAGCATGAGGAGAAGAAGAAAAGGCCGAGAGTGCATTCCCCGCCGGTAGGCCGGCAGCCGGTCAGTCGGTTGGGAACCCCATCCCTTGGAAGACTTGAATAATTGGTGAAAAAGATACAAGGATTTCTCAGTCGGGCAGCCTACCGGCAGCGGTACACTGGCTGGGAAAGCAAGAAGAAGAAGGAAATAGGAAGAAGGGTTATAGTGAGCTCCCAGCCGGCACCTCACCGGCTGAGCACACCTGATGACCCAATTTCAGAAGACAACCATCAGAGAGCTCCCAGCCGGGCAACCTACTGGTAGCCGGTGCACCGGCTCCGGTGCACCGGTTGGGACACACATTCCGCATTTATTCACTTCCTTGTAATCTTTGACCTAGTTTGTATGAAACATATAAATAGCCCCTTCCTAATTTTAGTTGACACACACCCCTAGATTTGAAATACTTGATCTCTACATTTATGTAACATTCCTTAATCAAAGTTTTAATCTTTCTATAATTAACCCTTAATTACTTACTTAATTAGCATATATCTACTTAGTTTAAATAGTTTACATTTGGGTATTTGGTTTGTAATTGAAGTTTGTTGAAGAACATCTTCCATTTTATCAATCAAAGATTCAATCTTTCCATTTGTTGGTACAAGTTCCTTCCTTTTTAGTTTGAATCAGTACTACAGATACAGGCTATAACAACGGGTAAAAACCGTTTTCAAAACAAAAAGCGGACGTTGTTAAAGCGGCCGTTGTAACAGGTATTTACAATGGTTAGGTTATATACTAAAACCGTTGTGGAAATTATTCACAACGGTTAAAAGCCGTTGTTGTTGCGAGTAAGTCATTGTGGAAAGTTTGACAAAATTTTGGTGGGAAAGATATAACAACGGTTATAATATAAAAAACCGTTGTTGTATCTTTCCCACCAAAATTGTGAAGACTTTTAACAAGGGTTATATTTAAAAAAAACCGTTGCTAAAAGTAATAACAACGGTTATATGTTAAAAAAACCGTTGTTAAAATTGACTATTAACAACGGTTTTTTGGCATATAACCGTTGTTATTGATGTTTATTATTATTTTTTTAAATTTACAAAATTAGTGCATTAAAAATCCTGCATCAACAACAGCAGCAGTATCAACATACAACAAAAGCTCACTTTAAATTGATTAACCCAAAATTAAACACCTGCAAAGTTTTATGCACTAGCACAACGATTTTCTCAAAATATTAATACCACAATTCAAACATCCATTTACATCCGAGAATTACGACTCCACTACTACGCATGCACATTTTAGTGAATAAAATATTCAACAATACAACTCCAACAAACTTACATCAATCTCGCGTCACATCCAACATAACAATAACATCTTAGTGAATAGACTATTCAATATTACGTATTCCCTAAATAGTTGGTAAGCCTACACCTCATTAACATCCCTCATCTCCTCAATTGACACTCTCAAATTTAAATATGCAATGATACATTTAAGTTAAGATGATGGAAATAAAAAAGGGAAACCTACGTAGATATGAGAAGTGGATGGAAGCAATAAGTTGAGGAAAAACAAAGGAGGAAGATACCTGAGGAAAATATATGAAAATCACCAAAAGTCTAACCTACAAACAGCATAAAATGAATGGTTACTAGCAAAAATCAAGGAATAAAGCAGAAATTAAAAATGAAGGAGAAATCAAAAAGAAGAAAGTGAGGTAGCACAACATAGAAATTTCACAAGTTTAGCCAAAAATGAGCATATATTGCATCTTTAGCCATAAAACTAAAAGTCGTGAACCCAAACACAGAAATCAAGTAACACAAACAACATTGATCCATCTTAACTTCATAAAATTTGGAAGAAGATTCAAACCATAATGGATATTGTGGGTGGACTAAATTACCGAGTCAAATTAGTTATAGTTGAAAGACTTGTTGATATGCAGCAAATAAATTAAACAGTTCTATAACATTTCAAAGACAAAATATTCTGAGTCTTGCGAATCCTTAGCAATTAAAAACTTTGCACTATATGTAAACTATATATGAACAACATAATTTCTAGTGAAAAAAGTAGTGATAATTACCAAACGAAGTGGCTTTCGTCTGCTTTGTCGTCGAGTTGCTCCGACAAAATGATTACTACCTGCAGGATCAATTTCTCTAAAGAAGAGGTCAATTTAAGATGTTAACCTGAATAAGAGCATATATTACAATCCCAGTGCTAGGTAATACCGCTAAAATGGGGAAAATGAAGAGGTCACAGGTTAGTATCTTCGTGAAAAGGAAGGAATACATACCATTTCACGCACCTCTGAAATTAATCATCTATAATCGAACAATAGTATACAAAGAAGCGTCATGTCCACCAAACAATATGATCATTAAATAAGGAGCCCATATATTGAGCGAGATTACCTGACAAGAAAGACGGTAAAAGACTACAATGTACAAACTTCCACCATGTTTGACCTTCTAAATCAGCTGAGCATATTAGCATACTACGTCCAAGACTCCAAGACTACAACGTAAAAATTTCCAAGTATAAGAATAATGCGAGACGGTAAAAAAAGTACAAATATCAAACGAAACCTAAAATTCAACAAGGCACCAGAGATTTTAAAATCAAAATAGGCGAAGCAATTACGGTTAGAAAGAATACCTCTAGATCTGAATCCCTTCATGGATACTCTGAAAGATGAGATCCTTATGAAATCAAACAAAACCCTAAAATTTAATAGGGTAATTGATAGTGTAAAATGAATAATTGATAAAGGGGAGAGTGATGTCGATGGTGAGATAAAGAAGGGTTAGTCAAACAACAGTAAAATGGGAAATAAAATAGATGTGCAATTATTAAGATTTTGTGTTGACAAATAAATCGAGTAGGTTAGTATTTCATACCTAACAATCGAAGTAATAAGGCGAAAATCAAACCAAAAAATCAATTTCTTGCTCTCGTATTTTTAAAACCCTAGGTTTCTAAAAGTCGATTTTGAGTGATTTTGGTAGTTTTGAAGGTTGGAAAATGGGTTATAAGTATGTAAATTGAGTTAGGGAGAATTTTTAAGTGTTTTTGGGGGTGATTTGGTGGGTTTTGAGTGAGTATTGTGTGAGAGGTTTTGTTTTTGAGTGTGAGAGAGATGAAGATGCGAAGGTTGAAGATGAATAAAGAATAGAAAGGGAAAGAAACATAAGGGATCCGGTTTGTCCCACAATGAAAATATTTTGGTGCGAAGGTAATAACAAGGGTTATATGTAAAAAAACCGTTGTTCAAAGTAATAACAAGGGTTATATGTAAAAAACCGTTGTTAAAAGTAATAAAAACGGTTATATGCAAAAAAAAAACCGTTGTTAAAAGTAATAAAAAGGGTTTTAAATAAATAACCGTTGTTATAACTTTTCAACTATTAACAACGGTTCTAAAATGAAACCCGTTGTGATTACTAATAACAACGGTTTTAAAGAAATAACCGTTGTTATTACTTTTCATAGAATTTCGCCAAAATATACTAACCTGATTAACAACGGTATTACATATAATGCGTTAATATGCGTTGTTAATGGGGCGTTGTTATTGCCTATATTTGTAGTAGTGAATCTTCATTTGTTTACATTTATATTTTCCTAATTAGTTGTTATTTCATTTCACATCATGATTATCACTATGTTTGTTTGCTTTTCTCCAATTTTTGCAATTGTCTCCTAAATATGTGTGAGTAGTGATCCCTAGGGTTTAGGGGGAACCAAAGTAGGTCTAA
Organism: Silene latifolia; assembly: GCF_048544455.1. Classification (NCBI taxonomy): domain Eukaryota; kingdom Viridiplantae; phylum Streptophyta; class Magnoliopsida; order Caryophyllales; family Caryophyllaceae; genus Silene; species Silene latifolia. Next base: position 67,367,097 of record NC_133537.1, on the reverse strand, counting down.
GGGGTTAATAATTAGTTGTTAATGTTGGTAAATGGGTAACTTGTTCGGCTTTTGTTAACATGCATGGAAGGTGTTTGTAGAAATGTGTTAATGAGAGTTTATGTCTTTCTACAACTTATGCTTAGTGTCTTGTTTAATGAAAGTTTATATGGATGCTTGATAGCATGTTTACATTGAATTTGGATGCCTTGTGAGAACTTTGTGTCCACGTTTTGGAGCATCTAAGAGATTAGTTCCTTTGGCCAACAATTACCCACCACCCTTTGGTACCCATACTTACCTTAGCCTACTTAGGGAAACCCGACAACCCTAACATTTATCAATCGTTTACATCTTACTACCTTAATTTACTTGCTTTTAATTTCTTTAGTTCCACTACGCCAAATCTGGCAATCAATAAGGAGCGTATCACAACGGTTTAATGCATTTAATAACGACACTTAGATTACCGTTTTGCAAATATTGGCGGAAACCTAGACCGCGATATGAGAATAACGGTTTCCCACGAAAACCATTGTTATTATAATGTGACAACGGCTACTTAATAGACCGTTATAAAAAACGTCTAACGGTTTCCAAAAGCTCGTTATAAAATCTCACTTATCAACGGTTGTTAGACAACCGTTACCAGTTTAAGAAAACGGCATTTCAAAAACCGTTACTAAATTAGCACCAGCAACGGTTTGTGGCACCCGTTGTTATGTTATAGATATGAGTTTCTTGTAACCGTTATCATTTTCAATTATGAAAGAACGGTTTTTCAATTCAACCGTTGTCACTATTTGATTAGATTTCTCAGTTTGACTACTGCATGCAAAACATTATCAGAACTTTAATAAATATTCAATTTGACCAAAATAGTTCTATAAATATGCTTCATAATGTTTTAGGTCAAAATCTAAATTATCAAACATTTACTCTTTAACTTCTCTCTAAAAAAAATATGGCTGGTTATCGAAGCTACAATCACGTTATTGTTACACACAGCCTTTTACTTGCATTCTCCATAATCTCCCGGTTCATTATGATGGGAATGGAAAGGGTTTAAACCCTAATTTTGGGTGGTTGACGCAAATGCTTCATGACTCCGGTTTCACTGCGGTTAAAAAATTGTACCCTGTGTCTACAAACAAGCAAGGTTTTGTAGGCTTCGCTTTTATCGAGGTTGACGAAGCCAACTGCCATGATAGTTTTCGTCAGGCAAGAAAATTAGGGGCTAGAATTGCGGGGAAAGATGCGGGGAAAGAGGACATCTATTTGGATGCTAGACAAAAGGGCCCTTATCTATGGGTTGTGACCCATGTTGATCATCATCTGCTGATACATTACAAGAGGCATCACATTCCTGCCACCGTGCCTATGTCATGGGAGAAAGAGGCCATTCCATCCGCGCTGCCCGCTGATGATGAAGAGTCGATCTACGACTTGATCTATGCTGAAATTGGGCATAAAGACTATCCTAACACTTCATCAGATTCTAATTAAGTCTTTAATTATTATCTGATATTATGAGTTGTATTTTGATTATGGTGGTTATTTGAATTAAAGTTTAATCATTTATGTTATTTATTACGTTTTAATTAAGTCTTTACACTCAAAGGCAATCCACCAAATAAAATATTATAATGAATAACTTTCTACTTATAATAATAAAAAAGAATGGAAACGGCATAATAAGATAATAAGAATTAGAACCGTTATAATAATAATAAGATAAAATGATAACGGTTCTTTGTTAAGCCGATATCATATTACATATATCAACAACGGTTATTTTAAAGCCGTTGTCATATTACACCAATTAACAACGGTGTTGCTTAAAACCGTTGTAAAAACAGATCCACTGTGAAAACTGAAAAGTTTGTGATTTTAGTTTACCAATGCATGCCCTATTATTATTGGTTTTTTTACCATTATTCACCTCATGCATGCATGCACAATTACAACAGCTCTTATAAGAACCGCCTTAGAATGCAACTCTAAAAATAAATGAAATTTCAAAGGTATTAATAATAGAATGACTGATAGTGAACAAGTCATCTTTGTCGTCGTCGCCGTCGTCGCCGTCATTAATCTTTATAACTTAAAAAAAGTAATCTCATTTTCATAGCTACTGGCTTATATATGGGTCGTACTTGGATGGTTGATGGTGAAATTGGTGATCCCATTTATAATGATGGAATTGTTGTATTTTACAATTTCGTTAGTGAAAATTTTCATCTCCGCCCATCAATCCCCTACCCTTGTAATAGATGTGGTAATATTAAGGTTTTGCCTATCCCATATGTCAAAATACACTTAGAAAAGAATAGTTTCAGTAGAGCTTATAGGCGTTGGATTTTTCATGGAGAATTAGAGGATGAGGATGGGGAATCTGATGTAGAGATAAATAATCATACACCTGAAGCTGCTGGTTTAGATATAAGGGATGGGGCATATGATGTGTGTGTGTAAACAATCTTTCACCTACACCTGAAGTTGTTTTAGGTGAGAAGTTTGCTGAAGATGATGGATTCGATGATTTTGAAGCTACCGGTGTTGAGGAAATAAATGCTGATGATTTAATTGAGAAGTTGAGTCAATCTGAAATGCCTTTATTTACTGGTTGTAAGAAATATACCAAATTGTCCGCGGTGGTAAAGTTATATAACTTGATGGGCGCAAATGGGTGGAGTGATAAGAGTTTTACGGATCTTCTAGCTTTGCTATGTGACAAGCTTCTTGACAGTAATGTTCTTTCGAGTCAGACATATGAGGCTAAAAAAATGATTAGAGAATTAGGCATGAAATATGAGAAAATACATTCTTGTCCCAATGACTGCATATTGTACCGTAAAGATTATGAGAAATTATCATATTGTCCGCGCTGCTCTGTATGGCGTTATAAGACTAAGGAAGGGATCCCAGCTAAGGTGTTGTGGTATTTTCCAATAATAGCAAGATTCATAAGGATTTATTTGAATGAAGAAGATGCAAGAATGTTGACTTGGCATAATAGTGGAAGGATTGAAGATGGAAAGTTAAGACACCCAGCGGATGGTCAACAGTGAAAAGAGTTTGACGCTAAATATCCTGACTTCGCCAAAGAAGCAAGGAACTTGCATCTAATGCTCTCCACAGATGGAATGAACCCTCATGGAAACATTAGTACCCAACACTGTAACACCCCGATTATCCGGCCATGATAATTGGAGCGTTACCATCTCGGTTTCCCGAGGTAGTGTTTCAAAACTTCAATAAAGAACATTTTATTAATGTAAGGTTTAGTGAATTACATACATGTTAACAAATTAATAAATAAAATACACTCATAACATCTTTACTCTTCTAGCCAACTAGACTCGTCTCGGGATATCATCAAGCTCGTCCCGTCTCCCGCGTACTATCCAAACAACCTGATTATAACCTGCTCCCCATATGACCAAAGGATATCATATGGATAGACACAGGCCACCCCAAAAGAGATAGGTGACAATGCACAGACACAGAAGCGTCAGTTTCGACAAATAAATAAAGTGTGACACGACTCGAGTGTGTGAACATACAACATGACTATGATATGAATAACATGATATCCAACAACCTCTACCACGGTACCGGGACACGCGTCTCTCCAAACTCAAGCCAACCGGATCCCCTGCCAGATATCGTTTCTCAACCACACGCGTCTCTCCAAACTCAAGTCATTAATGTGCATATCTCTCTTGGAGTGGGAAAGCTCCAAGAGGCGATCCAAGTGGAAGACGGTCTCCCAACCATCTCCCGTCTCCTCAACAACAACCAATAGTCGCAACCGTCGCATTATCCAATATACATGACAAGTACAACAAATACAACATGCCACACCATATGTCAATTACCGACTCATCCAATCCTCTTAACCAATTTCATGTTATAATGCAATGACTATTAAAATACGACTTAAATAACCATCCAAATACATATTGAAACTAAGTAGGATTAACCTACCTCACAACAAATCCGTATAAGCAAACCGTCGCACAAACTAGGTCCGTCTCGCAAAACCGTCTCATAAAACACATGTCCTAAAATACGATAATAATAGAAATACGTATAAATATACTAATCCAATACGTATACCAATACATATAATATACTAATATATTTATACCAATACGTGTAAATATACTAATACATTATACAAATACGTATACGACTAATTAAATAAATAAAACCCGTCTAAAACAATACAAATCCCGACTCAAACCCAAAACCACCACCACTGCTGCCACCGTGGACTAAACCACTAGCCGTGGTGGCCACGGCCAGCAGCCGCCACCCACGGGCCCACCAATAACTGACACCACTCACAACAACAACATACACCAACAACCAGCACCCGCGGCACCCTCAACACAACCTCTCACGCACAACCCGTCACCACCGTGGATGCCACCACCACCATGGTGTCGTCCTGACCACGTTGGGTCCAAGGGTGGTCATCATGCCGGCAGCCACAACACACGACGACGACAAACACGGCAACAACAACAAACAACACGCGACACACAACCACCTCACCCGCCCATACACCCTATTTCTAACCCAGATTCCGGCCACCACAACCACCCTAGCCACCAACCAAGACCACCCCTCAACTCCCCTCTATTACCTCGACAACCATCGCCCAAAACTCGGACCCAAACTGACCCACAACCCGTCCAAAATCCCAGCCCTAACCCGCATCACATAAACCCCCAAAACCCATTTAAAATGCTCGGTCAAACCCCATATGGGTGGTCAACGTCAGTCCTATGGTGGTCACGGTGGGTCCAAGTCCCGGGTGAGTCAATGATATAAAAATAATAACATAAAGGCTAGTATAAGACGATTTACCTTACGATCTCAAGGCGGAGGGACAAAAGACGATCTCCTTTTTCTTCTCTTTTCTCTCTTCTTTCCTCTCTCTAGTTTGATGGTGGATTTTGGTGGATTGCAATTGGATAGTTTTAAGGGATAAAGGTGGATACGGGTAGTATGTATATGTATGTTGGGAGTATATAATACATGTATAATGTATTATTATTATTATTATTATTATTATTATTATTATTATTATTATTATTATTATTATTATTATTATTATTATTATTATTATTATTATTATTATTATTATTATTATTATTATTATTATTATTATTATTATTATTATTATTATTATTATTATTTTTATTATTTTTATTATTATTATTATTATTATTATTATTATTATTATTATTATTATTATTATTATTATTATTATTATTATTATTATTATTATTATTATTATTATTATTATTATTATTATTATTATTATTATTATTATTATTATTATTATTATTATTCCGTCTCAACATACCTCGTATAAATAAAATATTATTATTTTATGATTATTAAATACGGAGTATTACAATCTTCCCCCCTTAAAAGAACTTCGTCCCCGAAGTTCACCTCACTCTCTCATTTCCTCAAATCTCATGCATTCTCTCGCACCTCACATGTTTATCAACTGTATACGCGCCTTGTAAATATCACGCTCATCTCAAAGTTCTTCACTCAATTCTCACTTCTTTCTCACATTTTGTACTTTCTCTTTCCTAAATTTCCGAATTATTACATCTACTCCCCCTAAAAGAGAACTTTGTCCCGAAGTTCAACTATCAACCTCAAAATACAGTCTCATCCACTCATTACTAAATTCCACAAACGACTATGGTCCAGGTTCGACATTCTCTCCTATTTATTGCAAATCCATAAATAAATCACATATGGTCCTAATGCCATTGATATAACCCTACTCTACGAGCCTCCCAAACGTCAAGGTACAAGGTCCCGCCCACGGTTCGAAATCCTAATCCCATAACAACACCCAAGTCAATTGGTTCTAAATCTACGCATACGTTGTGGGAATTATCTGTATGCTTCCCTTTAAATATAAGGATTATAACGAATTCATAATGATGATAACTAGTCATAAAAGAAAATTACATAAACAAAATTGAAGAGGATCAAGAAATAACCTTCGGTCCTAGCTAATATGGCCTATGAACAATATCGCAATGATATTCTCCTATCAGTTGCACCCAAGATGATATGAGATATGCCTTTGTTCTTTGCTAGAATCGATCCCCAAATTAACTGATTAATTTTAGGTTTTTGTGTTTTTCTTTGATGAGAGGAGGCTAGGTCAGAATTAAGGTAAACAAAATGATCTCCCTACTCTTATTATAACCGAAAAAGAGTCGTAAAGGGGAGATATTTTCTCTCCTTATTTTCGGCCCATATAACCGAAATAATAAGGAGGATTATCTCCTTATTTCGGTTTTACCACCTACCAAAATAATGCGATTAAATCTTCTTATTTTGGTATTTTACAAAATGTATATAAAGTGTATTATTTATAAATTGTCATTTATTTTATTCCGTATTAATAAGTCTACACACAACAGCTTGCAGTCGATTTATTAATACCGGTCTGTAATAATTTATTATGACAATCTCGTATAATATATACTTTAATTATAAATATCGCATATTTATAATTAGCTTATTTGAATATAACCGATTACATTCAATTACGAATTAACATATTAGTTTGTCCAAGCTAACATTATATACATTAATTAAATATAACTTATTATATTCAATTTACGAATTGACAGTTAATTCGTCTCAACTAAATATTATTTAATCGGCATTAAATAATCGTCTCATCAACACGTTGACTAACTGTTTAGTCGTATAAGGCATCAATGTGATTACATTTCCATTACCACATCTCTCAAACACATCCTTTAGGTGTGACTTTTAGGGACCAGTTGATCACCGCCATCAGTATGATAATAACGTCAAACTTTCTAGCAAGCCAACCGTTATTAGGTAATCGTTAATCAACTGATAAAATTCGAAGTATACCCTTGTGAACCTTTAAGAGATTTATAAATGTTATCACACTAATTTGTGTAGGACACAAGCTCCAACAAACTCCCACTTGTCCTCACAAGTGTATGTGCGATAACCGATTCTCATATCCTAAAATTTCTCCCACTCAATGTAAAACAATTTGCAAAATCTGTATTCACAAAGGTCGTATTTTACAAGTGATCTGTATCAAGATTGGTTTCCCAGACTAGAGAGTAACTTAACTGATAAACGAATCAACATTCGAGCATGGCCATGCATTTCAGTTACAACTCCTCGAGTGGCCCTGAGAAATAACTATACCTGATAAAGGTTGGATATTTTCCTCAACTCGAATCCTGCAGATGTAAGCACAGTATGAAATGACCCAGAAAAAATCTACTTAGCCTCCAGTTACGGCAGACCGTGAGAAAGAAACCAAAGTCACCCAAATCTGCCTTAATCTCAAGAGACCGTCGATAGTCAAAAGAATCGACTCTAGGAACACAATGGACGTCCAATCCACGACCTGGCACCGAATGTATTAAACATTTAGGACTCCATTACGTTGTCACAAAATTTTTGTCCTACGAGGTATCGTTATAATCTAGCATCTGTGATCGATCAGTCAACCGTTTGACTTATGGCTCGTTGAACCCACCATCAATCGATTGCACAATATAATAGCCAGAGTTATCAGCTCATTAAGGCGATTACGGACCAAAACAAAAATAATGTAATTCAGTTCACTTTGTGGCGTTCAATGTTGTCAGTACAATCCACATGAAAAACAAAATATTATATTAAAACGATGAAGTTATAAATAGTATATGAAAAGATAATGTATCGAATCCATAATCAACTACTACAACTCAGGAACACGTTTAATTCCCATGAAAATAACGTGCCCTACATGCTTATCATAATTCAGTAGTAGAATCTGCTACAACATCCTGTTTGGAACTCTTCCAGCTGACCGCAGCATCATTAAGAGTGAAGACGAACCCGGACTGAGATTTTGAATCATCTCGATCCGTTTGGAAGCTAGCATCTGTGTAACCGATTGCGCATAGCTTAATATCTCCTCCATAAGTCAATACCCTATCCTTAGTCCTCCGTAGGTACTTAAGGATGTTTTTAACAGCCATCCAGTGTGTTTCGCCTGGATTGCGTTGGTACCGACTCGTCATACTCAATGCATATGCCACGTCTAGACGTGTGCATATCATGGCATACATGATTGATCCTATGACTGATGCATAAGGAACATGATTCATGCGCTCAATCCCTTCAGGCGTCGTGGGTGACTGAGACTTGCTCAACTGCATCCCAGACGTCATTGGAAGGTTCCCCATCTTGGAGTTGGTCATGCTGAACCTCTCAAGAATCTTATCCAAATAAGACTCCTGACTAAGTGATAACGTCCGTCGTGATCTATCTCGGTAGATACGGATTCCCAGTATGCGTTGTGCCTCACCCAGATATTTTATCTGGAAATGGTTCTTCAACCATCCTTTAACCGAAGATAGGAGAGGAATGTCATTCCCAATCAAGAGTATGTCATCGACATACAATATCAAGAAAAAAATCTTGCTCCCACTCGACTTGATATATAGACATGGTTCCTCGAACAATCGAGTGAAACCATACTCTTTTATCACCTGGTCGAAACGATGATTCCAACTCCGAGAAGCTTGCTTAAGTCCATAAATGGAACGCTTAAGCTTGCACACTTTCTTAGGATTTTCAGGATCTATGAAACCTTCGGGTTGCACCATGTACAACTCTTCCTCCAAATAACCGTTTAAGAAGGCGGTTTTCACATCCATTTGCCAAATTTCATAATCATGAAAAGCGGCAATCGCTAAGATTATCCGAATGGAACGTAGCATGACTACAGGTGCAAAAATTTCATCATAATGCAATCCGTGCACTTGAGTGAAACCTTTTGCCACTAGTCATGCCTTATAGGTATCTGGTTGCGCGTCTACAGAATGCTTTATCTTGTAAAGCCATTTGCACTGTAGAGGTTTTACCTTATTAGGTAAATCAACTAGATCCCATACGTCATTCTCATACATGGAGTCCATCTCGGATTGCATGGCTTCAAGCCATAGCTTTGAGTCGGAACAGGTCATGGCACCTTTATAGGTAGCGGGTTCATTACTCTCTAGGAGAAAAACGTCATTTTCCTCGACCATACCAATATATCTGTCCGGAGGATTAGAGACTCTACCCGACCTCCTAGGTTCCTCAGGAATATTAACCGTATCATCAGTTGGAGGAACAAATTCCTCCATCCATTCCTCGGTTGTTGGTTCTGGAATCACCGACAGCTCGAAGGTTCTATTACTTGTCTTGTTCTCGAGAAATTCTTTCTCTAAGAACGTCGCACTAGCCGCAACAAAAACTCGATGTTCGGTAGGCGAATAGAAGTAATGACCAAACGTTCCTTTTGGATAACCAATAAAGTATGTCTTGACCGATCGCGGGCCGAGCTTATCCTCGTGTCTCCATTTGACATAAGCCTCGCAGCCCCAAACCCGAATAAAGGACAAGTTAGGGACCGTTCCCTTCCACATTCATATGGAGTCTTGTCGACAGCTTTAGTCGGACTTCGGTTAAGTATAAGAGCAGCTGACAAAAGAGCAAAGCCCCATAATGAATTAGGTACTACCGTGTGACTCATCATGGATCGACCCATATTAAGTAAGGTTCGATTTCTCCGTTCGGACACACCATTTAATTGAGGTGTTCCAGGTGGAGTTAACTGTAAAACGATTCCACAGTCTTTAAGGTGTTGATCAAACTCATTTGAAAGATATTCGCCACCCCGATCTGAACGGAGTGCTTTAACCTTTCTACCCAGTTGGTTTTCAACCCTGTTCTGGTATTCCTTGAATTTCTCAAAGGTCTCATTTTTATGCTTCATTAAGTAGACATATCCGTATCTACTCAAATCGTCCGTGAAAGTGATAAAATATCTATAGCCATCTCTAGCGGTAATTGACATAGGTCCAAAAACATCGGTATGTATGAGTCCTAATAGGTCACTAGCGCGCATTCCAACACCTTTGAATGAAATTCGAGTCATTTTGCCAATGAGACATGATTCACACGTGCCATATGTAGAAAAATCGAATGCGGGAATAGTCCCATTATCGACGAGTTTCTTCACGCGTTTTTCATTTATGTGTCCCATTCGACAATGCCATAGATAGGTTTGATCTTTGTCACCAACCTTTAATTTCTTATTATTCACGTGTAATACATCCGTGGTTTGATCTAAGATGTAAATTCCATTCATGGAAACTACTTTGCCATAAATCATTTCATTGAAAGAGAAAATACAGCTATTATCCTTTATTGAAAATGCAAAACCGTCTTTAGCAAGTACGGAAACAGAAATAATGTTCTTAGACAAACTGGGTACATAGTAACAGTTATTTAAAAATAACTCAAAACCACTAGGGAGTTGGATTACGTATGTTCCCTTCGAGACTGCAGCAACTCGTGCTCCATTCCCGACTCGCAGGTCCACATCACCTTTTTCGATAGGTATGATGTTCTTTAGTCCCTGCAAATGATTACACATATGAGAACCAAAACCAGTATCAAGTACCCAAGTTCCGAAACTTGCATGGTTAATCTCAATCATATGAATATAAGATGACATACCAATAGGAACGACGCGGCCTGCTTTTATGTCCTCTCGGTACACGGGACAGTTCCTCCTCCAATGTCCAGTCTTGTGACAATGGTGGCACTCAATGTCACCGCCCTTGCTCTTTGCCTTGCCCTGTGAGCCACTAATCTCACCAGGCCCACTCTTTCCGTTTCCTGGCTTTTTGAACTTTGGCTTACCTACAGCTAGGTCGCCATGAGCCTTGCCCTTACCCTTACTTTTATTGGAAATCATGAGAACATCTTGCTTCATGCTCCCACTCAATTTCATATCCTTCTCGGTCTGCACGAGAAGAGAGTGGAGCTCATGAGGACTTTTCTTCATGTCATTCATATAGTAATTTGCCCTGAAAAGGGCAAAACCATCATGAAGTGAATGAAGCATACGGTCAATGACTATGCTCTCACTGATTTTTCAATTAAGTGCCTCCAGCTTCTCGACATTCTCAATCATGTGAAGAATGTGTGGGCTAACCGGTTGGCCCTTCTGGAGTTTCGCATCAAAGAAGCGACAGGTATGCTCATAAGTAACGATTCTCGGTGCTTTTGAGAACTCGTTAGTGAGCGTGGTGAAAATCTTGTTTGCACCTTGGGCAATGAAGCGTCTCTGCAAATTGGTTTCCATTGCAAAGATGAGTACGTTCTTTATCGCACCCGCTTCCATAATGAAGTCACTATGCCTGGATTTGGCGGTATTGGCTCAGTTAAGTACTTGAGCTTACCGTCAGCAATGGCAGCATTCCGTAGTGCTGCCTCCCATAATGAAGTCACTATGTTGTCCATAAAGATTTTAAGCCAGGTCTCGCGTCCAAGTGTGGCACTCGGCATTGGAATTTCGTTATTTCCAGCCATTTGTTGTAACAGTAATATCAAAATAAACGTATTCTACACTGCGAAAAGAAGAATAAAAATAATAAGCATATGCATCGTTATGATTTTAAGTCTTAATGCAAAACTGTTATAAGCAAAGACTCATGCATTTATACAATTGACCTCCCTCAAGAATTATATAAATGATCCCAAGACTCAATTATCTGCAAATTGATAAGCCAACCTTTTGGCTAATTCTACTGTTAGAATTCTTGGTCGATAAATTTCTGTAAATTCTATCTTTAGTCCATCATAATCACGAGAAACTCTTCGGACTATAATGTTGAGATAAACTAATTCAACACAAACTACTTACCCAACGTAGAAGGGGTCATATTATGCCTATCGACGAAGAAGGGATTCATTGTTGTTTGCCCTTATAAAGACTAGTCTCAATTTCCGTTTTAGAGGAAGATCCCATCAACTTTATTTTTAATTCATTTTAAGTGAACTAATATCTAACATGCGTGAATGAATAAACTAAGGTGATGGCTTAAAAAAAATATGTGTGACATCTGTATGTCTATGAAAACTATCATACAATCTATATGAGTCAATTTTCATGCATTTTAGTAGTAGGTGGTTTGGTTAGGCGGAATATGATGCAAAAACTATCATGTGAATGAAAAGCAATAGGAACGAAAACGTAAAAACAATAATAAAGTCCTAGTGTGGCCTATCTACCAAAATGAACATTAAATACATATTTGGAATCCATCCTTGGACCCGAGAAGCTTGTCTTGATGTTCCATCTTGATCCATGTAGCGGGAGTGAGCTCCAATCTCCATCTTTAGTCTTCTCAAAAATTACAATTTAAAATTACATAATAAACCTATTTACATTCTAATTTCAAAACCGTAATAAATAAAGAAAACCAAACGGGGATACGAGATCTCAAATTACATTAAAAATTATGTTTCCATCATTACGAAAACATAATTTGACTAAGGCCACACTAGGTATTACAAATTACAACCGATTGCAAAAAATACGTAAATAAATTCATTCAACGATTCATTCAACAAAAATTGCATCAACTAAAAAAATTAAACATGCAAGTCATAATTCTTTAATTATGTAGATTAATTTTGCCCAAACCACCTATTTAAATGATCAAATTAAGTGACAATTCCTCAATTAATCACATTAATTTCAATCTTAATTCACATTAAACTTGTAATATGAATTTAATCCAATATTATTTTAAACTTCTTTAAAATAATTAGGTATCTTAATATGTGAACCTTTTCACAACAATTAATCATACATTAAAATGTATAATTATAATTATTGGCCAAAAACAACAAAAAATTTCTCTTTAAAAATTTTTTTCGGCAAAAACGAAACAGCCCCCATAAAAAAACTTTTCTCGGCTTTTCAGCAAAAACCGAAAGAAAAAAACATTTTTTTTTTTATTCTGCCCAACGTGAACAGTAACAAAAACAGATTTTTTATTTCTCGGCTGGAAAAAAAACCAAAACAGCCCCAAAATCTCTTTTCAATTCGGCATTTTGTCCTAAATTGCAAAAACATGATATTGATGAACAAAATCGTTTATTGTTGCTATTAACAAGATTGACATATTCACCTTATAATTTAAACATGTAAATTTATGAAACATGATTCTAAACAACAATTTAGAACCATTTATGCCAAAAACAATATAGTAAAAAACAATTTATCATCAACAACTAGACGATTTCCATTATAATTTAATCTTCATTAAATCAAACATCTACAAATTCATCATATAATCATTTTAACTGATTAAAACAACAATATGAAAAATAAAAAATGGAAATCAAAATATCAAAAATGAAAAAAATTTCGGCTGAAACAAAAAAAAATTTTACGGCTAAAAATTTTTGACAGCCGAAACCCTAATTTTTTTCGAAACCATTTTTTTTTGTTTACATCATTTATGAAAATCATCAATAAATAAAATTCGTGGCCTTGGCTCTGATACCACTTGTGGGAATTATCTGTATGCTTCCCTTTAAATATAAGGATTATAACGAATTCATAATGATGATAACAAGTCATAAAAGAAAATTACATAAACAAAATTGAAGAGGATGAAGAAATAACCTTCGGTCCTAGCTAATATGGCCTATGGACAATATCGCAATGATATTCTATTATCAGTTGCACCCAAGATGATATGAGATATGCCTTTGTTCTTTGCTAGAATCGATCCCCAAATTAACTGATTAATTTTAGGTTTTTGTGTTTTTCTTTGATGAGAGGAGGCTAGGTCAGAATTAGGGTAAATAAAATGATCTCCCTACTCTTATTATAACCGAAAAAGAGTAGTAAAGGGGAGATATTTTCTCTCCTTATTTTCGGCCCATATAACCGAAATAATAAGGAGGATTATCTCCTTATTTCGGTTTTACCGCCTACCAAAATAATGCGATTAAATCTTCTTATTTGGTATTTTACAAAATGTATATAAAGTGTATTATTTATAAATTGTCATTTATTTTATTCAGTATTAATAAGTCTACACACAACAGCTTGCAGTCGATTTATTAATACCGGTCTGTAATAATTTATTATGACAATCTCGTATAATATATACTTTAATTATAAATATCGCATATTTATAATTAGCTTATTTGAATATAACCGATTACATTCAATTACGAATTAACATATTAATTCGTCCAAGCTAACATTATATACATTAATTAAATATAACTTATTATATTCAATTTACGAATGTGATTAATTGCGTCTCAGCTAATATTATTTAATCGGCATTAAATAATCGTCTCATCAACACGTTGACTAACTGTTTAGTCATATAAGACATCAATGTGATTAAATTTCCATAACCACATCTCTCAAACACATCCTTTAGGTGTGACTTTTAGGGACCAGTTGATCACCGCCATCAGTATGATAACAACGTCAAACTTTCTAGCAAGCCAACCGTTATTAGGTAATCGTTAATCAACTGATAAAATACGAAGTATACCCTTGTGAACCTTTAAGAGATTTATAAATGTTATCACACTAATTTGTGGAGGACACAAGCTCCAACATACGTCTCGGGGTATAACTCGATCATTACTATACGCATATAAATCACATCTAATCCCATACATGTACATGTATGCAAATCAATCATAAACATGCGGATTCTAAGAAATAACCAAATAATGCAGCATTAGTCGACATGTGACTGAACTATGCTCAACATTCCCATTTTCCGGATACCATGCCACGCATATACCGCATCAAATCCACCACATGATCACACATGTGTTTTTAACATCCATTCCCATCTATTACCAACACTTCCGCTCATCCGGAAAATCACAATCACAATCATGCAACCGATCCCTATGCAACACACAACTTGCATTTTTCCTCTTACTTTTATGCAACAAAATGAATCACGTCGATAAACATACATCAAACAAGGTTATCATATCATTTCTATCATCAATCTACTCGTGTCGAAGCAACGATTTCCGTTACTTGCAAAATTCTACACCATATGGTCAAACGTAAACAATTCACATATCACACATGTAAGGTCAATCGTGGTCATCCAACACCAGTCAACCAATATAAACTGTAAATTTAGGGTACATGCTCAATATTTGGTCAAATATCCACAAAAAAAGGGTCAATGCATTCCACTCGGTCGAGTGTAGCAGGCCACTCGACCGAGTAGGCGACAATTCGGTCGAGTGCATCGTACACTCGGTCGAGTGTCACCTGGGGTAGAATGTTTTCATTCTCAACTTGGTTCTAAACATACCATTTCGTCACAAAAATGCTAATAAATCCCGATGGTGACTCTTATACCATTTAAACAACCGAATCAAACACAGTTATTCTCCTTATGGCGATCATTAGCACACAATTTAGATAAAGCATCCAAGGCATACTACAAACACAAACCTACTATTTCATCACCGACACTCCAGCGTAGTGCGACACTCTAGTCACAACTGTAAACACAACACATTACTCTATCTCATGGACACGGCCTAATCACCCATCACTCTCGGGGAATAATAGTAACATCATCACTTACTCAAGCATTACAACACAATCACGATGTGGACCGTGAGCATTTTCACAATAACGTTTGGGAGTCAATTTTACAAATAAAATCTATACTACCACTCTCAGGGTTGGAATCCGGCACAACCACTTTCACATATTATGCCTATGTACTTAGGTTAACAGTTACCTTATGTGTCATCAATGATCAAACTCATCCACACTTATACCTCTTCACACGGGTTCACTCGAAACTTAAAATAATTTCCTCACTGAATGACGGCTACCATTTGCAAATCCCCAACTCATCTCTCGTTCAAGTACTCTCTCTCTCTCTCTCTCTCTCTCTCTCTCTCTCTCTCTCTCTCTCTCTCTCTCTCTCTCTCTCTCTCTCTCTCTCTCTCTCGTATTCCCGATTCCTAAATCTCCAACTCACATCATTCCCTAAGCCAAATTTCACACCCTCCAACTACTTTTACCATTCATATTATCACTCCTCTTTTAACTCTCTGAGTACGTCAACTAATCCCTCATCATTTCACAAGTTCTAACTCAATCATATGCTAACCAAAACATCTGAGTAGTGCTAAAAGGTCATCCTCACATGTCCTCAAATTGGATTCACTATCTAGGAGTCCGCACCACCGCTAAAAATCAAAATTCTGATTGTATTCTACTCATCATCTATAAGTTGTCTCTCATTATCAATTCACTATATTCAAAGCATTATATGGGCTAACTACCATCCTAATGTCCCCAAATTATCAAACTTATGACTATGTCAAAATTCACTCATCTTGTCGAAACATACACCTAAGGCTAAGCCGAGAAGACACTCTTTTGGGCTCACACGCAACTCTTATGCCCGGATATCCCGGGTTAACTCAACGGATAAGGATGACGAGAATTAAAATAAGCCAGAACGGATATGGAAAGATAGAAAGCAAATCAAACAACATGGAGGGGATATGAAATCAATGGTCAATACCTTAAAAATTGCTCTAATAGCACATTTGAAATATAATTAACTTTGAAAGACGATGCAATTTCAAGATTGCACTTTAGCACTTTACTAACTTGTTAAATATTCTTTCTCATTATGCAATTTTTCTCAAATTTACGTAAATGCGAAACACTATATTAAAACTTTAATATAAAGGTCCTTTGTCTCAAATTTCTCGAAAACTTTAATACGGAATATGCCGTCATAGAATGGGACATGCCACAATAGACAAAATTCAAAGTTTCACTATTCAATTAGTGTAAAACATGACTTAGAAAAAAATAAAAATCCGAGTAGTTGTATCATTCACTTTGTGGACATGGGCCACCCGCGCCGCGCGCACTCGCGCGTTGGTTTCGAGGCAGCGGCACTTCACCTGTGCAACCTTGGTTTGGCAAAGCACGTCATGGGCCATTACTGATTGGTGAGGCATTGACCGGTGAAAGGTTGAATAAGACTGCATTTGTGGAGTCGCCACCAATTTATTGTGGAAAAATTGGAAACTGTTCGAATACCTCATGTCATGTCAAGACACAAAGTAATGACATGAACACTAAGAACTCATTACCCTTAGCATTCTATGTCTAGAATGACTCTCGAGATGCCAATGGACACTGATGTCCAGAGATAACTGGAGTAAGGGGTGAGGGTACGTATTAGAAAGCTCTTTAATTCGAACACCTAATCCCGCCCGCCTCGATAGCGGCCTCTACTAATGATTAGGGAAATCGTTCATATTTGATATGTCATCGATGTAATGCATGCTATGCAACAAACATAGATTAATCCTAGACTGTGAAATTAGACTATGTCGGTTAATACGTGTTTTAACAAACAATTTGGTCAAAGTAGGAAGTAAGATTAATTACAAGTGAATGCCATACAATTAAATCATACATAATAATAAATAACGATAAATGACTTACAAGAATTACGATGATTATTTGATCTACGTCAAAAGTACGCTAAAAACGGGATTTCGAAGAAGAAAATAAAAGAGAAAAAATAAAATTAGAAATTAGAAATTAAAATATGAAAATACGACAGATTAGAGGTGATAATACGGGTAATAGTTGATTTATACCGTAATTAGGAACTACGTCAAAGCGAGAAAGAGTTCAGGGACAGAAGCCAACCCAGAACAGGCGCAGCATCTGCTGTGTCCCTTAGAAGAGGCGCAACACTTCCTGCGTCTGTTCTTGACTTGGAATCCGGTTGTGAAGTCAGAATCACGGATTTGTTATCGTTCATTGGTAATTTAAGATCGATTATTGATATTAGACTCAAGTTGAAGTGTTTTAATTGATTACATGCGTCTGGAACCGTCATAAAACGAATTAAAAAAGAGAAATTACGATGGTTTACATAATTACGACGAACTCGTGTCGGAAATACAAAAAGAATGAAACTGAGGACTTGAAAGCGGAATTAAACTGATAAAACTGAAATCAAACAAAGAAAACTATGTACAAAAGACGAATTGCAGAGTATCGATATGAGAAAATCAAACCTCTAAAATCCGGGTTTGAATAGATGACGAAAACCCGCAAATATTGAATTATAAGGGATTTATGTCGAATTATACATTATAATTTGAAAAGGATTAGTTAACACGTGATTTACATACTGAAAATTACAAAAGGAACGAAAGAAAAAGAGAAAAGGGGAAATTGCAGGAAACCGAGGAAGAAGAAGAAGAGCAGGAGCAGGGGCAGCCTTAGGAAGAGGCGCAACAGATGCTGCGACTCTTCGAAGAGGCGCAGCTGCCGCTGCGTTTCTTCTCGACGTCAGACCTCCGTTATTTTATAAAAACGGTTTTAAAAGATTGATTTTAAGAAGGATTTGAACGTGCTTCTGATATAAACCTTACATTAATGATACAAAATAAAGGTACGATAAATAAAATAGGATTTTACACCCTCAGACTTACATGTTTGACGAAAAGAGATTGACTAAAGTTATCGTTTAGTGATTGTTCGACTTGAATATGCGTGAAAATGCCCTTGTTAAAGGATTTAGAAAGATTGATTAAGTTGATTAAGTGGAGTTGGTCAAATTGGTCGGTCTATGCAACGTGACTAGGACTCAGAAGGATATGAGCTTACGTAGTCGATTGATCAAGCACGTAGACATCAAAACCAATATCGTAGTCTAGAAAGCAAAGAGAGAAGAGAAGGGGCGGAACACTCGTGTGCCAAATATGGAGGCCAAAGGTCTCTATTTGTACTAAACCTATGGAGAAGTTTAGGAATGACACGGATATGGAAACAAATCACGGAAATATTCTGGAAAGCATGGAAAGAGGGCTGGGGAAGAGGCGGAATAGTCACTGCGACCCTTGGAAGAGGCGCAACACCTGCTGCGTCATTTCCCCAGAGGTTTCCTCCTCAGCAAGAAAGATTTCCGCGTTTTATTATAGAATTTCGGTAGATATGCACTTCCTTATTCCATAAAACACAAAATACGGAAAGATATTTTCTTAAAAATATTAATATAAATTTAGGAAAAAATATCCAGAGAATTCTAGAACATTCTGACTCGGCATTTAAACGGTTTTTAGAAAATGAAGCGGTTTTTGACCCGAACTCCAAATGAACTCTAATTAATGTCAAAACGACCATATCGGCATGTAGATGACGACCATGAGATTGACTCGAGTGTTTGAGCTATCACTTGTCGATGAACTTACGGATTATCATAAAATCGTTCCGCGTATCAAACATGCGGCCCAATCATCACTAGGTGGTTGGCGGGAGGTGTAGAAATGAGGTATCTACAAAGCCCCCACTTTTACTGAGGCTTGGACAAGGTGAAAGTCAAAGTATAGCAATCAGGTCAATCGAAGATTACAACCTGACGGCTATGGCGACGCGAGGCGGCTCAAGGGGTCTGAGCCAAGGACCTGTCGTCAGGAACATTTTAGAGTCTGTCGACTATCGGAGAGGGTCATTTAAAGTCCATTAGACTATGTAAGGAAGCTCACTAGCCATAAGAAGAAACCATACCTGAGTCGGCGATGGTGCGCCCTTGGCACCGCGAGGAAGAAAATAAAGGTATCTGATGGACAACGGCGCGTCCTTGGCACCGCTGAGGAGAAAATAAAATAAAGGTTCGACACGTCGTTTGTGATTTCTAAGGAGAAAATAAAAGTTCGACACACCCTTTGTCTTGCTGAGCAGAAAAATAAAAGTTCGACACGCCCTTTGAGGAATAAAGGTTCGACACGCCCTTTGCATCGTTGAGGAGAAAGTAAATGCTCGTCACGCCCTTTGTCTTGCTGAGTAGAAAATAAAGGTTTGACACGCTCTTTGAGAAATAAAGGTTCGACACGCCCTTAGGGCCTGTATGGTACTTGGGTGAGCGTTTGGCTCGGCAGTGCTCCCGCGACGCTTTTACGGTTCCCATCGATCCTCCGCCGATGTTGTTTAGGGTGCCTTTGGTGGCTGAGAGGACGACTGACCTGGCCGGTGCGAGTGGTGACGCTCTCCTTCTTCCTGGTGAGGAGTACGCTGAGTTTGTTCGCAAGAGACTAGCGTACTGGTCGATCGTGGTAAACATATTTACCGCTTACTTGTCCTTGGTTAAATTGATAAATGATGAATGATCACCAAAATAATGAATCATTTGAGCTTTGCAGGAGATCGAGGTGGCGGGCGTCGAGCCTCCGGCTTTTCCAGGGACACTGGAGTACACCGACTGGACGGACATGACGACGATATCGGAGATCCGGGACTTCAGCGAGGCGGTGACTAATGCTGGCTTGGATGAGTGGCAGCATATCGTGAGGAGGGTAAGCCCCCAGTTTTGGCTGTCTTTTGCTTTTTTATGCTTTATTACATATGACTGTACTTGTTTGAACCTTTTCTGTATTTGAATGAAGGTGGCTCCGTTCAGGCACGTGGAGCTGTGGAGGATGGCCAACCGGCTGTGAGCTACAGCCATTGAGGCCCTTGCAGGTGGCTCTGGGAGGCAGGTATGAACCTTCCGTACCCGTTCTTTATTTCTTATTTTTACTACTTCCAACTTTGTGAAGGGAAGTAAAGTAAAATATCGCTCCATTTCTTCTGTGTAGAGGCAGCGTAGCTTGGAGCGTGGGCTGGCGTAGTCTCAGGAGGAGACGACCCGCTTGTTGAGAGAGCTCGAGACCAGAGATGCTGAGATTGCTGCCCTTCAGGCGACTGTAGCTGAGCTGAGGGGTCGTCAGGACTAGTTTGCTAACTGTCTGTTGTATATTTGTACATTTTTTTTCGGATGTCATTTTAAGTAGGAGCCCGTCTCTCGATGTACATTTTGAATTTTCGGTTGTATATATGATGGCCTGTGTACCTTTGCTGCTCGGTGTTTGCTGTATCTGCAGGTTAGCTTTGAAAAACAGGTTTGGCATGTGATGGTTTACGCCGTCATGCTGCAGAAATCTACGTAGAGAATCACATAGCAAAAATTAACATAGAAGATTGAATGGCCTAAATAAGCGCAAAAATGAAAAAAGTAAGTGCCCGAAAATGGACAAAATGAAGAAAATGTAAAAAAAAGTGCCCGAAAATGGACAAAATGACGTGACCGGATGGTAGGGAGGGCTACCCCCTAGAAAACGAATTTAAAAGAAATGTCTAAGTGTATTAGAAACATTTTTGAAAATAGAGAGGGAGTGAAATGATTCCCCGAAAAGAAAAAAGAAAATAAAAATGAGTAAGTGTGCGTATTTGGCAAAAATGTTGATTTTGCCTCGAAAAGCGAACCCGAAAAGATTAGGAAACATAAATTTAGTAATTATTCAGAATTACCGAATTAAATCCCTATAGGAATAAGAAAATTTAACTAAAACGGAATTAGGAAAGATCCATGACCGTCAAACAGAGAAACAAGCCTGGGGAAGAGGCGCAGCAAGAGCTGCGATTCTTCTAAGAGGCGCAACAACTGTTGCTTCTTTTCTTCAGCTTGTCCGTCTTCAGCTGAAATTAGGAAACAACAAATAGTATAAATAGAGACCTCGATTGAGCTTCTATTCTCAAAATTCTCTCTTCCTCGACCTCGTCTATTACATAAAACTTCTTATATCTTCTGAAAGTTTCCAAGAAAATGGATGCCTTTGAAAATCGCATTAAGGAGTGGACTAATGAATTTACAAATGTGGAGAAACACGACATGGGTGCTTTAAATTTAGGATCAATCATAAGTTTGAAGCTAGTGAAGGTAGTAAGGCCCTTTTTGGATGCTTGTCTTGAATATTGGGACCCGGCTTTCCATGTATTTGCCTTTCCGGGAGGCGAAATTTGTCCTTTTCTTGAATAAATTGCTACAGTTGCAGAAAGTGTTCCGGTTATACCTCCTAGCTCTCAAGGATATAAAAATAAATTCAGGGACTTGCTTGGATTGACCAAAGCTGAGGTAGACCGTCTTGTGACCTCGAAAGGTGTCCGCATGTTTGAATTTGTTGATCGATTTATAAATAGGGAGGACCCTACTATCTCCTACGTGGCAAGGCGCCAAGCTTATGGATTTTGCCTTCTTCATTGCTATATCCTGCGAGGGCATGTGGACCAAGAGATGAGGGTCGACCCTCGATTTTTTGGCATAGTGGAGCAAATGGAACTGCGCAGGAGCCCAACATGTTTGATTCTTTGAGACAGCGGCGGATCTTCGTTGTAGTGCACAGTGGCCAGGCCCCCCTACCACATGGGCTTAACACAGATTTTGTTTGTTAAACCAGTGGCAGTGCTTGATGAATTACAGGTGCCCCCCCGGAAGATGCTACGGTTACACTTAGTGTACCGAATCGTTTTTACACCACCAATAGAATTTTGACAAATACTAGAATCTATTATTTCATCATATCTTGCAAATAATTTACAGCATAGCAATATTTTTGTTATTTTAGGAAATATACACATACTAATTTCCTTTTTATTTTTTCTTTAAATATACACCATAGTAATTTAGGGTACCTAACCAAGTGGTGTTAGTCCAGTGGTAGCTGGGTTAAACCTTGAAGCTTGCAGAAATGCAGGAGTTGAGAGGTCCCAGGTTCGACTACTAGCTGGGGCGATGATCACTTGGCCACTGCAGCCCCCGAAGGGGGTGGCTTACATGGTCCATGTGGTGGTGCGGGAATGCATGGGCCCGGGGGGACTCAACCCCCTCGTCATCAAAAAAAAAAAAAAAAAAATTTAGGGTACCATCCATTTTAAATACTACTCCGTTATAATTACTCCACCGCCACCATCGGACCACCACCAGTCGTCCACTGGCACCATAACCAACCTACACCTCCGCAACCCTTTGTGATACCATCAATATCGTACGACCATTAGCAATAAGTAGATCAACAAAAGTATTCCTTGAACTAAGAAGAGGTAATAATGGAGGTTGCTGGTGGTGGTGCGACGAGTGAAGTGCGTAGAGCGGTGGTGTGTTAGACGGTGGTGCGGCGAGTGATGGGCAGGACGTAGTGCATTGACGGAGCAGTGAGAGAGAGAGAGAGAGAGAGAGAGAGAGAGAGAGAGAGAGAAGACGATAAAAGAAATAGTAGAAATAGGCGTGATGATGACAACGGTCCGGTGAGGACGCCGTAGCCGGCGCCGACGATGGTGCAGTGGTGAATTGGTGGTGTGGCAACAATGAGACGGGAGACCAAGGTGGTTATGATAATAATACTCCCATATTTTAGTAAAGAAATCATTAACATATTTGAAAAGATTAATTGAGATAAATATTTTGATTTTTAAATTGGCTCTCAAAATTAACAAAAATAGTTAATAAAGATTCTATTTCCATGCCCCACCATTGGCACTTGTCATTATATTATTCGTAGTGTATAAAATATTTGGTACACTAAGTGTAACCGTAGCTTTTTCGGGTGCCCCCAAGCTTTTGTGCAAATTAACGAAATGGAAGTATATAGTTTCATCACTAAAACTTGAGAGAGACGGTCTCTCACTAAGTTATTGAGAGACCAATCTTTTGTACCCTTTAATTTGTATTTCGTACCCCTTTTGTTGTTGATCGTGTCATAATATTTTCGTACCTATTTACATAATAAATGTACCCATTTTATCATTAATCATGATTTGTACCTATTTTATTACCTTTCGTACCATTTTTTCTTAAAATTGTACAATGGTCTCTCAATAAAGCTTATTAAGAGACCGTCTCTCAGAAGACCTACTCTAGTTTCATTAAGCCAAGAATTCACTGAAGACTTATAATTGTTGGTAGGGCCCATAAGTTCCACTTATATGTTTTTTTTTTGAGTTAAGTTCCACTTATATGTTTAAGTTTTAATATTTCAACAAAAAAACCAATGAAATCCGTATCAAATTAGAACACCAATTATAGAATAAAACCGTATCACAATTAAGATAGTTCTTTTATATAAGTGGGCAATTTATTTATATAAGGGATCGAATGTAAGACCGTCTTATATAATAATTACTACTCCGTAAAAAATACTTTCTTAAATTGAAAATACTTTCTTAAATATTTTAGATTAACGAGAAATAGGGCTAATTGTACAAAAAAAAAGTCATCAAAGGAAAATGGAGTTTATTGGAAAAAATGAAAGGGGAAAAGTATAATGTAAATCCTACTTCGTTCCTCTCAAAATAAAGTTCATTTGACGTTTCAGTGTTCGAGACGTTACTTTTAAGATTTTTCATGTATATATACTACATTTCTTTGCTCAAATATATTTATGCATATTTTTAATGAATGTATATATTTTACTATTTTGTTATAATTTATTATTTTAGCTCAAAGTATCTAAAGTTTGACCCTAAAGCTCAAACGAGGAAGATTTTTGGCATAAATGGAATAAAATATTTACGTTTCTTACAAATTTGTTTTTCGAAAAATCATATTTTCAATAAAATAAATGATAATATATTAATGGAAAAAACATAACTAAAAGATCGTCTCTAAAATCATAAAAATCAAGACAACTACAAGTCCTTTTTTATAAAAGCGACTAGTAGGTGTCAAAATTATTTGGCCCCCTTTGAGAAACTTGTCAAGATCCGCCACTGCTTGGAGAGACCATTCTTGGATTGGATAATAGGAAGGCGAACCGCGAGAATCCTTATCTTGGGAGTCCTATTATTTTACAGGTAAGAACCGTCTCTTGTCTTATTCGACCGTTTTTATAATTTCCGTCCGTTTTTTTGTCAGTACAAAAAAAGGCGTCGTTAGCTACAGCAATAATCCGTCGCAAACAAGTGGAAATCCGTCGCTAAAGGGTCATTTGCGACGGAATTTGCGACGAATGCCGTTTGTCACACAATTTAGTAGCAAATGGAATTATGTGCGACAGAGTAGGTAGTTACAAAGTTTTTAGCTACGGAATTTGCGGCAGAGTTTATTTCTACGACGAAATTTGCGGCATAATTTAATTTCAAAAAACCATTTTTCTTTTGCGATGGATTTTGCGACGGAATTTTAAAGTAAGTTTATTTATTTATTTATTTATTTTTTTGACTTATACTTCCATTCAAGTTCATTTTTTACAAACACATTTGCAAATAGACCCTTATAATCCCTCTTTATATCAACTTCTTTCTTATACATCAAAATGAAAGAACACTTATAAACATATGGAATGAGTGTAATTCTTCCGATATGGGACGAAAAAAAACTAAGGTCTGTCGCAAATTCCGTCGCAAAAAATAAAATGTGTCGCAAATTCCATCGCAAAAATATAATCCCTCACAAAGTCCGTCGCAAAATTAAAGTCCGTCGCAAATTCTGTCACAAAATAAAGTCCATCGCAAATTCCATCGCAAAAAATATAAGCCATCGCGAATTCCATCGCAAAATAAATTCCATCATAAATGTTTTGGCGCCAAACACCCGCCAAACTACTTTGTCTCAAGTTCCATTCGCAAATACAAGTTCCCTCGCAATTTCCATCGCAAATGTCATTTTTGCGACAGTTTTTTGTTTCCGTCACATAGTGCTCTCGCAAAGAGCCTTTTTTTTTGTAGTGTGTTTTTTTGTTTTTTTTTCGGCCGGCTTGAAATATTGATTCCCGTCTCTGTCTTTGCAGATCTGGCTGATGGAAAGACCGCGGTTGATCGAGCCCCTAGTTGATGTGATATGATACCGCTCTCGATCAATTGCGATGAGAACGAGGCTATACATGGTGGACTTCACTCGAGTATGCGATTATTGGGAAAATAAACTGAGAGTGAAGGTGGGCCCTTGATCAGGTGGATAGTTCCCTGGTGGCATCTTACGTCAGTGACTGGAGTATCATCTTTGGACCCGACACGGTCAGTTCGCATTCCTGGCTTGGAATTCATGGTCCATGCTTTTTCGGAGAGATTGATGAGGCAAGTGGGCCTGAAATAGAAAATCCTGAAGCTAGACACCGTTCCTCAAACTGCCTTGGCGCATACTACGGAGTCCTGCCGAGAGTGGGCTATTCGTTGGGCCCAAAGAAACATGTGGTTCGTACCCGTTCCGGTTGGCTCGCTATGGGTATTTGACTCATATCTGCAGTGGAGGAAAGCTGGCACTCCTGAGGAGCGCGAAAAGCTAAAGAAGCATGAGCCCGTAGACTATAAAATCCGCGAAGTGGCAAAGGAGAACCAAAGGTACTTGACTGAGGAGGAAGAAGAGGCCGGATATCGGGTCATCCGTCCATCGAAGAAACCAAAGAATGCTCCTGCCGAGAAGATGGTGGTGGATCAAAATGGGAAAGCTAGACCGCAAGAACGACCGTTGGTGATTAGGTCAGAGATAACGCAAGAGCGCCCTGCTCGTGGTCGAGACAAGAAATGGGACAAGGGTGACAAAGGCAAGGAAAAGTTGGAAGAGTAGCCTTAATCATTTTTAAATAGTATTTATTTATTATTATTTTGAGTTGTAATAAACGGCGGGGTTTTAGAATCCCAGCCTAGCATTTTAAATTTCAGCATTTAAATTTATATGTATTTGGCAAACTACTATTATTTAAGGAATAGTGAATAAAAGATTTATTAGTTAAGAAACTTTCATAGATTTCTTTATTTATTCTTGTCGAATTTCAAATGCGAAACGCAAATGTCCTTCTATTTACATCTTGAAATGACGGGTTGTATCCTGCAAAGGATTGCCTGCGTATTCTTTAAAAAAAATGAAATCAAACCCTGTACGAAGTTCGAGAAAATGTAAAAGAATAAATGTTCGTAGCAAGAGCTTGCAATGAACTTAGAAAATAAGTGTGTGCTTTACTTACTCCTAAGGAAATACAATTCAATTTATTTGATGATGTGAGGATGTCAAAATGTCAAAACGCAAGAGCGAAATGTCATAAGCTTTTTAGCTAGCGGCACGTGGTTCACGCGAGGAGCGTTTTATCCTATTTCGGAGAGTAGTACCATTTCAATTGGTCTAGGTTAGTTGGATTAGAAAACTCATTCCCGTCTAGGTCAGTGATCTTAACCGCACCCCCTGAAAGTATAGACTTGTCCAAAAATGGTCCTCCCCAATTAGGTTTAAATTTTACTTGTGGATCGACAGGTAAGAGAGCTCTGACTGACTTGAGCACCAAGTCCCCTTCCTTGATATATCTGGGCTTGACCCATTTGTTAAAGGCTCGTTTGATGCGTGCCTGGTATGTCTGCATATTATGTAATGCGCGTAGTCTTCGTTCGTCCTAGAGGACGAGTTCATCATACCTATCCTTATTCCATTCAGCTTCTGGGATTTGACTTTCGAGTAAAATGAGCAGAGATGGGATCTCTAGCTCTACTGGTTGTACAGCTTCCATGCCGTAAGTCAATTAGAAAGGAGTAGCCCCAGTGGGCGTGCTAACTGACCTGCGATATCCCCATAATGCAAAGGGTATTTTGCTAGGCCAATAGCGATAATTGTCGATCATTTTCTTGAGGATTGTGACGACATTTTTGTTAGCTGCCTCTACTACGCCATTAGTTTGAGGTCTATATGGCGAGGAATGGTGATGCTTGATCTTATATTTAGCTAGTAATTGTGTAGCTTCTGCTTGAAAATGTGACCCGTTGTCACTGATGATTTCATGTGGGAAACCATATCGACAGATGATATTGGTTTGTATGAACTTGGCCACATGTTTGGCTATAAGGCTAGTGTAAGATGCGGCCTCTACCCATTTAGTAAAATAATCGATAGCTACTAAGATTAAACAATGTCCTCCTATCCCAGCTAAAGTGATTTTCCCGATGATGTCTATTCTTCAAGCAGAAAATGGCCAAGGAGATGTCATGGTATATAGCATTGAGGGAGGAACATGTTGTACATTCCCGAAGGCCTGGCAGTTATGACAATGTCTGACATATTTGATGCGATCTGACTCTATCGTCGTCCAATAATACCCTAGACGTGTGATTTTCTTTGCCATCATAGGTCCACACATGTAAGGACCGCATTCTCCATCGTGAACTTCTTCCATTACTTTCTGTACCTGTGAATGATCAAGACAACGCAAGAGAACACCAAGTGGTGTTCTTTTGTACAACTCTCCCTGCATGAGGAGGTATTGAGAGGCAAGTAGGCGTATGGCGCGCTATCCCCTCTTGTCCATGTCTGGTGGATATGTGCCGTTGAGCTTGAAATTTAGAATGGCCTGGAACCAAGGCTCTTATGGGGTTTCCTCTTAATCTGTAAGGAAGTGCACATAGGCTGGCTCTGACCGCTGTTCGATGCATAAAGATATTTCAACCATGTTGTCCGGCATATTAATCAAGGATGCGAGTTTTGCAAGAGCTTCCGCAAACTGATTTTCTTCGCGACGCAGGTGTAAATAAGTAACCTGATCAAAGAATTGAGCAACTTGATCTATCCTAGCCTCATAGGGTGCTAGACTTTCACTTCGGATTTTTCAGGATCCAGTGATTTGGTTAATGATTAAGGATCCATCATAGGTCCACACATGAAATTTGGCGACTGATATTGGTAGTTGCCAATTTGGCGACTGATTTCCAAATTAGTGACTGAAATCAATCGCTAATTTGGCGACTGCTTTTTTTAAAAAGGAAATCTAATTTGGCGACTGAAGTCGGTCGCTAAATTGTTTTATAGAAAACCGGCTTCCCCTCTCTCCTGTTTTACTCTTTCGAAACCAAAAACAAAAAAAAAACAAAAAAAGGGGAAAGGCGACACAGCGATGACGACGACGACGACCAACAACCACACCACCACTTCTACCGCCGTGCCACCGTCCTCATTACCTCCATCACTCTATTTAATTAGGTTAGTTTTTTTTGTTTAATTTCAGTTTAATTTGTTAGATTAATTTGTAGTTAGTTGGATTAATTTGTGGTTAGTTTGTTAGATTTATTTGTAGTTAGTATGTTAGATTAATTTGTAGTTAGATTTAGTTTAATTTGTGTTTGAATTAAAAGGGAATGATTAAGGGGGTTTGTGTTTAGGTTTAGGGTTATGGGTGGGGGTTTGGTCGGCCGTGGGTGGCGGTGGGCCGTGGGGTGGCCTTGGGTGGGTCATGGGTGGTGTTTGGTGAAACCGTCTCATTATCATTAGTATTAAGCTAAGTGGAACCGTCTTAATATTATTATTATTATTACTAAGTAAAACCGTCTTATTATTATTAGTATTAAGCTAAGTGAAACCGTCTTTTGCAATAATGGAATTAGCTAAGTGGAACCGTCTTTTGGATTAAGAGAAATTAGCTATTAGCTAAGTGGAACCTTCTTTAGGACTTGATTTTGATAAATTTAGTTTGATAATTCATGTTATTGATGAATTGAGGTTGAATAACCCTGTTTTTTTGTTTTTCTTTTCTCCTTCCAGGGTTGTCACCGCGTTGCTGAGCACCACCGTCCGCCGTAGCTGTTGCTTCTCGTTTTCTTTTCATTTTTGCTTTTACTTGATTAGGTAACCTCCTCTTACCAGTTACCTTTTAAATTTACTAATTTTACTTCAAATTATGCTACGGACTCTAGGATAGAAACCTTTGTTATGTTGTTGAATTGTGCTATTGATTGACTTAATTAATTTAGTACCAAGTGTTGTTTATCTTAAACTTTATATTAGTGTTAGTTTGATTTGATGTTGACTTAGTACCCGTTCAAGAATTACTCATTAGGAGTAATTCTTGAATAGTCCCCATTTTGGGACTGTCTTTGTACGTTTCAAGTCATTTAGGTAGTAAACACGTACTTGTGATTTATTAATGAGGAATGAGTTTGGTGGCGATCGCTTTAATGTTCTCCGAATACATGTATATATGGAGTAATTATTTATTCTACATTGATGTGTATTTGGAGAACTGAAGGGAATTGCTGCCGAATTTTTTGCTCATTAATAAATTACAAGTGTGTTTGCTAGTGACTTGAAACGTACATTGACGGGTTTAGGTTGGAGTGATAAGGACCTCATTCGAAGATGGATTACTTATTGACAATATTTATATATTGTTTTCATATGTTTATTGTATAATGTGAAAATTTTGTATGTAATATTATTGTTATTTTTAAAAAATGTTTAAATTATTGTGGGGTCTTCTTTAGATTAAAATGAAGAGATTGGAACGTTCATGGATATATGAAGGAAGATTAGACAATTCCAATAAGAAAAGACGTCCTACCGCTAGATTTATAAAGGGTGTTGGCGAGTTTATTGAATTTGCTAAACAACAAGATGAATATGACTTGGTAGACAAAAAACTTAGGTGTCCTTGTGCCAAATGCAAAAACCTGAAATACCAGCTTGACATTGTAGTAGAAGAACATCTCATTATAAACGAGTTTAAGCCAAATTATTACAATTGGATTTCACATGGAGAAGCATATTCTCCAATTCATGAACAAGCTCACACCCAACAAATACAAATTGATGAGAACCCATATAGAGAGATGGTTGTTGATGCTATGGATTCCACTATTTTTAATATTGATGACCATACAACCATTTGTGAAGAACAATCGCCACACCCACAAGCAAAAGCCTTTCTTGACATGTTAAAAGCCTCCGAAAAACCCTTGTATGAAGGAAGCAGAATGACATTGTTACAAGCCGCTTCTAGGCTAGTTACCTTGAAATGTGAGTTTAATATGCCATTTCTTGCTGTTGATGGCATTGCCTCGTTCCTTGAGGAATCTTTCCCCGATGATAATATCATGACCCGAAGTTTCTACACTACCAAAAAAGTAGTTAAAGGTCTTCAGTTACCGCATGAAAAGATTGATGCATGTCCTGAAGGATGTATGCTATTTTGGAAAGATGATGCTTTGCTTGACAAATGCAAAGGTTGTGGGGCGGATAAATGTGAGAGAAGTGAAGGAGATACAGTTTTGGTGTTGAAAAAAGGCAAGGGTAGTAAGAGGGCCAAAAAGAGTAAGAAACCAATAGCATGTAACCAATTGTTTTACTTTCCTCTCGCTCCAAGACTTCAAAGAATCTATGCCACCAAAAACATTGCCGAACAAATGAGATGGCACAAAGAAAACCCATGTGCTCCAAGGAAGATGTGTCATCCTAGTGATGGGGAAGAATGGAAACAATTTGATCAGATGTATCCTGAATTTGCCAAGGAACCCCACAATGTACGACTTGGCTTGTGTACGGATGGATTTGATCCTTTCGATAAATTTAGGAGGAAGTATTCTTGTTGGCCCGTTATGGTCACACCATACAACTTACCACCTTGGTTATGTATGAAAAGACCATTTATCTTCTTGTCACTTATTGTTCCCGGACCAAAAAGCCCGAAACGTAATTTGGATGTTTATTTACAACCATTGGTGGAGGAGTTAAAATATTTGTGGGAAGTTGGGGTGAAAACTTATGATGTGTCTAAAAAATAAAATTTTTAACTTAAAGCTTCCCTTTTGTGGACAATATATGATTTTCCCGCCTATGGTATGATATTTGGGTGGTCTACACAAGGACAAAAAGCATGTCCTTGTTGCATGGGGGAAAGTAAAGCATTTTGGCTTACCAATAGCAAGAAAATAAGCTGGTTTGATTGTCATAGATGCTTCTTACGAGAGGGAAATCCACATAGGAGGAACAAGAAAGCTTTCAGAAAAGGTAAAGAGGTGCTTGATGTCCCTCCGAAACGAGTGCCTAAGGATGAGATATGGAAGACGGTATGTGATTTACCATCCTCTGTTGATGGTACCGAAGAAGAATTTAAAGAATTGAAAAAGCAGAAAAACGGTTGGTTTAAAAGAAGCATTCTTTGGGACCTTCCTTATTGGAAGAAAATGTTGATAAGACATAATTTGGATGAAATGCACATAGAAAAGAAGTTCTTTGAGCAACTAATTGACATGATCATGGATTTAGAAGGTGAAAAATGTGATAACATTACTTCTAGAAAAGATTTGCAGACATTTTGTCATCGTCCCAAATTACACATTCGCGGCGACGGGTCTAAGCCAACATCCATTTTCACTCTCGACAAAGCTAAGAGAAAGGTATTGTGTGAGTGGTTACAAAATTTGAAGTTTCCTGATGGGTATGCATCAGATTTTAGTCGATGTGTTGATCTTAAGAAGCTGAAGTTGCAAGGCTTGAAAAGTCATGATTGTCATGTATTCATGAAGCGATTATTACCCGTTGCTTTGAAACACCTCGTGGCGACAAACGTTTGGAATTGAGTTGTTGAGATTAGTCAATTCTTCCGAGATTTATGTGCCTCTTCAATATGTGTTGATGACATGATTCGTCTGGAAGAGAAAATACGACAGATATTGTGTAAGCTTGAAATGATCTATCCTCCTGCATTTTTTAACTCCATGGAGCATCTACCGGTTCATTTGCCATATGAAGCCAAAGTTGGGGGACCCGTCCAATATAGGTGGATGTATCCACTTGAAAGGTAATTAAGATAATCTAGCTACTTTTAAATTAAAATTAATTATAATAACTAATCTATTTATTATATGTTAACTTTATTATTAATTAACTATTAATAAAACTCATCATTAACTTTTATAGGTTTCTTAATCATTTGAAGAAAAAAATTGGTAATAAAGCTAGGGTGGAAGGTTCTATATGCAATGCTTATTTAACGGAAGAGATTGCAAACTTTTGTTCTCTTTACTTTGAAAAACATATAGAAACCAAAGCAAAAAAACTTGAATGTTGAGAAACCGGATGAAATAGACGGAAGTTTACCCGAATTTTTTCAAACTCAAGATGATGAAGGGTCTTCATCAAAAGGGCAAACAAGATATTTGGATGATAAGGAGTATAATCGTGCCCACCTTTACATGCTATCTAATTGTGACCTCTTGGAGTCATACGAAACACAGTTTGTTAATGATTTCATTGAGATGAATCCTAATATAAGTAAGGATGATGTTTGGGACAAACATGAGGACCAATTTCGAACATGGTTTCAGAAACATGTAATTGAGTTGAATAGTCAAGATGATTTGATAAGAAGTTTGGCGTTTGGTCCTTCAAGAATGGTAAGAACGTGGAATCGATACTCGGTTAATGGGTTTAATTTTCAAACAATCAACCACGGTAAAGGTAAGGCTAGGTGCAATTGGGGGGTTACTATTTCTTATCTTGATGGCAACGAATACTATGGTATAGTTGAAGATATCTTTGAAATTAGTTATAATGGACGTGACCGAGCTTATAAAACTGTCTTATTCAAGGTTGACTGGAAGGATAATTCTGTGGCTGGAATGAGAGTACATGAACAATACAAGTTTGTAGAAGTGAATCGTACAAGAACATACTCTAAGTATGATCCATTTATACTTGCACATCAGGCTCATCAAGTGTATTTTGCTACTTATCTAAGCACAACAAATGATAGACATCAAAAGGCGTGGTGTGCAATCTTTAAGACAAAGGCACGGTCACAAGTTGATACAACCTTTTTCCAAGAAGAAAACATTTCAACTGAAACACTTTTTTCTCCACCCGATGAAATCAACTATGAGCATGAGAATAAAGATGGTGAAGACATGGAAGAGGAAGAATATTATGATGTGGAAGAGAGACAGCCGGGGGAGGATGAGGAGGTGGAGGAGGAGAGGAGGGAAGAAGAGGAGGAGAGGAGGGAGAAGAGGAGGTAAGGAAGAGAAGGGAGGAGGAGAAAAGGAGGAGGAGGGACGAGGGGTTTGGAGATGAAGATGATTATGATTATGATGATGATGATGATGAGGATGAGGAGGACGACGACGACGATGATGGTGATAGGGAAGAAAACGATGATGAGTATGATTAAATTGGTATAATTTTGTATTCCTCAAGAGTAAATAATTAAAATTTAGAAGTCCGTATAATTTTCATTTATCATTATTTGTGTTAATTTTTATTTGTATTACTGCAGATGGCTGGAGCAGGTCGAGGTAGGAAGCGTGGAGGCGGCTCAGGTTCTCGACAGAGTACGCGTGAGGAGGAGGAGTTTGTGCGTGAGGATCCGATGCTGACAGACGGTGACGGTGACGAGGATCAGCCTGACGCTACCGACGAGGCAGGACCACAGGTGCAGATACGGTACACAGCGGATCGTCGGATGATACTTGAGCCGGCGGGATTATGGTAACTCTTATTCTTTGTTAGTCTACGATTATTATTATCTTTTTCTTTTGTAAAATAATAATTGTTTCTAATTTTACATGTTCAAAATAAATGCAGGTTGTTCAAAATAAATGCAGGTTTATGGACGATTACGTGATACGAGGTGTTACGAAAAGCACGAAGACTAATTTCATGGGTCCAGTTCCTACATCGTGGACTTATGCTTCTAATGTACAAAAAGAGGCGTGGTTCAATAACTTTCGGGTATATATTTTCCGTAGTTCTTTATTTTAGAAACCAAATAATTAATTCTGATAAATTTTTTAAGAACCAAGTTAGACTTTTATTTTATACTGATATGAAATTTTGTCGCCTTTTTTTTGTAGCAAGCATTTGCTTGGGATGAGTCTCAAGAAATGAATGTCTGTAACAGGTACAATGAAATCGGTACTCAACGATATCGGGACGTGATCTGGAACACGGTCAGGCGCCCGAAGGAGCCAGAGAACATGAAAGGTATTTAATTAACTTGTTTTGTTATTTGTATTAATTAGCATATACTCTCTTATATTATAAATAATATCAGTAACTTATTAGTTATGATTTCATATGTGTAATTGCAGGTGAGAAGTTTGAAGGCCTAATAAAGCATACTAAAACCGAAGCTTTTCAGAAAAGGTCTAAACAAGCATCCCTCAACAAAAAAGGAGGAAAGAAAGATGCCGTGGTCGAGCCTACTCATTACGGGGGATCCCGATCATTCTGGGGTCGTGTATTGGGTGTAAGTTTGTCTATTATTTCACACTTTTTTTGGTTTTCAACATGTTTATTTTATGTTAGATTTTTTGTTGATTTTCTAACATGTATGTTTTTTTTTCATTCAGAAAGGAAAGAAGAAGTCAAAACTGTGGACACGGGGGGCCCACGGGGGCGCTTGGGAGAGAAGAGAAACAAGCGTTTGCATTTTTGTTGGAGTCGCCACCAATTTTTATGGGAAATTGGAACCGTTCGAATACCTCGTGTCATGTCAAGACACAAAGTAGTGACATGAACACTAAGCAATCGTTACCCTTAGCATTATATGTCTAGAAAGACTCTCATGGATGTTAATGAACACGGGTGTTCACGGAGATCTGGAGTAAGGGGTGAGGGTACGTATTAGAAAGCTCTTTTGATCGAACACCTAATCCCGCCCGCCTCGATAGCGGCCTCTACTAATGATTAGGGAAGTTATTCGTACTCGATATATCGTCGATTGTATGCATGCAGGGAGGTTGATCTTAGAAGGGTCTATTTCTATACCTCTTTGACTAACGACGTATCCCAGGAGTTTGCCAGATGTTACCCCGAATGTGCACTTCTGAGGATTGAGCCTCATGTTGTACTTTCGTAGTCTTGCGAAAAATTTGCGAAGGTTCGCAATATGCCCCTCTCTATCCTTGGACTTGACGTTCATGTCGTCTACGTATACCTCAACTTCTTTGTGCATCATGTCATGTAAGAGTGTAGTTGCGGTGCGTTGATATGTAGCTCCGGCGTTGATCAATCCAAACGGCATCACTGTATAGCAGTAGGTTCCCCATTGAGTGACAAAGGCGGTCTTATGCATATCTTCCATGGCCATTTTGATTTGATTATAACCCGCGTATCCATCCATGAAGCACAGTAATGCGTGGTCTGCAGTATTGTCCACCAGTATGTCGATGTGTGGTAGAGGGAAATCATCTTTAGGACTTGCTTTGTTTAGATCCCTAAAATCAACACAAACACGGATTCTCCCATCCTTTTTGGGTACAGGTACTATGTTGGCTACCCAGTCAGAATACTCGGAAACTTTGATGAACCCGGCTTTGAATTGTTTGTCAACTTCTTCCTTAATCTTGAGAGCCCATTCCGTTCTCATTCGGCGAAGCTTCTGTTTCACAGGTTTGAAACCTGGCTTAATCGGAATTCTATGTTCGGCGATATCCCTGTCGATCCCTGGCATGTCTTTGTAGGACCAAGCGAAAACATCTCTGAACTCGTTTAGAAGGTCTATGAAGTCGGCCCTTTCGGTAGAGCTCAAGGTAGTCCCTATCCTAAGTTCTTGGGGTTCTAGTTCCGTTCCTACATTGATGGGTTCGGTGTCCTCTATTACTGGTCCCCCTTCCCCTTCCTGTAGTATTTGTTTGGCTATGTAGGGAGGTATTTCGATCGAGTCTGGGTCTTGGTCATCCTCAGTATCATCGTAAACAGAATTGCACTCAAGATAACACAAAGAGTAAGCGAACCTCGATTTATTCATATTAAAGTTTGAGTAAAGTTGAAACAAAGAA
Organism: Silene latifolia; assembly: GCF_048544455.1. Taxonomy (NCBI): domain Eukaryota; kingdom Viridiplantae; phylum Streptophyta; class Magnoliopsida; order Caryophyllales; family Caryophyllaceae; genus Silene; species Silene latifolia. Next base: position 67,330,844 of record NC_133537.1, on the reverse strand, counting down.
GCCAACCGATCCATGGTCAGTGGCGGCAAAGGACAAAGGTTGGGGCATTTCCCGAACTCACGTGACTACTCGAGGCTAAGCTAGGAGAAACGAAGGGGACGGGGATGACGACATGAGGAGATTTCCTAGTGACTTCTCTAGACTCCGACTCTGACTCCGACTCCGACTCGAACTCATCGTCTTCTGGTTCTCCTTTGAACATCTCTCCTTCTCCAGTGGTGAGCTTGAAGAGTCTTCCTTGATTGTTGGTCCACTTGATCGATTTTCTCCATCCTTTCTGCTGATTTGTGCTTGTTTACGATTAACGCGGTAGGGTTGAAGTGGTCGTCTTGAAGTATCATGGTAATGATCTCATCTGCGCGCTCTAACAAATCGATCTTCTCCGAACAACAAGCTAACAGCTTGTTCGTCTAAGCAAGGTGCTTGACGGGTTTTGACGGTAGGAACCGTTTCTGGAGGAATGAAGTAGCAATCGTGAAAGATCTCGATTCCGGCTAGCTTCCTCTCGAGATAATGCCAAGGTTCGGGAAATCCGTGAAAGAGTTCCAGGCTTCCCTCCTTAACAAAGTACACATTTAATGTGGGGAGATAGGGTCGCATTTGGGCTCCTGTGTACTTACGGTTCTGAACTTGAGCAAGCATCTTGAGAACCTCCTCTTTAGTGGTTTTGTACCCTAGGCCAAGTGGTATTCTTTTTGAGTTGCCTTCCTTATATGGTGCGAAGGTATTTCTTCGGATAGGGTTCAAAGGCATTCCAGGGAAGTATCCCTGGGTTTTGAGTATGTGGTTGACCACCAAGTTCGAGTAGGGATCATAGTACAAAGGTGCCAACTCACTTTCTATGACACTTATGCTTTGGAAGCCCCCAAGCTCATATACTGGATCTGCAAGGACTTGATTGTTTGACTTCTTTTCGATTATTGCTTTGATGGGTGACGAAGTGATCGTTGCTACTTTGCCATTTAGTGGAATCTTGATCTTTTGATGAAGGGTGGATATAACTGCTTTGGAAGCGTGAATCCAAGGTCTTCCTAGAAGTATGTTGAAGGAAGCTTCGATGTCCACTATTTGGAAGTTAACCTTTCGCTCAATTTGTCCTGTGGCTATGGTTAGGTTAATGAGTCCTGCAACCTTTCGTCGTGTACCATCATATGCGCGAACTCCTTGATTGGTAGGGGTCCAATCCGACTCTTTCATGCCTAGTTTGTATGCCGTTTTGAGGGGTATGACGTTGACCGCAGAGCCATCATCTACCAAGGTCATTGCCACATTTTTCTTTAGACAAATGACAGTGATGTAGAGAGCCAAGTTGTGACTAGCGCCGAAAGGCGGTAGATCTTCGTCTGAGAAAGTAATAGGATTACTTAGCTTTGGTGATTCTTGGAAGACCAAGTTGACTACATCTTCGGGTGTCGAGTTATGTGCTACATTTAGCTTGGCCAAGGCTTGCAGTAAAGCTTGGCGATGTGGGAACGAGCTTGCTACTAATTGCCAGACTGAAAGATCAGCCTTTGTCTTCTGTAATTGCTTGAGCAAATGATCAGTTGAGTCATCTTCGTTATCATTTGGTGTGACAACAGTGGTTGGACCATTTTGAGTAGTGCTTTGATATGGGCGACCCGAACGAGTTAGGTGATCCACATCTTGATCTTCGCCATTTTGGACTATTTCTTTGACTAGGGAGTTTTCAATGAGATACTCGTCCTTGTCATCGTCTGCCCAAACTCCACTGATTGTAGCTAGTCTTCTCATTCTCATGATTTCATTTTCTAGTCGTATGATTTGGCGACTAATTTATCTACCACAGCGACTATTTCTGGCATAGTAGCATTTTGAGAGAAAATTAGTGGCACATGCTCCTTGGGTGTTGCGTTGGGATCACGAGCAGTTGTCACCACATTTTCTAATTCCCAGACTTGCTTATCCACACTCCTTGCCCATGTGATGAAGTCGGAAATAGTAGGGGATATGGTAGAGTAGAAACCTTCATTTTCGATTGCATAGATTTCATTTTCGACTGGAGAAATGAGGTGTGAACAATCTAAGGTAGATTCATCACTTGTGATCACTAGAACTCCAAGAGGATTCTGAGTGTTGTTGGGTTTACCTCCCGGCGGTATTGGCAATCGACCATCTTCAATCATGTCTTGAAGCACATTTTTCAACTTGTAGCACTTTTCTGTGTCATGTCCCTTGCCCTTATGGTATTCACAGTACGAGTTCTCATCCCAGAACTTGGATTTCCTTTCGGGTTCGGGAGTAGGTCCAATGGGTTGGAGTTTGCCTTGCTTCATTAGCCTTTTTAGAGCGTTGGCGTAAGTGTCCCGAAGATTTGTGAATTTCCTTGGTGGGGTAGTTTTCTTGGATGGCTCGAGAAGGTTAACTTCATCTGTCTTGCTAGTAGAGCCGTATGAACGGCTTGTTGAGCCTTGATATCCTCGACCTACTGTTTTGGACAAGAGTCCTTTACGGATGTCATCTTCTATCCTTGTCCCTAGTACGGTTAAGTCCTTGAAGCTTTTTATGTTTTGGTATCTCAAATGATTGGCATAAATGGGTTTGAGATTCTCCACAAACTTCTCCACAAGGGTACTCTCATCCGGGCGTTCAACTAGTTGGGTACTAGTCTTCCTCCACCTACTTAGGAAGTCGGTGAATCCTTCTTTGTCATTTTGGGTAAGAACTTCTAGAGTGCGCATGTTAACTTGGATCTCGGCATTATCCGCATATTGTTTAGAAAACTCGATTGCAGCATCTTCCCAAGTAGCGACCTTCTTATGATCTAGAGAGTAGAACCATTGCTTTGGGATAGTGTCGAGAGACGAAGGAAAGATCCTTAAGAACATCTCTTGATGCCTTTGATAGACATGTAATCCTTGAAAGCACGGATGTGGTTCAAAGGGTTCTCATGACCCTTGAATTTAGGGATATCCGTCATATTGAAGTTGGTTGGTAATTTGGCATCGACGGCCTCATACTTGCGGTTATTCTCTCTATAAATGTCATCCCCCTTAAGGTACATCAATTGCTCCTCTAAGTATTGGAGTCTTTTCTCAGCTACAGTCATCCCCATGAGGGGATTTTCATCCCTGGATTCATTCTCGGAGTCACCTATTACTTCATTTTCGTGGGGAGGTAACCTTCCCTCTACGGCATAGATCCGGCCCTCGATGATTTCGAGGCGATCATGGACTTGGTCTTGGGTATCTTGGATACGGTCTAGCGCGGCTAGGATTCGATCATCACCATCTTGAAGTTGGTTGAGGTTGGTTTCGCTGGATCCAGGCATCTTGAAAACTGGATAAGAGATCGATGACGAATCAAAACACGATCGACCATTCTAACACACTTGCTAAAAGAAGAAATGTTTTGACTCATGAAGTGGGTGTGTGCCACTTGTGTTGAGTGAGTTTTGAAGAAAGACACATATTTTGAAAATGTGTATCCTAGTCAACTATAGTGTAGTTGTAGGAGTGGACTCGAAGTGAAGTTTTGAAATGGGCTTGTGGCCCGAATTTTGACTTGACAAACGGACAGAGTTTCGACTGGATTTTTGCGCTAATCAAATGGCCTATTTCGAAATTTTTGATTAAGAAAAGGGGTTTTGATTTTTTTGAAAAATCGTCATGGTTTTGTTTAGAAAATGGTGATCATGTAATGTACAAGCATTATACAAGCATTATAACGGGATGCTGAGTGCATTTAAGAGGGTTTTGGTTTAAAGGGTGGGCTGCCATACCGAACCATCAAACCCGAAGTCTGTGGAGAGGCTCGTACCAAACAAGAGTAAGGCCGATTCCTAGTCCATTTCCTCAAGTAGTGAAGGCCCTTGACACAAACAAGAGTAAGCATCATGGTATGGATGACGTCAATCGCTATCCATCCTTAGGCCCAAATAAGAATTAGGACCGTTTAGACGGGACGATTGGTCGAATGGGTTGGGTTCGGCCTAGGAAGGCCGAATAAAACGGTCTAGGAAGACCGAGTTATGAGAACCGACAATTATCTTGTACAAACTATTCCCTAACCTTGTTCAAGTTTCACCCTTAGCTACACGTAAGTGTATTATCCCCAGCGGAGTGGCCAAACTGTGGACATGGGGGGCCCACGGGGGCGCTTGGGAGAGAAAAGAAACAAGCGTTTGCATTTTTGTTGGAGTCGCCACCAATTTTTATGGGAAATTGGAACCGTTCGAATACCTCGTGTCATGTCAAGACACAAAGTAGTGACGTGAACACTAAGCAATCGTTACCCTTAGCATTCTATGTCTAGAATGACTCTCGTGGATGCCAATGAACACGGGTGTTCACAGAGATCTGGAGTAAGGGGTGAGGGTACGTATTAGGAAGCTCTTTTGATCGAACACCTAATCCCGCCCGCCTCGATAGCGGCCTCTACTAATGATTAGGGAAGTTATTCGTACTCGATATATCGTTGATTGTATGCATGCAGTGCAACATCCAAGTTTTAATCCTAGCATGTGAGAATTAATACTAAGTCGGTGAACAATTAATTTAGCATACAATTAAGGTCGAAGTTGGATTTAATGCCCAATTACATGTGAGAACATACAAATGATACAAAATACAATGATTATAAAATTACAATAAAGAAAATTACAATAATTACATTGGATTAGGCGATTTATGTCGAAAATACCTTTAAAACGGATAATTTGAGAAAAAGAATAAAAGAATAAAATTACGACCAAATCAGAAGGTGATAACATGAATAATAGTTAATTGCACGTAAGCTAATTAAACTAGGTCAAAGCAGAAAGGGAGTTCAGGGACAGAGCTCAACCTGGAACAGGCGCAGCAGGACTGCGCCCCCTGGAAGAGGCGCAGCAGATGCTGCGTCTGTTCCAAGGGTGAGTTCTGGCTGTGAAGCCGGAACTGCAAGTCGTTAATGTTCGTGGGTTAATTTAATGATTGATTAATAATATTTACTCGGATGAAAGTGATTATCAGGTTAATTACATATGATTGATGGTCATGAAAACGATAAACATGAATGAGACGGAAATAAGACGGATTAATTACATGATTAATGATTGATTACTGACATGGGTGAATGAAATAAACTAAACATGACAAATAATGAATTAATGATGAACATGACAATAGACAGATGAAAATTTATCAAAGACGAATTCCAGAAACTCGATATGAACAAATCGAACTTCTACAACCCGGATTGAATTTAATGACGAAAACCCGCAAATATTGATTACTTGGGATTTAAGTCGGATTTAAATGATGAATTAAACATGTGAACGAACGATAATTAATATACATGTGAAATATCAGACTATTATGACGAAGAATCAAGAAGAAACAAATAAAAAGCAAACAACGAACGAGTTTACAGAGGACGAAGGAAGAAGAAAGGAAGCAGGAACTGCGGCAGCCTCACGAAGAGGCGCAGCAGATACTGCGCTCCTTCGAAGAGGCGCGGCGATTCTTTGCGTCCTTTCTCGACGTTAGTCTTAAAATCCGTAAAAAAGAGGTTTTAAAGCATTGTTTAGAAATCGGTTTTAACGAGGTATTTTCGACATAAACCTTACAATTGTGATACAATAAGTAAAATACAATAAATAAAAGAGAGATTTACACCCTCAGACTTACATGTTGACGAAACGAGAAGGACTAAGATATCGATTAGTGATGCTCGACGCGAATGCAAAGAAAAATTTAAATCAAAAGAAACAAATTTTCAAAGCTGTCAAAGACGAAATCCCTCGATCCAGGGACATAAGTGCTCGATCGAGGGACAGGAGGGCTCGATCGACTGAACTGCAAGTCGATCGAGAGGTATGCTAATCAGGAGGTACTCGATCGACGAACGGTGGTCGATCGAGGACTTATATCAAGAAATCTTGCTCGATCGAGTACGAGGACTCCTCGATCGAAAGCGGTGGGGTTTTAAAAACAAGTCGATCGAGTACAACAAGGACTCGATCGAGCAAAAACTTGTCAGAAAAACCACTCGATCGATTAAAAACTTGGTCGATCGAGTGCAAAAACCTCTGAAAACTTCAAACCCTCGTGAAACAGTTTTGGCGAGACAAAACAAACGCAATTTAGATCAAAATCGCATCAAAACAATTTAACAATTTGACAAAACTTGACATATTGTTATAATCTCCGTATAAAACAACAATATGCATAAAACAAATTGATAAACAAGATGAATGAACCGTGTAAGACATGTCACGGTTTCAAAAAAAGATTTAGCCGTGTAAACTGGACACGGTTTTGAGACAAAGAAAAACGCAAAGAACAAAAAAAAAAAAATTTTCGTGATTAAAAACCTGCTGCCTCACGGTTTTAAAGCAAAAACGCAACATCCGTGTATACAAGGCACGGATTTCGAGACAAACACAACCGTTTCAAAATCGTTTTATGAAAAACACAATGAAAATTTACGTGGCCTCGCTCTGATACCACTTGTGGGTTAATATCCGTATACTACCCTTTAATTGCAGGACTATAACGTAAATTTAACATGCGAATATCGTCATAAAACATAAATACAATATAGAAACGATAAGGAATTAGAATCAACCTCGGGTCCTTATAGTGCGGCGTAAAGATCAGAAATCAAACGAGATTCCCTCCTAATTGTTGCACCCAAGACCTTGTCCGAGATATGCCCTTGTGCTAGACCGTGTTCTCCGATTGCCTTGCAATATTGGGAGAACTTGTTGTGAGTTTTGCTCGAGATGTGAGATCTCGGTTTCAGAGAAAACTTAATCTCCAAAACCCTAATTGTCTTTCACTCATGATGATTAGGTTAGAAGGGAGGAGAAACCCTCCCTTTTGTCCCCTCTCACTCGGCAAAACCGAGACCCACACAAGGGAAGTGGGCTTCCACTTTCTCTTGGTTTTAACTCGTGGTCCGGTTCGTTAAATGCTAAAATGTATATGACGGGTTTGTATTATAAACTGTTATCGGTTATCGGAAATTAAGGCATCAGCTAATAATACGGGTTAGCTGAATTATTAATACGTGTCCGACAAAACAAAAGATTGTATAATTATATTCAATATACATTTAATTAAATATAAATCGCTTATATTTAATTTTACGAATTAACTGGTTAATTCGCCTTAGCCCATGATATTTAATCCGTATTAAATATAATATCTCAACATCACATATTTGACTAATTACTAGTCAAATAACTCGGACTAACTGGTTAGTCAGATTTGGCATCTACATGACTGTATTTTCATACCGTCACATCTCTCGAACGTATCCTATAGGTGTGACTTTTAGGGACCAGTTGATCACCGCCATCTGTATGACAATAACGTCAAACTTATCTAGCAAGCCAACCGTTATTGATAAACGTGGATCAACCGATAATAATACCAAAAGTATGCCCTTTGATCCTTTTAGAGGTTTATAAGTCCTTGCACTAATTGTTAAGGACACCAACCCCAACAAGCTCCCACTTGTCCGTACAAGTGTATGTGCAATGACGTTATCCGCACTAACTGGAGGACACAAGCTCAACAAACTCCCACTTGTCCGTACAAGTGTATGTGCGATAACCGATTCTCATATTCATTTAAAATTTCTCCCACTCAATGTAAAACAATTTGCAGATCTGGATCCACAAAGGTCGTATTTTACAATCGATCTGTATCTAGAGTGGTTTCCCCGACTAGAGAGTAACTCAACTGATAAAACGAATCCGTATCCGAGCATGGCCATGCATTTCGATTCTGACTCCTCGAGTGGCCCTGAGAAATATCGAGTACCCGATAAAGGCTGAATATTTCCTTCAACTCGACTCCTTCCGATCTAAGCACAAAGATGAAATGACCCAGAAAAAATCTACTTGGCCCCCTGTTACGGATGACCGTGAGAAAGAAACCAAAGTCACCCAAAATCTGCCTTAGTCTCAAGACACAATCGATAGTCAAAAGAATCGACTCTTAGGATCACCATGGAGGTCCTATCCACGACCTGGCACCGAATGTTATAGAACATTTAGGACTCCACGTCGATGTCACAATTGTGTCCTACGAAATATCCGTATAAATCGCCTCTGTGATTGGTCAATCAACCGGTTGACTTATGGCTCGTTGAACCCACCATCAACCAACGTCACAAAATAATTGCCGAGTTATCAGCTCATGTGGGCAATTAAGGACTGAAAAGATATAATGTTCGTTCAGTTCACTTTGTGGCGTTCAAAATTTGTCGTACAAATCCACATGACAAACAAAATATATATATAAAATATCAAAACGATGATGTCGTATAGAGTACAAGAGAGAATGAATCTGATCCATAAAAGAGTACTACAACTTAGGAACACGTTTAATTCCCATGGAATTAACGTGCCCTTCATGCTTATCTTGTCGTAATGCTTTAGTGAGAGGATCTGCTATGTTATCATCTGTAGCAATCTTTTCTATCACTACTTCCTTTTGCTCCACGTAATCCCGGATTAGATGAGCTTTCCGTTGTACATGTCTAGACTTGTTGCTAGACTTTGGCTCCTTAGCTTGGAAGATGGCACCACTATTGTCGCAATAGATGGTGATCGGGTCATTCGAACTGGGCACTACAGAGAGCCCATGTAAGAATTGACGCATCCATATCGCTTCCTTTGTAGCTTCGACGCGGCATAGTACTCGGACTCGGTCGTAGAATCTGTTTATGCTTTGTTTCGAACTCTTCCACCGACTGCAGCGCCATTAAGAGTAAAAACGAATCCGGACTCGATTTCGAGTCATCTCGATCCGTTTGGAAGCTAGCATCTGCAGAATCGGTTCGCATAGCTTTTGATCGCCTCCATAAGTCAATGCCCAATCTTTAGTCCTCCGTAGGTACTTAAGAATGTTCTTGACAATGCTAACCAAATGTGATTCACCCGGATGCTTTGTTGGAATCGACTTATCATACTCAATGCATATGCCACGTCCGGACGTGTGCATATCATGGCATACATGATTGATCCTATAGCCGAAGCATAAGGAATCCGTGTCATGCGCTCTTTCTCTTCCGGTGTCTCTGGTGCCTGAGACTTGCTCAAATGCACCCCTGGAGCCATAGGAAGGAACCCCTTCTTGGAGTTAGTCATGCTGAATCTCTCTAGGACTTTGTCTATGTAAGACTCCTGACTGAGAGATAACATCCGACGTGATCTATCTCGATAGATACGGATGCCCAGAATTCTTTGTGCCTCACCCAGATCTTTCATCTGGAAATGGTTCTTCAACCATACTTTCACCGAAGTTAAGAGAGGTATGTCATTCCCAATCAGGAGTATGTCGTCAACATACAATATTAGGAAGACAATCTTGCTCCCACTCGACTTGATATATAGACATGGTTCCTCGACATATCGAGTAAATCCATTTTCTTTTATCACTTGGTCGAAGCGATGATTCCAACTCCTTGATACTTGCTTAAGTCCATAAATGGAACGCTTAAGTTTGCATACTTTCTTAGGATGTACTGGATCGATGAAACCTTCGGGTTGTACCATGTACAACTCTTCCTCCAAAAAGCCGTTTAAGAAGGCGGTTTTCACGTCCATTTGCCAAATTTCATAGTCATGAAAAGCGGCAATCGCTAAGATAATCCGAATGGAACGCAGCATGACTACGGGTGCAAAAATCTCATCGTAGTGCAAACCTGGCACTTGGGTGAAACCTTTAGCAACTAGTCGTGCTTTGTAGATATCTTGTTGACCTTCCACAGAATGCTTTATCTTGTAAAGCCATTTGCATTGAAGGGGACGAACCTTAGCAGGTAAGTCAACAAGATCCCACACTTTGTTCTCATACATGGAGTCCATCTCGGATTGCATGGCCTCAAGCCATAGCTTTGAGTCAGAACTAGTCATGGCACCTTTATAGGTTGCGGGTTCACTACTCGTTAAGAGTAGAATGTCATCTATGTCATGTTCCTCGACCATACCAATGTATCTGTCTGGAGGAATAGAGACTCTTCCCGACCTCCTAGGTTCCTCAGGAATATTCACCGCAGCCGGGATTGAAGGAACAGGTTCCTCCAATGGTTGCTCGGTGTTTGGTTCTGGAATCTCCGACAGGTCGAAGGTTCTATCACTCTTTGCATTCTCGAGAAATTCCTTCTCTAAGAATGTCGCACTAGCCGCAACAAAAACACGTTGTTCGGTTGGCGAATAAAAGTAATGACCAAGTGTTCCTTTAGGATAACCTATAAAGTATGTCTTGACCGATCGCGGGCCGAGCTTATCCTCGTGTCTCCACTTGACATAAGCCTCGCAGCCCCAAACCCGTATAATGGACAAGTTAGGGACCGTTCCCTTCCATAATTCATATGGAGTCTTGTCAACAGCTTTAGACGGACTTCGGTTAAGTATTAGAGCGGCTGACATAAGAGCATAACCCCATAATGAATCAGGTAATATCGTGTGACTCATCATGGATCGAACCATATCAAGTAGTGTTCGATTTCTCCGTTCGGACACACCATTCAGCTGAGGTGTTCCAGGTGGAGTTAACTGTAAGGCAATCCCACAGTCTTTGAGGTGTTGATCAAACTCGTGAGAAAGATACTCGCCACCACGATCTGAACGTAGTGTTTTAATCTTTCTACCTAATAGGTTCTGTACCCTATTTTGGTATTCCTTGAATTTCTCAAAGGATTCACTTTTGTGCTTCATTAAGTAGACATAGCCATATCTACTCAAATCGTCCGTGAAAGTGATGAAATATCTATAGCCTTCTCGTGCGGTGATTGACATAGGGCCACATACATCCGTGTGTATGAGTCCTAATAGGTCGGTCAGCAGCGCGCATTCCAACACCTTTGAAGGAAATACGAGTCATCTTACCGATGAGACATGATTCACACGTGCCAAATGATTGAAAATCAAAGGCCGAGATAGCTCCATGTTTGATGAGCTGTTTTACGCGTTTCTCATTGATGTGTCCCATACGGCGATTACCATAGATACGTTTGATCTTTGTCACCAACCTTTAACCTTTTATTCATTACGTGTAATATTTCCGTGGTCTGATCTAAAACATAAATTCCGTTCATGGAGACTGCCTTGCCGTAAATCATATCGTGTAATGAGAAAATGCAAGCATTATTTTCTATTACAAATGAAAAACCAAGTTTATCAAGCGCAGAAACTGAAATAATGTTTTTGGAAAGACTAGGTACATAATAGCAGTCATATAATGACAACTCAAATCCGCTAGGAAGTCGGATCACATATGTCCCCTTGGAGATGGCGCTACTCTTGCTCCATTCCCAACACGCAGTCCACCTCACCCTTTACGAGGGGTTCGATGTTTCGGAGCCCCTGCACATGATTACACAGATGAGAACCACAACCAGTATCAAGTACCCAAGTTCCGTAACTTGCGTGGTTAATCTCAATCATATGAATAAAAGTAGAAGAAGAAGACATACCAACAGGTTTAACACGACCTGCTTTTAAGTCCTCATGATAAACAGGACATGTGCGTCTCCAATGCCCAGTCATGTGGCAGTGATGGCATTCCATGTTATCTTTCTTGCTCTTTGTCGCGCCTGATGAGTTACTTGCCTCACCAGGCCCACTCTTACCTGATCCCGACTTCTTAAACTTCGGTTTGCCTACTGCTAGGCCTGGCTGAACTTTGCCCTTACCCTTGCCCTTGTTTGACACAACGAGAACATCCTGTTTCATGCTCCCACCGAACTTCATGTCCTTCTCGGTGCATGCGAGGAGGGAGTGCCATTCATGGGGAGTTTTCTTCAAATCATTCATATAGTAATTCGCTCTAAATTGCGAATAACCATCGTGGAGTGAGTGAAGTATGCGGTCAATAACAATGTTCTCGCTGATCTTACAATCAAAGGTCTCCAGCTTCTCGACATTCTCAATCATGCTGAGAATGTGTGGGCTAACTGGTTGGCCCTTCTGGAGTCTCGCATCAAAGAAGCGAGTGGTAAGCTCATAGGTCACGATTCTCGGTGCTTTTGAGAATTCCCTAGTGAGTGTGGTGAAAATCTTGTTTGCACCATGGGCTATGAAGCGTTTCTGCAAATTGGGTTCCATTGCAAAAATGAGTACGTTTTTAATCGCACCCGCTTCCATACAGAAATCATTAAACTTGGTGATTTCAGCAGCTCTAGCTGTGGGACCTGGGTTTGCCGGGATGGGCTCTAATAGATATTTGAGCTTCCCGTCAGCAGCGGCAGCATTCCGTAATGCCGCCTCCCAATCCGCGAAGTTTGATCCATCATTCTTCAGTCGAGTGGACTGATTCATCTGATTCATGAAGATCCGAAGCCAGGACTCACGGTCCAATGTGGCACTTGGCATTGGGTTATCAGTAGAACCAGCCATTTGTTATTTGCAGTTTAAATGTTCGTGTTCTACACTGAAAAAGGAAGAAAAACAAAACGAAATAAGCAACTCATCGAGGTGATTTAAGTCTATTTTAAAATTCATTTTAAACATGTAGACTCTCGCACTTGCATAATTGATCTCCCTCAAGAATGATACAAGTGATCCCAAGACTCAATTTCTGCAAATTGATAAGCCAATGTTTAGCTAGTTCTTCCGAAGAACTCTTGGTCGATAGATTTCCGTAAATCCTATCTATAGTCCACCATGATCACAGGATCGTACGAGTGACCATAGTGTTGAGATAAAATAGGTCAATCGGTTCCAACTTACCCGACGTAGAAGGGGTCATATTATGCCTACCGACGAAGAAGGGACTCATTGGAGTTTGACCTATAAAGACCGTTCTCAATTTTGGTTTATACGAGGAAGATCCCATCAACAAAATTATAATTCATTTTAAGTGAACGAATAACTAGCGTCTGTCGTGAATGAATTTATTTGGATGATGGCTTTAAAACGTGTGACATGAGAATGTCAATGAAAACTAACTCGTGACCTCTATATGTGTCAGTTTTCATGCAATAAATAGGTGGTTTGGTTTTTAGGCGGAATATGATGCATATTATCGTTACGAAAAATAAATAAATGAATGCAATACGTAAATAAAAATTCCTAGTGTGGCCTATCCTAGTAAAACAAAACATAAAACAACTTTGGAATCCACCGTTGGACCCGAGAAGCTTGTCTTGATGTTCCATCTTGATCCAAGTAGCGGGAGTGAGCATCCGGTCTCCATCTTTGGTCTTCTCAAAAATTACAATTTTAAAATTACAAAAATAAACCTATTTACATTCTAATTAAAAACTGTAATTACAAGTGAAAAATCCAAAACGGAGATACGAGATCTCAAAATACAACCAAGACCGTGTTCCATCATTACGGTAACACGTTCTACTAAGGCCACACTAAGTTACAACCGTTTGCAAATTAAAATAAATACGTAATTAAAAGGCATTCAAGGCATTCATAATTAACGAAAATAAATGCATCAACTAAAACAAATTCATTCGTGACATAATTCCGTAATTATGTTAAATTTATCCAAACCACCTTTTAATGATTAAAATTCATGTGATAAAACCGCTTCTATCATTTAATTTTAATCCATTACAATCCGTTACTTTAAAAACGCTTTAAAATAACTTAATGGTACGTGTGTGAACCGTTTCACAATCATAGCGAGTGTACTATATCCGTATAAAGTACATATTGAAGCCAAAAGAAAAATTTAAATCAAAAGAAACAAATTTTCAAAGTCATCAAAGATTTAAATCCCTCGATCCAGGGACATAAGTGCTCGATCGAGGGACAGGAGGGCTCGATCGACTGAACTGCAAGTCGATCGAGAGGTATGCTAATCAGGAGGTACTCGATCGACAGAACTGGTGGTCGATCGAGGACTTATATCAGCAATACTGCTCGATCGAGTACGAGGACTCCTCGATCGAGCAGTGGGGTTTTAAAAACAAGTCGATCGAGTACAACAAGGACTCGATCGAGCAAAAACTTGTCAGAAAAACCACTCGATCGATTAAAAACTTGGTCGATCGAGTGCAAAAACCTCTGAAAACTTCAAACCCTCGTGAAACAGTTTTGGCGAGACAAAACAAACGCAATTTAGATCAAAATCGCATCAAAACAATTTAACAATTTGACAAAACTTGACATATTGTTATAATCTCCGTATAAAACAACAATATGCATAAAACAAATTGATAAACAAGATGAATGAACCGTGTAAGACATGTCACGGTTTCAAAAAAAGATTTAGCCGTGTAAACTGGACACGGTTTTCGAGACAAAGAAAAACGCAGCAACACAAAAAAAAAAAAAAAATTTTCGTGATTAAAAACCCGCTTTGCCTCACGGTTTTAAAGCAAAAACGCAACATCCGTGTATACAAGGCACGGATTTCGAGACAAACACAACCGTTTCAAAATCGTTTTATGAAAAACACAATGAAAATTTACGTGGCCTCGCTCTGATACCACTTGTGGGTTAATATCCGTATACTACCCTTTAATTGCAGGACTATAACGTAAATTTAACATGCGAATATCGTCATAAAACATAAATACAATATAGAAACGATAAGGAATTAGAATCAACCTCGGGTCCTTATAGTGCGGCGTAAAGATCGAAAATCAAACGAGATTCCCTCCTAATTGTTGCACCCAAGACCTTGTCCGAGATATGCCCTTGTGCTAGACCGTGTTCTCCGATTGCCTTGCAATATTGGGAGAACTTGTTGTGAGTTTTGCTCGAGATGTGAGATCTCGGTTTCAGAGAAAACTTAATCTCCAAAACCCTAATTGTCTTTCACTCATGATGATTAGGTTAGAAGGGAGGAGAAACCCTCCCTTTTGTCCCCTCTCACTCGGCAAAACCGAGACCCACACAAGGGAAGTGGGCTTCCACTTTCTCTTGGTTTTAACTCGTGGTCCGGTTCGTTAAATGCTAAAATGTATATGACGGGTTTGTATTATAAACTGTTATCGGTTATCGGAAATTAAGGCATCAGCTAATAATACGGGTTAGCTGAATTATTAATACGTGTCCGACAAAAACAAAGATTGTATAATTATATTCAATATACATTTAATTAAATATAAATCGCTTATATTTAATTTTACGAATTAACTGGTTAATTCGCCTTAGCCCATGATATTTAATCCGTATTAAATATAATATCTCAACATCACATATTTGACTAATTACTAGTCAAATAACTCGGACTAACTGGTTAGTCAGATTTGGCATCTACATGACTGTATTTTCATACCGTCACATCTCTCGAACGTATCCTATAGGTGTGACTTTTAGGGACCAGTTGATCACCGCCATCTGTATGACAATAACGTCAAACTTATCTAGCAAGCCAACCGTTATTGATAAACGTGGATCAACTGATAATAATACCAAAAGTATGCCCTTTGATCCTTTTAGAGGTTTATAAGTCCTTGCACTAACTGTTAAGGACACCAACCCCAACAAACGATTAGGTTAATTAAGTTGATTGATGTGTAGTTGGTCAAGTTGGTCGGTCATGCAAACGAGGCTGGTACTCAGAAGGATCCGAGCTTACGTGGTTGAAAGATCAAGCACGTAGGCGCCAAAAGTAAGAACAAAAGTCTAGAATGCAAAGGGAGAAGAGAAGGGTGGACACTCGCGTCAGAAATATGAGGAGCGAAGGCTCCTATTTATACTAATCACGTGGAGGAAATAGGGTTTCGGAGACTCTTTGGAAGTGAATCTCGGAAAGATATGAAAAGGATACGAAAGCTACGCAGAATAGGACCTGGGAAGAGGCGCAGCAAGCACTGCGTCTCTTGGAAGAGGCGCAGCAACTGCTGCGTCTGTTCCCAAGTGGTTTCCTCCTGCGGAAGAAAGATTTCCGTGTTTGAGTTATGGTAGGACGAAATAATTTGATTTTTCTTAATATCTTATGTGAATATTACGGGAAATTATTTACCAAAGGATGAAAATTATGAAATATCGAATAGAAATATCCGGAACATTCCAGAACATTCTGACTCGGGATTTAACGGTTATCAGAAAATGAAGACGGTTTTAAGCCCGGACTCCAAATGTACTCTAATTACTGTCAAAACGACCGTATCGGCACGTAGATGACAACTAAGAGGTAGACATTAATATTTGAGCAATCACTTGACGATAAACTTCTGAATTGTCACAAATCGTTCCGCGTACCAAACATGCGGCCCAATCATCACCGGGTGGTTTGCGAGAGGTGCAGAAACGAGGTATCTACAAAAACCGGTTACGACGGTACCGGAACTGTTTCTGGACACGCATTCCAGGGTTGACCACAAAGGGATTAGGAGTTGGACTAAGCCAAAAGACAAGGAATTATATGTAAGTTTTCCCTAACACTTAATTTTTGTTAATTTACTCTTTTTTAATGTCTTATTTTGGTTACCATATTAACTTATAATGATTTGTTTAATATTGTAGGATGCATTTGAATATGAAAAAGCCGCCAATCCAAAAAAAGCGGATAATGACATATGGTTTGAATTGGTGAAAGACTTCAAGAAAGGGCACGTGTATGGTACCGGAAGTTCAACACCGGCTTTCTATGACAACACGCGTAGGAGATCGACTTCAACAATTCCCAGCAACACATATCAACCGGGAGTTATTAGTCAATTTCAAGCTCAACTAAGAGAGAGTGATGAACGTGAAAGAAAACGTGATGAAGAATTCCGCCAAATGAAGGAAAAAATGGCAATGTTTGAGACTTGGTGGCAAGGTTGTAACCCCGGACCTAGACCCGACTACGATCCTTTTGATCCGCATGGTCCACAAGGGGGGAGTGGAGCCGGTGTTGGCTTCCAAGTAGTTAAGTAAGTTTAATTTAGCATGTAATAAGACTTGAACTTTGAAATATGTTAGCTTGTAAACATTTCATTTTCAATATATGAAATGAAGTTTGGGAAAATGTGTGGTGTTGGGTTGAAATTTGAAATTTATGGTGTTGTGTGTGTTCAAGTTTGGGATGTATGGCGTTGTAGAACTTCGGTTTGTATGCAGGTTGTAAATATTTGGCTAGCAATGAAAACGGAAAAAACCACCAAAACAATCAGTAGCTTTTGCGACTGATTTGCAATTTAGCGACCACAAATCAATCGGCAAAGAGCCTCACTGAAAATGGCTACGTCACCCAAATTTGGCGACTGAAAAGCCATTTAGCGACCAAAAATCAGTCGCTAATTTGGCGACTACCTTATTTCGGCCGCCAAATTGGCGACTACCATTTCAGTCGCTAATTTTCCCATTTAGCGACTGATATGTCGACTGACTTTAGTCGCTAAAATTAGGAGAGGCGACCAATGTCTGCGACTGGAATTTGGCGACTGAAGTCAGTCGCTAAATTGATTTTAGCGACTGATTTTAGTCGCCAAAATCAGTCGCCTGTTTTATTTCTTTTTGTAGTGCGTGTACTCGAAGATGCTTGATGCCTAAACTCACTGCTGCTTGTAAACCCATGAGACAAGCTTCATATTCTGCTGCATTGTTTGTCACCTCGAAGTCGAGTTTAACAGAAAGTGGTGTATGCTCACCTTCAGGAAAAATGAGCAACACTCCTATTCCAAATCCTCTCAAATTGGATGCCCCATCAAAGTAAAGATCCCAAGAATCCATACTGGTTTGTAGAATATCCTTATCTAGAAATGACCATATGTCTACTGCCTGCGTATCATTGATAAGATTATTTGCGAAGAATTCAGCCACGACACCCTTTATGACTTTCAAAGGTACGTATTTGAGATCGAACTCTGAGAGCATTAAGGTGCATCTTGCCAGGCGTCCACTGAGAACGAGTTTCTCGAAGAGGTATTTGACGGGATTTATTTTAGAATACACTTTGACCGAGTAGCTAAGCATGTAATGGCGTAGCTTCTTCGTTGCCCACACAAGAGCGAGGCACGTCTTCTCGAGAGGTGTATACTTACTCTCGTACTGCAAGAACTTCTTACTAAGGTAGTAGATAGCTCTTTCTTCCTTCCTAATAGTCTGTGCGAGCATAGCCCCCATGGCTGTTTCGGTGACTGTGAGATGTAAACCAAGAGGTTGATCTCGTTCGGGAGGCATTAACACTGGTGGTTTGGCAAATATCTCCTTTATCCTGTCAAATGCCTTTTGACAGTCATCGTCCTATATGTTATGGTCCGTTTTCTTGAGCGTTTTGAAGATAGGCTCGCAGATCATAGTGAGTTTCGATATGAATCGACTTATGTACTGTACTTTGCCCAGGAATCCTCTAACCTCCTTTTCTGTTTGGGGTTGTGGCATCTCGATTAAGACCTTGATCTTGGATGGATCGATTTCTATTCCCCTCTGGCTGACGACATTTCCCAGAAGCTTGCCTGACATTACTCCGAATTCAAATTTCTGAGGATTAAGCCTCATGTTGTACTTGCGCAATATGAGGAAGAACTTGCAAAGGTTAGCAATGTGCCCTTCTCTATCCTTGGATTTGACAATCATATCATCCACGTACACCTCTACCTCCTTATGCATCATGTCAAATAGTAAAGTAGTCGCAGTACGTTGGTACGTAGCCCCATCGTTGATTAGTCCGAATGGCATAACAGTATAGCAATATGTTCCCCACTGAGTGACGAAGGCTGTCTTGTGCATATCTTCCACGACCATTTTGATTTGGTATACCCTGCATACTCATCCATGAAGGATAACAATGCGTGATATGCTGTATTATCTACCAATATATCGATGTGTGGCAGAGGGAAGTCGTCTTTAGACCTCGCCTTGTTCAAGTCTCTGAAATCAACACAAACCCAGATTCACCCATCCTTTTTGTGTACGGGGACTATGTTAGCCATCAAGTCCGAATACTCAAAAACTTTGATGAATCAGGCTTTGAATTGCTTATCGACCTCTTCTTTAATCTTAAGATTCCACTCTATCCTCATTCGACGAAGCTTCTGCTTTACAGGTTTGAAACCTGGCTTGATTGGAATGCGATGTTCTGCAATATCCCTGTCGATTCTTGGCATGTCCTTTTAAGACCAAGCGAAGATGTCTTTGAACTTGTGTAGGATGTCGATGAAATTGGCCCTTTCAGTTGGGTCTGGGGTCGCCCCTATCCTAAGTTCTTGGGGTTCTAATTATGTTCCTACGTTGATAGGTTCGGTATTTTCTATGACTGGTGCCGCTTCCCTCTCTTCTAGAATTTCTTTAATTATATAGGGAGGTAATTCGATTGAGTCTTGGTCAGGATCATCCTCATTGTCATCGTAAACAGAATTACATTCAGAATAACACAAGGAGATACTATGCTGGGACAGTTCCCCAAGATACTGTTACTAGGCGATACTATGCTAGGAGAAATAAAAGGGTGGGGAGTGACGACAGGAGGGGACTCTCTAGCGACTTCTCTAGACTTAGGTTCCAACTCCAACTCTGATTCCGACTTTGACTCAAATTCATCGTCTTCGGGTTCTCCTTTGAACATCTCTCCTTCTCCAGTAGTGACCTTAAAGAGCTTTCCTTGATTGTTGGTCCATTTGATCGACTTTCTCCATCCTTTCGGCTGATTTATGTTGGTGTCAGTGATAAGTGCTGTAGGGTTGAAATGGTCATCTTGAAGTATCATGGTAATGATCTCATCCTGCGCTGCCCTGACGAATCGATCTTCTCCAAGCAGAAGGCTAACAGCCTGTTCGTCGAGACAAGGTGTCTGACGAGTTTTAACGGTAGGAACTGTTTCTGGAGGAATAAAGTAGCAATCGTGGAAGACCTCGATTCCAGATAGTGGCATGCCCTTTTACCTCAAAGGTTCGGAAAATGCATAAAAATGTTCACAATCCCCTTCTCTAACGAAGTAACCATTTAGTGTAGGGAGATAGGGTTGCATTTGGATTCCCTGACTTTTGCGAATCTGAACCTGAGCAAGCATTTCGAGAGTTTCGGCCTTTATGGGTTTGTATCCTAAGCCTAATGGTATCATTTGGGAGTCTCCTTCCTTAAAAGGTTCAAAGGTATTCTTTCTGATAGGGTTTAGTGGCATTCCTGGAAAGTATCCCTGGGATTTGAGTATGTGGTTGACCACGAAGTTGGAGTATTAGGGAGCTAGTTCGCTCTCTATAAGGTTTATGATTTGAAATCCTCCAAGCTCGTACTCTGGACCTGTAATTATTTGGTTGCTTGACATTTTCTCTATCGCGGCCTTGATAGGTGACGAAGTGATCGTCACTACCTTGCAATCTAGAGGGATCTTGATCTTTTGGTGTATGGTGGATGTTACTGCTTTGGAAGCGTGAATCCAGGACCTACCCAGAAGTATATTAAAAAATGCCTCGATGTCCACTATCTTAAAATTAACCTTTCGCTCGATTCGCCCAGTGGCCACAGTATGGTTAACTAGCCCCACTACTTGACATCGCGTTCCATTGTATGCCCGAACGCCTTGGTTAATAGGAGTCCAGTCTGATTCTTTCATGCCTAACTTGTATGCTGTTTTTAGTGGTATGACATTGACTGCGGAGCCATCATCCACCAAAGTCATTGGTACGTTTTTCTTCAAGCATGTGACTGTGATGTATAGAGCAAGGTTATGAGTGACGCCAAAGGGAGGCAAGTCCTTATCTGAGAAAGTAACCGAGTTAGTTAGCCCGGTTACTTAGCTTGACTATGTCTTGGAAGACTAGGTTGACGACGTCGTCAGGTGTAGAGTCATGTGCTACGTTCAATTTAGCCAATGCTTGCAGTAAAGCCTAACGATGAGGAAATGAACTTGCAACTAGTTGCCAGACTGAAAGATCAGCCTTTGTCTTTTGAAGTTGCTTCAATAAATGATCAGGCGAAGTATCTTTGCCATTGTTTGGTGTGATGACAGTGGTGCTAGTAGCAACTGGACCACTTGTTTGAGTAACATTTTGATATGGACGTCCTGAGCGAGTAAGGTGGTCTACATCTTGATCTTCACTAGCCTTGACTAGAGGATATTCTTTGACGTAAACATCTTCATCGTCATCCTCCCAAACTCCATTGACGACATTGAGCTCTCTCAAGCTTATGATTTCAGCTTCTAAGCTGATTATTTGCTCGAATAGATTGTCGGTCACTGCGATCACTTCTTGTATTGTGGGTTCTTGAGATAAGGTTGGAACCACTGGCCTGTCTTCCCTAGGTATAGGGCTTGGATTGCGTAGGGATGCCACTACAGCTTCTAGCTCGGCAACTTGCCTACTTACACTCCTTGCCCATGCGACAAAATCAGCGATAGTAGGGGAAATGATGGAATAACTCTCTTCATTTTCCTCTGCATTAATCTCATCTTCAGTTGGGGAAATGAGGTGTGAACAATCCAAGGTGTATTGCTCATCTGTGATCATCCGAACTCCAAGAGGATTCTGAATATTGCTATGCTTACTTGCGGGAGGTATATGCAGACGCCCATCTCAATCATATCTTGAATGACATGTTTTAATTTGATGTAATTCTCTCTATCATGCCCTTTGCCACTATGGTACTCGCAGTAGGCAGTCTCATCCCAGAACTTAGACTTCCTCTCTGGGTCATGTGTAGGTCCTATGGGTTGGAGTTTACCTTGATTCATTAATCTTTTTAGAGCATTGGAGCACGAGTCACCAACATTGGCGAACTTCCTCTGCGGGTTGTTCTTCTTAGTAGATGATTCGACAAGGTTGACCTCGTCGGTCTTGCTAGTGGAGCCATAAGAACGACTCATCGTGCCTTGATATCCGCGACCTACCATTTTGGACAAGAGTCCTTTATGGATGTCATCTTCAATTCTTGTTCCTAGCACTGTAAAGTCTTTGAAAGACTTTATGTTTTGGTACCTTAGATGGTTCGCATAGATTGGCCTTAAATTGTCCACGAACTTTTATACAAGAGTAGCCTCGTCTGGACGTTCGACGAGTTGTGTGCTAGTCTTTATCCACCTACTTAGGAAGTCGGTGAAACCTTCTTTCTCATTCCGGGTAAGAACCTCTAGAGTGCGCATATTGACTTGAATTTCAGCATTGTCTACATACTGTTTGGTGAACTCAATTGCACCATCATCCCAAGTAGCAATTTTCTTGTGATCCAAGGAGTAAACCATTGCTTAGGAATAGTATCGAGAGATGAAGGGAAGATCCTTAGGAACATCTCTGGCTTGATGCCTTTGATAGACATGTAATCTTTGAAGGCACGAATATGGTTCAACGGGTTTTCATACCCCTTAAACTTCGGGATGTCATTCATGTTGAAGTTAGTTGGCAGTTAAGCATTTACTGCCTCATATTTGCGACTGTTTTCCCTGTAGATGTCATCTCCCTTGAGGTACATTAGTTGATCCTCCAAATACTGGGTAGGACCTAGTGGAAGATTGACTTATGGTTGTCCAAAAAAGGGTGGAAGATTATCGTGTATGACCATGTCGGGAATGGCATCCTCTGCAAGAGGAAGTCTAGCTTCTACAGCGACAATTGGGTCTTCGATGGCGTTAAGGCGAGCATAAGCTTTGTCTTGGCTTGTCTGGAGACGAATAAGTGCAGCTAGGATTTGATCATTACCATTTACAGGCGGTTTGGGTTGACCATTAACGCTTCCATGACTAGTTCCCACCATTTTGGAACTGAGGATAAGAGATCGACGATGAATCAAAACACGATCGCTATTTCGCACACTTACTCAAAAAAAGACTTGACTCGTGAAGTGGGTGTGAGCCACTGTGTCAAGTGAGGTTTGAAAATGACAAATTCTGAAATGTTTGTCCTAGACAACTGTAGTGTAGTTGTAGGAGTGCTGACTCGAAGTGGGGTTTGAAATGGGTTCAAGGTCAGAGTTTCGGCTTGTTTTGCGCTATTTTAGGCCATTTTCGAAAATATTTACATTTTGAAAAGGATTTTACAAAATTTCGTCATGTTTTGGTTTATAAATGATGATCACGTATATGATACAAACATACATATGGGCATTATAACGGGATGCTGAGTGAATTTAAAGGGTTTTAGCTTAAAAGGTGGGTTGCCATACCAAGCAATCAAACCCTGGTCTGTGGAGAGGTCCGTGCCAAACATGAATAAGGTCGGTTCCTAGTCCATTCTCTTTATTAGTGAAAGCTCTCGATACAAACATGAGTATGTACCGCGATATGGTTGGCGTCAATCGCTATCCATCTTTAGGCCCAGATAAGAATTTGGACTGTCCAGACGGGACGATTGGTCGAATGGGTTAGGTTAAGCCTAGGAAGGCCGAATGAAACGACCTAAGAAGGTCGAGTAATGAAAATCGACAGCTGTCTCGTATAAACTATTCCTTAACCTTTTTCAAGTTTCACCCTGGGTAACACGTAAGTTTATCATACCCAGCGGAGTCGCCAAACTGTGGACATCGGCCACCCGCGCCGCACACACCCGTGTGTTGGTTTCGAGGCGGCGACACTTCTATCGCGGAGCCTTGGTTTGCCAAAGCACGTCATGGGCCATTACCAATTGGTGAGGCATTGAAACCGGTGAAAGGTTGAATAAGCCTGCATTTGTGGAGTCTCCACCAATTTATTGTGGAAAAATTAGAAACTGTTTGAATACCTCATGTCATGTCAAGACACAAAGTAATGACATGAACACTAAGAACTCGTTACCCTTAGCATTCTATGTCTAGAATGACTCTCGAGATGCCAATGTACACGGATGTCCAGAGATAACTGGAGTAAGGGGTGAGGGTACATATTAGGAAGCTCTTTAATTCGAACACCTAATCCCGCCCGCCTCGATAGCGGCCTCTACTAATGATTAGGGAAATCGTTCATATTTGATATGTCGTTGATGCAATGCATGCAATGCAACAAACATAGATTAATCCTAGAATGTGAAATTAAACTATGTCGGTTAACACGTGTTTTAACAAACAATTTGGTCAAGTAGGAAGTTAGATTAACTACATGTGAATGCCATACAATTAAATCATTCATAATCATAAATAACGATAAATGAATTACAATAATTAAAATTATAAGAATTACGATGATTATTTGATCTACGTCAAAAGCACGCTCAAAACGGGATTTCGAAGAAGAAAATAAAAGAGAAAAAGTAAAATTAGAAATTAAAATATGAAAATACGACAGATTAAAGGTGATAATACGGGTAATAGTTGATTTATATCGTAATTAGGAACTTCGTCAAAGCGAGAAAGAGTTCGGGGACAGAAAGCAAACCAGAACAGGCGCAACATCTGCTGCATCCCTTGGAAGAGGCGCAACACTTCCTGCGTCTATTCTTAAGTTGGACTCCGGCTGTGAAATCAGAATCGCGGATTTGTTATCGTTCATTGGTAATTTAAGATCGATTATTGATATTAGACTCAAGTTGAAGTGTTTTAATTGATTACATGCCTCTGGAACCGTCATAAATTGGATTAAAAAAGAGAAATTACGATGCTTTACACAATTACGACGAACTTGTGTCGGAAATAAAAAAAGAATGAAAATGAGGACTTAAAAGCAGAATTAAACTGATATAACTGAAATCAAACAAAGAAAACTATGTACAAAAGACGAATTCCAGAGAATCGATAAGATAAAATCGAACCTCTAAAATTCGGGTTTGAATAGATGACGAAAACCCGCAAATATTGAATTATAAGGGATTTATGTAAATTAAGCATTATAATTTGAAAAGGATTAGGTAACACGTTATTTACATACTGAAAATTACAAAAGGAACGAAAGACAAAGAGAAAAGGGGAAATTGCAGGAAACCGAGGAAGAAGAAGAAGAGCAGGAGCAGCGGCAGCCTCAGGATGAGGTGCAACAGATGCTGCGAGTCTTCGAAGAGACGCAGCTGCTGCTGCTGCTGCGTTTCTTCTTGACGTCAGACGTCCGCTGTTTTATAAAAACCGTTTTAAAAGATTGATTTTAAGACGGATTTGAACGTGCTTCTGATATAACCTTACATTAATGATACAAAATAAAGGTACAATAAATAAAATAGGATTTTAAACCCACAGACTTACATGTTTAACGAAACGAGATTGACTAAAGTTATCGTTTAGTGATTGCTCGACTCGAATATGCGTGGAAAGTGCCCTTGTTAAAGGATTTAGAAAGATTGATTAAGTTGATTAAGTGGAGTTGGTCAAATTGGTCGGTCTATGCAACGTGACTCAGACTCAGAAGGATCTTAGCTTACGCGGTCGATTGATCAAGCATGTAGGCGACGAAAGCAATAGCGTAGTCTAGAATGCAGAGAGAGAAGAGAAGGGGCGGAATATTCGCGTGCCAAATATGGAGGCCGAAGGTCTCTATTTTTACTAAACCTATGGAGGAGTTTAGGAATGACACGGATACGGAAACAAATCCCGGAAATATTCTGTAAAGCATGGAAAGAGGGTTGGGGAATAGGCGCAGCAGTCACTGCGATCCTTGGAAGAGGCGCAGCACTTTCTGCGTCATTTCCCCAGAGGTTTCCTCCTCAGCAAGAAAGATTTCCGCGTTTTATTATGAAATTTCGGTAGATATGCACTTCCTTATTCCATAAAACACAAAAGACGGAAAGATATTTTCTTAAAAATATTAATTTAAATTTAGGAATAAATATCCAGAGAATTCTAGAACATTCCGGAATATTCCGACTCGGCATTTAAACGGTTTTTAGAAAATGAAGCGGTTTTTGACCCGGACTCCAAATGAACTCTAATTACTGTCAAAACGACCATATCGGCGCGTAGATGACGACCATGAGGTTGACTCGAGTGTTTGAGCTATCACTTGTCGATGAACTTACGGATTATCATAAAATCGTTCCGCGTATCAAACATGCGGCCCAATTATCACTGGGTGGTTGGCGGGAGGTGTAGAAATGAGGTATCTACACACTTTGATTCACACCATTTTATAGTAAAATTCCTAAATAATATTACAGTTTTACAATATTATTAAACCATATTCGGGTAAAATTCAAAATTGTTCATATTCCTTACTTGGTTTAAAATTTTAGGCTAAAATTTACGACGAAAGCTTCGTTTTTAAGACAATGTACCACACCACTAGGGATAACGGTAGTCTTTGTAAGACGATTAAAACAAGTTTCACTCATGAAAATGGAAAGTAAATCAAACTTTTAAATTGAAATTTTCGCATACAAGTTAAAAATCCGACATTAACAATAAGTTTTAAGCTTTTCTTGTTCAATATGACCCAACAACATGCATGAAAATTTGGTTATCGACTCCAAATCACAAGTTTCTAAGCTCATCCATGGCGGAAAAAAATTATCGTAAAAATTCGACTTTTGACCACTCTAATGACATAGAAAATCAACCATTACTATGATACTGAACAAAGTCATGCAATTATTTGATAAAACTTGAATAAACATGTGTATACATAAAACATTTCGAATTGCAAAATGAAGAAGATGAATTCAACTACATGGTCGAAATTTGAGAAAATGGGTCAAGAAAAGAGGATTAGCAAGGTGTAATTCAAAAAATAAATCACAATATGAAAGATAAATCCATGCCGAAGTTACGAGTTTCGAGGTAGAAATGAAAAGAAAAGGTAGAAAAAGCAAATTTTCCATGAATTTCTCAACTGAACAGGCCCACTCGGCCGAGTACTTAGGGCACCCGATCGAGTGCAACTCCACTCGGTCTAGTGACAGGTGACTCGATCGAGTGGAAAATTTTCCAGAAGTTTTCAAATTTCTTAATTTTGCCCACTCGGTCGAGTGACGGGTCCACTCGGTCGAGTGACCAGTCCACTCGGTCGAGTGACTCATCCGCTCGGTCGAGTGACTCATCCACTCGGTCGAGTAACTGGTCAACACGCCCAAGTACTACTCTACTCGGTTGGGTTTGGTCTCACACTCACTATATTTGGTATATTACTCCAAAAATCATATCTACTCTACCAATAATCATCAGCATTCATGCTATAACAACGACACTAGAAAGCTCAAATACGCATACGATATATATATTCCAAGACTCGGGACTACCGTCCCTCACATCAACATACACCAATCATATCTACGATATATTATTACTCACATGAGTCTATTCATCTTTTTATCACATGCTATCATATTCTACATAAACGATTCTATCATACAGTAACCTATTACGAGTCACAAAACACATGAATTCATGCGACTTTCACTAATGATCATATTTCATGTCATATGCAATCGCACATTAAAACTGTAACATATATGCATTCATATCACGATTCACATAACGTTTCCCATACTCCTAGCTACCCCCGTAGTGTCCAACTAAGACGATAGGCACTAGCTTTGGCATGAGGGCGCCTACCCATCCAAAACCGATCTCCTATTGTACTTATGCCGGGTTCATTTTACTTAGAATCTTCTAGATTCATTTTTGGTTCATTGGTTTTAGGTTCCAAAATCGTCGTTCTGATACCACTTTGTAACACCCCGATTTTCTGGCCAAGATAATTGGAGCGTTACCATTTTGGTTTTCCGAGGTAGTGTTTCAAAACTTCAATAAAGAACATTTTATTAATGTAAGGTTTAGTGAATTACATACATGTAAACAAATGAATACATAAAATACAACTCATGATATCTATACTCTTCTAGCCAACTAGACTCGTCTCGTGATATCATCAAGCTCGTCCCGTCTCCCGCGTACTATCCAAATAACCTGATCATAACCTGCTCCCCATATGACCAAAGTATATCATATGGATCGACACAGGCCGCCCAAAAAGAGATAGGTGACAATGGACAGACACACAATCGTCAGTTTCAACAAATAAATAAAGTGTGACACGACTCGAGTGTGTGAATATACAACATGACTATGATATGAATAACATGATATCCAACAACCTCCACCACGTTACCGGGTCACGCCCAGATATACCGACAACCTAACTAGTACCGGGACACGCCCAGACATACCGTCAACCACAGTGGTACCGGGACACGCCCATACGTATCGGGTCCGGAAGCCAACCGCTTTTCTGCCAGACGTCGTGTCTCAACCACACGCGTCCCTCCAAACTCAAGTCATTAATGTGCACATCCCTCTTGGAGTGGGAAAGCTCCAAGAGGAGACCCAATCGGAAGACCGTCTCCCAACCATCTCCCGTCTCCTCAACAACAACCAACAGTCACAACTGTCGCATTATCCAATATACATGACAAGTACAACAAATACAAGATGCCACACCATATGTCAATTACCGACTCATCCAATCTTCTTAACCAATTTCATGTTGTAATGCAATGACTATTAAAATACGACTCAAATAACCATCCAAATACATATTGAAACTGAGTAGGATTAACTTACCTCACAGCAAATCCGCATAAGCAAACCGTCACACAAGCTATGTCCGTCTCGTAAAACCGTCTCTCAAAACACATGTCCTAAAATACGATAATAATACAAATACGTATAAATATACTAATCCAATATGTATACCAATACGTATAATATACAAATATATTTATACCAATACATATAAATATACTAATACATTATACAAATACGTATACGACTAATTAAATAAATAAAACTCGTCTTAAACAATACAAATCCCGACTCAAACCCAAAACCACCACCCCCACCGCTGCCACCATGGACCACCACCAACAGCCGTGGTGGCCACAGCCAGCAGCCGTGGTGCGGTTCGAAACTTTGTCGTCTAAGTCAACCAACCAAAACAATATTTATAACTAAACAAACTACTCTTAGTAGAGTGGTAAGTAAAGGTTGGATCCCAAAGGACGGGTATTGAATTAAATTATCGGTTGTAGAAAGCTATGTCTTAGGGTGTCACAAATTGGGTTGAGATATGAGATGTCAAGCTACACTACTATAACAATGAAATGTAAAGAAATGAAAGCAAAACAAGCAACTAAAGTGGGGGTTCGTAAACAATAGATTAAGGCACTAGGGTGTCATGGGTTCATAGGCGATTCATAGTGGTGATCATACAAACATGTTTTCATAGTTGCAAACAATTATTGTTGTAGAGGAACCGAGTTAGTTTATGTCTTACGGTTCAAAGGAAGATTTGGGTTCCGGAGCCGAGTCGTCTAGACTTTATAACACCTACAAGTCGACTTACTTTCTTCCTATTCACGTCTATGCATGGTCTAACAAGACTCAAGTTAGTTTATATCTTACAAGTCTTGTTGAAAAGATAAGAGATGGATAAAAATGCAAGGTTTCATAGTCTAGCATTTCATCAAGCATAATATGTGCATAGGTTAACACTACATCAAGCAAGAAATCATATGATAACATATTGGATTAAGTATGGATCTACCCCCATGTTATAGTTCCCCTAATCCCCCCATTAACCCTAACTAGGAGACTACTCACTCATGACTATGGAAAACATGCTAATGAAGGTGTCAATCATATTAGCAAAGTTAAACATGGTAAATGAGTAAATAAATAAGCAAGGGTAAAGAAGGATTATACCAAATTAAGGATGATCCAAATAATAAGCAAAGACTAGTAAAAGAACACTTGATGAATGATGAAAAAGTTGCCAAGTCTTCAATAAACTCAAATAATCTTCAAATTACCCAACTAAAACTAAGAACACTTGAAGGATTAAAGAGAATTTGAGATTTGATTAATATTGAAATGAGTGATTACAACTTGATAAACTTGATTAATGCTAAATTCTAACTAGGTAAACTTGATTGTTAATCCCCTAACACAATGGGGTATTTATACTAGGTACAAGTATTAGGGTAACTAAGGGCTTAAATGACGATTAAGTCCCTAAGAAGATGATTAGTGCTTTGCAAGTCCTAGAGAGAGCCGCCCGGACTGTGGATTGAAGAAAACTCGCTCTGCCCAATTATCCGCTCGACTTGAGGTTGAGACGCTCAGATTAAGCCTTGAGACGCCCGACATAGGTTCGGGACGCTCGGATTGAGGGCTCAGACGCCCGGATCGTGGATTGAGACGCCCTGATCTTTGTTCAGCTCTTCTTCTTCTTCTTTGACTGCCCAAGGATCCGTGGGGATCGTGGGTAGGTCGTGGGGCTCTTCATCATTGCCCATTTCTACTTCATTTATTCACTTAGGCCTCTAGTATTAGTATCCTTTTTGTTACTTGGTTGTTAGATGCGATCAATTTGGCTCCGCTTTTGCTTCCAAATGCGCAAGGCTTAGCATCCTACCCTACAAAGAGTACTAAAACCTCAAAGAATGTGCAAAGTAGAGAACATAAGATAGAAACGACCCTAATGAGTGCTAGAAAGCATGGAAACGAGGCTAGTTAGGGGACTAAATGTGCACAAATTTAGTCTCGTTTTGCCATGAAAATGCAAGATTCTTACTCCTTTCCTACCAAGGGATCAAAATCTCAAAGAATATGCAAAACAAAGAACTAAAGATAATAAATGACCCAAATATGCACTAGAAAGCATGGGAACAAGGCTAATTCGGGGGCTAAATATGCGCTAATTATGGTCACATCAGGTACTCTGGCAGGGCTACACACTTTAGTGTGTAGTCAGTTACGTGGAGATTGATTATGGAGACCGGGGTTTGATGTGACGATTGTGCTGTTTGGTAATTGTTGTATTGTATCTTGTTTTGTGTAATTAGTACTGACCCCATTTATTGTTTTAAAAACTGTGGTGATCCATTCGGGGATGGTGAGCAGTTGTTGAGCAGGTTTGACTAGAGGCTTTTGGGCTAGTTGGGATGTGTCACCACGAGCTGATTAGAGTCTTCCGCTGTCATACTTTAGTTGTTTAGACCTTTGGTTTTTGAGAACATGTATTGTACCTTTTGTCAGTTTGGATTTGGATTTGTAATCACTTTAAACAGTTTGGCTATTTAAATTATGTTTCTTTATTGTCATTTGATTGTCATTGCCTCGGGAAACCGAGATGGTGACGTTCTTATACCTGAGTGGTCCTGGTAAGGCACTTGGAGTATGGGGGTGTCACAAAGTGGTATCAGATGAGTACAACATTTCATCCTGCGACAGATGGTCAGACTGAGAGGACAATAAAGACTCTTGAGGATATGTTACGAGCTTGTGTGATGGATTTTGGTGTTAGCTGGGAACAGAGGTTAGATTTGATTGAGTTTTATTACAACAACAGCTATCACACCAGTATTGGCATGACGCCATTTGAGGCTTTATATGGGATGAGATGTAGGAGTCCGATTTATCGGGACGATAGTGCTGAGGCAGTGGTTTTAGGACCAAAGATGGTACATGAGATGGTTGAGCAGATTAAGCTGATCAGGGAGAGGATAAGAGCGGCTCAGGATAGACAAAAGAGTTATGCATATCTACATCGCCGGGAAATAGAGTTTCAGGTTAGGGACAAGGTTCTTCTGAAAGTGTCTCCTATGCGTGGGATCATGAGATTTGGTAAGAAAGGCAAGCTGAGTCAGAAGTTCATAGGACCATATGAGATCTTAGACCGGGTTGGAGAGGTTGCTTATCGTTTGGCTTTACCATCTGCTTTGGATAGGGTACATAATGTGTTTTATGTTTCTCAGCTGCGGAAGTATGTGAGTGATCCGTCACATGTGTTAGAGGTGGAGAACATAGAGCTAGATGAGTCTGTCTTATCTTGAGGTGCCTAAGCAGATTCTTGACCGGAAGGTTAGGAAGACTAGACATGGTGAGACGGTCTTGCTTAAGATTCTTTGGTCAAATCATGAGGTTGAGGAAGCTACATGGGAGGCAGAGGAGGCCATGAGAGAGCGCTATCCGTTCCTTTTTTATCAGGTATGTATGGTTACGGGGACGTAACCTTGTTTCTTTTAGGGGGGTAGGAGATGATCGCGAAGCGTTTTTGCATCTTTTTATGTTGTCTTTAGTGTAGTTAGTAGTGGTTTGAGTCAGGTTGAGAGTGGGTTGGTAGTATGTGTTGGAGTTTTTATATTGAGTTTTGTTTTTGTTGTTGCGTCGGGACTATGTTAGCATGTTTTTATTTTGTTGTGGCTTGAACTTCGGGGACGAAGTTCTTTTTATAGAGGGAAGACTGTAATACTACGGTTTTATGAGTCTCTGGGCACTCTATCGAGTGGGCCTTACTCTGTCGAGTAGGGGTGTTTTGATTTACGAAACAGTATTCTGTCTGTAGGGTACTCGATCGAGTAGCCTTGGCACTCGATCGAGTAAGTGGCACTCGATCGAGTACGCTAGTTGCTCGATCGAGTAGCTCGGTTGACGGGTTATGTTTTGACGGGTTTTGTTAATAATGCGGATTAGTATATATATTATGTCGTCATATTTATTAAACACTTTTTATAAACCTAATTCACTCAAAGGAGATTTCAAACTACGTTGTTCTCTTCATCCGCATTATTGGCAAATCCCGGAGCTTGAGAGGTCGGATTTCGTTGTTCTTTGTTTCCTTGTGATCCTTGCGTCAAGGGTAAGTCCTACATACCAATTTTATAGCGTTTGGTTGACTTTGTTAAACCCTAATTTTGGGATTGGGGGTTTTTATGATTTGTTGTGTTGGTAGTGATTATATGATTATGTGAATAGGAGGAGGATTCGTAGAAGAAAGATTTTGAGACAGCTGCTAGATCGTCTGCTGTTTGTGATTGCATTTCAGGTAGGGTTTTCCCTACTCAGTATTAGTTATATGATATGCGTGGTGAATTGTGTTGTAGTTAGTGATTGTTGATTGATTCAGACGGTTGTGATTATATCTTGTTGATTGATTCAGACGGTTGTTGATTTTGGTGTTATGGTTACTGTTTGTTCTGTCTGTGTTCTTCTGGGCATGTCCCTGGCTGAGTGGAGTCACTTGCGGGAGTGCCTTCACGCCCATGATTCGCCTTCTGTGGAACCCGCCACAGAAGGGATGTGCACATTAATGGACTTGGGTTTATCGCTCGATGGAGATGAGCGGGAATTTGGTGGGTACGGCTGCTGTCCCCCACTGGCGGTGTGGAGTATCTGTTGCGATGGGTACCCTGGCAGGGCTACACACTTTAGTGTGTAGTCAGTGACGTGGAGATTGATTATGGAGACCGGGATTTTATGTGACGATTGTGCTTGGTTATTGTGGTATTGTATCTTGTTTTGTGTAATTAGTACTGACCCCGTTTATTGTTTTAAAAACTGTGGTGATCCATTCGGGGATGGTGAGCAGTTGTTGAGCAGGTTTGACTAGAGGCTTTTGGGCTAGCTGGGATGTGTCACCACGAGCTGATTAGAGTCTTCCGCTGTCATACTTTAGTTGTTTAGAGCTTTGGTTTTTGAGAACATGTATTGTACCTTTTGTCAGTTTGGATTTGGATTTGTAATCACTTTAAACAGTTTGGCTATTTAAATTATGTTTCCTTATTGTCATTTGATTATCATTGCCTCGGAAAACCGGGATGGTGACGTTCTTATACCTGAGTGGTCCTGGTAAGGCACTTGGAGTATGGGGGTGTCACAGTCAAACCGAATCCTTGACAAGTGATCTGCAACTACATTCTCAGCCCCTTTCTTGTATCTTATTTCTAAGTCAAATTGTTTAAGCATCAATATCCACCTCAATAAGCGTGGTTTTGATTCTTTCTTTGTTAAGAGGTGTCAAAGGGCACGGTGGTCCGAGAATACTATCACTTTGGATCCAAGTAAGTAGGAGCGGAACTTGTCCAAAGCATACACTATAGCAAGAAGTTCCTTTCCGTGGTATCATAGTTGAATTGTGTAGCATCAAGGGTTTTGCTTATATAGTATATGGCATGTAAATCTTTCCCAATCCGTTGGCCTAGAATCGCGCCAACGGCATAGTTGCTTGCATCACACATTATCTCGAAAGGCAACTGCCAATTTGGCGGTTGTATAGTCGGTGCCGAAATTAGAGCTTATTTAATCCTATCAAAATCCTCAACACACTCATGAGTAAATTGGAATTCGGCATCTTTAAGCAAGAGTTGAGTAAGGGGTTTTGCAATTTTAGAAAAATATT
Organism: Silene latifolia; assembly: GCF_048544455.1. NCBI lineage: Eukaryota > Viridiplantae > Streptophyta > Magnoliopsida > Caryophyllales > Caryophyllaceae > Silene > Silene latifolia. The sequence continues at coordinate 67,296,993 of NC_133537.1, read as the reverse complement.
TTATGAATCGAAGGTAAAACCCCGCGTGACCGAGAAAACTCCGCACCCCTTTGACATTCACGGGTGGCGGTAATTTCTCTATCACCTCAACTTTAGCTTTATCGACCTCAATGCCATTTTCCGAAATCAAATGACCCAAGAAAATGCCTTCATTACCCATGAAGTGACACGTCTCCCAATTTAAAATAAGGCACAAATTATGCAAACATGACTCAAAATCTTTTCCATAGACACTAAATTCATCCGTAAATACTTCCATTATGGTTTCTATGTAGTCGGAAAACACACTTCAACTTACGATAATCAATACACATTCGCCAACCGGTGATCTTCCTTGTGGGTATTAGCTCGTTCTTGGCATTTTTCACGACCGTGGTACCTCCTTTCTTGGGTACCACTTGAACGGGGTTAACCCACAAAGAATCCGATATAGGCTAAATGATTCCCGCATCAAGTAATTTCATAGCCTCCGCTTTTACAATCTCTTGCATATGGGGATTTAGCCTCCTTTGGCCTTGAATGGTAGACCTATGATCATCTTCTAAATGTATCCTATGCATGCAAAATTCGGGACTTATTCCCTTAAGATCATCTAGACTATAACCTATAGCTTTTTTATGTTTCTTTATCACATCAAGCAAACTCTCTTATTGACATTCATCAAGTTTTTCATTGACAATCATGGGTTTGGTTTTAGACTCATCAAGGTAAGCATACTTCAAAGTTGGGGGAAGGGGTTTTAAAGATGGAGTTTGTACCTCAATTTCTACCTTTGATGGTTCATTGGGAACAATTTCCACCTCCATTACACTTTCCACCCTCATTGCTTGTTCCACCTTGATGGATTGTGATGGCTTATTGAGAATGGCATCTATCATCATGGATTGCTCATGGGTGTGTTTTTTGTTGGCTAGAACGGCTTCAAGGAGATCTACTTCTAATGCCCAATGTTTATTTTTGGCCTCACTTGCTTCCATGGCCAAGGGTCCGTGATGAGAGTATAGCCCACATGGTCCTCTACACAACAATCTATAAGGTCCATCTTGAAATGTAAACTAAGAGAAAAAGGTGAGAAGTACCTTGAGGAATGAATTTTCCCAAGGCGAACAAAGACACAACTAAAAACAATGATTGATAACAATTCAATTGAACACTGTCCTCGGCAACGACGCCATTTTGATGTGTGTCATGTAGGCCCTCAAACAATATTTGTAATCTCAACAAACTACTCTTAGTAGAGCGGTAAGTAGAGGTCGGATCCTAAGGGACGGGTATTGAACTAAGCTATCAAATGCAAGTAGCAATGTCTTGTGTCACAATTTGGTTTGAGTTGAGAATGTAATCTAAACTACTTATTAACAAAGGAAATGTAAACAAATGGGAAGCAAAACAAAGCAAGTAGATGGGAATGTAAACAATCGATTTAAAGCAGTGGGCTGTGATGGGTTCATAGGGGAATCATGATGAGATTACATAAATAAGTTACATAGATGCAAGCTATTTTATGTTATAATGGAATCGAGTTAGTTTATATCTTACAATTCCTAGGGAGTTTTAGGTCTCGGAGTCGAGTCAGTCACAAATTTACGACACCTACATCGACTTAGTCCTCCTTATTCAACTATATGCATGGTCTAATAAGCCCTGAGTTGGTTTATGTGTTACAAGTCTTGTTGAAAGGATAAGAGAATCATGCTAGGTTGTCAATCAAGTATTTCATCAAGCATAACATGTGCATAAGTTAAAGCTACAACAAGCAAGCATTCATATGAACTTATTAAGTAAAGATCTACCCCGTGATTAACTCCCCTAATCCCCCACTAACCCTAGTTAGGGAACTACTCACTCATTATCATGGAAAACATGTTAACAATGGTATCAATCATCTTAACAAGTATAAACATGATGGAAGATGATGCGATCCCGCTAAGTGTTCACAAATTAAGATGTGGTCGTTGGTCACGGTCGAATCAAAACACAATTTATAGCTCCACAAACAACTCTACAATTAGTAAAGAGGCAAGTAAAGGTCGGATCCCAAGGGACGGGAGTTGAAATGAGATTTCTATTGTAACTAGTGGTGTCTAAGGGGTGTCACAAATTGGGTTGATGTAGATGTTGGGGCTGGTGTCCTTTACAGTTAGTGCAAGGACTTATAAATCTCTAAAAGGATCAAAGGGTATACTTTTGTATCATAATCAGTTGGTCCACGTTTATCAATAACGGTTGGCTTGCTACATAAGTTTGACGTTATTGTCATACAGATGGCGGTGATCAACTGGTCCCTAAAAGTCACACCTATAGGATACGTTTGAGAGATGTGACGGTATGAAAATACAGTCATGTAGATGCCAAATTTGACTAACCAGTTAGTCCGAGTTATTTGACTAATAATTAGTCAAAATGTGATGTTGAGATATTTTATTTAATACGGATTAAATAATAACGGCTAAGGCGAATTAAGCAATTAATTCGTAAAATTGAATATAAACGATTTATATTTGATTAATGTATATTGAATAAATTAATTATACGATATTGTCTTTGTCGGACATGTATTAATAATTCAACTAACCCGTCTTATTAGTTGATGCTTTAATAACCGATAACCGATGACGATTTATAATTGGACCGCGTCATATACATTTAGCGAATTGTATGTCGGACTACGAGTTATGATGAAGAGGAAATGAAAGCCCATTCCTCTCCCTTGGACTCGGTTTGGCCGAATCAACAAGAACAAAAGAGAGGCTCTCTCTCTTTTGTTAACCTAAGCATTTCATTTGTAAAAAAAACTAGGGTTTTGGAGATTATTTTTCTCTGAAACCTAGATCTCTCATCTAAGAAAAACTCACAAAATAATCCTCTCAATATTGCAAGGCAATTAGAGGATTCATTCTAGCACAAGGGCATTTCTCAGACGATCTTGGGTGCAACAATTAGGAGGAGATCTACTTTGATCTCTCATTGCCGAATTGCACTAGGACCGGAGGTTATTACTTAATCTTTATCGTTTCATTGTGTTTTTCGTTTATGACTATTAATCACGTATAAAATTTGCGTTATAATCCTTCATTTTATGGGTTTTATACGGATATTACCCTTCAAGTGGTATCAGAGAGAGGCCACGTAAATTTTTCTATGTGATTTTCATCAAACGATTTTTGAATCGATGTATTTTTGATTAATTTTCATTCGGCACAATTTTTTTTGCCCTCGGCAATTTTTTTTAATTGCTGCGTTTTTTTTTGTTTTGTTGGGAACCGTGTCTTGTATACACGGTGTTGGTTGTTCTTTGTTTTCATTTTGATTTTTGCATATTGTATTGTAATCGATATTCATTGCAATGTGTAAAAGATCTATCAAAGTGATTGCATAAAATTTCGTGTGGCATTATTTTGTCTCGAAAATTTTTTTTTGGAAACCGTGTGTTTTTTTTTATGTACACGGCCTGTTTTGTTTTGCATCGTTATGCGTGCCACACAATTTTGATAGATCATTCTATCTCTTGTTTTCAATCATTCTTTACATGTTGTAATTTTAATCGATCATTATTGCAATATGTTAAAGATGTATCAATTGTAATTTCAATTCTATACGGATTAGATTAAATTGCAATTGGGTTTTTACAAATCGTTTTGTTGTTTGATCTTTTGTTGATTGAGCCGTTTTTTTTTTGTTCCTTTTGTTGCTCACGGTTTTAAGCAACAATTTAAAAAAAAAAAAAAAAAAAAATTTTACTGTCATCTGTTCACGCTGTGAAAAAAAAAAAATTTCTGTTTTTTTTTTTTCGGCCATTTTTGCATAATACGGATTTATGCACTCGCTTGATAGTGAAACGGTTCACCCACGAACAATTTAGTTACTTTAAAACGATTTAAAGTAACGGATTATCACGAATTAAAATTAAGTTGATGAAGCGGTTTTGTCACATAATTTTTAATTATCTTTGGTGGTTTGGATAAATTTAACATAATTACGGAATTATGTCACGAATAAATTTAATTTTAGTTGATGCATTTATTTATCGTTTTTGATTTTTGAATGCTTTTAATTACGTATTTATTTATTTTTGCAAACGGTTGTAACTTAGTGTGGCCTTAGTAGAACGTGTTACCGTAATGATGGAACACGGTCTTGGTTGTATTTTGAGATCTCGTATCTCCTTTTATTTCTTTTAATTACAGTTTTTATTTAGAATGTAAATAGGTTTATATTTTGTAAATTTTAATTGTAATTTTGAGAAGACTAAAGAAGGAGACCGGATGCTCACTCCCGCTACATGGACAAAGATGGAACATCAAGACAAGCTTTTCGGGTCCAACGGTGGATTCCAAAGTTGTATTATGTTTTTTTTTACTAGGATAGGCCACACTAGGAATTTTATTTACGTATCGCATTCATTTATTTATTTTATCGTAACGATAGTATGCATCATATTCCGCCTAAAACCAAACCACCTAATTATTGCATGAAAACTGACTCATGTAGAGGTCACGCGTTAGTTTTCTTTGACATTCTCATGTCACACGATTTAAGCCATCATCTAAATTAATTCATTCACGCAGTTGCTAGTTATTCGTTCACTTAAAATGAATTGAAACTTAGTTGATGGGATCTTCCTCGTATAAACAAAAATTGAGAACGGTCTTTATAGGTCAAACTCCAATGAATCCCTTCTTCGTCGGTAGGCATAATATGACCCCTTCTACGTCGGGTAAGTTGGAACCGATTGACCTATTTTATCTCAACACTATGGTCACTCGTACGATCCTGTGATTATGGTGGACTATAGATAGGATTTACGAAAATCTATCGACCAAGAGTTTTTACGGAAGAACTAGCTAAATATTGGCTTATCAATTTACGGAAATTGAGTCTTGGGATCACTTGTATTATTCTTGAGGGAGATCAATTATACAAGTGCAATGAGTCTACACGATTAAAATGAATTTTAAATAGACTTAAATCACCTCGATGAGTTGCTTATTTTGTTTTGTGTTTTCTTTCTTTTTCAGTGTAGATCACGTTCACTTAAACTGCAAATAACAATATGGCTGGTCAATTGAACGACCCAATGTCAAGTGCCACATTGGACCGTGAGTCCTGGCTTTCGATCTTCATGAATCAGATGAATCAGTCAACTCGACTGAAGAATGATGGATCAAACTTCGCGGACTGGGAGGCAGCATTACGGAATCTTTGCCGCTGGCGACGGAAGCTCAAATTTCTGCTTGAGCCCATGCCGTCAAACCCAGGCCCCACGGTTGGAATTAACGAGATCGACAAGTATAACGATTTCGCCTTGAAGCGGGTGCGATTAAAAACGTACTCATTTTTGCAATGGAACCCAATTTGCAGAAACGCTTCATAGCCCAAGGTGCAAACAAGATTTTCACCACGCTCACCAAGGAATTCTCGAAAGCACCGAGAATCGTGACCTATGAGCATACCACTCGCTTCTTTGATGCGAGACTCGAAAAGCCAACCAACCGTTAGCCCACACATTCTCAGCATGATTGAGAATGTCGAGAAGCTGGAGACGCTTGATTGAAAGATCAGCGAGAACATTGTTATTGACAGCATGCTTCACTCACTCCACGATGGTTTTTCGCAATTTAGAGCGAATTACTATGTGAATGATTTGAAGAAAAGTCCCCATGAACTGCACTCCCTTCTCGTACAGACCGAGAAGGACATGAAGTTCAGTGGGAGCATGAAACAGGATGTTCTCGTTGTGTCAAACAAGGGCAAGGGTAAGGGCAAAGTTCAGCCAGGCCTAGCAGTAGGCAAACCGAAGTTTAAGAAGTCGGGTTCAGGTAAGAGTGGGCCTGGTGAGTCGAGCACCTCATCAGGCGCGACAAAGAGCAAAACCGAAAACATGGAATGCCATCACTGCCACAAGACTGGGCATTGGAGGCGTACATGTCCTGTTTATCATGAGGACATAAAAGCGGGTCGCGTTAAACCTGTTGGTATGTCTTCTCTCTCTTCTACTTTTATTCATATGATTGAGATTAACCATGCAAGTTACGGAACTTGGGTACTTGATACTGGTTGTGGTTCTCATCTGTGTAATCATGTGCAGGGGCTCCGAAACATCGAACCCCTCGTAAAGGGTGAGGTGGACCTGCGTGTTGGGAATGGAGCACGAGTGGCTCGCCGTCTCAAGGGGAACATACGTGATCCGACTTCCTAGCGGATTTGAGTTATTTTTATATAACTCGCTATTATGTACCAGTCTTTGAAAAACATTATTTCAGTTTTGCACTTGACAAACTTGGTTTTTCATTTGTAATAGAGAATAATACTTGCATTTTCTCTTTACATGATATGATTTATGGCAAGGCAGTCTCCATGAACGGAATTTATGTTTTAGATCAGACCACCGAAATATTACACGTAATGAATAAAAAGTTAAAGGTTGGTGACAAAGATCAAACGTATCTATGGCACTGCCGTATGGGACACATTAATGAGAAACGCGTAAAACAGCTCATCAAGAATGGAGTTATCTCGGCCTTTGATTTTCAATCATTTGGCACGTGTGAATCATGTCTCATCGGTAAGATGACTCGGATTTCCTTCAAAGGTGTTGGAATGCGCGGCTGGCGACCTATTAGGACTCATACACACTGATGTATGTGGCCCTATGTCAATCACCGCACGAGAAGGCTATAGGTATTTCATCACTTTCACGGACGATTTAAGTAGATATGGCTATGTCTACTTAATGAAGCACAAAAGTGAATCCTTTGAGAAATTCAAGGAATACCAGAATAGGGTACAGAACCTATTGGGTAGAAAGATTAAAACACTACCTTCGGATCGTGGTGGCGAGTATCTTTCTCACGAGTTTGATCAACACCTAAAGGACTTGTGGATTGCCCTACGATTAACTCCACCTGAACACCTCAATTGAATGGTGTGTCCGAACGGAGAAATCGAACACTACTTGATATGGTTCGATCCATGATGAGTCACACCGTGTTGCCCGACTCATTGTGGGGTTATGCTCTTTCTGTCACCGCTCTAATACTTAACCGAAGTCCGTCTAGAGTCATTGACAAGACTCCATATGAACTATGGAAGGGAACGGTCCCTAACTTGTCCTTTATACGGGTTTGGGGCTGCGAGGCTTATGTCAAGTGGAGACACGAGGATAAGCTCGGCCCACGATCGGTCAATACATACTTTATAGGTTATCCTAAAGGAACACTTGGTCATTACTTCTATTCGCCAACCGAACAACGTGTTTTTGTTGCGGCTAGTGCGACATTCTTAGAGAAGGAATTTCTCGAGAATGCAAAGAGTGATAGAACCTTCGACCTGTCGGAGATTCCCGAACCAAATACCGAGCAACCATTGGAGGAACCAATTCCTTCAATCCCGGCTGCGTGAATATTCTGAGGAACCTAGGAGGTCGGGAAGAGTCTCTATTCCTCCGGATAGATACATTGGTATGGTCGAGGAACATGACATAGATGACGTTCTACTCTTAACGAGTAGTGAACCCGCAACCTATAAAGGTGCCATGACTAGTTCTGACTCAAAACTATGGCTTGAGGCCATGCAATCCGAGATGGACTCTATGTATGAGAACAACGTATGGGATCTTGTTGACTTACCTGCTAAGGTTCGTCCCCTTCAATGCAAATGGCTTTACAAGATAAAGCATTCGGTGGAAGGTCAACAAGATATCTATAAAGCACGACTAGTTGCTAAAGGTTTCACCCAAGTGCCAGGTTTGCACTACGATGAAATTTTCGCACCTGTAGTCATGCTGCGTTCCATTCGGATTATCTTAGCGATTGCCGCTTTTCATGACTATGAAATTTGGCAAATGGATGTGAAAACCGCCTTCTTAAACGGTTTTTTGGAGGAAGAGTTGTACATGGTACAACCCGAAGGTTTCATCGATCCACAACATCCTAAGAAAGTGTGCAAGCTTAAGCGTTCCATTTATGGACTTAAGCAAGCATCTCGGAGTTGGAATCATCGCTTCGACCAAGTGATTAAAGAAAATGGATTTACTCGATCGGTCGAGGAACCATGTCTTTATATCAAGTCGAGTGGGAGCAAGATTGTCTTCCTAATATTGTATGTCGATGACATACTCCTGATTGGGAATGACATACCTCTCCTAACTTCGGTGAAAGTATGGTTGAAAAACCATTTCCAGATGAAAGATCTGGGTGAGGCGCAAAGAATTCTAGGCATCCGTATCTATCGAGATAGATCACGACGGATGTTATCTCTCGATCGAGTCTTACATAGACAAAGTCCTAGAGAGATTCAGCATGACTAACTCCAAGAAGGGTTTCTTCCTATGGCCCCGGGGGTGCATTTGAGCAAGTCTCGGTCACCGAGACACCGGAAGAGAAAGAGCGCATGACACGGATTCCTTATGCCTCGGCTATAGGATCAATCATGTATGCCATGATATGCACACGTCCGGACGTGGCATATGCATTGAGTATGACAAGTCGATTCCAACAAAGATCCAGGTGAATCACATTGGATGGCTATCAAGAACATTCTTAAGTACCTACGGAGGACTAAAGATTGGGCATTGACTTATGGAGGCGAACAAAAGCTATCGCAACCGATTCTGTGAGATGCTAGCTTCCAAACGGATCGGGATGACTCTAAATCTCGATCCGGATTCGTTTTTACTCTTAATGGCGCTGCGATCACTGGAAGAGTTCCAAACAAATCTGTTACAAAGAGATTCTACGACCAGTCCGAGTACTATGCCGCGTCTGAAGCTACAAAGGAAGCGATATGGATGCGTCAATTCTTACATGGACTATCTGTAGTGCCTAGTTCGAATGACCCGATCACCATCTATTGCGACAATAGAGGTGCCATCTTCCAAGCTAAGGAGCCAAAGTCTAGCAACAAGTCTAGACATGTATAACGGAAAGCTCATCTAATCCGAGATTACGTGGAGCAAAAGGAAGTAGTGATAGAAAAGATTGCTACAGATGATAACATAGCAGATCCTCTCACTAAACCATTACGACAAGATAAGCATGAAGGGCATGTTAATTCCATGGGAATTAAACATGTTCCTAAGTTGTAGTACTCTTTTATGGATTAGATTCATTCTCTTTTGTACTCTATACGACACCATCGTTTTGACATTTATATATATTTTGTTTTTCATGTGGTTTTGTACGACATTTTTGAACACCACAAAGTGAACTGAACAAACATTATATTTTATGGTCCTTAATTACCCACGTGAGCTGATAACTCAAGGTAATTATTTTGTGACGTTGGTTGATGGTGGGTTCAACGAGCCATAAGTCAACAGTTGACCACCAATCACGGAGGCGATTTATACGGATATCTCGTAGGACACAATTGTGACATCAACGTGGAGTCCTAAATGTTTTACAACATTCGGTGCCCGGTCGTGGATAGGACCTCCATGGTGATCCTAAGAGTCGATTCTTTTGACTATCGACTGTCTCTTGAGACTAAGGCAGATTTTGGGTGACTTTGGTTTCTTTCTCACGGTCATCCGTAACAGGGGCCAAGTAGATTGTTTCTGGGTCATTTCATGCAGTGCTTAGATCGGAAGGAGTCGAGTTGAAGGAAATATTCAGCCTTTATCAGGTACTCGATATTTCTCGGGGCCACTCGAGGAGTCAGAATCGAAATGCATGGCCATGCTCGAATACGAATTCGTTTTATCAGTTAAGTTACTCTCTAGTCGGGGAAACCACTCTAGATACAGATCGATTGTAAAATACGACCTTTGCGGATCCGGATCTGCAAATTGTTTTACATTGAGTGGGAGAAATTTTAAATGAATATGAGAATCGGTTATCGCACATACACTTGTACGGACAAGTGGGAGTTTGTTGGAGCTGTGTCCTCCAGTTAGTGCGGATAACGTCATTGCACATACACTTGTACGGACAAGTGGGAGCTTGTTAGGGCTGTGTCCTTTACGGTTTAGTGCAAGGACTTATAAATCTCTAAAAGGATCAAAGGGTATACTTTTGTATTATAATCGGTTGGTCCACGTTTATCAATAACGGTTGGCTTGCTAGATAAGTTTGACGTTATTGTCATACGGATGGCGGTGATCAACTGGTCCCTAAAAGTCACACCTATAGGATACGTTTGAGAGATGTGACGGTATGAAAATACAGTCATGTAGATGCCAAATTTGACTAACCAGTTAGTCCGAGTTATTTGACTAATAATTAGTCAAAATGTGATGTTGAGATATTTTATTTAATACGGATTAAATAATAACGGCTAAGGCGAATTAAACAATTAATTCGTAAAATTGAATATAAACGATTTATATTTGATTAATGTATATTGAATAAATTAATTATACGATATTGTCTTTGTCGGACATGTATTAATAATTCAACTAACCCGTCTTATTAGTTGATGCTTTAATAACCGATAACCGATGACGATTTATAATTGGACCGCGTCATATACATTTAGCGAATTGTATGTCGGACTACGAGTTATGATGAAGAGGAAATGAAAGCCCATTCCTCTCCCTTGGACTCGGTTTGGCCGAATCAACAAGAACAAAAGAGAGGCTCTCTCTCTTTTGTTAACCTAAGCATTTCATTTGTAAAAAAACTAGGGTTTTGGAGATTATTTTTCTCTGAAACCTAGATCTCTCATCTAAGCAAAACTAACAAAATAATCCTCTCAATATTGCAAGGCAATTAGAGGATTCATTCTAGCACAAGGGCATTTCTCAGACGATCTTGGGTGCAACAATTAGGAGGAGATCTACTTTGATCTCTCATTGCCGAATTGCACTAGGACCGGAGGTTATTACTTAATCTTTATCGTTTCATTGTGTTTTTCGTTTATGACTATTAATCACGTATAAAATTTGCGTTATAATCCTTCATTTTATGGGTTTTATACGGATATTACCCTTCAGTAGAAGGTTACTAAACTAAAATAGCAATGAAAATAAATCAAGCAAGATGAATTAAAGGGGTGTAAACAATTGATTAAAGGCACTAGGGTGTCATGGGATCATAGGGGAATCATGGGATATGATCATACAAACATGTTCTCAAATTATAAGCAAGCAATTATTGTTGTGATGGATTGAGTTGGGTTATATCTTACAATCCTAGGAAAGTTTGGGTCCCGGAGCCGAATCGATTAGATTGTACAACACCTACAAGTCGACTTAATCTTCCCTACTCAACAACATGCATGCTCTAATGAGACTCGAGTTGGGTTATGTCTTACAAGTCTCATTGAAAAGATAGAAGATGATAGTAAATGCAAGGATTCATAGGCTTAGCATTTCATCAAATATAACATGTGCATGAGTTGAGATCAAAACAAGCAAGCAAATAAAACATGAAAGCATATTAATTTAAGCATGAATCATTCCCCATGTTGGTTTCCCCTAATCACCCATTAACCCTAGCTAAGAGACTACTCACTCATTATCATGTTGATCATGCTAGCAAGGTTGTCTATCATACCAACAATATGAAAAATGATGAATAAATGAAAGTAATTAACAATAAGTAAAAAGGGATTAAGAGATTATACCTACTAATGATTCCAATAATAAAGCAAAGATAAAAGAAGTACTTGAATGCTTGATTGAGAGGTTGTCAATCTCCCAACAATAACCCAAAATAATCTTCAATTACCCAAAATAAAGGATGAACAAAGGAGAGATTAAAGAACTAAAACTTGGATTAAAACTTGATTAATACTTGATTACAATATTAAAGAGAGATTTGATTGAGATTAACTATACTAATTATTGATAAGAAGAACATGCTCCTCTAATTAGACTAATGGGGTATTTATAGTGGAAATTAGGGAGGATGCATTAGGGTTAACTAAGGGCTAAACTAGTAATTACACTTTTTAAGTTGAACAAGGAGGAGCCGGTATTTTCTGAGAGAAGGGCTTCTTTCTTCGTAGCTTGGAGAAGACAATCCGTCTTTGTGCTAGAATCCGGCGGAATGGGCCGGACGGGCGGATTCTGGCGTTGGAATCCGAGCGGATTCATGGGAATCCGGGCGGATTGTGGAGGGGGAATCCGAGCGGGTTGTGGCAAAGCCGCTCGGATTGTCTTCTTCTTGGACGACGGATTGGTGACAATCCGCTCGGATTGTCGATCGGCAAATTCATTCTTCTTCTTTTCTTCCCTTTTCTTCATAAATTCCTTGGGGATTTCCTTGGGGACTCAAGGATCCTTTCTCAACATTGCTCTTCTACTATGATATGTACAAAGGCCTTCTAATCTTGTCTCTCCTTGATGCTTGGTCATTGAATTCGATCAATTTAGTCTCGTTTTGCCATGAAAATGCAAGATTCTTACTCCTTTCCTACCAAGGGATCAAAATCTCAAAGAATATGCAAAACAAAGAACTAAAGATAAGAAATGACCCAAATAAGCACTAAAAAGCATGGAAACAAGGCTAATTCGGGGGCTAAATATGCGCCAATTATGGTCACATCAAATATCCCCAAACCGAACCTTTGCTCGTCCCGAGTAAAGAGGTGACAAAGACTAGGACCAACACTAACCTATCCTAATAATATAGCCGATATGAGACAATTAGCGGGTCTCACTCCGCCCCTTCAACTCACAACAAGACAACCATGAGGTAGGATGCCTTCTTGCAAGGCAAGGTGGGTCTTGCCAAAATGGCGACACATCCAAACTTTAAGCACACAAAAACACATAATGGATGCATCTGCAAAAAGAATAGCCACTTTCCTCATCTAAGTGGCGGAAATTATCTACAAGGGAAGCAATTCAAGGGTACACACTCCTTCATAGATACCATTTCTTCAAACTACTACGCCTAGAAGGATACCAATAAATCACCTCCAAGTTGTGTCAAGCTAGGGTACTTTTGTCCTCAATCGTTAAATGCTTTTGTCAAGAGCAAACTCCCTATGGTGTTAGAAACACTGGAGGATCGCGGAATTCCCCCTCTTGCCTAGACAAGAAGAAGGGTCGTCCCCTCTCTACCATGCACAAAAATGGATAAGATGGATAAAGGGATCAATAAAATTTGAGTTTCATTTGGGAGTTTGCTTTGGTTTTTGTTTTCCCCCCAATTTCTTGTGGCATATAACATTTGAGAACACTTTCTTTTTGCCATTTCTTTTGATTTTTGGCTTTTCAACACTTGACAATTTTTCAACTTTTTGCATTTTCTTTTGAACATTTTCAAAGTCACCCCAATTAGTAACGAGGGTGCCTTGTATTTGAAGCTTAGGAGTTCTATTTTTGCTCCTCTTTTCATTTGATGCATTTTTGCAAACTTTCTTTCACTTTTCATTTCATTGAACTCAAATTGATTTCTTTTTGTGCCCATTCCCTTTTGTTGACAAAAATATGGTAGAACATGGATGAATGATGGTTGCATGGTTTCAAGGGTCACCTTGGAATAAACGGTAGCCAAGGAGTTATCACACCACAAGGTACTCTTGACTAGGCCTTAATCCATGGGTCAAAGGATACTAGCATGACACATCCTAGGGTGTTTTACAAGTATTCTAACAAGCAAAGTCTTAAGAAAAAAAAACATCTACTAGGGCCTATATACACTTGTCAAGCTTCCGAAGTAGACGGTTTCGCAAAATTTTTCTAACCATGCAAACTACATGCCATGATGTAACTAGCATATATACATCCTAATGCATATGATTCTACCAACTAATATGCCATATAAACTAAATGCAAGTCCTAAGTTCACATTGTTTTTACCGCATCAATCAAAATAAAGCCACATAGTCATTAACATAAAGAGGAAAAAGAGGATTGGAAAGATCATACCATGCGGTCTTCAATATCCTCATGTCTCGGATGTGGCGTAGTCAATCAATGTGAAAAAGGATAGACAAACACAATATATACAAACACTAAATACAAGACTACAAAAGGAAATAAACATGTTTTTGGGTTTTCAATTTTCAAATTTTTATGATTTTTGAAAATTTTCAATTTTTTTGGATTTTTGAATAAGAGTTAAATGTTAGAATTCCCATCCCCACACTAATATGGGCATTGTCCTCAATGGCCAAAATGATGGAAATTATGCAAAGATGATGCATGATTTCTATACTAAATGCAATCTATACTAAGCTACACTACATGATGCATGGTTTTTGTTATGACGGAGAGGATAATTTAGATTACCTCCCGTTGCGTATGCATTAACTTCCCCAAACCGAGTGAGACACTATTGCTAATGTCCAAGGATGGGTATAGTTCATGCACACACTATGCTATGCATGAAACTAATTTGTCATTTTGGATTTTTAAAACGGGAACAATAGAATGAGAACACCTCAATGGTACCGAGGTGTGAGTCCTCTAATGGGGCTAGGACTATTCCAACAATGATCAAAATTAAATATAATACAAAGGTACAAGACACAAACTTCTTTTCATGAAAAATAAAGATAAAGAGGAGAGATGAGAAAACTTCACTTGAACTTAGGTGGGTGCTCTTTCTTTGCTCCACCTAGTGATGAAGTGGTCTCCTAGACATCGGCATCATCTCCCTCTATATCGCTATCCCAAATATCCTTTGAAGCATCACTTAAACTTGGATCCATGAATTCGTCTTCCTCACTCTCAAGCTTCACCGTGTCACCTCCACAAGAATTGCCACTCTCCTCCCCTTGTCTACCATTCGCCCCTTCATTAGCCTTCTCCGAGTTGGGAAAGAGCAATTCCATTTGAGCCCATGAGGGGAAAGCTCCTTCCTCACTAATCCGTCCTTTTTGAGCCATCTCATGGTATTGGGGGTAAAGAGCATAGTAAGTGTCCACGGAGGCCTCATATTGACGGTAGTGTAAATCTTGCAAAATTCCCGTGACAAAGTCGTCACGGGAGAGGATGAAGGGATTTGGATGGTTATATGGTTGGTAGGGATAGGGGTAGGGAGGCACTTTTATCTTCTCATTTTGGGTTTGTTGTTCTTGTTGATGTGGTGGTGGATTTTGTGGTGGTGGAGTTCGCCTTGTTTGACTTGGGATGAGGTAGGAGGGCATTGGGGACAAGCTTCCTCTTCTTGGGGAGATCCGTGGTAGATCGGTTATTGGGAGATAGATCGGATCGCTCCCTTTTGTCAACCACTTTATCCTCTTATCGACCCCCTCAAGGGTTATCCAATGGTGTTGGACGACAAGGAGATCGTCATTAATTCTCGTGCTCCCCGTAAGTGGAGTGTACTCATTGTTCTCATTGAACCTTGGGTTGAAGTACTTTGCAAGTCTAGTTATGAGTCCACCATTCACTATGTGCTTCATTCCATCATCATCCCCATTTCTAAACCTTGCCCATTTCTCTAGCAAAACTAGAGGTGCATTGAAGTGATACCCATCTCTCCCTTGAATGTTGAGGTATGATTCCATAAACACAAGGTCCAATTGGTTGACGATGGCCGGATCTCGGCGGGCGAAGAGAGTACCCGAAAGAAATCGATATGTAAGCCTCAAGATCGGGTTTTGGATGTGAAAAGCAAGACATTCTTTGGTGAGAATGAAATCCCGGCCCGTCATGGCCCTCCACAATGGTGCAACATTATACTTTTTGGGCTTTGATGTTCGGGTAGGCGAAACATCAAGTCCGAACACATTGGCGAACTCTACAAGGGTCATCATCCTAGAAACATTTTCCAACCTAAACTCTATGCATATCACTTTGTTCACGGTTGTAATCTTCAAAAAGCTTAAGAATTCTAGCACAAGGGACCGATAGGTTGGTTCATGCATGCGAAAGAGAGTTGAAAGACCAAAAACCACAAAGAGGGCTTCTACTTGGTGAAAAATCCCAAGCTTTCTTAAGGTAGCATGACAAAGAAATTTAGTGGGAAGAATATTCTTACTTAGGAGTCGGTGGAAAACTAATCTCTGCACATCATCAAGGAATTCCACATTCGAGAAATCATCGAGCCTTGTGAGATCTACAATCTCTACATGTTCCCTTCTAATGGTGTTGAGATGTGAGGTAGAGGAACTTCCCACCATCCTTGGTCTTCTTGCACTCCTAAAAGAGGATCTCCTTGGTGCCATTCTTGCTTCTTTTGTTGGGTTGTTTTGATTTGTGAAAGAGTGAGGATGTTCCTTGGTGATTGAGTGTTGGATACCCTAGAAAATTGGGGATTTTTGATTTTGAGGGTAAAGAGAGTGATTTGGATATGTATGGGAGTCATAAGGAGGTGGGTTTTATAGAGTAAGTGGATGGAATAGTGATGTGTCATTGTATGTGTGGTGGGGGGGTATTTTAATTAGGAAGAAGTCGGGTCAAGACACCGTGAGAAGACGAGCGGATTCGAGGTGAAGACGCTCGGATTCTTGCTCCACGGAACGGGCGGATTCTTGACAATCCGCTCGGATTCTGCCACAGAGAAAATTCCCAAAATTTTGACGCCACAAGACGGGCGTCCCGAGCATAAGACGCTCAGATTCTTTTAAGGTGGGACGGGCGTCTTTTTGAGAAGACGGGCGGATTCCAGTACAGAGATTTTCCTTGAAATGCACAGGTAGAAAGACGGGCGTCTTTCTTCAAATACGGCCGGATTCCTTAAGACGGGCGGGTTCTTCACGACGCCGACTCGACCTCGGTCCAGAAATCTTCAATTTCTCAGTGTAGCTGGACGGACGGTTTCTCCACTAAACGCCCGGATTCCAGCAAGACGGCCGGATTCCAGGGAATCCGTACGGATTCGGGCTGCGAGTTTTGACTTCTTCTCCTTTCTTAGATACGTCCCCACACTTGAGCAATTGTTCCTTCCTTCATTCAAAAATCATTAGTAACCCTCCCTTACTTACGCTCATGAAAAGAGTTATTTATTAAAACAAATGCAATAAATAAATACAAGTTAGAGGGTTAGTATATTTAGAAGTGGTGGTTTAGGGAGGACTCCACCAAACTCTCCCTTAGATGGTCCTTTCAAGGGGGAGGAGGCCCGAGGTAGGTAGCCTCGACCTCTCCAACAAACGCTCCTTCATAGTATGGCTTCAACCTTTGACCATTTACCTTGAATTTGCTTCCATCTTCCGCCTTGAGTTCGAAATCTCCATATTTTCCAACTTCGGTTATCACATAGGGACCCATCCATCTAGAGTTCAACTTTCCCGGAAAGAGTCGGTAACGGGAATTGAATAGAAGGACTTTGTCTCCCTTGTGCAAGGCCTTTTGTCTAATTCTTTTGTCATGAAGCAATTTTGTTCTTTCTTTGTAAATCTTTGCATTCTCATAGGATTGTAGTCGGAATTCTTCCAACTCTTTGATTTGAATCATCCTCCTTTGACCGCTCAATTTGAGATCAAGATTAAGTGCTCGGATTGCCCAATAAGCTTTGTACTCCAATTCGATTGGCAAATGACATGCTTTTCCATATACAAGCTTGTAGGGGGAGGCTCCTATGGGAGTCTTATAGGCCGTCCTATAAGCCCAAAGAGCATCATCAAGCTTTGTGCTCCAATCTTTCCGAGTCTTGTTCACAACTTTTTCAAGGATTTGCTTGATCTCTCTATTTGAAATTTCCACTTGACCGCTTGTTTGAGGATGATATCCCAAGCCGATTCGATGTTGAACACCATATTTGGTCAAAAGGGATGCAAGCTTCTTCTCATGGAAATGCGTTCCTCCATCACTAATTATTGCTCTAGGAACTCCAAATCTTGGGAAAATTATCTTCTTGAAAAGCTTGGTGACCGTTTTTGCATCATCATTTGGGGTGGCAATTGCCTCCACCCACTTTGAGACATAATCGACGGCCACAAGGATGTACTTATTCCCATTGGATGTCACAAAGGGCCCTTGGTAGTCAATTCCCCAAACATCGAAGATCTCTACCTCTAGAATGCCCCTTTGTGGCATTTCGTTCCTCCAAGATATATTCCCCGTTCTTTGACAAGCATCGCAATGAATGATGAATTCTCTTGTATCTTGAAACATTGTAGGCCAATAGAAGCCCGATTGGAGAATTTTTGCAACGGTTCTCCTTGCTCCATGGTGCCCACCGTAGGGTGATGAATGACATCCTTCCAAGATTCCTTGGATTTCCCATTGAGGGATGCATCTCCTGGTGAGAGCCCATCACTACACTCCTTGTAGAGGTTTGGGTCATCCCAAAAGTACCTCTTTACTTCGAATAGGAATCTCTTCCTTTGGTTGTGGTTCAAGTTTGGAGGGAGCACTTTTCCAACAATATAATTGGCATAATCGGCAAACCATGGGGTGATGTGCCTTTCAAGTTGTGTTTGAATAGCCATCAAAATATCGTCGGGAAATGAGTCATTGATCGGTGTTTCTCCATTTTCATCATGAAACCGGATCCTTGACAAGTGATCCGCCACTACATTCTCGGCTCCTTTCTTGTCTCTTATTTCCAAGTCAAATTCTTGAAGAAGCAAAATCCATCTCAACAATCTTGGTTTTGCCTCCTTCTTTATCAAGAGATGTCGAAGAGCACGGTGATCCGAAAATACAATCACCTTGGATCCAAGCAAGTAGGAACGGAATTTATCCAAAGCATATACAATGGCAAGAAGCTCCTTTTCGGTTGTATCATAATTCACTTGGGAGGGGTCGAGGGTCTTGCTTATGTAATAGATGGCATGAAGAGCTCTCCCTACCCGTTGGCCAAGAACCGCTCCAACGGCGTAGTTGCTAGCGTCACACATAATCTCGAAAGGTAACTCCCAATTCGGGGGTTGGATGATTGGTGCCGAGATTAATGCTTCTTTGATTCTATTAAAAGCTTCAACACACTCGTCAGTAAATTGGAATTGGGCATCTTTAAGCAAAAGTTGAGTGAGGGGTTTTGCTATTTTCGAAAAATCTTTTATGAAACGACGATAAAAACCCGCGTGACCGAGAAAACTTCTCACCCCTCTAACATTCACGGGAGGTGCGAGTTTCTCTATCACCTCAACTATAGCTTTATCAACCTCGATGCCCTTTTCCGAAATCAAATGACCCAAGACAATTCCTTCATTGACCATGAAGTGACACTTTTCCCAATTTAAAACAAGGCTAACATCTTCACACTTTTGCAATACAAAGAGAAAGATTATGCAAGCATGAGTCAAAGTCCTTTCCATAAACACTAAAATCATCCATAAAAACTTCCATTATGGTTTCTAAGTAATCGGAGAAGACACTCATCATGCATCTTTGGAAAGTGGCGGGGGCATTACATAATCCAAAAGGCATCCTCCTATATGCAAAAGTGCCATAAGGGCATGTGAAGGTGGTCTTATGTTGGTCATCCGGGTGTATAGGGATTTGGAAGAATCCCGAATACCCGTCAAGGTAACAAAAGAATTTGTTGGAGTCTAACCTCTCAAGCATTTGGTCAATGAATGGTAAGGGGAAGTGATCTTTTCTTGTTGCGGAGTTTAATTTCCGGTAGTCAATGCACATACGCCAACCGGTGATCATTCTTGTGGGTATTAATTCATTCTTCTCATTTGTCACTACCGTGTTACCTCCTTTATTAGGTACCACTTGGACGGGGCTAACCCACAAAGAATCCGATATGGGATATATGATTCCCGCATCAAGTAATTTCATGACCTCTCCTTTGACAACTTCTTGCATGTGGGGGTTCAATCTTCTTTGGGGTTGAATGGTAGGTCTATGGTCTTCCTCTAGATGAATTCTATGCATGCAAAAGTCGGGACTTATCCCCTTAAGGTCATCTAGACTATAACCTATAGCCTTATCATGTTGTTTCAACACACCAAGCAACTTTCCCAATTGGTCATCATCAAGTCTATCATTAACAATCACGGGTTTGGTCTTTGATTCATCAAGGTAAGCATATTTCAAATTTGGGGGAAGGGGTTTCAAAGTAGGAGTTTGTACCTTACTTTCTTCCTTTGGAGTTTCATTGAGAATTTGCTCCATCTCCATTAGGCATTCCATTCTCATAGCATACTCAACTTCACTTTCATCAACCTCATCATATTCAAATCCCATGATGGGTTCCTCTTGCTCTTGAGTTTGTAAAATATCCTCTAGGATGGATTGCTCATCCTCTATGGGTTGGCATGCTTCCACTAGAATATTATGCACCAATTCGGATTGTGCACGAGTAAGTTCCTTGTTAGCTAGAGCGGCCTCAAAGAGATCCACCTCCAACTCCCAATACATGCTCTTAGCCTAACTTGCTTCTAAGGCTTCTAGTGCTTGCATGGGATCCTTGAAGTAAGGGATACTCAAGTGGTCCTCTACAAAACAGTCTATGAAATCCATCTCGCAAAATATCAAACAACTCGAAAAATGATTAGAACAAACCTTGAGGAGTTTTACTTCCTCAAGGCGAAGAAAGACACAACTAATGACAATAAAAAGAAATCTAAATCAAACAAACACCGTCCCCGGCAACGGCGCCATTTTTTGATGCGATCCCGCTAAGTGTTCACAAATTAAGATGTGGTCGTTGGTCACGGTCGAATCAAAACACAATTTATAGCTCCACAAACAACTCTACAATTAGTAAAGAGGCAAGTAAAGGTCGGATTCCAAGGGACGGGAGTTGAAATGAGATTTCTATTGTAACTAGTGGTGTCAAAGGGGTGTCACAAATTGGGTTGATGTAGAAGGTTACTAAACTAAAATAGCAATGAAAATAAATCAAGTAAGATGAATTAAAGGGGTGTAAACAATTGATTAAAGGCACTAGGGTGTCATGGGATCATAGGGGAATCATGGGATATGATCATACAAACATGTTCTCAAATTATAAGCAAGCAATTATTGTTGTGATGGATTGAGTTGGGTTATATCTTACAATCCTAGGAAAGTTTGGGTCCCGGAGCCGAATCGATTAGATTGTACAACACCTACAAGTCGACTTTATCTTCCCTACACAACAACATGCATGGTCTAATGAGACTCGAGTTGGGTTATGTCTTACAAGTCTCATTGAAAAGATAGAAGATGATAGTAAATGCAAGGATTCATAGGCTTAGCATTTCATCAAATATAACATGTGCATGAGTTGAGATCAAAACAAGCAAGCAAATAAAACATGAAAGCATATTAATTTAAGCATGAATCATTCCCCATGTTGGTTTCCCCTAATCACCCATTAACCCTAGCTAAGAGACTACTCACTCATTATCATGTTGATCATGCTAGCAAGGTTGTCAATCATACCAACAATATGAAACATGATGAATAAATGAAAGTAATTAACAATAATTAAAAAGGGATTAATAGATTATACCTACTAATGATTCCAATAATAAAGCAAAGATAAAAGAAGTACTTGAATGCTTGATTGAGAGGTTGTCAATCTCCCAACAATAACCCAAAATAATCTTCAATTACCCAAAATAAAGGATGAACAAAGGAGAGATTAAAGAACTAAAACTTGGATTAAAACTTGATTAATACTTGATTACAATATTAAAGAGAGATTTGATTGAGATTAACTATACTAATTATTGATAAGAAGAACATGCTCCTCTAATTAGACTAATGGGGTATTTATAGTGGAAATTAGGGAGGATGCATTAGGGTTAACTAAGGGCTAAACTAGTAATTACACTTTTTAAGTTGAGCAAGGAGGAGCCGGTATTTTCTGAGAGAAGGGCTTCTTTCTTCGTAGCTTGGAGAAGACAATCCGTCTTTGTGCTAGAATCCGGGCGGAATAGGGTCGGGACGGGCGGATTCAGGCGTTGGAATCCGAGCGGATTCATGGGAATCCGGGCGGATTGTGGAGGGGAATCCGAGCGGATTGTGGCAAAGCCGCTCGGATTGTCTTCTTTGCTTGATGGGACGGACGGATTAGTGACAATCCGATCGGATTGTCAGTCAGCAACAATTCTTCTTCTTTTCTTCCCTTTTCTTCATAAATTCCTTGGGGATTTCCTTGGGGACTCAAGGATCCTTTCTCAACACTGCTCTTCTACTATGATATGTACAAAGGCCTTCTAATCTTGTCTCTCCTTGATGCTTGGTCATTGAATTCGATCGATTTAGTCTCGTTTTGCCATGAAAATGCAAGATTCTTACTCCTTTCCTACCAAGGGATCAAAATCTCAAGGAATATGCAAAACAAAGAACTAAAGATAAGAAATGACTCAAATAAGCACTAAAAAGCATGGAAACAAGGCTAATTCGGGGGCTAAATATGCGCCAATTATGGTCACATCAGAAGAGTAAAGCAATAAACAAGAATTAAGTAAAGAGTAAAAAAATTGTACCAACTTTAAGATGAACAAATGGAAAGGAAATAATAATAGAAGAAAACTTGATTGATGATGTAGAGTTCTAAATTCTCCAATAAACTCAAATAATCTTCAATTACCCAACTAGATCTAAGAATTCTTGAACAATAATTAAGGATTAAAATTTAATTATGCTAATAGATTTCTAATTAATCTCTAATGTCCCTCTAATCTACATGTTTTAATCTCTTATTACAAAGGAGTATTGATACTAAGTACAAGTATTAGGTTAACTAAGGGCTTAAATAACGATTAAGCCCCTTAAATGAAGTCCAACGCCTTACAAGTCCTGGTATGGGACGCACGACCTTCTCTGATGGGCGCTCATCCTACACTGAGGGACGCTCGTCCTGCTTTGGGGACGCCCGTCCTTAACATAGGGACGCCCATCCTCCTTCTGGGACGCCTGTCATGAGGGGCAGTTTTGCTTCTTCTTTCATTTGGCTGCTGATACGTGCCTAATGTATAGTCTTGTTAGCCTACTTTAGCACGTATTTCTATGCATTTTATACTGTTTTTATAGTATTTTGCCCCGAATTGGCTACTTTGGTTCGTTTTGTCCATTTTGTAGAAATGAACGCGAAAGTAGTGGAATCGTACCCTTTTTCGTCCTTTTTGCATGCATTTAGAGGAGACAGGATTTTCCAGAGTGAGATACTGCATTGGGATGAAGGAAAAGTAGATCTATATACTTACATATTCATATATGTTATAATTTAATTTGTCATAAAATTAAAGATTGATCTTATGCATGCAAACATTAAAACAAAATAAGGAAGAAACATTGTTCTTACATTGTGATTTTCGGTTTATAGGGCACAAGAGAGATCACCTTTCTCTCTTGTTCTTGAGCTTTCCTTTTGGATGAACAAAGATCCAAGTGTAGGATCTCTCCCAAGGATTTATACCCAAAGCTTACTCTTAATTAGAATTAATATTATGAGTACTAGATAATATTAATTCTTGTAGAAAAATGACCCAAAACAATTTGGTTTTTAATCTCCTAAAAAAACCGGTTGGGAGAGAATAGGAGAGGAAGTATTTTCTCTTTCTAAAATCTTAATTTTTGATAAGTTAGAATGAATGAATATGATACACACTCATGCATGTAGTGTATATCAAAAATATAAGACAAAAACCCTTTGCCTTTTCTTTGGTAAAACCGGGTAGGAGGGAAGAGGAGGGAAGAAAGGAGACCCAATGCATGCTCTTGTTTGCCTTCACAATGCAAACTAGGGTTGCATGGCTACTAAAGCAAGTAATCATTATGTTTACCACTTATAATATAAACACAATATTTAGCCTAAAACCCCTCTTAATTTCGGTACATTAGATAATATGGATTCCATATTATTTTTGTCAATTTGTCAATATGTCACATGTCATATGTAACATAAATTTGTTATGTATTTTTAACATGTTAAAAATCAACGTATTAATAAAAATACGTCATATACAAAAATCAACTTAGTAATTCATAATTACTTGTACCAAAATATTTCTCCAATTATAAATCACAATAAATTGTATTTATAATAATTCATTCAATTTAATTGTTTCCTTAAACAATAATTTCATCTTAGCAATGATACAATTCGATTACTCAGACCGTATCTCATTTAATCAAATTTCAATGTGATACGTAAATTTTACTTCCAAAATCGTCCGTCAATTTTCAAGTAATTTAATTAACTCGTAACGTTATACGATTAATTAAAAGATCAATTAAGAGTGTTGCCCTATAGATATGACCTAGGGGATCAACTGATCACCACCGTCGCACGACAGTAATGTCAAACTCTAGTCAGCCAATCATTACCGATATATGTTGATCAGTTGACTGTAAAAAAAATACTTCCCAATTGTATTCTTTATTATGAGATTTAAACATGTGATCATCATGATCAACAGTCGTGATCGCATTTTTGTCGGAGGACACATATTCCAACAATCTCCCACTTGTCCTCGGCAAGTGTGCGTCACCAATTCTCTTGTCCTATTACTATCTCCCACTCAATGCAAGGTGTCTTTCAGGTCGTACTTGCAAGTGATCATATCGAGAGTGGTTTCCTCGATCCGAGAATAATCGATTGACCGGATTTATCCACCATGGATACAATCCGAGCGTGGCCACGGATTTCCAGTTCATTACTCCTCGAGTGGCCCTGAGATATTGTTATAACCCTGACTAGGGATGGACAATTCCTATCGCACTCATTCCCTTCGACTAGCCACAACCATCAAAACCCAAAATATGCCCATTTGACCCCATTTACGAAGGTCATAGTAACACAAATCAAAGTTAATCTGAAACTGTGCCATCTTAGGCGAATAGTCTTTAGTCAAAAGAATCGACTCATTTGAATACTATAGCAGCTCTCGCCACGACCAGGCTATATAAATTTGCCAGAACTCTATAAGCGGTCATTAGGCCCGACAAAATGTTCCTAACAGTCTGCCTATGTGATCGACTAGTCATCTCACATGACTCTATGGCACTTGAACTTGCCATCAATCGCATCACACTCTAGTCACTTCGAGACGTCACCTCATGTAAGTAACTAAGGGCAAATACAATGTTAATCCATGTTCACTTTAACGGGGTTCAATTGTCTCCACAACCCGTTTGGATATAACAATGTACAAGGTGAGTTAATAATAACTCAAACGACAAATGTCGACTTCACACTCGGGTAGACAATACCATATTACAACCTTGTGATGTATATCGTAAGTGTATAAACACTTGTTGATTGCAATAGAAGTTTAACATGTCATGTATCCATGTGTTCAAACTTCTTATAATCGCATTTTCCTTTACATTCATGTTCTCTCTCATAGCATGAATCTTACCAAGTACACATCAAGGTTCCCGACCTTGGTTTTGGTTCTTTAACTTGAAAGAACTTCCTTATCGATTATCACATAACGAACGAATTTGTGATGAATGATATAACTTGTACTGATCAAGTACTCCATCCACACACAATGCACTAGGTATATGTTTTGTAGAGTCTTACAACAATTTGCCAAGACGATTGGTCTAGCACTTCTCACAAGTCCTAGCATATTAGGAAAGATTAGTTTTGAGTAACTCATTCTCTAACTAAGTATCTTTCCAAAACTTCTTATTTCTCTTTCTAGGCTTGAAAGGTTTAGGATTTTCATAAATCCTTACGTGTGTTCAAACTTTCTATAATATGTGCAACCTCTTAACACATAATAGAGTATTCTGTCAAACACCGAAATTGCTCATCGGATTCTACTCGAGAATTCATGATGTTTCTATTATGGCTTACCAATCAATCATCATGCTCTTATGCATATGATTCATAATTGGACATGTACATGATTATTCTAATGGCGGAAACATTAGTTACTAATAATCATGAGATCAACCGTTCATAGGTTCAATGAACGACCATGACTGCTAATGGCAATTCCATTTTCATCTACATGAATAACCTATGTGAATGTTGATACGATGTGTATCTCTTAATACTAATCCAACATCCCTTGATGTAATTGGATTCATCATAGTCCATTTTTATCCAGAATTGAAAACTCAAATACTTCTTTATGAAAGAAGATAATAGCTCGTCATTCCTAATGAGTAATGAGTTGTAAACATTCAGAGGATGACAGCTCCCACTAAATCCCATGTCTTCACATGATAATTTGTAAACTCCCACTTAATTCTACATGTTTCGAAATTGATTACTCAATTGAACACATTTTAAAATTTGGAATGTATGTTGCTTTGCAAAGTTATTAAGATGAAACCATATATGTTCCCATCATATCCTTTCAAAATTCCTATTTTGAAGAGGTCTCATTTTAACCTTATGGAAAGAGATTTTAAATCTCTAACACACTCATGTCATAATGATGTGTGGCAATGTCATTTATTAAATATAAGTAATATCTAATACACATCCTTCAAAATATCCCTTTTAGAAGGATGTTTAACCAATTTATTTTCATAACGAGGTTAAGTAATGACATCTGCGTGGTTTAAAACTTTGGCTATTGGAGATATCGGTATATCAATCCTTGCAACTTCTAGTGATAAATATCGCTTATTACTAGGATGTTAAATTGATTCATTTAGGCTCTTAAGTAAATCTCAAGGTTGAAACTATTGGTCAAAAATTTCATAAACTTAGTCAAAACTCTAGTTAAGACTTTACATTAGTCATTTTGTTCCAAAACTTTCTTTTGGTCTCCTCGTGTAGTTATCTTAAGAATATGTTCTTTCGATTACTTCACTTGGTCTCTTTAGTCATATAGAACTTACTTGAGACCATAGATCTCATCTATTTGGTATACTATGTGAATAGATATACCCTTCATTCAAATCATTCTACCTTGCGTAGATCTCATTTACACAAGTACATAAATTTTTCTTGCCTCGTGTGTTGTGTCCTCATTTTTCTCCCACTCTATCTTTAGAATAAATACACTATAGATTCAAAGATAGCATATGAGACACAAATAATGATGTTGAAGTTATAAGGAGAACTATCTCATAGATTGACTAATAGTTTTAGATTTCATCTGTGTACTTGGTGATTGACATACCTTTAAGAGAGTTCATAGACTCAAAATTACTTTATAAATGATCATACACAAGCCTTAAGCATGTGGACATATAGTGAAACCCATCATTATATTTATCTATTAGATCACTTTAAGTTATATGTTTCTAAGAGTAAGCATTTAAACATGAAATTTTAGAATAAAAGGATAAGATGATAAAACGGCTGACTTGGGTTGCAAACCAAGTCACCATTATCCAAAATACAAACCATTATCCAAAATACCTTTCCATGTCAAACACGGAAACTTAAGGTTCTAAAATCCATAACATGAATAAAATAAGACAATAAAAAGCAAAGCTCCATAAGAGCTATTCCTAGCTCCTTGATGGTATCTTATGCTTGCTTTTCCTTTCCCTTGTCTTTGCTTGGTGGAGGCCCTATTTACAATAAAAAGGGAGATACATTATCACAACTTTGTATCATAATACCATAGTTGAATTAGAAACATAAAAGAAAGGATAGTCATTTACCTACTGGAGTAATCTTTCCAGCCTTAATATCACCAAGGTATTTGGAACAATTTCTTTTCCAATGTCCCATACCATTACAATAATGGCATTTATCAAGAGGACCCTTCTTTATTTTTGAAGTGCTAGCTTCACAAGTCTTAGCTTTGGTGAATGTGGGAGTTTGCTTTTTACCCTTCCTCCCATTCTTCTTGAACTTCCCCTTACTCTTAGTGCTTATGTTAAGCACATCCTTTGGGGGGTTCACATTTAACCCCATGTCTCTCTCGGCTTGCACAAGTGACTTGTGCAATTCTTCAAGAGACACATCATTGTCTTGCATGTTAAAATTCACCCGGAATTGAACATACACTTTCACTTTGGACAAGGAGTGTAGAATCCTATCTACAATGAGTTCTTTGGGGATTTCAACCTTTTGAATTTTCAAGGTCTCGACAAGCTCCATGAGTTTGAGCACATGAGGGCTAACCTTTTGGCCCTCTTTGATGTCGAGATCAAAGAATGCCGCGGCCGCCTCATATTGGACGATCCGCGGAGTTTGTGAAAATATTGTCACAAGCTTGGAGTAAATCTCATTAGCATTGCCCATTTTAAAGGCTCTCCTTTGGAGGTCCGCCTCCATCGCAAATATCAAGACATTTTTCATTGCGGCGGACTCCTTTTGGTAAGCCTCATATGCTTCCCTAGTGGCGGCGGTCGACCTAGTAGTAGGTTCAGGTGGAGAGGCCTCGGTAAGGTAACGAAGCTTGTCGTCACCTTGGGCGGCCAATTTGAGTTGGGCATCCCAATCGGAGAAATTTGACCCATTCTTTTCAAGTTTACATCGATCCATGAAGGATCGGAGCCATGATGTATTAGCGAGAGGCGTTGCAATAGGGGTTGGTGTTGCCATTTGTTATGAGAAAAAGAAGTGGTCTACAAAACAAAGGAGTAAAACAAATGTCGCTTTAATAATAATACTCGTAAAAATTATAATTTAAACAAGTTTTATGCATTTTTCTAGTGACCTCTACCCAACTAGATAAATGATTCCAAGACCCAAATTCATATCGACTTAGGCACGGTAGGGCCGATTCATCCTTTATCAATATAACTCGGTGGATTAACGTTTAATCGATTCTACTTTTAGAACTCTTGGTCGATAAAATTACTCTAATAATTATCTATAGCCCAAAACACATCCGACAAGGGCACGGTATGGCCGATGAAACCCATATCGAAAAACTTTTGTCGAGTTCAATCCAAATTTCGAATAAATGTGTCCATGATCCAAATCCACATCAACTCGGGCACGGTAGGGCCGATTCATCCCTTATCAACATGAATTCGATGGATAGACATTTATCACCCACTTCCCCTACGTAACAAGTTTTGTACCCCGGTAGGGCTAAGTGCACTCCCTCGCGAAATAGGTTTTCATGGTTTCTACTATTTGGTAAGGCTATGTCTCAATTAATTTTTTTAGCGAGAGGTCATGTCAATTTATTATCTATCACGTTTTAAGTGAACTAAAGCGGTGAACTACGATAATTCTAACTAACCCTAGTTAGGGAACTACTCACTCATTATCATGGAAAACATGTTAACAATGGTATCAATCATCTTAACAAGTATAAACATGATGGAAGAGTAAAGCAATAAACAAGAATTAAGTAAAGAGTAAAGAAATTATACCAACTTTAAGATGAACAAATGGAAAGGAAATAATAATAGAAGAAAACTTGATTGATGATGTAGAGTTCTAAATTCTCCAATAAACTCAAATAATCTTCAATTACCTAACTATATCTAAGAATTCTTGAACAATAATTAAGGATTAAAATTTAATTATGCTAATAGATTCCTAATTAATCTCTAATGTCCCTCTAATCTACATGTTTTAATCTCCTATTACAAAGGAGTATTTATACTAAGTACAAGTATTAGGTTAACTAAGGGTTTAAATAACGATTAAGCCCCTTAAATGAAGTCCAACGCCTTACAAGTCCTGGTATGGGACGCACGACCTTCTCTGATGGGCGCTCATCCTACACTGAGGGACGCCCGTCCTGCTTTGGGGACGCCCGTCCTTAACATGGGGATGCCCATCCTCCTTCTGGGACGCCCGTCCTGAGGGGCAGTTTTGCTTCTTCTTTCATTTGGCTGCTGATACGTGCCTAATGTATAGTCTTGTTAGCCTATTTTAGCACGTATTTCTATGCATTTTATACTGTTTTTATAGTATTTTGCCCCGAATTGGCTACTTTGGTTCGTTTTGTCCATTTTGTAGAAATGAACGCGAAAGTAGTGGAATCGTACCCTTTTTCATCCTTTTTGCATGCATTTAGAGGAGACAGGATTTTCCAGAGTGAGATACTGCATTGGGATGAAGGAAAAGTAGATATATATACTTACATATTCATATATGTTATAATTTAATTTGTCATAAAATTAAAGATTGATCTTATGCATGCAAACATTAAAACAAAATAAGGAAGAAACATTGTTCTTACATTGTGATTTTCGGTTTATAGGGTACAAGAGAGATCACCTTTCTCTCTTGTTCTTGAGCCTTCCTTTTGGATGAACAAAGATCCAAGTGCAGGATCTCTCCCAAGGATTTATACCCAAAGCTTACTCTTAATTAGAATTAATATTATGAGTACTAGATAATATTAATTCTTGTAGAAAAATGACCCAAAACAATTTGGTTTTTAATCTCCTAAAAAAACCGGTTGGGAAAGAATAGGAGATGAAGTATTTTCTCTTTCTAAAATCTTAATTTTTGATAAGTTAGAATGAATGAATATGATACACACTCATGCATGTAGTGTATATCAAAAATATAAGACAAAAACCCTTTGCCTTTTCTTTGGTAAAACCGGGTAGGAGGGAAGAGGAGGGAAGAAAGGAGACCCAATGCATGCTCTTGTTTGCCTTCACAATTCAAACTAGGGTTGCATGGCTACTAAAGCAAGTAATCATTATGTTTACCACTTATAATATAAACACAATATTTAGCCTAAAACCCCTCTTAATTTCGGTACATTAGATATTATGGATTCCATATTATTTTTGTCAATTTGTCAATATGTCACATGTCATATGTAACATAAATTTGTTATGTATTTTTAACATGTTAAAAATCAACGTATTAATAAAAATACGTCATATACAAAAATCAACTTAGTAATTCATAATTACTTGTACCAAAATATTTCTCCAATTATAAATCACAATAAATTGTATTTATAATAATTCATTCAATTTAATTGTTTCCTTAAACAATAATTTCATCTCGAGCAATGATACAATTCGATTACTCGCATCCGTATCTCATTTAATCAAATTTCAATGTGATACGTAAATTTTACTTCCAAAATCGTCCGTCAATTTTCAAGTAATTTAATTAACTCGTAACGTTATACGATTAATTAAATGATCAATTAAGAGTGTTGCCCTATAGGTATGACCTAGGGGATCAACTGATCACCACCGTCGCACGACAGTAATGTCAAACTCTAGTCAACCAATCATTACCGATATATGTTGATCAGTTGACAGTAAAAAAAATACTTCCCAATTGTATTCTTTATAATGAGATTTAAACATGTGATCATCATGATCAACAGTCGTGATCGCATTATTGTCGGAGGACACATATTCCAACATGGGAAGCGTCATGGCACGGTTTACGAGGCAGTCAGGTGTGGACTTGAGCTGATTTGAAGACAGAAGACTCGATCGAGCAGTTTTACCACTCGATCGAGTGGTTTTTACGTCCCCAGTTGGTCGATCGAGTAGTTTTCTACTCGATCCAGAAGTTGCTGAAAAGAGAGTTACTCGATCGAGTAACTATTCTACTCGATCGAGTAGATGTTGCTGAGTTTTGCTCGATCGAGTGGTTTTATTCCACTCGATCGAGTGGTTTCTGCTAATATGGGCTTTAATTAGCCCGTGAGTTGTTTTATTTCGCAAAACTTAATTATTTTCTTATTTAAGCACGCTTTAGTTAGGTCATTAGCATCAGATTTTATTCACTACTTGGCTTTTATCAAACTTTACTGCGTTAAACATTCTTCTTCACTGTAACCTTGTTCTTAGGATTGTTTTGCTCGAATTTTGTGTTGTTTACGCCGGATTCGCACGATTGTAATCCCTTTCTCTTTCCTTATTAATAATCTCCCTTTTGTTTGTTTAATTCTTCGTTTAGTCGTACTTAATTTCTGCCCTAATTTACTTTTATGCATTTTATTTGTTATTTCATAATGTTTATTGCTGGTAATTTATCTGTTGTTAGTTTTGATAGTTTAATTAGCGATATGAGTAGCTAAACCCCTTTCATGTTGGGATTAGGGGATCTGCGGTAGGAATGTGACGATGTAGTAAATGAAACAGATGAATTAATTGTAAGATTCTGCCACCATAGCAATTTAATTGTATTTATCGACTTAGTTGAGTGCACACTTCTGAGTCATCCTTTAATCTGGCTAAAATTAATCCTAGATCGAAAGATTGGACTAAATAGGCCTGCTATGAACAGTAGACTACCCTGGCGAGAATTAAAGTTAAGTTAGTGGTTTTCTAGGATAGAAAGTGGACCGAAAGGACCTTTCCACATCCGTCTTACGTTAATTCGTCTGAGCTGTTTACATTTGAGTCACTGAACTACCGTAGTGAACCGAAATCCTGACATGTCCCTTCTCTCTTGATAGTTTAAATCTCTTTCTTTGCTTTTACTGCTCTTGTCTATATTTCTCTTCCTTTTAACCTTGGTAGTTTAGAAAACAATTCAAACAACCCCCCCATTTGTGACCAAATAGACAGACTTCTACAGATATCTTGCCTCCCTGAGGAGATCGACTTGACTTCCCTAGCTATATAGTTAGTTTAGTTAGTTTATTTTTGACAGGTACACGACAGACGTGTCAGCTGCCCCCTAACTTGTAGGGATCCTTCAGAGGTCGTGGGGGTCCTTCATCATTGCCCAATTACTTGTTCTATCAACTTAGTCCTTTAGTATCGGTCTCCTCTTTGATGCTTGGGTGTTAGATTCGATCAATTTAGCTTCATTTTGCTCCGTTTAGGCAAGGCTTAGCACTCCCCTACCAAGGGCATCAAAACCTCATAGAATATGCCAAAATAGGAAGCTTAAGATAGAAACGACCTTAATACATGCTAGAAAGCATAGGAACGAGGCTAGTTAGGGGACTAAATGTGCGTAAATATGAGTCACATCACTGTTGATCCTTCCAAGATTAAGGCGGTGTCTCACTGGGAGGCGCCGAAGAATGTGGTCGAGATCAGGAGTTTCTTGGGTTTGGCAGGGTACTATCAACGGTTCGTGAAATAATTTTCAAAGATTGCAAGACATATGACTACTTTGATGAGGAAAGAGAACAGGTTTATTGGGATGGAAGTTGTGAGATGGTGTTATTAAAGGAGCATTTGACCACAGCTCCAGTCTTGGCTTTATCTGAAGGGAGTGAGAATTTCGAGGTGTATACAAATGTTTCGAAGAACGGGTTGGGTTGTGTGTTAATGCAGAACGGGAAAGTCAGTGCCTATGCTTCTAAGCAATTGAAGTCTTATGAGGAGAACTATTCGACGCATGATCTAGAGTTGGGTGCAGTTGTTTTTGCACTCAAGATTTGAAGACACTATCTATATGGGGCGACCTTTAAGGTGTTTTCTAATCACAAGAGTTTAAAGTACATCTTTACTCAGAAAGAATTGAACATGAGACAGAGGAGGTAGATGGAGCTCATTGGAGACTATGACATGGATATTATATACCATGAAGGGAAAGCTTATGTTGTGGCCGATGCGTTGAGTAGGAAGAGTGTACATTCTTTATGCACAGTTATGTCACTGATGAGGTTAAAGGATGAGGTGACCAAAATGGGAATTTATGTGATCCAGAAGGGGGATAATAGGGGAGACTTAACAGTTGAACCAGATCTTTATGATGATATTCGCAGGAAACAGGCTCTTGATCCTAAGATCCGGGAGTGGAGGGCTGGAATAAAGAAGGGGACGGTGTCTCGGTTCTCTATTCATTCTGATAGGAGTGTTTGATTTGATGGGAGATAGTGTGTGCCTAAGGATGGGGAGTTGAAAAAGATAATCATGACATAGGCTCTTTGCACTCCTTATTCAGTGCATCCAGGTGGTGAAAAGATTTATAAGGATCTTAAGAAGACGTTCTGGTGCCCTAGGATGAAGAGGGAAATAGCTGAATTTGTGGCTCGATGCTTGACTTGCCATAAAGTCAAAGGGGAACAGCGAAGACCGCAAGGTATGATTCAGTCTCTAGAGGTACCTGAGTGGAAATGGGAATCTATCTCCATGGATTTCATTATGGGATTACCCCGGACTCAACAAGGTATTAACATGATTTGGGCGATCGTTGATCGCTTGACGAAGTCAGCTCATTTTATTCCCACGAAAGATATGTGGAGTAAGGTGCAGTTGGCAAATGGATAGAATAAGAATGTAGTGAGGTTACATGGGGTGCCAAAGGACATTGTGTCAGATCGAGATGCGAGGTTCATTTCTCGGTTTTGGCAAGAGTTACAGGAGTTGATGGGGACTACTTTGAAGATGAGTACTGCATTTCATCTTGCGACAGATGGGCAGATAGAGAGAACAATCAAGACCGTAGAAGACATGTTAAGGGCTTGTGTGAAGGAGTTTGATGGTAGCTGGGAAGATAGATTGGATCTGATAGAGTTTTCTTACAACAACAGCTGCCATACAAGTATTGGGATGGCTCCGTTTGAGGCATTGTATGGGAGGAGATGCTGGAGTCCGATTTGCTGAGATGATAGCACAGAGGCAGTGGTTTTAGGACCGCAGATGGTACAGGATATGGTTGAACAAGTAAAGTTGATTCGGCAAAAGAGGAAAGCGGCTCAGGGTCGACAAAAGAGTTATGCGGATTTGTACCGGTGGGACATTGAGTTCCAAGTTAGGGATAAGGTTCTTTTGAAAGTGTCACCTATGCGTGGGGTGATGCGGTTTGGTAAGAAAGGGAAACTGAGCCAGAAGTTCATTGGCGCTTATGAGATTTTGGATCGAGTGGGAGAGGTTGCTTATCGGTTAGCTTTTCCACCGGCTTTGGATCTTGTACATAATCTGTTTCATGTGTCTCAACTACAGAGGTATGTGAGTGACCCTTATCATGTGCTCGAGGTTAAGAACATTGAGTTGGATGAATCTTTGTCTCACTTTGAGGTGCCAAAAGAGATCCTAGATCGCAAGGTTCGTAAGACTAGAACTACGGATACAGTGTTGCTAAAGGTTTTATGGTCCAACCACAGCGTTGAGGAAGCAACTTGGGTGTTGAGTTTATTGATCCGGTACTTAAGTGGGGGAGGGGGTGAATTAAGTACCCTTTTTAAAATTAAGACGAAATTAAGGCAAAAGGTCGTTCACGAATTTTCTTCAGAAACAATACACAGGGCAATTGAACAGTCTCGGTGGCTGTTCAAACAATCAGAGTTGTGCTGTATTGTTTGTTTGAACAAATGCGTGAACCAAAAAAGAAAACAAATAAAATCAAAGGCAAACGAAATAAAAGAAAGCAAGAGACACACGATTTTTAACGTGGTTCGACCTACTCTCTAAAGGTCTACGTCCACCCTCTCTCTTATTAATATTTTCTTTATAACCAAACTCGATTACAAAGAAAACCCCCACGATCTACTCCGATCGTGCAACCCGAGTATAACCCCGTACCCCAAAAACACTCTCTCACAAAAGAAAACATTTACAACACAAATTGTCTCCTTATATGGTTCAACAATTGGAACGATGGAGAACAAAATATCCTTATGAGTATAAGAATTTGTGTACTCAAGAATGATCTTATAAAGCACGGCTTAAACTTATTTTGCAAAAGACGATTTTGAAAACGTGAAAAGCAATTTGCAGAAATACACTTTCAAAAACCACGTGAGATGCAATTTGCAATATAATAATAACAACTCAAGCTCTCACTATTTTTCGTTAAAAAAGTAACTGACGTCAATCCTTGCTTTATATAAGAAATATGATTCTATAGCATATGCAACAGAAGATTTTGCGAATATTTGACAAAATCAAGATCCTGTTTGTTAGGCAAAAAAATATCACTCAAAATGAAATATTTTAGCCATCTTATACGTAGTGTATTAGATGCCAAACACAAACTTCTCACTGAAGAAATTAAAGATATTTTTATCATAAGAGGAAGAAGTTTCCATCAAAATAATTTTTATAAGAAACAAATATTATGAAAATATTTTATCTCGAAACTATTTTGTCAAATAAGATAAGCCGTGATTTATTGGACCGAACAAAAGAGTAAACACACATTTTATACTCTTACATATTTCTAAACACAATCGAAGACTTGATCCAATGCTCCATCCATCTTCTCTTCCGAACAAATGTATTTGTGAGCCTACCATACATACATCTAGCGTATACCATTAATTTAGCGGGGATATAAAAATGAAGGACTTGTCATCATCAATATAATAGGTGAAACAAATTCCCCCTTTGATGATGGCAAGTCCCTTTGAAAAAGTTCCCCCTCAATATCAGAACATTCCTGCTAACATTCGAGAAAATCCAAGACAATAACAGTAGAAATAGGAAACAACACGATTAGTTTAAAAGCTAAACCATAGTACATTAGAACGCAGTGAGAAAGATAGTCACAATTAACGGTCTAAAACAGATAGCTACTAAGTACTATAAGTTCTAAATCTTTCCCCCTCTTGACATCATCAAAAGGAGAGGAACGATCAAAAAGAGTCAGCGCAGATTACCATAGTCAAGGAGGCCTCAATACAACTACCAGACACAGTTAAAATAGACATCATCATAGCTAGTACCGACCATTAGAAAGAGTATTAAACGTAAAGTCTTAGCATAAAGAGCACAAGCAAAATAAAAGAGTGAGGTCGGGGCAACTCAGGGTGGAGGGGGTAGATGAGCTATAAGACGCTCAAGAAGGTTAGGTAATGCTAGGAGTGGGGTAAGGGCAGATTTGATAAGCACGACGTCGTCTGAATTGTCCCCAAGTGACCAACCAGGATGTCATAAAGAGCCCTCAACTGAGATGTGACACCACGAAGACTACCAGAACTGCAACTTGCCCCTGCATAGCCATCTCCACTCAACCCAACCAGCTTATCATCAAAAATGTGAATATGCATTTGACCCAGCAACCCATCCGTCATACAATCCTTCATAGAAACACAATAGCCATCAGTAGGCAACACTTTCTTCTGCCACATGATATGGGTCAACCACATACCATAAGGAAGCTCTCTTTTCGTCTAAGCTCCCTTCCTCGAATTCTTCTTAGTGACAGCTATCCCACCCTTCTGTACCTCAGCTGAAACTTCCTTTATGTGGAAAAACATGATAGAAGCCAAGTTTACAGGCCTTCCCGTCATTAGACAAAACAGAACCAACAGATCAGGAATATAGCAATAACCGCGAGAGTGTGTGCGGGGTAAAATAGTGCGACGAATAAAATTAAATAAGAACTGATATGGTCCATCCAACCGACTAGGAGGAATACGGGTGTCCTCAGTGGCAGACGGGTCAAAATATCACAAGACAACCAAAGAGCCAAGTCCTTCTATTGGAGGCCAACCATTCGAATTAGACAATTCAAGACCCGTATTGGGAATGTTAAACATTCGGGCGACCTCTTCAATACTAACAGTAAAGGACTTCCCATTAACTACCGCAGTTAAGAAATCACCAGAAGTATGAACAGTAACAGACTGGTAGAATTGAAGAATTTCAGGAACAAAAACCATAGTATAAACAGAAAACATACCAACCCAGTTTTGAGGTTTGAGTATTTCCAAGAAAAAATTAAAAGCTTGCTCAGATTGTAGCCAATGTTGCGGATAGTAGCGACCCGGAAGAATAGAGTGCTCACATAGGCGAATACTATGCTGTAAAACCGTCTCCGACAATCCCACACCTTTCAGAATTTCAATAACTCGGTCTGTATCAACCGAGGTGCAAAGAGTAGCGGATACACCATGGATGTCATCATCATCATCCGAATCAGCTTTAGCCAGCTTGCGTTTTAAAAATCGGCCCTTTGCTTTGAAATCACCCTTAAGCACATCATCATCAAAGCCATCATCCCAATCTTCATCACAAATATCCTCTTCCTCCACTGCTTTTCCTAACACAACCGGAACTTCATCTCGGGTCTCGTGCTCAGTGGGTTCATTTATGATAACCCCTTTGCTTACCCCCTTTCGAGTTCTCACAGCTTTGGTGACTATGGGTTTGGTGTTCCTCGAATCCGGTGGAGCAGTGAGTGGCTCCTCGACTTCCGTGACTGGCGGCTCAGTTTCAATTGCATGCGATTTTTCCGAGCGGGTGGATACAGTGGAGGGTGAAGGGTTGGGTTTTAAAGTTTGGATTTTTGATTTGGGAGAGGTGTTGACGGGTATGGTGGTTTTTTCTGTTGTAGGGGTGGTTTCGGGTTCAATTGGGATTTCGGGTATTTCGGCAGTAGGGGTTGTTTTGTTTGTGATTTTGGTGAGTGAGGCTTTGAATCTGGTGGTGCTAGTGTTGTTGGGGGTGGTCGTGGCTTTAGCAGTGGTGGATTGGGTTTTCTTTTTAGTCATGGCGCCGTCGAAGGAGATGAGGGTTGATGGTTGATTTTTGTGGTTAATTGGATGAGACAGAGAGGTAGATGGAGAGTTATGAGGGTTATAAGGCGAGGTTTTATGGGGCGGTTGGAGGGAGTATTTAAGAAGGGTTTATTTTGCCATGAAGATATATGCATAAGACAGATACATTAATATTCCACAATGGCCAACTCACTACTAATCCATATGAGACATAAAAACGACTAGAGTAAGCTTATTGCACCTCAACCTCAATGACCTAGGCCAAATTGCCAACACATAATCACGACTTCTCCAAATTAGTCAATCATTGGGAGATTAATGTTAGGACAAAATTGACTATGAGCTATCATTTAGAAGACCCAATTCCAAAAGAATTTTCTCAAATTGTTCTCTAGACAAAGATTTAGTAAAAATATCTGATCACTGATCTTCCGTTTTACAAAATTTTAAACTTATGTTCCCTTTTTCCACGTTATCACGAAGAAAATGATGACGAATGTCAATGTGTTTTGTCCTGGAATACTGAACGGGATTTTTTGAAATATTAATTGCACTGGTTTTATCACAAAGAATAGGAACACAATTAATGATCATACCGTAATCCCGCAGCTGTTGTCTTACCCATAAGATTTGAGCACAACATTGAGCAGCAGCAACATATTCACTCTCAGCAGAAGATAAAGCAACCGTATTTTGTTTCTTTGAAGCACAAGAGATAAGACACGGTCCTACAAAAGTAGCAACTCCAGAGGTACTCTTTCTTTCAACTGAGCAGCCTGTATAATCTGCATCTGAATACCCCGTGAGAGTGAAATTTCAATTCATAGGATACCATAGATATAAGTCCTGAGTTCCAATCAAATATCGAGTATGCGCTTTACAGTTGTTAAATGTGATTCTTTAGGATTTGATTGAAAGCGAGCACACAAACATACACTATAAAGAATATCTGGACGACTAGCTGTGAGATATAAAAGTGAACCTATCATACCTCGATACACCTTTTCATCTACACTTTTACCTTTCTCATCTTTGCCAAGCTTGAGTGTAGAACACATAGGTGTAGGAAATGGATTTGTTGTAGTCATACCAAATTTCTTTAGCATTTCCTTGATATACTTTCTTTGATGTATCATTATGCCATGTGTAGTTTATTTTATTTGAAGACCCAAAAAGAATCCTAGCTCGCCCATCATGCTCATCTCGAACTCCGATTGCATAAGATTGGAAAAATATGCACATAAAACATCATTAGTCGCTCCAAAAATGATATCATCTACATAAATTTGAACAACTAATAAGTCCTCTTTCACCGGTTTTAGAAATAGCGTTTTGTCAACAGAGCCTCTTTGGAATCCATTTTCAAGAAGGAACTTTGATAGTCTATCATACCAAGACCTAGGTGCTTGTTTAAGACCATAAAGTGCCTTATCTAATTTATAAACATGATTAAGAAAATTGCTATCTAAAGAACCGGGAGGTTATTCAACATATACTTCCTCTTGCAAATAACCGTTAAGAAACGCGATCTTAACATCCATTTGAAAGAGTTTGATACCCA
Organism: Silene latifolia; assembly: GCF_048544455.1. Lineage (NCBI taxonomy): Eukaryota > Viridiplantae > Streptophyta > Magnoliopsida > Caryophyllales > Caryophyllaceae > Silene > Silene latifolia. The sequence continues at coordinate 67,257,485 of NC_133537.1, read as the reverse complement.
TATGAGCTGCAAAAGCAATAAGAAGACGAATGGCTTCAAGTCTAGCCATGCGTGCAAAGGTTTCATCATAATCGATCCCTTCTTGTTGATTGTATGCTTGCACTACAAGTCTTGCCTTATTTCTCACAATCATACCTGCATCGTCCAATTTGTTTCGAAATACCCATTTCGTTCCTATGACGGAACGATCTCTTGGACGTGGTTATAGATGCCATACCTTACTACGCTCAAATTGATTAAGCTCTTCCTGCATAGCAATAACCCAATCAGGATCAGTTAAAGCATCATTAATGTTGGATGGTTCTAATTCAGACAAAAACGAGTAATGAGCACAAACGTTTCTTAATGAGGATCTAGTTTTGACTCCCTCATGGATATCAGTTAGAATGTTATCCATTGGATGTGAACTTTGATGTTTCCAATGTCAAGGAACAAATGTTTCTGATTCTGGTGTAGATTGAACAGTCCTAGTTTCTGTTCGATTCTGCTCGATATTCGTATCTTTAAACTGAACAGCACTGGATTCTGTTCTATTATGCTCAACATCTGTATTAGTCTTTCTCGACGTGTCTGACCTACTGGAAGCCTGATTTACCCCGGCCTTTAACTGTCCCTCTGTATGTTCACGTTCAACAGTGTTTGTTGAATTATCCTGATTGGACAGTTCTGTGTTATGTTCGGTTCCCCCTGAATTCGTGACCTCTTCAGCACCGGTTTCTTCTAATGACGAAGGCCCTTCTTCTAATTCAGGAGGTTCGTCCCTCACAAATCCAATTTCAAAGTCATCATCATCCTGCAATTCAGCATTAAGTACATTAGTTTCATCGAAAATTACATGAACACTTTCTTCAAACCACAGTTCTTTTGTTATAAACTTTATAGGCCTTGCTTTCTTTAGAATATCCTATAAAAACCGCCTCATCGCTTGTTGGATCAAATTTTCCTAAATTATTTTTGTCATTGTTATGAACGTAGCATTTTGATCCAAAGCAGCGGAAATGTGAAATGTTTAGCTTTCGCCCATATAGAAGCTCATAAGGCGTTTTCTTATGGATAGATATAATAGCAACACGGTTACAAATATAACAAGTTGTGTTCACAGCTTCGGCCCAAAAGTTTCTTGGCAATTCGCTACAAAGCAACATGGATCTTGTCATGTCTTCCGAGGTTCTATTCATTCTTTCCACTACTCCATTTTGTTGCGGTGTCCTAGTAGCTGAAAAATTATGATCTACACCATTTTCCCTGCAAAATGATATAAACGATTCATTATCAAATTTTCTTCCATGGTCGGTTCTAATGGAGAGTAACTTATGGCTGAGTTTGTTTTGAAGCTTTTTAAGTAAAACATGAAATTCTTCGAAAGCTTCACTTTTGGCATGTAGAAATAAGGTCCAAACAAACCGGGAATAGTCGTCCACTAGAACACATACATAAAGACTTCCACCTCGGCTTCTAATCCTCATCGGACCACACAAATCCATGTGAATGAGTTCTAGAGGCTTGGTGGTGCTAACGAACCTTTTAGATTTAAAAGAATTTCGGACATGTTTGCATCGAGCACAAACATCACAAACTCCTTCAATTTCAAACGTCATAGAAGGTAGACCTTCCACTAAATCAATTTTGTAAAGTTTGTTTAGAGATGAAAAACCGACATGTCCAAACCTCTTATGCCATAGATTAGGATCGTTTTGCATTACGGATAAATATTTAATGGATTCCCTAGGAATCCTTCCTAAGTCAGCCACATAAATGTTGTTAACTCTCTTACCTTGAAGAACAATTTCATTAGTACTTTCCTTGATTACGTAACAAAGGTTTGCATGAAACTCGACTTTATTTCCTTTGTCACATAATTGAGAAATACTAATCAAATTGTGTTTGAGACTCTTTACAAGCAGCACATCATCAATGGAATGTGAAAGAGACTTACCGACTTTACCAATACCAATTACTTCACCTTTTTTGTTGTCTCCAAATGTCACATTTCCACCATCGTAGGCCGATAATGAGAGGAATTGGTTTCTATTACCTGTCAAGTGTCGTGAACATCCGCTATCAAGATACCAATGGATGCCTCCTCTCATATGGCCCTGCAAAAGAAATTAGTTAGAGGATTTAGGAACCCAAACAAGTTTGGGTCCCTTCTTATGACGAACTGTATCTAAGATATCTTTCCTAATCCATATTTTCTTAACGACTCTTATGTTTTGATCCAAATGTCTTAACCGTTTTTCACAAGCATTAAATACGTGTCCTGTGTCCACAAAATTTTGCAAATGGTATATTCAGGTAAGCCCACATACTTATGCTTGCGGAAATTTCTCTCCACGAGTGTAGGTTTCTTAGCAATTTCAGCACTGGCATTATTCGTTTTTGAACTGTCAGAAGGAGTGTTTACTTTCTGTTCAGGGACCCAGATAGTACGGCATTGAGAACCATTTTGTCTGAAGTCAGAACGAGAGTCATAGCCTAATCCAATTTTATTTGTGTTCTTAGATTGATTAACCAGAAAATCAAGGACCGTTCCACTACCTTCCCATTTAGCAACAACATTTCTTGCATTACTTAAATCGATTTCCAAGTTTTCAACTTTTACTAGCAACTTTTTATTCTTATCAAGAAGAAAATTATACTCAACATTAAGTCTATCAAACTTGGAGGAAATTTCAGAATAGAAGGTTGAACTAGTAGTGTGCATCCTTTTACTCTCATCTAGTTCCTTAGTTAAAACGTGGATTTTGCTAACAAGAGACTCGTTTTCAGCTGTGAGTTCAGATTGAACAGTTTGATTGACTGTTTGATTCTTAAGGTTTTTCAGATTATGTTTTAGCTCTATGTTCTCCTCCGCTATACTTTCAATTTCGGATTGCATGGCATCAAGTTGCTTAGTTTGTTCATAACTTGTGTCCAATGTCTTATTAAGCAGTCTCATAATTTTTTCTTTAGATAAGGACCTAATCTTAATTTTGAGATTTGAAAGACTTACCTCGTCATCAGATTCGCTATCGGAGGCGTCTGAATGAGCCATAAGACACCTAAGAGAATCATCATCCCTTTTCCGTTGAGATCTTGGCTTGTAAGTGGACCGTAAACAGAGTTTTTCATCTTTTTCATCATTAGGGGGTTCCTCATCTTCTGAGTCAGACTCGCCCCAAACAACAGCCGTCATTGCACATTTGTACTCTTGCTTAGACCTCTCACGTTTATCTTTAGATTTCTCCTCTTCCCATTTGGGACAATTTTGGATCTGATGGTCTCGCTCACCACACTTAAAACAACCCATTCTCGACATAGAGCGTGATGAGGAAGACGAAGAAACAGACCTTTTTGGTTTATAGCTTTCGAACTTTCCTTAATTTTGCTTTCTAATTATTTTGGCAATTCTTTTACATAGCAAGGCAACCTCCTCCTCAAGATCACTTTCATTATCACTTGAGATGGCATTCAAGGCTAGACCCTTAGCTTTGGGTTTCTCTTCGGCATCATTATCAAGTGTTATTTCGTGTGCCATAAGAGATCCCATTAAAGCTTCATAGGTAAGAGTGGCTAAATCCCTACACTCTTCAATGGTCGTGACCTTTTGTCGCCATTTCTTGGTAAGACTTCTTAAAATTTTACGGACAATGTCCTCAGTTTTAAATTGTCTACCAAGATTTGAAAGTTCGTTAGTTATATTTGAAAAGCGTGAAGACATACTTTGTATAAGTTCATCCTCGTGCATTTTAAAGGTTTCGTATTGTTGCATTAAGAGATCAATACGTTGTTTCTTTACTTGCACGGTCCCCTCATAGGCTAGTGCTAGACTATCCCATATTTGTTTGGCCGTTTTATATCCTGCAATACGACTAGTTTCTGATTCGCCAATTCCAGATTGCAGGAGTGATATAGCCCTAGCATTCTTCTCCGCCTTTTTGTAATCATCGGATTGTATAGTCCTTGGGCGCTTTTACACTAGACACACCATTAGCATTGGTGGTAGTGATAACTAGAGGACCATTTTCAATGATTACCCAACATTTGTAGTCTGTTCCTTGTATGAAATGCATCATACGATTTTTCCACCAGCCATAGTCCGTGCCATCAAAGACAGGACATTTGACAGATTTGGAATTCATGAGAAAAAAAAAGAACAAAAGGATAAACTCAAAAAAGATCAAACTCTTTGCTATAAGGCAATCAAGAGCACGAGGCTCTGATACCAATTGTTGAGTTTATTGATCCGGTACTTAAGAGGGAGAGGGGGTGAATTAAGTACCCTTTTTAAAATTAAGACGAAATTAAGGCAAAAGGTCGTTCACGAAATTCCTTCTGAAATAATACACAGGCCAATTGAACAGTCTCGGTGTCTGTTCAAACAATCAGAGTTGTGCTGTATTGTTTGTTTGAACAAATGCGTGAACCAAAAAAGAAAACAAATAAAATCAAAGGCAAACGAAATAAAAGAAAGCAAGAGACACGCGATTTTTAACGTGGTTCGACCTACTCTCTAAAGGTCTACGTCCACCCTCTCTCTTATTAATATTTTCTTTATAACCAAACTTGATTAGAAAGAAAACCCCCACGATCTACTCTGATCGTGCAACTCGAGTACAACCCCGTACCCCAAAAACACTCTCTCACAAAAAAAAAAATTTACAACACAAATTGTCTCCTTATATGGTTCAACAATTGGAACGATGGAGAACAAAATATCCTTATGAGTATAAGAATTTGTGTACTCAAGAACGATCTTATAAAGCACGGCTTAAACTGATTTTGCAAAAGACGAGTTTGAAAACGTGAAAAGCAATTTGCAGAAATACACTTTCAAAAACCACGTGAGATGCAATTTGCAAGATAATAATAACAACTTAAGCTCTCACTATTTATCGTTAGAAAAGCAACTGACGTCAATCCTTGCTTTATATAAGAAATATGATTCTATAGGATATGCAACACAAGATTTTTGCGAATATTTGACCAAATCAAGATCCTGTTTGTTAGGCAAAAAAATATCACTCAAATGAAATCCTTTAGCCATCTTATACGTAGTGTATTAGATGCCAAACACAAACTTCTCACTGAAGAAATTAAAGATATTTTTATCATAAGAGTAAGAAGTTTCCATCAAAATAATTTTTATAAGAAACAAATATTATGAAAATATTTTCTCTCGAAATTATTTTGTCAAATAAGATAAGCCGTGATTTATTGGACCGAACAAAAGAGTAAACGCACATTTTATACTCTTACATATTTCTAAACACAATCCAAGACTTCATCCAATGCTCCATCCGTCTTCTCTTCCGAACAAATGTATTTGTGAGCCTGCCATACATACATCTAGCGTATACCATTAATTTAGCGGGGATATAAAATGAAGGACTTGTCATCATCAATATAATAGGTGCAACATTGGGAGGTGGAGGAAGCTATGAAGGAACGATACCCATCTCTTTTTTATCAGGTATGTGTGGTTACGGCGACGTAACCATGTTTCTTTAAGGGGAGTAGAAGATGATCGCATAAGTTAGTGTTTGTTTTGAGTCATAATAAGTTGTGCTTAAGTTTTGTTTTTGAGTGTTAGTTGTGTCGTTGCGTTATAGTTGAGTATAGTGAGTTTGTTTTTCAGTATGGGTTTGAACTTTGGGGACGAAGTTCATTTTTAAGGAGGCAAGACTGTAATACCTCATATTTTTGAGTTGTTGGGTACTCTATCGAGTACGTATTACTCTGTCGAGTAAGTCTGTGACGCGTTCTGGACAGTGTTCAGTTTTGTAGTTACTCGATCGAGTAAGGGCAACTCGATCGAGTAGCGGGTGCTCGATCGAGGAGCGGGTACTCGATCGAGTACGTTAGTTACTCGATCAAGTAAGTCGGGTTTTATGGTTTTCAGCCGGGCTTGATAGTAATGCGTGATAAGTTATATAAAGTGATTTCGACAGTTTACTTTTACTTTTTACTTTATTCTCTAAACTTTTCACAAAAAAAAAAAAACGAAGTTCATTCTCTTCACTCTTTGCTATCAAATCAAGGACTAGGGTTGTCGGATTTATGAGTTGATCGTACTTTTGTGATCGTCATATTGTGGGTAAGATTCCTATATTATTTTTATGCCAGATAGTTAATGTTGTTTAAACCCTAATTAGGTGATTGAGGGTTTTTAGGAGTATTATATGTAGATTTGTGATTTTGTGATTTTGATTATAGGAGGTCATTTCGTAGAGGAGCCTTTTTGTTATGATGCGTTGATTTTTGGTTATTTCGTCTCATGTTGGGTTTCCCTACTCATTTGACTGTGTAAATATTATAAGATGGCTTGATTACTTGATTGGCATGTATTTGTTATCGGTAATTTGAATTGGCATTGTTTACATTGGTATTATGGATTGGTTGTTTGTTTGTTTGTGGTTCGCGAGGTGTGCCCTTGGCTAAGTGGAGTCACTTACGGGAGTGGCTTCACGTCCTTGATTTGCCCATTGTGGTTCCCGTCACAAGGGGGATGTGCACATTAATAAACATCGGTTATTCGCTCTATGGTGTTGAGCAGGGCTTAGGTGATACGGCTACGGTCCCCACTGGCGGTGAGGAATATCCGTTGCTATGGATATTCTGGTAGGGCTAGACACTTTAGTGTGTAGTCAGATGATTGGTGATGAGATAGAGTTGGAGGAATGTGATTGTGTACTTGGATGTTGTTGATTTTTTATTTTGTTTATGCAGTAACTGACCCTGTTTAAATGTTTCGAAAACTGTGGTCATCCATTCGGGGATGGTGAGCAGTTGATTAGCAGTTATTTATTTGGAGTACGCACGGGATCTAGCTGGGGATGGATTCTTCACATAACAGAGTCTTTAGTCTTCCGATGTGTTTTGTTAAGACAGTTTTACTTAGTTGGTTTGCAGTTTTGAGAACAGTTGTATTTTACATATCAGTTTTGGTTATGATGTACGCACATTAAACTTTTTTACTTAAAGTACGTTTCTTTATGGTCTACTTTGATTACTATGCCTCAGATAACCGAGATGGTTACATCTCCATGTGCTAGGGTGGTCTTGGTAAGGCACCTTGGTGTATGGGGGTATTATAATAAAGACCTTGGAGGACATGTTGAGGGCTTGTGTGATGGAATTTGGTGGTAGATGGGAAGATAGGTTGGATTTGATCGATTTCTCATGTAATAACTGCTATCATACTAGTATTGGGATGTCACCTTTTGAGGCTTTATATGGACGGAGGTGTAGGAGTCCTATTTGTTGAGATGACAGTGCAGAGGCCGTGATTCTAGGACCAGAAATGGTACAGGAGATGGTTGAGCAAGTAAAGCTGATTCTCAAACGATAAAGGCGGCCCAGGATCGACAAAAGAGTTACACAGATTTATATCGCTGAGCTGTGGAGTTTCAGGTGAGTGACAAGGCCCTTTTAATAGTGTCACCTATGAAGGGTGTCATGCGATTCGGTAAGAAATAGAAGTTGAGTCAAAAGTACATTGGACCGTATGAGATTCTAGATCATGTAGGCGAGGTGGCCTATCGATTGGCCTTGCCAGCGGCGCTTGATCGGGTGCATAATAGTTTTCATGTGTCTCAACTTCGGAAGTATGTGACTGATCCCTCTCACGTACTTGAGGTTGAACATATTGAGTTGGATGAAGCTCTTACTTATGTCTAAACACCGAAAGAGATCTTGGATCGAAAAGTGCGCAAGACAAGGAAGGGCGAAGTTGCGTTACTTACACTACTACAAATATAGGCAATAATAACGCCCCTTGTACAACGTATATTAACGCAAAAACGTAATAACGTTAATAATGAGATTATTTTATTTTCGCGGAATTCAGTGAGAAGTAATATGAGAGTTCTGGGGCTTGAGGAGAGTATGGTGACGGAGAGGGCACAATGGAGGGAAAGGATACATGTGGATTTTTAGTATTTGATGTTTTTTTTTATAGATTTAATGTTTTTTTATTTAATTTAAAAATTAAATTATTTATTTTTCTCTCCTTATTACACTTTTTCACCAACCACTTTCTTATAGATTTTACCTGGTTCATTCCGGAGCCTTAACTCTATTTCGGTTTTTAAAAATCGTTTTAATCTTTTCTCTCGTTTTAAATTTTAAGTTTTTATAACAGAAAGACGGAATCCGATTTTAAAACCCCTAAGTTTACCTTGACTTTCCTTTACATTTTCGTTCTTCCTTTTTGTTTTTCATCTTCCCTTTTTTTATTCGCATTTTGAAGTGTGCGTTCACCCATGGACGGTTCGAAAGGATGATTCATGTCAGCCGACCCCAAATCATTTTGGGATTAAGGCTCTGATGTTGTTGTTGTTGTTGTTGTTATTGTTATTGTTGTTGTTGTCAGTGAGAAGTAATAACAACGGTTACACGACAAAGAACCGTTGTAATTACTTATAACAACGGTTTGGTAAATAAGAACCGTTGTCACTAATGAAGTAATAACAACTGTGACACCACGCGATAATGCGGAAAATATGAAATTTTTAAAAACTTTCTATTACTAGTTAAAGTTTAACATTCGGGAGTCACTAATAAAATGAAACAAGTGCAATGATAAGGAAACTTAGGTTATTACAAAGCAAGTCTAACAAAAAGGGGGAAAAGATATCCCACGAATAAAAAGTCTAAAAGGTATGTCTAAGCATAACGATAGACAAAAATTCAACGGTCAAGGTACTCGCTAGCTCACACATGTCTTCACCCAAATAAGTACCGATTTGCAACCTGTTCATTCATTAAAAATGAATGCCACAGTCAGTGGGGAGTAAATCAGGGTTCTCCCAGCCATATTATTTCAAAATGAATATAACAAAGAATACAAATAAGGCAAGGCATAATAAATACGGGATACAATTCACTTGAACAAATAAGCATGGGATTATTCATGTTAGAATAATAAAAAAAGCGAGATAGAATAGCAAATGAGCATGTCATAGGCAGATTTAAATAAGTGAATTAAAGGAAAGAACATAGATACGGTTGGTTAATCATAAGCACGAATTCAAATGAAATGTGACATGCAAGTATCCAAATTATAAAAGACTAGTACTTAAGTCATGTGAGATAAATAAATGAGTAGTCAATCATCGCAATACATATAGTTGAAACCCATAGCCATTACTTTGAAAATCTTCTAACAAACATTGTACGGGACGTGGCTATTAACGTCACATGCGCACTCATGGCTTGCATATCACCATAAGAACGGATGGGAGCATCCATCCCGGCAATCTTATCGCAACTAGAAGGCTTGCATCTCACCTCTAGTGTCCGATAGGACCAAGACTCTTACATCCAACCACATAAGACGTAAACTCTCGTGTAGAATGACATATGCCAATGACCATAACCAAGCAAGACATTTACTTCTCTAAGACTAAATTTCCCCCAGAAAAGACTAAGATAAAACTCACTTGCCAGAACAGCACAAGAGACCAAAACCGTACTTGCCAGAACTGTACAAGTATCAAAAACTGTACTTGTCAGAACAACACAAGTAGCCAAAACCGTACTTGCCAGAATAGCACAAGTAGGCCAATCCCGCACTTGCCAGAACAGCACAAGTAGGGCGTAAAAGAAAAGAGATAAATCGTACTTGCCAGAACAGCACAAGTAGTAAAACCGTACTTGCCAGAACAGCATAAGTAGGCCAAACCCGCACTTGCCAGAACATCAAAATTAGGGGGTAAAAGAAAAGAGATAAACCGTACTTGCCAGAACAGCACAAGTAGTCAAAACCGTACTTGCCAGAACAGCACAAGTAGGCAAAACCCGCACTTGCCAGAACAGCACAAGTAGGGCGTAAAAGAAAAGAGATAATTAAACCGTACTTGCCGGAACAGCACATGTAGGTTAGACCCGTACTTTCCAGAACAGCACAAGTAGGGCGTAAATATAAGTCAAGCAAGAAGGCATAGCATTATGGCAATTTCACGAGAATAAGACACATTACAAGTAGTTACTTACAATAAATCACTCATACTTGAAATATGATGAAAACATGAAAAGGAGCAAGTAACAACCCATAAGTGAAATATAACCAACCATTTCATACTTGTATAACATGGCTAAGCATTTTATTTCATATTTACAAGTTACTTGAGCTTAAAATAGAACAAGTGATAACAAATGAATTAAGTGATATGAAATACGAGGCAAAACGTAAACAAGCAAATGAGAACTCAAATATGAAGTATATAACATCATTTCATACTTTTCTAACATGAATAAACATTATACTTCATATTTACATGTTAATTAAACATAGTATAAACAAACGATAACAAATGAATTAAGTAATGGGAAACACTAAGTAAAATATAAACAAATACAAACCGAACCACATTTAAGCTTAACAACTAAAATCGATGTTTAACATGTGAATGAGACATAATCAAGGGGCTCCAATGATAAAAAAAGGTTTCAACACACCATATAAAAGCATTAGAACCAAGGTTAAGATGCATACCCAACAAAAAAACATAAAACCCAATTTATAACAACAGGTTTAGTACTCGACTACGACAAGGGTCAACTTCAAATAGTCATAACATGAGTTCTAAACATGAGAATGAGGTGAAACTAATTGGAGGTGAAAGCTTACCCTCTTACGGCTCTAACGGTAGGTCATAAGCCCAAAACAAACCAGTAACGAAAGAGTTATGGCCATTTTACGAAAACAGGCCAGGCTTTCCACGGCACAAACAAGGCATAAACTTCATTCCCAATTCAATTTTTTGATAGATTCACAACCCCAAATTAATCATATAACCAAAGACCGTCGCAAATACGACATACCTACCATATCTCATTAATAAACACCCAAAACATGTAGCAAAGATCGTCTCAAACTACAAGATACATACAATAGCTAAACAACACCTCATTCCTCACAAACCAACTTTACCCAATTGATTTTATTTGCAATAAGCCATCTCAATAACATAAAAATATAATTAAAATATCAAGTAACATTAATAATCCAACAAAATTCATCAATAACATTAAAGGTAGTAACTTTACTAGCTAAAAACTAAACTTTAACAATTAAAGCACATAATTTGATACAATACCGAGTAACCCATCACCGTTACCTTTTAGCTCTTCAAGGACACGATTCCGACTCAATAGCACTCCGGAAAACTAAAGCTTTCATCTAGCAACAAGATTAAGACAAAAAGGGTTAAAAACTGATCATCCCACAAAAAGATGGATTTTCTAAAAGGTTCAAAAGGTAAGATTTTTCTTACATAGAAAGAAGGAGGAGAAGGAGAGGAGGAGATTGGTGCAAAAATCATAGGATTTCGTTGAGAAACGAAGAAATGGCATCCCTCTTAAGGTTTTTTGAGTTTGAATGGTGGAAATCTCATCTTCCCTAAGGAAGAAGATGAAGAAAAGTTGCTGAAAAATCAGAGGAAAACCCTAAAAGAAGGAGGTTTTGCTATCTTAAAGATGGCTCATAGGTTTGTTTGGCCCAATAACAAAGGCACTTGGTTTGTGACTCGATTTTCCACTAAAAAGACTCACACTACGACTTTTAAGGGATTCCGTGTCAAAATAAAACCAAATTATTTTTTTATGAAACTAAAACACAATTCTGAAAATAGAATCAAAATAAATAATATAACAATTAAATCGAGTATTATTAAATTAGCGATTTTAATATGTTACCCATGAAGATAAAATATGCGGGTGTTACAATCACCCCAACTTTAAAAAAGTTTCTTCCTCAAAACTTGAAAGTAGAAAAAGAAAAGTTGTAAAGATAATTCGGATTTTCGAAGTTGACAACCAAAACATTCACAAGGTGTGATATCTTAAAAATTAGAATTCCTTCAAAAAGTTTTTTAAAAATAATTTTCAAAAGTACAAGTTTTTCGTCAAAGGAACGGAAGTGTTCTCGTTGCTAATTCAAGAACATCAACATTCCAAATCAAAGACAAGGCTAAATTCATTTGCCGATAGGCGTAAATCAAGTTATTAAACATCTCCAATAACGAGTCCTAACATGCCATCAACGTTAAAATCAAATGAAAATGATAATTCACTCTTTTTTCTTGCAAAAGCCAAATTAAAAGTAAAAGATCTATTTTCAAACTCTAAAAGAAATCATGTTTTTGAAAATTTAACATTAAACTTCGACAAAGAATCAAATTTTTCTAAGAACCTACCAAATTGAAAGCAAACTTTTATTTTTCAAACCTTTAAAATAAGTGAACTTTTGCCACAGTAACGCAAAATTTAAACCATGAACCCAAACTGGTAACTCAAATTGGTTATAAATTGCACAAAATGAAAAACAACTTAGACATCATAATTACAACGCGCGCTAAAGAACCCAAACTTAACCAACAAAAGGACTATGTCGAACTTTTAGAGGTAAAAAGTCACGGTAAGGTCAACAAGGAGGTCAAAGAAAATAGAGTTTTATAGGCCACTAGTATCAATCCCAAAGGGAGGCACAACGAATGAGAAACAGAGGTATGAACGGTAAAGCTTATGGTCAAAGAGAAAGGAAAAATTAAGCAACAAGCAAGGAAACGTCACACACTCAAATCACAAACAACAACGTCATCCTAAACGATTCCTCAAACATCTCTAGAAAACTAGTCTTATAGTCACATTACTTCCAAAGATTTTCTCCAAACATCTTATGTCACTTTACTTCTAAGCTATTCCATGAAAACAAAGCACTTCCCCACAAATCTGATTCCACAACTCCCACTCATAAGCATCTACAAACGGTTTCCACAAAAATAAGATCAAAACTACTAACAAAGGTATACTCAAATCCAACTAGCGTCAAAACACAACATAGTAAAATCCTCAATCATCGATCTCAATTCAAAGTCCTAAATTCCCGGAACAAGTTCCTCAAATTTTGAAAAGGTTCTCATTTCGAATAAAGTAGTAACAAGTCAACCTGAAACTCCTTTCATGAAAGTCTACTCTACTACACACTCTTTAGAGGAAGATGCATAATCACCCAAGTTGACAAATCAATAAAATCTCGAATCCCTCTATTCTTTCACCTATTACGGGTTCCCAAAAGCGGAACTACACTCAACTGTAACATCATCACATTATCTCAAGCACTCAACACAACCTCAAAGTTTCAAAAACCATGAGACTAACAAAGACTTCTCAACAAAATTCTTAAGAGCCAACTAATATCAAATCACATCACCAATCTATACATGGTCATTAACATCCAAAAGGGGTTTTCTTCCAAGCTCATATTATGACTTCATTCCATGTTTAAACCTAAAGTAACAATTCTCAACCAACCAAGCTTTCAAATCCCAAGTACGATTAATAAAGGCAAGTTCTATAACCTAAGTAACATATACAACTCACACCTTACACAAGGAATTCTACCAATCAATCACACCCGCTTTATATCAAGCAACTAGGCATAAGAATCACCAAGGTATGTCTTACCACACTTGCAAAGCTTTCCCAACAATACAATCTCTCAAAGCAAGGGTTACGATTCAACCACAAACAAACTCCACATAGCCAAAATCCAACGAAGGTTAACATCCCACAAAAGAAGGAGAGCTATCTACGAGGCATCATGGGAGGATAAGCAAGAAACGAAAGATAAGTCGGGAGGGTACAAGGGTAGATTCCAAGGTAAAACAAAAGAGAGTTTAGAAGAAAGATAAGCATTAAAAGGTAAAGAATAAGGCAAGGTACACTAAGAACGAGAAATATCTTCGAGGAAGTAGAAGCATTATTCAAAGGTTGAACAAATCTTCAATCTTCGTCAATAGGCACCAAGACTTGATCACCATATGGGTAAGGCCATGGTTTGTTGATCCAAGAACATAAGAATAAATTATTGACAATCAACAAACATGTTAGAACCTATCAAAGAGCAAGCACAATGTAGACTACCGCCTTAGATCCTTAAGTCTACCCATCTCTCATTCATTATTCAAGGTCAAGTTCAAATTTAAATTTGGGGTACACATGTGTGCGTCGGGACCAACATAGGCTCTGATACCAACTGTGACACCCCGCGATAATGCGGAACATATGAAACTTTTAAAAACTTTCTATTACTAGTTAAAGTTTAACATGCGGGAGTCACTAATAACATGAAACAAGTGCAGTGATAAGCAAACTTAGGTTATTACAAACCAAGTCTAGCAAAAAGGGGGAAAAGATATCCCATAAATAAAAAGTCTAAAAGGTAAGTCTAAGCATAACGATAGACAAAAATCCAACGGTCAAGGTACTCGCTAGCTCACACATGTCTTCACCCCAAATAAGTACCGATTTGCAACCTGTTCATTCATTAAAAATGAATGCCATAGTCGGTGGGGAGTAACTCGGGGTTCTCCCAGCCATATTATTTCAAAAATGAACATAACAAAGAACACTAATAAGGCAAGGCATAATAAATACGGGATACAATTCACTTGAACAAATAAGCATGGGATTATTCATGTTAGAATAATAAGAGAAAGAGAGATAGAATAGCAAATGAGCATGTCATAGGCATATTTGAATAAGTGAAGTGAAGGAAAGAACATAGATACGGTTGGTAAATCACAAGCACGAATTCTAATGAAATGTGACATGCAAGTATCCAAATTATAAAAGACTAGTACTTAAGTCATGTGAGATAGATAAATGAGTAGTCAATCATCGCAATACATATAGTTGAAAACCATAGCCATTACTTTATAAATCTTCTAACAAACATTGCACGGGACGTGGCTATTAACGTCACATGCGCACTCAAGGCTTGCATCTCACCATAAGAACGATGGGAGCATCAATCCCGGTGATCACATCGCAACTAGAAGGCTTGCATCTCACCTCTAGTGTCGGATAGGACCAAGACTCTTACATCCAACCACATAAGACGTAAACTCTCGTGTAGAATGCCATATGTCAATGACCATTACCAAGCAAGACATTTACTTAAGACTAAATTTCCCCCGGAAAAGACTAAGATAAAACTCACTTGCCAGAACAGCACAAGTGACCAAAACCGTACTAGCCGGAACAACACAAGTAGCAAAAACCGTACTTTCTAGAACATCACAAGTAGCCAAAACCGTACATGCCAAAACAACAGAAGTAGGCCAATCCCGCACTTGCCATAACATCACAAGTAGGGCGTAAAAGAAAAGAGATAAATCGTACTTGCCAGAACAACACAAGTAGTCAAAACCGTACTTGCCAGAAAAACACAAGTAGGCCAAACCCGTACTTGCCAGAACAGCACACGTAGGGCGTAAAAGAAAAGAGATAAACCGTACTTACCCGAATAGCACAAGTAGGCAAAACCGTACTTGGCAGAACAGCACAAGTAGGCCAAACCCGCACATGCCAGAACAGCACAAGTAGGGCGTAAAAGAAAAGAGATAATTAAAACGTACTTGTCAGAACAGCACAAATATGTTAGACCCCTACTTGCCAGAATAGCACAAGTAGGGCGTAAATATAAGTCAAGCAAGAAGGCATAGCATTATGGCAATTTCACGAGAATACGACATATTACAAGTAGTTACTTAGAATAAATCACCCATACTTGAAATATGATGAAAACATGAAAAAGAGCAAGTAACAACCCATAAGTGAAATATAACCAACCATTTCATACTTGTATAACATGGCTAAATATTTTATTTCATATTTACAAGTTACTTGAGCTTAAAATAGAACAAGTGATAACAAATGAATTAAGTGATACGAAATACGAGCCAAAACGTAAACAAACAATTGAGAACTCAAATATGAAGTACTCCCTCCGATCCAGACATATGGTAACACTTAACGAAAATGGATGAACCACACCAATGGTAACATACCATATTTGGCATGAAAAATAACTAAATTACCCTTACATCCACTACCTATTTACAACTTTACCACCCACTCACTCACTCACCAACTACTTATTTAATCCACATAAACCCATGTGCCCCCAATCAATATTTCCTACTTTACCCCTCACTTTCCCACCTTTTCTTAAATAACCACTTTTTGCTTATGTTTACATCTGTCTGGATCAGAGGGAGTATATAGCATCATTTCATACTTTTATAACATTAATAAACATTATACTTCATATTTACATGTTAATTAAACATAGTATAAACAAACGATAACAAATGAATTAAGTAATGGGAAACACTAAGTAAAATGTAAACAAATCCAAACCGAACCGCATTTAAGCTTAACAACTAAAATCGATGTTTAACATGTGAATGAGACATAAGCAAGGGGCTCCAATGATAAAAAAAAGTGTCAACACACCATACAAAAAGCATTAGAACCAAGGTTAAGATGCATACCCAACAAGAAACATAAAACCCAATCTATAACAACAAGTTTAGTACTCGACTACAACAAGGGTCAACTTCAAATAGTCATAACTTGAATTCTAGACAAGATAATGAGGTGCAACCAATTGGAAGTGGATCACTTATCCTCTTAGGGTTCTAACGGTAGGTCATAATCTCAAAACAAACAAGTAACGAAGGAGTTATGGCCATTTTACGAAAACTGGCCAGGCTGAAAGCCGCACTGCGGGCTGCTTTACACGACACAAACAAGGCATAAACTTCATTCCCAATTCAATTTTATGATAGATTCATAACCCCAAATTAATCATATAACCAAAGACCATCACAACGACGACATACCTACCATATCTCAACAATAAACACCCACAACATGTAGCAAAGATCGTCGCAAACTACAAGATACATACAATAGCTAAACAACACCTCATTTCTCACAAACCAACTTTACCCAATTGATATTATTTGCAATAAGTCATCTCAATAACATAAAATACAATTACAATATCAAGTAACATTAATAATCCAACAAAATTCATCAATAACATTAAAGGTAGTAACTTTACTAGCTGAAAACTAAACTTTAACAATTAAAGCACATAATTTGATATAATACCGAGTAACCCATCACCGTTACCTTTTAGCTCTTCAAGGACACGATTCCGACTCAATAGCACTTCGGAAAACTAAAGCTTTCATCTAGCAACAAGATTAAGACAATAAGGGTTAGAAACTCATCCCACATAAAGATGGATTTTCTAAAAGGTTCAAAAGGTAAGATTTTTCTTACATAGAAAGAAGGAGGAGAAGGAGAGGAGGAGATTGGTGCAAAAATCATAGGATTTTGTTGAGAAACGAAGAAATGACATCCATCTTAAGGTTTTTTGAGTTTGAAGATTTTATGGTGGAAATCTCATCTTCCCTAAGGAAGAAGATGAAGAAAAATTGCTGAAAAATTAGAGGAAAACCCTAAAAGAAGGAGGTTTTGTTGTCTTAAAGATGGTCCATAGGTTTGTTTTGGTCCAATAACAAAGGCACTTGGTTTGTGACTCGATTTTCCACTAAAAAGACTCACACTAAGACTTTTAAGGGATTCCGGGTCAAAATAAAACCAAATTATTTTTGTATGAAACTAAAACACAATTCTGAAAAAAGAATCCAAATAAATAATATACCAATTAAATCGAGTATTATTAAATTAGCAATTTTAATATGTTACCCATGAAGATAAAATATGCGGGTGTTACAACAACGGTTTTGCGCATAATACGTAATAATGTTGTTATTTTATTTTGGCGCAAATCAATGAAAAATAACAAAAACGGTTAATTTATGCAACCGTTGTCAATACTAATAACAACGGATATATAACTAAAAACCGTTGTCAATAATAAAAGTAATAACAACGGTTTCTTTGTTAGAACCATTGTCAATAGTATTGACAACGGTTAATTATATACAAAACCGTTATCAATACATTCAGTATATAGAAAAACAGAAACAAACACCGGAATACCACACGAACACAAACACACAAACAACCGCACACTCTCCCTCACCGTCGACACTCTCCCTCGCCGTCAATACTCTCCGTCGTCGTCGCTCTGACATCTCCATCACTGTTGTCGTCGTTTTCTTGTCTCTTTCTCTTTATCATCAGGTATATCTCTAAATATTTTATATTTTTGTTTTGGTTTGTTTGATGTTGCTGATTATTTTTTTGATGGGTATAATTCAATAGTTGTTTTTGTTTGTTTTTCCTCAATAGTTGTTTGTTTTTCCTTTGTTATCTCCGTCACTGTTGTTGTCATCTCTTTCTCATCGTCTATGCATGTCTTTCTTTAGCCTATATTTTATCTGTTCTTTCTCTTTATTTAGATATGGTTTTAGGATTATTCTAATTATCTTATGAATGTAGATATATGGCTCGAACTTGGATGACTGATGCAAATAAGAGTGAACACAACTATAAGGATGGTTTAGCTGAATTTTATGAATTCGTTTTAGAAAATTTGAAAGGTTCTTCTAGTATTCCATGGCCTTGTGAAAGATGTGGTAATATAAGGTATTTGGCCTTTTCGGACGTTAAAATTCACTTAGAAAAGTATAGTTTTAGTCGATCCTATACCCGTTGGATTTTTCATGGGGAATCATTAGAGGAAGAGGATGGTTTTGAAGGAGATGATGATGAGGGGATAGGTGCGCAATATGAAAGGCTGAGTGATGTCGAGTTTGTTGAGTTAGAAGCAGACATTGGTAGTACATCTGAAGCTGGTGTTGATACGGGTGACAAGTTGAATGAAGAGAAAGTTGATGAGTCGAATGCTTTTGAAGATGTAGGTGATGAGACTAATTTGGATGACCTAAACAACCTGTATGATAAGTTGCAAGAGTGTGAAGCGCCTCTGTACCCCGGTTCTAAGTACACTAAAATGTTGGTTGTGGTGAAGTTGTATAATATCAAAGGGGAAAATAGGGTGAGCGACACGTGTTTCACCAGTTTATTGGCCTTGATAAACGACTTGCTTCCAGCTGGTAATGTTCTTCCTGTTAGAACATATGAGGCTAAGAAACTGATTAGAGGAGTGGGTATGAAATATGAGAAAATACATGCCTGTCCAAATGACTACCTATTGTACCGAAAAGTATATCACAACTTAACTAACTGTCCGGTTTGTTTTGAGTGCTGTTATAAGGATAAGGAAAGATCCGGCTAAGGTGTTGTGCTATTTTCCAATAATACCAAGATTCATAAGGATTTATTCGAATGTAGAAGATACAAGTATGATGACTTGGCATAAAATTGGTAGAATAAATGATGGAAAGCTAAGACACCCGGCAGATCGTATACAATGGAAAGCGATTGATGCTAAGTATCCCAGGTTCGGCAATTAACCTAGAAACTTACGTCCAGCGCTGTCCACTGATGGAATGAACCCACACGGAAACATGAGTAGTCAACATAGTACTTGTCCAGTAGTGTTAGCTATTTATAACTTACCTCCACATGTGTGCATGAAAAGAAAGAATTTGATGTTGTCGTTGTTAATTTCCGGCCCTAAACAACCTGGAAATTGTATAGATGTCTATTTGGAACCTCTTCTAGATGATTTGCGAATTTTGTGGGATAGAAGCATTTTTTGGAGTATGTGTCCTTAAAAATAGTGCGATCACATTATTGAAACTCATGATAAGAATACGTGAAGGAATGATTCATTTATATATGTCAACTGCTCAACATTAATCGGTAATGATTGGCTGACTAGAGTTTGAAATTACTGTCGTTTGACGGTGGTGATCAGTTGATCCCTTAAAGTCACACTTAAAGGACGATTCCCTTAATAGATAAATTAATTAATTATATATTGATACAGATTAATTAAATCCTTAAAATTGAACAATTAATATATGAATAAGAATATATATATATATATATATATATATATATATATATATATATATATATATATATATATATATATATATATCTTATTGTAATTCGATTAAATAAGATTTGTTTTAGTAATTAAAATGTTATATTACTAAAACTTTGTCTATGAAACAATTAAATTAAGAATGATTGGTTAATTATAATTACAATATGTTATAGATTATATTAACATGACCTATTTTATATACTAGTGATTATGAATTACTAGCCAATTGTTATATGTAATTAAATTAATTTATATAATGATATTTAATTATTAAATATGCATTAATATAATTAATAACATGTTACATGTTACATGTTACACATGATATGAGAAAATGACAATTGACAAAAATAAAATGGATTCAATTTTACAAAAGGAGCGCCGGTTTTATGGGTATTTAGGGTGAAATGGTTAATTGTTTTTTAATTGTTAAAAAACACAATGATTACCATCTAAGCATAGACTACACCCTAATTCATTTTGAGAAGAACAATTACAAAAGTGGAAGGGCATGCATTGGCTCCTTGTCCACTCCCTCCCACCGTTTTTTTCCACCCCAAATAAGAATAAGAATTGTTCTTATTCTTATTATTCATTTTAACATTTTGTTTTAGACAACTCTCCTCTCACATTCTCTCTTCTCTCTAAAATTAGTTTTAGACTTATAATTTTTCAAAGATCTAATTAATTTAGATTACTAAAGTAGTAATAAGAAATAATATTAGATTAGATTTTAAGGTTTCTAATAATTATATCTAGTCCATATATTATTAGAATTAAGGGATAGTCTTGGTACAATTAAGAGGAGAATCTCTACCTTGAGATTTTTGGAGGATCATCCATAAACTTGTAGCTCAAGAACAAGTGTAGGAATGAGTCCTCACTTGTGCCCTAATTCCGATTTCTACAATGTAAGGAACTTTGTTCTTGCTCTTCTATTTAATTTATGTTATGCATACACTGGATCATTATCTAAATCAATGAGTAATTTAGATATATAATTAAATAAGTTTAATTAGAGGGTTAAGAATCTTTTCAATTGGTATCAAGAGTTTAGGTTGTTGCATGCATAATCGGTTTATAGTTTTTCCGAGTTAAATATAAAACATATAAAACTAGATATTTTGTGATTTATATAATAAAGTCACAAAATTTTTTGTATGTTGTATATTCTGGTCCTAAAATATATTTAGGTCATTTTGATGATTTATGGTATTTTTTTGGCTCATTTTAATGATTTTTAGTGATTTTATTACATTTTAATGAGTAAAATGGTATTTAAAATGCTAAAAATAGTTAGACTTAGTTTCTAACCTTGAAATTTTTATATGACCTCACATGCATATTTTACTTATTGTATGTAAAATTTTGTATAAATTTGATTTTATTTGCATGATTTATGATTTTTATGATTTTTATGTGATAAAAATGGAATAAATGGAGGTAAAATGGTTAAAAATAGTTAAACTTCGAAACAGGCCATAAAATTATAATATAATGTCACATGTACGTTTTACTCATTGTATATAAATTTTGAGATGAACACGATTCATTTTGCATGATTTATGAATTTTTAGTATAAAAATGACATAAATAGTGACTATTTTAGCAAAAATAGCTAAAACGAATTACATGGCATGAGAAAATTATTTTAGGTTGCATTTATATCCCACATATCAGATATAAAGTTAGAACATTGATTAGATTAATTTTCATATGCTTTAGATGTTTTATTTGATAAAACCGATAAATCGCAACTATATTTTTCTCGAAATAAATTCGAAAATTTTAACCTTGATTTTTGACATTATGAGTGTGATGGAGATATTCCATAATGTTCAAAAATTTAAAATTCTAATTTTGAAATTATTGTAATTTAATTTGGATTTATTTCATAAAAGTTATGATTTTAAGGTCAATTATGAGCATAAATGTTAAATCAAGTTGAATTATTGTAAAAAATTAAGTGATAACTAATTTTTGAGTCCTAAAAGGTTAGGGTAATTAACTTGGACTAAAATTCGATTTTAGTATTATTTTGTGATTTTAATAAGTTAAAGATCGCGAATAACCATAAAACCGGATTATATTTACGATATAAGTTTAAATAGGGCGATTTGGCACATAACTTAGCATGTTAGATACATATTATAATGCTGCATATTTCATTGATGAACGTCATATTATATAATTTTGAATTATGTAATTTTATCTTAGTATGGCCTTAGTTTTAATCGATATTACCCGTAATGTAAGGGAATATCGGTTTGGTTGTAATTTATTGTGAACTCGCATCACCGTTTTGTAATTTAATAGATTTAATTTTTTATTACATATGTATATTAGTATTTGCTATGTATTTTATTTTATTTAATTATTTGTAATTCCGGAGTTTCCAAAAGACGGTGTCATTCGGAAAGGAGTTCCGATCAAGACGGTGTTTATTCGTGGGAGACGTGTCACATGAAGATTCAAGGGACCAAAGGAGTTGATTTCCGAATATGTAATAGAATATAAGATTTTCTATTTTAGGAAAGGGCATACTAGGAAATTTACTTTTCTTATTTGCTTGTTTTATATGTTTGCATGCATTGCCAAATCACCATAACTTCACATGTATATTTTATCGTCTTATCGACTATTGTCAATTATAATTATCATGTATTCATCGACTTAGTTCACTTAAATATGATAGATAATAAATCGACAAGACCTCTCACGTATTTAAAATTGAGATTAGCCTTACCAAATAGTAGGACTCACGAATCCCTTTGACATTTGGGGTAGATTCGGTTTCCCGGGGTACTTTCATTTTTCATTGGGTAAGTAGGGTAATAAAAAGTTATTACACGCGAAATTTGATGGACTCAACGGGATATTAAGACTAGTCTTATGTTCCGGGGCTAGAGATGAAATTTATGAAATTCATCGACCGAGAGTTCTATGCTAGAATCAATTAAAGAGTTAATTCACCAAATTTGCATAAGTATGGGATATATCGGTTTCCCCGTGCCCATATTTGTGTAGAGATGGATCTCAGAATCATTTATATAATTTAAGTGCGAGGTCATTATATAAATGCATAATTTTTTAAAAAACCTTGTTGAAAATGTTTACAAGTAAAATGATAAATGTTAATTATTTCCTTCATTTCCTTTTTGTAGTCAATTTGATTAATTTGCAATGACAACTCCGATTTCATCCGCTTCCACTAGTGGAACCGTCCACCACTCACCAATGCTTCTTGGCTCCGATCCTTTATGGATCGATGTAAACTTGAAAAGAATGGGACTAACTTTGCCGATTGGGACGCGCAACTCCGCTTGCCCGCGGAAGGTGACGACAAGCTTCGTTACCTTACCGAAGCCGCTCCCGCTACACCTACTACTAGGTCATCCGCCGCGGTTAGGCAGGCCTATGAGGCTTACCTAAAATAATCGGCCGCAGTCAAGAACGTCTTGATCTTCTCTATGGAAGCCGATATCCAAAGGAGTGCTATAAAGGTAGGCACCGCCTATGAGATCTACACCAAGCTTGTGACCATGTTTTCACAAGCTCCAAGGATCATCCAATATGAGGCGGCCTTCGCATTCTTTGAGCTCAACATCAACGAGGGTCAAAAGGTTAGCCCTCATGTCCTCAAGTTAATTGAGCATGTTGAGACCCTCAAATTGCAAGGGGTTGAAATTTCCGAGCAACTCGTTATTGACCGAGTGCTCCATTCCTTGAACCGCATCATAGCATATGTTCAGTTTAGGGTAAACTTCAATATGAAAAACATGAAAACCTCTCTCCTTGGATTGCACAACTTTCTTGTGCAAGCCGAGAGAGACATGGGTCTAAATGTGAGTACGACCAAGGATGTGCTCAATATTAATAATAAGAGCAAAGGGAAATTCAATAAGAGTGCTAGCAAGGGTAAGAAGCCCACTCCCAACAAGGGCAAAGGGAAAGCTATTGGGAATAGCTTATCCAAACCTAAAAAGGGTGCTTCTTCCGAGGATAAGTGCCACTATTGTTGTGGTACGGGCCATTGGAAGCGTAATTGCCCGAAGTATCTAGGAGATATCAAAGCTGGACGTGTGACTCCAATAGGTAATAAATTCTCAAATCTATTGTGTTATTGATGTAAATCTCAACTTTGGTATTTAGATACAAGTTGTTATTCTCACCCCCTTTTAAAGTAATTTAGGGCATGTGAGCAAAGACAAAGGCAAGGACAAGCAAGCTTGAGGAAGATCTTTAACAAGGGATGCTAGGGTAGCCACCCATAGTAGAAGACCTATGGAAGCTTAGCTTTTATTTTGTATTGTCTTCATAGTATTATTGTATTTTGACTTGTTGTTTTAGAACTACTTTTGATTTCCGTATTGGACATGGAAGTTTGTTATTTATATTTTGCAAACAATGGTTGTATGAATTTTAATGACATGACTTTCAACCCAAGTCAATCGGTTTATGGAATTTCTTTGTTCTAAAAAACTTATCATTATACACTTTTTACATCAAAAACATAAATTGTTTTGACTTAAATTGATCATAAAAGAATTACAACGATTGGATCATTGTAATAAGTACATAAGCCATGAATTTGATTCCCCTTATGCTTTTGTGATTAAATATCACATCTTATTTGACATAAGAAAGATCGATTGTAAAGTCAAATAAAGTTATTTGAACTTAAAGTAGGGAATTTTATAAACCAATTGGCTACACCACTTATAACTAAGACTTGTAACCACTTATAAGACTCCATACGAGCTATTGGAGGGCTTAAGACCCTAAAATTGTATAAGACATGGATATGAATCCAATCCTTTATCTTATAAAGACTAGTCTATCTTAACACTAGATTACAATGTCTTTACAAGAGGGTCATCAATTAAGGTTATAATGTGCGATATTTTCTTCCTTCACAAGTATAAGTATCAAATTGTTTGTTGCTTATAAAGCTATCTTTCGAGAAAAATAGATGTATTTTTCAAAAGATAGAGTGGGAGAAAATTAGCAAAAACCTACAACTATTTATGAACTAGATGAACTAGTGAGGAGACCAAAAGAAAGCGTTCTTAGGTTAAACTCAAGACTAGTGAGGAGACCAAAATAAAACTTTCTTAATTGAGGAGACCAAAAGAAAGCTTTCTTAAGTGAATCTTCAGACTAGTGAGGAGACCAAAAGAAAATGTTCTTCAATAAGATTATGAAGTGGTTGTATCAAGTAATCTCAATTCAATTTTACATAAGAGCCTAATGAACCAAAGTGAAGTCTGTGCAAAAGGATAGATTTATTTAGAGTTGCATAGATAGACATTAAGTTATCTACAAAGCATAGTTACATAAGTTGCATAGATAGACATTAAGTTGTCTACAAAGCAAAGTTAACATGTAACTATGCTGAGATCCACGTCATCGTTGCTACACGTCTTCTTAGTGTGTATAATCAAGTTAGAGGTTAAAACCAATTTCTAAATAGGTATTAAGAAAAGGGTGTGTGTGTGCGACATAAGCACAAGGTTTTAATTAACACTTAAATATTGCAATGACCATTTCAATTATGTGATGAGAAAATGGTTTCACTCGAGTTGTTGAGAAGCCATGAGTATACATGGATTTAAGTGGGAGTCAAAATTGCCACGTTTAGACATGAAGTTCAGTGGGAGAAATTGTCTTTCATGTTAATGTCATATTACTCATTGAGGATGACATGCTGACACTACCATCTATGAAGGAGTGTTTTGGTTTCAATTCTCGATGAAAGATGACATGATGCATTCTAAAATTCCAAATCTATTATGACATAGGGAATTTTAGATTGGCACTTAGATAAGTATCTTATATTGATAAGATTCTTTATCAGTTTAATATCAACATAGGTTGAGGAGGTTATTCATATTGATGAAAGTGGAACTACTATGATAGAGTCATAGTCATTCACTAAACCCAATGAGTTGTTGATCACATGAAATCGATTGCTAATGTTTCCGCCATTAGAACGATCATGTATGCCAATATATATACATGCCCTGATGAATGATATGCTTGGAGCATAATAAGTCAATAACAAGTTATTTCATATGAACGTCATTAGAAAGCCTTCAAGAACATCCATTAAAATTCCTGAGAAGAACTAAGCATTCGTTCTTGTGTTTGGAGGACATACTAAGTTGTGTGTTGAAGGGTTACACAAGGTCTAGTTTCCAAACCTATAAGGGTTTATCGAAATCCTAGGCTGATTTTATTGACTTAGGAGTAAGTGACTAGAAAAATGTTTTAGTATCAACCATTGCAAATTCTACATATAGAGTCTGAGTACATTGTGATAAGGTGGTTCATAAAGGGACTATAGGTAGATCCTTTTGCCAAGTATTTTATCACAAGTTATATGATGGCAGTGGGAGCATCTTTCAAGTTAAAGAGCCCAAGCCTAAGAAGGAGTCTAGACATGTACTTAGAGAAGTTCATGACATTAGAAATGACATTGAATAGAAGGAAAAAGCAATTTATAAAGTTGGACTGGATGGATACATGGTACGCCCACTAACCAAGCTTTTATTGCACTTTGACAAGTGTAAAATGTGCACTTTAGATTATAAGATAAGAAGTAGTAATATGGTATTGACTATTCATATGTGATAATCGCATTTATCGTTTGAGTTTCTTAAACTCATCTATTACTTTGTTATATCCAAATAGGTTGTTGAGACAATATTGAACCCTATTGAAGTGAACTGGATTAACATAGTAATTGCCCCTAGTCACTCATATGAGGTGACGTCTCTAAGTGACTAGAGTGTGAGTCGATTGATGGCAAGTTCAAGTGCCATAAAGTCATAAGAGATGACTAGTCGATCACATAGGCAGACTTTTAGGGACACTCTGTCGGGCAGTGACCGCTTATAGAGTTCTGGTAATTCATATAGCCTGGCCGCGGCGAGAGATACTATAGTATTCTTTTGAGCCAATTATTTGACTAGAGACTGTTCGCCCAAGTCAGCACAGTTTTTGATTGGCCTTGATTTATGTTCTTCGACTGTCGTAAATGAAGTCAAATGGGTATCTTTTGGACCATGATGAACTGTGGCTGTACAAAGGGAATAGTGCGATAGGAATTGTCCACACCCTTGTCAGGGTTATTTAAAAATCTCAGGGCCACTCGAGGAGTAGTGAACTGAAAATGCATGGCCACGCTCGGAAGGTATCTATGGTAGATAATTCCGGTCAGACAGTTACTCTCCAGATCGAGGAAACC
The DNA here is from genome assembly GCF_048544455.1 of Silene latifolia. Classification (NCBI taxonomy): domain Eukaryota; kingdom Viridiplantae; phylum Streptophyta; class Magnoliopsida; order Caryophyllales; family Caryophyllaceae; genus Silene; species Silene latifolia. The sequence goes on along the minus strand of NC_133537.1, from coordinate 67,230,468 downwards.
ACTCTTGATATGATCACTTGCAAGAATGACCTGCAAGACACCTTGTATTGAGTGGGAGATTGTAATAGGACAAGAGAATTGGTGACGCACACTTGTCTCGGACAAGTGGGAAATTGTTGGAGTATGTGTCCTAAACAATAGTGCGATCACATTATTGAAACTCATGATAAGAATACGTGAAGGAATGATTCATTTATATATGTCAACTGATCAACATTAATCGGTAATGATTGGCTGACTAGAGTTTGACATTACTGTCGTTTGACGGTGGTGATCAGTTGATCCCTTAAGGTCACACCTAAAGGACGATTCCCTTAATAGATAAATTAATTAATTATATATTGATACAGATTAATTAAATCCTTAAAATTGAACAATTTATATATGAATAAGAATATATATATATCTTATTGTAATTCGATTAAATAAGATTCGTTTTAGTAATTAAAATGTTATATTACTAAAACTTTGTCTATGAAACAATTAAATTAAGAATGATTGGTTAATTATAATTACAATATGTTGTAGATTATATTAACATGACCTATTTTATATACTAGTGATTATGAATTACTAGCCAATTGTTATATGTAATTAAATTAATTTATATAATGATATTTAATTATTAAATATGCATTAATATAATTAATAACATGTTACATGTTACATGTTACACATGATATGACAAAATGACAATTGAAAAAAAATAAAATGGATTCAATTTTACAAAAGGAGCGCCTGTTTTATGGGTATTTAGGGTGAAATGGTTAATTTTTTTTTAATTGTTAAAAAACACAATGATTGCCATCTAAGCATAGACTACACCCTAATTCATATTTAGAAGAACAATTACAAAAATGGAAGGGCATGCATTGGCTCCTTGTCCACTCCCTCCCACCGGTTTTTAAATCCCAAATAAGAATAAGAATTGTTCTGATTCTTATTATTCATTCTAACATTTTGTTTTAGACAACCCTCCTCTCACATCCTCTCTTCTCTCTAAAATTAGTTTTAGACTTATAGTTGTTCAAAGATCTAATTAATTTAGATTACTAAAGTAGTAATAATATATTAGATTAAATTTTTAGGTTTCTAATAATTATATCTAGTCCATATATTATTAGAATTAAGGGCTAGTCTTGGTGCAATCCAGAGGAGAATCTCTACCTTGAGATTTTTGGAGGATCATCCATAAACTTGTAGCTCAAGAACAAGTGTAGGAAGGAGTCCTCACTTGTGCGCTAATTCCGATTTCTACAATGTAAGGAAAATTGTTCTTGCTCTTCTATTTAATTTATGTTATGCATGCACTAGATCATTATCTAAATCAATGAGTAATTTAGATCTATAATTAAATAAGTTTAATTAGAGGGTTAAGAATCCTTTCAGTATTCGAGGGATATAAGAATGAAACTTTCAATTTGAGAGTGATGCTGTTGTGTACAATATCTGACTATCCCGCTTATGGCGACCTTTGTGGACATATTGTGCATAGGAAAGAGGCTTGCCCATTGTGTGGAGAGGATATTGTATCAAAAATACTTGAAGCATTCTCGCAAGCATGTGTATATGGGAAATGGTAGAGGGTTACGCCGTGATCATACCTATCGTAAGCTTCAGAAGGCGTTTAATGGGTACGTCAAGCCTCGTGCGAGTCCTAAGATTTTGAATGGGCATGAACTTTATGAGAAATTTAAGGAAATTGAGAAAATATATGGGAAGGAGGGCTCTAAATTGTTTACCCATGGGTATAAGAAAAGATCGATATTCTTTGATAAACTTCCATATTGGCCTGACCTTGAGGTCAGACATTGCCTCGATTTCATGCACATTGAGAAAAATGTTTGTGATAATATCACCAGCACCCTCTTGTATGTTCTCGGCAGAACAAAAGATAACAAAGCCGCTAGGGAAGATATAACAGTGATGGGTATTAGGCCGCAGTTGGCACCAGAGAAGAGAGGTAATCGTACATTTTTGCCGCCAGCAGCTTTTCCCCTTTCACGGGATGAGAAAAAATATTTCTGTGAATGCTTGAATGGAATTAAGGTGCCACAGGGTTATTTGTCGAATATCAGAAGCCTTGTGTCGATGCAGGACCTAAAACTCATCGGGTTAAAGTCACATGACTGTCACACTTTGATGCAACAGTTATTACCTGTGGCTATTCAGTCCATTTTGCCCGACAAGGTACGATATGCTTTAACTAGATTTTGTGTCTTCTTTCGGTCCATTTGCGAGAAAGTCATTGATCCCGCTAATGTAGAGTCTTTGCAAAACCTCGTTGCCACCTCTCTTTGTAAGTTGGATAAGTTTTTTCCACCCTCGTTCTTCACTTTCATGGTACAGCTGACTGTTCACTTAGTTAGGGAGATTTTGTATCTTGGTCCCGTGTACTTGAGATATCAAAAGCCTTTCGAAAGATTGACGAAAGTGTACAAGGAATACACATCTAATCAGTATCGGCCATAAGGTTGTATTGTTGAGCGCGCTATTATCGATGAAGCTCTTGCATATTGATACGCGCACCTCTCTAGTTACGAGTTAATTGGAGTTCCTAAGAATCCCCATGGTGAGTGGATGGCGGGAAAAGGCATTAGGGCTCGTGTTGAAAAAATTGTGCCACGTGACAAGTTGCATTTAGCACATACGTACACGCTTCACAACTTTGATGAGGTGCAACCTTATATTCAGCATCACCTAGATGAGCTCAAAGACGTTTACCCAACCAAGAGCGAGATGTGGATTGAAAACGAGCATAACAAGAGATTTGGAGAGTGGTTTAGGAATATTGTTTTAGATTATAAGAATCAATATGGTGATGATATATCTCCTAGGTTACTACGTCCCGGCTTAGGTCCAAATGCGAGAGCAACCTTTTATAGTGGGTTTGCCATTAATGGATAGACTTTTTACACCCGCGAGCAAGATAAGTTGAGCACAATGCAAAATAGTGCTGTTCGTTCTGAATTTGAGGCGATGTACTTTGCTAGTTCAAAAGATAAACATCCTATTTGGGGAAAAATGCAATATTATGGTGTAATTCAAGAAATATTGGAATTAGATTACATTGATTTCAAAATACATGTATTCCGATGTAAGTGGGTAGATAACAACAATGGTGTTCAAAAGGATAATATGGGATTTACGTTAGTGAATCTTGATAAGGTTGGAAATAAGGATGATCCGTTCATAATGGCATCACAATCTAAACAAGTGTTTTATGTCACCGATCCTATAGATAAGAAGTGTTTTGTTATACTATCTATAAGGAGTAGACGGGGTGCACCCGATAGTGGTGATAATAATGATGATGATCAGGATGTCGTATTTGAGGGACTGAATCACTATAAGATATCAAATATTGACGATGTTAACACTCCAAGCATCTATATGTAGGGATGAAAAAAACCGGATATTCGATCCGGATTTCAAAACCGAATCGGATATCCGAATTTAAAATTATCATTTTTCTTGATCCAAATCTGATCGAGTAATTTGGATATCCGAAAATCTGGAATCCCAAAATTCGGAAATCCAGATTTCGAAAACCGGATTCGATCAGGATTTAAACGTGCAATAAAAGTTTCACCGAAGTTGGTGGTATTGTGCTATTGGCAGACTTAAACTAAAGGCAATTTCGATCCATTTTGCATTTTGTAACCCACTAGAAAATGTAACGTCTTCGATTGTATAAATTACAAGTCTTGATCGCATAAATTACAAGTCTCGATCGCATAAGTTATAAGTCTTAATTGCATAAATTAAAAGTCTTTATTACTGATGTGAATACGAATCACCTCGATGAAATAATTCTCGAAACAAGCTGCCAAGGCAACCCGGTTCACCAAGCATGGATCGGTTCGAGTAATAGTCGAGAAAAGTGCATGATCACCCGCCAATGGGACGGGTAGAACCGTGTGGAGAACCGTGTGGAGCAAGGAGAACCGTGTGGAGCAAGGTCCAACCTCGAAAATGGGCTAGTCCAAGGGCATTGAATAAAGCTCACCTAGTTTTTGTCATAGCCTAGTTTTTACAAAAGTCTTACCTAGTTTTTGGCTTAGTCTTACCTAGTTCTTCTACATAGCCTAGAACTCACCACAAAGCATTAAAGGCTAGCCTTGGGCACCAAGGAATTTCGGCCTATATAAAGGCTTGTAGTCCTCATTTGTTCATCATCCAATTTTGAAGTAAAAGCTTGAGAGTATTCTCTAAAACTTGTCTTGTCTTCTTGTGTTGTTACACGAGTAGTTTGGCTTAAGAGGTCGAAACGCGATTTCGCACCTTGCTTGAACGAGGGACGTGATCCTAAGTTTAAGTCGGATTGTTTGACGAGTATCAAACAATTCACCCATTGGCGTAGCTATAGGTCTAGCTACGACAAATATCCCATTGTTTTCAAGGTCTTCATTGATCTTGAAACAAATATCCCCTTTATTTCAAAACACAAAAACAACCCTACAAAAATGTCTTCCGCTTCCGCCAAAATTCACATCAAAAGTGGTATCAGAGCTTCGGCTCTTGATTTCCATTAACCAAGACGATCCAGGGGTCTTGATTTCTTCACACAAAAAAAAAAAAAAAGTCACTGTTCACGGTACTGTTCACCATCAAAAAAAAAAAGTTTCGAAATTTCAAGCAACCAACATCAAAAATGAATTTCGACGATCCGAACTTTCTCAAGAATCTTCAAAGGGCTTTAAAGAATTTACAAGAAAACGATCCCAAGTGGATGCCGAGACAAGAACGAGCCAAAGAGTTCAAGGTCGTTGAACTACCCGAGTTCACGGGAGGCACGGACCCCGAGGATTATCTCGATTGGGAGAGACAAATCGAACGAGTGTTTGATTTCAAAAGACTGGATGACGCGAAATGCTGCAAGTACGCTATTCGAAGACTTAGTGGAGGGGCTTCACTATGGTACGAGAGTTTGAAAACAAGGCGTGCTCGCGCTGGAAAAAAGAAATTATCATCTTGGGATTCTCTTAAACACAAATTGCGCAAGAGATATGTTCCAGCAACTTATAGGCTCCCGACTTATCGTAAGATCGCCAACCTTAACCAAGGAAGGCTTTGTGTCTCTGAATACATCGACGAATTTGATAATCTCACTCTGATGAGAGAATTTGAAAAGAGTGAAGAATTAAAGATGGTTGAAGCACAAGGAAAAGCTAAATTGCCAACAATTTATGATGAGATGTTTGATGAGAAGGAACGATTGGGTGATGTGTTCAAGTTCGAAGAAAGAGAAAAGGACGAGATTATAGAGCCATTGAGTGACGATGATCAAATTAAAGATGCGATTGAAGATGACATATTTGTCAACCTGGATGAACCTCATATGGGAGTCGCTTCTTTATTTGATCCAAATCTACCAATTGTCTTTGATGAAGAATTGGAAGAAGCTTATGACGAATCTCTCATGGAATAAAGTGATCATACATGTTATGACGATGCAACTCAAGACAATCCTAATCTTGTGCCAATCTCGGACGAGGAATTCAATGATGTTTTCTTCGAGGAACTACCCGCTGGTTTACCACCTATTCGAGGGATTGAACACCAAATCGATATCCTACCTATAGCTCCCTTACCAAACAAAGCCGCCTATAGATGCAATCCAATGGAGACAAAGGAATTGCAAATCGAGGAATTGATGGAACGAGGTTATGTGCGCGAGAGCATAAGTCCATATGCTGTCCCTACTCTATTTTCTCCAAAGAAGGATGGGACGTGGCGAATGTGCGTTGATAGTCGAGCCATGAACAATATAACTATCAAGTATCGTTTTTCTACCCCAAGACTTGACGACATGCTTGATGAGTTACATGGGTCCAAAACCTTTTCTAAAATTGACTTGAGGAGTGGTTATCACCAAATGCGAATGAGAGAAAGGGATAAGTGGAAAACCGCGTTCAAGACTAGACATGGGTTATACGAGTGGACCGTCATGCCATTCGGATTAACCAATGCTCCGAGTACTTTTATGCGACTCATGAACATGATACTCAAACCTTTCTTGAGCAGATATGTTGCCGTCTACTTGGATGACATTTTGATCTACAGCCGGAGCAAGGATGATCATTTCAAACACTTTCGCGAGGTGTTCAATACGCCCAAGAGCAACAACTCCATGGTAGAAAGGAGAAGTGTTCAGTCTGGGTCGAGAGCGTTATCCTTCTTGGCTACAGGGTTTCAAAAGACGGAGTTTCGGTCGATCAATCTAAAATTAAAGCAATCAAGTCGCGGCCTACTCCTAAGACCATCACGGAGGTCCAATCATTTCATGGACTCGCCTCATTCTATCGGAGGTTCATTCGAGACTTTAGTACCATTACTAGTCCTGTCACCGAGGGTACGAAGAAGGGAACCTTCGTATGGACCACAGCCGCTCAAAAGGAGTTCGAAAACATTATTCAAAAACTTTGCGAGGCACCGTTATGGGCACTCCCGGATTTCACTCAACCATTTGAGGTGGAATGTGACGCAAGTGCTGTTGGAATTGGAGCCGTACAAATACAAGGAAAGCGACCCATCGCTTATTTCTCCGAGAAATTGAATGGAGTCAGGCTCAACTACCCTCCGTACGACAAAGAATTTTATGCTATCGTGAGAGCTCTTCAACATTGGAGTCACTACCTTTGGCCGAGTCATTTCATCGTGCACTCGGACCCCGAATCACTGAAGCACATCAATGGACAACAAAAGTTAAACCCACGGCATGCCAAGTGGGTGGAGTTCCTACAATCCTTTCACTTTTCATCAAAGTATAAACATGGCATAAGTAATGTGGTGGCCGATGCTCTCTCACGACGGTACTCATTATTGAACGTGCTCGATGTCCGATTACTTGGAATTAAGGCATTGAAGGATTACTAGGAGCATGATCCCGACTTTGGAGAAACCTTCGAGATTTGCAAGCCCGGAACTCATGATGAGTTCATTATTCAAGATGGTTTCCTCTTCGAAGATATTCTCAAAGAGCATTTTCATTGGCCCCAACTGCAAAGAGACGTACAGGATGTGATACGAAGGTGGGAACCGTATCAAGTGAGAGAACCGTATCAATCACCAATTGATAAATACATTGATGAGAAGCTATATGGTGGGAACTCTAATTTCTTATTGAAGTCAATTTTCATGGAAGCTCATGATGATCTTGCTGCTTCGAGCAACCATTATTTGGATTTTGGTAGAATTGTGCATGGAAGGTGGTGGGAAGGAAATCACAAGAAAGTAAAACACAAGCAAAGATGGCACAAAATGGTTGGGATTGACAATACTCATTACAAATTCAAATCACCAGAGAGGGATAAACATGAAGACTACATTGAAGATGATGAGCTGAAGAAGAGATCAACGGGGTGCGTAAACTGCTTCATGTTCTTAATCAAGTTTGAATCTAACTTCCATATTTGTTTTGATCCCGGTGGCATCAAAGATGATTCGGCTACGTGTTTGGGCTTGTTCGGGTTTATAATATTCATCTTTGATCCCGGCATACTGAGGCAAGAATTGAGGACAATTCCTTTCAAAGGGGGAGGAATTGATGTGAATACGAATCACCTCGATGAAATAATTCTCGAAACAAGCGACCAAGGCAACCCGGTTCACCAAGCATGGATCGGTTCGAGTAATAGTCGAGAAAAGTGCATGATCACCCGCCAATGGGACGGGTAGAACCGTGTGGAGCAAGGAGAACCGTGTGGAGCAAGGTCCAACCTCGAAAATGGGCTAGTCCAAGGGCATTGAATAAAGCTCACCTAGTTTTTGTCATAGCCTAGTTTTTACAAAAGTCTTACCTAGTTTTTGGCTTAGTCTTACCTAGTTCTTCTACATAGCCTAGAACTCACCACAAAGCATTAAAGGCTAGCCTTGGGCACCAAGGAATTTCGGCCTATATAAAGGCTTGTAGTCCTCATTTGTTCATCATCCAATTTTGAAGTAAAAACTTGAGAGTATTCTCTAAAACTTGTCTTGTCTTCTTGTGTTGTTACACGAGTAGTTTGGCTTAAGAGGTCGAAACGCAATTTCGCACCTTGCTTGAACGAGGGACGTGATCCTAAGTTTAAGTCGGATTGTTTGACGAGTATCAAACAATTCACCCATTGGCGTAGCTATAGGTCTAGCTACGACAAATATCCCATTGTTTTCGAGGTCTTCATTGATCTTGAAACAAATATCCCCTTTATTTCAAAACACAAAAACAACCCTACAAAAATGTCTTCCGCTTCCACCAAAATTCACATCAATTACAAGTTTCAAAACTAGTCTAAAAAGTAAAAACCGCATAAACTAAACATAATGTTTTACATTTTTTTCTTTTTTATAAAAATTTTTTATATTCGGATTGAATTCGGATATCCGGTTTTAAGAAAATCACAATCCACATCCGATCCATTTTATTCGGAAAAAAGCGGATCGGATATCCAATTTAAATGGTATCCATATATTCAGAATATTTTTCCCGGATTTCGGATCGGATTCGGAAAAAAAATCGGATCGGATATTTTTTGCTCACCCCTATCTACATGCGTGATGATCATTGTGAAGGTATTTGGGTTAACGAAGAAACTTTGCCACCCAAAAAACGTCCCCGATCCTGAGATCGTTATATGAGTAAGTATTTCAATGAAAGGCTTACTTTTTCCCCAAAAAAAAAATTGTTGTTGTAGATGAGTTTTATGCTCGGAAATTGTTGACATTTAGCCGACATAAGTGTTCTACAGTGTATAGTAGTTTGTATATTCGATTGTTAATTAGCAAGTTCTTCTTTGAGTTTGAAGCTCTTATTGTCATTGTGAAAATTTTCTATTATGTAATTAACTTTTTTAATTGCCATTAAGTAACCTCTTACCTACTTAGCATGTAAATAAAATTTAACCTTCATAAAAAAATGGCAATATGCATACAGAAAAATATCACTTATTGTATTTTGTGTGTTGGAATCGATGTAATAACTGATCCAAATCTCATTTCTACCATTATGCATAAGGAAAATTGGTGCAAAGGCTGGGTAGTCAATAATCTGGATATAGATAGAGAACTCTTCCACGCAGATTATGTCAAAGCAAAAACAGATAATGCTCTGGGTTGGTTTGGTCAACATAAAGAAGTCGAGTTCAATGGCAGATGCAACCAATCCCAATATGATGTTTTAACTAATCCAAATCTCAGTTCAAAAATCTTCTACATTCTTGATAACTGTTCGGATAAGGCAAACATGGCCATGGTATGTAAATCTTGGACTCAGTTGTTTCTTTTTTATCCGAATTCACCTCATGTTCTGTTGGCGTACCTCCAAACTTTACGCGGTAGTGATGTCAATGGCGTGAGGATAATGCGTAGGAATGGTAGACTAATTTCCCAAAGATGTAAGTGCTTTATGACGGATAATGAGGAAGCCAGATTTATCATGCATGTTCACCAACGAAAATATGTATTGCAGCGCGCCCATCTTAATCCACTCAATGATATTCAAAACAAACAAGTAAATGAGATGTTGCAGGATATGCCAACCCTGATACATCAAGCAGCGAAAGAAATTGAAGCACCCTTACTAGTTCGTCGAAATTTCTATTTAGTTGAAACCATTGATTTGATCTAGGTATAGCACAAGTGCTAGTTTGTACAACATATATTTGTTGCTGCTGCTGCTACTGCTGTAAATTATTAATGCAGGTTTTGGAAAGAAATGTAATGAAATTATAGTTTAAAAAAAAATAACAATAACAACGGTTAATATTAACAAAACCGTTGTTATTACTTTCCCTCCAATAAACTATTAGAACCGCGCATTACTATCAACAACGAGTTTATTACATAAAACCGTTGTTATTACCTTCCCACTCACTCTTTTCACAACTGGTACCAACAGCGGGTATAAACCATTGTTAAAAATATTTACAACAACGGTTTCATGTCATTAAACTGTTGTTATTACTTTCCCACCAAAATATTATTCAATACAATGACTTCTTTTAACAACTGTTATAAACCGTTGTTAAAACATTTGACAACGGTTTTTATCAGAAAACGTAACCGTTGTGAAAACTTTTAACAACAGCCCGAACAACAACGCCCGCTTTTTTCTATAACAACGGTTATTAACCGTTGTTATCCCCTATATCTGTAGTAGTGTTAAGGTGTTGTGGTCTAACCATAATACTGAAGAGGCTATATGGGAAGCGAAGGAGGCTATGAGAGAGCGTTATCCTCACCTTTTTGATAAGGTATGGATGGTTACGGGGTCATAACCTGTTTCTTTTAAGGGGGGTAGGAGATAACCGCATGAGTTTTGGTACAATTTTGGGATGTTTATAAAGTTTTCGAGTTAGTTGCGGGTTGCCTTTTTAGTCGTTTTAAGTTGTTTTGTCGTGTGTTCGGTAAGGTGGTTTTTGTGATTGTTGCGTTTGTGTCAGACATAGGTGTGAACTTCGGGGACGGAGTTCGTTTTTAAGAAGGGTAGACTATAATACTACAGGTTTCTGACCAAGGGGCACTCGGTCTAGTAAAGCTTACTCAACCGAGTAGGCAGTCGGGTGTGCTGAGGTTGGGTTCTGGAATGTCAGTACTCAACCGAGCATGTTGGTATTCGGTCTAGTTGGGCTTACTCGGTAGAGTAACCGGTCTGACGGGTTAAAATCCGCGGGTTTGATTAAAATAGTTGGAGAAGTATACAAAGGCGTGTTAATTATTTCTTAATCATTTCTTAATCATTCTTTTAAAACCTAAACTACGTATAACTTCTCCAACTATTCTAATCACTACTAGGGCTAGATTGAAGGGTTTTACATCTTTCGTACGCGTCGATTTCATCGGTAAGCATCGTACTTTTGTTATTATTGTCATGTTGTTATTGAGAAACCCTAATTGGTTTTATTAGGGGATTTGGGGTAGATTTTGATTTGTATGATGTGGTTATAGGTGACGAGTTCGTAGATGAGCCTTTCTGATTTGATTAATGTGGTTGATTGGATTGCGAATAAGGTAGGGTTTTCCTACTCAGTTGGTTGTGTAATTTATTAACTGCTTGTTATTAATTGTTGGTATGTTATCTTTGATTTGATATTGGATTGTATTGTTGGTTGGTTGATTGTTATGGAACTATGTCGGGAGATGGTTCCATACCCATGTTAGCCCCTTGTGACGGGAGTCATAAGGGGGATGTGCACATTAAGGAGCTGGGATCGCTCGTTGCGATGAGCGGGGCTTAGGTGGTACGACTGTGGTCCTCACACGCGGTGTGGTTTATCTGTTGCGATGCGTAACCTGGCAGGGCTACACATTTTAGTGTGTAGTCAGTGATTGGTAATTGTTGGAGTTGGATATGGACTGATTGTGTTGTTTTATTTGTTTCCGCTGCGTATATTGATTCGGTTATACAATTCACTAACCCCGTTTTATGTTATCAAAACTGTGGTGATCCATTCGGGGATGGTGAGCAGTTGACTATTAGGTGATGATGTTGAGATAGCTCGCGGGACATGGATGGGCGGAGTCATCACTTGTTGTGTCGATTAGTTGTAGCTGAGTTTAGTTTTATGACTTTTGGTTTTGGTTGTATCGTTTTGGAGTTTGAGACTTATAACCCTTTTTATTCAAGTTGATGTAATAAGAATTGTTTCATTATGGTTTCTATGATGCGTACTACCTCGGGCAACCGAGATGGTAGCACCCTTATATGCTAAGGTGATCCTTGGTAAGGCACTTTGGTATATGGGGGTGTTACATGCTCGACCATAGGTAAGCTTAAAGACCATTAAAGGCCGAAATCTAGACTATCCAGTGGTACTCGGCCGAGTGCCCCTTTTCACTCGACCGAGTGACCCTCTTCACTCGACCGAGTAGGCCGTGGACAGAATATGGAAACCTTCTGTAAGTTTCGCACTCGACCGATTGACCCTCTTCACTCGAACGAGTGACTTTTACTCGACCGAGTGGCCCCCATACTCAACCGAATAGTATGGAATTGACCATTTGTACGAACTTTCGACCGCGTACGAGGTATTTGACTTTAATTTTGGACTATACCGACTCCCTAATAGTCGAGCGACCATGGGAATCCTATACAATCGACTTTCATGAATTGTTTACGTTTGATTTTTTTGCTTGTTTGCATAGTGTGCAAGTGTAATCAAGTGTACAAGTGCTTGTGTGATAGCATAGAATATATGACGACAGTATACGACACGTATGCCCTATGTGAAAATAGTGGATAAGTTAAACAATAATGACAAGTACATGTTACATGGCAAGTGTTAAACGCATGAACAATATAGTGACGGTGGTAAAAGGGAATGCTAGTACGAAACAATGGCGGTTCTGTACGATATGTGAATGATATGGTGAGTATAAAGGGTATTTGGGCTTAGTCGTGTAGTGTGTGTGTGTGTGTGTGTGTGTGTGTGTGTGTGTGTGTGTGTGTGTGTGTGTGTGTATGTGTGTGTGTGTATATATATATATATATATATATATAGCCTTGAGTCCTTAAGTCCTCATCTAAGCCCTTAAATGAGAAAAATGGATGGTTGAGATGAGAACAAAAAAGAAAGGAATTAATTAGCTAATCTAATACTCTCTCTCTCTACATTCACTAATCTACCATAATTAAAAATAAATTCACTATATATAATTAATCTTTCCACCTACTTCTCTCTCATCTCACATAAATCATCCACCCCATCTCTCTAAAACCCGATTAAATCAAAACCCAAATAAATACAAAACCTAAAGTTTCCTCACTCCCACCACCACCCAACACCACTACCCGACCTCCCTTCTTCCCGGCCCACCACCATCTGACCTCCCTCCCTTCTTCCCGGCCCACTACCCGACCTCCCTTCTTCCCGGCCAACGCTCACCAAAGACCACAACCACTGACAGCCACCACGTCCAACTCCCCTCGCCACCACAACCGACACCACCTCCTGTCACCACCACACTCACTGACCACCTCGACAGCCCCACAACCACCACCATTGCCGATCTCACTCCCGCGCCCCGACCACCCTCCTTTCTCTCCGCCACCAACCTAGATCTGCCCTCCACACCACAACCCCGACACCCACAACCCGACACCACCACCACACCACCCTCACGCCACCACCACACGCACCAGATCAGCTGTCCACCATAACTCCACCACAAAGCCGCCACCCCATATTTGTCGCCCTCACACCTCCCCTCATGCCGCCACCTCCCTCCTTCGTCCTCCCTTCTCGCTCCTCTACCGTGTTCTTTTTTTTTTCTTTTTTTGGTTTGTACCAGTATATTCTAGATCTGGTTTTTTTTTTACTTCTTCAACAATCACGTTTCCCTGACATCTCTTATTTTTTTTTTTTTGTTTCCAGATTTCTCTTGCTTTATTTTTTGGGTTTTTTTGCTGTCCATTTTTGTTTTTCAGATCTACTTTAGTTTTTGTTTTTTAGTTATTCTTACATCTCATTTTTTTTCGTTTTTTTTTTTTGTATATTTAAACCTAGATCTCTTGTTATAAATTCGTTATTTTATATTATTATATTTCTCTTGTTTTTGTTTTTTTGTTTTGTTTTGTTTCAGTTTTGGCTCATTTTTTATTTTGTTTTTGTCGGATGTAACGTTTGTTTTTTTAAGTAATGTTGTGTTGGTGGAGAATTGGTGTTGTTGTGATGATGAAGATTTGATTTTTTTTAAAAAAAAACAAATAAAAAGTTAGATCTGGTTTTAAAAAGTTAAACCTAGATCTATCTTTAATATTACACTTATCTTTATTAAAGTTACATTTATTTTTATTAAAGTTTCAGTTTTCTCTACTAAAATTACACTTTTCTCTATTAAAGTTACACTTTTCTTTGTTAAAATTACATTTTTTTTCTATTATTAAAGTTACACTTATTTTTATTAAAGTTACAGTTTTCTTTGTTAAAGTTACATTTTTCACTATTATTAAAATTACACTTTTTTCTATTAAAGTTACACTTTTCTTTGTTAAAGTTATTTTTTTCTCTATTATTAAAGTTACCGTTTTCTTTACTAAAATTACACTTTTCTCTATTAAAGTTACACTTTTCTTTGTTAAAGTTACATTTTTTTCTATTATTAATGTTACATTTGTGTGTAGAATACAAAAGAGTGAAGTTAGAAAGGCGTTAAGGAAGATGGGGTCAAAGAAACCAGAGGGACTGGATGGTATACCCATAGAAGTTTGGAGGTGCTTCGGGGAGAAAGGGATCGAATGGGTAACCATGCTCTTCAACAAGATTTGGAGGAGCAACAAGATGCCATCAGCTTGGAAGAGAAGCACTCTTGTCCCTTTGTACAAAAACAAAGGTGATGTTCAAGAGTGTTCCAACTATCGGGGAATTAAACTTATGAGTCATACGATGAAGTTATGGGAGCGGATAATCGAGCAAAGGCTTAGGAGATGTGTAGACATCTCGGATAACCAATTTGGATTTATGCCCAGGAGATCGACTATGGATGCGATTTTTATCACGCGACAGTTGATGGAACACCATCGGGACAAGAAGAAGGACTTTCATATGGTTTTTATTGACTTGGAAAAGGCATATGATAGGGTACCAAGAGAAGTACTTTGGTGGGATTTGGCGAGAAAGGGTGTGTCTCAAAAATATATTGACCTCATAAAGGACATGTATGAGGGGGCTAGTGCAAGTGTTCGCACTAATGTTGGGAGAACAGAAGAATTTCCCATTATCATCGGGGTCCATCAATGTTCTGCACTCAATCCTTTTCTCTTTGCTATAGTATGGATGAGTTGACAAGGGATATTCAAGACGACATCCCTTGGTGTATGATGTTTGCTGATGATATTGTGTTGATTGATGAAACGAAAGAGGGGGTGGAGAGGAAGTTGGAATTGTGGAGGCAGACTTTGGAGACTCGTGGGTTTAGGCTGAGCAGGAGTAAGACTGAGTATTTGAGGTGTCAGTTCACTAAGGTGGCGGGGTTGAGATCGACAGATGCGGGGAGTATTATTTTCGATGGGAATGTGGTTGAGGGGTCAGATTTCTTCAGATATCTAGGATCTATTATTCAAAAAGATGGGGAGTTAGACGGAGATGTGGCTCACAGAATTAAAGCGGGATGGTTGAAATGGAAGAGTGCTTCAGGGTTTTTATGCGACAAAGATATGCCCCAAAGATTAAAGGGAAAATTTTATCGCACGATAATTAGGCCTGCCTTACTGTACGGTTCCGAGTGTTGGGCCGTGAAACATTGTCACATTCAAAAGATAAGTGTGGCGGAGTTGCGTATGTTGAGGTGGATGTGCGGACTTACAAGGAAAGATCGATTAAGGAATGAGGTGATTAGGGAAAAGGTAAAAGTGGCGCCAATAGAAGACAAGATGATGGAAAACCGACTAAGATGGTTTGGCCATGTGAGAAGGAGACCTATGGACGCACCAGTTATGAGGCTGGAGACTTGGAGAACAGAAAAGGTCCCTAGAGGTAGAGGAAGACCGAGACAGACATGGTTGAGAGTGATAGAGCACGATATGAGATTTCTGGGGCTTGAGGAGAGTATGGTGACGGAGAGGGCACAATGGAGGGAAATGATACATGTGGATTTTTAGTATTTGATGTTTTTCTGACATATTAGTGTTTTTATTTAATTTAAAAAAATTAATTTATTTGTTCTTCTCTCCTTTATTACACTTTTATACCAACCACTTTCTTATATATTTTACTTGGTTTACTTTTACGGCATTCCGGATCCTTAATTATATTTCGGTTTTCAAAATCGTTTTAATCTTTTCTCTCGATTTAAACTTTAAATTTTTATAAAAGAAATCCGGAATTCGATTTTAAAACCTGTAAGTTTAACTTGACTTTGCATTACATTTTCGCTCTCCCTTTGTTTTTCATTTCCCCTTGTCTATTCGCATTTTGAGATGTGTGTTCACCCTTGGAAGGTTCTAAAGGATGATTCATGTCAGCCGACCCCAAATCATTTTAGGATTAAGGCTCTGATGTTGTTGTTGTTGTTGTTGTTGTTGTTGTTGTTGTTGTATTAAAGTTACACTTATTTCTTTTAAAGTTACAGTTTTTTCTATTAAAGTATCACTTTTCTCTACTAAAGTTACACTTTTTTCTATTAAAGTTACACTTTTCTTTGTTAAAGTTACATTTTTCTCTATTATTAAAGTTACATTTTTCTCTATTAAAGTTACACTTTTCTCCATTAAAGTTACACTTTTCTCTCTATTAAGGTTACCCTCTAAATGACTAAAGTTATACTCCAATGGACTAAAGTTATATTTTTAATATGGACTAAAGTTACACTCTCAATGGACTAAAATTACACTCTCAAAGGATTAAAGCTACACTCTCAGTGAACTAAAGTTACACTTTTTATATGGACTAAAGATACTGTAACACCCCCATACTCCGAGTGCCTTACCAGGACCACTCAGGTATAAGAACGTCACCATCTCGGTTTGCCGAGGCAATGATAATCAAATAA
Organism: Silene latifolia; assembly: GCF_048544455.1. Taxonomy (NCBI): domain Eukaryota; kingdom Viridiplantae; phylum Streptophyta; class Magnoliopsida; order Caryophyllales; family Caryophyllaceae; genus Silene; species Silene latifolia. Next base: position 67,214,001 of record NC_133537.1, on the reverse strand, counting down.
CAATAACGAAACATAATTTAAATAGTAATAAAGTTTAAGTGATTACAATTCCAAAACCAAACTGATAAAAATACGGTACATGTTCTCCAAAAACCAAATGTATCAAACTACTAAAATACGACAGCGGAAGACTCTAATCAGCTCGTGGTGACACATCCCAGCTAGCCCCAAATGCCTCTAATCAAACCCTTTCAACAACTGCGCTTACCATCCCCGAATGGATCACCACGTTTTACAAAACAAAGACGGGGTCAGTACTAATTACACAACATAAACCACAATAAAACAAGTACCAAACAGCTCAATCGTCACATCCAATCCCAACTCCATAATCAATCTCCTCATAACTGACTACACACTAAAGTGTGTAGTCCTGCCAGAGTGAACATCGCAACAGGTACTCCACACCGCCAGTGGGGGACCGCAGCCGTTCCCACCTAAGCCTCGCTCATCTCCATCGAGCGATAAACCCAAGTCCATTAATGTGCACATCCCTTCTATGGCGGGTTCCACAGAAAGCGAATCATGGGCGTGAAGCCACTCCCGCAAGTGACTCCACTCAGCCAGGGACGCACCCCGAAGAACACAGACAGATAAACAATAACCATAACACCAAAATCAACAACCGTCTGAATCAATCAACAATATACAATCACAACTGTCTGAATTAATCAACAATCACTAACTACAACATAATCACCACACATATCATGTAACTAATACTGAGTAGGGAAAACCCTACCTGGAATGCAACACAAACAGCAGACAATCTAGCAGCTGTCTCAAAATCGTTCTTCTACGAATCCTCCTCCTATTCACATAATCATACAATCACTACTAACACAACAAATCATAAAAACCCCCAATTCCCAAAATTAGGGTTTAAACAAAGTCAACCAAAATCTATAAAAATGGTACGAGGATCTTACCCTTGATGCAAGGATTACTATGATGCAAAGAACAACGAGATCCGACCTCTCTAGCTCCGGGATTTGTCAATAAAGCGGAATAACAAAGCAACGTACTTGAGAACTCTCTTAAACAGTGAATTAGGTTTTAGCAAAAGTGTTTTAGGAAGATGACGAACTTATAATATATTAATCCGCTTTATTAACAAAACCCGTCAATTAGCACATGTAACCCGACTTACTCGATCGAGTAAGTCTCGTACTCGATCGAGTAAGTCTCGTACTCGATCGAGTGCCACTTACTCGATCGAGTGCCAAGGCTACTCGATCGAGTACCCTACATGCAGAACACTATTTCGTAAAACAAAACACCCTTACTCGACAGAGTAAGGCCCACTCGATAGAGTACCCAGAGACTCATAAAACCGTAGTATTACAGTCTTCCCTCCTTAAAAAGAACTTCGTCCCCGAATTTCAAACCACAAAAAAATAAAAACATACTAACACACTCCCGACACAACAACCAAAACAAAACTCAACATAAAAACTCCAACACATATGTACCAACCAAACTCAACCCGACTTAAACAAGTACTAACTATGTCAAAAGCAACACAAAATATGTAAAAACTCTTCGCGACCATCTCCTACCCCCCTAAAAGAAACAAGGTTACGTCCCCGTAACCACACATACCTGATAAAAAAGAAACGGATAGCGCTCTCTCTCATGGCCTCCTCCGCCTCCTATGTAGCTTCCTCAACCTCATGATTAGACCAAAGGATCTTAAGCAAGATTGTCTCACCATGTCTAGTCTTCCTATCCTTCCGGTCAAGAATCTGTTTAGGCACCTCAAGGTAAGACAAGGACTCATCTAGCTCTATGTTCTCCACCTCTAACACATGTAACGGATCACTCACATACTTCCGCGGCTGAGACACATGAAACACATTATGTACCCTATCCAAAGCAGCCGGTAAGGCCAATCGATAAGTAACCTCTCCAACCCGGTCTAAGATCTCATAAGGTCCTATGAACTTCTGACTCAGCTTGCCTTTCCTACCAAATATAAAGACCCCACGCACACTACAAGGATAACACGGCATAGTGACGGAACAGTAGGGACGGATGAAAATCCCGTCACAAAACACGGGTTTGCAACGGACTTGTGACGGATTTGTGACGGACTAATGTTTGTGACGGACTAGCCGTCACATAACGTCACAAGAATTTGGCGGGTTGACAAAAACAAGGGCGCCAAAGTCTGTGACGGGTGATCCGTCACAAAAACAAAGATTTGTAACGGATATTCCGTCACAAAAACAACTATATGTGACGGATATTCCGTCACAAAGAAAAAGTAAACTTGTGACGGATATTCCGTCACAAAAATTCAAAAAAAGCGGGTTTGCAACGGAATTTGTGACGGCTAGTCGGTCACAAATTTTCTTTAACTGACACACGTCACTTCTTGCAGAGGGAATCTAAAAAGTATACATGTGACGGAATAATTAAAATTTGTGACGGATATTCCGTCACAAAAATTCTAAAAAAGCGGGATTGCAACGGAATTTGTGACAGCTAGTCCGTCACATGTTTTTTTTTTCTGATAAAACAAAGTCGCGTCCTCCTTTACCTTTCTCATTTCCCCCAAATCAATTTCCCTAATTATTTATCCCAAAACATCGACCACCCACCATTGTTCACCCCATCAACCACCATCACCTGTCAAGACTGCCGCCGCCACCCTCCTCCTGCCGCCGCCGCCACCTATTGCCGCTGCCACCGCAATCAACCACCACCATTTTCAGTTTTAGTTAATTAAGTAATCTTTTCTTACTAATTATCTTTTAAAATTACTAATTATTATTTAAATTATGCTAATGACTCTAGGATAGTAGCCATTGTTGTTGTTGATGTAGTTATTGTTTATGTTGTTATAGTTGATGTTGTGTGTATTATTGTTGTTGATACTGTTAAAGTTAATATTTTAGTAGAATATTAGAAATTGGTTAAAAATGTAAGTTAGAAATTGTTATGTTTGTTAGAAATTTGTAGTATATTAATAGTTTGTAAATTGTTATGTTAGTTATAAAAGTTAATATATTAGTAAAATGTTGTAAATTAGTCAAAAATGTTGTAAATTGGTTAAAAATATAAGTTAGAAATTAGTAGTATACTAGTAGAATATAAATTGTAAGTTAGAAATTTGTTTAAAATGTAAAGTTAGATATGATTATAAACTAATGTCAAATGATGGAAATTGGTTTAAAATGTCATTTACAAATTGTTATGCTAGTTAGAAATTAGAAGAATATAAATTGTAAGTTAGAAATTGGTTTAAAATTAGTAGCCATTGTTTTTATTGTTGATGTTCAAATTATTGTTTGTTTTGATGTTGATCGACCTAGTACCCGTTCAAGAATTTCTCATTAGGAGCAATTCTTGAATAGTCCCCGTTTTGGGACTGTCTTTGTACGTTTCAAGTCACTTAGGTAGTAAACACGTACTTGTGATTTATTAATGACGAAAGAGTTTGGTAACGATTCCTTTAATGTTCTCTAAATACATATGTGGAATATTTATTTATTCTACATTGTGTATTTGGAGAACTAAGGGGAATTGCTGCCGAATTTTTTCCTCATTAATAAATAACATGTGTGTGTTTACTAGTGACTTGAAACGTACATTGACGGGTTTAGGTTGGAGTGATAAGGACCCAATTCAAAGATGGAGTACTTGTTGACAATAATTATATATTTGTATGATAATATTTATTGTGTATTGTTGGTTGCTATTATTCTTATTTTACTATTGTTTGTTTATAACATAGATATATTGAAATGTAGATACATAACATGAAGAGATTAGAACGAGCGTGGATGTATGAAAGATGAGATGAAAAAAAGAAACCTAAGGTTGAATTTGCAAAGGGTGTGAGGGAGTTTATTGAATTCGCGGAACAAAGTACCGTGTATAAGGATGTAGGTGAAATGAAGTGTCCATGTAAGAAATGTAAGAATGTAGCTTATAGAGGAAAGAGGGATGTTCTAAGTCATCTTTACTCGTATGGTTTTGCCGATAATTACTATGTATGGACGCACCACGGTGAGAATTTGCCTATCCAAGAAAGTACGAGTAGTGTAGTTAGTGGAAATCCTTACCGGGAGATGGTAGAAAATGCATTACGCGATAATATTGAACAAATATTGGAAGATCAACTTAATCCCGACGACCTTAGCGATGAAGAAGTGCGTTATGAAACCCCAAACCCCCAAATTTCTTCCTTCTTTAAAATGCTAGAACAAGCCGAACAACCAGTGTATAAGGGAAGTAATATGAGTCTCATTGCAAGCGGCTAGGTTGGCAACACTCAAATGTGAGAACAACATATCTCTTAGATGCGTTGATGGTTTTATGTCGTTCGTTGGTGACATTATTCCAAAGGATAATCAAATGGCGCGCAATTTTAATGAGAATAAGAAGGTGCTTAAGGGATTGCAACTACCCCATGAGAAGATTGATGCATGTCCTACTGGATGCATGCTTTTTTGGGAGGAAAATGCTAATCTTTAGAAATGCACAAAGTGCCATGCAAATCGGTATAAGAGTGCAAAGAATTCAAGCGGGAGACGAATTGCTTGTAAACCACTAACTTATTTCCCGCTTGCACCAAGGTTACAACGACTATATTCAACCAAGCACATAGCAGGTGAGATGAGTTGGCACTATAAAAACTCTAGATTAAGAGAAAGTGGGACAATGGCACACCCAAGTGACGGAGAAGCTTGGAAACATTTCGATAGAGAACATCCAGAATTTGCAAGTGAGCCTCGTAATGTTCGCCTGGGTTTGTGTACAGATGGATTTGACCCTTTTGGGCAATTTGGGAGGAATTACTCATGTTGGCCCGTGATTGTCACTCCGTACAACTTACCTCCTTGGTTATGCATGAAGAGACAATTTATGATCTTATCTTTGCTTATTCCAGGTCCTAAGAACCCTAAGGCAAATTTGGATGTATACCTCCAACCGTTAATCAAAGAGTTGAAAGAACTTTGGGAAACTGGTGTGTACACCTATGATGTCTCTAAGAAACAAAATTTTCAATTAAAGGCCGCATTAATGTGGACGATCAACGATTTCCCTGCATATGGTATGCTTTCCGGCTGGTCTACAACAGGGTACCGTGCTTGTCCTTATTGTCAAGAAAAAGACCATAAATCTTTTTGGCTAAAACATAGTGGCAAGGTTTCTTGGTTCGATTGTCACCGTGAGTTCTTAAAACCCGATCATCCTTTCCGCAATAATTGTAAGCATTTTTTAAAGAAGAAAACTGTAATCCGCATAGCCGCAGCGAAACTAACCGGTGACGAGGTGTGGGATACGGTAAAAGATTTACCAAAAGTAATTGATGCTTCTGATCAAGAATTAAAAAGATTGAAAGATAAGAAGGAAGGTTGGTGGAAACAAAGCATATTTTGGGAACTTCCTTATTGGAAAACGTTGTTGATTCGACACAACTTAGATGTTATGCACATTGAGAAAAACCTTTTTGAATAGATTATCAACACGGTGATGAATGTACCAAAGAAAACTACATTTGGACCTAAAGGTAAAGCTGACTTTGTTGAAAATTGTTATAAACGGCCTACAACATCTAGGTTTGTTTTAACAACTGCTGAAAAAAAGGCTTTGTGTGATTGGGTTTGTTCTTTGAAATTCCCGGATGGTTATGCTTCGGATTGAGTAGGTGTGTCGATCATGTGAAGTTGATCTTGCATTCGATGAAAAGTCATGATTGTCATGTCTTTATGGAGCGTTTATTACCTGTTGCTTCGAAACATTTACTCCCGACGGCTTCTTGGAATGCAATAACGGAGATAAGCCAATTTTTTAGAGACTTATGTGCATCTACAATTAAGGTTGAATCTATGGAACGTTTAGAGACAAACATTGCGGAAATAATATTGTAGATACCCAGTATCTGCTGAGACTCCAACAAACACCCGATGATTATCGGACTACAACATGTTTTGGGATCGCAGCGTTTGATCGACAGTTTGTGTACAACTTTACGTCGGAAAACTTAAAACGATTTCGAAAACAAAACATTTCAAAACATTTCAAAAATACCTGGAGTGTTTAATGCACGGCGACGGGGTCACAATGACACTAACTAGAGTCAAAACCGACACCGGACCAAAAATCGACTCGAAAATTCAAATCCCGACTCCAACAACAAGTCAAACCGAGTCAACCACAAAAACAAAATATCTTCAAGCCTTCTACCTTAAGTTTTCCCGGATTCATGTTGGTCAAGTACCAAACATGTGACTACACAACCTAGGATAGAACAAATCATGATTGCGTTTGTTGTGATAGTGACAACACAACTCGAAGTGCCGCGACGTGGCTCGCGCCTCTTTGAGCAGCCCAGTTGGCCACGTCGCTCAAAACTCACACAACCACTCATTCTCCTATAAATACCCCTCAAATGCCACCCATTTGAGACTTACGCGAGTGTCCGCCCCCTCTTTTCTCCCTTAAAATTCTCGACTCAACTTCTAAAGTCACAATCCGACGCGTGTTTACGACCTACCGATCGTTAACACGAGCCTTACACATTGTTTGGTATCGTCATCGTGCATTAAATCACTTGTCCGACCACTTTGACCACTACACCATCACTAAACTTTTAAAACACTCTTTTACTTACCAAAACGGTTTTAAACCGAGTTTTTTCCGATCAAACGAGTTTTTACACTTACGTCGGTCACTCGCCATAACCAAACATGTAAGTATGAGGGTGTAAAAATCCTCTTTTATTGTGTTTTTATTTGTTTCATGACTCTAACATGCTAAAACATGCATAACATGAACCAAAACATGGAATAAACGAGCCAAAACTGATTTTTGGTCTGAGGCAGAAGCCCCTTAGGCCGCCAACTGGCTCGCGCCTAAATGGGGTACTCAGACCAGAGATCAACCGTGTTTGTTCTCGTCATTTCCCTTAATCCATTTTTCATATTTGTAATCGGTTTTTACCATTTCAAGTATTTTCGAAACCTTTTTGTTTCATTTCACATGTTTTAACCATAAAGCATTTTTCACCCTTGGTTCTTCATACCATGACGGTTAAATCTGTGTTTCGGTGATAATATTTGGTTAATGACATTTAAGAGGTATTTTAAAGCCTTTTATTTCATTTTCTTTACATTTTTCAAACAAGCATATATATTAGTCACCAACACAAAATCATCCTTGGTTCCATATACCATGCCGGATTTTAACCCGGGTACGATGACGAGTATCGACTAATTACATTCAAAATGGACTTAAAACAATTAGTCCATAATCATTTTCAAAACTATTCATGTCAAGTTCGTCAACCGAACCCGACACCGAATATTATCAAATAATGATGATTATTCGAGTCTAGTTCTCCAAATCAACAAATGCGGTCTAAACGACCCTTTCAAAATCAAACCGGGTTCAAAAACCCATTGTTAACACGTTTTATAACGTTTTCTAAACAGTCAGAACACGGCATACAGCCGTTGGCTAACCCGCGCCTCAAGCATGCCTTTTCTTTCTCATTTTCAAAACCAGAGGGAGGCCCCTTACACCGCCGGCTGGCTCGCGCCTCTTATAGCCGTCTGGTACAGGGCCTGTTCCCTTCCAGCATTAGTCTAGGACGATCCCGACTCCGGTTAACCCGGATATAGGACAGATCAGATGACTATTCTGATTATTCAAAGCCATATTTGCAAAATGCCTTACTAAGACAAATGGATCATGTTATGCACCCTAAACCTAATACGGTAAATGGATGTTTAATTTCCGTCTTGAATGCAAATCAATCATTAATCCAACTCGATATCTTATACTTGATACTTGGATTAAATCAACTAACTTAGAAAGCTCTCACATGTTAGGTTTAAATCATTGGATGCGCATTCATGCATTTAAACCGTTTTATCAACTTTTGCATTCAACCAACCAAGATCGATCAGTAGAGGCCGCTAAACGCGGGCGGGATTGGGTGTCTGATTAAAGGGCTTCTCAATACGTACCTTCACCTATTACTCAGAAACTTTGGATAGTGGACGACCTTATCCAGGGCGTACGAGAGTCATTCTAGAGATAGGATGCTAAAGAGGGAAGATTTCCTTATCTTTAGTGCCTATGTCAAACGCTGCTTTGTGCTTCGATTTGACCGAGGTATAAAGTGGAATTCGAACGGGTTCCAGGCATCCCACAAATGCTTGGTGGCGACTCCGAACATCTCTAATCGTTTCGAGACCCTTACCGAGACGAAACCGACCGATCTAAAACGATCCGGTCGAAAGCATCTTTACGCCGCCGAGCGTGGCTTTCAAAAAAGACCGCTGTATGTCCGCAGATCGAGCCGGACCTGCAGGTGGGCCATGTCCACAGATTGGCGACTCCGCTGGGGATAACTAGGACACTTACGTCTTTGTGATCCCTAGATGGTGAGACTTGAACGAGGTCTTGGTTGGAATGCATTAATTGATATTTCGGTCACGGTCGGGTTCCTTGTCTGGGCCCACAACCTAACCCTTTTCGACCAATTGGCTCATCCCGTCGGCGTGAGTTTTCTCATCCCCGCGTTTCGAATCCCGATTTAGTCAAGCATACCATTGACGTTACACATTTCTGTTTCGTCAAAGAGCTATCATCACTTTCGAGCACGAGGCTAGGGCACCCTCCTTACACATTTTGTTTTTGGATTGGTATCCCTCTCGCAAATCGGGGTTTGATTGCTTGGTGTGTAACCCACCCTTCTAAGCCAAAACCCGCGTCAGCATGATGCATAATATAATGAGACTGTGAGTGCTTATGTGCTACTTGATCATAAGTCCTTCCGTGTCATTTTCAAACTTTCAAAAAACACCCTTTTTGCGCCGTTATAATGGCCATTTGAAAACTCGGTCTTTCGCCGACCGATGCACGCCTTTCTAGGCCGTCGTAATGACGATTTTCAAAAACTCGGTTTTGTATAACCATTTCAACACGCCTTTCTAGGCCGTCGTAATGACGATTTTCAACCTGGTTTCGTATAACCATTTCAACACGCCTTTCTAGGCCGTCGTAATGACGATTTTCAACCTCGGTTTTGTTTAACCGTTTCAACACGCCTTTCTATTCCGTCATAATGACGATTTTTTAAACCCGGTTTTGTATAACCATTTCAAATCGCCTTTTTACGCCGTTATAATCGCCGCGTCTAAACACGGATTTTAACCCGTTTCGCGCCGACAATGGCTCTTTCAAAACCCGAGAAAAGAACACACCCTTTTCTCGAGACACTTTCGGGATCCCGAGGACCATGCACCGTCCCCGAGACCTTTTCAAACATTTCAAACTCGATTTTCAAAACATACAATTTTGAATTTCAAAACCGTCTTGGGAAGCAATGCACTGTTTTCTTAGCCGGCTCAAACTCAAACCGTCTTTTGCAAATAAACTTAAGACAACCCTTTTCGACTGATCGACTTGCAGAGATTTCTATCCTCGGAAGCCGCCTATTAAAGCGACAAATGAATCTTTTTGAAAATTTCTATTTTCGAAAGCTTCAGTCCACCACTCCAATTCCGCCTCGTGTCTATCGAGTCAAAGCAAACGTACTTATGGGTCTTTACTTATGAGTCGTCTCACCACGAGACCCGTCCAATGGTGTCACGCCGTCATGATTGGACTCGTGTCAAAGGTTCGGTCAAACACCGTCACGTCATAAATCGAGTCAGCACCGAGGGACCACACACGGTCACCCTCGTCTTGTTGAGTCTGATCTTGGTCTCATCCTCTATGTTGTCTGCGTTCAGTCTTGGAACCGTGTCGGATTGAGTTGTAATGTGAGCCGTTTTTCTGCCTCAGAGCCATGGCCCCGTCTTTGACTTCGTCCAACAACAACAATGATAACAACAGAGATGTCACAACTGATCAGCTAGCCAGCCTGCTTACCGCTCTTAAGGTCACCCTGGATCACGTCGAGACCCATATCGACACCCTGGAGAACAAGGAAATTGGGGAACATAATACCCCACCTCTGACTGAGACTGAGAAGAAGCTGAAACTTCTAGAAGAACATCTCCTAGCCCGGGGTAACAACATCCACCTTGAAAATAACCGAAGGTTCGAACCTGTTGGGGACCAGGTTACTGACAACTTCACCCCGACGATGTGCCTAAGTTCAAGGGAGTGGAGGACCCACTCAACCACATCCGTGCTTTCAAAGACTACATGGCCATTAAGGGGGTCAAACAGTAACTTTTTACCAGGATCTTTCCATCCTCTTTGGAGCCGATTCCTCGCCAATGGTACTACTCCTTGGACCCGAAAAACCTTACCACTTGGGATGAGATCGCGGTCGAGTTTGCCAAACAGTATGCCGACAATGTCGAGATCCAGGCCAACACCCGTACTCTCGAGGTGTTAACCCAAAACGACAAGGAAGGATTCACTGAGTTCCTAACCCGTTGGAGGAGGATGAGTACCCAGTTGGTTAGTAAGCCGAGTGAATCAACTCTGGTGGAGAAATTTGTCAACAACCTCCATCCGGTTTATGCCAACCTGCTGAGGTATCAGAATATCAAAACTTTTCAAGATCTGCAGATTCTGGGAACACATATTGAAGACGACCTCCGAAAGGGTGTCTTAACAAAGACCACAGGTAGGGGTTATCAAGGATCCACCTCAACCGGATCTCGCCCTTACGGTCAGACAAACAAGATTGATGAGGTTAACCTCGTCGAACCATCTGCCAAGAAAACTGAACGCCCCCAGAGAGTGTTCTCCAACATAGGGTCGACTTATGCAAGTGCCCTAAAAAGGCTCATGGACCAAGGGAAGCTACAACCGATCGGGCCCACCCCGGACCCGGTCGACGCCAAGAAATCCCGATTTTGGAACCCCAACGCCTACTGCCAGTATCATCGAGGGAAAGGGCATGATACCGAAAATTGCTTCAAACTCAAGCACCTCATTCAAGACATGATTGAAAAGGGAGATTTGCCTATACTCCCACCAACTATGCCAAACAACAAGACGAATCCTCTGGGAATTCACGCCATCTCTGACGATGAGCTGACCCTAGACTGCTCTCATCTCATCTTGCCAATTGACGACGAGGTGAATGTTCTGGAAAAGGACCCTTCATACGGAGTGTTCGTGTTCAGTGCTGCCACTATGCTCACTATGTTTCAAAGTTGAGGAGGCCATTGCCGCCTTTTCGAGAGAATCACCCGACTCGACGACGCCTACCGTCGACTCATCTTCAATCCCCCGGCACCACGTCCGAGGGAGAGTTCCCCAAGCATTCAAAACTACCCACCCCAGGATGGATTGCTCCCGGGCCATTATGGCATAGACCCCATGAAAATCACCCTCAAAATAACCACCTTCACGAGAACTACCCTCAAAATAACTACCCCCACAAAAATCGCCCTCACAAAAATATCCCCCACAGGAACTACCCACCGAGCAATACCCCTCCAAGGTATCCTCGAGACCCTGAAATTAACGGCATATGGCGAGATGATGTTGAGGATGTCTATGTCATCCCGGGGAAGGAAAAGCGGACAAAGGAAATCGGACATCTCACCCGGTCCGGACGTCCCTATCAGAATCCGAGCAACCTAGCGGTAGTTCCAACAACGAATGACCAAATCGTCCCGGAAATGGACACTCAACCAAAGGCTCCCGATAACTCAATCCTGAAACAGCTCCAGAGAGCAAAGGCCGAGATCTCAATTTGGCAACTGATCGCAACGTCTTTTGAGCATCGACAGGCCCTGCTGCAGGCCTTGGGAAAATTAACCGTGCCCTCCACCTCTTCCCCAGAAGAAATAGTGGAACACATGACAAGAGACGCCCCTGATCTGAGTAACCCGGTCGTCTTCTCCGACGAGGATATCCCCTGTTCGAGCCAACCATAACCTCGGCCCCGTACATCACCGTGAAATGCCTCCAAAAGAATATACCAATGGTTCTCGTGGATGACGGTTCCGCCGTGAATGTCATTCCTCTCAAAATCGCCGTGCTAGGTATTAAGGAATCCGATTTAATCCCAACGAATCAAGGAGTACGCGCCTACGACGGCACTCGTCGCAAGGTCGCTTGGGCTAGTCACTTTGACCGTCATGCAACCGCCACCGGAAAGACAAACCGGTTTTCAAGTGGTCGACATCGACGCGTCCTTCAACATGCTCCCCGGGCGTCCCCGGATTCACGCCGTCAAGGCGGTCACATCAACGCTCCACCAAAAGATCAGGGTCCCCTTCAACGGGAAAACGATCACGATCCCCGCTTCCCCAATCAAAGCAGTCATGAGAAGAGGGGTAGCCTCCCAAGCCATTGAGGAGGACGACAACGAAATGTGGGGTTTCCAAGCCGTGAACGCCATAACTGATGAACCTGCAACCTCTGAGTGTGATCCGTTCGCCAACCTCACGATCAACCGTATCATGATGCGTCAAGGATATTTCCCGGGTTTGCCGCTCAATCCACTAAAGGACCCATTGCCTCCCTTGAAATAGGCTAAGGTCCCCAACTTTCCCTTTGGGCTAGGATACGAACCTACCAATGAAGACATTCAGGAGATGAACCTCCTAATCCGAAAACGCAAAAAGCACGGAGTCATCCTCCGTCCCTACCATCTGACTCTCAACGTATACTTTGTCCCCGAGGGAGAGTCTTAACTTTACCACAGCTTTCCGGAGCCGATCTATGACTCTGTGGCTAGGACTAGATACCCGGGGGTGGAAGTCTTCCAGGACTGCTACTTTATCCCCGACAACATCGAAGCTGCATCAACCGAGTCCAAACCGTCACCATGCCTCGACGGACAAGCTGTCACACTACTCTTTGGGGAAGATAACATCAAACGCCTCGATTATGAGGACATCATCAACATCGCCCTGAAAGACAATCAGTTTGATCCAACCGCCTTGATCTCCGATCACGACCGGAGAAAGCCACCCAGGGCTGGAGGAAAACCATCAAGTGGACCGATCGCCAAGGTCGCATTCTCAAGATAACAACTGCAGAAGGCCCTATGTTCAAGGAGGGAAGTGATGAAGGATCTGAATCTGAGTCTGAGTCGGAGTCAGAGTCTGTTATATCTCCTAACACTCCAGATGTCCCAGTCAAGGTCCCCTTCCCTCTCTTTTATCACAAAGTCGTGGCTGATTCAGAGGCTGAGTCTACTAGGGTCACCCCCACTCCAATGAATGGTGACAACCTGGAGCCTGTTCCAGGGGCCACTTCCTCTGTTGTGTCGCCTCTGACCGACCACGAGATGTCTGTCCTCTCCGAGCTTTTCGCTCGTGTCAACTTAATGAACGCTAAGTTTGCTTATGACTCGTCTCAATTTAACTGCAATGCGATTCTGAATGATTATGAGGAATTTGACTTGAGTGACTACCCACCTCACTTAGCAAAAGAACTTGACAAGCGGGAAACCAGAACCCCCATCATTGAGTAAACCGAGCCTATTAACGTAGGAACCGACAATACACCTCAAGAACTTAGGATAGGGACAACCCTGGACCCCTCGGAAAGACAGCAGTTCATTGACCTTCTCCACGAATACAAGGACGTGTTCGCCTGGTCTTACAGAGACATGCCTGGGATTGACAGAGAAATTGCAGAGCACCGGATACTCATCAAACCCGGGGCTAAACCTGTGAAACAGAAGCTACGCCGGATGCGACCTGAGTGGGCCCTAAAAATCAAAGAAGAGGTGGACAAACAGTTCAAGGCTGGGTTCATCAAAGTGTCTGAATACTCAGATTGGGTGGCCAACATTGTGCCTGTGCCAAAGAAAGACGGAAGAATTCGGGTTTGCGTCGACTTCAGGGATCTAAACAAGGCAAGTCCAAAAGACGACTTCCCTTTGCCACATGTTGACATTCTGGTGGACAACACTGCCGAACATGCTCTCCTATCATTCATGGACGGGTATGCCGGGTACAACCAGATCCAAATGGCTGAGGAAGACATGCACAAAACCGCGTTCACTACACAGTGGGGTACATATTGCTACACGGTCATGCCTTTCGACCTCATCAACGCCGGAGCAACCTATCAGAGAACCGCTACTACTCTCCTACATGATATGATGCACAAGGAGGTAGAGGTATATGTCGATGACATGATTGTCAAATCAAAAGAACGAGACGGCCACATCAGTGCCCTCCGGAAATTCTTCGCTCGTCTGCGGAAATATAACATAAGACTAAATCCTCAGAAGTGTGCATTCGGGGTTACCTCCGGAAAACTCTTGGGACATGTCGTCAGCAAAAGAGGCATTGAGATTGACCCAACCAAAATCAAAGCCCTTCAACAAAGGCCTCGGCCTAAGAACGAAAAGGAGATTTGGGGATTTCTCGGTCAGGTCCAATACATTAGCCGGTTCATTGCCAAGCTCACTATGATCTGTGAACCAATATTCAAGAAGCTTCGCGCCTCCGATGACACCGATTAGGACGACGACTGTCAGAAGGCGTTCGACATGATAAAGGAAATCCTATCCAAACCTCCTGTCCTCATGCCACCTCAACCAGGGATTCCTCTATCCCTGTACCTGACTGTAACCAACACAGCCATGGGAGCAATGCTAGCACAAACAGTTGGAAACGAAGAGCGAGCCAACTACTACATAAGCAAAATGTTCATTGAGTACGAGACGAGGCATACCCAACTGGAAAAGACATGCCTTGCCCTAGTATGGTCAACAAAGAAGCTGCGGCATTACATGCTCAGCTACTCGGTCCACATCTACTCCAAGATGGACCCGGTTAAATACATCTTCGAAAAACTCGTACTAAACGGAAGGCTGTCTAGGTGGACACTGATGCTGTCCGAGTTCGACCTCAAGTTTGTACCCCTCAAGGTTATCAAGGGAAGAGAAGTTGCCGATTTCCTGGCAGAAAATCCCGTCAACGAGGATCTAAACACCGACACATGGTCACTTCCTGACGAGGATATCCTTTGTGCCGACTCCGACGCATGGGACCTATACTTTGATGGTGCATCTAATCTGAGAGGCTTCGGGGTAGGAATCCTTCTAATATCACCAGAGGGAGAACATGTTCCGATCTCGGTCAAGCTGGACTTCGCCGTCACCAACAATGCCGCTGAATATGAAGCATGTCTCATCGGCCTACAAGCAGCCATCACACTTGGCATCAAGAGACTGAGGGTCCACGGCGATTCCTCACTCATAATCAATCAGGTATCCGGATCATGGAAAATCCGATCGACAGACTTAGCTCCCTACCAAGCAAAGATCGAAGAAGAGGCGAGTTCTTCGACCAAGTCGACTACTTCCACTTGCCGCGAGAGGAAAATCAATTTGCTGATGCCCTGGCAAAACTTGCCGCGCTCGTCAACATACCTGACGACATGACATCGATGCCCCTATGTGTCGAGAGAAGGAGCGAGCCAGCTCACATTTGTGCCATTATCGACGACGAGGAAAGCCATGATGAACCTTGGTACCAAGCCATCCTCAATTACAAAACCAAAAACGAATTTCCTCCCAACTCTGATCAAAGAGGACAAAGAGCCATCCGTTTACTTGTATCACAATTCGTGATAAGCCAAAATCAACTCTACAAAAGAACACCCCAAGGAATTCTCCTCCTTTGCATTGACCATCACAAAGCCAAGAAAGTCATGGGAGAGGTTCACGATGGAGAATGTGGCCCTCACATGAGTGCAATGATGCTTACATGGAAAATCATGCGGCTAGGTTACTACTGGACAACCATGGAAGCCGATTGCCGTAACTACGTCAAACATTGCCACAATTGCCAAATCTTCGCCAATATACGACATATACCACCATCCCTTTTATACACCATGACATCACCCTGGCCATTCTCAACCTGGGGCATCGACATCATCGGGAAAGTCAACCCGATAGGCATCAAGGGGCATTGCTTCGTCCTAGTCGCCATCGACTACTTCACCAAATGGGTGGAAGCACAATCATATGCAGTCTTGACTGCCAAACAAGTGGCCAAGTTCATTCAAAACAACATCATCTGCCGATATGGGGTACTCCATGAGATCATCAGCGATCAAGGCTCTCACTTCCGGGCGGAAACTCAAGCTTTGCTGGACAAATACAAGATCAAATGACATCGATCATCCCCCTACCGTCCCCAAACCAACGGAGCGGTGGAGGCAGCGAACAAAACTCTTGTTACCATTATCAAGAAAATGCAAGATAACTACCGCGATTGGCCGAGCAAACTCCCATTCGCACTGTGGGGATACCGAACCTCCATTCGAACACCGACAGGCGCCACGCCTTTCTACCTAGCATACGGTATGGAGGCGGTTCAACCGGTAGAGTTAGAGATCCCATCTCTACGCATCCTACTGGAGAGTCAAGTCCCTGAGGCGGAATGGACTCGTCGAAGGTACGAACAGCTCACTCTTCTAGACGAACGGCGACTCAACGCCTTGCACAACGTCCAGCTATAACAACGACGTATACAACGGGCATTCAACAAGAAGGTTAAACCCAGAAGCATCCAGGAGGGCGACTTGGTCCTCAAGTTAGTTCAAGCACCATTACCCGTCGATCCGAGGGGAAAATTCAAACCCAACTGGGCCGGGCCATACCTGGCCAAGAAAATACTTTCGGGGGGCGCAGTGAGACTGAGTGACCTAGATGGGGAGGATTTTACAAACCCGACCAACCTAGACCAACTCAAGAAATACAACCCTTGAACCCTATCAACCAACAACCTAGCCTAGTTTTGCAACTAGCACCGACCTCAATCCTTTTCAAGTCAAGTTCCTCAATACGTTCTGATTTGAAATTGCATGTTTTATCGAGTCTAAGCTGCGGCACCTTGCCCGTTTCGAATGTCCTTTGATCCGTCGAAGGCAACGTCCATTTGCACTACAAAAACAAACCCCCTGAACTACGAGCATGGTTTGATTTCACCTCTTCAGGTGGATACGTAGGCAGTCCCTCTTATGCTTGAGGGATACAACCACAAAACCCAATTCAAATTCACAAAACATTTCGAACTACGATCATGGTTTGATTTCACCTCTCCCGGTGGATACGTAGGCAGTCCTTTCTTACACAAGAAGGATACAACCATTCCCACAATCAAAAAAACATCCCATCAAAAAAAAGGAAAAGGGAAAACCATTCCTTTTCCCACAAAAATACAAAAATGAGCCTTTCTCCCTTTCCAAAAAATACCACTTTCCCAAGTGCAAATGTTTAGGATGATTCAATTTGAATTGCCTTTATAAAACGGATGGAAGAAACAAACGTTCACAATTTTCGACACGAGCAATCCTCTTATTTAATTAATAATGGGAGGGATTACGATATCAACAACAAATAAAGCTCGACGAGTCTACAACTTGTCAAAAGCTAAGCTGTCAACTAACACACCTCACATAGTAAAACTAGCACAAAACACACAATAACTAGCTAGTACAACATAATAAAAAACTCACAACAATAATACAACATAATAATAAAGTGGGTAATGGAGGTCTTCACTCATCCATTCTACCCTTGCCTTTTCCTTCGGGGTACATCTTCCCCTTGTTCTTCTTGTTGGCCCGCCTAGCATGGACTTCCTCCTCGGAATGGATCCTCAACGGATCTAAGACGGCGACGGCCTCCGGTCTAGCACAGGACCCCATGTTCGACCCAAGACGAGCCAATGCACGGCCCACCATATGCTTAGGGCCGGAACTCCTCCTCTTCGGTGGTCTCATCACATCGGGAGTAGCTCCATCAACATATTCCTCAAAGAAGGCACGGTTGGCCTTGCCAACCTCTCGGTACTTCAAGTCGACAACCTCGTCCTTACGGAATTTGGATCTCCCTTCCAAGGACGGAGCACGTGACCACTTGACATAAGCGGGAGTCACCCATGTCGTGGCAACGGGGTTTGGCACTTCCCAAAGTGGCCGAGTGGCCCACCACCTTTCAAATAATTCCACAAGCTCGGAATTCCGGAAGACATTCTCTTGAACAAGAGTATCTTGAGCGGGCACCTTTTGTTGACACCCCATTTGCCTCATGAGCCTTTCGGGATAAATGAAGGAAACAACCTTCAAACCCACCACCATCAAAAAACGAGGATGAGCACCCGAAGCGGGCAACCCCGTGAAGGACCTCAAGTGCCACCACGGCACCACCCAACGGATATAAGGACCACCCTCCTCCGCCAATCTTGCGGCCCAATAGGCCTCGGTGGAAGCAAAACTATTCGGGTACAACTTCTTCCTCATAGTAAGGTGACGGAAGGAGTAAGAAGAAGGATTAACCGGAGGCTCTACATAGCTTAGCCTCTCCAATAGCCACACTTGGAGGATCCTTGGCGATCCAAAAGAGGGAGCTTCTCCACAAGAGCCTTCCTTGTCCAAAGCTTGGATAATCTCTCCGAGCACCAACCATGATGGATCTCTACCATGCTCCATTTGCTCAATCACATGGATAAGGGTCATGCTACCATGACATCATGGCCCCTCCTTCTTCAAGACATCAACAAAGAGGTACACATAGACAAGGCAAAATGCAAGAGCCCTTCTCCTAGCCACCTCCGAGGCATTAGCATCTAACCGATTCGAGAAGATGTTGATAAGAGCCAACATATCCACACCATGTGGAGAAAGAAGAAAGTTGACTTGGCTTGTTGATAAGCCCAACATGGAACGGAATTTCTCCTTATAGCACAACCGAGTCGGAGGAAGCACCGGAGCACAACCCGGCCACCCACCAATGACTCCAACTTCTTCGGCAAGAGGACAAATTTCACCTTTCGGGAAAACGAAAACATGATGTTTCGAATCCCAAAACCGAGAGCATGCTTCAAGAAAGGAAGGTTGCACCTTGACTTGACGAAGCACCAACAATTGACCAACTCCCATGCAATCGAGTTGATACTTCTTAAGAGGCGACAAATCCCGACACCATTGTCGCAATGCGTTCTCCAAAGCATCCATGAAATATTTTTGTGGAAGAAGAAGAGGTTTTGTAGAGATGTTTTTGTGTTTCGGATGATGAAACAATGAAGCGCAAACGTCCCTATTTATACAAACTGATCAGCGCATTTTTCAGAAAAAGGGGAGAGCCGGCTTCCATCGCCGAGCAGCTCGCGCCTCTTTGGGGCTTCTACAGGATTCCCGCTGTTGACTTGTCTCTTTCAACATGTGTTTTCTCCTGACACCTCAAACCTCCCGCCAGGAACCTCGCGCCTCTTCGGGATGATCCGGGAAATTTTGTGTTTCTTCACACTCACATTTCTTAGTTTTCGCGTTTTACGAAATCCGACACGGTTTCCATGACACAGCTTTAAATATACGGATTTTTTTCTTTCTTTTTTTAAAGGGGGGAAGGGCTAGTCGCCCCGATCCGCGATGGATCGTTTCCACGTCAGTCTAAATTCCAAAATTTTATTCGCTTTTTCGCAAATCAAAAATCAAAATTGAAAGTTGATAACACGATATCAATTTTCCTCAAAAATTCAAGCGCTCACAAATTCGAGTCTTGACCTCAAAAGCAAATGTACTCGCAAAAAATCCTTTTCCTAAAATTCTTTCCTGACGGTTTGAGTTTGAATTTTTCGAGTCAATTTCAATAATTTCGATGCAATTTAATTCATGACACGAGTTAATTGCTCAAATTTTCAAATCAATTCCTTTTGAATTCCAAACGTGGCGATTTTGTAACGGAATTTAAAAAATTTCAATTTTAACTTCAAGTCATCTTGGTTAATTTTGATTTTCAAATGCTTTACGTGTTTTCAATCAAATGCTTCTACGTGTTTACGTTTATGCGTATGTGCTATCATTTGCTGTTTTTCTACGATGTGATGCGAGAACTGGTGCAAGGCAAAAGGAGAATCAACAGCCGACAGCGCTCCTCCGAAACACAACACACAAAAAGCCAACAATCACAAAACAAACCACAATCCAAAAACACACATATACAAACCGCCTTACGCAAAATACATCAACAAACGTCTATCATACAGACACTGGCCTAAAACAAACGTCTATCATACGTACATCGCCTAAAACAAACGCTATCATAGAGACACGGCCTAAAACAAACGTCTATCATACGACACAATCGGCCTAAAACAAACGTCTATCATACGGACACTCGGCCTAAAACAAACGTCTATCATACGGATATTGACCTAAGACAACGAATCGGGGCTATCTCGCCACCTACCGAACTAAGCATCTCTATCCCACAAACGAAAGGAAAGGGAGCAACACGGGAAACAGAGGAACAACGGCGAAAGAGGAGGTTACCATGACGATAACCCTCACCCCGCTCCATGACAAAAAATAAAACAATGTCTTGCGATTTGGACGATACGACAACCGGGGACCGTAGCTTAGCATGCTACCCCGATGTTGGACCCCACTCACCAATTCAATCGCGATCAAGGTCAACAACAGGGGATAACACACTCGTACTGACCCCCAATCATCAGTCATCCTATCCATGAGCCACAACGAAAAGGACAAACCGGCCATTTTAGCCGCCTATCCGGATCTCTGCAGACGACGACCAACGATCGATACCCGATCATTGGCCGGACAAAGGCCGCCAGGGAGAAACACAACCAAGCCTATAATAAAAAAACAAATACTCTCCCTTCCGGATCGACTTCCTCCTCCAAAGCCTCGATAACGGACCCCATCGGTCCCAGACGATATCGTGCGATAAAAAAAAACCAACAAACAAAAAACGTCAGCCGAAATTTCGGCATTACGACGGCGTGAAATGGATAAACCCAAAAACAACAACAACAAACCTGCAATACAAAAAACAAGGGGAGATCCCGCCCCCAAACCATTCACAAAAAAACAAACAAAAATGACTCGCCCCTCTTTTCAAGCAAAAGACGAGTCAAAACCCCAAAATCACAAAACGGCATTTCAAGACCCATACAAGGTCTGCCAACAACCCAAAATACATTCCCGACACAATGGGATTTTTCTACGGCTCAAAAAGGCAATTCATACGCTAATTTGAGCCCAAGCCGGTCAAAATTCAAAGACGACCGCAAAAAGGCAAACGTGATTTTATCACGCCTCAAGGTGACCTAAAATACCAATAAGGTCCATTTCAAGGCAGACTGACTCAATTCAAGCCCAAACAGACGCTTATTTTGTCAGACGTAAGATCGTCGCAAAAGGCAAAAATTCAATTTTGCCCACAAACATCCAACGAAGGTCCTTAAATGGCAAATACGGGTTTTCCCAACTACAATGCAACCTAGTGGGACCCACTATCCAAGCAAATAAACCAGGCATTGTGAAATGAGACGGTTTCTCGCCTCACTCACGTTTTTCGAGTATAGGGAGCGGGAACGGGGACCAAAATGCAAACTAAAAGCACCCCTATACTCCTAAACAGGTTTCTAACCTAATGCAAACATCAATTTCACTCGAAATTGGCTCAATCAAAAACGCCCAATTCGATTTTTAGGGAAAAATCCGCCCTAATTCAATCTAGCTAACAATCAACAAATTTGAAAGGATTCAAGAGGAAATACTTACCTTGAGATGACATTTGTTGACAATGGCACGAGTGAAAGCAATCTTGATGGTCCTTTAATGGCGGTTTTGGCGAGATTTCGAGGTTGAAGATGAATGATCATCCGCAGCTCAACCTCGCGTCTTTTTAACAGAAAATAGGGAAGCCGGCTTGCATCGCCAGGTGGCTCGCGCCTAAACCAGGCCTCCCCTTTTCTTTTTCAGCGAAATTTGGGCTTTGGCCCAATTTCCCATGACAGATTCCAAAATTTTCGTTGACGATATTGAATATTGTCATTTCCTCGAAAACAAATAAAAACAAATAGTGAAAATTTAAAACTCGCTATTTTCAAGCAAACGGCGATCAAAACCGCCAACTTCAAAAAATAATAGCGACAGTGCGAAAACCGCTATTCTCTCCAAATTTCGAGCAAACGGCGATCGAAACCGCCAATTTCAAAAATAATAGAGAAAATTCAAAAAAAAAAACGCTATTTTTCATGCAACGGGGGCACATAAACCGTCACTTCAATTAATAGTGAAGATTCCAAATTCACTATTTCCATCAAAATGTCAACGGCGGCACATAAACCGTCACTTCAATTAATAGTGAAGATTCCAAATTCACTATTTCCATGCATCACATGTCAACGGCGGCACATAAACCATCACTTCAATCATTAGTGAAGATTCAAATTCGCTATTTCTTCCAAATGTCAACGGCGGCACATAAACTGTCACTTCAAACGCTATAGCAGACTTAAAATTTGCTATTTCCTTTCAAAATTAAGACAAACGGCGATCGAGACCGCCACTGCAAATTCAAGCCGGCGAATGGTGAAAATTCCAAATTCACTATTCCTTTAAATACCAGCAGGGGGCTTCCTCGCGAAACCCACTCATTCCAAAAACAGTGATAGTGAAAATCCATACTCACTATTTCCCCAGCGGCATCACGACTTCGCTACTTTCAAAACAAGCCCATTTGACGCGGCTATTCCCATGGTTCATTAACCGACCGTACCGTGGCTGGCGAGCCTTTGTCCGCAACCTTTCAAGGACAAATCCCGAAGATGCCTCGGGTACATTTCCTTGACGCGGCTAGCGAGCCTTACAACGCACCGCGGCTGGCGAGCCTTACAACGCACCGCGGCTGGCGACACTTACAACGCACCGCGGCTGGCGAGCCTTACAATGCACCTCGGCTGGCGAGCCTTACAACGCACCGCGGCTGGCGAGCCTTACAACGCACCGCGGCTGGCGAGCCTTACAATGCACCGCGGCTGGCGAGCCTTACAACGCATCGCGGCTGGCGAGCCCTCCTCATATACGCGTCATGACTGGCGAGCTTTTGTCCGCACCCTTCCAAGGACAGATCCTGAAGATGCCTCGGGTACATTTCCTTGTCATGGCTGGCAAGCCTTACAACGCATCGCGGCTGGCGAGCCCTCCTCATATACGCGCCATGGCTGGAGAGCCTTTGTCCGCACCCTTCCAAGGATAGATCCCGAAGATGCCTCGGGTACATTTCCTTGTCTTGGCTGGCGAGCCTTACAACGCACCGCGGCTGGCGAGCCCTCCTCACATACGCACCGCAGCTGGCGAGCATTCATCCGCAACCATGCAAGGACATATCCGAAGATGCCTCAGGTATGACTCCTTCTTATGGCTGGCGAGCCTTTGTACGTAGTCTAACGGACTTTAAATGACACGCACGGACAGTCGACATACTCTAAACTGTTCCCGATGTTAGGTCCTTGACTCGTACCCTCGAGTCGCCTTGGCGTCGCCCTTCCCGACGGCAGGTCCTTGGCCCGAATCCTTTCGAGTCGCCTCGACGTCGCTTGGGTCTTCAGGTTGTAATATTCGATTGACCTGGGGACACTAATTTGACTTTCGCCCTGTCCAAGCCTCAGTCAAAGTGGGGGCTCTATAGATACCCAGTATCTGCTAAGACTCCAACAAACACCCGATGATTATCGGACTACAACATGTTTTGGGATCGCAGCGTTGGATCGACAGTTTGTGTACAACTTTACGTCGGAAAACTTAAAACGATTTCGAAAACAAAACATTTCAAAACATTTCAAAAATACCTGGAGTATTTAATGCACGGCGACGGGGTCACAATGACACTAACTAGAGTCAAAACCGACATCGGACCAAAAATCGACTCGAAAATTCAAATCCCGACTCCAACAACGAGTCAAACCGAGTCAACCACAAAAACAAAATATCTTCAAGCCTTCTACCTTAAGTTTTCCCGGATTCATGTTGGTCAAGTACCAAACATGTGACTACAAAACCTAGGATAGAACAAATCATGATTGCGTTTGTTGTGATAGTGACAACACAACTCGAAGTGCCGCGACGTGGCTCGCGCCTCTTTGAGCAGCCCAGGTGGCCACGTCTCTCAAAACTCACACAACCACTCATTCTCCTATAAATACCCCTCAAATGCCACCCATTTAAGACTTACGCGAGTGTCCGCCCCCTCTTTTCTCCCTTAAAATTCTCGACTCGACTTCTAAAGTCACAATCCGACGCGTGTTTACGACCTACCGATCGTAAACACGAGCCTTACACATTTTTTGGTACCGTCATCGTGCATTAAATCACTTGTCCGACCACTTTGACCACTACACCATCACTAAACTTTTAAAACACTCTTTTACTTACCAGAACGGTTTTAAACTGAGTTTTTTCCGATCAAACGAGTTTTTACACTTACGTCGGTCACTCGCCATAACCAAACATGTAAGTATGAGGGTGTAAAAATCCTCTTTTATTGTGTTTTTATTTGTTTCATGACTCTAACATGCTAAAACATGCATAACATGAACCAAAACATGGAATAAACGAGCCAAAACTGATTTTTGTCCGAGGCGTGAAGCCCCTTAGGTCGCCAATCGGCTCGCGCCTAAATGGGGTACTCGGACTGAGATCAACCGTGTTTGTTCTCGTCATTTCCCTTAATCCATTTTTCATATTTGTAATCGGTTTTTACCATTTCAAGTATTTTCGAAACCTTTTTGTTTCATTTCACATGTTTTAACCATAAAGCATTTTTCACCCTTGGTTCTTCATACCATGACGGTTAAATCCGTGTTTCGGTGATAATATTTGGTTAATGACATTTAAGAGGTATTTTAAAGCCTTTTATTTCATTTTCTTTACATTTTTCAAACAAGCATATTAGTCACCAACACAAAATCATCCTTGGTTCTATATACCATGCCGGATTTTAACCAGGGTACGATGACGAGTATCGACTAATTACATTCAAAATGGACTTAAAACAATTAGTCCATAATCATTTTCAAAACTATTCATGTCAAGTTCGTCAAACCGAACCCGACACCGAATATTATCAAATAATGATGATTATTCGAGTCTAGTTCTCCAAATCAACAAATGCGATCTAAACTGAAGGAAATGTAGATCTTTATACATACTAACATACTCATATATGTTGAAATTAATTTGTCATAAAATTAAATACGGATTTTATGCATGCAAACAATATAATAAAATAGAGAAGAAATCATATCCTTACAACGGTATTTCGGTTTAATGGGGCACAAAAGAAATCTCCTTTTCTTTTGTTCTTGAGCTTTCCTTTAATGGCAGAACAAGATCCAAGTGTAGGATCTCTCCTTAGGAATAATACCCAAAGCTAACTCTTAATCTAATTAATATTATTTGAGCTAGTATAATATTAATCTAGTGAAAAATTGAACCAAAATGTTTGGTTTTTACTCTCTAAAACCGGGTAGGAGTAGTAAGTAGGAAGAGTATTATTTTTATCTCTCTAAAAATAATATGTTGTGAAGTGAATGAATAAAATTATTACCAAAACATGCATATAGAGAATGATAATAATTTAAGCAAAAGCACCCTTGTTCTATCCAAGGGAAAACCGGTTGGGTGGAAGAGGAAGGCCAATGCATGGGCTAGGTGCTCTTCCACAAGAAGCACTAGGTATGCATGCCTAGTGTAAAAAGAATGATTACATCTTCCACTACACTAATTAACATTATAAGAATATGTTAATTAAGTCCAATATTTCGGTCCAAATGGATAATATGAAATCCATTTTATTTTTGTCAATTGTCAATATGTCACATGTCATATGTAACATAAATTTGTTATGTATTTTTAACATATTAAAAATCAACGTATTAATAAAAATACGTCATATACAAAAATCGACTTAGTAATTCATAATTACTTGTACCAAAATATTTTACCGTTTATAAATCGCATTTATAATAATTCATTCAAATCCAATTGTTTCTTTAAACAATAATTTCATCCGAGTAATGATACAATTCGATTACTCAAACCGCATCTCATTTAATCACATTTCAATTTGATACGTAAATTTTACTTCCAAAATTGTCCGTCAATTTTTCAAGTAATTTAATTAACTCGTAACATTATACGATTAATTAAATGATCAATTAAGAGTATTGCCCTATAGGTATGACCTAGGGGGTCAACTGATCACCACCGTCATACGACAGTAATGTCAAACACTAGTCAGCCAATCATTACCGATATATGTTGACCAGTTGACAGTAACATAATTACTTCCCAATTGTATTCTTTAAAATGAGATTTAATAATGATATTTAAATCACATGATCGCACTATTGTTGAGGACACATTTCCCAACAATCTCCCACTTGTCCTCGACAAGTGTGCGTCACCAATTCTCTTGTCCTATTACTATCTCCCACTCAATGCAAGGTGTCTTTCAGGTCGTACTTGCAAGTGATCATATCAAGAATGGTTTCCTCGATCTGGAGAATAACTGATTGACCGGATTTATCCACTCTGGATACCTTCCGAGCGTGGCCACGCATTTCCAGTTCATTACTCCTCGAGTGGCCCTGAGATATTGTTTTAACCCTGACAAGGGGATGGACAATTCCTATCTCACTCATTCCCTTCGACTAGCCACAGCCATCATAACCCAAAATATGCCCATTTGACCCCATTTACGAAGGTCGTAGTAACACAAATCAAAGTTAATCTGAAACTGTGCCATCTTAGGCGAACAGTCTTTAGTCAAAAGAATCGACTCATTAGAATACTATAGCAGCTCTTGCCACGACCAGGCTATATAAATTGCCAGAACTCTATAAGCGGTCATAAGGCCCGACAAAGTGTTCCTAACAGTCTGCCTATGTGATCGACTAGTCATCTCACATGACTCTATGGCACTTGAACTTGCCATCAATCGCATCACACTCTAGTCACTTCGAGACGTCACCTCATACAAGTGACTATGGGCGAATACAATGTTAATCCGTGTTCACTTTAACGGGGTTCAATTGTCACTACAACCCGTTTGGATGTAACAAAGTATAAAGGAGCTTTTAAAGTAAAAACTTGAACGACAAATGCGATTATCACATATGAATAGTCAATGCCTGATTACTATTTCATATTCTATAATCTAATTTGATCTTGAATGTAGTTATTCATCTCAATTCAATTGAAATTACATGACTCATCATGTTTAGCCTTTAAGAAGGCTTTGGTTAGTAGGTTTTATCAATTTCTTGCACCTTACTCAACCTTACTACATACTTGTTTTTCCTTTATAATGTAGACATTTGCA
Organism: Silene latifolia; assembly: GCF_048544455.1. Classification (NCBI taxonomy): domain Eukaryota; kingdom Viridiplantae; phylum Streptophyta; class Magnoliopsida; order Caryophyllales; family Caryophyllaceae; genus Silene; species Silene latifolia. The sequence continues at coordinate 67,186,898 of NC_133537.1, read as the reverse complement.
TTACAAAACTTTCTGAGTACATGTCGAGATCCAATCAAGACATAGGCCTTCTATCCTTAGAACAACTCCCACTGTTTTCGCAGTGTGCGGGACTCTTCCTTCTTGCACATCCCATGATTGCAAGTGTATTCAATTTCCGTTATCAATATCTCTCATTGTTCTTTATTGCCTAGAACGATTCTAGAAAATCTACTTCTTAATAAACATTGCCACAATGGTATCTTAACCATCCTAATGTGTTTTGATTATGGTTTTGTCGGAAACCATGCGCAATCTCAATTGTCAATTGTCACTTGTGTAACACCCTTACACAATATTGCATCATAAACACTTTGCTTTACTTCCTTAATGCTTCTGCAAGCACTCAAGGGTAATCTTTATAGCTTAAAGATTACTTAAATTCGATTTTGAAAACAATTCATCATACTCAAAGCATATGAAGTGTTATACATCATTACTCATTTAATTGATCCGGCAGCGGAAGCAAATGGAATCAATCAAATATGTTCAAATTAATTGAACTAGTCATGAATCTTATCAACATAAGACTTCTTATTGACGCTAATATCATGTGGATTTATCTTCATAAATCCGGATAATAAAGATGTATTATAATACTCCAAAAGTCTTATATCATTCGCAATGATCAATATGTCATCCACATATAAGACTAATTAAAACTTCCGTAACTCCCACTAAACTCCATGTATAAACACAACTTCTCGACTTATCGAGAAAAGTTTTATCACATGATCAAAATGTTGACTCCAACTCATTGATGTCCTACTTAAGATTCTCTCTTAAGTTTCACATTATCTTAGGATTGCAAGAATCTATAAAACTCATGACATGTATTGAATACATTCCTTCTATTGAAGAAGTGGGTTTTAGATTCACTCGCTATGTATTTCATAACCTCATGATGAAACACAATCCCTAAGAAGATCCAAATAGACTTAATCATTTCAATTAGTGCAAAACCCTTTGCAACCAATTTTGCTTTGAAATATCTCTTTATTAGTGCAAAACCCTTTGTCACTAATCAAGCCCTTTCGTTTCGGATTTTCATGGCTCTAAGCCTTGTATTGAGTTGTGACTTAAACACTCTTATGTAAGTCATATGTTCATTACTTTCTAGAAGTAATCAACTTGAATCAAACAATTTCTTTTGTAAGTTATAAGCTCTTTACTTTCTTAAAAGTAGCATGAATTCATCATTTTTAACAAGTGACGAATTTAACCTCCTAGGTTTTAGAGAAACAACGTCTTACACAAAATGTCTCATGTACGCAAGAAAGACCGCTTTCTTGCGACATAACATTCTTTGTGGCATTCTTTGTGGCTCTTGAATAATTTCTCCCACTCTGTCTTCTAGAAATAAACTTGTATTTTAGTAAGACAAACACGAGCCAAAACTCGTCGTACTCGTGATAATTGAAAAGGGAAAAATGAGCATTTGTTTCTTGTGAAAACTTACAAACATGGTACCCTTACCATTTCATATCTCATATGATTCGATTTAGTGGAAAAATAATTTAGACAAAAATGATAAAATCCCCAAAAGGATCAAGTAACTCAAAGTAACTTGATTGAAGTCCAAACCATATCGAATAGCGTTTGATTTCTTATCTAACCACACATTATTCCATAATGCGTGCTAAGAGAGATTAACTTGTGATACTATATCATATTTCCTTTGGCTTATATCAAGGTCTTCACTTTGATAATCCCATCACGACTAAATCGTGATTCCTTGAACTCTTTGAAATTCTTCAAAGATTTCTCCTTTTACCTTATTAAGTGAACATATTAGCGTCAACTTAAATCATTGGTAAAAGAAAATGATTAACCTATTTTGGATCGATGATATACAACCTCGATCTCCTTTTCAACCAAAAGGCACGAGACATCTTGCTTTGAATACAAGATACGCATATACCATTAACAATCTAATGGTTTCAAGAGTACTCGATAACTCTTTACGTTCATCATTCCAAAATTTAAGGTTTAATCTTGGGTTACCAATTTGAATCTTACATCATCTACATGATATATTATTCTAGTTTGTTTTAGAATATAATCACCTTGATAATGGGCTAGCCATACATCAAATCGTGGTGTATAGGGTCACAAAAGTGAAAACCTCTTTTGTATCTTAACAAGTTTATATTCTTATTTAGAGTTTATGCACTTAATAGTCACAATTAAGTACAACTTTAAATCCAAAAACTAGATTGAGTACACAATTACTCTATCTCTCGCCATTATTGTTGCTAGTCGTCATATTGTAATCATCCTATGTGTCGAATACAATGATGAAAACCTCCACTGGTTTCTAATATTGACGAATTAGTACTAGCAAAATTTATGTTTAATCAAATAAACATTTAAAGAAGAAGGTCCCATTAGATGTCCCACAACTAACTTGTTGATTCTTCAATAATTTGGGGTAGTTTCCTTTCTTGTGTCCAACATTAAAGACAATGGAAACTTTATCGGTCGGGATTGATAGGTTTAGTATCGTCATTCTCAACAACTTTACCTTTAACATAACCTGTTATCAATTCCATTATAATCTTTACTTCTCGAACCTCATTCTCATCTTAACGGTTTAAGAGAATGCTCCCACTCATTTCAATGAGTCTTTACTTAGATAAGCAAAGTTGAATCTTATGAAGATTACTCTTCAATTTAATCGTTTTAGTCTTAAAACTTTCATTGAAGTGGTTGCGTTATTTTGGTCAATTACGAATTCTAACAAAAACTAATTACCAAAATAATTTATCGCTTCAAGGTACTTAATTCAATTAAGTATATGAATAATAATCCATTGTAAGTAGATGTGTTAGTCAAGTATCAAAAACCTGTTTGATAATGAATAACTTTAATCTATATTCTTTACAAGAGATCCTTAGCAATGGTTCATATGAGGTTTTAGAAGAAAATTCAAATTTTTGTCTTTAGTTACGATGTTTTAATGGAGATTTGTATCAAAATCGAAATGATATCGTATATGAATTGTGGTAAAGAAATAGAACAATATAATAACGGAATAATGAAAAACTTGACATTTATCGTTTTATTAATACTTGAAAATAACAAGTATAGCATTTACATAGTGACCTCTACCCAACTATGATAAATGATTCCAAGACCCAAATTCATATTAACTTGGGTACGGTATGGCCGATGAAACCCTTATCAATATAACTCGGTGGATTAACGCCTTAATCGATTCTACTTTTAGAACTCTTGGTCGATAAAATTACTCTAATATTTATCTATAGCCCGGAACACATGCAACTACGGTCGCGAATACTTCCGTTGAGCTCAATCCAAATTTCGAATAAATGTGTCCATGATCCAAATCCACATCAACTTGGGCACGGTATGGCCGATGAAACCCTCATCAACATGAATTCGGTGGATTGACATTTATCACCCACTTCCCCTACGTAACAAGGTTTGTACCCCGGTAGGGCCGAGTGCACTCCCTCGCGAAATAGGTTTTCATGGTTTCTACTATTTGGTAAGGCTATGTCTCAATTGTTTATTTTAGCGAGAGGTCATGTCAATTTATTATCTATCACGTTTTAAGTGAACTAAAGCGGTGAACTACGATAATTTTAATTGACACGGTCGAAAAACTCGATAAAATAAGGATGCATGATTTAGTTATGGCGATTTAGCGATGCATGCGACATAAAATAAAATGCAAGCATAAAAATAAATAAATAAATCCTAGTATGGCCTTTCCTAAAATAGAAAAACTATTTAACTATTACATATTCGGAAACCAACTCCATTGGTCCCTTGAACTTCGGTTGTGGCACGCATCTCGAGGTAACACCGTCTTTATGTATCGCCATCTTGAAGAAATCCGTCTTGGGAACTCCGAGATAAATAAAATTACATAATAAATTACATAATTTCCTATTATACATTTGTAAATAAAATAAAATAAATCTATTAAATTACAAAACGGTGATACGAGATCACAATAAAAATTACAACCGAATCGATATTCCCATACATTTCGGGAAATACCAATTAAAATCTAAGGCCATACTAAGTAAAATTACATAATTCAAAATTACATAAATTAAAATTATGACAATCATAAAGAAAATGCAGCATTATAATATGTATGAACATGCTCAATTTTAATGCTAAATCGCCTTTAAATAGTCAATATCGTATATTACTCGGTTTTTACGGATTTGCGTGATTTCAACATTTTATAATCACAAAAATACATAAACTCATATTTATGCATAAGTTAATTACCCTAACCTATTAGGACTCAAAATTTAGTCTTCACTAATAATTTGACCATAATTAACCCATATTTACAAAATTGTTCATAAATGGACCAAAAATTACAAAAATAAGCTATTAAACTTCAAATAAAACACAAAATTTCAAATAAATTTGAAATTTGAAATTTAAACTCATGAACATTCTGGAAAAATTCCATGACACTCATAATGTTCAAAAACTTAGGTTAAAAATTTCGAAAATTTACCGGAAAAACAATGTTGCGGTTTATCGATTTTTAATAAAATAATCATAAAAACATGGAAAAATTATTTTCATTAAATTTTCAATTTTAGATCTGAAAATGATAATAAAATGCAACATTAGACGTTTTTCCTAAGTCATAGATTATGTTTTATTAATTTTCCACTAATAATGTCACTATTTATGCTATTTTTCTTCAAAAATCCATAAATCATGCAAAAAGACTTCTTTATAGCCAATTATTTTACACACATCTTGTAAAATTGCATGTGACAACATATTAATTTTCTATGACCAGATTCGAAATTGAACTCATATTAACCTATTTTTCACCTAAATCCGAATTTAATAATGAAAAATTCATTTTTTGAGAATAACAAGTCCAAAAATTATGAAAATTTACAGGTTATCTCAAAATAATATATGTGACAACATATCCAAAAATCAACTGAAAATTCGAAGTATAGCTAATTTTAGACCAAAAATGACATTTTTACTCATAAAATCACATTTAAATGCCATTATTGTAAATTATGAACAATAAAAATCCGAAAAATTAACCAAAATATCCTAAAACATTTTAGGACCAGAAATATTAACATGCATGGATTAATTTCGTGATATTTCATAATAACACAAATTTTACAAGTTTTATTTGTTATTCTTATAACTCGGAAAAATTTTAACCGATTTGCATGCAAACAACTGTGGCTCTTGATACCGATTGAAGGAAATGTAGATCTTTATACATACTAACATACTCATATATGTTGAAATTAATTTGTCATAAAATTAAATACGGATTTTATGCATGCAAACAATATAATAAAATAGAGAAGAAATCATATCCTTACAATGGTATTTCGGTTTAATGGGGCACAAAAGAAATCTCCTTTTCTTTTGTTCTTGAGCTTTCCTTTAATGGAAGAACAAGATCCAAGTGTAGGATCTCTCCTTAGGAATAATACCCAAAGCTAACTCTTAATCTAATTAATATTATTTGAGCTAGTATAATATTAATCTAGTGAAAAATTGAACCAAAATGTTTGGTTTTTACTCTCTAAAACCGGGTAGGAGTAGTAAGTAGGAAGAGTATTATTTTTATCTCTCTAAAAATAATATGTTGTGAAGTGAATGAATAAAATTATTACCAAAACATGCATATAGAGAATGATAATAATTTAAGCAAAAGCACCCTTGTTCTATCCAAGGGAAAACCGGTTGGGTGGAAGAGGAAGGCCAATGCATGGGCTAGGTGCTCTTCCACAAGAAGCACTAGGTATGCATGCCTAGTGTAAAAAGAATGATTACATCTTCCACTACACTAATTAACATTATAAGAATATGTTAATTAAGTCCAATATTTCGGTCCAAATGGATAATATGAAATCCATTTTATTTTTGTCAATTGTCAATATGTCACATGTCATATGTAACATAAATTTGTTATGTATTTTTAACATATTAAAAATCAACGTATTAATAAAAATACGTCATATACAAAAATCGACTTAGTAATTCATAATTACTTGTACCAAAATATTTTACCGTTTATAAATCGTATTTATAATAATTCATTCAAATCCAATTGTTTCTTTAAACAATAATTTCATCCGAGTAATGATACAATTCGATTACTCAAACCGCATCTCATTTAATCACATTTCAATTTGATACGTAAATTTTACTTCCAAAATTGTCCGTCAATTTTTCAAGTAATTTAATTAACCCGTAACATTATACGATTAATTAAATGATCAATTAAGAGTATTGCCCTATAGGTATGACCTAGGGGGTCAACTGATCACCACCGTCATACGACAGTAATGTCAAACTCTAGTCAGCCAATCATTACCGATATATGTTGACCAGTTGACAGTAACAAAATTACTTCCCAATTGTATTCTTTAAAATGAGATTTAATAATGATATTTAAATCACATGATCGCACTATTGTTGAGGACACATTTCCCAACATAAACGACCCTTTCAAAATCAAATCGGGTTCAAAAACCCATTGTTAACACGTTTTATAACATTTTCTAAACAGTCAGAACACGGCATACAGCCGTTGGCTAACCCGCGCCTCAAGCAGGCCTTTTCTTTCTCATTTTCAAAACTAGAGGGAGGCCCCTTACACCGCCGGCTAGCTCGCGCCTCTTATAGCCGTCTGCAGTGCAGGGGCTGTTCCTTCCAAAGATTAGTCTAGGGCGATCCCGACTCGGTTAACCCGGATATAGGACGGATCAGATGACCATTCTGATTATTTAAAGCCATATTTGCAAAATGCCTTACTAAGACAAATGGATCATGTTATGCACCCTAAACCTAATACGGTAAATGGATGTTTAATTTCCGTCTTGCATGCAAATCAATCATTAATCTAACTCGACATCTTATACTTGATACTTGGATTAAATCAACCGAATTAGAAAGCTCTCACATGTTAGGTTTAAATCATTGGATACGCATTCATGCATTTAAACCGTTTTATCAACTTTTGCATTCAACCAACCAAGATCGATCAGTAGAGGCCGATAAACGCGGGCGGGATTGGGTGTCTGATTAAAGGGCTTCCCAATACGTACCTTCACCTCTTACTCAGAAACTTTGGATAGTGGACGACCTTATCCAGGGCGTACGAGAGTCATTCTAGAGATAGGATGCTAAAGAGGGACGATTTCCTTATCTTGAGTGCCTATGTCAAACGCTGCTTTGTGCTTCGATTTGACCGAGGTATAAAGTGGAATTCGAACGGGTTCCAGGCATCCCACAAATGCTTGGTGGCGACTCCGAACATCTCTAATCGTTTCGAGACCCTTACCGAGACGAAACCGACCGATCTAAAACGATCCGGTCGAAAGCATCTTTACGCCGCCGAGCGTGTCTTTCAAAAAAGACCGTTGTATGTCCGCAGATCGAGTCGGACCTGCAGGTGGGCCATGTCCACAAATATGCAAGTTAGAGAAGATATTTCCCCCATCTTTCTTCAATTCCATGGAGCATTTGCCCATTCACTTACCTTATGAAGCGAAAGTTGGAGGACCTGTTCAATATCGATGGATGTATCTATTTGAGAGGTAATATATCACTTATTTACTCCTTTAACCATTTATTTTGGATTGACAATAATAACTAATTATTAATTTACAAATTCAATATATTTTTAGGTTCCTTAATCATTTGAAAAAAAAGATTACCAACAAAGCCCGCGTGGAAGGTTCCATATGCAACGCTTTTTGTTAGAGGAAATTTCCAATTTCTTCTTCTTTATATTTTGAAGATCATATTGACACAAAAGCGAAAGACTTGGATGTTGGTTTGAATTTAGAATATCATCTAAATTCAAACCTACCCACGTTATTCAATGATGACATGGGAACTACAACCGGGAAATGTATTGAGAGATTCTTGGATGAGAAAGAGTTCGAAGAAGCTCACTTTTATGTGCTAAGGAATTGTGAAAAATTGTTAGAGCGTTATGAAGAGTACGTTACGTCTTCTTTACTAAATTCATTCTTAATTATTATGCTTGGCTTAAATTATAAATAATATATAACAAAAACATGTTATTGATATAGGGAGTTTGAGACACATATCAAACTAACATTTCCTGACGTTGTTTCGTCGGATGACGTTTGGAGCAAACATGACAAAAGTTTTACGAAATGGTTCAGAAATGAAGTAAGTTATACATTTTATTTAAAATAGACAACTAACACATTACTTATTTAAGAATGATAAAATTATAACACGTTAAAACATTTCTTATTGAATAGGCTTATAGATTGAAGGATCCTTTAATTAAGACTCTAGCAATGGGTCCTAGTAACATGGTGAGGACTTGGAGACGATATTCTATCAATGGTTATAAATTTCGTGCATTTAAGAAGAAGGTTGATATTCCGAAAGCTACATTAAGCAATGGGGTTTGTGTAAGTTCCACAGAAGGGTTGGACTACTATGGAATTCTAAATGAAATGATTGAGCTTGCTTATTATACCGGTCCAAGGATTTATAGGGTCATATTATTTAAATGTGATTGGTTTGATAATTCTCCACAATGACTCAATATCCATAAGATTTACGGACTTGTAGATGTAAACCAAGCAAAGAGACTTCGTGGACATAATCCTTTTGTGTTAGCCTATCAAGTCGATCAAGCTTGTTATTCTCCTTATCCAACCACTAAGCAAGATAATCAATGGTCTGCGGTTTTTAAAATCAAGGCTAGACCACATGTCGACGCTCCTGTTAAAGAAATTGACTTTCAAGAAGATGTTGACGTTGTCAATGATCATTCCATTTCACCAATTTTGGTGGAAGACATCCGGAGTGAAGATGAAAACGAAGTGGTTATAGAAAGCAGCGAAGAGGATGAAGATAATGATGAAGAAAAAGAAGAGGGAGAAGAGTGGGAAAATGAGGAAGAAGTGCACGAAGTCGGAATGCTTTTTTCAGAAGATGAAGCACTTTTAATTCGTAGTGATAGTGATAGTGATGGAGATTAGCTGTAATTTTATTCAATTTTTTTGGTTAACAATAATGTTAATCCATTTGTGTAAAACTATGATGTTTATTTTGAGTTAAGGTTAATTTTAAGACAATTTATTGTGTGATTTATTTTTGTTGACTTTCTTGTGTGATTTAGACATATATTGCGTTATGTATCACATATTTGACTAACAATTTGGAATGTTTATAGTTAGTAATTATGGTAGGTCGTGGAAACATAATTAGACGGATGTTTGGAAGTGGTAGTCATGGACGACATGACCGGGAGGAGGAGGAGCAGGAGGTAGAGCAGCCACAGCCACACCAGCAGCAGCAGCAGCCAGAGGACAAGCGAGTTGTTCTATCAGAGGATCCTACCATAGGATCCTGGTAAGTAATGCTTTCCCTTTTTATTTTTTTATTGACTTTCTTGTATATTATTTAAATAATGACGCATTTCAAAATACTACCCATTATAGTCAATATTTTTCAAAATCCTATATATTATACTTTGAAAATATAAGTATAATATGTGATATTTTGAAAAATATCAACTATAATAGGTAATATTTTGCAATTTTTCCTTTAATAATTTCATTTTAAATCACCTGATCTAATATATGTCATTTATTTCAAGGTGGGAGGACAAGCCGGTCCGCGAATATTTGACCAAGTCATTCACTCATACGTACATGGAGTACGTCACCAATTGGTCAGAGATGACTCATGAGCAGTGAGAGAAGATGTGGCAATATTTTGAGGTTAATTCTTTAATAATATTTTTATTCTTTAATAATATAATTAAAATTATTTATCTAATAATAACAATTCATATTTTTTTAATTTCAGGGTACTGTTCGGGCCCACGAACGAGGATATCCCCTTAGGACTGAGTGGGAGAGTCGGATCAAGAGGCGTATTACCCAGATTATCGCCCAAGCCGTCACCGCAAAGAAAAAGCCGGAGTGGCTTACCGTCACAAATTGGGAGAAATTGAAGAAAAGGCCAATAGAGAATCCCGAATTTGCTAAAACTTCGGAAATAAATAAGGTAAATAGAAGGTCGGGATCGAAAGATGGGAAAGCATTAGCAACCCACACCCTCGGAAGGAAGAATGCAGTTTTGGCTTTTAAGGAATTAGTAAGTACATTTGAGTTCCCAAATTTATAAAATTTCTTATTTCATTTAAGTATTTATTTTTAGTGTATTTCATAACTTAGTTTTCTCATAACAAAGAATTAACGATTATCGATCTATAATACGGAGTAATATTTTTTTCATATAATTTTTTCAGGGTGCTGAAGCCACACCGTACAAGATCATGGAGAAGTCCAAGAAAGATAAGCATGGCAACTGCATTAACCCTCGAGCAGAAGAGACCGATGTAAGTTTCTTTAATTAGAAAAAATCGATTTAATTAGCCTTCTTATGTTATTTTATAAATTAGTAAGGTATTATTTAATTTAAATTTTAACTAGCACTTTTTTCCTACTAATTACTTTTTCAGGTTGGTTACCGTCGACTTATGAACCAACCAATGCCCGAGGGACTGGAACCAGATCCGAACGAGTCCTATTATACTGCCAGTGGAGGCTATAATGAGAAGATGCGCGTGTGGGGTATGGGGTCAGCGGCACCAGAGTTGTACGATCCTCCAGCTAATAGGCTTGCCCGTCACTCGGTTTCTTCTTACTCACCTAGTTTGCTTTCTCGAGTCACAATGAAAAATTCACAATTGCGACAGCAAATCGGTAGGATGGAGGGAGAGATGATGACCCAAAAGCACAAAGGAGATAACATGGAGGCGTTCTTGTTCGAGAAGTATGGATGGAATCCCCCTCCCCCCCCCCCCCCTACATGCTCAGGTAGCCCGCCTCCATTTCGTAGAGACGATTTCACGGATGACGGTCATCCATTTGGTGGTCAGCACGTTACCCCGATTAGGTAAACTCTTAGTTTCTTAAATAAAAATCAAATCTTGAACCTTGGTAGATTTGATGAAGTTTATGTAAACCACTAACTTAATTATGTTAGATTTTATTTATAAAAGACAACCTTTAACTTTATGATTCGGTGTTGGTGTTAGTTAAAATTTATTGTTGATTGGTTCCCGATTTGCGGTCGACTTGACGTAGATTCCCGCTTTGCGGTCGACGAGGTTGTGTGGTATATTGCAGGTTTTACTGAAACAATGCTACGTGCATTGTGACCAGCAGCAAACCTGCTGGTTTTTTTAAAAATGCTGTTTCAGTATGTGACGGATTAGCCGTCACAAATCCGTCACAAGTATCAAAAATTTGCAACGGCTAGTCCGTCACAAAAATTCAATTTGCAATGGACAGTCCGTCACAAAAATTCTATTTTGCAACGGATAGTCCGTCACAAAAAATCTATTTTGCAACGGATATTCCGTCACAAAAATTCAATTTGCAGCGGTTTACACGTGTCTTTGTTGATAAACTATGTGACGGATTAGCCGTCACAAATCCGTCCCTGGTGTATTTGTGACGGATTATCCGTCACAAACCCGCTTTTTGTGACGGGAAATGCTATATAGTGATGGATTCTTCCATCACTTTTCCGTATTATCCTTGTAGTGGCATATGAGACACTTTCAGAAGAACCTTGTCCCCAACCTGGAACTCTATATCCCGGCGATGTAGATCTGCATAACTCTTTTGTCTATCCTGAGCCGCTCTCATCCTCTCCCTGATCAGCTTAATCTGCTCTACAAGCTCATGTACCATCTCTGGTCCTAGAACCACTGCCTCAGCACTGTCGTCCCAACAAATCGGACTCCTACATCTCCTCCTATATAAAGCCTCAAATGGCGCCATGCCAATACTGGTGTGATAGCTGTTGTTATAAGAAAACTCAATCAAGTCTAACCTCTGTTCCCAGTTACCACCAAAATCAATAACACAAGCTCGTAACATATCGTCAAGAGTCTTGATTGTCCTCTCTGTTTGACCATCTGTCGCAGGATGAAATGTTGTACTCATCTTCAATGTAGTTCCCAAAGACTCCTGCAGCTCTTTCCAAAACCTTGAGATAAACCTTGAATGTCTGTTAGATACTATGTCTTTAGGCACTCCATGCAATCTCAGCACATTCTTACGATACGCCATAGCTAATTGTGCCTTAGTCCATGTATCTTTCATTGGCACAAAATGAGCTGACTTGGTCTGTCGATCCACTATAACCCATATTGTGTTGTTACTCTGCTGACTCTTCGGTAAACCCATGATAAAAATCCATAGAAATGGACTCCCACTTCCACTCAGGTACCTCAAGAGACTGAATCTTACCTTGTGAACTCAGCTGTTTCTTTCTTCATCCTAGGCCACCAGAAAGTCTTCTTTAAATCCTTATATAGCTTGTCACCACCTGGATGTACCGAGTATGGTGTACAATGAGCCTCTGTCATGATTGTCTTTTTCAGCTCCTCATCATTAGGGACACACCACCTCCCATCAAACCTCAAACTACCATCTGTATGAATAGAGAATCTGGACACTGTCCCCTTCTCTACTCCAGCTCTCCACTCCACCATCTTAGGATCAACTCCTATTTATCGCGAATATCATCATAATGATCAGGCTACACTGTCAAATCTCCCATGGCATCCCCTTTCTGGATCATATGTATCCCAAACTTCCCAACCTCATCTCTCAATCGCATCAACGATATAGCCGTGCACAAAGAATGTACACTCTTCCTGCTCAAAGCATCTGCAACTACATTGGCTTTCCCTTCATGGTAGATAATATCCATGTCATAATCGCCAATCAACTCCATCCACCTCCTCCGTCTCATGTTCAACTCCTTTTGAGTGAAGATGTACTTGAGACTCTTGTGATCTGAGAATACCTTAAAGGTCGCTCCATATAGGTAATGTCTCCAAATCTTGAGAGCAAACACAACTGCACCCAACTCCAGATCGTGCGGTGGATAATTCTCCTCATAAGGCTTCAATTGCCTAGAAGCATAGGCAATCACCTTACCATTCTGCATCAACACAGATCCCATCCCATTCTTTGAAGCATCTGTATACACTTCAAAGTACTCACTCCCTTCAGGCAATACTAAGATTGGAGCTGTGGTCAAACGCTCCTTTAATGTTTGGAACGCCGTCTCACAAGTCTCATCCCAACGAAACCTGTTCTCTTTCCTCATCAACGCTGTCATAGGTCTAGAAATCTTGGAGAAATCCTTCACGAACCGTCGATAATACCCCGCTAAACCCAAGAAACTCCTGATCTCAGCTACATTCTTTGGTGCTTCCCACTTGGTAACTGTCTCAATCTTTGCAGGATCCACAGCTACCCCTTCCTTAGAAATCACATGCCCCAGAAAAGCAACTTTCTCCAACCAGAACTCACACTTGGACAACTTTGCATACAACTCATGCTCTCTCAAGGTCTGCAACACAATCCTCAGATGCTCCTCATGCTCCTCCTTTGTCTTAGAAAAGACTAAGATGTCATCTATGAAAACCACCACAAACTTGTCAAAAACCTGACTGAAGACTCTGTTCATCAAATCCATAAACACAGCGGGTGCATTAGATAACCCAAACGGCATCACTACATACTCATAATGGCCATACCTCGACGTGAAAGTTGTCTTTGGTATGTCCTCCTCTCTAATCTTCACCTGATGGTACCCCGACCTCAAATCAATCTTAGAAAAGACTGCTACACCACTCAACTGATCAAACAGGCCATCTATCCTTGGCAAAGGATACTTGTTCTTCACCGTCACTCTGTTCAGCTCCCTGTAATCTATGCACAACCTCAAACTCCCATCTTTCTTTTTCACAAACAGAACTGGCGCCCCTCATGGTGATACACTAGGTCTAATGTATCCCCTCTCAATCAGATCATCTAACTGCTTCCTGAGCTCCTCCAACTCCTTAGGACCCATCCGGTACGGTGCCTTAGAGATTGACCCCGTCCCCAGTTTCAGCTCAACACTGAAATCTATCTCCCTCTTCGGTGGCCACCCAGGAAACTCCTCTGGAAAGACATCTGAAAACTCCCCCACAACTGGTATCTGCTCAACTGTCGGACTCTCCATCCTATCATCTCTCACATGGCACAAGATCAATGGGCACCCCTTCCTCAGATAAGACTTCAAGGTCACAGCTGCAATCAACTTAACTTTGGGTTTGACAACAAACCCACGATAAGACACACTAATGCCCTTAGGACCTCTCAGAGAAACTTTCTTTTGATGACAATCTATCTTAGCTTTGTACTTTCATAACCAATCCATCCCGACTATCATCTCAAAGCCCTCTAAAGGAAACTCTAGCAAGTCTACAGATAGATCAACTTGCCCAACTATCATGGATACACCTCTATACAACCTTCCACACGATAAGACTCACCCGAAGGTAAGAAAACTTCCTCTCTTACAGACTCATACTCTCTCAGACCCAACCTTTTAGCATGACTCCAAGATACAAACGACTTTGACGCCCCCGAATCAAACAAAACAAAGGTATAAACACCATTAACAAGAAAAGTACCAGTGGTAACATGAGCGTCGTCCTCAGCTGCTTTCTTCTCCATCATAAACAGCTTTCCACTGGTCTTCTGCCCACCTCCCTGGACAGTACTAGCTGAGGTAGTCGGCTTAGCACCTAACCCCTGGTTGTTGTTGGTGTTCGTAGCTGGCTTCTGATAAGAATTACTGCCGTTGCGGTTACCCCCACTGTTGTTGCTCTGATCTCCCCTGCTGTTCCATGACCCAGCTAGTTTGTTGCTCGCATAACTCTGTGCAGGACCCTGTGAAAAGCTTCCTTGTCCCGGCCTCTGGAAACCCCCATTCACCGCACTGGTGCACTCATGCCTCTTGTGGCCTACACCGCCACAGTTAAAACCGGTCATCCCCCAGCTACTGCTACTACTCCCACGGCCACGCCCATAGGAAGCCCCAGCACTAAACCCCGAACCAGATGAATATGCTCTTGCCTGAGTGTGGTTGCCCTTTTTGTAGGATTGGCCACCACCCTTACTCTCAGCCTTTCTTTTCTCAGCACCTCTCTCTCGGGTCATCTACACCAACCTCTCAGCCCTCCCAACTCTCTCATAAACCTCCTTAACATCTGTAAGGACTCCCACAGGTAGCTTCTCCATTATCTTGGGGGTCAACCCCTTCTCAAACCTCAAAGCTAGGTTCTCCTCACTCAGCCCCATATCTTCAGCGTACCTAGACTTCTCATTAAACTTACGGTAGTACTCAGCCACTGTCATATCAGATGCCATCTTAAACTCATCGAACTCCTCTCTCAGCTTACTCCTCACATGTTCCGGTACGAACTCTCGCCTCATGGCTTTCCTGAACTCATCCCAAGGTATAGCAGGTAGTCCCTGCTTCATGTACATCTCCCTAGCACTCACCTTGACCTTATCCCACCACTCACCTGCCGCTTCACTCAAGTAGAATGCAGCTTGTTCTACTTTTAACTCATCCGGGCAGTGCACCAACTCCAGGATATTCTCCATCTCTCTGTGTCAATTATCCAGAAGAATTGGCGCCCCCGTTCCCTTATACTCTTTAGGACTAAACCTGGATATATGAATGCTGATCTTTGAATGCTCACACTCCTTATCTTTTCCTACTCTCTTCAAAGCTTCCGTTAGAGCATCTTGGTGCTCCAACATCTTTACTATGTCATCAACTGACATACTCTCAGCTCTAGCATAAAGGGCGTTTCTCTTTGGCGGCATCTTGTAACTATATAAGAAAAGGTAGATATAAACATGCATACTGTAAACCAGAACACGTATATAACCTGCACAGACCCCACTCGATCGAGTACCAGAACCCACTCGATCGAGTTGAGGCTACTCGATCGAGTGCCCAACCTACTCGATCGAGTGCCTCGACTCCAGAACCTAATCAGACTTCTTCTCAAAAACATACTCGATCGAGCTGACACGCCACTCGATCGAGCGGTCCCTACTCGATCGAGTGCCCCTATATACTCGATTGAGTACCCAAAAACACGATTCTGCCCAGAAAAACATCAAACTATGTACTCGACCGAGTCACATGCACTCGATCGAGTACCTCACCTACTCGATCGAGTGCCCTCACTCGATCGAGTCATGCAGACTCGTATACACTACCCGCATGTTTATCTCACTTTTCCAACATAATATACAAGTTTTATAATTTCAATAAAATAACCATACTACCCATGTACATATACGCAACTCCTTATGTAATCAATAAAACGATCTACTTCATATTATCAAAATGCCACATCATAAAGATACAACATGCTTTTCATCCAATTCAACATACGAATCACTTATCGTTCAACTTCCATACCTCCAATCCTCCACATTCAACATCCAACAATTCACTACACATGCCACAATGTACACATACAAACCAATAGACAATACATACGACCCTGGCACATACCCCATGTGACCGGTTCAAAATTGCAGGGCGAGTTCGCGACTTTAGGACGTTTGCCAAGCCTTTGCATTAGCTCCTACAACTTCTACCCCGGGTTCATTTTAATTGACTCCCTATGTTCATTAGATTCATTGGTTACAGGTTTCAGGATCGTCGCTCTGATACCACTTTGTAACACCCCCATACTCCGAGTGCCTTACCAGGACCACTCAGGTATAAGAACGTCACCATCTCGATTTCCCGAGGCAATGATAATCAAATGACAATAACGAAACATAATTTAAATAGTAATAAAGTTTAAGTGATTACAATTCCAAAACCAAACTGATAAAAATACGGTACATGTTCTCCAAAAACCAAATGTGTCAAACTACTAAAATACGACAGCGGAAGACTCTAATCAGCTCGTAGTGACACATCCCAGCTAGAGGTGGCAAACGGGTCAATCGGATCAGTTTTGGTTCGGGTTCTTTCGGATCGGGTTATTTCAGGTTATCTTTTTTTTCGATTTCAGTTCGGTTCAATTCAAAGTTGATTCAGCCACTTTTAATCGGTTGTAGATATTTCGGGTTGGTTCAGGTTCGAGTTGGGTCAATATCGGTGCAAATAAGGTTCGAGTCGGGTCAATATCACAGCATATGAGATTCGAGTCAGGTCATAATCGGATCAGATGTCAAGGGATTAGTTCTTTATTCAAAAGATTGGATATAATACGAATAATTTTTCTAAAAAAGTAATAAATAATGTTTTTTTGCATAACTACGATATAATATTAATTCATTTACGTTAAAGGGGTGACACACATGTACAAAAATACACCCTAAATGTGACGCCTAGGTACATTCGGGTCATTTTGGGTTTCAATGTTGGGTTTTTGTCATCAATGTACGGGTTGAAATCGGTTCAGGTATATATCGGTTCGGATTAAAACAATTCAGGTTGAAATAGTTCAGGTTCATTTGATCTTGGGTCTATTTCGGATATTACAAATTCGGTTCGATTTCGAATCAATTCAGGTCGATTCAGGTTTCGGGGTGAAGTTCAGTTATACCTTTCGGGTGTACGGTCAGGTGTCGATTCGGGTATTTTCGATCGATTTTTCGGGTTCGGTATACTTTTGCCAGGTCTAATCCCAGCTAGCCCCAAATGCCTCTAATCAAACCTGCTCAACAACTGCTCACCATCCCCGAATGGATCACCACAGTTTTACAAAACAAAGACGGGGTCAGTACTAATTACACAACATAAACCACAATAAAACAAGTACCAAACAGCTCAATCGTCACATCCAATCCCAACTCCATAATCAATCTCCTCATAACTGACTACACACTAAAGTGTGTAGTCCTGCCAGAGTACCCATCGCAATAGGTACTCCACACCGCCAGTGGGGGAATGCAGTCGTTCCCACCTAAGCCCCGCTCATCTCCATCGAGCGATAAACCCAAGTCCATTAATGTGCACATCCCTTCTATGACGGGTTCCACAGAAGGCGAATCATGGGCGTGAAGCCACTCCCGCAAGTGACTTCACTCAGCCAGGAACGCACCCCGAAGAACACAGACAGATAAACAATAACCATAACACCAAAATCAATAGCCGGCTGAATCAATCAGCAATATACAATCACAACCGTCTGAATTAATCAACAATCACTAACTACAACTTAATCACCACACATATCATGTAACTAATACTGAGTAGGGAAAACCCTACCTGGAATGCAACACAAACAGCAGACGATCTAGCAGCTGTCTCAAAATCGTTCTTCTACGAATCCTCCTCCTATTCACATAATCATATAATTACTACTAACACAACAAATCATAAAAACCCCCAATTCCCAAAATTACGGTTTAAACAAAGTTAACCAAAAGCTATAAAAATGGTACGAGGATCTTACCCTTGACGCAAGGATTACTATGATGCAAAGAACAACGAGATCCGACCTCTCTAGCTCCGGGATTTGTCAATAAAGCGGAATAACAAAGCAACGTACTTGAGAACTCTCTTAAACAGTGAATTAGGTTTTAGCAAAAGTGTTTTAGGAAGATGACGAACTTATAATATATTAATCCGCTTTATTAACAAAACCCGTCAATTAACACCCGTAACCCGACTTACTCGATCGAGTAAGTCTCGTACTCGATCGAGTGCCACTTACTCGATCGAGTGCCAAGGCTACTCGATCGAGTACTCTACAGGCAGAACACTGTTTCGTAAAACAAAACACCCTTACTCGACAGAGTAAGGCCCACTCGATAGAGTACCCAGAGACTCATAAAACCGTAGTATTACAGATACACTCTCAATGGACTAGGTTATACACTTATTGGACTAAAGTTACACTTTCGATGGACTAAAGTTACACTTCTAAAACATTAAAGTTACACTTTTTGTTTCTAAAATTACACTCGTAAAAGACTAAAGTTACAATAAGTTATGATAAAATTACAAAAATTCAAAATATTATTCGTCAAAATCACTCGAAAAAGACTAAAGTTAAACTCGTAAAAACGCAAAATTGTCGTAAACTTTCTTTAAACTTACAAATTTTGAAATAATATCCGTCAAAACCGCTTTGTAGTTTAAAGTTACACTTTTTTCTGTTAAAGTTACACTCTAAAAATACCAAAATGTCGTAAACTCGTCTCAAAATTACAAAAAAAAAAAACAAAACAAAACAAAATACGTCAAAACCGCGTTTTTTTGTTAAAGTTACACTTTTTTTTTGTTAGAATTACACTCGTAAAATTTGTATAAACTTTGAAGTATAAGAAGACAAGATAATGTTAAGTGTGTATGATAATGAATTAGTGAATGGACAATTAAAGCTAGAGAGAGAAAGTGAGATTAATTAGAGCATAGGAAACTCATTAGTGTTAAGTGTATTTATAATCTTCAATCTCAACCATCCATATTAGAAGATCTAGAGTTGAAGATAGGACTTAGGGACTCAAAAAATATGAAGGACTCGTAAGAACCCCACTATATATATATATATATATATATATATATATATATATATATATATATATATATATATATATATATATATATATACATATACATATATATCTCACCGTGTAGATAAAGACATAGTTGTCATGAATTGACATACAGATATAGTAAGGCGAGTCGGGATCCTTAGTGAGTACAATAATTTGACATAGGGGTAGATTACCAGGAAAGTGTCGTGTAAGACTAATAGTGAACTTCGGGACGAATTTCTTTTTTAGGGGAGTGAATGTAACAATCGAGAGGCAAAGACAGTCAAAGAAGTGAAATACAATTAAGAGAGCGAGTGTTATACCTGTACGGACGTATGCAGAGGACCATGAGAGAGAGAGAGAGAGAGAGACAGACAGACAGACAGAAAGACGAGAGAGACGAGAGCGATACCGGTACTACAAGAGAAAGTGAGATTTGGTAAGGAGATGAGAGGAGACTCATGGGAAGTTTAAGAAAAGAGAGTGTGTGGCGAACTTCGGGGACAGAGTTCATTTTTAAAGAGGGGAGATTGTAATACCCGAATATTTTGGGACCCACAAAGGACCTCGGGACACGTGAGGGGACTCATGTGTACTGAGAAGTGAAGGATGGCCATTGATGGAGTGTCATTGGGGCTCTCAATCAAACACATTTATATTTCTCAACAAACAACTAGTTAGTGGTTAAGTCGAGGTCGATCCACGGTACGGTGTGCTTTGGGTTCTAAGTCTATCTATGTCAATTTATGCTAGTGTCACAATTGATTTGGGTTTATAGTTGTTTTCTAGAATCATGCAAGCAAT
Source organism: Silene latifolia (assembly GCF_048544455.1). Classification (NCBI taxonomy): domain Eukaryota; kingdom Viridiplantae; phylum Streptophyta; class Magnoliopsida; order Caryophyllales; family Caryophyllaceae; genus Silene; species Silene latifolia. Next base: position 67,166,652 of record NC_133537.1, on the reverse strand, counting down.
AAGGTAAAACAAGCAATAAAAGGAAGGGTGTAATCAAATGACTAAAAGTGCTAGTATATCTTGGGTTCATAGGGGGTTCAAGGGAGTTGATCATACAAACATGTTCTCAATTATATGCAAGCACTTATTGTTGTGATGGGATTGAGTTGGTGTATAAGCTTACAATGCCTAAGAAGGTTTGGGTCCCGAAGCCGAATCGATTAGATTGTACAACACCTACAAGTCGACTTAATCCTTCCTATTCAACTATATGCATGGTCTAATGAGGCTCGAGTTGGTTTATATGCTTACAAGCCTCATTGAATAGATGGGTGATGGATAAAAAAATGCAAGGATTCATAGGCTCGCGTTTCATCGAACATAACATGTGCATGAGTTGAAATCACAACAAGCAAGCAATTTAATTATGAAAACATATTAGATTAAGCATAGATTAATCCCCATGTTTGTTTCCCCTAATCCCCTACTAATCCTAGCTAAGGAACTACTCACTTATTATCATGGGAAACATGTTATCAATGGTGTCAATCATTACAACAAGTATAAACATGATAAGAGAGTGAAGAAATAAACAATAAAGAGTAAAGAGTAAAGGAATTATACCAAACTTGAGATGAACAAATGGAAAGGAAAGAATAATAGAAGAAAACTTGATTGATTGATGAAGAGTTGTCAATTCTCCAATAATAACCCAATAATCTTCAATTACCCAATAATAATAAACTTGAACAATGATTAAGGAAAGATTATTGTGTAATTTTATGGAATGAGTGAGATTAATCTATTCTAATCTACTCCTAATCTAATCTAAGAAAGCTTGATTTAATCTAAGGGAACTTAATGCCTTTGATTATTACAAATGGGGTATATATAGTAGTAAATCATTAGGTTAAGAAAGGGTGGTTTAGTAAATAGCATTGCTAAGTGTTGAGTAGAGAATTGCAACTCCCGAAGGAAATGCGCATATCACGTAGCTACTCCCACCACGATCCGCTCGGATCAGCTTGGAGCACGGCCAGCCTGTGAAGGGATCCGCTCGGGCAAAAGGGAAGACGCTCGGATTATGGGTCAATGATCCGCTTGTCTCATGCCCGGGACGCTCGGATCAGGACACAGCAATCTGCCCGTCTTGTGCTCAGCACGCACGGATCTTAATACAGTTTCCCACCTCTTGCTTTAGAAACCTATGATCTATGTATACTCTTTATACTTTCTTCTTTGGTCGTCGTTCTTGCCTCCTCTTCATACTAGTCCATCTAAGATCGTCACCAAGCTTCCAAATATGCACAAGAGATGGGAATTCCGCCTCATTATCTTCTTTCCTACAAGACATATACAATGCAATAGGAAAGCGAAATAGGAAGGAATTGACGGATAAAATGGTCATGAAATGCTATATTAGTATGCAAAATGGGTTCAATTAGGGGACTAAATGTGTGCAATTAAGAGTCACATCAAACATCCCCAAACCGAACCTTTACTCGTCCCGAGTAAAGAGGTGACTAGAACTAGACCTTTATTAAAACTATCTTAATAATATAACCGATGTGAGACAATTAGCGGGTCTCACTCCGCCCCTTCAACTCACAACAAGACATCTATGAGGTAAGATGCCTTCTTGCAAGGCAAGGTGGGGCTTGCCAAAATGGCGATACATCCAAGCATTAATCACACAAAACAAGTAATGGATGCATCTACAAAAGAATAGCCACTTTCCTCATCTAAGTGGCGGAAATCATCTAAAGGGGAAGCAACTTAAGGGTACACACTCCATCATAGATATTGTTTCTCCAAGCTACTAAGTCTAAAAGGATACCAACAAATCACTTGTTAGAAATCTTTATCTCTATACTTGACATATTCATATATTTGATGATTTTAATTTAGTCATAAAATTAAAAGATGATCTTATGCATGCAAACAATAAATAAAAGGAAGAAATCATCAACCCTTACATTGGAATTTCGGATTATTGGGCACAAGTAAGATCTCCTTCTTACTTGTTCTTAAGCACTCCAAATAGAAGAACAAGGATTCAAGTGGAGAATCCTTCCCAAGGATTTATACCCAAGGTAAACTCTTAACAAAATTAATATTATTATTACTAGAACAATATTAATTTAACTAAAAAACATACCCAAAATATTTATTTTTGGCTCTCTTAATTCGGCTAAGAGAGGAAGAAGTTTGGAGTTTTTATTTCTCTAGTTTTCTTAGAGAGCTTACTAATTTCTTACACTAGAAATATTGTATAAATATGAATAATGATAATAGAGCAAAAAAAACTCTCTATTTGGTCCTTCACAAAACCGGTGGGAGGAGAGAGAGAGGGAGCCAACGCATGCACAAGGTTGTCTTCACAAGAACAAGTAGGTATGCATGGCTAGTATTAGGCTATTATGATCATGTTTTCCACTAACTCAATTAACATAATATATTGCTAATACTACCCCATTATTTCGGTCCAAATAGATAAAATGGACTCCATTTTATTTTTGTCAATTTGTCAATTTGTCACATGTCATATGTCACATAAAAATTGTTATGTATTTTTTAACATATTAAAAATCAACGCATTAATAAAAATACGTCATATACAAAATCGACTTAGTAATTCATAATTACTTGTACCAAAATAATTTACCAATTATAAATCACAACATCTTGTATTTATAATAATTTATTCATTCAAATGCAATTGTTTCCTTAAACAATAATTTCATCTAAGTAATAAAACAATTGACATTTAGACCGTATCTTATTTAATCAAATTTCAATAAGACACGTAAATATTACTTCCAAAATCGTCAGTCAATTTTAAGTAATTTAATTGACCCGTATCGTCATACGATCAATTAAATGATCAATTAAGAGTGTTACCCTATAGGTATGACCTAAGGGGATCAATCGTCACCACCGTCGACGACGAAATGTCAAACTCTAGTCACCAATCATTACCGATATGTGTGGACCAAATTGACAAGAAAAATACTTCCCAATTGTATTCTTTAAAATGAGACTTAAACATGTGATCATCATGATCAACAGTTGTGATCGCATTATTGTCGGAGGACACATATTCCAACAATCTCCCACTTGTCCTCGACAAGTGTGCGTCACCAATTCTCTTGTCCTATTACTATCTCCCACTCAATGTAAGGTGTCATTCAGGTCATACGTGCAAGTGATCATATCAAGAGTGGTTTCCTCGATCTGGAGAATAACTGATTGACCGGATTTATCCACCATGGATTCATTCCGAGCGTGGCCACGCATTTCCAGTTCATTAATCCTCGAGTGGCCCTGAGATATTGTTATAACCCTGACTAGGGGTGGACAATTCCTATCGCACTCATTCCCTTCGACTAGCCACAGCCATCATAACCCAAAATATGCCCATTTGACCCCATTTACGAAGGTCGTAGTAACACAAATCAAAGTTCATCTGAAACTGTGCTATCTTAGGCGAATAGTCTTTAGTCAAAAGAATCGACTCATAAGAATACTATAGTAGCTCTCGCCACGACCAGGCTATATAAATTTGCCAGAACTCTATCAGCGGTCATAAGGCCCGACAAGGTGTTCCTAACAGTCTGCCTATGTGATCGACTAGTCATTCTCATATGACTCCATGGAACTTGAACTTGCCATCAATCGCATCACACTCTAGTCACTTCGAGACGTCACCTCATACAAGTGACTATAGGCGAATACTAAGTTAATCCGTGTTCACTTTAACGGTGTTCAACTTGTCACTACAACCCGTTTGGATATAACAATGTATAACGAAAAGATAAAAGACAAATTCGATTATGAACATGAACAAAAACAACACTTTTATATCATTTCAAAATCTAACATAAACTTGGTACACGTTTAAGTCCCATGGACGCAACATGTCCATCATGCTTAGCATGCGATAAAGGCTTGGTGAGCGGATCGGCTATGTTGTCATCCGTCCCAACCTTACAAATCGCTATTTCCTTTCTTTCAATGAAATCTCTTATTACATGATATTTTCTAAGTACATGTCTAGATCTATTACTAGACTTTGGCTGCTTAGCTTGGAAGATCGTCCCACTATTATCACAATAGAGAGTGATGGGATCATTGGCGGTAGGTACTACTCTTAGACCTTCCGTGAATTGCCTGATCCACACAGCTTCCTTTGCAGCTTCTGATGCTGCAATGTACTAAGCCTCAGTGGTTGAATCCGCAGTCACAGCTTCCTTGAAGCTTCTCCAGCTAACGGCACCACCATTTAGCATGAAAACAAAACCAGCTTGTGATTTCATGTCATCTCTATCCGTTTGAAAACTCGAGTCCGTGTATCCAGTAACACGTAGCTCGGTGTCTCCTCCAAACACTAAGCTAGAATCCTTAGTTCTTCTCAAGTACTTAAGGATGTTCTTAACGGCTATCCAGTGACTCTCACCTGAATTTCCTTAATATCTACTCGTCATGCTCAAGGCATACGAGACATCAGGACGTGTGCATATCATGGCGTACATGATTGATCCAACAGCGGAAACATAAGGGATCATCTTCATGCGTTCAACATCATGGGGTTCGGAGGGAGATTGAGTCTTGCTCAATATAGTCCCGATTACCATAGGTACCAAACCCCTTTTGATTTGTCCATGCTGAACCGTCGAAGAATCTTATCAACATAAGACTCTTGACTTAGTGCCAATATCCTCTTGGATCTATCTATATGGATCCGGATACCTAATATGCGTTGTGCTTCTCCTAAATCCTTCATTTGGAAGTGGTTACCTAACCACTTCTTAACAGAAGACAACATTTGAATATCATTTCCAATGAGTAGTATGTCATCGACATACAATATTAGGAACACAACATTGCTCCCACTAAATTTCATGTATAAACATGGTTCCTCAACACTTCGAGTGAAACCATTCTCCTTTATAACATGATTGAATCGATGATTCCAACTTCTAGATGTTTGCTTAAGACCATAAATGGATCTCTTAAGCTTGCACACTTTGTTAGGATTCTTAGAATCAACAAAACCTTCGGGTTGTATCATGTACACCTCCTCTTCTAAATACCCATTTAGAAAAGCGGTTTTGACATCCATTTGCCATATTTCATAATCATGAAATGCGGCAATCGGTAACAAAATCCGTATAGATCTTAGCATGGCTACGGGGGCGAAGGTCTCATCATAATGGAGACCTTGGACTTGGGTAAATCCTTTTGCCACTAGCCTAGCTTTGTAGACATCATCATGTCCCTCTATGCCATTCTTGACTTTGAATATCCATTTGCATTGAAGAGGTTTTGCCCCTTTAGGAAAATCTACCAAGTCCCAAACTTGGTTTTCATGCATAGAATCCATTTCGGACTTCATGGCTTCAAGCCATAAGGAGGAATTTGGACTAGAGATTGCGGCCTTGTAGGTGGCGGGTTCGTCACTTTCTAAAAGCAACACATCGAGTGTTCCATCTTCTTCGATAAGTCCCACATATCGATCGGGATGGCGAATAACTCGGCCCGTTCTTCTAAGAGGAGGAGGAATAACCGGGTTAGACGACGAAGGAACTTCTTCTTGCGTCTCTATCTCGGTTTGTGGCTCTTTAACTTCATCAAGTTCAAAATTTCTCCCACTCTGTCTCCTAGAAATAAAATCACTTTCTAGGAAGACAGCATCTCGAGACACAAACACTTTGTTCTCTTAAGGCTTATAGAAGTAATAGCCTCGTGAGGCCATGGGATAACCTACAAAAATGCATTTTTCGGATCGTGGTGCCAACTTATTATCATTTTTAATTTTGACATAAGCATCACAACCCCAAATTTTCATATGGGATAGATTTGGAACCTTTTCTCTCCATATCTCATATGGAGTCTTTTCAGTTGCTTTGGTTGGGCTTACGTTCAAAGATTTTATTGCGGTTTGAATCGCAAATCCCCAAAACGAATTCGGTAACTCGGTTTGACTCATCATGGATCGAACCATATCAAGTAGGGTTCGATTTCTCCTTTCGGCAACACCATTGAGTTGTGGTGTTCCGGGTGGAGTAAGTTGTGATATAATACCACACGTTTCAAGTGTGAATCGAATTCAAGGCTAAGATATTCTCCACCACGATCGGATCGTAGTGCCTTAATCCTTTTGTTCAATTGGTTCTCTACTTCATTTTGAAATCCCTTGAATTTCTCAAACGCTTCACTTTTATGTTTCATCAAATAGATATACCCATATCTACTTAAGTCATCGGTGAAGGTTATGAAGTAGTCATAATTACCACGAGCGGTGATACTCATTGGTCCACACACATCGGTATGTATGAGTCCCAATAATTCACTTGCTCGCGTCCCTTTACCACTAAAAGGATTTCGAGTCATTTTGCCAAGAAGGCAATATTCGCATGTTCCATATGATTGAAAATCAAATGGTGTAATCACATTAGTTGAAATTAATCTTTTTACGCGATTCTCGTTTATGTGACCTAATCGACAATGCCAAATGAACGATTCATTTGGGTCACTTGTTTTGAGTTTCTTTGATTGAATGTTATAGATATCATTAATTGGATTTGAGGTTTCTAAAATGTAAATGCCATTGATGGAAGAAGCTTGGCCTATAACCAAATCATTCCTTGAAATAGTACAACGATTGTCCTTAATGACAAAACAAAATCCATCCATGTCTAGCATAGCGATAGAAATAATGTTTTTAGAGAGTGTAGGCACATAAAAACAATTATATAAATACAACTCAAATCCATTAGGAAAAGCTAATACATAAGTTCCTTTGGATTCGGCCGCTACTCGAGCTCCATTTCCAAGGCGCAGATCCACATCTCCTTTGCTAAGCCTCTTCACGTCTCTTAAACCCTGTAAATGATTACAAAGGTGAGAACCACAACCGGTATCCAGTACCCATGTCGTAGTGGAAGTATAATTTATATCAATAACATAAATTTCCTTAGGAATTTTACCTTTTGGAACGATGATTCCTTCCCTTATATTTCGCAAATATACGGGACAATTCTTAAGCCAATGTCCCATGCCATAGCAATAATGACACTCATCATCAACTTGCCTGAAGTTTTTCATTTTCTTTCCCTTCTTCTTGAACTTTTTGCCCTTTGAAGCAAGAACTTGATTGCTTGAGCTCCCACTAGTTTTGGCATCTTTATCTTCCAGAGACAAAGATCCTATAGATTGTATGAGGCGGTCTTCCTGAGACGGGCTCACACGAGATCTAGTAGTAGTAGGTGGTCTAGTAGAAGTGATGAAGTTAAGGTTTCCATCCGAACCTATCCCAAAATGAAGTTCTCTAGTGGTGTCGAAATCATTGTTGGAGCAAACGTCGTCAAAAACATTGTGGTATGACTCAATAGTTATCGGTGCGGTAGCGTTTGATGGATTCATTGTAATGAACTACAAGTATGGAGGAAAAGGAAATATTAACATTTGTCTTTTTAAATCATACTTGTAAATAATTTTAACAAGATATGAACATTTATATAGTGACCTCTACCCAACTATTATAAATGATTCCAAAACCCAAATTCATATTAACTTAGGGCACGGTGTGCCGAAATACCCTTTATTAACATAACTCGGTGGATTAACCTTTTAATCGATTCTACTTTTAGAACTCTTGGTTGATAAAATTACATTAATATTTATCTCTAGCCCGAAACACATCCGGAAATTGTCGTGAATACTTTTGTTGAGTACAACCCAAATTTCGAATAAATGTGTCCATGATCCAAACTCATATCAACTTAGGGCACGGTGTGCCGAAATACCCTTCATTAACATAAATTCGGTGGATAGACATTTATCACCCACTTCCCCTACGTAACAAGGTTTGTACCCCGGTAGGGCCGAGTGCACTCCCTCGCGAAATAGGTTTTCATGGTTTCTACTATTTGGTAAGGCTATGTCTCAATTGATTGTTTTAGCGAGAGGTCATGTCAATTTATTATCTATCACGTTTTAAGTGAACTAAAGCGGTGAACTACGATAATTCTAATTGACACGGTCAATAAACTCGATTAAATAATATTGCATGTTTTAGTTATGGCGATTTAGCGATGCATGCAACATATAAATAAAATGCAAACATAAATAAATCCTAGTATGGCCTTCCTAAAATAGAAAAACTATTTAACTATTACATATTCGGAAACCAACTCCATTGGTCCCTTGAACTTCGGTTATGGCACGCATCTCGAGGTAACACCGTCTTTAAGTATCTCCTTCTTGAATGACACCGTCTTCAAGGAACTCCGGAATAATTAAATTACATAACAAATTACATAATTTCCTATTATACATTTGTAATTAAAATAAAATAAATCTATTAAATTACAAAACGGTGATACGAGATCACAATAAATTACAACCGAATCGATATTCCCATACATTTCGGGTAATACCAATTAAAACTAAGGCCATACTAAGTAAAAATTACATAATTCAAAAATTACATAAAATAAAATTATGACAATCATAAATAAAATGCAGCATTATAATATGTATGAACATGCCCAATTTTATGCTAAATCGCCTTTTTGTAGCCAATATCGTATATTTAACGGTTTTTACGGATTTGCGTGATTCAACCTTTTAAAATCACAATAAATTACATAAATTCATATTTATGCATAAGTTAATTACCCTAACCTCTTAGGACTCAAAATTAGTCTCCACTAACTATTTGACTATAATTAACTCATATTTCTTAAAATTGTTCATTAATGGACCTAAAATTACAATAAAAATGCTATAAACTTCAAATAAATCACAAAAATTTCAAATAAATTCAAATTTTGAAATTTAAACTTATGAACATGCTGGAAAAATACCATGATACTCATAATATTCAATAAACTTAGGTTAAAATTTCGTAAAATTATCGGAAAAACTATGTTGCGGTTTATCGGATTTATCAAAAATAATCATAAAAACATGAGAAAAAATATATTCATCAACTTTTCAATTTTATATCTGAAAAAGATAATAAAATGAAACATGTGACGTTTTTCCTTAGTCATGGAGTATGTTTTAGCAATTATTCACTAATTAAGTCACTATTTATGCTATTTTTCATCAAAAATTCATAAATCATTCATAAAGACTTCAATATAGCCTATTATTTTACACACATCTTGTAAAATTGCATGTGACAACATACTAAATTTATATGACCAGATTCGAAATTTATCTCATATTAACCTATTTTTCTTCTAAATCCGATTTTAAAAATGAAAAATCCATATTTCAAGCATAAAAACTCCAAAAATTCTGAAAATTTACAGGTCATCTAAAAATAAAACATGTGATAACATAACCAAAAATCACTAGAAAATTCGAAGTTTAGCTAATTTTAGTCCGAAAATGACATTTTAATCATAAAATCACATTTTTAATGCCATTATTATATAAGATGAACAATAAAAATCCATAAATTAACCAAAATATCCTAAAAATATTTTAGGACTAGAAACTTTAACATGCATAATTTTATTTCGTGATATATCATAATAACACAAATTTACAAGTTTTATATGTTAATCGTATAACTCGGAAAAACTATAACCGATTTGCATGCAAACAACCAAGGCTCTTGATACCGCTTGTTAGAAATCTTTATCTCTATACTTGACATATTCATATATGTGATGATTTTAATTTAGTCATAAAATTAAAAGATGATCTTATGCATGCAAACAATAAATAAAAGGAAGAAATCATCAACCCTTACATTGGAATTTCGGATTATTGGGCACAAGTAAGATCTCCTTCTTACTTGTTCTTGAGCACTCCAAATGGAAGAACGAGGATTCAAGTGGAGAATCCCTCCCAAGGATTTATACCCAAGGTAAACTCTTAACAAAATTAATATTATTATTACTAGAACAATATTAATTTAACTAAAAAACATACCCAAAATATTTATTTTTGGCTCTCTTAATTCGGCTAAGAGAGGAAGAAGTTTGGAGTTTTTATTTCTCTAGTTTTCTTAGAGAGCTTACTAATTTCTTACACTAGAAATATTGTATGAATATGAATGAATGATAATAGAGCAAAAACTCTCTATTTGGTCCTTCACAAAACCGGTGGGAGGAGAGAGAGAGAGGGAGCCAATGCATGCACAAGGTTGTCTTCACAAGAACAAGTAGGTATGCATGGCTAGTATTAGGCTAATATGATCATGTTTTCCACTAACTCAATTAACATAATATATTGCTAATACTACCCCATTATTTCGGTCCAAATAGATAAAATGGACTCCATTTTATTTTTGTCAATTTGTCAATTTGTCACATGTCATATGTCACATAAAAATTGTTATGTATTTTTTAACATATTAAAAATCAACGCATTAATAAAAATACGTCATATACAAAATCGACTTAGTAATTCATAATTACTTGTACCAAAATAATTTACCAATTATAAATCACAACATCTTGTATTTATAATAATTTATTCATTCAAATGCAATTGTTTCCTTAAACAATAATTTCATCTAAGTAATAAAACAATTCGATTACTTAGACCGTATCTTATTTAATCAAATTTCAATAAGACACGTAAATATTACTTCCAAAATCGTCCATCAATTTTAAGTAATTTAATTGACCCGTATCGTCATACGATCAATTAAATGATCAATTAAGAGTGTTACCCTATAGGTATGACCTAAGGGGATCAACTGGTCACCACCGTCGCACGACAGTAATGTCAAACTCTAGTCAGCCAATCATTACCGATATGTGTGGACCAGTTGACAGTAAAAATACTTCCCAATTGTATTCTTTAAAATGAGGCTTAAACATGTGATCATCATGATCAACAGTTGTGATCGCATTATTGTCGGAGGACACATATTCCAACAATCACATCCAAGTTGTGTTAAACTAGGTTACCTTTGTCCACAATTGCTAAATGCTTTCGTCAAGAGTAGACTCCTTATGGTATTAGAAACACTGTAGGATCGCGGAATTCCCCCTCTTGCCTAGACAAGAAGAAGGGTCGTCCCCTTTCTACCATGCAACAAAGTAAGATCAATGGATGAAAGGGATCAAGCTGTTTTGAGTTTCACATTTGTAGTTTGCTTATGTTTTGTTTTTCCCCCCAATTTCTTGTGGTATTTGACATTTGAGAATAATTTTCTTTGCCATTTTTTTTATGTTTGGCATTTTTTATACTTGGCAAAATTTACAATATTTGCGTTTTTGAACATTTTTCAAAGTAACCCCATTTTGTAGCAAGGGTACTTTTATTAGAGCATAGGAGTCTATTTTTGTACTCCTCTTTTCTTTGATGCAATTTGCAAACTTCTTGTTTTTTCATTTTTGACACTTGAACTCAAATTGGAGATTTTTGTGCCCATTCCCTTTTTGTTGGCAAAATATGATGATAGAAGTGTAAGAACGGTTGCATGGCTTCAAGGGTCACCTTGGAATAAACGGTAGCCAAGGAGTTATCACACCACAAGGTACTCTTGACTAGGCCTTAGTCCATGGGTCAAAAGATATTAGTATGACACATCCTGGGTGTCTTGAGGGTATTCTAGCAAACAAAGTGTCAAGGAGAAAAATTATCTATAAGGGCCTTATATACACTTGTCAAGCTTCCCTACTAGACATTTTAACAAAAATTTCTAACCATGCAACTACATGTCATAATGCAACTAACATATATACAACTCTAATGCATATGCTTCTATCAACTAAAATCTCATATAATCTAGATGCAACTCCTAACAACACATAGATACACAAACCGCAACAACAAAATACACCACATCCTCCTTGACATGTAAGCCCATCCTCCTCATATGAATAATGAAAATAAATGGAAGGGAAATAGAGATTAGAGCGATCATACCAAGCGGTCTTCATTTTTCCTTGCAAATGCCTCAAATGTAGTGTTGTATCTATGTGAGAAGAGAACAAAAACACAAGTATATACAATTCTACACTACTAAATTAAAGAACATGTTTTTGGTTTTTGAAATTTTCAAATTTTTTTTTTGTATTTTGGAATATAAATTCTCATCCCCCACTTTATTTTGGACATTCTCAATGTACATGTAGGAGTAGGAATGAAAAATAAATACATGTTTTTTGAATTTTTGAATTTATGGAAATAAATGCAATGATATGAATGAATGCATGCATGCTCTAACTAAATGCAATTCTATATGACATATATAACAAATGAATGCAATCTAAATTACACTAAATGATGCAGGTTTTCTATTAAACTATGGTCACCTATGATCAAACCTCCCCAAACCGATTTAAGCACTATTTCTAGTGTAGAAAAGAATAGGATTGGTCATTTGTGACTATGCATGAATTCTAGTCTATATGCAACTAACTATATGAATCATGTGAGATATATTACAATGCAACTATACTATATGAACTAACTAATGTGAATGCAATATGAAATATAATACAAATGCAAGTGAGGTGTAAACTAAATGCAAGGTAATTTAAAATGTAATGCAACTATACATAAGATATAGGGAAAGGAGAGTATCATACAAATGGAGGTGGTGTGGTAGACACCTCTTGTCATCTCACTCGTCATCATCATCATCATCATTGCGGTACCCACGTCCGCTAGAACCTCCTTGATCATAACCTCCTCCTGGGCCAAAGAATCCTCCACCTTGGCCGCCAAAGTTCTCTTCTTGGTTCCCTTGGTTAGGGAACAAAAGGTGCGGTTGAGCCCAAAATGGGTGAGGGCCTCTAGGGTTGATATAACCTTCTTGAGCCATGTTGTAGTAGGAGGGGTATTGAGCCAAGTAGTTTTCAACCCTTCCATCGTGCACTCTAAGATCGACACGTTGCATGATGTAGACACCTCGTTTCTGCACCTCCTGCCAAACACCCAGTGATGATTGGGCCGCATGTTTAGCATATGTCGCGATTTTATGACGTTTCGTAAATCGGTTAATAAAAGATAACTCAAACACTTGTGTCTACCTCATGGTCGTCATCTAGGTGTCATTACGGTCGTTTTGGCAGTAATTAGAGTTCATTTGGAGTCCGGGTCAAAAACCGTCTTCATTTCCTAAAACCGTCAAATCCCGAGTCAAAGCAATGTGCATGTCTACCTAAGGGTAGGATGTCATAAAATGTTGAGATTATATCTCATTTTGAGTTACATGTCATTTCATTAGGCTAAACTTAAAGTTTACATTACAAAATGTGCATTTCATTTAGTTAAAATGACAGCCCGACCTTTGGGCCCGTTTTACGAGGTGATAACAACTTTTTAGGGTCATGCCTATTTCACAGAACGTTCTAGATCTTTCTTTTCGCTTCCCAACGCCATCGAAATCACCTTATTCTGAGTCTTTTAGAGAAAGTTATGCCTAAAATACAACAGGTTGTCAAACGCGTTTTCTACGCGCAGAGGAACCTACCCGGGAAAGGACGCAGCAAGTGCTGCGCCTCTTCCAAGGGACGCAGCAGCTGCTGCGCCTTTTCCTCAAGGTTTTCTTTTTGTCCAAGTTTCCGTGTTTTAACCTAAGTCGGTTATTTCCGGATCTTTCTCTCCTTTCCTAAACCCTAATTCCGTGATTAGTATAAATAGGGACCTTCGTTCCTCATATTTCTCACGCGAGTGTCCGCCCTTCTCTTCTCCCTTTGCATTCTAGACCGCGTTCTTACTTTTTGGCGTCTACGTGCTTGAACTTTCGACCACGTAAGCTCGGATCCTTCCGAGTACCAGCCTCATTTTGCATGACCGACCAATTTGACCAATTCCACTACACCATAATCAATTAATCAATTCAATTTGCTTTTAAATCCTTTTTCAAGGGCACTTTCTATTTGCATTATAGATCGAGTCGAGTTACCACTAAAAACCGATTTAGTTAAATCTCGCGACGCTAACATGTAAGTCTGAGGGTGTAAATCCTTATTTTATTATTGTTATTTATTTTTGTAATCATTAATGTAAGATTTATGTCGAGAATACACTTAAAACCGATTTGTAAAACCTTGTTTTAAAACCCTTTTTACGGATTATCAGGAGACAGACGTCGAGAAAGGACGCAGCAACTGCTGCGCCTCTTCGAAGGGACGCAACTCCTGCTGCGCCTTTTCCTGAGGCTACCGCAGTTCCTGCTTCCTTTCTTCATCCTTCGTCTTTTGTTCGTCCAATTGTTTTGTTTCGTCTTCAATTGTTCATTGTTCTTTTAACGAAATAATTCTAGTATAATATCTTTAACATGTAATTTGTTATTAATTAATTCATCTTTTTAATCTCTACTTAAATCCCTTATAATTCATATTTGCGGGTTTTCGTCATTAAAATCAAATTCCGTTCTTAGAGGTTCGATTCATCAATATTGAGTCTCTGGAATTCGTCATTGATATATTTTTCGCCTTTTGTTTATCGTCAATATCATTAACTCATCGTATATAACCTGTTTAATAATTAATTTGTTTAATTCTCATAACTAATCTTATTAATCTTGTATTAATTCATCCTAATTTGTTTTTATCCATGTTTTATCATTTTTATGACTTCAATCACATGTAAATAATCTGTTAATCACTTCAATCCGAGTCAATTATTCATAATCAAGCATTAAATTTACCTACGAATATTAACGAGATGCGCTTCGAAGCTTCGGCCTGAGACTCAACCCAGAATGACGCAAGTGCTCTTTGCGCCTCTTCCAAGGCACGCTGCTCTGCTGCGCCTGTTCCCGGTTGATTTCTGTCCCTAAAATCCCGTTTCTGCTTTGACCTAGTTATTAGCTTACGTAATTAATTAACTATTAATCGTATTATTGTTGGGAAATGTGTCCTCAACAATAGTGCGATCACATAATTTAAATATCATTATTAAATCTCATATAAAGAATACGTAAGGGATGATTCAATTATATAGTCGACTGATCAACATTAATCGGTAACGATTGGCTTGCTAGAGTTTGACGTTACTGTCGTGGGACGGTGGTGGTCAGTTGATCCCTTAAGGTCACACCTAAAGGATGATGCCCTTATCTATAAAGTTGATTAATTGTATGACGATGCAAGTTGATCAATTCCTTAAAATTGAACAATTCGATTTGTGAAAGAGAATAAATATCTTATTGTAATGGGAATAAATAAGATTTATTTTAGTAATAAAATGCTTTGTTACTAAAATTATTTATTGTTTGAGAAACAATAGAGATAGGAATGAATGGTTAATTATAATTACAAGATATTGTGAATTATAATTACATGACCCATTTTATTTATGTGATCAAGTATCACTAGTCAAATTATTGGATGTAATTTAATTAATTTATAAAATGATATTTATGTGATAAATATGCATTAAAATTAATTAATAACATGTAGCATACTACATGTGACATATTGTGTGACAAATGACAAATTGACAAAAATAAAATGGTAGTCCATTTTATAGAAGTGGACCTAAATATTGTGGGTGGTAGGCTTTAGTGGGTGATTATTGCATGTGATAAGAATAAATTAATAAAACCTACTCTACCTATTCTTACACACCTATAATATTGAGAAGAGCAAAAGGAAAAGAAATGATGCCATTTTGGCTCTACCCCAACCGTGACACTCCCCTTTCATGATGGGTTGTTGGTTATTATTTTTCTCTCTTACACATTCATAGGATGATAATTCATTCACATGTTTTTTTCCTCTCTTCTCCTTCATTTTCTCTAAAAACATGAGAAACTTTGATCCAAATTGTTCAAAGAAATTACTAAAATTATTAATGTAATATATGAGTGTTAGTAATCAATTTTAAGAAAACTACTAAACTAATATCTAGCTAATATTATTTAGTGGGGATAAGGGATAGTCTTGGGTGCAATCAAGAGGAGAATCTCTACTTTGGGATTTTTGGAGGATCATCCTTATTATTGGAAAGCTCAAGAACTAACAAGAAGGAGATCTTGTTGGTGCCCATATGATGATCGAAATC
Organism: Silene latifolia; assembly: GCF_048544455.1. Lineage (NCBI taxonomy): Eukaryota > Viridiplantae > Streptophyta > Magnoliopsida > Caryophyllales > Caryophyllaceae > Silene > Silene latifolia. The sequence goes on along the minus strand of NC_133537.1, from coordinate 67,150,680 downwards.
ATGTAGTAAGGACAATGATTTCTTCTCTTTTATTTTAAGTTTGCATGCATAAGATCATCTTTTAATTTTATGACTAAATTAAAATCATCACATATATGAATATGTTAAGTAAAGAGATCTAGATTTCTAACAAGCGGTATCAAGAGCACAAGGTTGTTTGAATGCAAATCGGTTATAGTTTTTCCGAGTTATACGATTAACATATAAAACTCATAAATTTGTGTTATTATGATATATCACGAAATTAATTATGCATGTTAAAGTTTCTGATCCTAAAATGTATTTAGGATATTTTGGTTAATTTATGGATTTTTATTGTTCATTTTATATAATATTGGCATTAAAATGTGATTTTTATGATAAAAAAGTCATTTTTGGACGAAAATTAGCTAAACTTCGAATTTTCCAGTGGTTTTTGGATATGTTATCACATATATTATTTTTAGATGATCTGGAAATTTTCAAAAATTTTGGAGTTTTTATGCTCGAAATATGGATTTTTCATGATAAAAATCGAATTTAAATGAAAAATAGGTTAATATGAGAAATATTTCGAATCTGGTCATAGAAATTTAGTATTTTGTCACATGAAATAATAGGCTATAATGAAGTCTTCATGCATGATTTATGAATTTTTGATGAAAAATAGCATAAATAGTGACTTAATTAGTGAATAATTGCTAAAACATACTTCATGACTAAGGAAAAACGTCACATATTGCATTTTATTATCTTTTTCAGATCTAAAATTGAAAAGTTGGTGAATATAATTTTTCTCATGTTTTTATGATTATAATTGTTAAATCCGATAAACCGCAACATTGTTTTTTCCGATAATTTTCGAAATTTTTAACCTAAGTTTTTGAACATTATGAGTGTCATGGTATTTTTCCAGAATGTTCATGAGTTTAAATTTCAAATTTCAAATTTATTTGAAATTTTTGTGATTTATTTGAAGTTTATGGCATTTTATTGTAATTTTGAGTCCATTAATGAACAATTTTAAGAAATATAAGTTAATTATGGTCAAATGGTTAGTGGAAACTAATTTTGAGTCCTAAGTTGGTTAGGATAATTAACTTGTGCATAAATATGATTTTATGTAATTTATTGTGATTTTAAAAGGTTGAATCACGCAAATCCGTAAAAATCGATTAATATACGATATTGGCTCCTTAAAGGCGATTTAGCATAAAATTGGACATGTTCATACATATTATAATGCTGCATTTTATTTATGATTGTCATAATTTTATTTTATGTAATTTTGAATTATGTAATTTTACTTAGTATGGCCTTAGTTTTTTATTGGTATTACCCGAAATGTATGGGAATATCGATTCGGTTGTAATTTATTGTGATCTCGTATCACCGTTTTGTAATTTAATAGATTTATTTTATTTTAATTACAAATGTATAATAGGAAATTATGTAATTTTTTATGTAATTTAATTATTTCGGAGTTCCTTGAAGACGGTGTCACTCAAGAAGGCGATACATAAAGACGGTGTTACCTCGAGATGCATGCCAAAACCGAAGTTCAAGGGACCAATGGAGTTGGTTTCTGAATATGTAATAGTTAATTAAATTTTCTATTTTAGGAAGGCCATACTAGGATTTAATTTATGCTTTGCATTTTATTTATATGTCGCATGCATCGCTAAATCGCCATAACTAAAACATGCATCATCATCTTTTAATCGAGTATATCGACCGTGTTAATTATAATTATCGTAGTTCACCGCTTTAGTTCACTTAAAACGTGATAGATAATAAATTGACATGACCTCTCGCTAAAATAATCAATTGAGACATAGCCTTACCAAAAAGTAGAAACCATGAAAACCTATTTCGTGAGGGAGTGCACTCGGCCACACCGAGGTACAAACCTTGTTACGTAGGGGAAGTGGGTGATAAATGTCTATCCACCGAATTCATATTGATAAGGGTTTCATCGGCCACACCGTGCCCAAGATAATGTGGGTTTGGATCATGGACACATTTATTCGAAATTTGGATTGAACTCAACAAAAGTTTTTCAATAAGGGTTTCATCGGCCACACTGTGCCCTTGTCGGATGTGTTTTGGGCTAAAGATAAATGTTAATGTAATTTTATCGACCAAGAGTTCTAAAAGTAGAATCGATTAAAGAGTTAATCCACCGAGTTATATTGATAAGGGTTTCATCGGCCACACCGTGCCCGAGTTAATATGAATTTGGATCTTGGAATCATTTATCATAGTTGGGTAGAGGTCACTATGTAAATGCTTTACTTGTTATTTACAAGTATTATTATAACGATGAATGTTTTGTTTTTCATTATTCCGTTATCATATTGTTCTATTTCTTTACCACAATTCATATACGATATCATTATGATTTTTGATTCAAATCTCCATTAAAACATCGTAACTAAAGACAAATAAGAATTTGCTTCTAAAACCTCAAATGAACCATTGCTAAGGATCTCTTGTAAAGAGTATAGATAAAAGTTATTCATTATCAAACAGGTTTTTGATTCTTGACTAACACATCTACTTACAATGAATTGTTTCTAATTTTGGTAACTAGATTTGTTGGAAATCAAAATTGACCAAAATATCGCAACCACTTCAATGAAAGTTTTAAGACTAAAACAAACGAATGGAGAGTAGTCTTCATGAAATCCAATTTTGCTTCTCTAAGGAAAGACTCATTGAAATGAGTGGGAGCATTCTCTTAAACCGTTAAGATGGGACGAGGTTCAAGAAGTAAATGGAATTGATACAAGGTAATGTTAAAAGTAAAGTTATTGAGAATGACGATACTAAACCTATCAATCCCGGCCAATTAAGTTTCCATTGTCTTAAATGTTGGACACTAGAAAGGAAACTACCCCAAATTATTGAAGAATCAACAAGTTAGTTGTGGGACATCTAATGGGATCTTCTTCTTTAAATGTTTATTTGATTAACATATATTTTGCTAGTACTACTTCGTCAATATTAGAAACCGGTGGTGGTTTTCATCATTATGTTTAATACATAGGATTACTAGAATATGACGACTAGCAACAATGAAGTCGAGAGATAGAGTCATTGTGTACTAAATCTAGTTTTCGGGTTTGGAGTTGTACTTAATTGTGACTATTAAGTACATAAACTCTAAATAAGAATACAAACTTGTTAAGATACAAAAGAGGTTTCACTTTTGTGACCCTATACACCACGATTTGATGTATGGCTAGCCCATTATCAAGGTGATTATATTCTAAACCAAACTAGAATGATATATCATGAAGATGATGCAAGACTCAAATTGGTAACTCAAGATTAAACCTTAAATTCTGGAATGATTAACGCAAAGAGTTATCGAGTACTCTTGAAACCATTAGATTGCTAATGGTATATGCGTATCTTGTATTCAAAGCAAGATGTCTCGTGCCTTTTGGTTGAAAAGGAGATCGAGGTTGTAAATCATTGATCCAAAATAGGTTGATCATTTTCTTTTACCAACGATTTAAGTTGACGCTAATATGTTCACTTAATAAGGTAAATAGAGAAATCTTTGAAGAAGTTCAAAGCGTTCAAAGAATCATGATTTAGTCGTGATGAGATTATCAAAGTAAAGACTTTGATATAAGCCAAAGGAAATGTGATTTAGAATCACAAGTTAATCTCTCTTAGCACGCACTATGGAATAATGTGTGGTTGGATAAGAAATCAAACGCTATTCGATACGGTTTGGACTTTGATCAAGTTACTTTGAGTTACTTGATCCTTTTGGGGATTTTATCACTTTGTCTAAATTATTTTTTCCACTAAATCTAAAACGAATCATATGAGATATGAAATTGTAAGTTTTCACAAGAAACAAATGCTCATTTTTTTCCCTTTCAATTATCACGAGTACGACGGGTTTGCGGCTCGTGAAGCTGTCTTTCTAAAATACAAGTTTATTTCTAGAAGACAGAGTGAGAGAAATTATTCAAGAGCCACAAAGAATGTTATGTCACAAGAAACTGGTCTTTCTTGTCTACATGAGACATTTTGTGTAAGATGTTGTTTCTTTAAAACCTAGGAGGTTAAAGTCATCACTTGTTAAAGATGATGAATTCATGTTACTTTTAAGAAAGTAAAGAGCTTACAACTTACAAAGAAACTGTTTGATTCAAGTTCATTACTTCTAGAAGGTAATGAACATATGACTTACATGAGAGTGTTTAAAGTCACAACTAAATACAAGGCTTAGAGCCATGAAAATCCGAAATTAAAGGCTTGATTAGTGACAAAGAGTGTTGCACTAATAAAGAGAAATTTCAAAGCTTGATTGGTTGCAAAGGGTTTTGCACTAATTGAAATGCTTAAATCTATTTGGATCTTCTTAGGGATTGTGTTTCATTATAAGGATACACATACATCAAGTGAATCTAAAACCCACTTCTTCAATTAGAAGGAATGTATTCAATACATGTCTTGAGTTTTGTAGATTCTTGCAATCCTAAGATAATGCGCAACTTAAGAGATGGTCTTAAGTAGGACATCAATGAGTTGGAATCAATATTTTTATCATGTTATAAAAATTTTCTTGATAAGTCGAGAAGTTGTGTTTATACATGGAGTTTAGTGGGAGTTACAGAAATTTTAATTAGTCTTATATGTGGATAACATATTGATCATTGCGAATGATTTAAGACTTTAATATCTAGATTTATGTAGATAAATCCACATGATATTAGCGTCAATAAGAAGTCTTATGTTGATAAGATTCATGACTAGTTCAATTAAATTGAACATATTTGATTGATGCCATTTGCTTCCGTTGCCGAATCAATTAAATAGGAAATGATGTATAACACTTCATATTCTTCGAGTATGATGAATTGTTTTAAAATCGAATTTAAGTAATCTTTACCAAGTAAGCCATAAAGATTACCCTTAAGTGCTTGCAGAAGCATTAAGGAAGTAAAGCAAAGTGTTTATGATGCAATTTTTGTGTAAGGGTGTTACACAAATGACAACTGACAATTGAGATTGCGCATGGTTTCCGACAAAACCATAATCAAAACACATCAGGATGGTTAAGATACCATTGTGGTTATGTTATTTAAGAAATCGATTTTCTAGAATCGTTCTAGGCAATAAAGAACAATGAGAAATATTTACAACGGAAATTGAGTACACTTGCAATCATGGGATGTGCAAGAAGGATGAGTCCCGCACACTGTGAAAACAGTGGGAGCTATTCTAAGGCTAGAAGGCCTATGTCTTGATTGGATCTCGACACGTACTCAGAAAGTTTTGTAATGCAAATGTATATATTACAAAGGAAAACGAGTATGTAGTAAGATTGAATAAGGTACAAGAAGTTGATAAAACCTACTAACCAAAGCTTTTTCATAGGCTTAACGTGATGAGTCATATCATTTCAATTAAAGTGAGATGAACAACTACATTCAAGATCAAACTGGATTATGGAATATGAAGTAGTAATCAGGCATTGACTATTCATATGTGATAATCGCATTTGTCGTTCGAGTTTTACTATTAAACTTTTTTATTATACTTTGTTACATCCAAACGGGTTGTAGAGACAACATTGAACCCCGTTAAAGTGAACCCAGATTAACATGGTATTCGCCCATAGTCACTTGTATGAGGTGACGTCTCGAAGTGACTAGAGTGTGATGAGATTGATGGCAAGTTCAAGTGCCATAGAGTCATGTGAGATGACTAGTCGATCACATAGGCAGACTGTTAGGAACACTTTCTCGGGCAGTGACCGCTTATAGAGTTCTGGCAAATTTATATAGCCTGGTCGTGGCGAGAGCTACTATAGTATTCTAATAAGTCGATTCTTTTGACTAAAGACTGTTCGCCTAAGATGGCACAGTTTCAGATTAACTTTGATTTGTATTACTACGACCTTCGTAAATGGGGTCAAATGGGCATATTTTGGGTTATGATGGTGTGGGCTAGTCGAAGGGAATAAGTGCGATAGGAATTGTCCACCCCTTTGTCAGGGTTAAAACAATATCTCAGGGCCACTAGAGGAGTAATGAACTGGAAATGCGTGGCCACGCTCGGAAGGTATCTATTATAGATAAATTCGGTCAATCAGTTATTCTCCAGATCGAGGAAACCACTCTCGATATGATCACTTGCAAGTACGACCCGAAAGACACCTTGCATTGAGTGGGAGATAGTAATAGGACAAGAGAATTGGTTACGCACACTTGTCGAGGACAAGTGGGAGATTGTTGGGAAATGTGTCCTCAACAATAGTGCGATCACATGATTTAAATATCATTATTAAATCTCATATAAAGAATACGTAAGGGATGATTCAATTATATAGTCGACTGATCAACATTAATCGGTAACGATTGGCTTGCTAGAGTTTGACGTTACTGTCGTGGGACGGTGGTGGTTAGTTGATCCCTTAAGGTCACACCTAAAGGATGATGCCCTTATCTATAAAGTTGATTAATTGTATGACGATGCAAGTTGATCAATTCCTTAAAATTGAACAATTCGATTTGTGAGAGAGAATAAATATCTTATTGTAATGGGATTAAATAAGATTTATTTTAGTAATAAAATGCTTTGTTACTAAAATTATTTATTGTTTGAGAAACAATAGAGATAGGAATGAATGGTTAATTATAATTACAAGATATTGTGAATTATAATTACATGACCCATTGTATTTATGTGATCAAGTATCATTAGTCAAATTATTGGATGTAAATTAATTAATTCATAAAATGATATTTATATATGTGATAAATATGCATTAAAATTAATTAATAACATGTAGCATACTACATGTGACATATTGTGTGACAAATGAAAAATTGACAAAAAAAAAATGGTAGTCCATTTTATAGAAGTGGACCTAAATATTGTGGGTGGTAGGCTTTAGTGGGTGATTATTTTATGTGATAAGAATAAATTAATAAAACCTACTCTACCTATTCTTACACACCTATAATATTGAGAAGAGCAAAAGGAAAAGAAATGATGCCATTTTGGCTCTACCCCAACCGTGACACTCCCCTTTCATGATGGGTTGTTGGTTATTATTTTCCTCTCTTACACATTCATAGGATGAAAATTCATTCACATGTTTTTTTTCTCTCTTCTCCTTCATTTTCTCTAAAAACTTGAGAAACTTTGATCCAAATTGTTCAAAGAAATTACTAAAATTATTAATGTAATATATGAGTGTTAGTAATCAATTTTAAGGTAAACTACTAAACTAATATCTAGCTAATATTATTTAGTGGGGATAAGGGATAGTCTTGGGTGCAATCAAGAGGAGAATCTCTACTTTGGGATTTTTGGAGGATCATCCTTATTATTGGAAAGCTCAAGAACTAACAAGACGGAGATCTTGTTGGTGCCCATATGATGACCGAAATCATGTAGTAAGGACAATGATTTCTTCTCTTTTATTTTAAGTTTGCATGCATAAGATCATCTTTTAATTTTATGACTAAATTAAAATCATCACATATATGAATATGTTAAGTAAAGAGATCTAGATTTCTAACAATTATCGCCTAATAATCTGTTCGTTTATTTGTTTATTCTTTCTTTTTCTAAAACCATCCGTTTTAAATGTATTTTTGACATAAATCAATTAACTCCTTTGTAATTTATTGTGTTTTCAATTATTGTTGTATTCTTTATTATTTATTGTTTGTTTGCTCACATGTAATCAACATTAAATTCCACTTCGACTCAATTGTATGCTAATTACGTGTTTCACCGACTTAGTTAATTCTCACATGCTAGGATCAATTTATTGGATGTTGCATTGCATGCATATAATCGACAACATATCAAGTATAGACAATTTCCCTAATCATTAGTAGAGGCCGCTATCGAGGCGGGCGGGATTAGGTGTTCGATCAAAAGAGCTTCCTAATACGTACCCTCACCCCTTACTCCAGATCTCTTTGAACATCCGTGTTCATTGGCATCCACGAGAGTCATTCTAGACATAGAATGCTAAGGGTAACGAGTTCTTGGTGTTCATGTCCCTACTTTGTGTCTTGACATGACACGAGGTATTCGAACGGTTTCCTATTTTCCACAATAAATTGGTGGCGACTCCACAAATGCAAACGCTTGTTCCCAAGCGCCCCCGTGGCCCATTGTCCACAGTTTGGCGACTCCGCTGGGGATTAATACACTTACGTGTAGCCAAAAGGGTGAAACTTGAACAAGGTTAGGGAATAGTTTGTACGAGACAGTTGTTGGTTTTCATAACTCGGTCTTCCTAGATCGTTTTAATCGGCTTTCCTAGGCCCAACCCAACCCATTCGACTAATCGTCCCATCTAGACGGTCCTAATTCCTATTTGGGCCTAAGGATGGATAACGATTGACGTCATCCATACCATGGTACTTACTCTTGTTTGTATCAAGGACTTTCACTACTTGAGGAAATGGACTAGGAATCGGCCTTACTCTTGTTTGGTACGAACCTCTGCACAGACCCCGAGTTTGATTGTTCGGTATGGCAACCCACCCTTTAAACCAAAACCCTCTTAAATGCACTCATCATACTGTTATAATGCCTGTATGAATGCTTGTATCATATGTGATCACCATTTTCTAAACAAAACCATGACGAAATTTTGTAAAATCAAAAATCCTTTTCAAAATGTAAACATTTTCAAAATAGCGCAAAATGAGTCAAAACTCTGTCCAAATGTCGAGTCAAACTTCGGGTCTAAAACCCATTTCAAAACTAAATACAAAACAACAACAAAAAAAGGTCCGAAAAAAAAAAACAAAAAAAGGTCGGAAAAAAAAAAGCCAAAAAAAAAAAGCATTTTAAAGTAAAATATTTTCAAACCATGTAAATGTAAATGTGTAAATTCAATTGGGCTAAGTTAGAGTCAAAATTCAAACCGACTATGTCCTAGTCGGAACTCGGTCGGGTCATAAACTCGTCTTCCTTTACATTTTGGGTCTTTTCAAATTCGAATCAAGTCCTAAGGCGTCACGCCATCATTTTGGACCCCCTACCCCAATTCAGTTAGGATCTAAACATTTCCACACCTCGACTCACGCACTCGAGGCTAACACATCGAGTCATTCCAAAATTCGTCTCTTGAATTCTCCTAATGACACGTTCGGGACACACCCACCCAAACCTCGAGTCAAGTCTGTCTTAAACACACGTCTTAGAATCAACACGTGTCATCAATCCCGTCAATAAGGTCAATCATATAAGGATCACTCCGTCAAAGTTAACACTCGAGTCTAAAATTATAGTCAATCAGCGTGAATTCAAACACGAGATGTCGCTCACGACGTTTCCTGAATTCACGAGTCAAGTCTAGATTTGTCGTCTTACCCTCGTGGTTACTTGTCCCTTCTTGTGTTCCTTGTTCGTTGCCTTAGTATGCGTGATCCCATGTCGAATCGAGTTGTAATGCGCGTCATATCTGTCGAGTAGGAATCCAGCAAGTTCTGTCAGTCAGCAAAGTCACGAAGCAGATCAAGCCACAATCACCGTGTCTTTCTAAGACGTTTATGCCATGGTCCTACGAGTTCAAGCTACAGTGGAAAATTTGAGCATTCGCGTCCTCACCCTTGAAAATGGAATGGTGGAAAAGAACACACCACCTAGAGAAACCTCTAGTCTAGGTCGTCCAAAGCTTACCTCTTGCAATAACCATCGTCCTAGAAAGCCGATAACAGCTGGAAGGAAACCTGGGAGGCATAAAAGGGTGCTTACCGATTTAGGCATGTCTTATGCCGATGCTTTGAAGAGACTCTCTGCCCAAGGCAAGCTACATCCAATAGGGCCAACTCCGGATCCACCTTTAGAAAAACAGGTGAACCTCTGGAAGGGCAACAAATACTGCTTATATCACCAAGGTAGCGGCCATGATATTGAAGAGTGTTTTCTCTTGAAACACACCATCCAAGATATGATCGAAGAGGGCAAGCTTCCTAAGCCACCTTCTATCGTGCAATCTAAGAAAATTGACCCTCTTGGGTCTAATATCATTAAGCATGACGAAGAATCATCTCTAGACTGTTCTCATCTCCTCAATCCTCGTAATGACGACAGAGAGATCAATGTCCTCGAAGATGACGATATCCAAAGAGAAATGCTCATGCTTTCCATTGCCTTCAACAACAAATTTTCAAAAATAGAGGGAGCTATTGATAGCCTAAACTCTCGACTTTCCAACATGAAAAATCAGTTTGCTGAAATGGGTAAGAAGCTTGATGCCCAACCTCTCAAAATGAAAAGTGTCCAGACAAACCCTCAACTTGACAGTCTTAAGGAGAAAGCAACGAGTAGGGAATCCATTCCTAGTTCCTCTCATCCAAGAATCAAAATCAACAAAGGCAACCTCATGGAGCCTTCGTCAAAGAAACCTAACAACTCTCCAAGATCACTCACAAAGGCTTTCGACAAGAAGGATACACCCCCTAGGAATTTTACCAACATTGGTATTACGTACACGGATGCCCTTCATAGACTCATGGAGCGACGAATATTGAAGTCTACCGGTCCTACACCAGATCCAGAAAAGAAGTCTAGGTTCTGGGATGAGAATACTTATTGCCAATATCACAGGGGAAGGGGACACGATACTGAGATGTGCTATAAGCTCAAGCATGTGATTCAGGATATGATCGAAAGCGGGAAGTTGTCCCTCTCAACTTTTAATCCACAAGGCAACTTAGGTAATCCTCATGGATATACCACTTATCAAGAATGATTGTTATCCTTTCAGTGTTCCCAATGATGAGGACGAGGTGCTCAAATGGGTGAATGCTCAAAGTCAAGTGCCAAAGCCAATTGCTGGAAGAGAAAATGTTCAAACATGGGCCGATGATTACGAGTCTGGATCCAAGGTCGCGTCAAAGTCCGAGTCCGAGTCTGAGTCTTAGGCTTTCTATCTCATATTTGTTCTAGTATCTTTCTTCTTGTCCATTTCCATTCCTAGTGACAACCTGGGGGCTGTCCCACGAGTCACATGTCTTCTCGAGTCTATGTTAAATACATTTCAATAAAAGTACAATTTCAATCCACATATTCTTCTATCTTTTCCTTTACCCTTTTCTTGTGACAACAAGAATTGATTTGAGACATTTTAAAACGAACAACCACACGTTCCAAGTCGATGTGAGTGCACTTAAATGATGTTCCGTTCTATGTTGTAGAGGACCTAAGACTCCGTGTTCATTTTTCTTACCTATTCCATGTCTGGCAATAGAAACCTTGCTATAACCTCAATTTAGGATGAGCCTATCTCAAGAGATTCTAGGACGAATCCAGACCGTCTCCCTTGTTAACAATCCATGACAGAAGGCAAGCCCATTCCCCACAATAAACAACCCGTGTTACTAAAAGACCAACCCGTTTCACATCAAAAGGTGTTAGTCTGACCCAAGTCCATCCAAGACAATACGAGCCATGATCAAAGACAAAAGCTCAATCAAGAGAAATACCCAAAATCAATATCCAAAGCCGTAGTTATGCCTATAATCCAAGACAAAAGAGTCAAAAGAAGAAGGCTCAATCAAGCAAGCCAATGTCAATATCCAAAGTCAAAGTTATCTTCAAAAATCTGAGCAAAATCCGAGATATGTTCCAGACCAAGAATCCGAGTCTGAATCAAGAACAAACCTAAAATCAAATACGAAATAATGCTGAAGTCTATATAGAATCAAGACATCAATAAAGATGGTTAGCTAGCACCCCCACTTAGCCTTTCACACATCACACACCCTAAGTCGTTCTCGAGACCGTTACCAAGGAGATAGTTAGGAATTTTGAGAATCCTCTCAAGCTTGTAAAATATACCCATCCTTTAGGGCCAAGACATGGAAATTTGAACCCACGTCATTTTAACCTACCCTTATGTGCTCAGGCTACATCAAGCCAAAAGACTCCATTTCCAAGCCACATTACATGCCATAGCCCCATAAAGCCTTAACACCACAAAATCAAGCTCCAGAGATTTATTCATCAAAGCCTCTTATTTTCGAGCTCCACATTCCAAATATCCAATCCAGTTTCACCTTGATCCATACACGGAGTCTTCAAATACTTTGCTACCTAGAACAGGACATACCCATATTCATCCTTAGGGTCCACTTTTAGGTGTGCTCACGCGAGAAGAAAATTTTTACAAACTTAATTATACCTCTTTTGTCTATGATCAGAGGGAGTTATCTCAAATCAATTCCTCGAGTCACCAAAGGAATATTACCATTGTGACCCCTGCACTTTAAGGTCCTAACAACATTGCTTAGGCACACACTTTAACTACGAGCATGGTTTGATTTCACCTTTTCAGGTGGATACGTAGGCAGTCCTTATAGTCTTTGACGAGTGTATGTTTGCGGCTTAATAGCCTCTGTGTCCTAGCTTGGTGGGTTTATATCCAAGTTAGGGCATGACTTCCTGACGTACTCTTAGAAGTATGTAGTCAGCTTAAGTACTAGCCAACCCTTTGGTGGACTCCTTTGGGGTACTCATGTATTGTTATCATGGGTCTTGGATGCGGTAGTTTTCCGCGTGTCGCTAGGTCTGCGCAGGTCTAGGATTAGGGTTTGTTTACCTTACCTCGTGGTATAGACTCGAGTTACAGAGTGACTATTGACCGTCCTAAGAACTTATGCATGTCTCTAGATATATTGTCATTTCTTGTTTGATGATCCTATGAGTCGTAGAAGGTGAGATTCAAGCCGGCTACGGTTGATAGGGTTTGGATTCCTGGATGTTATGTGATTCACATGGTAGTGTAGTATGAGTCAGTCTAGTATTCACATGCTAGGACTATGTGTTGTTTATATTCTTGTTCACATGATAAGCATGATTGTCTTGCATTTGTATGCTAAGGCTATGTGTTGTTCATATTCATATTCTTATGTTTACATGTTATATTAACTATGACATTTCGTGGCTGGGAGAACTCGGAGTTACTCCCCACTGACCGTGGCTTTCGTATTTGTATAAAATGCGATTGACAGGTAGGTGATGCATATATGGGGTACATGGACGAGCTAGCGAGCAAAGTAACCTTGGGACCTAGATTGGCTTTATTTTATTGTGACCCTTATACACTTTTTATGTCATATACTTTTTAGGGACATATGTCTCCCTTTTTCACATTTGGGTTGTATAACTTTGTTTCGCGACTTTAGCGATGTTTTATTTATGATATTTACTTTATACCTTGCATGTTTGACACCTTCCCATTTGGATATTTTTATAACAGGTTTAGGTTTTAAAAATTACAGGTTTTTACCCAAATGAACCTATTACAAACATATCCATGCAGTTTTTATCTAGAATTATGTGTTTACTTTTTCGCAATGAATGAGGGTGTCACAGTTGGTATCAGAGCATATCTGCTCCCGACGCACGTTTGTGCACCCCCGATATAAATAACTTGACCTTAAAATAATAAACTTGAGAGATGGGTAGGATGTGTAGACTTAAGGACCTAAGGTGGTAGTCTGTAGTGTGTTTGCTCTTTGTTTAGTTCTAACATGCTTGTTGATTGTCAATCATTTTTGTACCCTTGGATCAATGACCGTGAGCTTACCCGTGTCGTGATCAAGATTTGGTGCCTATCGTCGGGCATTGGAGATTTGTTCAACTTGTGAAGAATGCTTCTTCTTCCTCGAAGTTATCCCTCCATCTTTGTGTACCTTGCTTTACTTTTTACTTCTTAATGCTTGCTTCTTCTTCTAAACTCTCTTTTCTTTCCTTAGGAGTGACTCTTGTACCCTCCCAACTTGTGTTTGGTTCCTTGCTTATCTTTCCTTAATGCCTTTTTATAGTACTCTTTCTTTTGAGGAATGTTGGCCTTGGTTGGAGAATTTGACTTTTGAGGAGATTGTTTGTGGTTAACCCATAACCCTGGTTTTGAGAGGTTGTGATGTTAGAAAGACCTAGGTAGTGTGATGAGACATACTTAATGATTCTTAGACCTAGATCCTTGATAAAGTGAGTATTCTTGGTTGGTGGATTTTGTGTTGTCAAGTCTGAGTTGCGTTTGTTACTAAGGCTATAGAACTTGGCTTTGTTGTTTAGGTTTGGGATTTGAGAGCCTTGGGAAGTGTAGTGAGACATGTCTTGGGATACTAGTGCTTTGTACTTGACTTTAAATGGATGGAATTGAATGGTGGAATATTTGAGGAACCCTTTCTGGGAATTTATAGCTTGGTGTCGGATCTTTGATTGAGGATTTTACTATTTTGAGGAACCCATGGTTGACACTAGTTGGATATGAGTATAGCTTTGTTGGAACTTTGACCTTGATTTGTGGAAGTTGTTTGTGGATGTTTGAGGATTTGGAGTGGTGAAATCACACTTATAGTGGAGTACCCTGTTTCAGGGAATAGATTAGGATGAAGTAACATGAGCGTTTTGAGGAAATCCTTGGGAGTGATGTGGTTATAAGTTTTGTTGCTAAGAAGTTTTCGGAACCGCTTAGGTTGATGTTGTTGTGTGAGATTTGAATACCTGGCGTTTCCTTGTTGTCTAATTTCCTTTCTTCTTTGACCATAAGTGTTACCGTTCATACCTCCTTTCCTCGCTTCATCTTGGTCATGATCTTGAATTACCCGCCGTGGTACATGCCTTGAAGACATGGAGGCATTACCTTATTGGAGTTCACTGCCGCATTTATACCGATCATAAGAGTTTGAGGTGTATCTTTACCCAGAAAGAATTGAATATGAGGCAAAGAAGATGGCTAGAGTTGGTGAATGATTATGATGCCGAGTTGATTTATCATGAAGGGAAAGCAAATGTGGTGGCTGATGCTTTGAGTAGGAAGACTAGTCACTCGTTGAGCACTATCCGTGTGTTACCTGATGAACTTACCACGGAATTTCAAAAGTTAGGGATAAGCCTTGTTGGGAAGGGCTTTGACTATCTTAGTGCCTTGAGTGCAGAACCCGACTTTTACCGTGAGATCCGTACTTGCCTACCTGAGGATGCTACTTTCAAGTCCATTCAAGCAACAATCCAACTTGGGCAAGCTAAGGATTGTGTGGTGGATAGTGATGGATACCTTCGTTGCCAAGGTAAGATGTATGTTCCGAGAGTAGCCGAGTTGAGGAAGAAGATCCTTGATGAAGCTCACCTTTCTCCTTACTCTATTCATCCTGGTGGTGACGAGATGTATAAAGACTTGAGATTACAGTTTTGGTGGCCTAGGATGAAGATTGATGTCCTAGAGTATGTTAGCAAGTGTCTTACCTGTAAGAAAGTGAAGATTGAGCATCAGAGACCCGGGCGTTTGCTACAACCTTTGGATGTTCCCCTTTAGAAATGGGAATCCATTTCCATGGACTTTGTGATGGCTTTACCTAAGACTGCTAGCGGAAAAGATGCGGTTTGGGTGGTTTTAGATCGATTGACCAAGTGTGCTAGATTTATACCTATCAAGGAGAAATGGAACTTAGTTGTCCTAGCTGAGGCCTATGTGAGAAAGATAGTACGCTACCATGGAGTGCCTAAGGATATAGTTTCAGATCGTGACCCTAGATTCTGTTCCCGTTTCTGGACTGCTTTGCAAAAATCCATGGGTAGTAAGCTACTGATGAGTACCGCTTTTCATGCCGCTACAGATGGGCAGACTGAGAGGACTATCCAGACTTTAGAGGACCTCCTCCGTGCTTGTGCTTTAGACTTCCATACTTCTTGGGAGAAATGCTTACCTCTTGTTGAATTCTCCTACAACAATAATTATCATTCCTCTATCAAGATGTCACCTTATGAAGCTTTGTACGGTAGGAAGTGTCGTAGTCCTGTTTGTTAGGATCAAGTCCAAGATGCTCATGTGTTGGGACCCGATTTGGTGACTGAGACCATCAATCAGGTTCAGATCATTCGAGAGCGTATGAAAACCGCTCAAGACCGACAGAAATATTATGCCGATGTCCGTCGTCGACCACTTGCCTTTGAGGTTGATGATCGAGTGTTCCTTAAGGTATCACCTATGAAAGGGGTGAAACGGTTTGGTGTGAAAGGGAAGCTGAGTCCCAAATACATTGGACCTTTCCGTGTGCTTGAGAAGATTGGTCCCGTTGCTTACCGTTTGGAGTTGCCCCCGAATTTGAGCAAGGTTCATGATGTCTTCCATGTATCTCAGTTGAGGAAGTACATTAGTGATCCGAGCCATGTCATTCAAGAAGAAATCCCAGATTTGGAACCTAACTTGACTTTGGAAGAAAGGCCAATCCGAATCCTCGAAAGAGCAAACAAGCAACTTAGAAACAAAGTGGTGCCCCTAGTTCGTATCCTTTGGCGTTGTGGAAATGTCGAAGAAGAAACTTGGGAGCCTGAATCTTCTACGTTAGCTAAATATCCCGAACTTTTCTCGTGAGGTAATTCTCTTTCCTTTATCTAATTCTTGTGAGTTTAGCTATCATTTCGAGTGTTCCTCTCCTTCTCTTAAATACTCTCCGCGTTAGTAGTCCTTGCTTAGTTGTTTAAAAGTCGTAGTTAGAGTTTGGTTATAGCTAGTGGAGTTATTATCCTTATTATAGGGTTTCGAACTAAAGATTTTGAAAATGATTTAATGTTTTCCACTGGTTTTAACGTCAATGAGTGGTAAAGCTCGTTATTGGAGACGTCCGATAATTGGTTTTCTCATTTGTTGGTGTAAAAATATATATTTTTATGTCTTTGATTTGGAATGTTGATGTTCTTGAACGGCCGACGAGGATATTTCGTTCCATTGAAAAGACACTTATATATCATACGTTCATATTTTGAAGATTTTGCTTACTTGATTTTAAAGAGATAGACCTACATATATACAATGTTCCTTCTTCTAAGTTTCGGGGACGAAACTTCTTAAAAGGAGGGATGATTGTAACACCCCGTAAATTTGAAGACCTTTATTATATTTTAAAAGTAATATTTTAATCTATTTTAATTTAATATTAATTTATTTGAAATAAAATTTATTTGATAAAATATAATATTATTTTATTTTGAAGAAATGTAATTATTTTTGATAGTTTAGAAATGTTTAAAAGTGATTTAAACTATATTTAAACCTTTTTCTTTGATAAAATAGATTTTGGATAAAAGTCGTAAAATTGAGATTTTCCCATTTCTTACGGTCGTTGGGTAAACGAGTTTGGATATTGGGCATATGAGTACTTAATCTTTTAGTAAAATCGTGTTTAAGAACTTTAATGTTCTCGGAAATCGCGTTCGACGAATATTTCTAATTACCGTCGAAGCAAACCCAAAACGTAAACAATTGACAACCTCCCCATACCCTTTGACCGGCCACCCCTCCCTCCATTGTCCCCTCTTTAAATTTTCATTCCTCCATAATTCACTCTCTCTCTTCCTTTCATCAAACACCAAATTCATCTCAAAAATCCTCCATACAATCCCTAAATCCTTCATTTCTCCACCAATTTGCATAAAACTTATATATTTGGAATCCTCTCTTCAATCCTCATCTCCTAGTAAGCTTTATTTTCATTTTCCCCAATTTTGTTTTAAGGCTCATCTTTTAGGGTTTCGAATTTAAGCTTAATAATTGTGTTTTTGTCGTTATTATAGGTGAAGAATTTGAAGATGAGTTAGGTGACTCATATGTTGTTGAAGATGAAGAGTAATTTTAGGTTTTAGAAGCTTTCTCAAGTTATTACTTTTCTCTTTGCTAGCTTAAGGTAACTATTCCGATTTACTCGACGATTTAATGTCACATTAGTGTTGTTTATGATGTGTTGGATGCTTATGTGATTAATAACATGTTAACTTTAATTTTCACATGAATTATTGTTGTTGTTAAAGTTTGTTAAATATGTTGTTTTTCACATGTTTAAGTATTGAAATGAAATGGGTATTGTTGATTGTTGCATGAGACGGTATTAAATTGATCTTGAAACGGATTTTTGGTAGGAAAAAGGGGAAAGGGGCGGAAAAACCCGCCAAAACAGGCCGTAAAACAGCCCGGCCGGCTCGGTGGGTCCGGCCCGGACTTTGACCCGTCACTTTGGGTCGGGTCTTGGGTCTATTGTTTGATGTTTTGGGCCTATGGTTCATGTATTTATGTATTTTGGTATTTTTGGCATGTGGGTAATCATTATTATGCGAGAATTTAATTGAATCGGATATTTTGTAAGTTGAAATATATTTCCTTATGTTGATAGTTTTTCACATGATAGAAATTGGAAATGGCATGAGAATAATATTGTGATGAATTTTCTGATTTGGGCCAAAGTAGGCCAAGACTCTGAGCTGGGCCATATTGACCGAACGAGTTTGGTCAAACTAGGTTTAAACCGGTCAGCCTCGATTTGACCGATGACCCGTCGCGGGACTCGGGTTGAGGGTTTGTCTTTGAGATGAGATTGGTTGTTATTGGATGTTTTATGTTGATGCCTTGATATTTGTGATTATCATTTCACATGTTGGTTGTTGGATGCTTTGGATGCCTTATGCTTGAGTCTTGTTGCCTCTTTGCCATTTTAGCTTGTTCTCATGGATTATGGTACTGTTGGTTAGCTGGAATTTAGTATTATTGATATTGGAGATGTTGTTGGATTGTCAGCTGAATATGCTCTTGCGTAGCCTTTCATATGCTAGGGTGTGTATGATCATTTGTGTGTGCAAGTTTGGACTCTTTGCCCCTCTTATGGTTAATTGGGTGTCCTACTTGTCTTGTGTGGCGTGGACTAAAGTATTCAAGCTGGGACTAGGTCCTAGGTGAGTATTTCGGCCTTCGTCATAGATAGGCCATTATAGTCTTTGACGAGTGTATGTTTGCGGCTTAATAGCCTCTGTTTCCTAGCTTGGTGGGTTTATATCCAAGTTAGGGCATGACTTCCTGACGTACTCTTAGAAGTATGTAGTCAGCTTAAGTACTAGCCAACCCTTTGGTGGACTTCTTAGGGGTACTCATGTGTTGTTATCATGGGTCTTGGATGCGGTAGTTTTCCGCATGTCGCTAGGTCTGCGCAGGTCTAGGATTATGGTATGTTTATCTTACCTCGTGGTATAGACTCGAGTTACAGAGTGACTATTGACCGTCCTAAGAACTTATGCCTGTCTCTAGATATATTGTCCTTTCTTGTTTGATGATCCTATGAGTCGTAGAAGGTGAGATGCAAGCCGGCTACGGTTGATAGGGTTTGGATTCCTGGATGTTATGTGATTCACATGATAGTGTAGTATGAGTCAGTCTAGTATTCACATGCTAGGACTATGTGTTGTTTATATTCTTGTTCACATGATAAGCATGATTGTCTTGCATTTGTATGCTAAGGCTATGTGTTGTTCATATTCATATTCTTATGTTTACATGTTATATTAACTATGACATTTCGTGGCTGGGAGAACTCGGAGTTACTCCTCACTGACCGTGGCTTTCGTATTTGTATAAAATGCGATTGACAGGTAGGTGATGCATATATGGGGTACATGGACGAGCTAGCGAGCAAAGTAACCTTGGGACCTAGATTGGCTTTATTTTATTGTGACCCTTAAACACTTTTTTTGTCATATACTTTTTAGGGACATATGTCTCCCTTTTTCACATTTGGGTTGTATAACTTTGTTTCGCGACTTTAACGATGTTTTATTTATGAGATTTACTTTAGACCTTGCATGTTTGACACCTTCCCATTTGGATATTTTTATAACAGGTTCAGGTTTTAAAAATTACAGGTTTTTACCCAAATGAACCTATTACAAAATGAATGAGGGTGTTACACTTACCCCCTAGATTCTTAGATCCCAAAATGGCTTCCTTTAGGTTCATAAACCTTTAAGCCCCCACACCAACATCCTTAGGTTCATAAACCCATAAATCTTTTTGGAGTTCTCATACCTTAGAAAGCTTAAGCGCACGCGTTTAAAACAAAAATTAGTACCCAGTAGTTCCTAAACTTAACCCTAGGATCCTAAATCCTCTCAGGTTCACAACCTTTTAAGTTCCCATACCAGCCGTCCTTTTAGGTTCATATACCCAGGTTCACACACCTAGCTTCTTTTAGGTTCCCAAACTCCCTAGAGTTCATACACTTTTCCCCTTAGGATCACATTCCTTTTGGATCACCTTTTCCCTTTAGGATCACATCCTTTAGGATCACCTTTTCTTAGAGTTCCTACACCTAAACCTTGGTTACCCCTCAGGTTGAGATTGTATTTGGCCTCCTTTCCCGTCAATGCTTTCCTTTAGGGCCCACACCCTAGCACAAATCCTTACATAACTTTTAGGTCTTACCCTTAGCTCCTACGCTTAACCTTAGCTCCTACGCAACTCCGGAAATATCTCGAGAAAGAAATCTCAGGCATGGTCTCTTCTTATGGCTGGTGAGCTTCCTTACGTAGTCTAATGGACTTTAAACGACCCTCCCCGATAGTCGACAGACTCTAAAATATTCCCGACGACAGGTCCTTGGTTCAGACCCCTTGAACCGCCTCGCGTCGCCATAGTCGTCAGGTTGTAATCTTCGATTGACCTGAGGGCTATACTTTGACATTCGCCTTGTCCAAGCCTCATTCAAAGTGGGGGCTCTGTAGACACCTCGTTTCTGCACCTCCCGCCAAACACCCAATGATGATTGGGCTGCATGTTTAGCATATGTCGCGATTTTATGATGTTTCATAAATAGGTTAATAAAAGATAACTCAAACACTTGTGTCTACCTCATGGTCGTCATCTAGGTGTCATTACGGTCGTTTTGGCAGTAATTAGAGTTCATTTGGAGTCCGGGTCAAAAATCGTCTTCATTTCCTAAAACCGTCAAATCCCGAGTCAAAGCAACGTGCTTGTCTACCTAAGGGTAGGATGTCATAAAATGTTGAGATTATATCTCATTTTGAGTTACATGTCATTTCATTAGGCTAAACTTAAAGTTTACATTACAAAATGTGCATTTCATTTAGTTAAAATGACAGCCCGACCTTTAGGCCCGTTTTACGAGGTGATAACAACTTTTCTGGGTCAGGCCTATTTCAGAGAAAGTTCTAGATCTTTCTTTTAGCTTCCAACGCCACCGAAATCAACTTATTCCGAGTCTTTTAGAGAAAGTTATGCCTAAAATACGACAGGCTGTCAAACCCGTTTTCTACGCGCAGAGGAACCTATCCGGGAAAGGACGCATCAAGTGATGCGTCTCTTCCAAGGGACGCAGCACCTGCTGCGCCTTTTCCTCAAGGTTTTCTTTTTGTCCAAGTTTCCGTGTTTTAACTTAAGTCGGTTATTTCCGGATCTTTCTCTCCTTTCCTAAACCCTAATTCCGTGATTAGTATAAATAGGGACCTTCGTTCCTCATATTTCTCATGCGAGTGTCCGCCCTTCTCTTCTCCCTTTGCATTCTAGACCGCGTTCTTACTTTTTGGCGTCTACGTGCTTGAACTTTCGACCACGTAAGCTCGGATCCTTCCGAGTACCAGCCTCATTTTGCATGACCGACTAATTTGACCAATTCCACTACACCATAATCAATTAATCAATTCAATTTGCTTTTAAATCCTTTTTCAAGGGCACTTTCATATTTGCATTATAGATCGAGTCGAGTTACCACTAAAAACCGATTAGTTAAATCTCGCGACGCTAACATGTAAGTCTGAGGGTGTAAATCCTTATTTTATTATTGTTATTTATTTTTGTAATCATTAATGTAAGATTTATGTCGAGAATACACTTAAAACCGATTTGTAAAACCTTGTTTTAAAACCCTTTTTACGGATTATCAGGAGACAAACGTCGAGAAAGGACGCAGCAACTGCTGCGCCTCTTCGAAGGGACGCAGCACCTACTGCGCCTCTTCCTGAGGCTGCCGCAGTTCCTGCTTCGTTTCTTCTTCCTTCGTCTTTTGTTCGTCCAATTGTTTTGTTTCGTCTTCAATTGTTCATTGTTCTTTTAACGAAATAATTCTAGTATAATATCTTTAACATGTAATTCGTTATTAATTAATTCATCTTTTTAATCTCGACTTAAATCCCTTATAATTCATATTTGCGGGTTTTCGTCATTAAAATCAAATTCGGTTCTTAGAGGTTCGATTCCTCAATATTGAGTCTCTGGAATTCGTCATTGATATATTTTTCGCCTTTTGTTTATCGTCACTATCATTAACTCATCGTATATAACCTGTTTAATAACTAATTTGTTTAATTCTCATAACTAATCTTATTAATCATGTATGAATTCATCCTAATTTGTTTTTATCCATGTTTTATCATTTTTGTGACTTGAATCACATGTAAATAATCTGTTAATCACTTCAATCCGAGTCAATTATTCATAATCAAGCATTAAATTTACCTACGAATATTAACGAGATGCAGTTCCGGCTTCACAGCCAGAACTCAACCTAAGAACAGACGCAGCAAGTGATGTGCCTCTTCCAAGGGACGCAGCTCTGCCGCGCCTGTTCCCGGTTGATTTCTATCCCTGAAATCCCGTTTCTGCTTTGACCTAGTTATTAGCTTACGTAATTATTTAACTATTAATCGTATTATCGCCTAATAATCTGTTCGTTTATTTTTTTATTCTTTCTTTTTCTAAAACAATCCGTTTTAAATGTATTTTCGACGTAAATCAATAAACCCCTTTGTAATTTATTGTATTTTCAATTATTGTTGTATTCTTTATTATTTATTGTTTGTTTGCTCACATGTAATCAACATTAAATTCCACTTCGACTCAATTGTATGCTAATTACGTGTTTCACCGACTTAGTTAATTCTCACATGCTAGGATCAATTTATTGGATGTTGCATTGCATGCATATAATCGACAACATATCAAGTATAGACAATTTCCCTAATCATTAGTAGAGGTCGCTATCGAGGCGGGCGGGATTAGGTGTTCGATCAAAAGAGCTTCCTAATACGTACCCTCACCCCTTACTCCAGATCTCTGTGAACATCCGTGTTCATTGGCATCCACGAGAGTCATTCTAGACATAGAATGCTAAGTGTAACGAGTTCTTGGTGTTCATGTCACTACTTTGTGTCTTGACATGACACGAGTTATTCAAACAGTTTCCAATTTTCCACAATAAATTGGTGGCGACTCCACAAATGCAAACACTTGTTCCCAAGCGCCCTCGTGGCCCATTGTCCACACATGAGCTCCATTAACTCATTCATGTTTAGAGCTCTTGGATCTTGGGGAGTGAATTGTACATGTTGTGTCGGGTAGGGTAGAATGGATACATAGGATGGTGGTTCATTACCCCATTCCGGCAACTCACGAGGTTGACGAGGTGCTTCTTCTCTTTGTGGTGGGTTATGGTTGATTTCAATGGGGAGGAGGTAGCTCGGCCAAGGTGAATACCGAATCAACCGTGGCTCGGTGGGTGGTATGTTCCACCTCAAAAGAATAAGTGAAGAACATCCCTTTGTGAACCACTCCACACTTCCGGCTTGGTTGTAAGTGCACCACCTGTGGTGTTTGAAGATAGCATCCTCATCAATCAAAGTGTCCCCTTTGAGCTTTTCATAGCTCTCATGAAGGTTAAACCCGGGGCAAAGTTCATTGGCCAATATTGTGATTAGGCCACCCATCACAAAGGTCTTGGTTTTAGAATTCCCTTGAGCAAAGTCATGGAGCCTTGTAAGCATCTCAAGGGGCGTATTGAAATTGTAAGCCCTTGTCCCTTGTACATTCAAGTAGGACTCTAAGAAGGTCAAGTCAAGTAGGGTGCACCTATCTTGTTCTAGCCTCCCATTGATGGTCCCAGCTATAAAGCACTCGGTGATCTGAATCACCGGATGTTGGATGGCAAAGGTGTAGCATTGTTTAAGGGAATAGAGTTCCCTCCCCGAAATTGCTCTCCAAATGTGGTTGACGGTGAAGTCGGAGGGCTTATCGGTATTGTCTTTCGGCACTTCAAGACCAAAAATGTTTGCAAATTGGTCTAAGGTTAGCCTGTGGTCTTAATTACAAAGACGGAACTCCAAACAAACATTTCTCCTTGTATTAGTGACAATGTGGAGACTACACAAAAACTCCAGGGTAAGACTTAAGTAGGTATCCTCTTGAGCATAGAATAACTTCCCAAGACCCAAACCATCGAAGAATCTTTCGGTTTGATGCCTTATGCCAAGAACTTCTAAAACATCGGTATCAATAAATTGAGTGGGCTCGTAATGCTTACCTAGCAAATGCTCAAATTTTTGGCGGTGGTCATCACAAGTGAAGACTACCTCGGGGAAGTATTCAAGTTATCGAACACCATTTATCTCCACATTTTGCCGGCCCCTTGTCTCCATTGGGGTGGATGAGGTAGCACCCTTACGCCTCTTAGGTGCGGCATCCGAGGATTTCTTGCCCTTGTCTCTTAGGTTCATCATTTTTGTTGATGGGAATGTTAGGGTTTGGGTGTTTTTGGTGATGGGGATTGTTTGGAGGTGATGATGGGAGATTTTTAGGAGATAAGATAAGGAAAATGAGTGATGGTGGGGTGTTTATAACAAGGAAATGGGTGGGAGACGGGCGGATAAGGGCTGGGCTCGGGCGGATAGATCGAGAACCCGGCTAAAAATTGAGCCAATCCGAGCGTCCCGTGAGTGAGATGAGCGTCTTGAAGCTGCAGTCCGAGCGTCTTATGTTGGAGACGCACGGATTCATAGTCACTGAGCTTGGATGTTTTTGCCAGCGATTGAGGACGAGTAGATTGGGGAGGAGACGGGCGTCTTTGCTGAGACGGGCGGATCCTGAGGAATCCGAGCGGATTCTCATCCAGTGTAGAAAGTATCTTAGGACGTTGCCCAGGACGAGCGTCCCAAGGCCAATCCGAGCGGATCCTTTCTGGGACGGGCGTCTCCATGCCGATCCGGGCGGATTCATAGGCAGTGCGGATTTGAGCTCGTGGCAGGGCTCAAGACGAGCGTCTTGTTGAGGAGACGGGCGTCTTGTGCTTGCTTTTCGTCAATCCCCCATTTTTTTCATTTGAATCGTTTCCCTTGTACCCTTTTGTGATTCCTTCTTATCATTTTCTGAAAATATACTCAATGAATGGGTAAGAGACCCTCTCTCACTACTCTCATGTAAGGAAAATGCAAGAAACATAAAGGTAAGGAGAATACAAGAAACATAAAGGTATATATAATACAATATTATACAATGCAAAAATTATGGGAAATCATATATTAAAAATGGTGGTTTAAGATAGGACTTCACCAAACTAGTTCAAATTGTCGAAATTCTTTGTCCATGGAGCTTAAGGCTCTTAGAAAAAGATCAAAGGCTTGTGAGCATGCCCCAAATAAGCATAAGTATGGGTTGCTCCAATTAAATATGAAATTTGGCCAAGGAAGCTTGTCATATATTCTTTCTTTCACCTTATCCTTGGCACTAGAGCCATTGCAATGCTTCCAATCAATAAGCCCATGATTCTTGTCAACACGAGGAATGAAGTATGGCTCGTTTTCGTCCGGAGATTTCTACTTACCACCTTCTTCTTCAATTTCGGTGATGATGATAGCACTTTGATTTGTCAATCCTTCCAAAGTAGAAGGGGAATTATCATAACATTGATGACCGGATACCTTAGGAGTTGAAATTGTGGGTGTCAAATCCCCACAAGTAAGTCCATTTGCAAGTTTGTTCTTGAGCTTTTCCACCAAGTACCCTTTATATGATGATTTGACTTTTTGGAGAAGGTCCACCATATCATCTCCAACAATCATAGGTTCCATGGATGTGAAATGGTCTTCATAGGCAATAGGGAAGAGACATTCATCTTCTTCATGGTAGGATATCTCAAATTTCTCAAGGATGGGCTTCTCAAGTAAGGTGATTTGACAAGTCCATTCGTCTTTCCTATTCCAAAGATCCTTGTGAGACACATATTCTTCATAAGCTTATTTCACGGCCTCGTCATCATAGCTATCCTCATAAGAATCATAAGTGGGGACTTCATTCTTCTTCAATAATTCTTCCTCCACCATCTCAATATTCAAATCAAAGAACACACCCTCATACTCACAAAGGTTAAGAGTATTTGGCTTAATTAACCTCATATCTTCCTCATCAAATACAACACTTTCATACTCACAAGAACTCAAGGAGATTGGCTCTTCCCACTTTTCATCAAAGGTAACTCCTTCAAACTCGCCTTCATGCTCTAAGGAATGGTGAGAGGTAGTTATTTGGGCTTCCTTCATTTGGGCAACTTGAATTGACAACTCCTCACCATGCGTAACAATGCCTTGAAGAACATTGTCCCTATTTTGGCTCTCCTCTAGCATTTGTTTGAAGAAGTTTTGTTGATCTCCCATCATTTGGAGAATCACGTTCTGAATGAGTTCATGTTCTTGTTGTGGGTGGGTGTGAAAATGGTTGTATTGTGGTATTTAAAATTCATTGTGAAGTGGGTATTGGGAGGGTAGTTGTTGTAGATATTGGATGTGGGGATTTTGGTGGGAAAAATTGAGGTAGTAGTTACGATTTTCATTGTATGAGTAGTAAGGTAGGTTTGTGTTGATTTTCTCCTCAAACTCCCTATAGTCATACTCAAAAGATCCACCACATACTCCATGTATCAAGTGAAGAGTCTATCGATCCGAAATACTCAAGAGGGGGGGGGGGTGAATTGAGGATTAAAACTTTTACCTACTTTTACGATTGTGTATGTATAATTAATTATTTAAAGTTTATTGGTTAAACTTTAACTAATTAACGAATTAAAAGCAAAGCAAATAAACGAAAGAAAGAGAGACACACAGATTTTTGAAGTGGTTCAGTTTCACAAGTCGAAACCTACGTCCACTATTCTCGATTAATAAATTTAGTACCTTTCTACGGATTACAAATTTACTAACCCAACTCGTACAACTAACTCTAGTTGTAACTCGATGAGTATCGTTAAATACTCGAGTAACTAACTTACGCTAATAAGAAAGCACTAATGATTCTTGCAAAGGTTCACGTTAATGAACAAGTAAGAAATCGATTGAGCACTATTATCTTATAACGATAACTAACAAACGAACATACGAGTTTATAAACACACGACCTTTATCGAAAATTGCAAATCGGTTTTCTTGCTTTTGAAACACACGGTTTTGCTTTTAAAATCAAATCAATTTTTATGCTTAAAGGTCTCTCTTTAAATGTTGTAAGATGTAAAGTATTTATAGTGAAGAATGAAGCATGACTCACGGTTTAGTCGAAAACCCTAATGGCCGAAATAAATATATGCAAATCATATCTTATAATATTTCTTTCCTTAAAAACCCTAAGAGATAATAAAAGATATTCCAAAAGATAGAATATAGATTATCTTCTATTATCTTTTCCATAAGTCTTAAGATATGATAAGATTTCCATAATAAAAATATCTTTATCATAAATCACCATATCAAATTAAATATAAAAGATATAATAAGATAATTCTAGAGAATAAGATCATATTAAAAATAATCTTTTACACTTTAAGTTGCACGAAACAACATAGCCCATAAGCCTCGTTTTTCGTGTCAACCCTAGCTCGAATTAGGTTTAGATTTTTTAGGGTTTAGGAGTATGCTATATTAAAACCCTAATTAGTAATATGGCTCAACTCATAAGTTGATCAAACATGATTACTAATTACACGTTTAATCATAAAACCATACTCCGTATTAAACCGGGCTTATTAAATAAATACTTTTGCTAGAACATTTAAAAGAAACAAAAATATTTTTCAAAAACAATTTTGAAAACATTTTAAGTCGTGTAGTATAAACTCAACATCTCAATGTTATAGTAGAAGAGCTATAACATTGAGCTCTTTTACTAGTAATGTTATAGCTGCCAAGCTATAACTTTACCAGTACAAGAAATTCACTCTTAGCTATCTTTACGAGATAATCACCTATACTATTCTAATCTTCTTAGGAGATCTTCGAGTATAGCCTACTTCATCATCCAAGCTTGATTTAACCTTTACACGGACTTCGTCTTCTCATAATGCTTGAATAATTCTTTCATAATCTTGATCTTTGATTGAGGCTTGATCACGATATACTTCCATCACAAATCTTCTTAATTGCTCGTAAGGGATAAGTCTAATCTAAAAGACTAAACAAACAATTATGCGCAACGAGTATATAAAATATAAAGCACTCTTGACATCATCAACACATAAACATATATACTATATGGTTCAACAAATTCCCCCCTTTTTGATGATGGCAAGTCTCCTACAATTGTGACTAAGTATAAAGTTCCCCCTCAACATAATACCATTATCTTAATAATAAAGATCAACGCAAGATCAAGACGATTATCATAAAAAAACTTATAGGACTTTAAGAGACAATTGGTCTTGACAAGGAGCAAGCTTAGGTAGATGCTTACCATAGACGTTCTTTCCCCCTCTTAACATCATCGAAAAGATTAGAACAAATATAAAATGACTAGAATAATATAAGACGAGACAAGAGATAAGAACGATATAAGAAGCAAATAAACCACATATAAACATAAGCATCTAGAAATTAAGGTAACATACAAGCTTAAAAGAGAAACATGTCTAATGCCAATGGGCCGAATGATAACATGTTTGAGAATTACTTGGGCCATAACCACAAGCAATATGCCAAAATGGGTCGAATATATAGTTTGAAAAATACACCATTAGAGAATGAAAATAAAAGAAAGCTACTAAAGGCAAGTGCGAAATATGGCAAAAGGCAAGGCAAGGTCAAATGTTGCGGGTCTTATACGGGTTCACATAGTCGGGACGGGTACGGTATTCCAAAGCATCAAGGCGGTCAAATGAACTACGCACAAGAGTAGTGAGACTTTGAAGACTTCGTTCAAAGTTAAGAACCTTCAACGATAATGCCCTCATGGCCTCTAAAGTAAGCGACTGATCGGCCGCCATAGCTTTCCCGTGCATCACCAACGCACCTCCTTGACTAGTGAGGAAGGAGAGACGATCTCCATGAGGGAACACTTCCCCACGAATTGCCTTCAACTCCCTCTCAAAACCCGATAACCTTTTGTCAACCCCGTCCATCCAAGCATCACCCGATCACAAACCAAACCTTCATCCCAGGACCGTGAAGTCCCAACCTGTGACAATGCCGTGGCTAAGGTAATGGTTTGCTCCTCGAATTTTTCCATCAAAGAATTCATGAAACTTTCCATTTTAGCACCCATAGCTCCCAAACCCGCGTCACTAGCAACCTTCTCAACATCTTTTAAAATCACCAATTTGGGTCCATCAAACCCGAGACCCATCAACCGGATTAACCGATCACACATGCAATCCTTAGTACTAACACCATAACTATCCCGTCCCACAACTTGTTTGATTTCCAACAATATTGACACCCACATCCCATATGGGATATCAATGGTGGTACAGAATTTTTCTTTTGTGACGGTGAGACTAGTTTGGACAATACGGCTTAGCACAAGACTCGCCAAATTTACTTTTTGACCTCCCAACGAAGAATAAACAATAATCACCTCATAACTCAACACCTTATCCCTTCCTCCCCTTCTCGGCACAATCGTGTTCCATAGAAAATTTAGGAGAAATTTGATTTTTGCCGAAAGAGGGCGGACAATAATGTTTCCACCATCCGACCCAACCTCCTCAAAATACTATCTAATAGCTAACTGTTTTTCACTATCCACATTAGACCATTCAAGAATCGGATTAACATCGATTCCATCATGAGGAACCAAAAAAGCAGAGCAAAAATCATCAACAGAGACCGTCACATCAACACCATTGACGGTCGCATGCAATATCCCTTTCCTAACTTTGACAATAGCGAAAAATTGAACAACTTCCACCGGATATATAGGACCCGACACTTGACTAATATGACCCCAACCTTGAAAATCAAGAAAGTCGACAAAAAATTTGAGAGACGGAATAGTTTTCAACAAAGACTTAGGGTAATAACTACCTCCATGAATTGAATAAGGCAAGACCCGAGACACAAGAACAGTCTCATCTTTTGTCAACCGAACTCGGTTCAATCCTTCCCTTGTCGCGTTTTTCGAGGCTTCTCGAAACAGAGGTCTCGAAATACCATTCCTAACAAAGACTTTGGGTTCATCAACCTCATTAGCTTCATCAACAACAACTTTGTTCTTTCCCTTGAAAAGGCGGCGCCTTTTTCCCTCGGACACCGCATCATCCTGACCGTGAAACAGAGGAGGAGACAGTTGTGGGTGTGGTGAAGGAAAGGTAGAAGAATTAGGATTATTAGAAGGTTGTGGTTATGGTTGATTATTTGAATTTCGATGGTGTTGATTTCGGGTAGTAGACCGAGTTTTTGCATGGGGTGGATTCATGATGAAGAAGATGGTTGAGTATGATGATGATGGTAAAGGATTTGTGAAATCTTTAGAAAAGAGAAAAAGTAGAGCAAGTGGGTTGTGTGGGGTAGGTTTACACGGCTATAGCAATATATAGGATGATAGTCTAGGTTAGTCTAGTTTAGGTAACTAGGTGATGAATTGATTATGGTAAGTAGAATAGAATATGGAATAGGAGATATATGCGAGATTTTGTATAGCAAGTTTAGAGGGGTTTTTATAAAATTTGGAAAATAAGATAAAATAAATATGGTGTATCTTAATTTTTGGAAATAAGATAAAGTTTGTATGCCAATATAATTCTAAAACACAAATAGAATATCCATGATAAATATACTTCTATAAACGTAAATATTCATGCAA
Source organism: Silene latifolia (assembly GCF_048544455.1). Classification (NCBI taxonomy): domain Eukaryota; kingdom Viridiplantae; phylum Streptophyta; class Magnoliopsida; order Caryophyllales; family Caryophyllaceae; genus Silene; species Silene latifolia. Next base: position 67,120,025 of record NC_133537.1, on the reverse strand, counting down.
CGTAATATACGGACACAGTCATACAATCTTAATCTTACTAGTCAGTCATTAAGAGATTAAACACATATGGAAGCTTAGGTACCACTGATTAAACCAATTTCCAACCATAAAGTCTCAAATCGTCCTCTAGCTAAAGGTTTTGTCAAAATGTCTGCCCATTGTTTTTTAGTACTACAAAATTCAAGTTTTATATTCCCTCTCTCAACATGGTCTCGTATAAAATGGTGTTTGATTTCAATGTGTTTGGTACGTGAGTGCTGTGCGGGGTTTTTGGAAATTATTATAGCACTTATATTATCACATAAAATAGGAATACAACCTACGTCAATACCATAATCACGTAATTGTTGTTAGCCATAATAATTGAGTACATACCAGTCCTGCTGCAATATATTCGGCTTCTGCTGTAGAAAGGGCAACTGAATTCTGCTTCTTTGAACCCCATGTGACAATGCAAGGTCCAACAAATGTGGCAACACCTGACGTGCTTTTCCTGTCTAAAGAAAATCCTGCGTAGTCGGCATCAGAATAACCGACCAGATCGAAATTGCACTCCATTGGATACCATAAATAAAGCTTAGCCGTTCCAATTAAGTATCGCAAAATCCTTTTTACGGCCGTCATATGCGACTCTTTGGGAGATGATTGATATCTCGCACAAACGCATACGCTAAACATGATATCTGGGCGACTTGCAGTTAAATATAGTAACGACCCTATCATCCCACGGTAAGTTGTTTCATCAACAGGTTTACCGTCTTCATCTAAAGTTAACTTCTTATCTGCAACCATCGGAGTAGGCATAACATGAGAATTTTCCATACCGAACTTTCGAATCAGTTCCTTGATATATTTTTGTTGATGGATTTTAATGCCTTCCTCAGTTTGTTGAATTTGCAGACCTAAGAACAATTTCAATTCGCCCATCATACTCATCTCGAACTCGGAAGTCATCAACTCAGAAAAATATTTGCACAAGCTTCGGTTGGTCGATCCAAATATGATATCGTCAACGTAGATTTGAACAACCAAAAGGCCAGAACCCTCGGATTTTAAAAATAGGGTTTTATCAACAGATCCTCTACTGAATCCACTGTCAAGTAGAAACTTTGATAATCTGTCATACCACGCCCTTGGTGCTTGCTTTAATCCATATAGGGCTTTGTCTAATTTAAAGACATGGTCTTCAAATTTGCTATTCTTAAACCCAGGGGGTTGTTCTACGAAGACTTCTTCCTGTAGATACCCATTTAGAAATGCTGTCTTGACATCAATTTGGAAGAGCTTCATTCCTTTATGAGCTGTGAACGCTATCATAAGTCTAATAGCTTCAAGACGAGCAACAGGTGCGAAAGTCTCGTCATAATCTATTCCTTCTTGTTGATTATAGCCTTGGACCACCAATCTTGCTTTGTTCCGAACGATGATTCCGGCATCATCTAGTATATTCCTAAATACCCATATTGTTCCAATAACAGATCGATCTTTAGGTCTAGGAACTAAGTGCCAAACGTTGTTCCGTTCGAACTGTTGAAGTTCTTCTTGCATGGCAATAATCCAATCCGATTCTGCAAGAGCTTCTTTGATATTTGTTGGTTCGATCATGGATAAGAATGAGTAGAATGAACAAAAATTATTCAAGAATCGTCTCGTGTGAACACCCTTCTTAATATTGTCGAGAATATTGTCCATTGGATGTGAACTCTTGTACTTCCATTTAGTTGAAGTACTCGGCTCTTCATCATTATTTGAACTTGACCCAATTTCATTTGGCTCAGGATTGGAGGAAGTTCCCCCTGAATCCAATCCAGGTGTTGTAGTAGAGCCATTTATAACTTCGGACTCTGTACCTTGATTTGGATTCAATGTTATAGTAACATCACCTATAACATTGGATTGGGAATCCTTATTTTGAGAAAATGTTATAGTGTCATCAACTAATACTTTGGTTTTCTCTTTCTTGTCCTTTGAAGAATGATCAAGTTCATCACTTATTCCTTCAATCTCATTATCTTCCAATTCTAATTCTTGGGGATCGTCTCTAGAAAGACGAAAGTCAGGTTCGTCCAAGTCTTCTTCCTCATCCTGTAAGGGCTCATCAAACACGTTATCTTCATCAAAAATAACGTGAATACTTTCCTCAATACAAAGTGTTATTTTATTGAAGACCTTGTAAGCGTTGCTATGATCAGAATACCCTATAAAAATAGCCTCATCAATTCTAGGGTCGAACTTACTTAACCTATTTTTACCATTGTTGTGAACAAAGCACTTACTCCCAAAGCAACGAAGATGGGAGATATTAGGTTTGCGACCTCTTAGAAGTTCATAAGGAGTTTTCTTAAGGATAGGTCTTATCATAGCACGATTATGGATATAACACGAAGTACTAATAGCTTCAGCCCAAAAGTTACGAGGTATACCACTACATAAAAGTATTGTATAAGCCATATCTTCTAGTGTTCTATTCATACGTTCAATGACACCATTTTGTTGTGGAGTTCTTGGTGCGGAAAAGTTATGTCCTACACCATTAACTCTAAAATATTCTATGAAGGCTTGATTATCAAATTCAGTGCCATGATCCGTACGAATAGACACAAGGTTAGTCTTATATTTATTTTGAACACGTTTCATAAGACAATCAAATTCATCAAAGGTCTCATCTTTTGAATGAAGGAAGATAGGCCATACATACCTTTAGTAGTCATCTACGAGGACAAAGACATACCTAGATCCTCATCGACTTCTTACCTTCATAGGACCACAAAGATCCATGTGTACCAATTCCAAATCATGATTTGTACTTACTACTCTTTTCGGTTTAAAAGAAGATCTCACTTGTTTGCACCTGGCATACGTGTCACACATCTTTTCTTGGTCGAACTTGATCTTAGGTAATTCTTCAACCAAGTCCCACTTCTTGAGTTTGTTCAAGGTTAGTGAGCTAATTTGGCCGAACCATTTGTGCCACAGACAGGGATCATCAAGAGTAACTTTCATGCAAGTAAAAGAGTTGGTAGGCACAGCATTTAAATCTACCATATATACGTTCCTTTTCCTATGGCCTTCAAGAATAACATTACTAGTTCCTTCAATGATAATGCGACAACCATAAGTATGAAAAACAACTTTGTTACCTTTGTCGCATAGTTGAGATATGCTAAGTAGATTATGCTTGAGACCATCCACTAAATAGACATCGCTGATTGCGTATGACTTAGAAATTCCGACTTTGCCAACACCAATCACTTTTCCCTTCTTGTTATCCCCAAACGTCACCTTTCCTCCGTTGAAAGGTTTGAGTGAAAGAAACAGATTCTTATCTCCAGTCATGTGTCTTGAGCATCCACTGTCAAGATACCATTGATTGTTTTCTTTCACTATTACCTGTAGAAGGATTAGATATAGTTTTTAGGTACCCAAGCTAGGTTGGGTCCCTTATGATTAGTTACTCTATATACCAAATCCTTTCGTACCCAAATTTGTCTAACAGTTATGTTTCTAAACTTTGTGTGACTTTGTTTAGGAGGAGTTCTAGGTTTAGGGATTTCTTTAGGTCTAGGAATTTCTCTAGGTCTAACATTACTGTTTTCCTTGTGATTAGGTTTCCTATGTTTAGGTTGACAAGGAGTTTGTGAAGTGCTAGGTTTCTTGGTGTGGTCAAACGCCATGTCATAGAACCAACGATAGTTGTTATTTCTTTGTTCGTTAGGTTCATTTATGGGAGATTCATCATCCTCGACTGTTATGTCAACCGTTTTAGCATGGTCGGTATTTTTCCGTATATCATGCGCCCTTTTGACACAATTGTCTTGGATGTGACCCGTATGACCACAGTAATTGCAAATCAGATATTCAGGAAGATCAGCATATTTCCTTCTTTCTAAAATCAAAATCTGAAGGTGTTGATTTGCATTTAGAGTGATCTCTAAGGCTGTAGCATTCATGTCCTAACCCCATCTTCATATTATTGTCAGATTGCTCGGTTAGGAAGTTTAGGACTTTTGTGCTACCTTCCCACTTATCATGGACTTTCCTAGCATGTAAGAGTAAGTCCTTTAGGGTTTTGATTTCTTCTAGACATTTCGTGTGATCTACATCATTATCCTTTTTGAAATTGTCACGAAAGTCTTGGAAACTTTTGTTAAGAATAAGTACAACATCTGAGTGTTGTTTCTTAACATTGATCATATCAGTTTTAGATTCCTTTAATTGCTTTGAGAGAGAATCTATCTCTTTCTTTTGGTCTAAGATCACTGCTTCATTAGATGTGACCTTAGTCTCTAAAAGTTCTTTGCCTTTTCTAAGTTCTAAAGTTATAGCTTCATTAGCTATAACTTTGTCTTGAAGGTGCTTAATATTAAGCTTTAGGTTTGAAGTTATAGCTTCATTAGCTATAACCTTGGACTCCAATTCCTTCTTTTCAGCTATAGCAATATCTAACGTTGTAGCTTTATCAGCAGTAACTTTAGATTTCAGCTTCTTAGCTCTGGCCTTTAGAGTATGATTCTCCTCTGCAATATCAAGAATCTGTTCCTTCAGATCTTTTAACTCCAAATCCTGTTCATGACATTTATCGAGGGATTGCTCAAAAAATTCAATTAGGGCACTTTTAGATAATTTCTTAACGCGTTTTTTGAGTTCCAGATAACTTACCTCTTCATTGTCATCTTCGTCCGATTCTCCAAGAAAGCAATAGTTTGATTGAGAATCCGTGCTTTCATCATCGCTGTCGGAGATTAGGTCAAGACTGACACTGCTGAGATAAAGGTTAGCTACTTCGTCATCTTCGGATCCTTCATCATCTTCTGAATCAAGATCACCCAAACACGAAGCCATCATTACTTGTTTGAACTCTTTCTTTGTCTTCTCGCGTTTTGCCTTGTCCTTGATTTTCTCCCATGTTGGACAGTCCTTGATCATGTGATCAGATTCACCACACTTGAAGCAACCTCTGTTTGCAAATGATGACTTTGATTCTGTTACTTTCTTGTTGGACGACTTGTTATTGTTGTATGATGATTTTGCTTGTTTGTTTCGAAAGATCCTATTTTTAAAACGGCGTGCAAACAAGACGGTTTCATCTTCTATGTCGGAGTTAACATCTTCGCTTTTCAAAGCCATACTTTTACCTCTGCTTGGTTCAGCGTCATCTTTGTTAAGAGTAATTTCATGTGCCATGAGAGCACCAATGAGCTCTTGGTAGGATAGGTTTTCAAGATCTCGTGATTCCTCCATTGCTGTGACTTTGGCACGTCACTTCTTAGTCAAGCTCCTAAGAACCTTCCTTGCAATGTCCTCTGTATTGAACTTCCTTCCTAGGTTTTTCAGTTCGTTTATTATACTTGAAAATCGTGCAGACATGCTATCCAACGACTCATTAGGCTCCATAATGAATAGCTCATATTTCTGCATTAGCAGGTCTATACGGTGCTTCCTAACAATGGAAGTACCTTCATAAGCTAGTTCGAGGCCATCCCATATCTCCTTGGCCGTTGTACACGAAGAAAACCGATCGAACTCTGTAGAGGTCATGCCGTTCTGCAATAGACTTATAGCTTTAGAGTTCTTCTCGGCTTTCTTATAGTCGGCCTCAACATAGTCATCTTCCTTCTTCTCATAGGTAGTGCTTTCAGCGGATGCAACAAGGATTTTGTGCGGTCCGTTTTGGATAATCCTCCAGCACACCCAATCATGACCTTTCACATAGTGAGTCATCATGTTTTTCCATAACCCATAATTCTTCCCATCAAAGACGGGACACTTGAGGTATTTGGAATCCATTTATCATGTGATAGGCAGCAGAATATAAAACGATAAGATAAATAAGAAAAAGATAGATCAGCCTCTTTGCGGTTAGGCAATCAAGAGCACAAGGCTCTGATACCAATTGAAGAGTCTATCAATCCAAAATACTCAAGCGGGGGGGGGGGTGAATTGAGGATTAAAACTTTTACCTACTTTTACGATTGTGTATGTATAATTAATTATTTAAAGTTTATTGGTTAAACTTTAACTAATTAACTAATTAACGAATTAAAAGCAAAGCAAATAAACGAAAGAAAGAGAGACACACGGATTTTTGAAGTGGTTCAGTTACACAAGTCGAAACCTACGTCCACTATTCTCGATTAATAAATTTAGTACCTTTCTACGGATTACAAATTTACTAACCCAGCTCCTACAACTAACTCTACTTGTAACTCAATGAGTATTGTTAAATACTGGAGTGACTAACTTACGCTAATAAGAAAGCAATAATGATTCTTGCAAAGGTTCACGTTAATGAACAAGTAAGAAATCGATTGAGCACTATTATCTTATAACGATAACTAACAAATGAACATACGAGTTTATAAACACACGACCTTTTTCGAAAATTGAAAATCGGTTTTCTTGCTTTTGAAACACACGGTTTTGCTTTTAAAATCAAATCAATTTTTATGCTTAAAGGTCTCTCTTTAAATGTTGTAAGATGTAAAGTATTTATAGTGAAGAATGAAGCATGCCTCACGGTTTAGTCGAAAACCCTAATGGTCGAAATAAAGATATGCAAATCATATCTTATAATATTTCTTTCCTTAAAAACCCTAAGAGATAATAAAAGATATTCCAAAAGATTGAATATAGATTATCTTCTATTATCTTTTCCATAAGTCTTAAGATATGATAAGATTTCCATAATAAAAATATCTTTATCATAATCACCATATCAAGTTAAATATAAAAGATATAATAAGATAATTCTAGAGAATAAGATTTTATTAAAAATAATCTTTTACACCTTAAGTTGCACGAAACAACACAGCCCATAAGCCTCGTTTTTCGTGTCAACCCTACGAATTAGGTTTAGATTTTTTAGGGTTTAGAAGTATGCTATGTTAAAACCCTAATTAGTAATATGGCTCAACTCATATGTTGATCCAACATGATTACTAATTACACGTTTAATCATAAAACCATACTCCGTATTAAACCGGGCTTATTAAATAAATACTTTTGCTAGAACATTTAAAAGAAACAAAAACATTTTTCAAAAACAATTTTGAAAATATTTTAAGTCGTGTAGTATAAACTCAGCATCTCAATGTTATAGTAGAAGAGCTATAACATTGAGCTCTTTTACTAGTAGTGTTATAGCTGCCAAGCTATAACTTTACCAGTACAAGAACTTATCTCTTAGCTATCATTACGAGATAATCACCTATACTATTCTAATCTTCTTAGGAGATCTTCGAGTATAGGCTACTTCATCATCCAAGCTTGATTTAACCTTTAGACGGACTTTGTCTTCTCATAATGCTTGAATAATTCTTTCATAATCTTGATCTTTGATTGAGGCTTGATCATGATATACTACCATCACAAATCTTCTTAATTTCTTGTAAGGGATAAGTCTAATCTAAAAGACTAAACAAACAATTACGCGCAACGAGTATATAAAATATAAAGCACTCTTGACATCATCAAAACATAAACATATATACTATATGGTTCAACATCAAGTCTTGAATCATCATAGCTAAGACAAGGAAACAACTACAATCATGGAAACTACAATAAAATGGTAAGAACGAACCTTGAAGAACAAGTTCCTCAAGGTTAAAGCACAATTAAAATAGGCAAAAAAGTAAGAACTTAATCACATAACACCGTCCCCGGCAACGGCACCATTTTGATGGAGAGTGTCGTTTGGGTAATAGTGGATCGACTGACCAAGTCAGCTCACTTTGTTCCAATGAAAGATACATGGACTAAGGCACAATTGGCTATGGCCTATCGAAAGAACGTGCTTAAGTTACATGGAGTCCCTAAGGACATAGTGTCTGACAGAGATGCGAGGTTTATATCGAGGTTTTGGAAGGAGTTGCAGGAATCGTTGGGAACAACTTTGAAGATGAGTACAAAGATTTCATCCTGCGACAGACGGCAGATGAGAGAACAATCAAGACTCTTGAGGATATGTTGCGAGCTTGTGTGATGGATTTTGGTGGTAGCTAGGAGCAGAGGTTGGACTTGATAGAATTTTCTTACAATAACAGCTATCATACTAGTATTGGTATGGCACCGTTTGAGGCTTTGTATGGGAGAAGATGTAGGAGCCCAATCTGTTGGGACGATAGTCTTTGAGGCAAAGTGGTTTTAGGACCAGAGATGGTGCATGAGATGGTGGAACAGTTAAGATGATCGGGGAAAGGATGAGAGCAACTTAGGATCGACAAAAGAGTTATGCGAGATCTACATCGCGGGATATAGAGTTTCGGTTGGAGATAAGGTTCTTCCGAAAGTGTCTCCTATGCGTGGGGTTATGATATTTGGGAAGAAAGGCAAGCTAAGTCAGAAGTTTATAGGGCCGTATGAGATCTTAGAGCGAGTTGGGAAGTTGCATATCGTCTGGCTTTACCAGCTGCATTAGAGAGAGTGCATAATGTGTTTCATGTATCGCAGCTGCGGAAGTATGTGAGTGACCCGTCACATGTGTTAGAGGCCGAGACCTTAGAGCTAGATGAGTCCTTATCATATCTTGAGGTGCCTAAACAGATTCTAGACCGAAAGGTTAGAAAGACTAGGAGTGGTGAGACAGTTCTGCTCAAGATCCTTTGGTCTAACCACGAGACCGAGGAAGCTACATGGGAGCCAGAGGAGGCTATGAAAGAGCGTTACCCTTTCCTTTTTGATCAGGTATGTATGGTTACGGGGACGTAACCTTGTTTCTTTTAGGGGGGTAGGAGATGATCGCGAACAGTTTTTAAGAGTTTTATACCCCTTTTATATGTTGTGTCGGGATGTTTGTCGGGATGAGTTGGGTTAGTAACATGTTTTATGTTGAATTTTGTATGGTTGTTGAGTCGGGAATGTTATGGGAGTACCTTTGTTTAGTAGTGGTTGAACTTCGGGGACGAAGTTCCTTTTAAGGAGGGAAGACTGTAATACTCCGTATTTATAAGTCTTGGGGTACTCTATCGAGTAGGCCTTACTCTGTCGAGTAAGGGTAAGTTGCGTTTTAGAAAAGTTTCTGACCTGTTGGGTACTCGATCGAGTAGCTGGGGCACTCGATCGAGTAAGGGGGTACTCGATCGAGTACCTCGGGTACTCGATCGAGTAGCCGGTTTTACGGGAGTTTTCTCGGGTTTTGTTAATTATGCGATTAAGGTATATTAGCTTTGTCGTCATTATTCTAAATCACTTTTGCAAAACCTAAATTACTGTTTAAGAGAGAAAGCAAGCAAGTTCTTCATCCTAATCGCATTATTAGCAATACCCGGAGTTTGGAAGGTCAGTTCTTAGCGTTGATTATACCGTTGAGTTCCTTGCATCGAGGGTAAGATCTATGTACCCTTTTTATTGTCTTTCCTTTGATTTGGTTAAACCCTAATTTAGAGATTTGGGGGTTTATGTGTAGTATGTGATTTGGTAGCCTTTATGTGTTGTATGATAGGAGGAGGGTTCATAGAGGAAGCTTTTTGATTCAGCAGTAGAGACCGTCTAATTGTGTGCTTACCAGGTAGGATTTCCTACTCAGTATTAGTCCCATAATGGGATATTGGTTGATGCGTTGTGTTTGGTTATTTGATATAGTAATTGTATTGTGATTGTGGTTGTGATCGTTGTCTATGGTTCGCGAGGCGTGTCCTCGGCTGAGTGGGGTCACTTGCGGGAGTGGCTTCACGCCCTAGTTTCGCCTTCTGTGGAACCCGCCACAGAAGGGATGTGCACATTAATGGACAGGGTTATCGCTCACTATGTGGAGCGGTGATTTGGTGGGTACGGCTGCGGTCCCCCATTGGCAGGGCTGGTCCAGTGGACAGTTAGTGATTGAGATGATTGGATTTGGCGTGATTGTGTGTGTGTGTGTGTGATAGTTAAGCTGTCTGTTTATCTTATTGTTAGTATATATTGAATTGTGTGATTAGTACTGACCCCGGTGTTGTTTTGTAAACCTGCGGTGATCCATTCGGGGATGGTGAGCAGATATTGAGCAGGTATTGAGATGAGTACTGGGATAGCTGGGATTGCCACGACATGATGATAGGAGTCTTCCGCTGTAGCTTATTAGTTATTTACATTTCAGTTAGAACAGTCAGTTTGAGAACATGTATCGTACTTTTGGTTTGGTTTTGAGAATTGTAACTCTTCGCTAAGTATTTATAATAAACGTTGTTTCTTCATTGTTATTTGATTATCATTGCCTCGGGTAACCGAGATGGTAATGTCTTCATACCTGAGTGGTCCTGGTAAGGCACTTGGAGTATGGGGGTATTACAAATGGTATCAGAGCAACGATCCTGAAACCTGTAACCAATGAACCTAATGAACATAGGGAGTCAACTAAAATGAACCCGGGTTAAAAGTTGTAGGAGCTAATGCAAAGGCTTGGGAGACGTCCTAAAGTCGCGAAGTCGCCCTACAATTTTGAACCGGTCACATGGGGGGAGTGTTTGTCGAGTCGTATGTGTGTTTGGTTAACCTGTGTAAGAATGTGATGAAATGTGTTAATTGTTGGATGTTCGAAGTAGAAGGTTGAGAATGTGAAAGAAAGGTTAATGAAATATGTAGACTTGTTGTTGGGGTGATAACATGTTGGATGTTTTACAATGTGGCGTTTAATAACATGATGAAATGATCTCGTAGATCGTATGAAAAGATGCGTAGCATGTTTAGTTATGATATAATATGTGGTTTTATAAAGTTTAGCATGTTAGCATATGATATAGCATGCGGGTAGCGTTTCTGAGTTAGCATGACTCGATCGAGTGGGACTGACTTGATCGGGTGGGTTTTTGATGATTTTGAGTCCAAAATCGTGTTTTTGGGTACTCGATCGAGTAACTAGGGGTACTCGATCGAGTAGGGGGTCACAGCTACTCGGTCGAGTATGTAAGAGATCAGAAGGTCCGTTTGGGGTCGATGTTTGGGTACTCGATCGAGTATGTTGGGCACTCGATCGAGTAGCCCGTTACTCGATCGAGTGTGTGTGGAACTCGATCGAGTAGGTTAAGGGCAGCTTGTTTTCATGTTTTGAGGTTTAGTACGTGTGTTTATGTCTACCCTTTCTTATATATAGTTTCAAGATGCCGCCAAGAAGACGCTTTGTATGCGAGAGCCGAGCTTATGAACATAGATGACATCGTTAAGATGTTGGAGCATCAGGATGCTCTCACCGAGGCTTTAAAGACTGTGGGGAAAGATAAGGATAAGGATAAGGAGAAGGAGGTTGATCATTCTAAAATCAGCCTCTATATTGCGAGGTTTAACCCGAAAGAGTACAAGGGAGTTGGGGAGCCTAACCTTCTTGATAGTTGGCTGAGAGAGATGGAGAACATATTAGATTTGGTTCACTGTTGTCCCGATGAGATGAGAGTGGAACAGGCAGTGCGTTCTATCCGAGGGAGGCAAATCGGCAAGTGGTGGGATCTGATGAAAGTGAGTGCTAAGGAGATATATACAAACCAAGGGTTACCTGCTATACCTTGGAAGGAGTTTCGTAGGGCTGTGAGGAAGGAGTTTGTACCATAACATGTGAGGAGTAAGTTGAGGGAAGAGTTTGACAGTTTTAAGATGACCGCTGAGATGTCTGTGGCCGAGTACTACAGGCAATTCAATGAGAAGAGTAGGTATCTTTTGAGGATATGGGTTTGAGTGAGGAGAACCCGGCGTTGAGGTTTGAGAGGGGGTTGACCCCTAAGATTATGGATAAGTTACCCGTGGGAGTCCTTACCGATGTTAAGGAAGCTTATGAGAGGGGCCGGGAGAGCCGAGAGGTTGGTGGAAATGACTCGGAGAGGTTAGGTGGTGAGAAGAGGAAGTCCGAGAGCGAGGGTGGTGGCCAATCTAATCACAAGAAAGGCAACCACAATCGATCTAAGGGGTTTTCTTACGGGTCGTGGTTCATCTTTGGGGCTTCCTTTGGGCGCGGCCGTGGAAGTGTGAGTAATAGTTGGGGAGTGACCTGCTATAGCTTGTGGTGGTGTAGGCCACAAGAGACATGAGTGCACAAGTGCACCGGATCTTTCCGAGACCCGCACAGAGCTTCGCAAGCAAATGACCACTGGATCATGGCCAAACCGGGAAGTCGAGTTACCGAGTGGAGGCAACCGCAACGGCGGTAATTCTTATCGAAACCACCAGCCAACAACAACAACAATCAAGGGTCGGTGCTAAGCCGACCACATCAACCCAATCTTGTCCCGGGAGGTGGGCGGCGAAGACCGGTGGCAAGTTATTCATGATGGAGAAGAAAGCGGTGAGGAAGATGCGCACGTTATCACCTAGACTTTTCTTGTAAATGGTATTCCTACCTTTGTTTTGTTTGATTCGGGGGCTTCTCGGTCGTTTGTGTCTTGAGTCATGTTAAACATTTGGTTTGAGGGTATATGAGTCCTGTTAGTGAGCGAGTTTTATACCTTCGGGTGAGTCCGTATCATGTGGGAGATTGTTTAGAGATGTATCTATGATAGTTGGGCAAGTTGATCTACCTGTAGACTTGCTAGAGTTTCCTTTGACGGTTTTGAGATGATAGTCGGGATGGATTGGTTAGGAAAGTATAAAGCTAAGATAGACTGTCATCAAAAGAAAGTGTCTTTAAGAGGTCCTAAGGGTGTTAGTGTGTCTTATCGTGGGTTTCTAGTCAAACCCAAAGTTAAGTTGATTCACATTGTCACCTTGAAGTCTTATCTGAGGAAGGGATGTCCTGTGATCTTGTGCCATGTGAGAGATGACCGGATAGAGAGTCCGAGCGATTGATGCGATACCAGTGGTGGGGGAGTTTGCCGATGTTTTTCCCGACGAGATTCCGGGGTTGCCACCAAAGAGGGAGATAGATTTCACCGTTGAGTTGAAACCGAGGGACGGGGCCAATCTCTAAGGCACCGTACCGTATGGGTCCTAAGGAGATGGAGGAGCTTAGGAAGCAATTGGATGATTTGATAGAGAAGGGATACATTAGACCAAGTGTATCGCCGTGGGAGCACCATTCTTTTCGTGAAGAAGAAAGATGGGAGTTTGAGGTTATGCATAGATTACGGGAGTGAACCGAGTGACGATAAAGAACAAGTATCCTTTGCCAAGGATAGATGACCTGTTTGATCAGTTGAGTGGTGCATCGGTCTTTTCTAAGATTGATTTGAGGTCGGGGTACCATCAGGTGAAGATTAGAGAGGTGGACATACCAAAGATAACTTTCACGTCGAGGTATGGCCATTATGAGTATGTGGTGATGCCGTTTGGGTTGTCTAATGCACCGGCAGTGTTTATGGATTTGATGAATAGAATCTTCAGACAGTTCTTGGACCAGTTTGTAGTGGTATTTATCGATGACATCTTAGTCTACTCTAAGACTAAGGAGGAGCATGAGGAGCATCTGAGGATCGTGTTGCAAACTTTGAGGGATCATGAGTTGTATGCTAAGCTATCCAAGTGTGAGTTCTGGTTAGAGAAAGTTGCTTTTCTGGGGCATGTGATCTCTAAAGATGGGGTAGCTGTGGATCCGGCGAAGATAGAAGCAGTGACAAAGTGGGAAGCACCAAAGAATGTTGCCGAGGTTAGGAGTTTCTTGGGTTTAGCTGGATACTACAGACGATTCGTGAAGGATTTCTCCAAGATAGCTAGACCTATGACAGCGTTGATGAGGAAAGAGAACAAGTTTCGTTGGGATGAGAGTTGTGAGACGGCGTTCCAAACATTAAAGGAGCGTTTGACCACGCTCTGTCTTAGCATTACTGAAGGGACCGAGAACTTTGAGGTTTATACAGATGCCTCAAAGAATGGGCTGGGATGTGTGTTGATGCAGAATGGTAAAGTGATTGCCTACGCTTCTAGGCAATTGAAGCCTTATGAGGAGAACTACCCTACTCATGATCTGGAGTTGGGGGCAGTGGTGTTTGCTCTCAAGATTTGGAGACATTACCTTTATGGGGCGACCTTTAAGGTATTTTTCGATCACAAGAGTCTCAAGTACATCTTCACTCAAAAGGAGTTGAACATGAGACAGAGGAGGTGGATGGAGCTGATTGGCGATTATGACATGGAAATCATCTACCATGAAGGGAAGGCCAATGTTGTAGCTGATGCTTTGAGTAGGAAGAGTGTACATTCTCTGTGTACAGCTCTATCTTTGATGAGGCTGAGAGATGAGGTAGCGAGCTTTGGGATACATATGATGCAGAAAGGAGATGCCATGGGTGATATGACAAAGATGCAACTTGAGTTTTATGATGATATTCGAGGTAAGCGGCGTTGGACCTAAGATAGTGGAGTGGAGAGCTGGAGTAGAGAAAGGGACGGTGTCCCGGTTTTCTATTCATACAGATGGTAGTTTGAGATTTGATGGTAGGTGGTGTGTTCCTAATGACGAGAAGTTGAAAAAGACTATCATGACAGAGGCACATTGCACACCATATTCAAAAGACATCCGGTGGAGACAAGCTATACAAGGATTTGAAGAAAACGTTTTGGTGGCACTGGATGAAGAAAGAGACAGATGAGTTTGTGTCCCGTTGTTTGACATGCCAGAGAGTTAAAGGGGAACAGCGACGACCACAAGGTAAGATTCAGTCTTTAGAGGTACCTGAGTGGAAGTGGGAATCCATTTCCATGGATTTCATTGTGGGTTTGCCAAAGAGTCAACAAGGTAACAACATGATTTGGGTAATAGTGGATCGACTGACCAAGTCAGCTCACTTTGTTCCAATGAAAGATACATGGACTAAGGCACAATTGGCTATGGCCTATCGAAAGAACGTGCTTAAGTTACATGGAGTCCCTAAGGACATAGTGTCCGAGAGATGCGAGGTTTATATCGAGGTTTTGGAAGGAGTTGCAGAAATCGTTGGGAACAACTTTGAAGATGAGTATAGCATTTCATCCTGGCAGACGGGCAGACGAGAGAACAATCAAGACTCTTGAGGATATGTTGCGAGCTTGTGTGATGGATTTTGGTGGTAGCTGGGAGCAGAGGTTGGACTTGATAGAATTTTCTTACAATAACAGCTATCACACTAGTATTGGTATGGCACCGTTTGAGGCTTTGTATGGGAGAAGATGTAGGAGCCCAATCTGTTGGGACGATAGTCTTGAGGCAAAGGGTTTTAAGACCAGAGATGGTGCATGAGATGGTGGAACAGTTAAGATGATCGGGGAAAGGATGAGAGCGGCTCGGGATCGACAAAAGAGTTATGCAGATCTACATCGCCGGGATATAGAGTTTCAGGTTGGGGATAAGGTTCTTCTGAAAGTGTCTCCTATGCGTGGGGTTATGAGATTTGGGAAGAAAGGTAAGCTAAGTCAGAAGTTTATAGGGCCGTATGAGATCTTAGAGCGGGTTGGGGAAGTTGCATATCATCTACGGCTTTACCAAATGCATTAGAGAGAGTGCATAATGTGTTTCATGTATCGCAGCTGCGGAAGTATGTGAGTGACCCGTCACATGTGTTAGAGGTCGAGACCTTAGAGCTAGATGAGTCCTTATCATATCTTGAGGTGCCTAAACAGATTCTAGACCGAAAGGTTAGAAAGACTAGGAGTGGTGAGACAGTTCTGCTCAAGATCCTTTGGTCTAACCACGAGACCGAGGAAGCTACATGGGAGCCAGAGGAGGCTATGAAAGAGCGTTACCCTTTCCTTTTTGATCAGGTATGTATGGTTACGGGGACGTAACCTTGTTTCTTTTAGGGGGGTAGGAGATGATCGCGAACAGTTTTTAAGAGTTTTATACCCCTTTTATATGTTGTGTCGGGATGTTTGTCGGGATGAGTTGGGTTAGTAAAATGTTTTATGTTGAATTTTGTATGGTTGTTGAGTCGGGAATGTTATGGGAGTACCTTTGTTTAGTAGTGGTTGAACTTCGGGGACGAAGTTCCTTTTAAGGAGGGAAGACTGTAATACTCCGTATTTATAAGTCTTGGGGTACTCTATCGAGTAGGCCTTACTCACGAGTAAGGGTAAGTTGCGTTTTAGAAAAGTTTCGACTGTTGGGTACTCGATCGAGTAGTCAGGGGCACTCGATCGAGTAACTAGGGTACTCGATCGAGTACCTCGGGTACTCGATCGAGTAGCCTAGGTTTTTTACGGGAGTTTTCTCGGGTTTTGTTAATTATGCGATTAAGGTATATTAGCTTTGTCGTCATTATTCTAAATCACTTTTGCAAAACCTAAATTACTGTTTAAGAGAGAAAGCAAGCAAGTTCTTCATCCTAATCGCATTATTAGCAATACCCGGAGTTTGGAAGGTCAGTTCTTAGCGTTGATTATACCGTTGAGTTCCTTGCGTCGAGGGTAAGATCTATGTACCCTTTTTATTGTCTTTCCTTTGATTTGGTTAAACCCTAATTTAGAGATTTGGGGGTTTATGTGTAGTATGTGATTTGGTAGCCTTTATGTGTTGTATGATAGGAGGAGGGTTCATAGAGGAAGCTTTTTGATTCAGCAGTAGAGACCGTCTAATTGTGTGCTTACCAGGTAGGATTTCCTACTCAGTATTAGTCCCATAATGGGATATTGGTTGATGCGTTGTGTTTGGTTATTTGATATAGTAATTGTATTGTGATTGTGGTTGTGATCGTTGTCTATGGTTCGCGAGGCGTGGCCTCGGCTGAGTGGGGTCACTTGCGGGAGTGGCTTCACGCCCTAGTTTCGCCTTCTGTGGAACCCGCCACAGAAGGGATGTGCACATTAATGGACAGGGTTATCGCTCACTATGTGGAGCGGGGATTTGGTGGGTACGGTGCGGTCCCCCATCGGCGGGCTGGTCCAGTGGACGATCGGTGATTGAGATGATTGGATTTGGCGTGATTGTGTGTGTGTGATTAAAAGGCAGTCATGCTTATCTTATTGTTAGTATATATTGAATTGTGTGATTAGTACGACCCGGTGTTGTTTTGTAAACTGCGGTGATCCATTCGGGGATGGTGAGCAGATATTGAGCAGTATTGAGATGAGTCTTTGGGATAGTGGGATTGCCACGACATGATGATAGGAGTCTTCCGTTGTAGCTTATTAGTTATTTACATTTCAGTTAGAACAGTCAGTTTGAGAACATGTATCGTACTTTTGGTTTGGTTTTGAGAATTGTAACTCTTCGCTAAGTATTTATAATAAACGTTGTTTCTTCATTGTTATTTGATTATCATTCCCTCGGGTAACCGAGATGGTAATGTCTTCATACCTGAGTGGTCCTGGTAAGGCACTTGAAGTATGGGGGTGTTACAATGGAGTACCTTGCTTGAAAGATTGGAAGGCATGGACTTGTTCAATAGTACTCATACAGTTGGCCACAGTGTGGCCATCTATCCCGCATCTCTCGCAGGACACTTCTTGTTGAACCATATGAACCGTTTCTTGCTTACCCAAAGACTGGGTAGTCTTTAATTCGGCTATTTGAGCCGTTAAGGCCTCCAGCTACTCCGCAATAGCATTGTTTGAACCACTTCCTCTCCTACTTCCTCTAGAGTTACCATACTCAGCTGTGTGAGTAGCTATCTGATCAATATTCTTCCAAGCATTACCATCATTAATATTATCTTGGAATCTCCCATTAGCAGCTGAATCAAGTAAGGATCTATGATCGTCATATAACCCGTTGTAAAACTGGTTGCAAAGGAACCAAATTTCGAAACCATGGTGAGGGACGGACCGAACGAGACGTTTAAAATGAATCCAAGCCTTATTAAACTTCAGTAGGACCTTGCTTAAAACTTGTAATGTGACTTCTCAATGCATTAGTTTTCTGTGGTGGAAAATACCTCTTGTAGAATGCTAGAGCTAGAGAAGTCCAGTTGGTAATTGCGTCGGTCTCCATATCTAAGTCCTGTAACCACTCAGCTGCATCGTCGCTCAAAGAGAAAGGAAAGAGAGTTTTTTTCACCTGATCTTGAGTTACCCCAACTGTCAAAGGGATAGAACAACAATAAGTAACAAACTTCTCCATATGCTTTGCGGGGTCCTCTCCATATCTTCCTCCAAACATGTTTCTCTCTACTAAGCTTATGTAGGAAGGCTTGATCTCAAAATTTCCCTTATCAGTGGTAAGGAGCTTGAAGCCTTTAGGAATAGAAGCAACCGTGGGTTTGGAGTGACTGGCCAATGTCGGCATCTTTGGTGTTGCAGAAGTCACAGGTACAGAAATAAGAGTGTCCTCTTCAAAGGACGAGTCTTTTGCAAAATTATACCGCTCGTAGTCAAGTGTAATCAAGTCTTCCACATGACTTACTTCTCTTTAAAATTTTCATCTGTACCGAAATGTGTTTTCTGGCTCAGGATCAAAAGGTACGATCTCTAACCTGTTAGACCTGGGCATACACGAAAACAACAAGAAAAGATAAAACTGTCTCAAGGAACTGAAGTTCCCTGAGAGAAAAGACAAAAATAAACAAAAACAAACAGAAAAATTGTTGCTTCCCCGGCAACAGCGCCAAATTTGATAAGGCTAAAGTCGTATCACCTTAATCAAAATAAATCCTATACTACTATTAACAAGATAGCTAGTGGTAAGTCAGGGTCGAATCCACAGGGAGGCTAGTTAATTTATCTAGATTGTATATATTTAGATCGTCTTTAAAGTAACCAATTTTGGGGGTTTGTTGATTTGGTTTCTAACAGCTAATAACAATGTAAAATAAGGATGAATAACAATAATATTAAAGAGTCTAGGGATTCGGGTTCACTAGGTAGTCATACGGGGTGTGATTTAGTTTATTGATAGAGCTAATTATAATGTTTAAGGTTATATGATCGGTCGATTCAATATTCCTTTAAATCTAATTTAACATGAAATCGCTATCATTAAATTATCTCTATTCAGTTATTATGGCTTAATTGATTCTAACCCAGTCGGTGAAAGTCTCAATTCGTTATGCTAGTCAATTAACCCTGACCAGTAATTAATTTACTAGATGAAGAACAATAACGTGAACAACAACAAATAAGCAATATTAACAATCAATTCATTACTTTAATCCCCTTCTAACAACCTAGATTCCCCTTCACCCTAGATAGAATATTTAGCTACTCATACTAAAGAGAAGAACACTAATAATAATAATAATGGAAAACACAATGAACAATAATAAAGATGAACAAGTAATTGAAATAATAATTGAAGAAAGATTAGAACAATACCGTAACTAAAGACAATAGATCCGAATGCTAAATTAATGTAAACTAATCTAAAGTATTCTAAGAGAGTTTTTAGAGAAGTTCTACTAAACCTACGGAAAAATAAAGCGTAAATAAATTAGGGTGCGAGTTTAGGTATTTATAATAAAACATAACCGACTTAAGGAAAATTGCGGAAACTATGGAAATAAGAGGTTCCTCGATCGAGCCCCTATGTACTCGATCGATTACACTTTATCCTCGATCGAGCCTTGTGCTAGTTGATCGAGGAAGCACTCCGTTTCAGCTCTTTTCTTCGTGTTGTCCTCTTATCTTCTCTTCCTTTATTCTTATGGATTCCCGTGTCATGCTTCGTTTATTCCTTCATGCCCACTCAGCGATGCCCATTTCATTCCTTTACTCCTCAATTGCATCACTCATGTATAAAACATCAAATAGCGGAAGTATCAACGTTCTAACATAAAAGGCATGTAATTAATATAATTTAGCACGAAAACCGTATCAAAAGCGATTAAGGGGTAGGCGTAAATATGTATATAATTATGACTCATCAATAAACATGCCAAATCCAAAGTAACAATAGCAGTAATCATGCCGGAAAAAAAATCATGCCACCGTATACTTAATTATACAGCCAACTGAGTAGGGAAACCCTACCTGAGACGGAATCACCAACAATCAAATGCAGTAGATCAAAAAGCTTCCTCTACGAAATCACCTCCTATAATCAACAATCATATAATCACAATCTACTACAATAATTACTCCCCAAAACCCCCAAATCACCCAATTAGGGTTTAACCAACATTAACTATTTGACATAAAAAAACATAGAAATCTTACCCAAACGACGACGATCACAAAGTTATGACGATCTCAGAAATCCGACAACACTAGCCTTGAATTTGATAGCAAAAGAGGAGAGGATTGAACGTCATTTTGTTTTCTTTTGCAAAAAGGTTTAGAAAAGTAAACATAAAAGAGACAAAACTGTCGATACAAACTTTAAATAGCTCTCCGCGTTTACTATCAACCCAGCCGAAAAGTCTGTAAAACCCGACTTACTCAATCGAGTAACTAACGTACTCGATCGAGTACCGCCTACTCGATCAAGCTACCCCTACTCGATTGAGTACATTCAAAACAGAATGTACTCCAGAATGCGTCAATGACTTACTTGATAGAGTACCCAACAGCTCAAATATCTGAGGTATTACCATCATTGGTGGTGGTACTTGGTTGTTGAGGAGACGTAAGACGGTTAGGAAACCGTCTTGCACTTGGGTCGCCCCTTGGAGCTTCCCACTCCAAGGGGGATGTGCACATTAATGGATTGAGTTTGTAGTGACTCATGAAACACGACGTCTGGCAGGGGATCCGGTTGTCTTCCGGACCCGGTACGTTTGGGCGTGTCCCAGTACCATATGGAGAGGTGTGGTGTCGTTGGCATGTCCCTGGCACCGATGGATATGGGTACGTCTGGCAGAGTTCCGGTACTGACATGGTAGTTGTATCTCATTTACATCTTAGCATATTGCATATTTATTTACTATCTTGTGTCTCATATTAAAGTATTGAAACTGACGTGTTGTGTGTCTGTGTAATTGTCACATATTTCCGGGGTGGCCTGTGTCGATTCATATGATATTTATGATCATATGGGAAGCAGGTTGAGTTGGTGTCACGTGGGAGACGGGACGAGCTTTGGACTTAGAGCCGAGTGTCATCTCATTAGAGCAGCATTGTAGTCCTGAGTTGTATTGTTTATTTCATTTATTCATTTATCTTATATATATATATATATATATATATATATATATATATATATATATAAAGAGAGAGAGAGGCGAGATCTCACAAATCTCAGTCATTGGATAAGTGGAAATAGAAGGCTGAGATAAATCTCCGTAATAATAATAAAGAGCGATGAGTCACTGACAAAAAAAAAATCAAATACGCACTTCTTCTCTCTGAAGTGTCTCTAAACCAAGAAAAATCCAAAAAAAAGCCCCAAATCATGCGATTAATCATAGAATTATTTGCAGTTTAATTATGATTATTATTATCAAATCAAATCAATACAATTCCAATTATGTCAAATTTTTTTTGATGCATCGGATGAAACAATCGAATCAAAAAACCTAAATAAACACATGAATAATTCCAATACTAATTGTAATCCGTATTTATATTCGTGCCCGCATCTGGGCTGTTGCGTTGGTTGTTTAATTGGAGGTTAATGAACTGACGGTGGCAGACATGGCGGATTGGTTTCGATTCCGAGTCAGACTGTTGCTACTTGTGGGAAGGAAGGTTGTGCTTGTGGTGGTGCGTCGACTTATGATGTTGCTGCTTGTTTACTTGACCGACGGCTTCATATAACAGGTTCGATACGGCGTCGTTTTGGAGCTCAGGCGATGGCACACGTGATGGTGCGTTTGACCACCCGCCGCCATACCCAGAAAGCGTCATTGATTTATTGAATGGATATGGTATTGAAGAGTTTGATCCGATGCATCAAAACAATGGAATTAGTGAATTAGTGATTTGTTTACTTGTTTACTGAATTAGTGATTGAGGAGTTTTTCGAAGTTTAGGAACTTGCATATATTGAAATTGAATGGGTATGTTGAAGGGTTGTATGATTCTATTGTTTCCGATATTGGGTAGACGATTTTGGCTCAAGGATGTCAATGTTGGTTATGCTCGATGGAGTGGTAAGGTAGCAAAATGTTGTTGGGGGTACTGGCGTGCTGCTGAGTTCCGGGTGATGTCGGCGGTGGTCCGAGTGGCCAGAGATGAAGCAGTGTGGGAATGGAGTGGGTTGAGTGAATTTGGGAATGATGAGGGGATCGGGTGGTGATCTGAAATGGGCTTCCTTATCAGGTAATGGGTTTCGGTTCCAACGGGTCAAACTTGATGTTGGCGGCTTTAATGGTGGTTTTATGACTGGTTTTTGCGGGTTATAGGTGCGAACTCAAGGAGGAGGCAGAGGAGCGGGCTTCGATGTTGGGTATGAGCTTGCGATTGTGCAAGACGGCGGGTTATAGTTGGATGTTACATTTTGCAGCTGCGTACAAATTAACTCCTGACATAAGTGTGCTTGAAGGTTGAGACTTGGGTTGTCCCTTAATAGTTTTAGTAACACATGTTTATTTGATTTTAGTATTGGTATGATTATATGATATCATCCGTATGACTTGTATATTAGTCATCAAATTTATAGTAGTTAGCTTGCCTTAGTTTTCTCGGGGTTGGCAATTGCTATTGTAGTATGTCATTTTGCATATTCTTTCCCATTTACTTCACCAATAAGTCTCCCCTAAAAAAATGTAACCATCTTGTATAATAAATAACTGGATTTAAAATAAGAGAATATTAACACCACAATAACAGTACAATAACATGAGAGTAACACCAGAATAACAGAAGAATAACACTACAATAACACCAGAAATAATAGTACAATAACAGCAGAATAACAGTAAAATAACACCAGAATAAAATCACAATACCACGTGTTATTGTAGTGTAAGAAAAAAAAAAGACAAAAAAGATAAATAACACTCCAATAACGAATATTAACTAAAAAAACTACAATAACACGGGAAAAAAAAAAGAGTATAAAAAATTAAAGTAGTAAAAAAAAATCAAAGTGACACCAGAATAACATCAGAATACCACCAGAATAACAGCACAATGACATGTGGTACAAAAAGAGTAAAAAAATTAAAGTGACACCGGAATAACATCACAATAACACCAGAATAACAGCACAATAACATGTGGTACAAAAAAAGTAAAAAATCAAATTAGTAAAAAAAATCAAAATGACACCGGAATAACATCACAATAACACCAGAATAACAATAACACCAGAATAACAATAACACCAGAATAACAGCACAATAACATGTGGTAAAAAAAAGAGTAAAAAAATCAAAGTAGTAAAAAAATCTAAGTGACACCGGAATAACATCACAATAACACCAGAATAACAATAACAGCACAATAACACCTGGTAAAAAAAAAGAGAAAAAAATCAAAGTCGTAAAAAAAATCAAAGTAAAAAAAAAGCACAATAATAACATAATAACACGAGGTAAAAAATGAATACAAAAAATTAAAGTAAAAAAAATCAGAGTAACACCAGAAAAACAAGTGGTACAAAAAGATAAAGAAAAAAAAAAAGATAACATCATAAGAAAATTAGAGAAAAACATAAGAACTTAAGAATAACACTACAATAAGAGTGTGAACACAAACTCACCATAAGAAACCAAACTCACAAGATCTCATATATATATATATATATATATATATATATATATATATATATATATATATATAACTGAGTTGAAGCGTTGTGGATGCGACAGATGTCAACTCAGCATTAAATACAAGTATTAATTACAGCTGAACATTAAATCTAAACATAATAAATGCTACATAAATCTCAGCAAAGTATTCATTATATTTAATAAATGTATTATAAAATTACATATAACAATTACAGTAATTTCATTTTAAATTTATATAAAAAAAATTGATAAAAATTCTAAAATGTAAATCATTACCTTTATTGCGAAAAATGTTTTAAATTGAGTATACTTTCCATTATATTTATTAAAATATTTTGATATGTGTAGATGATTAAAATGAGTGTCTCACAATGCGTTATATTTACTTAAAGAAAAATATTTTGAGAAAGTTATAATACTTAGACCATTAAATCCATAAAAAAAAATATTTGGAAGAATCATTATGTTTATTAAAAACAAAACTTAAATATAACTACTAAAAGATAAGTTTTTATGATGTGATAATGAAAAAAATTATATTGGACAAATTAAATACATTTGAGATTTAAGAGGTTTTAAATAATGTGATAACGAGTGGAGATTTGTACATGAATAATGGCTTTTTGAACTTTTTCGAGTAGGTTAAGATGAGATTTTCATGCGACTTGATCCCTATCGTAGAAAAAAGTTAATATTTTGATACTGATTAGTGATTATTAATTATTGATTATGTTGGTATTGATTATGAAAAAGGTCCTTATATTGGTTTGTTTATCAATTAACCCTATTTTATATGTAGTTATTTAAAAAGAATAAAAGGTGCAAATTTCTTATAAATATGTTGTTGTTTGACCAATTCATGGATTATACAACCAGTTGTACGATATAGAATCCGAGCTTTGTAATAAAGTATCCGAGCTTTATGTTAAAGAATATGAGTTGTATTAGAAAGTATATGAACTCATCCATTTACACATTAAAAATATGAACTTTGAATTAGCTCAGAAAAATACATATAAGCTCGGATTCTTATACCTTGGTTGTACAATGCTCTATATACAACTAGTTGTATAATCCTATTTGTGGTTGTTTGACACATAGCATATGCAAGACGTATACAACCAAAACATTCGAATAAGTTGAGCTTTGACCCTATATGATATGTTTGATACATAAATATCACACGTTATACATTTAAAATTAAAAAAATGCATCAAATTATATTCACATCGTTTTGAACCAATATTAATTGATTTGGAACATAATGTATCGTGAAATGATCTAACTTAAGAACTTAATGTTGATTGTTTCATTATTACATTTATTTTAATAATATGATATTTGATAAGTCACAAAATTATTTATATAATAACGTTTATCATGAATAGAACTATCACTTACTATTAGTTATAATTAAACTGTATGTATTTTATTTTAAAACATTGAAGTTAAACCTAAGAAAATAATAGTTGAGAATGTTAATTTATTTTTATTTATAAGTAAAGATATTAAGAGTCATTAATATGAATTATATTATTTTTCTTCAATTATAATAATAAAATTTCCAAACAGGCCGCGCGAAGCGCGGGATATTATCTAGTGGTTATATAATTCACTAAATACTTTATTTATTTAAGTTGTTTCTTAATTGCGACTCCGATCTCACCGCCTCGGGAAACCGAGATGATAACATCTCCCAATTATCTCGGTCGAGTAAGAAGGGGGTGTTACATATGGAATAAAAGTTATATTTTTAGTATTTCCCCAATTTAAGTGCTAAGTCCTTATCACTTCATCACCCGGAACATCTCGAGAATCATCTACTATCATTACCATACCCTTACCGAAGCCAATATTGTAGGCCTTAAAAGGACGGCCTCCGATGTCCAGCTGAAAAACCAATTTATGTGACTTGTCTTCAATTACATTTCTAAAAGTATATCTAAAAGAATGTGTAACACCCCCATACTCCAAGTGCCTTACCAGGACCACTTAAGGCATGGAAGGGCTACCATCTCGGTTACCCGAGGCAATGATAATCAAATAGACAATAACGAAACGTACTTTAATAATAAAGTTTAAGAGATACAACCATATCCAAAACTGATGAAAAGAAATACAAATGTTCTCAAAACTGTCAAACGACTAAACAAAATAAAAGAATGTTCGACACAGCGGAAGACTTCTAAAACAGCATCGTGATGACTCAACCCAGCTATCCCATGCGCATCAACTCATACCTGCTCAATAACTGATCACCATCCCCGAATGGATCACCACAGTTTTTAAAACAATTAAACGGGGTCAGTACTGATTACACAAAACAAACAGCTTGATGTGACTCATATTTGAGCACATTTAGTCCCCGAATTAACCTCGTTCCCATCTTTATAGCACATATTTGGGTCATTTACTATCTTTAGTTTCCTATTTTGCGTATTCTTTGAGGTTTTGTGTCCTTGGTAGAAAAGGATTACTAACCTTGCATTTATGAGGCGAAATGGAGCTAAATGGATCGCATCTAATGACCAAGCATCAAAGATAAGACTGACACTAGAGGCTTAAGTAGATAAATAAAGTGAAATGGGCAATGATGAAAAGATCCTTGCATCCCCAACACGATCCTTGCAGATTGTTGAGGAGCCAAACATGGGAACTACTCTGTCCAAGGATCCGAGCGGCCCGAGCATGATCCGAGCGTCCCAGAACAACAGGATCTGAGCGGCTTTATCCCATGACGAGCGGGTTGAAGCGCAAGGATCCGAGCGTCCCCTCCCTGATCCGAGCGAATCCCAAGACAGAACAGCCCGTGCCACAGCATGAGACGAGCGGATCGTGGCAGGACTAGCAACGAGGATCCGCGCATTTCCCTCGAGAGTAAGATTTCCTTAATTTTTCTTAGGGTCTTAATAGTCATTTAAGCCCTTATTAACCCTAATCCTTGTACCTAATCTTTAGTATAAATAACCCTTTGTAGTACCTAGATTAGCATGAACTCTTAATCCAATTTTAATCCCATCTTATCAATTCTTAATACTCTCTTAAATTAGTCTTAATTTAGTTGTAATACATCTCTCAATATTAATCACATCTTAATCTTTCCTTAATTTCTCTATTGTTCTTCCTTTTATTTGGGTACTTAGAAGATTATTTGGGTTTATTTGGAGGACTGACAACCTTCCATCAATCATGAATTACTTCTATTATTCTTTGCTTTATTATTTTGGAATCATCTTCATAGGTATAATTTCTCTTTACCCTTGTTTAATTATTGTTAATCACTTTCATTTATTCATCATGTTTTGTTTTGTTAGTATGATTGACAACCTTATTAGCATGCTAAACTTGATCATGAGTGAGTAGTTGTTTAGCAAGGGTTAATGGGGAATTAGGGGAAACAAACATGGGGATTGATCTATGCTTAATCTAATATGTTCTCATAATTAATTTACTTGCTTGTTGTGATTTTAACTTATGCACATGTTATGTTTGATGAAATGCGAGCCTATGAATCCTTGCATTTTTTTATCCATCCCTTATCTCTTCAATGAGTCTTGTAAGATATAAACCAACTCGAGCCTCATTAGACCATGCATAGAGTTGAATAGGAAGGATTAAGTTGACTTGTAGGTGTTGTACAGTCTAGACGACTCGGCTCCGGGACCCAAACCTTCTTAGGGATTGTAAGATATACAATAACTCGATCTCATCACAACAATAAGTGCTTGCATATAATTGAGAACATGTTCGTATGATCTACTCCCATGAATCCCCTATGAACCCATGACACCCTAGTGCCTTTAATCAATTGTTTACAAACCTCTTTATTTGCTTTGCTTTGCTTTCATTACTTTACTTTCATTTTGTTGATTAGTTTAGATTACACATCACCTCAACCCAAATTATGACACCCTAAGACATAGCTTTTTGCAATTGAGAATCCTCCATCAATACCCGTCCCTTGGGATCCGACCTTTACTTAACTCCTTACTAAGAGTAGTTTGTGAAGTTATAAATATTGTTTTTGTTGGTAGCTTTTGACGACGAGTTTGAACCACACCAAAAATGGCGCCGTTGCCGGGGACGGTGTTAAATTGATTTGATTTTCGTTAATTATTTTTAGTTGTGTCTTTCTTTACCTTGGGGGAGAGCATTTCCTCAAGGTACTTCTCACCTTTTTCTCTTAGTGAACATTGCAAGATGGATATTATAGATTGTTGTGTAGAGGACCATATGGGTACTACTCTCATCAAAGACCCTTTGCAAGCATTGGAAGCCTTAGAAGCAAGTGAGGCCAAATATAAGCATTGGGAAGTAGAAGTAGATCTCCTTGAAGCCACTCTAGCCAACAAAGAGCTCACCTATGAGCAATCCATATTGATAAATGATATTCTCGAGGAAGCATCACAATCCACTAAAGAAGAACAAGTAACCAAAGATCATACCATACAAGCCAAAGAGCTAGACGAATATGTCATGGAATTTGAGTACGATGGGTATGAGGAGCTTGAGGAACAAATCGAATATGCCATAAGGATGGAATGTATAATAGAGATGGAACATGTCCTTAGTGAACCGTCAATGGTAGAAAGTGAGGTACAAACTCCAACTCCAAAACCCCTTCCCCCAAATTTGAAATATGCTTACCTTGATGAATCTAAAACCAAACCCGTGATTGTTAATGAAAAACTTGATGAGAATCAATTATAAAGTTTGCTTGATGTGTTAAAACAACATGAAAAGGCTAGAGGTTATAGTCTAGATGACCTTAAGGGGATACGCCCAAATTTTTGCATGCATAGGATTCATCTACAAGAAGACCATAGACCCACCATTCAAGGACAAAGGAGACTAAACCCCCACTTACAAGAAGTTGTAAAAGCGGAGGTTATGAAATTACTTGATGCGGGAATCATTTATCCTATATCGGATTCTTTGTGGGTTAGCCTTGTTCAAGTGATACCTAAGAAAGGAGGTACCACGGTGGTAACAAATGATAAGAACGAGCTAATACCCAGAAGGAAGAGCACCGGTTGGCGTATATGTATCGACTATCGTAAATTGAATTCCGCAACAAGAAAGGATCATTTCCCCTACCATTCATTGACCAAATGCTTAAGAGGTTAGCCTCTAACAAATTCTTTTGCTACCTTGACGGGTACTCGGGATTCTTCAAATCCCGATACACCCGGATGACCAACACAAAACTACCTTCACATGTCCCTATGGAACTTTTACATATAGTAGAATGCCCTTCGGGCTATGTAATGCTCCCGCTACTTTCCAAAGATGCATGATGAGTGTCTTCTCCGATTATCTAGAAACCATAATGGAAGTTTTTATGGATGATTTTAGCGTTTACGGAAAAGACTTTGACTCTTGCTTGCATAACCTTTCTCTTGTATTGCAAAAATGTGAAGATGTTAGCCTTGTTTTCAATTGGGAAAAGTGTCACTTTATGGTTAATGAAGGTATTATCTTGGGTCATTTAATCTCGGAAAATGGCATCGAAGTTGATAAAGACAAAGTTGAGGTGATAGAGAAACTCCCACCTCCCTTTAATGTTAGAGGGGTGCGAAGCTTTCTCGGTCACGCGGGTTTCTATCGCCGTTTCATAAAAGATTTTTCCAAAATTGAACTCTTACTCAACTTTTGCTTAAAGATGCCCAATTCTAATTTAATAATGAGTGTGTTGAAGCCTTTGATAGAATCAAGGAAGCACTAATCTCGGCACCAATCATCCAACCACCAAATTAGGAACTACCTTTTGAGATCATGTGCGATGCAAGTAACTACGTCGTTGGAGCGGTTCTTAGCCAACGGGTAGGAAAGGCCTTGCATGCTATCTATTACATAAGCAAGACTCTTGATTCCGCCCAAGTGAACTATGACACTACCGAGAAGGAACTCCTTGTCATTGTCAATGCTTTAGACAAATTTCGTTCTTATTTGCTTGGATCAAAAGTGATTGTTTTCTCGGATCACCGTGCTAGACATCTCTTGATAAATAAAGAAGCAAAACCGAGATTATTGAGATGGATTTTGATACTCCAATAATTTGATTTGGAGATAAGAGATAAGAAGGGAGCCGAGAAGGTGGTAGCGGATCACTTGTCAAGAATTCGATTCCACAATGATGAGGGAGATACACCGATCAATGACTCTTTCCCCGATGATATCTTGATGGCCATCCATTCACAACTTGAGAAGCACACCACACTGTGGTTCGCCGACTATGCTAATTACATTGTTGGAGGAGTTCTTCCTCCGAACTTAAACTACAATCAAAGAAAGAGATTCTTGTTTGAAGTGAAGAGATATTTTTGGGACGATCCCAATCTTTACAAGGAATGTAGTGATGCACTTTACCAAAGATGTATCCCCCAATGGGAAGTTCAAGGTGTTTTAGAAGGATGTCATTCATCACCTTATGGAGGACATCATGGAGCACGAAGAACAATTGCTAAAGTCCTTCAATCGGGCTTCTTTTGGCCTACCATGTTTGAAGATGCTAGAAAATTTATTCTCCATTGTGATCCTTGCCAAAGAACCGGGAACATTTCTTGGAGAAATGAGATGCCACAACGAGGAATATTGGAGGTAGAAATTTTCGATGTATGGGGAATTGACTACCAAGGACCATTTGTATCATCTCAAGGAAGCAAGTACATTCTTGTAGCCGTCGATTATGTATCGAAGTGGGTAGAAGCAATTGCTACCCCCAACCAATGATGCCAAAACGGTCACTAAGCTTCTCAAGAAAGTAATCTTTCCAAGATTCGGAGTCCCTAGAGCAATCATTAGTGATGGAGGAACACATTTCCATGAAAATAAGCTCACATCTCTTTTGAAAAAATATGGTGTTCAACATAGAACCGGTTTGGGATACCATCCTCAAACAAGATGTCAAGTTGAAGTTTCGAATAGAGAGATCAAGCAAAGTCTTGAGAAGGTTGTCAAGAAGACTCGTAAGGATTGGATTATGAAGCTTGATGACACTCTTTGGGCTTATAGGACGGCCTATAAGGCTCCCATAGGAGCCTCCCCTTACAAGCTAGTCTATAGAAAGGCATGCCATTTGCCAATTGAGCTAGAGTACAAAGCCTTTTGGGCAATCAAAGCTCTCAACCTTGACCTCAAGTTAAGTGGTCAAAAGAGGATAATGCAAATTCAAGAGTTGGAGGAATTCCAACTACAATCCTACGAAAACGCAAAGATCTACAAGGAAAGGACAAAATTGCTTCATGACAAGAGAATCAAGCAAAACGCCTTGCACAAGGGAGACAAAGTCCTTCTATTTAACTCCCGATATCGACTCTTTCCCGGGAAGTTAAATTCAAGATGGATGGGGCCCTATATAATCACCAAAGTGGAAAAATATGGCGACTTTGATATAAAGTCGGAAGATGAAAACAAGTTCAAAGTCAACGGCCAAAGGTTGAAACCATATTATGAAGCAGCATTCATCGGAGAAGTAGAGGTCATCCGCCTCGAGCCTCTCCCGCCATAAATATACCATCAATGAGAGAGTTTGGTGGAGTCCTCTGCAAACCACCATTTGTAAATATACTAACTCTTCTCACTTGTATTTTTAACTTTTTTGCATTTCCATAAAGCATGATTTTGGCATGAGAGTTGGTGAGGGAGTGTTACTAACACGTTTGATGAATGAAGGGTTTGAAAATTCAAGTGTGGGAAGCACTTTTATCAATGAATGAAATGAGGAGAAAGAAGAACAAAAAGAAGGAAACTCCCACAGGCAGATCTGAGCCCGTGGGAAGTGCAGATGATCCGGGCATCCCTGAAAAGGATCCGAGCATCCTGGCCTTGGGACGCGGGTCATGGGAAAGCTGGAATTGAAGAAAGCATCTTGTATCAGAATCTGGGCAGATCATCAGCAAGACGCTCGTCCCAGGCCATGAGCCGCCGTCTTGAGACCAATCCGAGCGTCCCAGCATGCGTCAACTTCATGAATTCACGTTGTTTGTAAATCTGCACGTCCCCAGGAGGATCCGAGCATCCCCAGAAAGAATCCGCTCATCTTGAAACTGATCCGAGCGTCTTGGCACATGTTGGCAAATTCAGGACGTACTGTGTTAGAATCCGAGCGTCCTGAGCTCGATCCGCCCGTCCCCATCTGCTCATATGAATTTTCCGCAAAGCAAAGATCCGCCCGTCCCGAGCACGATCCGAGCGTCTCCCTCCCGTGCTGCTTCTCTACTTTCGACAAATGCATTCTCCTACCCACCACACATGTCATGACACCTCATCCTTCTTTCCTCTATAAAACATAAAATCCCTTCCCATATAACTCAAAACACACCAAAAGCACCCATTTACCTCTCTAAATTAAAAACCCCCAAAATCTAGGGTTTCAAGAAGGATCTCAATTATAAGTATATCTTCATCTTCAACAAGAAAAACTTCAAGATCTACTTTTAAGATGAGAACAAGAGGGTCCTTGCCTAGAGAAAGGAGAAGAACAAGAATAATTGGAAGCTCTTCAACATCTCACCTCAACACATTGAGGAGAGATCGAGAATGAAAAAATTATTGATCTCTCAAGACTTAATGAGTTCTCCAACATAGAATTTTTCAATGATGCTCAAAGAATCGTCTTTCATCGTCTCCTTGGTAAGAATATTCTTCCTACTAAATTCATGTGCCATGAGACATTAAGGAAACTAGGAATTTATCATCAAACCGAGGCACTCTTTGAATTATTTGGTCTTTCAACTATGTTCAACATGCATGAGCTCACATATCGACCACTAGTCCTCGAATTCTTGAGTTTTCTGAAAATATCTACCTTGAACAAGACGATTTGTATGGAGTTTAGACTAGAGAACACAACTCGAATGATGACTCTTGTGGAATTTGCTAGTGTGTTGGGTCTTGATGTATCGCCTACCGGTACATCAAAACCTGGAATTATAGCATAGCACCTCTATGGCAAGCCTTGACGGGTCGCGATTCCTCATTCATTAAGGAATGCTCGGCCTCTTAAATCCAAAACCCCATTATTTGGCTCACTTACCGGTTTATTACAAGCACTCTCATAGCTCGCCGTGATCCCGCGGTTTTGAATGAACTCGATCTAGTATTTATGGAGTCTTATTTAAAGATACAAGGGAGAAGCGGTTATCATTTCAACGCCCCCTTAGTACTTCTTGAAAGATGGGCAAAATTCTGGAATGGAGATGATGATGGTATGATCCATATTGTCAATAGGGGATTAATAACAAGACTTGCAAAATTCTTCAATCCCAACTTCAACAACAACAATGCTTATGTACCTCTTCCAGGTACCACCAAGATTGATGAAATGTTAATTTTCCGGCACCACCATTGGATCACCTTTGAAGGCTATGAGCGAAAGATCAAGTGGCTCACCAAAGGGAGCACCCCCATTTTTCTTCCAATGGAAGGTTTAACAAGAATATCACCTCGAAGGGGTCCCCTCTCACAAGTACCATCCTACCTCATCCCAACTCGTTCAAGCCAAGCAAATCGAACCCCACCTTCTACTCAACCTCAACAAAATGAACCTCAAACAAATGAAAAAGAGAAAGTTGATATCCCACCTTACCCATTTCCATATCAACCTTACAATCACCCAAATCCCTTCATCCTTCCTAGAGATGACATTGTAACTGGTCTACTCCAAGAGTTACACCAAAAGCAATATGAAGCAGGGGTGGACAATTACTATGCTCTCTATCCATAATTTCACCGGTTGGCCCATCAAGGGCATATTAGTGAAGAGGTAATGTATGCTTCCCTCTTG
The DNA here is from genome assembly GCF_048544455.1 of Silene latifolia. Taxonomy (NCBI): domain Eukaryota; kingdom Viridiplantae; phylum Streptophyta; class Magnoliopsida; order Caryophyllales; family Caryophyllaceae; genus Silene; species Silene latifolia. The sequence goes on along the minus strand of NC_133537.1, from coordinate 67,086,824 downwards.
GGCTCAAATGGATATCCTTTTTCCAAACTCGGAGCATGCCAACGGTAGAACACATTGAAATGGAGAAGGAGAAGGAGAAAAGTCAAGTGGCGGTGATACGGTGGAGGTCAATAGCGAGGGGGACGAATTTATGGATTTCTATGATAGCGACGAATCGCGAGCACAATGGGATAGTGATCTTGGAGGGGATGATGGTAACTAATGAAGATGTTCATAAGCTAGGTGGAGTGGGCATGAGACACCCACCATGGCCAAGGTGAAGCTCTTCTTTCCCCCTCATTTTTCATGTCAAGAATTTCATACTTTTCTAACTTGGTTTACAATTGATTGTTTCAAACTCTAGTGGTGTCCTTGTAAAAATTAAGGACTATTATTCCACCTTGGCAACATCTAGGTGATGATAAATTTATTGTTCCCACTTTTGAAAATCCAAAATGACAATTAGTTTCATGCATTGCATACTTGTGCATGAACTTCCCTACTTTTACACTAGAAATAGTGTCTTACTCGGTTTGGGGAAGTTCAAACACAAGGATTGGGAGTTAATCCAAATTAGCTCTCCAACCAATAAAATCATGCATCATATAGAGTAGAATAGATTGCATCATTTATATATATATATATATGTGTGTGTGTGTGTGTGTGTGTGTGTGTGTGTGTGTGTGTGTGTGTGTGTGTGTGTGTGTGTGTGTGTGTGTGTGTGTGTTTGTGTCATGTAGTTTGCATATTAGTGTAGAAATCATGCATTCTCATTTAGCTTGCATAATTTCCTATCGTATTGGCCATTGAGGACAATGTCCATACTAGTGTGGGGATGGGAAATTCTAACTTGACTTTTAAATCAAAAATTATAAAAATTAAAAATTTTTGAAAAACACAAAAATATGTTCTTTCATTTCACAAAAACAAAAACCATAAAAATTTGAAAAAAAAAACCAAAAACATGTTCATTTCCTTTGTAGTGCAGAATTGTTTATTTTGTATATACTTGTTTGTTTGTTTGTTTATCCTCCTATCACATTGATCGACTACGCCACATCCGAGGCATGAGGATTATGAAGACCGCATGGTATGATCTTTCCAATCTCCTTTTTCCTCTCTATGTTAATGACTATGTGGCTTTATTTTGATTCATGTGGTATGAACCAATGTGATTGTAGGAGTGATAAGAGTTGTCGTCGGGCTCTCAATCAAACACATTTATATTCTCAACAAATAACTAGTTAGTGGTTAAGTCGAGGTCGATCCATGGGACGGTGTGCTTTGGGTTCTAAGTCTATCTATCTCAATTTATGCTAGTGTCACAATTGATTTGGGTTGGAGTTGGTGGTTCTAAACTAATGAAAGCAATAAAGTAAAACAAGCAATAAAAGGAAAGATGTAAACAAATGACTAAAATTGCTAGGATATCATGGGTTCATAGTGGATTCATGGGAGTAAATCATACAAACATGTTCTCAATTAGGTGCAAGCACTTATTGTTGTGATGGGATCGAGTTAGTGTATATCTTACAATCCCTAGGAAGATTTAGGTCCCGGAGCCGAATCGCTTAAGATTGTACAACACCTACAAGTCGACTTAGTCCTTCCTATTCAACTATATACATGGTCTAATGAGACTCGAGTTGGTTTATGTCTTACAAGCCTCATTGAAAAGATAGGTGATGGGTAAAAAATGCAAGGATTCATAGGCTCGCATTTCATCAAACATAACATGTGCATAAGTTGAAATCACAACAAGCAAGCAAATAAATTATGTGAACATATTAGATTAAGCATGAATCATTCCCCATGTTGATTTTCCCTAATTACCCATTAACCCTAGCTAAGGAAACTACTCACTCATTATCAAGTTCAACATGCTAAAAAGGTTGTCAATCATATTAACAAAGCAAAACATGATGAATAAATGAAAGTGATTAACAATAATTAAACAAGGGTAAGGAGAATTATACCTATGAAGATGATTTCAAATAATAAAGCAAAGAATAATAGAAGAAAACTTGATTGATTGATGAAGAGTTATCAATTCTCCAATAATAACCCAATAATTTTCAATTACCCAATAATAAACTTGAACAATAATTAAGGAAAGATTAATGTGTGATTTGTGGAAAGATTAAAGAGTAATCTATTATAATCTACTCCTAATGAAGGCTTAATCTAATCTAAGGAAACTTGATCTAAGCTAAGAATTTTTGCCTCCATAAGAGGGCTTGGTTTCTTGATTATTACAAATGGAGTATATATAGTAGTACAACATTAGGTTAAGTAAGGATAGATTAGTAAATAATAATGCTAAGTTTTAAAGTGGAGAAATGCAAGTCTTGCGAGGAGATGAGCATATCACGCTAGTGCCGTCACGATCCGCTCGGTTCAGGAGGGGAGACGCTCGGATTGTGAGGGGAGGAAGACGAGCGTCTTCTACATGGGACGCTCGGATCAGGAGAGGAGGGAGACGAGCGTCTTCTGCCTAAGCCGCTCGGATTGTTCCTCAGTGCGGTCCTTGCTTCACATCCTTTAGTCTTTGCATACTCCTTATTCTTGTGTTGTTGGTTGTTGTTCTTGCCTCTTCTTCATACTAGTTCATCTATGATTATCAACATGCTTCCGAATATGTGCGAGGGACGGGAATTCCGCCTCATCATCTCCTTTTCTATAAAACATATAAAACACACTAGGAAAGCAAAATAGAAAGCATTTGACGGGTAAAATGACCATGAAATTTTATAATAGTATGCAAAATAGGCTCAATTAGGGGACTAAATGTACGTAAATAAGAGTCACATCAAGGAGTTGCATTTAGCTTATATGACATACTAGTTGATAGAAGCATATGCATTAGATTGTATAAATTTTAGTTGCATCATGGCATTTAGTTGCATTTTAGGAAAAATTTTGTAAAAACATCCATTTGGGAAACTTGACAAATGTATATAAGGCCCTTGTAAATACTTTTTCTTCTTGAGACTTTGCTCACTATAATGCTTCTAAAACACCCTAGGATGTGTCATGCTAGTATCCTTTGACCCATGGATTAAGGCCTAGTCAAGAGTACCTTGTGGTGTGATAACTCCTCGGCTATCGTTTATTCCATGGTGACCTTTGAAGCCATGCAATCATCTTCCACATCTATCACATTTTGTAAACAAAAAGGGAATGGGAACAAAAATTTATCAATTTGAGTTCAAACATTGAAATGAAAATTAAAAAGTTTTCAAAATGCATCAAAGAAAAGAGGAGCAAAAATAGACTCCTATGCTTCAAATATAAGCACCCTCCTTACAAATTAGGGTGACTTTGAAAATGTTCAAAAATGCAAAAAGTTGAAAATTGTCAAGCATCAAATGCCAAACATCAAGAAATGGCAAAAAGAAATTGTTCTCAAAAATCTCAAATGCCACAAGAAATTGGGGGGAATAACAACATCAAAAGCAAACTCCCATATAAAACTCAAAATACATTGATCCCTTTTTCCATTGAACCCACTTTTATGCATGGTAGAGAAGGGATGACCCTTCTTCTTGTCTAGGCAAGAAGGGGAATTCCGCGATCCTACAGTGTTTCTAATGCCATAAGGAGTCTACTCTTGATGAAAACATTTAACGATTAAGGACAAAGGTACCCTAGCTTGACACAACTTGGAGGTGATTAATTCGTATCCTCCTAGACTTAGTAGCTTGAAGAAACCATATCTATGATGGAGTGTGTACCCTTAGATTGTTTCCCTTTCAGATAATTTCCGCCACTTAGATGAGGAAAGTGGCTATTCATTTTTGTAGATGCATCCATTACTTGCTTTTGTGTGCTTAATGCTTGGATGTATCGCCATTTTGGCAAGCCCCACCTTGCTTTGCAAGAAGGCATTTTACCTCATGGTTGACTTGTTGTGAGTTGAAGGGGCGGAGTGAGACCCGCTAATTGTCTCATATCGGTTATATTAGTAGGCTAGTTTAAATAAAGGTCCTAGTTTTAGTCACCTCTTTTCTCGGGACGAGCAAAGGTTCGGTTTGGGGATGTTTGATGTGACTCATATTTGAGCACATTTAGTCCCCAAATTAACCTCGTTCCCATGCTTTATAGCATATATTTGGGTCATTTACTATCTTTAGTTTCCCATTTTGCATATTCTTTGAGGTTTTGTCTCCTTGGTAGGAAAGGATTGCTAACCTTGCATTTATGAGGCGAAATGGAGCTAAATGGATCGCATCTAATGACCAAGCATCATAGAGAACACTGATACTAGAGGCCTAAGTAGATAAATAAAGTGAAATGGGCAATGATGAAAAAATCCTTGCATCCCCAACACGATCCTTGCGGATTGTTGAGGAGCCAAACATGGGAACTACTCTGTCCAAGGATCCGAGCGGCCCGAGCATGATCAGAGCATCCCAGAACACCAGGATCCAAGCGGCTTGATCCCAGGACGAGCGGGTTGAAGCGCCAGGATACGAGCGACCCCTCCCTGATCCGAGCAGATCCCAAAACAGAACAGCCCGTGCCACAGCACGAGACGAGCGGATCGTGGCAGGACTAGCAACGAGGATCCGCGCATTTCCCTCGGGAGTAGCATTTCCTCAATTTTTCTTAGGGTCTTAATAGTCATTTAAGCTCTTAGTAACCCTAATCCTTGTACCTAATCTTTAGTATAAATACCCCTTTGTACTACCTAGATTAGTATGAACTCTTAATCCAATTTTAATCCCATCTTATCAATTCTTAATACTCTCTTAAATTAGTCTTAATTTAGTTGTAATACATCTCTCAATATTAATCACATCTTAATCTTTCCTTAATTTCTCTATTGTTCTTCCTTTTATTTGGGTAATTAGAAGATTATTTGGGTTTATTTGGAGGACTGACAACCTTCCATCAATCATCAAGTACTTCTATTATTCTTTGATTTATTATTTTGGAATCATCTTCATAAGTATAATTTCTCTTTACCCTTGTTTAATTATTGTTAATCACTTTCATTTATTCATCATGTTTTGCTTTGTTAGTATGATTGACAACCTTATTAGCATGCTAAACTTGATCATGAGTAAGTAGTTCTTTAGCTAGGGTTAATGAGGAATTAGGGGAAACAAACAGGGGGATTGATCTATGCTTAATCTAATATGTTCTCATAATTAATTTACTTGCTCGTTGTGATTTTAACTTATGCACATGTTATGTTTTATGAAATGCGAGCCTATGAATCCTTGCATTTTTTTATCCATCCCTTATCTCTTCAATGAGGCTTGTAAGATATAAACCAACTCGAGCCTCATTAGACCATCATAGAGTTGAATAGGAAGGATTAAGTCGACTTGTAGGTGTTGTACAGTCTAGATGACTCGGCTCCGGGACCCAAACCTACTTAGGGATTGTAAGATATACAATAACTCGATCCCATCACAACAATAAGTGCTTGCATCTAATTGAAAACATGTTCGTATGATCTACTCCCGTGAATCCCCTATGAACCCATGACACCCTAGTGCCTTTAATCAATTGTTTACAAACCTCTTTAATTGCTTTGCTTTGCTTTCATTACTTTACTTTCATTTTGTTGATTAGTTTAGATTACACATCACCTCAACCCAAATTGTGACACCCTAAGACATAGCTTTTTACAATTGAGAATCCTATATCAATACCCGTCCCTTGGGATCCGACCTTTACTTACCTCTTTACTAAGAGTAGTTTGTGAAGTTATAAATATTGTTTTGGTTGGCAGCTTTTGACGACGAGTTTGAACCACACCCCAACTTCAATAAACAATATTATAAACCAAATCAATCCGCAACTCCGTCACATCACCACACACCTGACTACAGACTAAAGTGTGTAGTCCTGCCAGAATACCCATCGCAACAAGTATTCCACACCGCCAGTGGGGGACCGCAGCCGTTCCCACCTAAGCCCCGCTCATCTCATCCGAGCGATAAACTCATGTTCCTTAATGTGCACATCCCTTCTGTGCCGGTTCCACAGAAGGCGAATCAAGGGCGTGAAGCCACTCCCGCAAGTGACTCCACTCAGCCGAGGACACACCTCGCAAACCGCAGACAATTATACAACCAACAATACAGTCAACAATCACCAAAACCAATACCGATATGATATACATTAACATCAACAATCAATTATCACCAATGCCATGTCACCAATACTGGGTAGGGAAACCCTACCTGGAATAACAATCACCACAGACGATCTAGCAGCTAATCAGAATCTCTCCTCTACGAATCCTCCTCCTATAACATGCACACATACAATTACCAACTACACATCACAAAACACCCAAAAACCCCCAACATTACCCAATTAGGGTTTTAATGAAACTCAACCAAACGTTATAAAATTATACAAGGAACTTACCCTTGACACGACGATCACAACGGTATAACGAACGAGATGATCCAACGAACCTAGCCTTCGGGATTTGCCAATAACACGAGAGGTGTGAAGAGTCTATTGATCCAAAATACTCAAGAGGGGGGTGAATTGAGGATTTAAAACTTTTGAAAGCTTTTTCGATTATGTGTATGTAATTGATTATTTAAAGTTTATTGATTAAACTTTAACTAATCAACTAGTGAATGTAAAACGAAATAAACAAATGAACGAAAGAACGAGGAGACACACGGTTTTTGAAGTGGTTCAGTTTCACAAGTCGAAACCTACGTCCACTATTCTCGATTAATAAATTCAGTACCTTTCTACGGATTACAAATTTACTAACCCAACTCGTACAACTAACTCTAGCTATAACTCAATGAGTACCGTTAAATACTCGAGTGACAAACTTACGCTAATAAGAAAGCACTAATGATTCTAACAAAGGTTCACGTTAATGAACAAGTAAGAAATCAACTAAGCACTATTATCTTATAACGATAACAATATGAACGAGTATACGAGTTTAAAACACACGACCTTTCAAAAATAACAAATCGGTTTTTCTGCTTGAAAACACACGGTTTGCTTTGTAAAATAAAAATCAATTTTTATGCTTAAGGTCTCTACTTTAAATGTTGTAAAGAGCAAAGTATTTATAGGAAAGAAAGAGCAAGGCAATTCGGTTTATAGAAACCCTAATTGGCCGAATAAAAGAGATATGTTAACAAATCATATCTTCTATTATCTCTTTCCTAAAAGCCTTAAAAGATAATAAAGAATATACCAAAAGATAGAATATAATCTATTCAAATATTATCTTTACTATAAATTCTAAGATATGATAAGATTTCCTAAAACAAGAATATCTTTTATCATAAACAAATATATTGAGTAAGATATATAAGATATGTAAGGATATTATGGAATAAAAATCTTTACCAAATATACCCTAGGTAACACGAGATGTCACGGCTCATAAGCTTCGTGACTCGTGAAAACCCTAGCTCAATATATGGGTTAGAATTTAGGTTTTAAGAGAGGCTTTGTTGAAACCCTAGTTAGTAGCAAGGTCCAACTCATAAGTCGGTCCAAAACAACTATTAGTCAACGTCTAACATAAAACCAAACTCCGCACTAAACCGGACTTAATTAAATAAATACTTTTATCAAAACATTTAAAATAAACTTTAAACAGTTTTCAAATTTTTTTTTGAAACATTAAAAGTCGTGTATAATAAACTCAGCATCTCAATGTTATAGTAGGAGAGCTATAACATTGAGCTCTTTTACTAGTAATGTTATAGCTGCAAAGCTATAACTTTACCAATTCAAGAAACTCATTCTTGATTATCATTACGAGATAATCACCTATACTATTCTAATCTTCAAGGAGATCTTCGAGTATAGGCTACGTCATCATCCAAGCTTGATTAATCTTTAGACGGACTTCGTCTTCATATAAATCTTGAATGAATCTTTATATCGTTTGATCTTGAATAGAGGCTTTGAACATTTCATACTATCATCACAATCTCCTTTGTCGCTTGCTTGTAGTAAGTTGATTCTAAAACACTTAGACAAACGATTACACGCAACAAGTATATAAAATATAAAACACCTTGACATCATCAACATAAACATATAAGCTATATGATTCAACAAATTCCCCCTTTTTGATGATGGCAAGCCTCCTAAAATTGTGGCTAAGTATGTAGTTCCCTCTTAATATAATACCGTCATCTTAATAATAAAGATCAACGCAAGATCAACACGATTTATCAAAATCCGAAACTTTAAGGACTTTAAGAGACAATCGGTCTTGACAAGGAGCAAGCTTAGGTAGATGCTTACGATAGACGTTCTTTCCCCCTCTTGACATCATCGAAAAGCTAAGAACAAATCAAAAATGACTAGAATAATATAAGACGAGACAAGAGATAAAACGTCATAGAAAGTAATGTTATCATACATAACTAAAAGCATCGAGAAGATTAATTATTAAACAAACTTAAGAAAACATGTTTTAAAGCCGATGGGCCGAATGGAACACATGTTTGAAGAAACACTTGGGCCATAATCCACAAGTGCATGCCAAAATTGGGCCGAATGATAAGTTTGTGAAACACGTGTTAAGAAAATGAGAAAGAAAGCTAAAAATAGACAGGGCTAAATATGGTAAGGCAGGGGTAGATCAAATGTTGCGGGTTCGGTAAGGGTTCACGTAGTCGGGCCGAGTTCGATGCTCCAAGGCATCGAGACGATGGAAGGAGCTCCGCACAAGCTGAGAAAGAGTTTGAACACTACGTTCAAAGTTGAGCACCTTCAAAGACAAAGCTTTCGTGGCCTCCAAAGTAAGCGATTGATCACTTGCCATAGCCTTTCCGTGCAAGACCAACGCTCCACCTTGACTCGTGAGGAAATTAAGACGGTCACCATGTGGGAACACTTCCCCACGGATTGCCTTCAATTCCCGTTCAAAACCCTCTAACCTCTTATCCACCGCATCCATCCAAGAATAAACCCGAGAAGCATCCAAACCCATTTCCAAAGACCGAGATGGTCCAACCCGTGACAATACCGTAGCCAAGTTTGTTGAATGCTCCTCAAACTTTTCCATTAAACCACTCATAAACCCTTCCAATTTAGCCTCCATAGTCCCCAAACCCGAATCACCCGGGGTTTTCTCAACATCCTTAACAAGAAGTAACTCGGGTCCATCAACAACAAGACCCATAAGCTTGGTCAACCGATCACACATTCAATCCCGTGCACTGACACCGTAACTATCCCGTCCCACCACTTGTTTTATCTCCAACAACCGAGACACCCACATCCCATATGGTAAGTCGATTGTTGTACTAAATTTTTCCTTAGTAACCGTGAGACTTGTTTGAATGATACGATGCAACACATGACTTTCCAAGTTCACTTTTTGTCCCTCCAACCATGAATAGATTACAATAGCCTCATAACTCGAAACTTTATCATGACCTCCTCTCCTCGGCACAATCATGTTCCAAAGAAAGTTCAAGAGGAACTTAATTTTCGCCGAGAGAGGACGAACCACAATATTACCTCCGTCCGTCCCAACCTCCTCAAAATACCTTTTAATTAACATCTCCTTTTCACTCACCACATTAGACCATTTAAGACTCGGATTAATTTCAATTCCGTCATCGGGAACCGAAAAAGCAGAGCAAAAATCCGAAACAGAGACAGTCACATCAACCCCATTAACCACCGCATGCAAGACTCCCTTCTTAATTGACACACTAGCAAAGAATTGAACAACTTCAACCGGATAAATAGGACCCAAAAATTGACTAATGTGACTCCACCCTTGAAAATCAAGAAAATAAACAAAGAACTTAAGAGCGGGAACATTAATCAACCAAGATTTCGAATAATACCTTCCTCCATGAATAGAATACCTCAAAACACGATTAACAAGGATGCTTTCGTCATGAGTTAGCCGAACACGATTTAACCCTTCCTTTGTTGCGGCTTTCAAAACATCCCGGAGCAAGGTACGAGAAACACCGTTTCGAACAGTAACCTCGGGTTCCTCCACATCTTCACCTTCATCAACAACTACCTTATTTTTCCCTTTAAAAAGACGGCGTCTTTTACCCTCGGACATCGACTCGTCCCGACCACGAAACAGGGGCGTAGTTGGGTTTGGTTGAGGTGAAGGAAAAGTAGTGGAATTATGATCATGAGATGGTAGTGGTGATGATGGTTTGTGAAAGTGGCGGCTTTGTTGATGGCGGGTTGATGATCGGGTTTTTGCAAGGTTAGGATTCATTGTGATGGTGATAGTTGAGTAAAGGAAGTGATGGTGATGGTTGTGTAAAGGAGGTGATAGTGATGATGGTAAATATTTTGAGAGAAGAAAAAGTTATGCAAGTGGGTTGTGGGTATGGTTTACACGGCAAAGGGAGGGGGTAACTATAAGGCTAGGGTTAGATGAAATAAGGCAAGTGGCATCCTAGTCTATGGTAATAAGGTGAATGATTAATTTTGGTAAGTGTCAAATAGTGATAGGAGTTATGGTAGGTATAGGAGATTAGGTGATAGAATTTATATTGTAAAGGATAAAATTTAGGAAGTTGAATTGTATATGGAAAGCTAGCCATGTAACATGGAAGGTGATTTTAAGAAAATTTGTATGTGATTTGGAAAGATAAAAGATATGGTATGTCTTATTTATTTGACAAGGAATTAAGTTTGTATAGATAATAAAATTCTAAATACCAAATAGAAATTTATGATAAATATATATTCCTATAAACGAAATTATTCATGCAACGTAATATACGGACATAATCATACAATCTTAACTCAACTAGTCAGTCATAAGAAAATTGAACGTGTATAGAAACTTAGGTACCACTGATTAAACCAATTTCCAACCGTAAAGTCTCAAATCGTTCTCTAGCTAATGATTTTGTCAAAATGTCTACCCATTGTTTTTCAGTACTACAAAATTCAAGTTTTATATTCCCCTTCTCAACATGGTCTCGAATAAAATGATCTTATTTCAATGTGTTTGGTACATGAATGTTGTGCGGGATTTTTAGAAATAATTATTGCAATAGTATTATCACATAAAATAGGAATACATCCTACATCAATACCATAATCACGTAATTGTTGCTTAAGCCATAATAATTGAGTACATACCAGTCCTACAGCGATGTATTCGGCTTCAGCAGTTGAGAGGGCAACCGAATTTTGCTTCTTCGAACCCCACGTAATAATACATGGTCCGACAAATGTGACGACACCCAACGTGCTTTTTCTATCTAGAGAACATCCTTCGCAGTTGGCATCGGAATAACGGACTAGATCGAAGTTATATTCCATCGGATACCATAAATATAGCTTAGCCGTTCCAATTAAATATCGTAAAATTCGTTTTACGGCCGTCATATGCGATTCTTTGGGAGACGATTGATATCTCGCACAAACGCATACGCTAAAAATAATATCGGGTCTACTTGCGGTCAAATATAACAATGACCCAATCATTCCACGGTAAGTAGTTTCATCAACTGATTTACCGTCTTCATCCAATTTCAATTTCTTGTTCTCGACCATTGGAGTATGCATAGCATGAGAATTTTCCATTCCGAACTTTCGAATTAATTCCTTAATATATTTCTGTTGATGGATTTTAATGCCTTCATTAGTTTGTTGTATTTGTAGACCTAGGAAGAATTTTAATTCTCCCATCATACTCATCTCGAACTCGGAGGTCATTAACTCAGAAAAGTATTTGCACAAGCTTCGGTTGGTTGATCCAAAGATAATGTCATCGACGTATATTTGAACAACTAAAAGGTCAGATTCCTCGGATTTTAGAAATAGGGTTTTATCAACAGATCCTCTACTAAATCCACTGTCAAGTAGAAACTTGGATAATCTGTCGTACCAAGCCCTGGGTGGTTGTTTCAATCCGTATAGGGCCTTATCCAACTTGAAGACGTGATCTTCAAATTTGCTATTTTTAAATCCGGGAGGTTGTTCAATGAAGACTTCCTCCTGTAAATACCCATTCAGAAATGCTGTCTTGACGTCTATCTGGAAGAGCTTCATTCCTTTATGTGCAGCGAATGCTATTAGAAGTTTAATAGCTTCAAGACGAGCAACAGGTGCGAAAGTCTCGTCATAATCTATTCCTTCTTGTTGATTATAACCTTGGACTACCAATCTCGCTTTGTTTCTGACAATGACTCTGACATCATCTAGTTTGTTCCTAAAGACCCACCTTGTTCCAATGACTGAACTATATTTTGGTCTAGGAACTAAATGCCAAACCTTGTTTCTTTCGAACTGTTGGAGCTCTTCTTGCATAGCTATAATCCAATCAGATTCAGCAAGAGCTTCATTGATATTTGTCGGTTCGATCATGGATAGAAAAGAGTAGAAGGAGCAGAAGTTATTCAGGGATCGTCTTGTTTGAACACCCTTCTTAATATTCCCTAGAATATTGTCCATGGGGTGTGAGCTCTTGTAGTTCCACTTTGTTGAAGTGCTTGGTTCATCATCGTTATTTGAGCTTGTCCCAGCTTCATTTGGATCGGAATTGGAGGAAGTTCCCCCTGAATCAAATCCGGGTGTTGTATTAGAGCCGATTATAATCTCGGACTCTACACCTAGATTTGGATTCAGTGTTATAGTAACATCATCTATAACATTGGTTTGGGAGTCCTTATTTTGAGTCAATGTTATAGTATCATCAACTATAACTTTAGTTTTCTCCTTTTTATCTTTTGAGGAACGATCAAATTCATCATTCGTTCCCTCAATCTCATTATCCTCCAATTCTAGTTCCGGGGGATCGTCTCTTGAGAGACGGAAGTCGGGTTCATCCAAGTCTTCTTCCTGATCCTGTATAGGCTTATCAAACATGTTATCCTCATCAAAGATGACATGGACACTTTCTTCAATACAAAGAGTTCTTTTATTGAAGACTTTGTAAGCCTTGCTATGATCTGAGTATCCTATGAAAATCGCCTCATCACTCCTAGGGTCGAACTTACTTAACCGGTTTTTACCGTTATTATGAACAAAACATTTACTCCCAAAGCAACGAAGATGGGAGATACTAGGTTTTCGACCTCTAAGGAGTTCGTAGGGGGTTTTCTTAAGAATAGGTCGGATCATAGCACGATTATGGATGTAGCAAGAAGTACTAATGGCTTCAGGCCAAAAGTTACAAGGTAAACCACTACACAACAGCATTGTACAAGCCATATCTTCCAAAGTTCTATTCATACGTTCAACAACACCATTTTGTTGAGGAGTTCTTGGTGCAGAAAAATTATGCCCTACACCATTAACTCTACAATATTCTATGAAAGCTTGATTATCAAACTCGGTGCTATGATCCGTACGAATAGATACAAGATTAGTCTTTTATTTGTTTTGAACACGTTTCATAAGACACTCAAATTCATCAAAAGTTTCGTCTTTTGAATGAAGAAAGATAGGCCATACATACCTTGAGTAATCGTCTACAAGAACAAAGACGTACTTGGATCCTCCTCTACTCCTTACCTTCATTGGTCCACATAAATCCATGTGTACTAATTCCAAGGCTTGATTTGTGCTTACTACTGTTTTCGGTTTGAACGATGATCTTACTTGTTTGCACCTTGCACACGTGTCACACATCCTTTCTTCGTCGAACTTGATCTTAGGTAACCCTTCAACCAAGTCCCACTTCTTGAGTTTGTTCAAGGTTAGTGAGCTAATGTGACCAAATCGTTTATGCCATAAACAAGGATCATCAAGAGTGACTTTCATGCATGAAAAAGAGGTTAGTAGGCACAGCATTTAAATCTACCATATAAACATTTCTTTTCATGTGGCCTTCTAGAATAACATTGTTAGTTCCTTCAATAATAATGCGACAATTATCAGTATGAAAAACTACTTTGTTACCTTTGTCGCATAGGTTAGATATGCTTAGCAGGTTATGTTTTAGACCATCCACGAGATAAACATCACTGATTGCTTGAGACTTAGAAATTCCGATTTTGCCAACGCCAATGACTTTTCCCTTTTTGTTGTCCCCGAACGTCACCTTTCCTCCATTGAACAGCTTGAGTGAAAGAAATAAATTCTTATCTCCGGTCATGTGTCTTGAACATCCACTGTCAAGATACCATTGGTTTTTTTCTTTCACTACATCCTGCAGAAGGGATTAGATACAGTTTTTAGGTATCCAAGCTAAGTTGGGTCCCTTATGATTAGTTACTCTATATACTAAATCCTTTCGAATCCAAACTTGTCTAATTACCGTTTTTCTAACCCTTGGTTTATTTGGAATGGGAGGAGTTCCAGGGTTAGGGTTTTCTCTTGGTCTAGGAATTTTTCTAGGTCTTTCATGACTATTTCCCTTGTGAATAGGTTTACTAGGTTGAGATTGACAAGGGTTTTGAGAGGTGCTAGGTTTCTTGCTGTAGTCAAAGGCCATGTCATAGAACCAACGAAATTTATTGTTCCTTTCTTCGTTAGGTTCCTTAATGGGGGTTTCATCATTCTTGTCAACCGTGTCAACAGTTTTAGCACGGTAGGCATTTTTTCGTATATCATGAGCCTTTTTGACACAATTGATTTGGATGGGACCCGTATGACCACAGTAATTGTGTGGACAAGGCCCTCGGGAACTGCGTCCGCGGGATCCACACTAGGCATAATCGACTCGAGGTTCTTTCGAATCGAATTAAGACATATTAGAGTCGCCACCAAGTTTTTTGGGAACTTGGAACCGTTCAAGTCAACTTTACACCTTTCATCGAAAAGCATAAAGCCCATCGACTACGAGTGATTAAAGATAAAGACTTGTACCCTATATCACTCGATTTGAATGACTCTCGTAATCCAATGGCATTTAGACGGATCCACAAACCATAGATCTTGAGTAAGGGATGAGGGTACGTGTTGGGAAGCCCATAAGGACACCCAACCCCGCCCGTCAATAACGGCCTCTACTAAGTCAAGTATGGATTTCAAACAAGGTCATAGCTACTACGATATATGAAATGCAAACATTGTTTTCAAAACCCTTACATGTGAAGTTTCTATGTCGATTTAGATGCAACTAAACTAACTTTGTCAAAGTTGTAATTTAGCATGTGGGTTGATTAATCTAACAACATACAAAGCAAACAAGGCTTAAAGGGGGAATGGGGGAGCCGTTGGGATCTACCTATTACAACCTGGGCATTTCATGCCGACACAACGAGAAATTAGAAATACAACTCGATCTAAATACAATTGCTACATACAAAACCGTACACGATAACACACACGGCCAATCGGCCTAGAAAAACGTGCACAAGAGGGGTGGCCCACGGCTTACATGACCCACGGCCTTGGGTCGCTCCTCGTGATGTGTGCTTTCGCTTGATCTTATCGAATTAGACATTGGGCTACGCACCAAAGCATGCATTAGCATAAACCGGGCCATGTTGCTTTAAACAACATGCGATTTACTACGCTCTTACATGCATTGGGGAACAACCGTCTAACCAAACAAGACTAAGGTTTTTTGAAAGAGGTTTTGACTCGATAAAAGAAAACTAACTCGAAAATTACAACTCGATAAACAAACTATAAATTACGAGCTACAAAACAACAAAGAACAAATGATAAACAAGAAAAGAAAAACGAAATGAGAAAGACGAGAGACACGGCCAACTCACGGCCTAAACCACGGCCACCCTCACGGCCAAGACAAGGCCATCCTAGTTCCTAGGTTAGGTTCATTAGTTAGATCGAATGATTGCGAAACGGATTAGAAAACGAGTTAGAAAACGAGTTATAAGACAGGTTGATCGATTGAGAAGAAACGCGCGAGTGTGTATTCTACACGGCCTAAAGGGTCCAATTAGGTCACGATATCATAAGATTAATGCTTACTCGTCGAGTGTTAATAGGAAGGTGCTAATCACGCACTCCTATGCTAGCGAGAAATCAAGTGAAAAGAAAGATGTATTCAATTAGGTTATAGAATTGTTAATCGATTTTTAAAGCTATGTCGATGCCACCTAACATGTCTAATTAGGTTATTAAATTGATCTAATGTCGTCTAAATAAGTCATATGTTAACAATCAGAGGTCATACTAACATGCAACGGGTCCTAAGGTGGGTCGAATTGGCCGAGACAACAAAGGGTCAAAAGCGAGGAACGGAAGTTAGAAATTCGTTTTATTTATGCCCTACCTTGAACACGAGGATATGTAAATGAGACGGGGGTGTACGACCGACTGAAGTAGCGGTTTATTTTCCCATCTCAAGTCAACGCGGGTGTTCATGGTGGTACTTTAACTCATACTCGGACTAAACTAGTTTCATAGTTAATTTAAACGATAAATAAAAGCGATGAACAAACAAAAATAAACTATAAGAAAAATAAACATAAAAAAACGAAATAAAAAAAGGAGAAAGAGGAGGATTTGATGCACCCTCAACCTACATGTATCGTTGACACCGTCTTGGGTCGTAATCGATGGTAGATTTTATCTCGAGAGGCCGTCGTCGACGAAGAAACAAAGCAAACACGCGTTTTTGGCAAATCTGGACAGCAACTTTCAAACGATGATTTCTCCCTCGTTTCACGATGAAAATTCGATTTAAAAGATGTTTTGAAAACTAGAAAGAGAGGAGAACAGAGATCTTAAAGCAACCCCTGCTCGTTTTGGGTTATTGGGCACGAAAAACGAGCACAAACAGAACTGGACAGACAAGAACAAACCGCGAAAACAGAGTGTATAACACTCTGTTTTTCGAGGGATTTCGTGTACTCTCAAGGGCAATTTGGCTCGTAAATCTTTGTCTAATGTGTAGATGGATGTTGTATGGTTAATTAGGAACAAGAAAATCGAGTTTTGATGGAGGTTTGAGGGAGGAACGAATTGTTTTTCGAGGAGGACACACAAACAGTTTCAGTTTGTATGTCGGTTTTGTGGAGGGATTTTGAGAGGCAATTAGGGTTTGTTTCTGAGGTTTAAAGCTTGTGAGTGATGGTAGGATGTGGGGAGAACTTAGAGGAATCAATGTATGGTGAAGGGGTGGTATTTATAAGGAGTTAAAGTAGGGTAAAAGAGAGGGAGAGGCAGTCGGGCTTGCTGATCATAGCTGCTGTCCAGCAGCTTTTGGGGGGTTTTCTAGGGTTCGTTTGGGGGGTTTTCTTGGTGGTTAAGGTAAGGTAATATGGGTAGGATATTAGGGTATGGGTTAGGGTTAATGGGCACGGGTTTTGGTGGTATTTGGAGCGGGTTTTGGGCTCGGGAATTGGCACGCAAAACAGGGGGTAGGCTGTTTGTATGCGGGCTGTTGGGGGTGATTTGGGATGGGATTTGGGCCGTGGTTATGGGGGTTCCAACAGGGGTGGATGGGTATTGGTCTAGGTTGGTTAGTGTACTCGAGATTCGTGCCAATTCGCAAAGAAAACGGGCTCAAAAACCGAGCTAAAATCGAACTCAAAAACGCATGTTCAAAACGAGTTCTTTTCGATTTTCAAATCGATTTTTCAAATCAATTAACACATTAAAATAAATGATTTTTCAAATCAAATATATTCATAAAATGATTTTTAAAATCGATTATTTATTTTATTTTCAATAAAATAAACTTGGGAAAATAAATTCAAAATAAAATAAAATAAATTGAATTCACCTAAAAAAAAACCATAATTTAAATATCATTTAAAATAACAAAATGAACTCACTAAAAAACATTAATTTAAATATCATTAATGAATTCACTTAAAAAAAAACATTAATTTAAATATCATTTAAATTAATAAAATACTTCATCGACGACGCCCATTCTACATCGTAAAACGAGCTCCAAATAATGACAGTGACAACTAAGGAATACATGTGTCCTATCATCATCGGGTGTTTGTCGGGTTCTCTATAAATTCCAATATCGACGGATACGGGTATCTACAGAGCCCCCACTTTGACTGAGGCTTGGACAAGGCGAAAGTCAAAGTATACCCCAGGTCCCTCTCGACCTGAGGATTCTTCGGGTCGTTTATAGTCCATTAGACTTGCGTATATAAGCTCGCCAGCCATAAGAAGAGACCATACCTGAAACTTCGTTGGGGATTGACTCTCGCTTCTGTTGTGTCGAATTATCGTCGTTGGTCGTCGACCCATAAAATTGCATATATGGTGGATTGAGCCTTATCCTTAGGCGCCTACGTATCCGTTTCTGACGGAATCAAACCCGCGTCGTAGTTCGGCAGCTGCTGACACATGCCCAAAGTTTATCATCGGCTGGCACTTGTCCGAAATTCATCATCTGCTGACATTTGCCCAAAATTTATCATCTGCTGGCAGGTGTCCAAATGGGACGGGACTTTCCGAGGAGGTTGCCGCCGCTTTCATCATTTGCTTTCAGCTAAGGAATTCTTCCATTTCATACTCTTGTATCGAATTGAATTCATGGTGGATGTCATCCTTTACATCTTGATAATGGTCTCTGGAGCCAACGGCTTCAGAGCCCCCAGTTTGCAATGGCTCTAAAGTCGAAGACTTTAGAGCCCCCAGTTGAAGCATATCCTGCTAAAATTGGAACACAAAAACGTACTAGCAATAATCATTACATAAGCACATTTGGATCATCGATCTTGAAATTGGATCATTTGAAATACTGGGTCATCGACCCGAAAATTGAATTTGAAAATTTTGAAAAATTGGGTCATCGACCTGAATTTTGAATTTGACATTACTTGGTATGTTGGGCCATCGACCCAAAAAATTGAATTTGCATTTTTGAATTTTGAAAGATTGGATCATCGACCCGAAAAGATTCTACTACTTGGATCATCTATCCATAATTTTTGAAATTTCGGAATTTTGAACTTTTGAAATTTTTTCGGAATTTGAAATACTGGATCTACCTTGATGGGTGAGCATGAAATACGACTCAGACACTCTGTATGACCGGTAAACAACGTGGGCGTAGCCCGCTACCGTAAAACAAAAAAGGAAAATAAAACCGTAAGTGTGCACGGGCTATAATTCAAATATGGACTTGTCGATGGTAGAAATGTAAATCGGCCGTTCCGGTGCTCCCCAAAACGCGATAGATGTGCGAAAACCCGATGCATCGTGCCAAAGACTGGTGTAAACTTGGGCGGGCCTAAGAGGCGCGCGACCCAAGGCCCACACGGCTCAGAAAAACGGCACCCTAGGGGTGTCATCCTAGATGCTTCCTTCCCTTATTCTTTCTATATATAAGGAAGAGCTGTATTGCCAAATTTATTCTGTTTTCCCCCAAACTGGTGCAAATAACATAAATCATTATGAATAATCTAGCGAGTGCTATGCGAGCATGGGAGACAGACTTCACTGGTGCAGAGAGACAAAAATTAAAGACCGCTCAACTGGCGCAATTACTTCCCTTACGCCAGATCCTCCTTCAGCCTGCGTTGTTGGAACACTGCCTTAGCTATTGGGATCCTTGTAACCATGTTTTTGCTTTTCCTGAGGGGGAGATCTGCCCTCTACCCGAAGAGTTTTCTGCCCTGGGAGGATGGGATGCTGAGGCCATACCGGCTATACCAAAATTTCATTCGGGATGGCGTGGAACATATCTAGACTGCCTTGGCCTTTCCAGGACGGAGTCTGGGGAGATAGTTACTGGTGACGAAGTCAACCTTCTTGCTATTCATCGGAAATTTTGTATCTTGCGAAAGATTTCATCACAACAGACGTCTTTGCAGGGGCCTTTGGATTGATCATGTTACACCTTTATGTCTTCGAAGGTAGGATGAACAAGACAACTTGTGTAGGACAAGCGAAGCTTTTGTCTTTTGTATCGCAGATGGAGACGGGACATAACCCTTCCTGGATTATTCTCGCTGAAACTCTCCGGGGTTTAGATGCTAAGAAAATGAACCCTGGTGCCGATTGGTCGGGATGCTCCCGTCTATTGCAGGTAACAAAATCTATTCTCCTGATTTCGCATCCTTGATTGATTTTCCTTTTACCACGATTCTTGTGTTGTTGCCACGATTTATTTATATTTTGCCACGATTTTGTTGCATTCTGCCACAATTCCGTTGTATTCTGCCACGATTTTGCTGTATTCTGCCACGATTTTGCTGTATTCTGCCACGATTTTGCTGTATTCTGCCACGATTCCTGCCACAATTCCGTTTTTTTTTTTTTTTTTTTTTTTTTTTTTTCGTCTTTTTTCCTTTTTTTTGTCACGTTTTTTTCTTTTTTTTCTTTTTTTCTTTTTCCTTTTCCTTCTTTTTTTTTCGTTCTTTTTCATGTTTTTGTTTTTTTTTCTTTTTTTTTTCAGGTGTGGCTTTGCGAGAGATTTTGGCTCTTCGCCCCGCCGCGTGAGCCCAGCTCGTATCTCGCTCGTATGCTGACTATGCGTGCCAAGCGGTATGAAGACGAGCATTAAAATGACCTTGCCTATTGGCGAAACAAACTGACAGAAGGGGAGGTCGCCCTCTTTTTGCAGTTCATGCCTTGGCTTCGCCTCAAATCTTTTACTATCCTTCCTAAGATGATAAGACCGTACGTTTGCAACTCCGGGTTTAGAGAGGTCTATTCACATTTACCCCGACCGCGTCTGCGTCGCCGATGGGCCGTAGACAAATAATTCCCAAGTGTGAGGCTGTTCCGGGACGAGCAAGAGAGCTGAATTCCTCTATATGTGATGATTGGCTCGAGACGTGGCACCAAAGGCGTCTTTGGTACGTATCTGCGCGCCCTCAGACTACCTGGGTATCCCCGTCTTATACTAAATGGCTTAAAGAGAAGACCGAATCAGGTAAGGACTTGTGTCGGAAGGATGAGCTTGTCGACATCAAATATTATGACAAAAGCAGAAGCGATCGCGACTTCTTTGTTAACGATCTTTCGTCCGCATCCGGACTCAAACTAAGACCGAGAAGACTCCTAAGACCGACTCACAAAGACATGTGTGTGTGGGAACGGTTGGGTTCAAAGGCACACTCGGGCTCAGCCTTAGAAGGGAGGCTTGGTCCTCGCTTGAGTGTAAAAGATAGGCTGGGCCCTCGGGAGGAAATGACGATTCCTCCTAAGAAGCGCGCTAGACAGAACGCAACTACCCCTCCTCTGCAGGAGCCTCGGTCACGTGACCCAAAAGGCAAAGGGAAAAAGAAGATGTAGGAGCCTTCGACTCCAATCTATTATTTAATACTACTACTTATTATTTGTTGCTAGCTGTTTTCCTTTTTTCTTTTGAAGGATGTAATGGGCATCGCCCGATCTTTAATAAGACTTACTATCTATTAAAATTCCCAGTTTCTGCATAAAATTTCATTTTATTCAAAGGAAGGGTCGGTTGTACTCTTTTAAAGAGCTGCCTACGTATCTGTTATCAACAGAATCAAACCGAGCTCGTAGTTCCACATAACAAACGCGCTACAATCATCGATTTATAACGCACAAAAGCAGCAAAGCAAAAGTGCCGCGGCCTAGACTCGCTCACGAGCACTGCAATTCAAAATTTTATTTTACGACATTGAGAATGAGTTCTACGGATAGTATTTCTTCAGTTGATCCAAATTCGTCGGATTCGCAAAGTCATTTCCATCTAGATCTGTCAGTCTGACTGCGCCTCCCGATAATATTTTCTTTACCAGGTAAGGACCGGCCCAATTCGGCTTGAATTTTCCCCTCGGGTCGATTGGTAGTAAAGCGCGCACAGACTTTAGGACCAAATCCCCATCCTTTATTCCTCGAGGTTTCACCTTTTTGTTAAATGCTCTTTGTATCCTTTTCTGATAGAGTTGAACATGGTGCAACGCATTTAACCGTCGCTCGTCGAGCATGACCAAGGAATCATACCTGGCTTGCAGCCAGTCGGCTTAAGGGACCTGACTTTCTAACAGAATCCTTAAAGAAGGTACCTCTAATTCGATAGGCTGGACTGCTTCCATCCCATATGTCAAATAGAACGGAGTTGCTCCAGTGGCTGTGCGAATAGACGTCCTGTATCCCCATAGTGCGAACGGTATCTTCTCTGGCCATTCGCGATAATTGTCAGTCATTTTCCTGAGAATCACAGTGATTGTCTTGTTGGCGGCTTCCACTGCACCATTCGTTTGAGGTCGATACGGTGACGACTTGTGGTGTTTGATTTTATACTTTTCAAGTATTACGGCAGTTTCGGCCTGGAAGTGAGTGCCATGGTCGCTAATGAGCTCATGCGGCACCCCATATCTGCAAATGATTTCATTCTGAATGAACTTTGCTACCTGCTTTGCTTGTAGAACCTTGTATGATTTCACTTCTACCCACTTCGTGAAGTAATCGATGGCGACTAACATGAAACAATGCCCACCTGTTCCAGATGGGTTGACCTTTCCAATAATGTCGATTCCCCATGTTGAGAAAGGCCATGGTGATGTCAAAGTATATAACAGTGATGGCGGCACATGCTGTACGTTTGCGAAGATTTGGCAATTATGGCATTGTTTGACATATTGGCGACAATCTGTCTCCATCGTGGTCCAATAATACCCTAATCTCATGATTTTACGAACCAGCATATGGGCATTCATGTGTGGGCCACACTCTCCGTCATGGACTTCTTCCATGACTCTTTTCGCAGTTGGTGAGTCTATGCATCGCAGAAGGATATTTTGCGCGGTCTTTTTGTACAATTGTCCGTCATTGGTTCTAACGAACTGAGCGGCTAGCATTCGAATAGCGCGCTTTCCGCGGTTATCCATGTCGGGTGGATACTCTCCTGATTCTTTAAATTTCAGAATAGCATGATACCAAGGTTCGGCCTCGGTTTCTTCTGTGTCTCCGATTACATTAACATAAGCAGGTGATGATCTTCGTTCGACACATATCGGCATAGTATCCATATGATCAGGTATGTTGATCAGAGCAGCTAGTTTTGATAGTGCATCAGCAAACTGGTTTTCGTCTCTGGGGAGGTGCACGTACTTGACCTCGGCGAACAACTTTTCTAGTTCTTCGATTTTTGCTTGGTACGGAGCCAAGCTATCACTTCGGGTTTTCCACGTCCCGGCCACTTGATTGATCACTAATGACGAGTCTCCATGTACTACAAGCTTTTTGATGCCTAACTCGAGAGCACTGTGCAAACCGAGTAGGCATGCTTCGTATTCGGCCGCGTTATTAGTGACGTTAAAGTCCAACTTGATCGAAATGGGAACATGTTCACCTTCTGGTGAGATGAGTAGAACTCCTATCCCGTTTCCCCTATAGTTCGATGCTCCATCGAAATAGAGGTCCCACGTATCATTGTCTATGTGAACGATATCTTCGTCGGGAAATGACCACGTATCCACAACCTCGCTTTCTTCTATCGGGTTATCCACCGGAAGTCTCGCAACCGCCCTTCCCTTTATCACTTTTAGCGGTACATATTTCAGGTCGAACTTGGAAAGCATTAAAGTCCATCTTGACACCCCGCTTCGAACCGGTTTTTCAAACAAGTATTTGATTGGGTCCATCTTCGAGTGGATGCAGACACTATGACTGAGCATGTAGTGCCGTAACTTCTTGGTCGCCCATACTAAAGCCAAACATGTCTTTTCGAGCTGAGTATACTTGATTTCATACTCCAAGAACTTTTTACTAATGTAGTAAATCGCTCTTTCCTCTTTATCGACTATCTGCGCCAGCATTGCCCCCATTGCAGTATCCGTAACTGTAAGATACAACAAAAGTGGTAACCCAGCCGTTGGTGGGCTGAGAACGGGAGGGGAAGATAGTATTTCTTTGATTTTATCGAACGCAGCTTGACAGTGATCATCCCATACGACGTGTTCCCCGACCTTCAATTTCTTGAAAATTGGCTCGCATATCATCGTTAGCCTTGCCACGAACCGACTTATATATTGGATTCTTCCTAGGAAACCTCGAATTTCCTTCTCGGTTTTCGGGTGAGGCATTTCCATTATGGCCTTTATTTTCGATGGGTCCACCTCGATGCCACGGTGGCTAACGATGTGACCCAACAGTTTGCCGGATGTGACTCCGAATGCGCATTTTTGTGGATTCAACCTCATGTTATACTTGCGCAGTCGCTCGAAGAATTTGCGTAGCGTACCAAGGTGGCCATCACGCTCCTTTGACTTGACAATCATGTCGTCGACATAAACCTCGACTTCCTTGTGCATCATATCATGTAGCAATGTTGTCGCGGTCCTTCCGTATATAGCCCTGCGTTTATCAACCCAAAAGGCATTACTTGTGTAGCAATAGGTTCCCCCATTGCGTTACGAACGCAGTCTTATGCATATCTTCTTTCGCCATCTTGATCTGATTATAACCGGCGTATCCATCCATAAAGGATAATAACGCGTGTTTTGCCGTGTTGTCAACCAGGATGTCGATGTGAGGTAATGGGAAATCGTCCTTCGGACTTGCCTTGTTTAAATCCCGGAAGTCGACACAAACCCGAACTTTACCATCTTTCTTGGGCACTGGTACGACGTTAGCCACCCAAATCAGAGTATTCGACACCTTGATGAACCCAGCTTTGAGTTGCTTGTCGATTTCTTCTTTGACTTTCAGAGACCAATCTGTATGCATTTTGCGTAGTTTCTGCTTGACCGGCTTATATCCCGGCTTGATTGGGATCCTGTGCTCCGCAATTTCTCTATCAATGCCTGGCATGTCTTTGTAGGACCATGCGAAAACATCTTTGAACTCATGTAACAACCCAATGAACTCTTGTCTCTCGGTGGGACTTAAAGTAGTTCCTATTTTAAGCTCCTGTGGTTCTAAGGTTGTACCTACATTGATGGTTTCGGTATCTTCGATGATCGAAGTTTTATGTTCGTACTCTTCCAACCCTTTTATCAACTGTAGAGGTGGTTCCATTTCTTCTTCTTCTTTGACCAACTGTTCATCCTCGACCTCAGTCTCAATGTCATTATTAAAGCAATCATTTTCAAAGTTTGAATTGCAATGTAAGTAAGACAAGTCATAAGCAAACTGGTTCATATTATTATTGATTTGAAATTGCGCGAAATGCGCTAACATTTGAGCCAACTGATCAGAGCTCAGTGGCGAGATAGGGGTATTCGGGACAGGCCCCGGAATACCACCATTAGGAAAAGGTGCATAGGAAGGGAAAGCTAGGGGAGGGGTATTTTCAACACCTGACTCCTTAGACTCAATCTTAGGACCTAACTCAGACTCAGACTCAAACTCCGACTCAGACTCAGAATCGGTAACATCATCTGGCTTGAACATCTCTCCTTCTCCCATTGTCAACTTGAAAAGAAGTCCTTTGTTGTCAGTCCACTTGATTGTTTTCCGCCACCCCGTGTTGGTCCTAAGAGGATCCACATCGGTGATGAGGGTAGATGGGTCGAACCGCTCGCTTCTCAGGATCATGCTTACCAAATCTTCGTTTGGTATTGGTGATTTATTCTCTTCACCGAAAAGAAGACCCATAGCTTTCTCGTCATTTATTGGATCCGGTTTGGTTTCTACTGGCATCACGGTCAGGATGTCTTCAGGGATGTAGTAGCAATCTTGGAATACTTCGATTCCTGGGACCATAAGGTTCTCCTTTGGGTCAAAGATAGGTTCGGGGAAGTCCATGCAAGGGAGTTCTTCCCCAGCTCTCACGAAGTGACCGTTTAGAGTTAGGTGATACGGTCCCATTTTAATATCTCGATCTTCGATCGTTCTTCCCCTCTTTTCCAGCAGATCTTTCCCGGTGGGCTCATATCCAAGCCCGAACGTTAATCCTTTGGCTATTGGTGGTTTCAACTCGAATGTACCCTCCTTTCTAGGGTATAGAGAGAAACCGAAGTATTTCCCAGTCTTGAGAATCACTTCGCAGGCATGGCTTCCCGTGTATAGATCCATATTCTCTGCTTCGGAGTTCAGCTCGATCATGTTGACAATCTCGAAACCACATGCGTCATTGGTAGCTTCGACCCTTACTTCGGAAGTAATGTCTCCTCCTGCTACGAATGGCGTGGCGTCAATGGTGACGGTTTTGCCATTGAGTGGGACCTTGATTTTTCGATGCAGCGTTGATGTTACGGCCCTTGTAGCGTGGATCCAAGGCCTCCCCAACAATAAGTTGAAGGATGAGCAAATGTCAATTACTTGGCAACTCACTTTCTTTTCCACTTGCCCTGTCTGTACTACTAGATCGACAAGTCCACTTACTCGACGCACAGTGCCATCGAATGCCCGGACTGTCTGCGTAGTGGGGATGAAGTCATTCTTCTCCAAGCCCAGAATATGCACCGTTTTCAGAGGGAGTACGTTGACAGCCGATCCGTCATCAACCAAGGTCATAGGGATATGCTTGTTGAGACACACGGTAGCAATATAGAGGGCCAGGTTATGTCGAGGCCCGAACGGTGGCAGATCTTCGTCGAAGAATGTTACAGCGTTGGTGATCTGAGGCCGATTCTGGGCGATGTGAGTGACCATGTCCGCAGGAGTAGTATTCGACGACACGGTCATGTTCATCAAAGCTTGTAACAAAGCTTGACGATGTTCGAAAGAGCTTAGGATAAGTTGCCAGATAGACACGTCGGCCTTAGTCTTTTGGAGTTGCTTGATGAGGGAAGCCTCGGAGGTCGACCCTTCACCAAGAACTTCGACCACTACCGGCTCTTTGAGAGGTGTCTTGTTCGGGGTATCTTTAGCTTTCTCCACACGATACGGGCGTCCGGATCTAGTCAAATGGTTTGACTCTAGGGCATCTTGCCTCACCTTTAAGATTTCTTCTTGGGTGTGAGGAATTGTCGCACCTTTGACGAGGTAAACATCATCCTCGTCATCAGCCCAAACGCCATTGATTTCATTGACGCTTCGGAGTATGTAAAGAGTACAATCGACAACAAAATCCCCGAATGTAATCTCGTTTCTCGAGCTTGGTAGGAATTCGGAGCAATCTACGAATATTCTTCCGACGAAAACCCCTTTT
This sequence comes from Silene latifolia, assembly GCF_048544455.1. Taxonomy (NCBI): domain Eukaryota; kingdom Viridiplantae; phylum Streptophyta; class Magnoliopsida; order Caryophyllales; family Caryophyllaceae; genus Silene; species Silene latifolia. Next base: position 67,059,985 of record NC_133537.1, on the reverse strand, counting down.
AGACGACATGGGCGGATCAAGTGAGAATAATCGACACTATCTTCGGTAGAGACAAAGTTAGTGTGGTCGCCAAACGGATTGGTGACGTTATTGGGCTTTATGGCCGGGATTGGGAGCGTTCCGTTCTCAATCATATCTTGAATTTCGTGCTTTAGTCTAAAGCACCTTTCGATCGTGTCCCTTCCCTTGATGAAAGGCACGGTAAGCATTTGGTTTGTACCATTTGCCTTGTTGTTCGAGGGGATCCGGAGTTGGGCCAATGGGCTTCAACTTTCCTTGGGCCATGAGCCTTTGGAGAGCGTAGGCGTAAGTGCACCCGATATCGGTGAATACCCTTGGAGCTTGGCGCGGAGGCCTTTTTGACTGTCCATCTAAGAGATTGACAGTTTCAACAAAGTGGGCCGCTGCTGGTGCTTTTGCTTTAGATGACGAAGCCCCTTGGTATCCCTTTGGCTTCTCTCGTTGACAATTCGGACATCGTCCTCTACCTTTATCCCGATCCTTATCAATTCTTTGAAAGAACCAAAATTTTGGTATTTCGAGCATTACGGTAAACAAACAGTCGTAAATTCTTCACGAACTTATCTATCATTTCGACTTCATCAGGCTTCTTAGCTAGTTTTACGCTTTCAGCGCGCCACCTTGCGAGGAATTCAGTAAAGCCCTCTTTTTCCTTCTGTGTCATCACTTCCAAAGTCCTTATGTTGGTTTGAATCTCAACATTGTCAAGATAGTGCTTGCTAAACTCCACCGTAATATCTTCGAAAGTGGGGAAGTTCTTGAGGTCAAGATTATAGAACCACGCCTTTGGGTGTTCACCCGAGAGATTGGGCGAAAATTTCGGAGAGAGCATATCGCAGGTACTCCCTTCAGTGCTAAGTACCCTTTATAGGCCTTAACATGGTGGACTGGATCTTCGGTGCCCTTGAACTTTGGGATGTCAGTGAGTACCATGTTCGTGGGCAACTTATCTTGAACTGGGGCATAGGCCCTAGCATTCTCATAGTGAATGTTCTTCCCCTGGGAGAGTTTCAAACGGTCTTCGATGAACTTGAACCGTTTCTCCAGATCAGTCAGAGGTGGGGTAGATGGAGGTGAATCTTCACTCAGCTTAGATTCGATTGCATCCATTCGGGTCATCATGAGGTTCACGGCCTCAGTGAGCTTGTTAACAGCATCTTCCATTGCTTGACGTCGGGTTTTTGGCGGCCTTTCTACAAGAAAACCCCGTACTGAGTCAATATTTAAAGTAAGAGCCCCTGCACACTTAAAGACTCGACCCCAACTTGACTCAAACAAAAGACTCGACTTGAGATTGACTAAACAAGGGTTCGACTCACGGTTTGATTTAGACATCGGTTCATTTTAGGCTCGACAAAACAACATGACTCAAACTGTCATAGCTCGATTCTAAACTGGACTCGGTGTGACTAAACCCGTGATTGGACCAACATAGTCCTTAGGTTCGAGTGAAACGTCCTAAAGGGCCTAGCTTGGACGTTTTTTGTGGACTATCCTAGACCAAAAGGTCGACCAACATGACTCAAAGCCCAAGAGGTGAGCTTGGGTGACCCAACAAGGTCGTGTTCTAGACTCTTAGAACGAAACACACCCGGCCTAACACGGCCATGACCCGGACACGACTTGACGCATTTCATGCTTGGTTGAGGTTCGAGAGGCATTTTGGATTGGTTTTGAAAAAAACGAAAGATTGATTCGAAAATGAGATTTGAAATGGGCAGCATGCCGGCTATAAAAGCTCATTTTGGGCCGGAAATTCTAGTCCTATTTGGGCAGCATTCCGCGTTTTTAAAACCATGCTATTTTGAAAGTAAGTTGTTCAAAAGTTCGGTTTTGAAAAGGACATGGGAAATTTCGAAAAAGACTCGGGAAAACAAATTGCACATTGTCATTCTCATGTTGTAAGGATGTATGCTCCTAGACATCTCTAAGTCTCGGCAAGTCTTCTACAAGAAGGTATATGCCCTCCATCCCTTTGCGGTCTTATAGAGCAAGGTGTCTTAAGGTAGAGTACCTAGAAGATCGTCCCCACCATCAAGAACCACGCGAGGTGAAGTGGAAGCGAGCAATGTGCAGCTTCCTAGCATAGTGGGACGTCGCCCCCACGCATCACGAAGAAACGCTGGGACGGCCCGGCAAGTCCTTAAGGGTTTATGCATGAATCGTAGCACTATGAGTAATGTTTTACTTTCCAACACTTTCTTTTCAAGTTTCACCTCGGAGGAAAAGACCCTAGAAACAAAGTGTAACTAGTCCTCTTTTCCCAAGAGTCGCCAAATCAGGGACAAGGCCCTCGGAATCTGCGTCCGCGGGATCCACACTAGGCATAATCGACTCGAGGTTCTTTCGAATCGAATTAAGACATATTAGAGTCGCCACCAAGTTTTTTGGGAACTTGGAACCGTTCAAGTCAACTTTACACCTTTCATCGAAAAGCATAAAGCCCATCGACTACGAGTGATTAAAGATAAAGACTTGTACCCTATATCACTCGATTTGAATGACTCTCGTAATCCAATGGTATTTAGACGGATCCACAAACCATAGATCTTGAGTAAGGGGTGAGGGTACGTGTTGGGAAGCCCATAAGGACACCCAACCCCGCCCGTCAATAACGGCCTCTACTAAGTCAAGTATGGATTTCAAACAAGGTCATAGCTACTACGATATATGAAATGCAAACATTGTTTTCAAAACCCTAACATGTGAAGTTTCTATGTCGATTTAGATGCAACTAAACTAACTTTGTCAAAGTTGTAATTTAGCATGTGGGTTGATTAATCTAACAACATAGAAAGCAAACAAGGCTTAAAGGGGGAATGGGGGAGCCGTTGGGATCTACCTATTACAACCCGGGCATATCATGCCGACACAACGAGAAATTAGAAATACAACTCGATCTAAATACAATTGCTACATACAAAACCGTACACGATAACACACACGGCCAATCGGCCTAGAAAAACGTGCACAAGAGGGGTGGCCCACGGCTTACATGACCCACGGCCTTGGGTCGCTCCTCGTGATGTGTGCTTTCGCTTGATCTTATCGAATTAGACATTGGGCTACGCACCAAAGCATGCATTAGCATAAACCGGGCCATGTTGCTTTAAACAACATGCGATTTACTACGCTCTTACATGCATTGGGGAACAACCGTCTAACCAAACAAGACTAAGGTTTTTTGAAAGAGGTTTTGACTCGATAAAAGAAAACTAACTCGAAAATTACAACTCGATAAACAAACTATAAATTACGAGCTACAAAACAACAAAGAACAAATGATAAACAAGAAAAGAAAAACGAAATGAGAAAGACGAGAGACACGGCCAACTCACGGCCTAAACCACGGCCACCCTCACGGCCAAGACAAGGCCATCCTAGTTCCTAGGTTAGGTTCATTAGTTAGATCGAATGATTGCGAAACGGATTAGAAAACGAGTTAGAAAACGAGTTATAAGACAGGTTGATCGATTGAGAAGAAACGCGCGAGTGTGTATTCTACACGGCCTAAAGGGTCCAATTAGGTCACGATATCATAAGATTAATGCTTACTCATCGAGTGTTAATAGGAAGGTGCTAATCACGCACTCCTATGCTAGCGAGAAATCAAGTGAAAAGAAAGATGTATTCAATTAGGTTATAGAATTGTTAATCGATTTTTAAAGCTATGTCGATGCCACCTAACATGTCTAATTAGGTTATTAAATTGATCTAATGTCGTCTAAATAAGTCATATGTTAACAATCAGAGGTCATACTAACATGCAACGGGTCCTAAGGTGGGTCGAATTGGCCGAGACAACAAAGGGTCAAAAGCGAGGAACGGAAGTTAGAAATTCGTTTTATTTATGCCCTACCTTGAACACGAGGATATGTAAATGAGACGGGGTGTACGACCGACTGAAGTAGCGGTTTATTTTCCCATCTCAAGTCAACGCCGGTGTTCATGGTGGTACTTTAACTCATACTCGGACTAAACTAGTTTCATAGTTAATTTAAACGATAAATAAAAGCGATGAACAAACAAAAATAAACTATAAGAAAAACAAACATAAAAAAACGAAATAAAAAAGGAGAAAGAGGAGGATTTGATGCACCCTCAACCTACATGTATCGTTGACACCGTCTTGGGTCGTAATCGATGGTAGATTTTATCTCGAGAGGCCGTCGTCGACGAAGAAACAAAGCAAACACGCGTTTTTGGCAAATCTGGACAGCAACTTTCAAACGATGATTTCTCCCTCGTTTCACGATGAAAATTCGATTTAAAAGATGTTTTGAAAACTAGAAAGAGAGGAGAACAGAGATCTTAAAGCAACCCCTGCTCGTTTTGGGTTATTGGGCACGAAAAACGAGCACAAACAGAACTGGACAGACAAGAACAAACCGCGAAAACAGAGTGTATAACACTCTGTTTTTCGAGGGATTTCGTGTACTCTCAAGGGCAATTTGGCTCGTAAATCTTTGTCTAATGTGTAGATGGATGTTGTATGGTTAATTAGGAACAAGAAAATCGAGTTTTGATGGAGGTTTGAGGGAGGAACGAATTGTTTTTCGAGGAGGACACACAAACAGTTTCAGTTTGTATGTCGGTTTTGTGGAGGGATTTTGAGAGGCAATTAGGGTTTGTTTCTGAGGTTTAAAGCTTGTGAGTGATGGTAGGATGTGGGGAGAACTTAGAGGAATCAATGTATGGTGAAGGGGTGGTATTTATAAGGAGTTAAAGTAGGGTAAAAGAGAGGGAGAGGCAGTCGGGCTTGCTGATCATAGCTGCTGTCCAGCAGCTTTTGGGGGGTTTTCTAGGGTTCGTTTGGGGGGTTTTCTTGGTGGTTAAGGTAAGGTAATATGGGTAGGATATTAGGGTATGGGTTAGGGTTAATGGGCACGGGTTTTGGTGGTATTTGGAGCGGGTTTTGGGCTCGGGAATTGGCACGCAAAAACAGGGGGTAGGTCTGTTTGTATGCGGGCTGTTGGGGGTGATTTGGGATGGGATTTGGGCCGTGGTTATGGGGGTTCGAACAGGGGTGGATGGGTATTGGTCTAGGTTGGTTAGTGTACTCGAGATTCGTGCCAATTCGCAAAGAAAACGGGCTCAAAAACCGAGCTAAAATCGAACTCAAAAACGCATGTTCAAAACGAGTTCTTTTCGATTTTCAAATCGATTTTTCAAATCAATTAACACATTAAAATAAATGATTTTTCAAATCAAATATATTCATAAAATGATTTTTCAAATCGATTATTTATTTTATTTTCAATAAAATAAACTTGGGAAAATAAATTCAAAATAAAATAAAATAAATTGAATTCACCTAAAAAAAACCATAATTTAAATATCATTTAAAATAACAAAATGAACTCACTAAAAAACATTAATTTAAATATCATTAATGAATTCACTTAAAAAAAACATTAATTTAAATATCATTTAAATTAATAAAATACTTCATCGACGACGCCCATTCTACATCGTAAAACGAGCTCCAAATAATGACAGTGACAACTAAGGAATACATGTGTCCTATCATCATCGGGTGTTTGTCGGGTTCTCTATAAATTCCAATATCAACGGATACGGGTATCTACAAATTGCAAATCAGGTATTCAGGAAGATCAGCATACTTCTTTTTTCTGAAATCAAAATCCGAAGGAGTTGATTTGCATTTAGAGTGATCTCTACGGCTGTAGCACTCATGTCCTAACCCCATCTTCATATTATTGTCAGATTGTTCGGTTAGGAAGTTTAGAACTTTTGTGCTTCCTTCCCACTTATCATGGACCTTTCTAGCATGAAGAAGTAGGTCTTTTAGGGTTTTAATTTCCTCTTGACATTTCATGTGATCTACATCACTATCTTTCTTAAAGTTATCACGAAAGTCTTGGAATCGTTTGTTAAGAAGGAATACAACATCGGAATGTTGTTTCTTAACATTGATCATGTCGGTCTTAGATTCCTTTAATTGCTTTGAAAGGGAATCTATCTCTTTCTTTTGGTCTAAGATCACTGCTTCATCAGATGTGACCTTAGTTTCCAAAAGTTCTTTGGCTTTTCTAAGTTCTAAAGTTATAGCTTCATTAGCTATAACTTTGGCTTGAAGGTGCTTGATGTTAAGCTTTAGGTCTGAAGTTATAGCTTCATTAGCTATAACTTTGGACTCTAATTCCTTCTTTTCAGCCATAGCAGAATCTAACGTTGTTGCTTTCTCAGCTATAACCTTAGATTTCAACTTCTTAGCTTTGGCCTTCAGAGTATGATTCTCTTCCGCAATTTCGAGAATCTGTTCCTTTAGATCTTTTAATTCCAAGTCCTGTTCGTGACATTTATCAAGAGATTGTTCAAAGAATTCAATTAAAGCACTTTTAGACAATTTCTTAACGCGTTTTTTAAGCTCAATATAACTTACCTCTTCATCATCATCTTCGTCTGATTCTTCGAGAAAGCAATAATTTGATTGAGAATTTGTGCTTTCATCATCGCTGTCGGAGATTAGATCAAGACTAATGCTGCTGAGACAAAGGTTAGCAACTTCGTCGTCTTCAGATTCCTCGTCATCTTCTGAATCAAGGTCTCCCCAACACGAAGCCATCCTAACTTGTTTGAATTCTCTCTTTGTCTTCTCACGTTTTGTCTTGTCTTTAATCTTCTCCCATGTTGGACAATCCTTGATCATATGACCAGATTCTCCACACTTAAAGATACTTCTATTTACGAAGGACGACTTTGATTCAGTAACCTTTTTGTTGGATGATTTGTTGTTGTTGCTGTTGTTGTAGGATGATTTTGTTTGTTTGTTTCGAAATATCTTATTTTTGAAACGGCGTGCAAACAGAACAGTTTCATCCTCTAGTTCTGAATCAACTTCTTCGCTCTTCAAGGCCATAATCTTATTTCGGCTTGGTTCAGCGTCATCTTTGTTAACAGTAATTTCATGGGCCATAAGAGCACCGATGAGTTCTTGATAGGATAGGTTTTCAAGATCTCGTGATTCCTCCATTGCAGTGACTTTAGCACGCCACTTCTTAGTCAGGCTCCTAAGAACCTTTCTAGCAATGTCCTCAGTACTGAATTTCCTACCTAGGTTTTACAGTTCGTTTATGATGCTTGAAAACCTTGCGGACATACTATATAAGGACTCATTAGGCTCCACAATGAATAGCTCATATTTTTGCATAAGCAAATCTATTTGGTGCTTCCTAACAATGGAAGTACCTTCATAAGCTAGTTCAAGCCCATCCCATATCTCCTTGGCCGTAGAGCATGAAGAAAACCGATCAAACTCTATAGAAGTCATTCCGTTTTGCAGGAGACTTATTGCTTTGGAGTTCTTTTCGGCCTTCTTGTAGTCGGCCTCGACATAGTCCTCTTCTTTCTTTTCATAGGTAGTGCCTTCCTTGGATGCCACAAGAATTTTGTGTGGTCCGTTTTGGATAATCCTCCAGCACTCCCAATCGTGACCTTTCACATAGTGAGTCATCATGTTTTTCCATAATCCATAATTCTTCCCATCAAAGACGGGACACTTGAGATATTTGGAATCCATTTATCACGTGATAGGCAGCGGAATATAAAACGATAATATAAATGAAAAACAAGATAGATCAGCCTCTTTGCGGTTAGGCAATCAAGAGCACGAGGCTCTGATACCAATTGAAGAGTCTATTGATCCAACATACTCAAGAGAGGGGGGGTGAATTGAGGGTTTAAAACTTTTGAAAGCTTTTTCGATTATGTGTATGTAATTGATTATTTAAAGTTTATTGATTAAACTTTAACTAATCAACTAGTGAATGTAAAATGAAATAAACAAACGAACGAAAGAACGAGGAGACACACGGTTTTTGAAGTGGTTCAGTTTCACAAGTCGAAACCTACGTCCACTATTCTCGATTAATAAATTTAGTACCTTTCTACGGATTACAAATTTACTAACCCAACTCGTACAACTAACTCTAGCTGTAACTCAATGAGTACCGTTAAATACTCGAGTGACAAACTTACGCTAATAAGACAGCACTAATGATTCTAACAAAGGTTCACGTTAATGAACAAGTAAGAAATCAACTAAGCACTATTATCTTATAACGATAACAATATGAACGAGTATACGAGTTTAAAACACACGACCTTTCAAAAATAACAAATCGGTTTTTCTGCTTGAAAACACACAGTTTGCTTTGTAAAATAAAAATCAATTTTTATGCTTAAGGTCTCTACTTTAAATGTTGTAAAGAGCAAAGTATTTATAGGAAAGAAAGAGCAAGGCAATTCGGTTTATAGAAACCCTAGTTGGCCGAATAAAAGAGATATGTTAACAAATCATATCTTCTATTATCTCTTTCCTAAAAGCCTAAAAAGATAATAAACAATATTCCAAAAGATAGAATATAATCTATTCAAATATTATCTTTACTATAAATTCTAAGATATGATAAGATTTCCTAAAACAAGAATATATTTTATCATAAACAAATATATTGAGAAAGATATATAAGATATGTAAAGATATTATGGAATAAAAATCTTTACCAAATATACCCTAGGTAACACGAGATGTCACGGCTCATAAGCCTCGTGACTCGTGCAAACCCTAGCTCAATATATGGGTTAGAATTTAGGTTTTAAGAGAGGCTTTGTTGAAACCCTAGTTAGTAGCAAGGTCCAACTCATAAGTCGGTCCAAAACAACTATTAGTCAACGTCCAACATAAAACCAAACTCCGCACTAAACCGGGCTTAATTAAATAAATACTTTTATCAAAACATTTAAAATAAACTTTAAACAGTTTTCAAAACAATTTTTGAAACATTAAAAGTCGTGTATAATAAACTCAGCATCTCAATGTTATAGTAGGAGAGCTATAACATTGAGCTCTTTTACTAGTAATGTTATAGCTGCAAAGCTATAACTTTACCAATTCAAAAAACTCATTCTTGATTATCATTACGAGATAATCACCTATACTATTCTAATCTTCAAGGAGATCTTCGAGTATAGGCTATGTCATCATCCAAGGTTGATTAATCTTTAGACGGACTTCGTCTTCATATAAATCTTGAATGAATCTTTATATCGTTTGATCTTGAATAGAGGCTTTGAACATTTCATACTATCATCACAATCTCCTTTGTCGCTTGCTTGTAGTAAGTTGATTCTAAAACACTTAGACAAACGATTACACGCAACAAGTATATAAAATATAAAACACCTTGACATCATCAAAACATAAACATATAAGCTATATGATTCAACAAGGTGCGAACAACGTAACTTCTAATCTCTCTTGAAAGGTTTTATAATGTTGAAAAGTGTGTAAGAAAATAATGAAGGAAACTTTTATATTAATCTCGTGTTATTAACAAAAACCCATCTAAACAAACCCGTAAAACACACTTACTTGATCGAGTAACTGACTTACTCGATCGAGTGCCCCTTACTCGATCGAGTCCCCAACTTACTCGATCGAGTACCCTACAGGCAGACTACTGTTTTGCGTAAAAAGCTACTTACTTGATAGAGTAAGTCCCACTCGATAGAGTACCCATAGACAAAAACCGTAGTATTACAGTCTTCCCTCCTTAAAAAGAACTTCGTCCCCGAAGTTCAACCCATAGACAAAAACAAAACACACTATCACCACTCCGACACAACAACAGAACCAAAACTTAAAACACACCTCCCAAAACAACACTCAACCCGACTCAAGACAACTACTAACTATACTAAAACCAACATAAAACATACAAAAACTCTATGCGACCATCTCCTACCCCCTTAAAAGAAACATGGTTACGTCCCCGTAACCACACATACCTGATCAAAAAGAGACGAATACCGCTCCCTCATAGCCTCCTCCGCCTCCCAAGTAGCCTCCTCAACCTCATGATTAGACCAAAGAACCTTAAGGAGCACTGTTTCCCCATGTCTCGTTTTCCTAACCTTGCGATCAAGAATCTGTTTTGGCACCTCGAGATAAGACAAGGACTCATCCAACTCAATTTTCTCCACATCTAACACATGTGAAGGATCACTCACATACTTCCGCAGCTGAGACACATGAAACACATTATGCACTCTATCCAAAGCAGCTGGTAAAGCTAATCGGTAAGCAACCTCACCCACACGATCCAAATCTCATATGGTCCGATGAACTTCTGGCTCAGCTTCCCTTTCTTACCAAATCTCATAGCCTCACGCATAGGAGACACTTTCAAAAGAACCTTGTCCCCAACTTGAAACTTTATGTCTCGATAATGTAAATCTGCATAACTCTTTTGTCGATCCTGGGCCGCTTTCATCTTTTGTCTAATCAGCTTAACCTGTTCAACCATCTCCTGTACCATCTATGGTCCTAAAACCACTGCCTCAGCTTTATTATCCCAGCAAATCGGACTCCTACACCTCCTCCCATACAAAGCCTCAAACGGTGCCATACCAATACTGGTGTGATAGCTGTTGTTATAAGAAAACACAATCAGGTCCAACCTCTCCTCCCAGCTACCACCAAAATCCATAACACAAGCTCGCAACATATCCTCTAAAGTCTTGATGGTCCCCTATGTCTGGCCATCTGTCGCAGGATGAAATGCAGTACTCATCTTCAAGGTAGTTCTCATCAACTCCTGCAACTCTTTCCAAAATCGTGATATGAACCTCGCATCTCTATCGGACACTATATCCTTAGGCACCCCATACAAACGAACCGCATGCTTCCTATAAGCCAAAGCTAACTGTATCTTGGTCAAATTATCCTTCATCGGCACAAAGTGAGCTAACTTGGTCAAACGATCCACTACAACCCATACCATGTTATTACCTTGTTGACTCCTCGGCAAACCCACGATAAAATCCATAGAGATGGACTCCCATTTCCACTCAGGTACCTCAAGAGACTGAATCTTACCTTGTGGTTGTCGCTGCTCCCCCTTAACTCTCTGACATGTCAAACAACGAGCCACAAACTCAGTTGTTTCCTTCTTCATCCCAGGCCACCAGAAAGTCTTCTTCAAATCTTTATACAGCTTGTCACCACCTGGATGTACCGAATATGGTGTATAATGAGCCTCTGTCATGATCATCTTTTTCAACTCCTCATCACTAGGAATACACCATCTCCCATCAAATCTCAAACTGCCGTCTGTATGAATAGAGAATCTAGACACTGTCCCTTTCTCTACTCCAAATCTCCACTTCTCAATCTTAGGATTCAACGCCTATTTTCTGCGAATATCATCATAAAGATCTGGCTCCACTGTCAAATCCCCTCTGGCATCTTCTTTCTGTATCATATGTATCCCCATCTTCCCTACCTCATCTCTTAAATTCATCAAAGACATAGATGTGCAAAGAGAATGCACACTCTTCCTGCTCAGCGCATCTGCAACCACATTAGCCTTCCCTTCATGGTATATAATATCCATGTCATAATCCCCAATCAGCTCCATCAACCTCCTCTGTCTCATGTTCAACTCCTTTTGAGTGAAGATGTACTTGAGACTCTTGTGATCTGAAAACAGGTTAAAGGTCACCCCATAAATATAGTGCCTCCAAATCTTGATAGCAAACACAACTACACCCAACTCCAAATCATGTGTCGGATAATTCTCCTCATAAGGCTTTAATTGCCTAGAAGCATAGGCAATCACTTTCCCGTTCTGCATCAACACACATCCCAAAACATTCTTTGAAGCATCTGTATATACCTCAAAGTTCTCACTCCCTTCAGATAATGCTAAGATTGGAGCTGTGGTCAAACGCTCCTTTAATGTTTGGAACGCCGTCTCACAACTTTCATCCCAACGAAACCTGTTCTCTTTCCTCATCAACGCTGTCATCGGTCTGGCTATCTTGGAAAAATCCTTCACGAACCATCGATAGTACCCCGCCAAACCCAAGAAAGTCCTGATCTCTGCCACATTCTTCGGTGCTTCCCACCGAGTAACTGCCTCTATCTTTGCAGGATCCACCGCAACACCGTTCTTTGAAATCACATGCCCCAGGAAAGCAACTTCCTCTAGCCAGAACTCACACTTAGACAACTTTGCATATAGCTGATTGTCTCGCAAAGTGTGCAACACTATCCTCAAATGCTCCTCATGCTCCTCCTTAGTCTTAGAGTAGACTAAGATATCATCGATAAAGACCACCATAAATCGATCTAAAAACTGACTGAAGACACGGTTCATCAAATCCATAAACACTACAGGTGCGTTAGACAACACAAACGGCATCACAACATACTCATAGTGACCATACCTCGATGTAAAAGTTATCTTCGGTATGTCCTCATCCTGAATCTTCACCTGATGGTAACCCGACCTCAAATCGATTTCAGAAAAGACCGCTGCACTGTTCAACTGATCAAACAAATCATCTATCCTCGACAAAGGATACTTGTTCTTCACTGTAACCCTGTTCAGCTCTCTATAATCGATACACAACCTCAAACTCCCATCTTTCTTTTTCACGAACAGAACTGGAGCTTCCCACGGTGATATACTAGATCTAATGTATCCCTTCTCAATCAAATCATCTAGCTGTTTCTTCAGCTCCTCCAACTCCTTAGGACCCATGCGGCACGGTGCCTTAGAGATTGGCCCCGTCCCCGGTTTTAACTCAACACTGAAATCTATCTCCCTCTTCGGTGGCAAACCCAGTATCTCATCTGGAAAAACATCTGGGAACTCTCCCACCACTGGGTATCTGCTCAACTGTCAGACTCTCCATACTATGGTCTCTCACATGGCATAAGATCAACGGACATCCCTTCCTCAGATAAGACTTCAAGGTCACTGCTGCAATTAACTTGACTTTGGGTTTGACAACAAACGCACGATAAGACACACTAATACCCTTATGACCTCTTAAAGAAACTCTCTTTTGATGACAGCCTATCTTAGCCTTATACTTACCCAACCAGTCTATACCAACTATCATCTCAAAACCATTTAAAGGAAACTCTAACAAGTCCACTGGTAAGTCGACCTGCCCAACAATCATAGACACACCCCTATACAACCTCCCACAAGATACAGACTCACCCGATGGTATGAACACCTCCTCTTTTACAGACTCAAACTCTCTTAAACCCAAAAGCTTAGCATGACTCGACGATACAAAAGACTGTGACGCTCCCGAATCAAACAAAACAAAGGTAAAGACTCCATTAACAAGAAAAGTACCCGTGATAACGTGAGCATCATCCTCAGCTGCTTTCTTCTCCATCATGAATAGCTTACCACTGGTCTTCTATCCACCTCCCTGGACAGTACTAGCTGAAGTAGACGGCTTAGCAGTCGACCCCTAGTTATTGTTGTTTGTCGCCGGTCTCTGCTATGAATTACCGCCATTGCGGTTAGCCCCACCATTGTTGTTACTCTGACCACCTTGACTATTCCACGACCCAGTCGGTCTGTTACTAGCATAGCTCTGAGATGGACCCTGAGAGAAACTCCCCTGTGTCTGCCTCTGAAAACCCCTGCGCATAGCACTGGTACACTCATGTCTCATGTGGCCCACACCGCCACAGTTAAAGCAAGACAAACCCCAACTACTGCTACCACCACCACGGCCATGCCCGTAAGAGGCTCAACCACTAAACCCCGACCCCTAAGAGTAAGCTCTCGCCTGGTTATGGTCGCCCCTCTTGTAACTAGACTGACCACCACCCTCACTCTCAGCCTTCCTCTTCTCAGAAGCCCTCTCTCTGTTCTCCTTAGTCATCTCAACTAACCTCTCAGCTCTCCCAACACGCTCATATACTTCTTAACGTCAGTAAGGACCCCTACCGGCAACTTCTCCATAATCTTGGATGCCAACCCCTTCTCAAACCTCAATGCCAAGTTCTCTTGGCTCAGCCCCATATCTTCTGCGTACCTAGATTTCTCGTTGAACTTGTGATAATACTCAGCAACTGTCATATCAGAAGTCATCTTGAAGTCATCAAACTCCTCCCTTAGCTTTCTACGCACATGCTCCGGCACGAACTCTGGCCTCATAGCTTTCTTAAACTCATCCCAAGGTATAGAAGATAACCCCTGTTTCACATACAAGTCTATAGCGCTCGCCTTAACCTTATCCCACCACTCTCCGGCTGCTTCCCTCAAGTAGAACGCAGCTTGTTCCACTCGAAGTTCCTCTGGGCAATGAACCAAATTGAGTATGTTCTCCATCTCTCTATGCCAATTATCCAGCAGAATTGGCGCACCCGTGCCCATGTACTCTTTTGGATTAAACCTCGCTATATGTATACTCATCTTGGCGTAATCTGCCCCCGCCTCTTTATCTTTCCCGAATTTCTTTAAAGCCTCTGTAAGGGCATTTTGGTGCTCCAACATCTTAACGATCTCATCTACACTCATGTTCTCAGCCCTGGCATACAACACGGTTCTCTTTGGCAGCATCTTGAAACTATATAAGAAAAGGTAAACATGAACACACATCCCATATCTCAAAACACGAAAATGGCCTGTGTAAAACCCACTCGATCGAGTACCACAACCCACTCGATTGAGTTGAGGCCACTCGATCGAGTTGCCCACTTACTCGATCGAGTGCCTCGACTCCAGAATCTGACCAGAATGCATCCAAAAACGTACTCGACCGAGCCACCACCCTACTCGATCGAGCTGACCCTACTCGATCGAGTGCCCAAAAACAGACTACTGCCCAGAAATGAAAAACCACCTACTCGATCGAGTCACTCACCTACTCGATCGAGTTCCCCCCACTCGATCGAGTCATGCTAACTCGTATACTACCCCATGCGTATCTCAACACTTTCAACCCACTATGTTTAGATATAAAGCTATAAACGACAAACACAATACTTTGTATATATATAAATATCACAACCAACAAACCTACTCCACATGTTTCTAAAACGCCACGTTATAAAACATTCATCATATAGTTTTCTTTATCCAACCGACATACATACATACACTATCATCATCATTCACCTCAACACCTCCTATCCTCCACATGCATACATCCACCAATTCATACCATACATTTCTATATATATATATATATATATATATATATATATATATATATATATATATACAACACACAAGGTAAACACATAGCGGTCCTGACACACACCCCATAGTGACCGGTTCAAAGTTGTAGGGCGAGATCGCGACTTTAGGACGTCTCCCAAGCCTTTGCATTAGCTCCTAACAACTCCTACCCGGGTTCATTTTAGTTTGACTCCCTATGTTCATTAGGTTCATTAGTTACAGGTTTCAAGATCGTCTCTCTGATACCACTTTGTAACACCCCCATACTCCAAGTGCCTTACCAGGACCACTTAAGGCATGGAAGTGCTACCATCTCGGTTACCCGAGGCAATGATAATCAAATAGACAATAACAAAACATACTTTAATAATAAAGTTTAAGCGATACAACCATATCCGAAACTGATGAAAAGAAATACAAATGTTCTCAAAACTGTCAAATGACTAAACAAAATAAAAGAATGTTCGACACAGCGGAACACTTCTAAAACAGCATCGTGATGACTCAACCTAGCTATCCCATGCGCATCAACTCATACCTGCTCAATAAATACTCACCATCCCCGAATGGATCACCACAGTTTTTAAAACAATTAAACGGGGTCAGTACTGATTACACAAAATAAACAGCTGCAATAAACAATATTATAAACCAAATCAATCCCCAACTCCATCACATCACCACACACCTGACTACACACTAAAGTGTGTAGTCCTGCCAGAATACCCATCGCAACAAGTATTCCACACCGCTAGTGGGGGACCGCAGCCGTTCCCACCTAAGCCCCGCTCATCTCATCCGAGCGATAAACTCATGTTCCTTAATGTGCACATCCCTTCTGTGGCGGGTTACACAGAAGGCGAATCAAGGGCGTGAAGCCACTCCCGCAAGTGACTCCACTCAGCCGAGGACGCACCTCGCAAACCGCAGACAGTTATACAACCAACAATACAGTCAACAATCACCAAAACCAATACCGATATGATATACATTAACAACAACAATCAATTATCACCAATGCCATGTAACCAATACTAAGTAGGGAAACCCTACCTGGAATAGCAATCACCACAGACGATCTAGCAGCTAATCAGAATCTCTCCTCTACGAATCCTCCTCATATAACATGCACACATACAATTACCAACTACACATCACAAAACACCCAAAAACCCCCAACATTACCCAATTAAGGTTTTAATGAAACTCAACCAAACGCTATAAAAATTATACAAGGAACTTACCCTTGACACGACGATCACAACGGTATAACGAACGAGATGATCCAACGAACCTAGCCTTGGGGATTTGCCAATAACGCGAGAGGTGCGAACAATGTAACTTCTAATCTCTCTTGAAACGTTTTAGAATATTGAAAAGTGTTTAAGAAAATAATGACGGAAGCTTTTATATTAATCTTGCGTTATTAACAAAACCCGTCTAAACAAACCCGTAAAACACACTTACTCGATCGAGTAAGTGACTTACTCGATCGAGTCCCCAACTTACTCGATCGAGTACCCTAAAGGCAGACTACTATTTTGCGTAAAAAGCTACTTACTCGACAGAGTAAGTCCCACTCGATAGAGTACCCATAAACATAGAAAATCGTAGTATTACAGAATGCCTGGCTCAGACATTAACGTATGGGGTAATGACTATAATAAGAAAACTTGGGTTAAAAGTTTAAGACAAACCTTGTCAAATTCGAGGTTATGCAATAACGAGGAACAAAAAATCTAAGAACGATGAGTCTCAATCTATAATATTTCCATTTTTCAGATTACAAATGTTTATAAATCTATATATTCAATATATCCTACTACTTGTAGTCTCATAGTACTTAACGTCTTACCTAATAAACGAGGTGTCTCAAAGAAAAAAAAAGTGGTGTACGTTGTTGTCTGCAATGACGTAGCTACCTTAGGGCCAGACTGGGCCCTGACCCGGGTAGGTTTAAAGTTTATTTTCAGTACTTTCTAAGGCAAATTGCGTGAGTAGTGTAGTGGTTAAGTTGTTTGCCTAACAGAAACAAGACCCAGGTTTGATTCTTCTACGATACAGGAAACCGTTTTAAATAAATGTAAAATGAGTAAACTTAAACAAAAGGCACTTTGATGGCCTATTCGTTTTTTGGGCCTATAAATTTTTTTTTTTTTTTTTATATTCTCTTGTGATAGTATGACACATGAAACCGTTTTAAATAAAAGTAAAATGAGTAAACTTAAATAAAAGGCACTTATAATAAACTGTAACTTGAAATTTTGTTTTATTTTTTGAAAGTCCAATATTTCAAAATCGACAAATATTACTCTGTATACCCGTTGTTGAGCTAACTTTTTCAATGTTTGTGCTAATTTTCTTAAAAAACATGTACTCCGTATCTAAACAACAATAAAAAAAAAATTATCGGACTTACGGAGTAATTTATAATTCGGCCCCACCTAGAATTATATCCTGGCTACGTCCCACTTGTCTGTGTCCAATGTTCCCGAGTTTTCTCTATTATGTGAAGGGAATTAGTAACTTTTTACCCAAACAATTATATTGCACGATATACGTAGTACCCTATAATTCATCCATCTCAATTTTATTGTCCCTTTACCCTTAAAATTTATCCTAAAATAATTTTCCTTTTCTTATTTTTGTAAGTATTTACTCTACAATTCACTCATTCGTTTCCATTTTGTTAGCTTTTAATTTCTTGAATTCGCCAAGTAGGATGTTATAAATGAAATTGAGGGAGTATTATTTAGTTTTGAGTAAAGAAGGTCTCAATGTCTCATATTCTAACGATGAGTTAAGCATAAGACAAGGCACTCAACTTTACATTTGAACTCTAAGTTAAAAATTAATATTACTCTCATGTATGTGAACTCTCAATGAAATCCGTACATCAGTACATCTCGACTCTTGATTGTAATAACCCAAATACCAATAATACTTGAAAATTTGGGTTAGGACTAGCCTTGTCAAAATTTGCCAGACTAACCAATTTCTTTTCTTAGTCAAGAACGGAATTCGAAATAATCCGTTAATTTAAGTATGAAACTTGAGAGTTAGCAAACTTAGGTGTACAAATACCTTATTAACAACTAATAAAAGTCGTTACAAGCTAGAAAAGTTGTGTCAAAACACTTCGTACTTTCCTAGCGAGTGTGTATTAGGGGTGGTCAACAGTGCGGGTCGGCCGGGTCCGGGGCGGGTCGGGGGCGGGCCGGGTCAGGTTTTGGGAGACCGGCCGCCCAGTAGGGGGCGGGACGGGCCGGGTTGAGGCGGGTCGGGGCGGGCCGTGTCAGAAGTGACCCGTGAGGCGGGTCAAGGGCGGGTCCATGGCGGGTCCGGGTTTGGGCGGGCCGGGTTTGACATTTGGGGACCCGTAACCGGCCCGGATATAGGGCGGGTCGGGCCGGGTCAGGGTCAGGCGGGCCGGGTTCATCAGCGGGTCACAGGCAGGCTGGGTCCGGGTTAGCAAGGCCGACCCGCACTGTTACCACCTCTAATGTATGTATATATATATATATATATATATATATATATATATATATATATATATATATATATATATATATAGAGTGAGCATCCCATGAGTCTAGCATCTTAGATGAGTCTAGCATATCAATAAGAACCGTTGGATCTTATTGATCCAACCGTCCTGATTATGACACGTGTGTTTATTTAAAAAAAAAAAAAAAAAAAAAAAAAAAACTAGGCGCGCTGATATAATAAGAACGACACATTCATTATTCATCATAAATTCACTTCCTTTTCTCTCTCTAAAACGCCCGTATCTCCCCGTAAAAAAACCACTTCACGTTCTTTTTCTTTGGCACTTAATTCACTAAACCATAAATTTTTTCCGTAAATTTTATTACATCAAGCAAAATCGCACTAATCAAGTGAAGATCATTATTATATTTACTCGAACAATCGTTTGAAGATGACGAAGAGGTATAAAATCGCTCTATTTCATTATATTGTTTTTAAACTTATTTCGCCACCGCATGTTGTTGTTTATTGCTATTATTGTTGTTATTGTTGTTGTTTTTAGTGTTGATTATACTCTTTTTTCTTCAAATAATCATCGACTTAGGGTTCCTATTTTGCTCAAAGCAGGAAATTGATTTTTCCGCGAAAAATTAGGTTATTATTGTTGTTGTTGTTATTGTTGTTGTTGTTAGTCTTGATTATAGTGATTTGAAGCGTTTATTAATTGATCGAAGAAAGAAATTGAGTTTTCATGAAAAATTAGGTTATTACTGTTGTTGTTGTTGTTGTTGTTATTGTTGTTGTTGTTAGTCTCGATTATAGTGATTTGAAGCGTTTATTAATTGATCGAAGAAAGAAATTGAGTTTTCAGTAAAAAAAAATTAGGTTATTACAGTTCTTGTTGTTAATGTTGTTGTTGTAATTGATTTAGGCTAACTGTTTTGCTCGAAGAGAGTAACCGATTTTCTCTGCGTTCTAGTTTTTCGCTTCAAAATTAGGGTTAATGATTTGTAATAAATGAGCAATTAATGTGTATTACCGTTCGCTTTGATTGATTTATTTGTTCGTCGTGTTGAGTTATTTGTGATTTGCGGGGAATGTTCATTTTCCTGAAGTTAATAATATTTCGAACAAATCTACAAAATAATATTATCAGAAAACTGTCATAGTAAAAGTGTATCCCCTATCGTTTTAAAGAGCAAAGAATTGCGTCATGAATAATTGTTACTTGTAGTTTTATATTAAAACAATTGTTTGACAATCTTTGTAACACTGTCTCATTCTGTGAGGATACTATCATTCTTATTCCATTCCACATTCTTTCTAAGACTCGTCCACCATCATTCCTCTTCGTTTAATAGCCGTAATTGTTTTAGTTTTAATGTTATTCTGTTTTGGTTTTTTGATAAACAATCTCGGAAAGCGGGTAGTACTGAAAAATCTAACGTCGAAGAAGGCCAAAGTGGAAGCATCGAAAAAGACAATGAGAGCAAAAAGCGCCGACACGAAGCCTTCCAAACCGTCGGCCAAGACAAAAAACGTCAAGCATCTCATGCGATGATCGGTATGTCCCTATAACTCTTCGTCGTCTTTGAGTGATTTGCATGAAATGTCCCTTTTCCTGAAATTAATAATATTTCTCAACAGATCTACATTAACAATGTTCTTTGAACACTATCGAGTAAAAGTGTATCCCCTATCCTTTTCAAGAGCAAAGAATTGCTTCATGAATGATGTTCTTGTAGTTTTATATCAAAACAATTGTTTGACAATACTGTAACACTGTCTCATTCTATGAGGATACTATCATTCTTGTTCCATTCCACATTCTTTGTCGACTCGTCCACCATCATTCGCTCGGTTTAATAGCCGTAATTGTTTTAGTTTTAATGTTATTCTGTTTTGGTTTTTTGATAAACAATGTCGAAAGGCATTTAGTAATCGATAAATCTGTTTGAAGAAGGCTAAAGTGGAAGCTTCGGAAAAGACAACAGCAAAAAGCGCCGACACGAAGCCTTCCAAAATGCCAAAGAACGAAAAACGTTGAAACATCTCATGCGGATCAGTATGTCCCTATGACTCTTCGTTGTGTTGAGTTGTTAGTGATTTGCATGAAATGTCCCTTTTCCTGAAGTTTATAATATTTCTCAACATATATACATTAACAATGTTATTTAACAACGTCGAATAAAGGTATACTACCCCTATCCTTTTAAAGAGCAAAGATCATTACCTATCGGTGTAGTAGTCAGTAATTGATTTACTTTTAATCTTATTCGATTTTGATTTTTGGAAAAACAATGTCGGAAAGCGGAGGTGCCCGAGAAATCACCATGACGAAGAAGGCAAAAGTAGCAGCATCAGAGAAGACACCTAGCAAAAAGGTGCCGACACAGAAGCCATCAAAACCAACAGCACAGAAAGAAGTCGAAGCATCTCATGCATCTGAGTATGTGTCTACAAATCTTTGCTCGACCGCAAGTCACTACTATTAGGGTTTATGATATATTGTCTCATTGTTACAGTAAAACAGAATCAATTGATCTTTAAAAAATTATTCGACCGCCATTATTCGTATTCCATTTGTCATTTCTTCAACGACTTGACTACCATCATTCCTTTTCAATTTAATTGTTGTCTGTTATATTGTTATTGTAAACTTCTGATTTTAATTTTTGAAAATAACAATGTCAGGAAAGAAGAGGTACCTGAGAAATCAGCTCCCACTAAGAAGGCTAAAGTGGCCGCATCAGAGAAGCCACAGAGCAAAAAGGTGCCGACAGAGAACTTGCCAAAGCCGACTAAGAAGATGCAGACCGAAAAGCTTTCAAATCCTACAGCTGAAAAGGCGACGAAGGTGCCTACAGAGAGTTTACGCTGGCAACACCGCTTCTTCAAAAAAGGTGCCAGTGAAGGAAAGTAAGGTGCCTACTCTTTGAAAAGGTGCTTAAGCCACCAACAGATACCAAAAGGAGCAGTGCGAATGTTCCGATCCAGCAAAATAAAAAAGAAACCAATGTGCCGAGGAAGAAGGCAGCAGAAAAGTCGTCGCATGATGTACCAGTGTTGTCGAAGGAGCAATCGGTGCCCATTGAGAAGCAAGCAAGTGCACCTCCTCAAAAGGCAGCAACTGTGCCAACGTCAAAGGCAGCGACTAAGCAATCAAAATCGGTTGCAAAGGAGACAAAAGAAGAGGTGCCCAAAAAGTTATCAGTAACAAAGGGTCGACCAAAACAAAGAACGGCCAAATCAGTAGAGTTGGTGACAGAAGAGGTGGCAAAGAAGGTGCCCAAACAAAAGACGGCGGAGAAGGTTGTACCAAAAAAGAAAGTTTCAGCGGCAAAAGAGCCAATAGCAGAAAAGCTAGTAAGCAAGAAAGAGAGCGTGAAGGTGTCTGTAAAAAAGAAACCGACAAACGCAGTGCCAAAAAAGGTGGCAGAAACAAAGAAACCAGTACGAGTAACAAAAAAGAGACCTAGAGATAAGCCCATGTCATCTGAAGATGAAAGTGATAGAGATTATGAGGTTTCGGATGACTCGAGCGTCAGCTCCAAAATGTCGAAGAGGGCTAAAACAGAGAAGAGACCAGCCAAGACGGTGGTGAAGGCTGAAAAAGAAGAGGTCTTAAAAAAGTATGTGTCTTTCTAGTGGCCAAAACTTGTATGTTTAAAGTTTCAGTTTCAGTTTCAGTGTTACAGTAACACCTATACTGTAACATTTTTATGCTGTTTAAGTGCTACTGTAACAGATGTACTGTAACATTGTCGATTATACTTGTTTGTTAATTGATCTTAGAAGGAAATTAATTTTCCATTAAAAAATTAGGTTGTTGCTGTTCTTGTTGTTATTGTTGTTGTTTGTGTCGATTATACTGATTCGTAATAAATTTAGCCTAACTGTTTTGCTCGAAGTGAGTAATTGATTTTCTGCGTTCTAGTTTTTCGATTCAAAATTAGGGTTAATAATTTGTAATAAATGAGCAATTAATGTGTGTTACCGTTCTCCTTTCTACTTTTGATTTATCTTGTTCGTCGTGTTGAGTTGTTTAAAGTTTCGGTGTTACAAGAACACCTTTACGTATCCTTGTTTTGTTGCTTTCTTCTTGTTGGTTTGTTGGCATAAAATAGTGTCACACTGTTTAAGCAAAGGTGCTAATTTACACTTCCTTAATACAGGCCGGATAAATACCCAACTAAGTGCGGGCCCGGTCGTTGGTCGATGTTATGAGCAAGTTTACCGTAAAGCAAAAGAAAGCCATTAAAGAAATTGGTTTTGGAGGACTATTGAAGATGAATATATCGCAGTCCCTTCCGGCTAACAGACTTGCTTGTTGAGGCTTTTGATTGCGACAGTTTGAAGGTTCATGTAATCAAACAGAGGAGTTTGTCTTTGTCACAGTATGATGTTCATGACCTATTTTTACCGCCGGTGAAGGGTAATAATGTGTCTGACCGCGACTAGTCGCGATCCCATGCTTGAGGACACCGAGTTAAAAAACAAATGGAGAAGGAAGTTCAACATCTCTACAAAGAGAACATCAAGCTAGATTTGGTGACTAGTTGGTTTAAGAATAACAAGGGTGCATGCGGTGATGAGTTCAAGCAGATGTTTGTTCTTTATGCGCTCTCCACTTTTTTAGTGCCGACTCCAAATTATTCTCGTTGATTTCAGATCGTTGAAGGTCAGTGGACGATGTTGAAAAAATAAAAGGTTTTAATTGGTCAAAGTATGTCTATGAGAAGGTAGTTGAGGGTGTCAAGGGGTTGAAGACAGAACGGTTAAGTGTCTTTGTGGGTGTATTGTGGTGTCTTTGTTGGCCTACATTCACCGGTTTGAGTTCCATGGCGAGGTACAACCAACTCGACTTACCTCTGATACAAAGATTGGACAGATAAAAGTCTTTCAAAAAGAGTCAAAGACGAAGGAAAGATTGGTTGTCTAGGAGCTGATGAGATGTCGAAAATCGTCTATCCTATTTGCCTTGGCAAGGGATCCCCAAAAAGGTAATGTGGCACCGATGTAATATAATATCACACGTAATATGGTCACCGTAATATCGTTATCGTAATGGCTTTACCGTAATAACATTATCATTACCTTACTATATTGTTAATTATTACTATTAATTACTAATTACTAATATGTTTCGTAAATAGGATGGGCGTAAT
This sequence comes from Silene latifolia, assembly GCF_048544455.1. Lineage (NCBI taxonomy): Eukaryota > Viridiplantae > Streptophyta > Magnoliopsida > Caryophyllales > Caryophyllaceae > Silene > Silene latifolia. The sequence goes on along the minus strand of NC_133537.1, from coordinate 67,036,284 downwards.
CTGATGAAGGTGAGGATGACTAGCCAGTTTTTCTTAAGAGTAGTGAGGGAAGGGAGTACATCTTGATGGAGAAGCTTCCTGGCATTGAAACAGATGCCGAGTTGAAGGAAAAAGCTGTTGATGTTAGTTGTTTTTATAAATTTAATTGTCTGCAATTGTTACAACTCCCAAATCTGGTATCTAATTCATTTCTTTCTGTCTGGTTTATTGACTTAGGAGACCAACCTGATGTAGCTGATGTATAGAAGGGATTCCAACCTTGCTCACGAGAGATTTGCTCGGCGGATCGAAGGTTTTCGAATCAAAGCGAAATGAAATCACCACTAAAGCCCGAATACCTTAAATATGCCAAAGATGTTGTGCGAAAGGTCAATCGTTGAAGAGGAGGGCGAATGACTTCCTGGTATATACAAGGTCCAAAGTCAGTAGGAAGTTGGAACCATTTCCAACAGAGAAAAGTCCTAGGACAGCTTAAGTCGAATCCCTGGTAAAGGAAGTATTGAGCAGTTTAAGTGAGCAACATCATGAAGAAGATGATGAAGAGGATGAGGAGGTTCATGACGAGGACAGGCAAGATGAGATGGAGGACGGAGTGGAAAGTGATGATGAGGACGGGACTGATGATGGCAACGATGATGACGGGACTGATGATGCAGAGGATGATGATGAGGACAGGGATGACGATGGCGGCGATGTTGAGAGTCGTCTTAAAAACAAGAGGCTTCAAGAGGGTGGCACGGACATAGATAACGATGAAGAAAGTGCCGATGAGGAGGAAGACGATGAAGAGGATGAAAAGGAAAAGGAGGATGAAGAGGAAGAAGACCAAGAGGACAAAGAGGAGGATGTAAAGGATGCTGAAAGCCAATCTGGTGAAGGTAATAGATCGAGTAACAGTGTTACTGTTATTACTTTTAGTTATAGTTTTACAATAACACTGTTACTGTAATATTTTATATATATATTAATAGTTAGTAATATAATATTCAATTACTTACTTGTGATGCAGATGAAGAGGATGATGCAGAGGAAAAGGATGATGCAGATGAAGACGATGATGCAGATGAAGAGGATGAATCTGGCAAAGGTCAAGAGGATGACGGAGATAAAGAGGAGGAGGATGATAAAGAAGAAGAAAATGAAGACGACAAAGAGGGGAGTGGCGAGGATGATAAAGATTCATCTGATGAAGGTAATATAGTAACAATACTACAATAATCTAATCACTTGCACTAACACTGTTACATGATCGCTGTTATAGAGTTTTCATTTTACAAATAATTACTAATAATCAATTACTTTCCTTTTAGATGAAAACGATGATGTCCGATGAATATGATGCGTCGGGGTGGGTGACAAAACAACTAGCGAGCCGTAAGATGGATCTGTGAAGGTAATAGTGTAATGATGTTATAGGCTTTCACATCGGGTGCTTTTTTAACAAATAATTTAGTAATATATTTTCATTCATTATCTTCTACACAGATGACAAGGAAGAGGCCGAAGGTGATGCATCGAGCCACCAAGATAACCCAACTAGTGAGGCGGGTGAAGAGGCATCTCCCAAGGTAATTGAGGAATCTATTTAAACTCGTTGTGTCGAGGATGTAATCGTAACAATGTTACCGTGACGTAATTTAAACAGAAATTTACAATGTATCTATTGTGCCTTTTTTGGTTCAAAGAAAAATTGTTAATATATATTGAATCCAATTACCTCGTGACACGATGACGAGGAAGAGGCGGAAGTTGATGAATCGTGCAAGCCTCAAGACAACCCACCAATGAGGCAGCTGAAGAAGGATCTCCCGAAGGTAATAGAGAAATCTATTTGCACTCGTTGTATTAGCTGATGTAACACTGTTACCACTGTTATTGTAACAATGTTATAGTAACGTTGTTACTGTGTCGTAGTTTTATCAAGTTTACAAAGTGATATATATATTCAATTATCTCTTGCTACACGATGACAAGGAAGAGGCCAAGATGATGCATCGGGCCAAGTCAAGAGAACCCAACGAGTGAGGCAAATTTGAGAAGGATCTTCTCAAGGTAATTGAAGTAGCAAATTTACAAAAAGAACACTGTTAGTATAACTATGAGGCATTGTTGGTCCGAAAAACATTAGTAATTTATATTCAATTCAATTACTTGTGCCACAGATAACAAGGAAGAGGCCGATGATGATGCATCGTGCCAGGTTGATGACCAACCAACCAAAGGAGGGAAATGAAAAGGAAGATGACGATAAAGATGAAGAAGAGGATGATGGGAATAAAAAACCAGATGAAGAGAACGATGATGATAAAGATGAAGACAAAGATCTTTGGCGATATAAACGAAGATAACAAAGAAGGAGGATGAAGCAACTGGTAATGAAGACGCCGATGGGAATGATGAAAAAGGCGAGGAAGAAGAAAAACCCAGTGAGGCTGATAATGAGACAGTTGGCGACGAAGAACCAATAACTACTCAGTGCAGTCAGGTAGCAGAAGATGACGACGATGATGAAGTTGATATTGTCGATGATTGCAGTGATGAGATCATGTATGACAATTACGACGAAGATACTGGCGACCACTATTTGTTACATGTCGAAACAACTGAAGACTGGATGCGCGTGATGGATCCTCGCTACGGCTGCACAATCGTATGTGGCCTACCAACTCCGGATCTAACACTTGTGTCCAAGACTATGATAAAACACAAGGAGATAATGGCGCCTATTCTTGAAGTTAGGAAAGAAACAATTGACTATTGTTTTATCAACGATGACGAGAACCTCTCAGATACGTGAGAACTTTATTTACTCTTGCACTGTGATAAACAAAACGTTTTACTTTGCAAGTGAATACTGTTTCAACTAAATAGTTGTTACTGTTAAACTGTTACTCTATTAAAAGGTTTTCTGACTATTACATATCATTTTCCAACAGGGAAAGGCTTGTCTCGTATGGGAAGTATCACTTCATTCCAAGGGAAGATTTAATTTCATTGGCTCCTGGTGAGCATATTTATATAATGGTGACTGAATGTTGGTCAATGTTGCTCAATGACCTCATCTCCAGAAAGGTAGCAAGTGATACACCATTGAGGATCTTCATGGGCTTGGGTCAATCTGTATGTTACTGTAATAAATAAATTTTTATTCTTATTTATTTTGTGTTTCTATAATGTTTATTGACTTTGTATTTATATTTATTTTTGTAGGACGCATTAGCAACTATGTCTGTTGGAAAACCCGTTCAAAACAGACATTTAGAAAGTGAAGTTTTGTTGTCCTTCACACAGTGGATCAAATACAACCCGAGTCCACTGAATTTCGACTGTGATATGGTAAACCACATTACTGTTAATAATTTTTTTTTTTATTCTTATATAAGTAGAGTGTATAGAAGTTCTGTTTAGCAATGATATATATCTGCTTAATTGCAGATATTCATTCCACTCATTCTGGAGGACCACTTTTTCTGTGCTTGCATAAATTTCATGTCGAAAACCGTTGACTACCTAGACAACAAACCCTTATATGCCAGATCCCGAAAAGCAAAAATGGCAAGAAATGCGGTAAGTTTCTCTACTTACAGTAACAATGTTATACCTTTAAATTTCCATTTAAAAATTTGGAAATCATTGTTACAGTAACATAGATACAGTAACAGTATTAATTTTTGTGCAGGCAAATATCATGAGGAAAATGTTGTCAGAAATGCAAATTGCAAAAGGCTCCAAAGTGGAAAGTTTCCCACTTCAGAATGTGAAATTTAAATGGCAGAGCATTGCAAAAAATGTGGATTTTGGGGTTTTCATGATGATGCACATGGCTTTCTACACGGGGAAGGTTTTTGACTCTGAGCTGGGGGATGAACGGAAAAGAATGTTGTACCGTGCTGAAATATGTGCAATACTTGTTCTTAGCGACTTGAATCAAGTACGAAAAGAGGTGCAAGGGAGGATATCAAAATTCAGGAATGAAAGGGAACAACTGAAGGAAAAGTCACGTAAAAAAGAAGGCTGGAAGAGAAGAAGGAAAAAAGGAAGAGGAAAAAAAGGAAGAGGAAAAAAGGAAGAGGAAAAAAACAAAGAAGCCACAGAAAAACAAAAGGAGGAAGAGCCCAAACAAATGAGGGTGAAGTCGGTTGCTTACAAGCGTTCTCCTAGAGCAATTGGTGAAGATGAGGAGATAATATTTAAATTTCATAAAGATAATGCTATGGGATGTTCTCTAGGTCACGGTGAAATTGACGGTGATATATTCCTAGTCTCTGAATTTATGAGAGCAAATCGAAATCGCTATGTCCAAAGATAACTAATCCGAGAAGGCACGTTCTTGATTATGCGTTTATGGATGATATCGACTTCCACAAAAGGTAAAATACTTGTTGTTACTTGTGAAAGTGTTATTCTTGTTACACTGTTTTACGTAAAAGTGTTTTTTAAACACTGTTTATGTTACACTGTTTCGCGAAAACTCTTGAGTAATCCGACTCTTATGGTTCTCAAAAAAGATCCTGGCTGCGTTTGGAGACAACAAGAGGTTGACAAGAGCTGATATACTCTCACTACGTCCTAGGAGTCACACAAATTGGATGGTGTTTGAATGCTGGTCTCTACTCTTGAATTATGTCGAGAACAGCAAAAGAGGCACAAGGGCAGCAGGGCCAACCATACTTTACTTAGGACTAGGTCACATGGTAAGTTGCATCGGTGTTAAATGTCCGCTTCGTTCAATAACATATGATTCTTTTACAAGGGAAATCTAACCCTTACATTTTTTTTTTTTTTTTTTAAACTACAAAGATGCTCTACTTGGGCCGTGATGCGGGAGGATAGTGAACAATCTGATATAAAGAACGAGTTGTTTGAAATTTGGGATAATTTCATCAACGCGAGCAAGGCAAATTACATACTTGATGCCGAACTTATTTTTATACCTTGTTTGGCTGGCTATCACTACTTCTGTGTGTGTATTAATTTCCTCAACAAAGAGATTAGTGTGATCGACAAATAATCGTATGCTAATCGGGAGTCTTCATTCACTTACGACATCGCAATGGCAAAGTAAGTCCCCCGAGTTGTCGAATTGTATGTTTACGATTTTCAGATTTAAGTTTCGGTGTTACATGTCACGTATACTTTGTAACATTATTATGTTGTTTCAAAGTGTTACTTATTACACCTATACTTTTGTAACATTGTTGATTACTCTGATTTCTTAATTGATAGTAAAAGGAAATTAATGTTCTGTTTCGACGATGGCCGGTTGCATGAGTGACTACCTGGACACAAAGGGCGACGTGAGGGTAACTGAAATGCTCCGCTATCCTGTGGTAAATGTGAAGTTTAAATGGCGAAAACGGGCTTCCGTATTTGAAGAGTCACCAGTATCACTATGACAAATGCCTCCAATTTTTTGGGATATGCAAACAAGTCTTCTTTGCTCAACAACACATTTTATCGGCGGGCATGTGCTTCCCAAATTGCTGCATGTTTGCTCATGGCTGACATCAACAAAATACGGGCTGAATTGTTGGACGCTGTTGAAATCTTCAAAAAATCAAAGAAAACAATCTGGCCTAATATAGTCGCAAGGAGGGAAGCCGCTAGAATGCTCAAAGGGAAGGCAACGGAAGATGAATTGTCAGACAAAGAACCACCGATTGAGAATGAACCGAAGCCACTCAACACCGAAATGCCTGTACTTCGTTTTAAAGTGAAAATCAAGTGATGTACTCTAAAACAATGTTACTTTAACAACATAATAGTGGCTGTCATAGACAATGGAACATATTTTCGAATATTTTGGAATATATTACAAATAAGTTTGTTACTGTAACAGTAACTTATTATATGCAGAATTCATTAACTATGTTACTGTAACAGTGTGACAGTTTCAAGAGTGAAAAGAGAAAACATAATTTGACGTTTTGAATTCTTCACTCTTGCAGCTGTTATAACTGCACTTCATAGGGAATACGAAACATGGGTTGGATAAATTTCATGTCTTATTTTGTCTTTTGGAATTCAAAAATTAACTGTTTTTTTAAAGCATTTAATTTTGAAAACAGTTTTTAAAATGTTAGTGTTTTTTTTTTAAACAAAAAAAGTCGAGACAAAATGAAAATAATGTTACTGTAACACTGTGATAGTAATAAATGAAAATAATAATAATAAAAGATTTTGACGCTTTGAATTCTCCACTCTGTGCAGCATTTATTACTGGACTTAATTATGGGGAACATGCACGTGGTTAACATCAATCATCATTTAAAAACAGTTTTCAAAGCAGTTAATAAAAGTGGTTTTTAAAGCAGTTAATTTTTTTTTTTAAAAAATAACTGTTTTGTTTTTCACAATTATCTATAAATAATCTCATTTTAAAAAAACACAATTATGCTACTGTAACAGACGGTTTTGACGCTTTGAATTCTACAATCTGCAGCAGTTATCTTTCTAAAACAATTTTTCACTTTGTTCAAAGTGACATTTTTCAAGGCAGTTATTTTTTTAATTTTATTTTTTAAAACTGTTTTGTTTTTTTCAATTATCTATAAATAATCTCATTTTCATTCAACATTTACACTTCATTTTCTAAACAAAAAAATAAGCCAAGACAAATTCAAAGGTTTTTCATGTCTAATTTTTTTTTAATCTTTTGTAATATTAAATATATATAAAGATTATGGATGGTTTAATATTACAATTGTTGCTAAAATGTCATTTATTATATGACTACCTTGCTCTAATTGAGGGAAAACAGTTTCTGTTTGTTTATAAATAGATTTTGTTTTCTCTAATTTAGGGAAAACATTTTATTTTTCTGTTTTAATAGGGTTTTTTTTTTTTTTTTTTGCAGCAAGAGAAAAATGGAACGAATTCAAAGGAAACTAGAAGACACCAAGTTTGAACTGGAAGAAATGACAAGGCATAGAGATTCATTACTTGAGCAGGTTATATCATCTGATAGTAAGGTAATAGAAATGGTAGAACGAGTACAAGTGCTTGAAAATGACTTGAACAATGCTGAAGCTCATATCAAGTTTCTGATCGCGGAAAACAAGTGTATTGGGAAACAGCTAGAAGAAAATAAGCCGAAGAAATACACTACTGGAAACCGATTTAGACCGTCAATTTCTCCTTGGTGTTACAGCTCTTAAGGAGTCATATGCTAAACTCAACCCTTCGATTAACAGGAAGTGTCCTCTTGTTGTCAAAGCTATTGAAGAGATGGAAGGTTACGGAATAATCGAAAAAGGAGTTGCTAGAGGGCGAAAGCATTGCTCATTCTCCTCCCGTGAATAAACGACTAAGAAGGGAGTAAAAGATTTAATATTTCCTTTATCACGATTTTATGCTTCTTTGTGACAGCTTATATTTAAGTTAACTACTGTTACTGTTTTTAAGTATTTCGTTTGTAATCAGTGTTTGTAACACTTGTTTTTAATGAATGACATCCTACTTCGGTTAATTGTCCAATTTACTATTAGAATTGTGGTATATTAAATTGAATAACGATTATGTAACTATGTTTAAAATTGTCAAAAAACGCTCCTAAAACGGGACGGAAAAGGGTTTAGGGTTGGATTACGCGGCACCGCTTCGCGGAGCCGCGTAATCCAACCCTAAACCCTTTTCCTTAATAAATCGTGGTGCAAAAAAACCAAAACTAAACCCTAGGGAAGGACGGGTGATACCCTGTCGTGGACGGGATTTAAATTTGGGGAAAAACGCTCCTAAAACGGGACGGAAAAGGGTTTAGGGTTGGATTACGCGGCACCGCTTCACGGAGCCGCGTAATCCAACCCTAAACCCTTTTCCTTAATAAATTGTGGTGCAAAAAAACCAAAACTAAACCCTAGGGAAGGACGGGTGATACCCTGTCGTGGACGGGATTTAAATTTGGGGAAAAACGCTCCTAAAACGGGACGGAAAAGGGTTTAGGGTTGGATTAGGCGGCACCGCTTCGCGGAGCCGCCTAATCCAACCCTAAACCCTTTTCCTTAAACAAAGGTTGTTCGTAGTACAACAGTGTTACAGTAAAACCAAAACTAAACCCTAGGGAAGGACGGGTGATACCCTGTTGTGGACGGGATTTAAATTTGGGGAAAAACGCTCCTAAAACGGGACGGAAAAGGGTTTAGGGTTGGATTAGGCGGCAAGCCGCGGAGCCGCCTAATCCAACCCTAAACCCTTTTCCTTAAACAAAGGTTGTTCGTAGTACAACAGTGTTATAGTAAAACCAAAACTAAACCCTAGGGAAGGATGGGTGATACCCTGTCGTGGACGGGATTTAAATTTGGAGAAAAACGCTCCTAAAACGGGACGGAAAAGGGTTTAGGGTTGGATTAGGCGGCACCGCTTCGCTGAGCCGCCTAATCCAACCCTAAACCCTTTTCCTTAAAAAAAAATCGTGGTGCGAAAAAAAAACCAAAACTAAACCCTAGGGAAGGACGGTGATACCACATCGTGGGACGGGATTTAAATTTCGGGAAAACCGCTCCTAAAACGGGACGGAAAAGGGTTTAGGGTTGGATTAGGCGGCAGCATGCGCGGAGCCGCCTAATCCAACCCTAAACCCTTTTCCTTAAACAAAGGTTGCTCGTAGTACAACAGTGTTAAAGTAAAACCAAAACTAAACCCTAGGGAAGGACGGGTGATACCCTGTCGTGGACGGGATTTAAATTTGGGGAAAAACGCTCCTAAAACGGGACGGAAAAGGGTTTAGAGTTGGATTAGGCGGCACGCTCGCGAGCCACCTAATCCAACCCTAAACCCTTTTCCTTTAAAAATCGTGGTGGGAAAAAACCAAAACTAAACCCTAGGGAAGGACGGGTGATACCCTGTCGTGGACGGGATTTAAATTTGGGGAAAAACGCTCCTAAAACGGGACGGAAAAGGGTTTAGGGTTGGATTAGGCGGAACCGCTTCGCGGAGCCGCCTAATCCAACCCTAAACCCTTTTCCTTAAACAAAACAAATCGTATAACAAATTGTATAACACTGTTACTGTAAAACTTAGGAAATATGCTCCTAAAACGGGACGGACAATGGTCCTAAAACAATATTTATTCTTTGTATAAAATGTTGTAAGTCTTTGTATAAAATGTTAACTATGATGTAGGAAAATCGAATGACTTTTTATCGTGACATGTTATTGCCACAAAGAAACACACAATTCTACTTTTTATTTTTACAGTGACATATTATTGTCACAAAGAACACAAAATCCTACTAATTATTGCTAAGGTCACAATGTTACTTTGTAACATCATAACAAGATATCAAACTTTTTTCTTTTTAGTGCTTTCTCGGCGGCTACATCAGCTATGCGAAGAGGGCATGTTCTCCTGTCGTGGGTAACTCTTTCTTTGCAGTATGCACATAGCCTCTTTGGCTTGGCTGCTTTTTCAATGGCCTGTTGTTTAGCTGACTTCAATCTTTTTCCGCTGCCCTTGTTGCGTGCTTGTTCCGGAGGGTGGATAGTGACTTGAGACGACGAGTGCAAATTTCCCAACAAAGATCTCCATCTCTTGGTCTTTTGTAAGCGGTTCAATACATAACTTCTGCCGGAACTCAACTAGGAGGGATGCTAACTCTTCCGTGTGTTCGAGGTAAAGTTTTGAGAACACCAACTATCTGACGGAACTCGACCATACGTTGCACAAATGATCATTATCGAGGCGTAGCCATATATGAATCCTCAATGACATTCCCATTCGAATCAAGCACTGGAAGTAAAACAAAGATGTTACTGTTTATCATGGTGACAATGTTACTATAAGAAATTATGGTTACAATGTTATCTTTATAAAACAATTACGTAACAAGTCAAAATCCTTTGTAATAATGTTTTCGAATTAAACCTGTTCGCTGCGTGTGTGTTATTTAGCCAACGATCTACAATGTACTTGCTTGGTATTCGCCCAATTCCTTTGCCCTTGTACACCCATAGAATATGCCTGCAGAGTAATCCAATTCTTTCGAACAGTTTACACTCGCATACTGCATCTGTGCTTCTAAGGTCCAACCTCACCTTGAAAATTCTGTCTGTCTCAGCATCGATTACATGAATTATGCGCACATGCTCCTCCTTCTCAAAGTCATCAACACCACATGAATCGGCAGCCATTACTTCTTCTTGAAACACCTTGAACACAGCATGTGTGTATATAATAGCGCCATGATTTTCTATAGGTAATTCTGTCTTAAGCTCGGGGAATGAGTGGTCATTTTTATAATCATCGCACCTTCGTGTATAGCGCTCTTTTGGTCCATAGCGATTTGGAACCTGGTTTTAATGCAACAAGGATTCGAACAAATTATTTATGTAACAATGAAACAATGGTACTTTGTAACATACACTTTGTTCCTGCATCGTAAGGAATGAAAAAGAGTTGTTTACCTCATCCAAAATTCGACCAGTGTACCAAAGTGATTTTCATAGCGCTTGAAAAACGAATTTGTACTTTCGATCGCTTGTGTTGTTCTTAATATGCAGCCCAAGGCAAGGTCACGATGGTAGGCGGGAATCCAATGGTGTCGTAAGTCGAACATTGTAGTCAACCAATCATTATCTTCCAAATCAAATCTGAAATGACCTTCTGCCACTTCTCTTCGAACTCCGACGGCTCCATATCAGGGTCCCAAACAACAGCGTTGAAGCGAGCAAGGAAGTCCGTGTCTCTGCAGAGTGCTGAACCAACTTTGTCTGTGATCTTTTGTGTAATATGCCACATACAATAACGATGCCTAGCCGTCTTGAAAATGTAAGGAAAGCCTGTTGTATGCCGGTCATAATGAAACAACAAGTCGAAACGTGATATTGACCAGTGATAGGGAAAGAGCAAGTGAGTAAATTTAAGTAAGTCTTCATTCTGAAACATTGTCACACTATTACCTTCTTTATGCCAGGGCATTGATCCGTGATCATGAATCTGCGCTCTTTTGTCCCATGGCGGTCAAGAAATCTTTGAAAGGTCCATTGGAAGGAGATGTCATCCACGTGTAACAGGAGACAACCGGCAAACAACACCGACTTTCTGTGGTGATTAACACCTGTGAATGGTGTAAAAACCATATCATACTTGTTGGTTCCGTAAGTAGGGTCGAAGCTCACAAAGATCCCCAAAGAATGAGTAGTTTCTAATACATGTAGCATCAACCCAAAAGAACTTTGTTAGACGGTTTTGCGGATCAACATCATAGGCGAAGTAAAATCGGGTTGGGTCGCTTTGAGTTTCTCGAGTCGATCGATGAAAAGGTCAACATCTCGTAACCCAATGTAGCACTTGATATCTCTTTGAAAGTTCTTAAAATCTATCAATGTAGCACCGATATTTTCATACCCATTGACAAGTTCCTTAACCTGTCTAAAGGTCAATCCAGCGCCAATATTCAACTTGGAGTTGTCCAAGATAAGCGTCTTCGGGAACATATCAAGGGATCGTGAAATCTTATCGAGATCTCTCATACAGACGAGAGGTGAGACGATGATTGTGGACTTCAAAAAACTCGTCAATCATAGCTGGGCCATCAAGGCCATGTAGAAGGGCAAATCCGACGTACGCTCGGCATCCAATTCTTGTGATTTTAACTCGCCGTGTAATGAACTAGTCGTGGACGAACCATCACCCATATTCTCATCATCCTTGGTTACGGGACGCCTGTTTCGGTTTAGATTCCCTGAACCCTTGACGGTTGCAGACTACGAATTTTTGGTGTGCAACACCACCTCGTAGTGTTTTCGTCTTTGTGCTTTCGAGGGGTAAATCCACATGCCCGAGCATAAACCTCGTAGAACCGATTCCAGGCCTCAAGGGAGGCGAAAACTGCACCAATGGTAGGTCTAAACTTGTGCTCAACCACACGCATCCAGCGCTCACCTCCATTAGGCGTGTGAGACAGAACAAGTTGATTATTTGGTTGAGGATTGGGTTGCTCTTGGACAATTGGCGTAGAATGGGGTTGAGTGACATGACTTGAGTCTCTGTAATACAAAAAGGAAAATACGAGTATTAGTGACCTGAAATACAACGGTGGTATTACAAAGAATTACATTGTTACAGTAATACTAGTACTATGACAATGTAGTGACATAAGGATGGACGGGGAGAACAGAAATATGCGAAGAGGTTGGACTACAATTTAGAACAAGAAACTAAAGTACATTGAAGTAACAATGAAACAAGAGGACATCCGTATGGTACAAAGATATGTTATATGTGCATTGGAAATGAATATATGTGATTGTGTTACATAAACATTGATATTGAAACAAGTGAGCACAGTAAGCATTGATGGCGAAACAGAATATACGACAGGGGAACAAAGAATATACAAGACGGAAAGAGAGTCAAATATAATGAAATTTGACCTAAATTGAACGAGAAAATCAACAAATACAAGGATATTTGACCTAATATTTAAGACAAAAGCAACTACGAGTATAATCAAAGGAAAGGAGACCGTAAATTGAAGTAGAAGTGAACGGATTTCATTAAAATTGAAGCAAACAGAAAATCGATTAACCTAAAAAACTCGAAAAGCAACGAAATAAAGACAAATTAATCAAAATTGACGGAATGTGACGATAAAGCAAGCTGCGATTGTAAGCGAAGCGAGGAAAACGCAAATATGAAAATTCGATAGGAAAAACAACAAATACAAGGAGATTGCACCTAATATTTAAGAGAAAAGCAAATACGAGAATAATCAAAGGAAAGGAGACCGTCAAATTGAAGTAGAAGTGAACGGATGTCATTAAAATTGAAGCAAACATAAAATCGATTAATCTAAAAAACGAAAAAGCAACGGAATAATGAAATTACAATAGCGAATGATCAGCGACATAGAATCCGATGAAATCGCGAAAAGGAAAACGAAACGAAAGGATTACGGATATTACCTGTTTGCATGTTAATGTCGGTAGAATCTGCATCCAATGTAGCAACGAGAACCTGGAAAACACACGAATTTGATTGATTTGTGAATGAATTGATAAAAGCGAGTAAAAAACAGGAACCTAGGGTTTGTTTGCTTGATTCGAGGATTATTTTCGACTTAGAGAGAGATATAGAGAAAGCGAGGAAAGAGACGGAGGAGAGAGAAAGTGAAACCCAATTATGAGAGGCAGGTTTGAATTCTTAGCTTTTATACGTTTGTTATAATTTCGAGATTTAATCTCGATCGTTGATTAGGAGTAGATCTAATGGATGAGATTAAAATGCTAGACTCACCTAAGATACCTAGACTCACTTGATGCAATATATATATATATATATATATATATATATATATATATATATATATATATATATATATATATATATATATATATATAACGCAAATTAAAGTCAATTATAATTCTCTCTTTTCTTAAAAGAAATGGATAGTCCAATTTCTCTCAACAAAAAAAGAGACAATGAAAAAAGAGATGTAATACTATATTCTCTTGTAAAGGGAATGGACTCTCCAATTCCTAAAAGAAATGAAGAGGATCCATATTCAATAAAAGTGGAGCAAGTTAGGTCCTTATTCCGGATAATTCACGTGGTATCCCTGAACTTTGTCACTTTGCACATGGTGCCCAATATTTTATGTTTAAACACATAATACCCTTTAGCTTTGATTTTTATGCATAACATACCCTTTTTGTCGCAATAAAAAAAACGGAAAATTCACGTGGTGTCCTCGAACTTTGTCATTTTTCACGTGGTACCCAACTCTTTAAGTTTGTGTACATAATACCCTCCATGTTTGATTTTCATGCACAACATGTCCTTTTTGTCGCTATAAAAAAACTCAATTGTGCATAACTCGTAGACCGGAATTCAGAATCAGGCAATTTTTTTCCTAAAATTATTATATCGTCATAATCTATGATTTGAGGAAAAAAAATTGTCGACTGACATTTTAAAGGTTTTTTTTAACGAAAATCTCAAATCAATTATATCATTGATCTTAAATTTCCGAACGGAAAATTCACGTGGTACCCTCGAACTTTGTCATTTTGCACGTGGTATCCAACTTTTTAAGTTTGTACACAAAATATCCTTGAGATTTGATTTTCAAGTACAACGTGCCCTTTCGATCGTTCTTAATATTTTCAATTGAGCATAAATCATAGACCAGAAATCGGAATTGACTAATTTTTTTTTTCAAATTGATTACCTCTTCGAGATCTATAAATTGATAATACAAAATGGGCATTCGAAAATTTAAGATCGAATATATGGTTGATTTGAGATTCTCGTTAAAAAAACCCCTATAAAATGTCAGTCGACAATTTTTTTTTCTCAAATCGTAGATTATGACGAGAAAATCATTTTAGGAAAAAAAATTGGCCGATTCTGAATTTCGGTCGATGAATTATGCGCATTTGAGGTTTTTTATAGCGACAAAAGGGCATGTTGTGCATGAAAATCAAATATGAAGGGTATCATGTAAACAAACTTAAAAAGTTGGATACCACGTGCAAAATGACAAAGTTCGAGGGTACCACGTGAATTTTCCGATTTCCGAATGACCATTTTTGTTTTGTCAATCTATAGATCTCGAAGAGGTAATCAATTTGAAAAAAAGAATTGCCAAAATCCGATTTTTGGTCTATGATTTATGCTCAGTTGAAATTTTTAAGAACGATAAAAAGGGCACGTCATGCTTGAAAATTAAACCTCAAGAGTATTTTGTTTATGAACTTAAAAAGTTGGGTACCACGTGCAAAATTACATAATTCATGGGTACGGTACCACATGAATTTTCCGTATATTCTAACTTACCCTATTGTTAATTTAACATGAGTCATATTCGCCCATGATAGTAAAACACTAACACTCCTAACTTCCTTTAAAGTTTCGGATTTTTAGTGGTAAAATCATTAGGGCTATATTGGCGGCTTGGCGCCGATACCACTTATCGAGTCTTCAACTACGAACTCGTTAAACCAAAAAAAAAAAAAGTAAATTAGTTCTAGTTTTTATGTCAACCAAGTTTCCAAGCTGAATGATTTTTTTGGTCACTTAGTCTTAATATAATAGAAGGGAGGGGAATTCAAATCTGAGACCTATTATCCATAATATTTTCGTCCTAACTACTAGACTAAAGACATCTTCAATATGACAAAACTATATATACGATCATTACCTAAATACTTGTTTTTTTTGGCAGCAAACATAAATACTTTGGATAAGCGCACTAATGGCACGTGGGCTTGACCAGTAGTGATTTAAACATACACAAAGTAGGATTTCATCGTCAAAATTCCAGATAAATCATCATGATCATCATAGCTTGATGATTAATAAATAGGAATGTGAATGTTGATTAGGAATCCACTTCCGTTGTTTCTTGGAACAAATGATTTGTGTTCCTTAGAACATCATCAATTTGTCCGCTAAACTTTAGTGAAAAGAGAATTATTATTATTAAGAAAAGTTTGCATGAAGTGAACAAGAGATGGTAGAGGACCAATCTTGTTTGTCATTTCTTGCTCATTTAGTGGCTCCAAACTGTGCACGGTGGCCATCCACCTTGTCTTTCCTATATGTTTTATTCCGGAGGCTAACATTTTTCCATTTTCATTACTTTGCATTTCTAAGTGCCTAATAATAGCGAAATGGAATTTGGACTAGGGCACAAATATTCTTATCACTCTTTTATTACTTTTGATTTTTCTATAGTTATTTATACACCATAACTTTATATTCATCAACTTGTCAATATTTGCGTCTCATATATGTTCCTTTTATTTCTCCTAAAATTAAATGTTCGATTTCTAAATTTAATCAAATGAAATATTTTTGAACATTCAATATTATCCTTAAATATTTAATTATCACTCATTCCATCACAAATCACAGTAACATTGTGCATAAAAATTATTTCTTCCGTCCCAGTCAATAGTTTACAATTGTTTTATACACAATTATTAAGGTAAGGAGAGATGATGGAGTTTATAATTATTAAAAGAGTTTTTTGTCAAAAACTACCTAATATTTAACTCATTTTCATAAATACTACCTAAAGTTTTTAATTTTGCGAGAAACTACCTAAATTTTCTTGACTTTTATCGGACACTACCAAATTGAAAAATCCGATCAAATTAGACAAAATTCTAACTCGAAAACATTATTTTTGGCATTGAACATACATTATTTACTATACTTAACCACCGCCAACTGTTTTTTTTTTTTTTGAAAGGGAAAGCCCGAAGGCTTTACTGCATAGATAACGAATCGAATAAAACAGCACTGTTCACAGTCGGCGGTAGACTATCCGACCACACAACTCTACCAGCAACAAAAGGTAAGAAATGAGCTAAAGCATGGGCTACACTATTGTTCGTACGGCCAACTGTTTTGGTTAGCTACTAACACATTTATTTTAGGGAAAATGAACGCGGTGCCCTTGAACTTTCGATTTTTCCCCGAAATACCCAATTTTTTGTTCCGGAAAACTTAAAGAGGCTATAACCCGTGTTTACGAGCTCAGAAAGTGACGATTTTTTTTTTTCAAATTGATTATCTTTTCGAGAACTACGACTTGAAAAAAAAAAAAATTGTCGCGTTTGGAATTCGTGACAAAGAGAGATGGTCACTCAAAGTTTGTTCGGTAAATAAAACTTTGACGTACAAAAACTCCTAGCTACGGGATCCAAATACGACAATTTTTTTTTCAAATCGTAGTTCTCGGAAAGATAATCGATTTGAAAAAAAAATTATCACTTTCTGAACTCGTAGACACGGGTTATAGCCTCTTTAAGTTTTTCGGAACAAAAAATTGGGTATTTCGGGCAAAAATCGAAAGTTCAAGGGCACCGCGTGCATTTTCCCTTTATTTTATTTTATTTTACTACCATTTTGACTAGTATGGCCGAGATTATGGCTAATTTGGACAAAATTATGATTAATTCGATTGGCATTTTGACTTATTTGTCGGAATTTTAGTTTGTTCCGGGTGTAGTTCCGAAGCAGTTATTTGTTACCACTCGTGGCTTGTAGAATGACGTCTTTGATTGAATCCTCCTTTCGGCCTCTCCTGAAACAATGAACAAACTGAGGGCTCGGCTTTGGCCGAGCGTACTCACTCCGACGCCCAAGTCAGTGAACTTAAAGAGATAAGTTGTGTGTTACTTGGCGAAGTATATATAATGTAGAGAGATAAGGAAGATATTACCAGATTATGAGGTGTTTTGGTTATATTTCGGATCCTCTCCTCAATGAGGGTTGAGGAGTATTTATAGACTTTCACCTTTTGTCATGTAGTGGCCAAGTGGCCAAGTGGCTAGCAGGTGGAAAGACTGTTCTACCCTCGGCCGGGACCCATGGCGGTGCGGGCCTGTTGACTCCATGTCGAGGGTCTTGGATGTGAGTACGCGGATGTGTCTCCCGGTGGTGATTGACCAGCCGAGACCCAGTGACAGCCGACAGTCGCGCGTCGGTTAGGGCTTTGTCTAATACGTTGACTTTTTGTGGATATCTTTGACCTTGCTCAATATGTTGACTCGGTCGGCGGGTGCAGAATATGCCCCATCAATTTGCCCCCAGCGTAGTCTATGCCGTGGTATGGACCTTCGATGAGTGTTGAGCGTATTCTGCGCAAGTAAAAATTTCTGCCCCGGCTTCTTCTACCTCGGCTTGGTTCTGCTTAGGCCGTACCGTATCCCCCCTCTACATGGATGTGTAAAGGGCATCAAATGTGGAAAAGAAAGTGGCGCTGGCCGAGACCGAGGTTGTGAGTGTCGTGTGCTTTTGATTGCCCCAGTAGTCTTTGCCAAGCTTGGTTGAATCAGCGGGCCGTTTGGCAAGTAGATACCAAGGAGCGTGTTGAAGAAGATACGTCGATTGACATTCTGTCAAGGAGCGTGTTGGAGAAGTTTTGTAACTGTTTGTCGATTGACATTCCATGGCTGCATGCTTGATACGTGGCTCGGCGTTGATTGGTTGACGCTTCATGGGCTTTGC
The DNA here is from genome assembly GCF_048544455.1 of Silene latifolia. Taxonomy (NCBI): domain Eukaryota; kingdom Viridiplantae; phylum Streptophyta; class Magnoliopsida; order Caryophyllales; family Caryophyllaceae; genus Silene; species Silene latifolia. The sequence continues at coordinate 67,018,325 of NC_133537.1, read as the reverse complement.
CCTGATTGGTCGGATTGAGTGGGCTTTGCTCTATAAATAGGGCAATTAGCCCCTCATTTTGGCCTTCCACATTTTGTTTTCAAAAAATTTTCTCTCTAGCTTTTCTTTCGCAGAGTTCCTTTCTCTTCTAATTTCTCGAAGCGTTACTCGGTGTAACATTTCTTTCCAAGGTAATCAAACAAATTCTTCAATCTTTTTCTTGTTAAATATTCGTTGTCATGTCTTCTGCGATCTTTGGACCTAGTAACCTGCGCCGGGGCTCCCGTCGCGTCTTGATGAAGAGGAGGCGCTGGCCGCCATCCCGATAAGGTCCGGGGGCCCTAGGTCTCCTTCTCCTGAGGTTGACGATCAGTATTTGGAGGATTTCTCGGATGATGATGATGACGTTGACGGTGACGGTGATGATGTTGAAAGGACTCGTTCCAATGAGGAGAGGCCGCATCTCTTGGACCACGGCGACGCCTGTAAGATCGGCCCTGATCGTGCTTGGACCAACTAATTCGCCAGTTGTTCTGGTTCTGAATTTTTCGAACATCACTTCTCCTTCGGCAAGGAGTATAGGATTGTTATTCCTGGGGAAGGTCAGGCGGTCTGTTGCCCTCCCAAGGGCTGTATCGGCGTATACATCAGACACCTGGAGTATGGGCTCCGGTTTCCTCTGAATGAATACGTTATGGCCATAATTAAAGCCATGAACGTCGTCGTGGCCCAACTGCATCCGTTGGCCATTAGGACTATAGTTGGCTTTGTGTGGCTCTGTCTCTTTAAAAAGGAGGCCCCAACGGTTAACTTATTCCGCCGGCTTCATCACCTTCGGCCGTCAGCCCCCGGTCGCACGGGGTGGTACAGCGTGCAGACGGAGCCGGGCTACGTTACCGTATCCAAAATTACATCTTGTAAGGACTGGAAGGGGCGGTGGATATACGTTGAGGTTCCGAAGGATTATCCACTGCCCCGGTCCTTCCAGCACCACGTCAATTTGCGGTGTGAGAGTCGGGGGGAGCGTGAGAAACATGTCTCCCGGAGCAAGCTTAAGATGGACGCCTTTAGGGTCCATCTTAATGAGGACGAAAGGCGGGCGATGAAGCTGTTCGAGGCTGAGAAGAATGGGATGCCAAAGGGATGGATGCCCCCGACGCAGATCATTCTTCAGGATGAGCTGCTCTGCCACGTCGGCCTCATACCGGCCCTCGAACAGGGTGAGTGGGGTCGGTGTGAGGCCCATCTCTGCTTTTAATGTTTCTGTTTTTTGAACTTTGATTTATTTCTTTTACTTAACCCTTGCTTCGTTTCCTTTGCAGACCATTTTGGCCCGGATCTGTCTGAGGATATCCTTAAGAGAATGGGACTTGACAAGGACAAGCAAGTTGTTGATTTGCATCCTAAGGCCCAGACCCGTGATCGCAGACCGGCGCCAAACGACCTCATGGATCAGCAGCTGAAGGCACTGGATGTAACGGCGGCCAGCGAAGGTTGCCGATAAAGTGCCGCGCGAACGCGAAAAGCAACGTCTTCGGCGGCGGCGACGCGTCAACTTCAATTCACCTCCAATCCTGCGGTCAAAAGGAGACGGTGGAGGTCGTCGATATTACCGATGAGGAGGCCACCATGGCAGAGGAATCTCCTCTCTTTCGTAAGAGAAAAGAGATCACTCTCACTGCTGCTGCTGCCCTATCGCTACCGAGGCCGCAAAGAAATGGGGCCAAAGCCCTCTGTCTAAGAAACCCGGATCGGTACGGATCTAACTCGTGGCTCGGTTTAGTTGGTTCATTAGGCGTTCCGGATGACAGGCTCTCCGGCATGTCAATGAATGTTGACATGGATGCTTTGTCCGCATTTTTGTAGATCAACCGCCGCCGTCTCCGGTCCCTCTAAACGGCTTATTGAGAAGCGACCTGCGCAGACGGGTGGTAAAGATGCCGCCGTCATCTCCTCCTCCCCGAAGCCTTCCCCCGCCCAGATTAGAAAGATGCTGGCGAAGTGGGCTGATATGGTCGGTGCTCATATTATGGAGCAAGAAAAGGTCATGGCCGAAGCTGCCCCTCAGCTTGAGCGGCTCAGACTTGAGCTCGCTGCTGCGAAGAAGGAAGCTGAGAGGGCCAAGGTTGAGGCTGAAAAGGCGGTCCTTGCTGAGCGAAAACTTAGGGAGGACGCTGAAAAGGCAGTCCTTGCTGAGAGAGCCAAGGTTGAGGCTGGGGAGGCTGATGCCGCTAAGATGCTGGCGGAGCACGACAAGCTTCATAAAGCATTTGACTTCACCGTTCAGAAGAGGGAAGAATGGAAGCCTAGGTATCGGCTTCAGTCGAAGTCACACAGGAATACAAAGGCAATCCTCACCCAGAGGGAGGAGGACATTGAGACGCTCCAAAGCGTCATCCTCCCTAACATGTGCGCCCAATACCGGGACCTGGCCGAAGAAGCTGCCAGGGAAGTGATCGGAGAGCTCTTTCCTGAAGGCTCCTTTCCGTGGCAAAGATTTGACGAGCTGTTTGATGATAAGCTTGATGCTAAGGCGAAGGCCGCGGAGGAGAAGGCTGCGGAGGAGGCAAGGGTGAAGAAGGAGGAAGAGGAGGGAGGTCGGAGAAGGCGGCCCATCTTTGAAAAGGCGAAGGCGGCCGGGAGGAAGGCGAGAGGCTAAAGGCGGTGAAGTCGGCCGCCTATCCCCTTCTGGGTCGCCCACCAAAGATGATGCTGCTGATGTCGCCGGTGGCGAGCAGCAACAGGCATAGGGAGACGGGCGGTCGTCACCAGGTTCACCCGGCATCTCGGATAGCTTCAGCTGTTCGGGGGCCAATTATTAAGCCTTTCCTCCCTGCCATCTTTTGGCACTTCATGTCTTATGTCTGTACCCTTTTTCTTTTTCCTTCTTTTTGTAAACTTTGGTAGGTAGTGTTTAGGCTATCCCTATGGGGACGCCAGTGTCGTCGCATTCTCCTTACTTGTAATCATTTTCAATAAAGCTTGTTTATTGGCCCTCGGCTTGGCCAGGGCTTTGATCACAATCCTTCACTTGTCTTCTTACGTTATTAATTGAGCGCTTTTTCGTTTTTACCTTCGGCCTGGCCGAGCGGTTAGAATGCGTATCTCAACCGTGCTTAACGTTTTTAAACATGTTGGCATGTTGGTCGCTTCCTCTTTCACTCTCGGTCTGGCCGAGGCGTCCGATTTGCGCTTCCCAACCGCCGCTGTGAACATGTTAGCGTATCGACCGTTGTGTCCCCTGCCAGGCCTTCGGTTGGCCGAGGCGGCTAGAGGTTACGGCTCAACAACGTTCATATCTCAGTAGACATATTGATCGCTTCCTCTGCCGGGCCTTCGGTTGGCCGAGGCGGCTAGAATTGCGTCTCAACTGTACTTATACGTTCCTAAGGCATGTTGGTCGCTTTCGCAGTATCAACTAACGCTGGTAGTGATCTAGCTGTGCGTCTACTTCTTGGGGTGACTTTGCCGGCTTGGGCCGTGGCGTCTACCTCGATATGACTACGGAGGGGATAAACACTTTGATGGAAAACTTGGATGATTCTTCATTAGATATAAACACGCGTTGGGGTGCCAACAACGATTTTGGACACCTCCGCCGCTATACAAAGTATTTCCTGAGGTTGTCGGTGTTCCAATGGCTCATCAAAGGCACACCCTCCATGTCCGGCACCAGTATGTACCCGGCCTCATTTCTTCAACCACTTTGTAGGGACCCTCCCGATTGGCGTCAATTTACCATGAATGTTTCCTTTGTTGGTGGCGGCCGACTTTCTTAGGAATAGATCCCCTACTTTTAAGTCTCTTTTGTGGACTCTTCGGTTGTAGGCTCTTCTCATTCGGTTTTGGTATACTTTTGCCAAGTTGAGGCGTCTTTGTATCTCGGCTTTCTTCGACCAGGTCTAGGAGGTTCTCGGACCTTCCTCATTTTTAACCGGGTTAAAGGTGGCCGTTACGAATGTCGGCACCGCCGCTTCAATTAGCGGGCGCCGGACCCGTAGACTAAGTGGAATGGATCTGTACCCGTTGCTTCTTTCTCCGTGGTTCGAAGGGACCATAGGACACCGGGTAGTTCATCGGCCCATCTTCCCTTTAGGTCTTCAACTTTCTTCTTCAAACCGTTGAGGATTGTTTTATTGGTCGCCTCACTTTGTCCGTTGCTCTGTGGGTGGCAAACGGAGGAGTATACAAATTTGATACCAAGCTCTTCCAACCAGTTCATTATTGTGTCACTCCAAAACTCTCGGCCGTGGTCAAATACCATGACTTGGGGTAACCCAAAACGAGTTATGACATTTTCCCAGATTACCTTTCTTACGGCCGCCGTCGTCTTCGCAGTACCGCTACGACTTCAACCCATTTGGTGAAGTAGTCAACGCGACAATCAAGTACTTTCTTCCTCCTAAAGCCGTTGGAAATGGCCCTAGTATATCCATCCCCCACTGTGCAAAAGGAAGGGGACTAACCTACCGCGAGGTCTCGGGAAGGTGCATGTATCACCGGAGCATGCATTTGACAGTTGTTGCACTTTTTGGTTTTGGCTCGGAATCCTCAAGGATGGTGGGCCGAAGTAGCCGGCTCGGAGAGCTTTGTGGGCTAGTGTTCTTGCCCCCATGTGATGACCACGAGATGCCTTCGTGAATTTACTCACAAGATTAGCTCCGCGTCGGCTGGGCCGACACATTTCAAGAGTGGCCTTATCACGGACCTCCTATATAATTCTCCTTCAAACACCAAGTACCTTGCTGCGATCCTCTTTATCTTCTGCGAGAGGCTGCGATCCTCCGGTAACTCATTTGTCAGTTTATACTTCATTATCGGAGTCATCCACGTCGTCTCGGCCTCTATGTCGCCCACCATGCCGACGGTTTCAGTAATGCTTTTAGCATTCCTGATGTCCACCAGCACGGTTCGACTGACATTCTTGATGGTTGAACTGGCAAGCTTTGAGAGAGCGTCGGCTCGGTTGTTCTCGGACACAGGAATGCATTGTATCTGGAAAGATTTCAATTTTGAAGTGTCGGCTTTTACCTTTTCCAGGTACCTTGCCATCCCGTCGTCTCGAGTCTCGTACTCTCCTCGGACTTGATTAGTCACCAAGAGCGAGTCTGTTTTCAAAATGATGTGTTCCGCCCCGGCAGCTCTAGCTAACTCGACTCCAGTTATCACCGCCTCGTATTCGGATTCGTTATTTGAGGCCGGGAAGGTAAACTTCAAGGCATACTCAAACTCGTCCCGTTTGGGGTGATGATAAGGATGCTTGGCTCTGAGTTGTTCGCCGTGGAGGACCCATCGGTATACACCTCCCACATGCCGGGACGTGATTCTTCCTGATATGTGCACTCGGCCAAGAAGTCTGCCAGCGCTTGCCCCTTTATCGAAGGCCTCGGTTTGTACTGAATGCCGTAGCCGGAGAGTTCCACTGCCCATTTGATAAGTCTGCCTGATTTTTCGAATTTTTCTAGGGCTTTCTCCAACGGCTGGTCGGTTAAGACCGTCACGGGATGTGCGTCGAAGTAGGGTTTTAACTTCCTTGCGGCAACGACGACAGCGAAGGCTGCTTTTTCAATCAGTGGGTAGTTTCTCTCGGCGGCCAGCAGTGTATGGCTGATAAAGTAAATTGGGTGCTGCTGCTTGTTTTCTTCCCTGACAATTACGGCACTGACCGTGGCCGAGGTAACTGCTAAGTATAGGTATAGCGTCTCCCCCGGATCGGCACAGACGGGGTCGGCGATGTCGAAAGGTGAGCTTTCAGTTGCCCGAAAGCTGTGCTCTGTTGCTCCCCCCAGCTGAAATCCTTATTTCCCTTCAAAACTGTAAAGAACGGTGTGCTCTTATCGGCTGACCGAGAGATGAAACGGGCAAGGGCCGCCATTCTCCCGGTCAGCGTCATAACTTCTTTTCGATTCCTCGGCTCCGGTAGGTCCAATATTGCTTGGACTTTCTGCGGATTGGCATCAATTCCCCGGCGCCGACAAGCACGCCGAGGAACTTGCCGCCCGGACACCGAAGTTGCATTTCTTTGGGTTGAGCTTCATTCTATACTTCCTTAGTGAATAAAATGTCTCGTGTAAATCGGCTAAGTGCTCATTTGTCGGACTTGCTTTTTACAATAGCATCGTCGACGTAAGCCTCAATGTTTCGCCCTTTTTGATTTTGGAACACTTTGTCCACCAGTCTTGTGTAAGTTGCGCCGGCGTTCTTCAAACCGAACGGCATCATTTTATACATGTATGTGCTGTTACTCGGTGATGAATGCGCACTTAGGCATGTCTTCTTCGGCCATGAATACCGATGATACCCGAGAAGGCGTCCGGCAGGCTCAAGATAGTGTATCTGCCGTGGCGTCGATTAAACTATCTATTCGAGGCAAAGGATAGCAATCTTTGGGGCACGCTTTATTAAGATTGGTAAAATCTACACACATCCTCCACGCCCCCGATGATTTCCTCACCATTACAACATTAGCTAACCACTCAGGATAAGTACAAGGCATGATAGAGCCCGCCGCTAGTAATTTATCTACCTCGGCTTTGATGGCCTCATTCTTCTCGGGCCGAGGAGTTCCTCATCTTCCGCTTGACGGGCGAGCGGTGGAGAGTACGTTCGGCTTGTGAACAATTACCTCCCGGCTCACGCCCGGGCATCTCGGCTGCCGAGTAAGCGAAGACGTCTATGTTCTTCTTCAGCAGTCTAGGAGAGCGGCCCTGAATTTTGGCTCCAGTTGACACCAACGATTCACGGTGCGCCCGGGTCAATTTCCACTTCTTCGGTCTCGGCTCCTTCGACCATGCCGACAGTGGCATCCATGAGTTCGCCCTCCTGTTGTAAGGATGGGCTCTTCCCCTTCTCTGACTTCTTCGCCACTTTGAGGGATTGCATGTTGCACCCTCGGCGGATCCGGACGTTGACTACTTCGTCTTTTTCGTCCCTTTGAGACGAGTTTATGCGCTTCCCCGGTCCGAGACATACATCGTGTCGGGGCCCGGATGGACATTATTGCATCGGCCTCGCTCAGAGTGACTCGGCCTATGAGAACGTTGTAGGCGGACGAGCCGTCAATGACCACGAACTCGGATAGGACATTCTTAGCCGCATTCTCCTCGCCGAACATCACCGTGATCCCGATTGACCCCGGGGTACCAGGCCGGCCGGAAAAACTGTACAACGGATTGGTGAAGGGCTCAAGTCCTCAATCTTGGACCGAGATTGAGAAAGCACTCCCGAACATGATGTTCGTGTAGGCGCTGTGTCAATCGGCACCTCTTGACCAGTGGTTGGCTATGTCCAAGTGAACTACAAGTGGGTCGCCATTTGTGCGGGCGATGACTCCTCGTAGTCCTTCTTCCCAATAGTTATGTCGGGGATGTTGGAAGCGGGGATCGCTGTTTTGGGCACAAAGTTGATGGCCTGATATAGCTCGTTCAGGTGTCGTTTGTGCCCATGAGCGGACCCACCGTTCTCGTTGCCCCCGATGACAACATGGATTACTCCTATCCGTTCAAAGACGGATTTTTTATTTGAGCCGCCGATATTAGTCTTTTGGCCTCCGTGCAACATATTTGCTTGAGGCTCCCCTTCCGGATCGGCTCTTCAATGGCATTCTTCGATGCTTGCGGCGGTTGTCGATTAAGTGACCAGGTGTGGCGTGGTACTCACAAGATCGCGCTTGTGTCACCGTCCCCCTTGCCTTGGGAGGCCTTTCCCACTTCGACCCTCGCTCTTGCTCGGGAGAAGACCTCGGCGGCGGATAGGACCAGGGGGTGTGACCATTGTACCGCTTTTGGTAGTACGGCCCCGAACTCCCCGCACCCGCCGAGTTCATTTCCTGGCGGACTTGTCGACCGTGACCTATTACATCACACGGCGTCCTTCATCCGGGTTGTCCTCCCGGCGGCTCTTCCTCTCGGTGCCCGGCCTCGCTGTGGCCTACCCATGTCTTGTGATAGTCCTCCACCTTTATGGCTTGGTCGGCCATCTTCCCGGCGGAGTCTAGGCTCGAGCCTCCGCACTTGATGAGCTCGTTTTTAAGTCCCCTCTTGGGAGGCCTTTCATCGGTCGAAGGCCGCCGGTTCATTGTTCACTCACGAATCTGCTTGAACCTTGGCGTCGAACCTCTTTACATAGCTTCGGAGAGACTCGCCCCCTCTCTCGATAGTCGGAGATCCGATGTCTCGACGGCCCTCCTCTTATTGCAAGAATACTGGGCCAAAAATATGTCCCTTAGGTCGGCATAACAGTATACCGACCCATTGGGTAGCCCCTTGTACCAACTTTGTGCCATCCCATGCAGGGTCGTTGGGAAGACTCGGCACCAAACCTCATCAGGTTGCTCCCATACCGACATGTAAGACTCGAAAACCTCGGCATGGTCGGTTGGGTCGCTTTCTCCTTTGTATGATATGGGCGGCAACTTTAGCTTAGTCGACATCGGGACCTCTAGGACATAGGCACTGAGGGGCTGTCTGACCACGTGTCGAATGACACGCGGCGATCGGCTCCTCGCATCCTTAGTCCAGCTCCTCTCCCCGTGGCGGGAAGGGCTTCTTCTCCGACTCTGGTGAGTCGGACTTCTTCTCCGACTCTGGTGAGTCGGACTTCTTTCACTCCTCTGGGGCAGGCCTCGTTGGTGTCGCGGCGACGCTGTCCTACCGCGAGTGCGGGAAGGACTCGGTGCCGCCATTGGCGATCTGGGTTCCCAGGCGTCTTGACATGGTCATCTTCCTCCAATGCTCCGTTCAAGTTTCTCGGAGTCACTTTTTGGACCCTGGTCTCCTGTGGGGGTGCCGTCGCTCTTGTCGTCGTGACAGTGTGAGTCGGCGTGCTACTCATTAGGTCCAGGAATAGCTTTAGTTTAGCTGCATCAACCACATGTCCCATGACAGTGACTTGGTCGGTGGGCAGCGGTGTATCTTGTTCTTTTGGCATCCCGTACGTCGTATCAGTGATACGGCCGGTGGGGGACTGCCCGATTTCAGAGTTGTGGAATGTGTCATCTTGGAAGAATTCGGTTTCCACACGCACAATCTCTGGCTGTTTCGACATCTTCTTAGCTCGGTGAATGGGTTTTGGGTTTTTTTTTTTTGTTTGGGAATGAATGTGACTAGCTTCTAGTATCTTCCCCACAGACGGCGCCAATTGTTCCGGGTGTAGTTCCGAAGCAGTTATTTGTTACCACTCGTGGCTTGTAGAATGACGTCTTTGATTGAATCCTCCTTTCGGCCTCTCCTGAAACAATGAACAAACTGAGGGCTCGGCTTTGGCCGAGCGTACTCACTCCGACGCCCAAGTAAGTGAACTTAAAGAGATAAGTTGTGTGTTACTTGGCGAAGTATATATTGTAGAGAGATAAGGAAGATATTACCAGATTATGAGGTGTTTTGGTTATATTTCGGATCCTCTCCTCAATGAGGGTTGAGGAGTATTTATAGACTTTCACCTTTTGTCATGTAGTGGCCAAGTGGCTAGCAGGTGGAAAGACTGTTCTACCCTCGGCCGAGGGACCCATGGCAGGCCGGCGGGCCCTGTTGACTCCATGCCGAGGGGTCTTGGATGTGAGTACGCGGATGTGTCTCCCACCGTGATTGACCAGAGACCCAGTGACAGCCGACAGTTGCGTCGGTTAAGGTCATTTAATACGTTGACTTGCTGTGGATATCTTTGACCTTGCTCAATATGTTGACTCGGTCAGCGGGTGCAGAATATGCCCCATCATAGTTAATTTGAAAAAAAATTGTCGAATTTGCTCATTAATTTCAATTTGGTAGTTTTCGACAAAAGTAAAAAAATATTAGGTAGTTTCTCGCAAAATTAAAAACTTTAGGTAGTATTTATGAAAATGAGGTAAATATTAGGTAGTTTTTGACAAAAAAAAACTCTTATTAAAAAATTGAAAACAACTTGAAATGAGGACAAAATATAATGGTCCTCTCACCCACATTAGTTGGTTTATTTAGGGGTGTGCAACGGTCTAAGACCGGACCGGATCGGATCAAACCAGACCTGACCGAACACTGAAATCATAAATTTTCTGGATCTAAGACCGGACCTAAAAGTTTCGATCTTGGACATGACCTAGCCCGAAATATTCGGTCTAGTTCGGTCTTAGATCGAAAACTATGATTTGTCACTAATAATTATGCCTTAATTAATTTTAATTTCGCCAAATCAAACATAATAAATTATCAAACTATCGTTTAATTTAACTTCAAGAAATTATAAAGATTAACCTTGAAAAAACATGAAATTAGGTAATTTTGGTCCGGACCAAAAATAACCGACTTGGACCGGACCAGACCGAAACCTAAAAAAATGTGGACTAAGGATCGGATCTAAAAAAACTTGGTCTTGTTTCGGTCCAGATCGAATGGTCCGTTACGGTCCAGATCGAATGGTCCGTTACGGTCCATTTTTCCGGTCTGGATCTAAAGTTGCTCAGCCATGTGTTTATTCACTAAAATAGGAAAGTGTAAACTATTGACTTATACACTTCAATAAAAAAAAGTGTAAACTATTAACCGAGACGAAGAGAATATTATTTTACCACTTCTCTATAAACCCGGTTCATTTAATGGGTATGAAATTAGGAAGAACCGAGAGATTAGAAATTGAAATTCCAAGGAGCTCTTAATTAAACGAATGTCATACAATACAAAGATTTTTATGTGCAACATCCACAATTGAGAGTTGTATACCCTTAAGGTCTTAATGGAGGATTAATGATGAAATTTTGACTAAGACTCAATCATCATATAAAATAGTTACATGACAGTATTCTTTAGTCAAAAATTGTTGTATAGGATAGTTCGATTCACATGAAAGAAAACCATGTACACATCACAATTTGTTATGAATATATTTGGTTAATTAAAAAAAAATACTCTAAAGTTTAACAATTCTAGCTACTAACTTTAATTAAACATCACAATTTTTTATGAATATATTTAGGTAACTAAAAAACTCCTAATACTCTAATTTTTTAACAATTCTACTAACTTTAACAATATAATAGTAAAATCTGTCTATATATTTGTCTTTTATAATCTACTTGCAATCTGATTCATCTTAATTATTATTATTATTATAATCTGTCGATACATTTGGGTATGCTTTAGAATATGTATTTCAACATACTCCGTATTATGTTGCATTTTCGCATCATATCCTTGGAGACTTCTCAAAATCAGTAAATACAATATGCGTAAATATATGATCAAAATTAGCTAATAGCAAAAATAATCCCAACGGGTTTTCAAATTGTTAACTAGTTTTGAAACCCGTGAAAAATCACGGGTCCTAACAAATTTCCTTTATTTGTTAATACTACTTGTGTAAAACAGATTTTGATTTGGAATAATTACAGACGATAAAATAGGATGAAAATTATGAGATTGAACATAATAATAATAATAATAATAATAATAATAATAATAATAATAATAATAATAATAATAATAATAATAATAATAATAGTAATAGTAATAATAGTAATAATAATAATAACAATAATAATAATAATAATAATAATAATAATAATAATAATAATAATAATAATAATAATAACAACAACAATAACAACAATAACAACAACAATAATAGTAACAACAATATTATTAATAATAATAATAATAATAATAATAATAATAATAATAATAATAATAATAATAATAATAATAATAATAATAATAATAATAATAATAATAATAATAATAATAATAATATGATATTAGTGGGGAATAGAGGCACTGTATTTGTCGTTAAAATGGGGGTCTTTGTAAGAGATACAAAAAAAAATATAATCATGAGTAACTCTTCTTCTCCTTCTCTATAAACAACCTAGTAAATTAATGGAATTTAGGCATTTAATAAAAAGTTTTTTTGAATGAATATGCTGAACGGATGACGTTGCTCATGCTCTGATAATTCATGATTTATGCTAACTCGCAAATTCAGTAATGATTTGCATTCTCAATTCATCATACTCAAATTAAATAGTCTAATTACATGTACATAGACATAAGTTGTTTATATAGAAATCAATGATTAATACTTATACATGGGTTATGTATTATGTAACTTCAAGATATTGGTGCTCCGGAGATTGAGGACTTTGTTAACTGCCAATTTACCAAAGGCGGTCTAGTTTTTATCCTTCAATAGGTAAAAGAAAAATAGCCTAACAAAGTGAATGAAGTAAGACTAATATAGTAATTGAATACATTGAATACATGTCTCTTCATTTCAAATTTAATTATCATTTGATGGTTTTTGTTTTCTCTTGTAATAATTATCCGTCAATGTTGTGTCGATACTATCACTACAACTAAAAGGCCAAGAATAACTAATAGGCTAAAACCCTTAGCATAATTATTGGAACAAAAATAGATAGGCTAATATCAATTAAAATGATCAACGGCATAAAAATACATCATCAATGTGGTGATTACTCCATTCAAGAGTTTCAGATTTGATCATCCATATGAACACATCCTCCAACATCAAATATCGCGTTAACTGATATTGAACTAATATATGAAATAAAAAAATTGATAATTCTTAAATTGTATTTTGTACTCACCGATTGTCATGTATGAATAATTAAAATAGAAAATCTCCCAAAAAAAAGAAATTCCAAGAAACAACCTCTTAAAAAATCCACATACTTGTCGATTGTCATTTGCACGTATTGATCTCCAAGTATGTCATGCTCCTAAAAATTCAATCACTTTGTACAAATTAGTATTATGCCAAAATCAATTGTACACGAAATACAAGATTGCATAAGATATATCAAGTATATGTAAAACATTATCAAATGAGTTTTGTATTAATAATTAAAACAGAAAAATCTCCCAAAAAAAGAAATTCTTAGAAAAAAAATGAGAAACATCATGCTACCTCTTAAAAAATCCACATACTTGTTGATTGTCATTTGCACGTATTGATATCCAAGTATGTCATGCTCCTGAAAATTCAATCAATCGTACAAATTAGTATTATGCTAAAATCAATTGTACACGAAATATAAAATTGCATAGATATACCGAGTATATTTAAAATATTATCAAATGAGTTTGACCAATATATTAAAATCTTATAATGGAAAAGAGAACATGAGAAAACCGAATGAACTGTAGGCTGATAAAAATTTATAATAAAAATGCATGTCTATTGTTGTGCTCATGGAATAAACATTATCATCTCAAGAAAAAAAAGTAGTAATTAAGAAGTCATAATATCATCAAAAGTTTCAAGGTAAACTAAACATATGAATCATTATAAAGGAACTTGAGAAATGAGATATGGAGAAAGAAGATGAAAAGTATGGTTAAATGCTTGTGGTGAATTGAATAAAGTATTGAAGTGGAAGAAGATAAAAAGTTTATTGTCTTCTTTAATTTTTTCTAATATTGTAATTGTAAGAATAAATATTAGGGGGGATAAAAGAAAATAATTATGATATAATGAGACTTGTAATATGGCTTCTTGAAATAATGTGGTTATATCACATGTCATTTAAAAATGTAATCAATGTTAGCCTTTTATACTATTATTATTATATAGATTTTAAAGAAATAAATAAATGTATACTTTAATTTTACGAGTTGTGTTAATATGAAAAATTTTAACCGATTCACTAATATTTATGTTCTCTTCCAAAAATTTCAATTAAAATGTGAAATATAATTGTAAATTATGAAACTTTTATGTGAATTTTGGTAAGTTACATCTTTTTTTAGTTTTTTTTTTTAGCTCATCAAATATTTAATATATACATTTAATTTAAGAATATTAATGATGTCTTTGATTTTCTTTATTTGTGTGTTACACAATATGTAATGACATATTTGTAAGCACTTTTTATAATCATTTTTTTTAAGAATTATATCAAATAACCAATAATCTAATAATAATTAATAAATAATAATTAAATAATCAATAAAAATGAATAGAAATTAATGGGGTATAAAATATCACTAGTTTTATGGCCCGTGAAATTCACGGGATGTTTTGTTTCTACCATAATGTTTTTAGTGATTTAATACCATAACATACTACGATCAACTCAACTTACGGTTTTCATGTTTTAAGTTAAAACATCTTAGGGTTGTATAAAGTCAGTTAATCTTTTGTACAACAGTTTAATTGTTACACAAAACTATAATATTGTCAGGGAGCACCCTCGCTAATTATTAGATATTAAAATTGTATCAACAATTCAGGAAATAACATAACATACACGATTAGAATTGTTATGACAAAACTAACATTTCACACCTCCCATAATATTGTAGCTAATAAAATAATAAATTGCGAAACTAAGAATTCCAAAGGAGAACCTCGAACAACAATTACATCATTAAGACATAATACTTTATATATTAAAACAATATTATACAAAATTGTGTATGTCATCTCTCCAAAAAATTTTACCTTTAGCCATATACTTCAAAATATGAAGAACTTCAGGTATTTGCCACCCATCGCAAACCCCACGTAATTGATATGTTATTTAGATTTTCATACTTAAATATCATTGTCTCCTAAAATTTCAATTACATAACCTTTGAAAAATGCAATAACCATTACAAATACAATGTATCAATAATAAAAAGTACAATTAAAAGAGACAATAGACAAAAATTAAGGTTAAAGCTCATTCACCTAATGTTAGCGTATAATTTAGAGATGGGTGAGGGATTACGAGCTTCTTGTCGAATATGGTGGCTAAAAAGAGAAATTATTGGATTAATACAAAGATTTATGACTTGTGGATACATAATACCATTTAAAAGAAGTGATTGAAAATCCATACAATCCATACACATAATATAGTTGATGGTTGTGTAGAGTGTTAGATGATGTATATATATAAAGATGGATTGTTGGGATTAGAAACCCAAAAGCTGGGAGTGATTAACAAATAACTTCTTCAATTATATACATTTAGTGTAATTTATGAACGTGCACTTATCACTCAAGTTTTGCTGATAATTTTGTAGGCAACGTTACACAAACTAATAGAACGGAATTGGGAAATAGTCTCCGGAGAAGTGACCTTGGGAATAAGGACTAAATGAGTATCATTAAGGCCCACTGGCATCCCTTTACCCTCTAAAGCTTTTATGACCATGTCGCATAGAGAATCAGCAATAATCTCCCAATTTTTCCGGTAAAATAGAGCTTGAAAACCATCCGGACCAGGCGCCTTTAATGCACCCATATTATTTACTACCCTTTCTATTTTGGCAATATTGAACAGTCTAGTTAACCATTCCCAATCGACACTCGAGAAGTCCTGGAATAAATTCCAAGGCAACTTGTCTTCCGCGTAAGTCTCTTGTTCTTCCAAGTAGAGTGATTTGTAGTAATTTACTACTATTTCTTTTATTTCATGCGGCTCAGACGTTCAATCCCCATTATCTTTTTTTAGCGACGTTATCCGATAACACCATCTTTGAATAAGAGTACTAACGTGAAAGTAAGATGTATTTCGATCACCATCCCGTATAAAATCCAACTGTGACTTCTGGTACCATAATAACTCTTCACGGGCAAGGACCTCATCGAGCTCACAACGTAATCTCGCTTCCAATTTAATGAGATAATTTATTCTTTTCAGAGAGAGCTCTCTTTGACAACCTTCTATACGTGCTTTGAGTTCCCTTTTTTGACGAAAAATATTTCCAAAAACTTGTTGATTCCAGTCTTGCAATTTCGAGGACAATTGCTCTAATCTCGCAGGAAAGACACCATGCTGTGACCAATTTTCCTCAATAAATTCTTTAAATTTCTCATGCGTCAACCAACATGCTTGGAATCGAAATGGACGATTCACAGCAGCTAAAGGTGCGAAACCATTTGGAGAGATTAAAAGCGGGCAATGATCAAAAGCTAAGGCGGGTATGTGACGTACCAACGCATCTTCAAACAATTCGCTCCAGTCCGAGTTACACAAGGCTCTGTCTAGTCGAGCTCCTTGTCTCGTTTCGACATTATTTCCGCGAGCCCAGGTGTGCATAGGGCCTGTAAAAGCAAGTTCAATCAATTCACAATCTTCAATCCAATTGTTAAATCTCTCATATCTCCGAGCCATATTATGATCGCCCCCATGTCTCTCGCTTAAAGATCTCATTTCATTGAAATCCCCTGCTAGTAGCCATAGACGATTATTAACTCGGGCAAAGGCTCCAATTCCACCCAAAGCTCCCGTCTATTTGTCTGGTCTGGGCTGGCGTATACTGCAGAAAAGAACCATGGGAGTTCACCAAGTTTAGCTACCTCTACTGTAATAAATTGCGTATGCTCCTTCACCGGAGAGACACTAACCACATTCGTCTTCCAATACAGCAAGATAGATACCTTCACTATAACCTATGGCGTTAACCTGCGACTGACCATCATAGCCAAGGATATTTCCCATTTTAATGGCATGCTCTTCCCCCATATGTGTCTCCACAAGTGCAAGGACAGACGGCTTATATTTTTTAACAACCTCCTTAATAGCATTGATTTTAGTTTTATTACCGGTACCTTGTACATTCCATACGATGAAAGTGATATGGGGTAGGTTGGGACATAAATTCGGGATTTGTGTATTCATATGATCAGGTAAATAATTAAGCGAGGATAGATAGGCACGACTTACGTGTTTAAGAAAATTATCAATACTCCATGGTATCGATAGCTCGATTTCTAGCTTCGAAGGATTGTCCTTCAGTAATGTGATTCTCACATCCATTATTGGGCATTCCGAAATCATCACCGCCATACTGGGAGCGGCCATCTCCGGCCAGTTCGACACCCTCAGCTGCTGTGTGGGTGGTATCACAATTATGTGAGGGTTCTGAGGGAGACACCTCGGTTGAGGTAGAGGGCGGTCTAGATAAAATAAGTAAGGGTGTGGGTTCATTATGTGGTTGATTTTGGATGAGGCGAGAAAGAGGAGTTGTAATTGCAGAGGTGAGATTGTCAGTTTGCGAGGATGACGATGCTACGTTTGATATCTTTGGAATTGAGAGAATATTGGTAATATCTTTTAGGGTAGATGAAATATTAGGAATATTATTAGAATTGGAGGATCGAATATTTTTATTATTTTGGTTAATATTAGGAATAGTATTAGAATTGGAAGGTTGAATATTTTTATTTTTTTGAATAAATTTAGAAGAGTTTTTAGAGGAAGGATGGCTTGATATTAGCTTATTAGTTTTCTTAGTCAAAGATATTATTCTTTGATTGACTATAGGAGATTGGTTGTTATTATGGCTAGGAATATTATTTGCTAAATTGTTGCCAGGAATAAGGGAATTTGACGGATGCTCGGAATTTTCCTTATTATTTGTTAAGATTTCAAACCTCGAACCCGTTTTCTTCAAGCTCTGCCCGAAATTGAATATAGTATTCGAGGTATTAGCACTCGCTCCTTGCTTTCTTGTTACTGCTTCTGGTTTTTTCCGTGGAGGCTTCTTCACCAGCATCCAGGCCCCAAAATTGTCACTTTCCTCTGGACGTAGTCCTGCTTCAAGTGAATTTTCACCCACTGTGTTGTTTAGATCAATAGGTTGGACCGTCTCATCCTCAATAATCATGTTATTCCTAGACGCTAAGCTCTTTGGACAATGCTCTGTTTCATGACCTAAGCGACTACATTTAAAGCATATTATTTTCAATCCCTTCATAATGTATGCAGTAGACTTTGCCATTGAGTCGAAACTTCGAAAGAAGTGGCCTCGAAATATCGACCTCGACACTTAGTCTAGTGAATTGACCCCGTTCAGCAGAGGTCGTGTTCTTATCGATGCGAATAACCTTTCCCACTTTCGACCCTATCTTTCTTAAGAACATCTCGTTGAAATATTCGGCAGGTAGATTTGGAATGCAAACCCATGTCGTTAGGTACTTAATACTGTCTTCAGATGGTACAAAATTAGGTATCCATTTTTGGATCGTAAGATAATGATCGTCTATCATCCAAGGACCCTACGTCATCACGAAGTCGTAGTCCTGCTTCGTGGAGAATCTTGCGACATAATAATTGCTAGTGAGGTCAGTCAAGGTTAGCTTGCCTTTGATCGACCATTTCGCTTGCAATTTTCGCATTAGTGCGAGGTATCCAATCTTTTTGTCGAACATTTTGATGATGAGCGAGTGTCGCCATGGCTTTCGAATTAGGGCCTTCTCCTTTTTTGTTAATGAAATTCTAGGGCACAGAACATCCTCGTCTTCCTCTCCTGGATCAATATCATCCTCTGAGTCATCTTCAAACTCTTCAAAAAGTGGATCTTCCGACGAGCCCTCACCTGAACCAAACCCTTGCACCATTGCCATATACGACACAGGGGCAGAAATCGAAGGATTTTATTGAACTCCAGATTCGCCCAGAGATGGAGAATGGTTGTCGATAGCATCGACAGCATTCAGACTCGCAAGGAATTCATCGATATGCATTGTTTTCCTCTTAGCATTTTTTTGATTTGTTTGGGGAGTGAATACTGGTATAACCCCAGCTTGACCAGTGATGTGTGAGGAAATGGGGGATTGGGTGGTCTCCGGCGGGAGACCTGTGGTATTTTCAGGCATTCAAAGGGAGGGATTTTCTCTCTCTAAGGAAGGGATTTTCTCTCTCTAAGGAAAGGATTTTGTCGAACATTTTGATGATGAGCGAGTGTCGCCATGGCTTTCGAATTAGGGCCTTCTCCTTTTTTCTTAATGAAATTCTGGGGCACAGAACATCCTCGTCTTCCTCTCCTAGATCAATATCATCCTCTGAGTCATCTTCAAACTCTTTAAAAAGTGGATCTTCCGACGAGCCCTCACCTGAACCAAACCCTTGCACCATTGCCCTATACGACACAGGGGCAGAAATCGAAGGATTTTGTTGAACTCCAGATTCGCCCAGAGATGGAGAATGGTTGTTGATAGCATCGGCAGCATTCGGACTCGCAAGGAATTCATCGATATGCATTGTCTTCCTCTTAGCATTTTTTTGATTTGTTTGGGGAGTGAATACTGGTATAACCCCAGGTTGACCAGTGATGTGTGAGGAAATGGGGGGTTGGGTGGTCTTCGGCGGGAGACCCGTGGTATTTTCAGGCATTCAAAGGGAGGGATTTTCTCTCTCTAAGGAAGGGATTTTCTCTAGCTAATCGAATAAAGAAGGTCCTTCCGCACTTTATCTCAGAGACTCAAAGTGGTTTTGTACCGGGTAGGCAAATTACAGACAATATCGTGGTTTTCCAGGAGGTTATTCACTCTATGAGGAAAAGAAAAGAAAAGCAGGGATTCATGGCAATAAAGATTGATCTAGAAAAGGCGTATGACCGTCTTCGTTGGAGCTTTATTCGAGATACCATGAAGGATATGGGCTTCCCGGTTCTCTTGGTGGATGTGGTTATGGAATGTGTAACCTCAACAAGAATGCAAGTTTTATGGAATGGTGAGCCGACTGAGCAATTTACCCCCACTACAGGCGTCAGACAAGGTGATCCTTTATCGTCTTATTTATTTGTTATGTGCCTAGAAAAATTACAAGCTATTGATCTTGAAGTCCGGAACAAGAATTGGCGCCCTATTGTTGTTGGTCGAAATGGCCCTTCGATTACTAATCTTTTTTTCGCGGATGATATGGTTCTGTTTGGGGAAGCTACTGAAGAGCAGGCCTTAGTTATGCGATATATATTGGACAATTTTTGAGAAGCCTCAGGCGAAAAAATCAGCTCGGCAAAGTCGCGGGTCTTCTTTTCTAGTAATACGGCCGAATAGATTAGGATGAATGTCAGTGCGACATTGGGTTTTGAAAAAACAACTGATCTTGGGACTTATCTTGGCATGCCTACCATCAATGGCAGGGTAACCCATCACACCTTTGAGCATTTAGAAGAGAAAATGAATAACAGGTTAGCGGGTTGGTCTACAAAAAAATTGTCTCTAGCAGGCAGGGAGACCTTGGTTAAATCAACCTTAACAACTATGGCTAATTACAGTATGCAGACAGCTAAGATTCCGCGAACTATTTGTGATTCTATAGACAGGAAATCCCGTCGTTTCCTATGGAGTGGAGATGAAAATAAAAAATCCATCCATTTAATCAAATGGGAAACGGTTCAACAACCTAAGGCTCAAGGAGGTCTGGGTATCGAATCAGCTAGACAAGCCAATGCAGCTTTTTTAACTAAACTTGGATGGCGAGTATTAGCCGAACCACATAGCCTATGGTCAAGAGTTCTCCGGGCTAAGTATTGTAATAATCGGTGCGATATTGATATCTTCCAACCCAAGAGAAACATGTCTAATGTTTGGGCTGGAATCTCGTCACAATCCAAGACAATTGTAAGAGGCACAGCAACTGCAGTTGGGAATGGAAGAAGAACTTTGTTTTGGGATCACGCTTGGGTGGACGGTATTTGTCTCTCTAACCATAATATAAATCCCATACCGGAAGAAATATTAAGGGCAACAGTCAGTGATATGTGGTGCGAGCTTAATGGGTGGAAATGGGACTTATTCGCTGACCTATTGCCGCAGTCCATCCTCCTCAGAATTGCTTCGGTTTCCTTAGTTCATGACCCAAGCTTGGAAGATTGTTTGTACTGGCAAGGCACGTCTTCAGGTAAATTTACAATTAAATCCGCATTGGGCTATTTAAAAGGAATTGATTATGAACAATTACCTGAGTCTCCAGTCTGGCGTATAATTTGGAGACTACCAGTCCAACAAAGAATCCGTATGTTCCTATAGTTAACAGCTCATGGTAGTCTTATAGTTAATGTTAATCGGGTTAGAAGAAATATGGGGGGTGACCCTCTTTGCCCGAGATGCCACGCTACTGAAGAAACAGTAGAGCATCTCCTTCGTTCATGCCCGATATCTAAACAATTATGGAGCTTGGTGGGCATTAATCCAAATAATACTTTCTTTTTCAATCTACCCTTTGAGGAATGGTTAACTAAGAATGTAACAACCCGGATTATAAAACAAAGGAAAACTTATATAAATGAAATATCAGAGTACGATACTGATAAAAAGGGTCAAGGTGGCGGAAACACATGACCAATCCGGTTCGCTACTAAAACCAAAACAAACTAATACATTATTCAAAGGTTCTCATAACATGAAAACAAAATTCTAATTTATTATTTATCTCGCCGCACAGCACTTCCCCAGACAGATATGATCCAAACAGCAAACATCTGAACAACCTGAGAATAGGGGGTCGACAATCAGTCGGGAGTAACTAGATGCTCTCCCAGTCATATTTACAACAATTGAATATAATTAACAATCATTAACAAATGAAATGTAAAACCAGTAAACATGAGAGATCATCTATACTCATGAAAACCCAACAAAGCTTACCATGTCTTATCAACCTTAGACGAATGCAATCATGCAAACCTAGACCATATGCAATCACTAGACCATGAACACTTACAAGACTAGTAGTGACAAACGACCCACAACAACCTAAGGCACAAAGCTAGCATTGAAGCATAGCAAACATGGTGACACACAATCCACAGCAACAGAAGGCACAAAGCTAGCAACAAAGCATAGCGAATAGAGCGAACGCCCGTTAGAGCGTATAACCACTGCCTCTAACTTGCCAGAGCGTATAACCACTGCCTCTAGCTAACGGAGCGTATAACCACTGCCTCCATTGGTGTGGAGCGTATAACCACTGCCTCCACGGTACTATTTATAGCATATAACCACTGCCTATATGTCTAGGACCTGGCCAGACTTTCGGTAAACCGAACGACACTCGGCACCCAGAGCGTATAACCAATGCCTCTAGCCACCCCCGAACATAGACCAAACAAATCCCGCATCAACAGGTAGCGTTGATTCATTCCGATAGTATATAACTGATACTACCGTCATCTATTCAAACTAGCAAACAAACCAATGCACAGTATAACTGACTGTACTAACATGCGTGAACAACATCACGACTCAACCCATAGAATAGTATAACTGACCATCCTACTTATCATATGAACAAGAGTAACCAAGGATATATGCAACACAATGTCATACAACAACTGAACACAACACAACATGTGAACAAGTACCAACCCTTCAATGTTATAGTACTCTAGCTATAACTCTATTACTTAACCGTTCAATGTTATAGTAACCCTAACCATAACATGAACTCTGGATGCGAGGTTATAGTAACCTCGACTATAACTTCAACATATATAACTTGAAGTTATACTTACTTCAACTATAACCTTGATACGAAACTCAAAGTTATACTAGTTCCAACCATAACCTTGAGCCATAATCTCAGGGTACGTTAGTTCCAGCTATAACCTTGACTCGTACTTCAATGTTATAGTAGCTTCGGCTATAACCTTCAATCATATTTCCAAGGTTATACCTGTTTCAGCCATAACTAGAGGAACATCCCAAAGTTGTACTAACTTCAGCTATAACACTTGAATCATCATCAAGGTTACACTAGCTTTAGCTATAACTTTGGAGAGAACTCTTGGCCGCCTATCATGCCGCCACTAGGGTTTATTCGCAAACCCTAATTGCGCTCATGACACCCATAATAAACACACAAACAACATACGATATATAATTAATACATTAAAACATATACAAACATGCGAAAACATAATTAACATGATAATAAACAATCCAACACGTACCAATCATACAAGACAATCATTAAATCATATTAATTACATCAATTGGCATAAACACAATTAAAAGAAAACACCTAGTTAACTTATTAAGCAAATTAATCCTAAAGATCGTCTTCAACGATATAAACGTCCTCTCCAGGAGCAACTTCCACGCCTTTATGAAATCATCCACGTGCCAAAGATAACGAATCTAATAAATATACTAACTATATATATATAAACTATAAAAACTATAAAACTAAGCGAAAACATAAAACTTACGAAGAAGATAGATAAATCCAAGTAGTATGATCGATCTAAGCATGAAAGATAATGAAGGAAGGAGGAAGAGGCGCGGCACAAAACCCTAGGAAGGGTGGAGGCACAAGGCACAAGGGAGGAAGGAGGAGGAGAGAAATTAGGTTTAGGGTTTTGAGAATTATGAGAAAAGAAAAGCAAGGGTTTGATTTCCCTTCTTATTTATAGAGAAGCTCATGGGTTTATTCTAAGATTAGGCATAAAATTCCCCCTTAAACACCAAAACTCACGTGAAACCCAAGGAAGGAATGGGTCTTCACCGTTTTCAAACCCAACGGGCCCAAAAGACAAGAGACGGATATTTTCCCGAAAAATAAAATATGAAATATGGGAAAATAAAATTATAAAATTATATTATGGAAATTAGGGGTGTTACAATCCAACCCCCTAAAAAGAAGTTTCGTCCTCGAAACTTGATAAGAGAACTACCTCACTCGAAAAGATATGGATGCTTCTCTCGCATAGATGCTTCGGTTTCCCAAGTTTCTTGCTCAAACTTTTGACTCCTCCACAGAACCCGAACCAAAGGTACAACCTTATTCCTTAACCTCTTCTCCTGACGTTCCAAAATACGAACATGACGTTCCTCATAAGTCAGGTTAGGCTCAACCTCGATAACATCGGCTTGTAGAACATGAGAAGGATCACTGCGGTAACGACGCAACTGCGACACATGGAAAACATCGTGAACCTTCGACAGATTCGGAGGCAAAGCCAACCTATAGGCTACCTCGCCAACTCTCTCGAGCACCTCATACGGTCCAATGTACTTAGGACTAAGCTTGCCCTTAAGCCCAAATCTCTTAACACTTTTCATCGGCGAAACCTTAAGAAAAACCTTATCGCCAACCTCAAACTCAATCGGCATACCCCGCAAGTCTGCATACGTCTTCTGTCGATCCTGGGCTGCCTTAAGCTTCTCGCGGATCAACCTCACCTGCTCAATCGATTCCTGAACCAACTCTGGACCAAGAACAACAACCTCGCTAGAATCGTCCCAACACAAAGGACTACAACACTTCCTTCCATAAAGTGCCTCAAACGGAGCCATCTGAATACTAGCTTGGTAACTGTTGTTGTAGGAGAACTCCACAAGCGGTAAACTCTTTTTCCAACTAACTTGAAACTTCAAAGCACAAGCTCGCAACATATCCTCGAGCGTCTGAATCGTACGCTCAGTCTGACCATTAGTTGCAGCATGAAAAGCCGTACTCATCTTAAGCTCACTGCCCAAAGCCAACTGAAGCTTTTTCCAAAACTGAGAACAAAACCTCGGATCATGGTCAGAGATGATATCCTTAGGAACCGCATGAAGACGAATGATCTCACGCTGATAAGCATTCGCTAGTTCCTCGAGACTCCAAGTCTCCTTCATTGGAATGAAATGCGCAACCTTAGTCAAACGATCAACCACGACCCAAATCGCATTCATTCCTCTCGGCGACCTCGGCAAACCCATAACGAAGTCCATAAAAATCGAATCCCATTTCCAAGTAGGAATCTCCAAGGGTTGCAGTAGACCATCAGGTCTCTGATGTTCGAACTTAACCTTCTGATAAACCAAGCAACGGCTCACAAATTCAGCGATCTCTTTCTTCATACCCGGCCACCAAAACTTTAGCTTCAGATTCTTGTACATCTTATCACCACCAGGATGAACCGAATAGGGAGTACTATGAGCCTCTTTGAGAATCTTACATTTTAAGACCTCACAGCTAGGCACACACCAACGACCTTGGAATCGTAGACCATCATCAGGTCCAACGTCGAAGTCTTTGGCGCGCCCTTCGCCTATAGCGACTCGAACTCCTTCTAAGAATTCATCCTCTCTTTGCTTAACTCGGATCTCATGAAGGATCTCGGGTTCAGCAACCATCGCACTCAAATCTAAAGTACCAGGAAGAACTACTTCAAGGCTCATCTTCTAGAACTCTCGACTCAAGTCATCAGGTAACACCATCACGGATCTCATAGCATGACACACCTTGCAGCTCAAAGCATCAGCAACCACGTTTGCCTTACCCTCATGATACTGCAGCTCAACCTTGAAGTCGTTAAACAGTTCCAACCAACGTCTCTGTCTCATGTTAAGATCTTTCAGAGTGAATATATACTTCAAGCTCTTATGATCCGTATAAAAGTTGCAAGAGACCCCATACAAGTAGTGTCGCCAAAGCTTAAGTACAAACACCACTGCTGCTAACTCAAGATCGTGAGTCGGATAGTTCGTCTCGTGAACTTTCAACTGACGGGAAGCATAAGCCACAACTTTACCCTTCTGCATCAAGACACAACCCAACCCAAACATCGACACATCACAAAAGACATCGAAATCAACGCCCTCTTCAGGTAGAGTCAACACAGGAGCGGTAGTCAACCTCTTCTTCAACTCCTGGAAAGCAGCTTCACAAGCCTCGGTCCAAATGAACTTGGATTCCTTCTTCATTAACTGAGTCATCGGTCTCGCGATCTTAGAGAAGTCATGCACAAACCGACGATAGTACCCAGCTAGTCCAAGGAAACTCCGAACCTCGTTCATATTCTTTGGACTACCCCAATCGACCACGGCTCGGATCTTCGATGGATCGACCATAACTCCATCGCCAGATATCATATGACCCAAGAAGGTAACTTCCTTTAACCAAAAATCGCACTTTGAGAACTTAGAATACCACTTCTGCTTACGCAGAGTCTCCAAGATAACACGGAGATGACTCTCATGTTCAGCGTCATCTCTCGAGTAAATCAGTATGTCGTCTATGAACACCATGACACACTTATCCAAATACTCGCTGAAAGTGCGGTTCATCTGATCCATGAAAATGGCAGGTGCATTCGTCAACCCAAACGGCATCACCACGAACTCATAGTGGCCATACCTTGAACGCAGCGATCTTAGGAATATCTTCATTCCTAACTGGAATCTGATGGTAACCTGACCTCAGATCAATCTTCGAGAACACACTTGCACCACGGAGCTGATCAAACAAATCCTCGATCCTCGGCAAAGGATACTTATTCTTGATAGTAACCTTGTTCAGCTCACGGTAGTCAATGCACAACCGCATACTACCATCCTTCTTCTTGACGAACAAAACAGGAGCACCCCACGGCGAAGCACTCGGTCGGATAAAACCCTTATCGATCATCTCCTCAAGTTGCTTCTTGAGTTCCTGTAACTCAGCTGGTGCCATACGATAAGGAGCTTTCGAAATGGGACCAGTTCCAGGTAGCAACTCAATCGAGAACTCTACATCTCGCTCAGGAGGAATACCTGGTAGATCCTCAGGAAAGACATCGGGAAACTCCTTAACCACAGGGATATCCTCTAACTTAGGCTCAACTAAAATACCCTGAACACTGCATAGATAGATCTGATGACCCTTTCTACCCATGTTAACCATCTTCATAGCAGAAACCAACTTGACCGTAGGTGTAACCCTAACGCCCTGATAAGAAACCCTCGAACCTGTATGACTCTTAAGCACGATCTTCTGATCACGACAGAGGAACCTAGCGTCATAGCGAGATAACCAATCCATACCCAAAATCACATCAAACTCTCCGATTTGGAATTGGATGAGGAAGGATCGCCTCTGCGATACTGACAGGTACGTCCTTGAAAAGAACGGAGCAAGAAACAATCTCACCTATAGGAAGGGATATAGAGGTATGAACGGATGAAGAGGAAGAGAGTCCAACACGGACGGAAAAGGATTCGGATACAAAAGACATCAATGCACCCGTATCAAAAAGAACAAAAGTAGATAAAGAGTGAATGAGAAAGGTACCCGTAACCACATCTGGATTAGCATCTGCTTCAGCACGACTCATAACGAACACTCGACCAGTCTTCGGAGCATCAACCTTAGGAGCATCAAACTTAGGCTTCTGGGGACAATCCACAACCTTGTGTCCCGGAGCTCTGCATGTGTAACATGTGATCGGAGTATCAGGAGCACAGCTCTTTCCAGGATGGTAAGGCTTCCGGCACTTGTAGCAAGCCATACCCTCCTTCGCTTGACTCTGATAACGCGGTGTATACGGATGAACCTCGAACTTCTGCTTCTTCTGGGAAGCACTGGGAGCAACATAAGGCCTTTTCACGAACTTACTCTTTACACTCTCCTCAGCCTCGGTAGCAAGAACTGAATCATAGATACTAAGAGCACGATCATAAGCCTGCTGGAAAGAAGTTGAAGGAATACCAGACATAGCAGTCCCGACTTTAGGAGCTAGATTCTTCTCATAGCGACGAGTCCTTGAAACCTCGTCCATAGCCACAGAAGTAACAAATCGCGACAGCTTCACGAACTTGTTGGTGTTCTCCTCAACGGTCATGGAACCTTGCTGTAGACGTAGGAAATCCTGCTCCTTCTGCCAGCGCATCTCCTCGGGATAGAACCTTTTCTTCAGAGCCTCAGATAAAAGAGCCCAACCATATCCTGGTTGAACTTCCAGACAAGCTCTAGCAAGAGCCCACCAGTTGTCGACCTCGTCCTTAAGATAATAGGTGGCGATATCCACCATCTGATCCTTAGGACATGCGGTTGCAAGGAACAACTTCTCCATCTCTCGAATCCAAGCCTCCAAAGCAATAGGATCATTCGCACCATCATAAGTCGGAGGACGATGACGACAAAGCGATCAAACACAGTCGGTTGCGGATGGTTGTTGTTGTTGTTGTTGTTGTTGTTGTTGTTGTTGTTGAGCTGGTTGGTGAAACCTTCGGCCATAGATGCCAAAGCGGCCTCTAATCTCCTGATGCGGTCAGCATCGGTCTCACCATTAGCGTTACGCACCATCTGCAAGAACGAAATCTCGTTATAAGTGGTAGAACCTAAGTATCACTCCAAACAACTACTCATACACTTTACAAACATAAGAAAACAAACCATTCCTATTGGTTTCTACCTCATTTACTCTCACTCATTAACTAGGTCATTTATTTTAGTCATCAACTAAGTGAGAGTTGGGAGCGTGTTCGCTCTGATACCAACTGTAACAACCCGGATTATAAAACAAAGGAAAACTTATATAAAATAAATATCAGAGTACGATACTGATAAAAGGGTCAAGGTGGCGGAAACACCTGACCAATCCGGTTCGCTACTAAAACCAAAACAAACTAATACATTATTCAAAGCTTCTCATAACATGAAAACAAACTCCTAATTTATTATTCATTATCTCGCCGCACAGCACTTCCCCAGCAAGATATGATCCAAACAGCAAACATCTAAACAACCTGAGAATGGGGGGTCGACAATCAGTCGGGAGTAACTAGATGCTCTCCCAGTCATGTTTACAACAATTGAATATAATTTACAATCATTAACAAATGAAATGTAAAACCAGTAAACATGCGAGATCATCTATACTCATGAAAACCCAACAAAACTTACCATGTCTTATCAACCTTAGACGAATGCAATCATGCAAACGTAGACCATATGCAATCACTAGACCATGAACACTTACAAGACCAGTAGTGACAAACGACCCACAACAACCTAAGGCACAAAGCTAGCATTGAAGCATAACAAACATGGTGACACACAATCCACAGCAACAGAAGGCACAAAGCTAGCAACAAAGCATAGCGAATAGAGCGAATGCCCGTTAGAGCGTATAACCACTGCCTCTAACTTGCCAGAGCGTATAACCACTGCCTCTAGCTGACGGAGTGTATAACCACTGCCTCTATTGGTGTGGAGCGTATAACCACTGCCTCCACGGTACTATGTATAGCGTATAACCACTGCCTATATGTCTAAGACCTGGCCAGACTCTCGGTAAACCGAACGATACTCGGCACCCAGAGCGTATAACCACTGCCTCTAGCCACCCCCGAACATAGACCAAACAAATCCCACATCAACGGGTAGCGTTGGTTCATTCCGATAGTATATAACTGATACTACCGTCATCTATTCAAACTAGCAAACAAACCAATGCACAGTATAACTGACTGTACTAACATGCGTGAACAACATCACGACTCAACCCATTAGATAGTATAACTGACCATCCTACTTATCATATGAACAAGAGTAACCAAGGATATATGCAACACAATGTCATATAACAACTGAACACAACACAACATGTGAACAAGTACCAACCCTTCAATGTTATAGTACTCTAGCTATTACTCTATTACTTAACCGTTCAATGTTATAGTAACCCTAACCATAACATGAACTCTGGATGCGAGGTTATAGTAACCTCGACTATAACTTCAACATATATAACTTGAAGTTATACTTACCTCAACTATAACCTTGATACGAAACTCAAAGTTATACTAGTTCCAACCATAACCTTGAGCCATAATCTCAGGGTACGTTAGTTCCAGCTATAACCTTGACTCGTACTTCAATGTTATAGTAGCTTCGGCTATAACCTTCAATCATATTTCCAAGGTTATACCTGTTTCAGCCATAACTAGAGTAACATCCCAAAGTTGTACTAACTTCAGCTATAACACTTGAATCATCATCAAGGTTACACTAGCTTTAGCTATAACTTTGGAGAGAACTCTTGGCCGCCTATCATGCCGCCACTAGGGTTTATTCGCAAACCCTAATTGCGCTCATGACACCCATAATAAACACACAAACAACATACGATATATAATTAATACATCAAAACATATACAAACATGCGAAAACATAATTAACATGATAATAAACAATCCAACACGTACCAATCATACAAGACAATCATTAAATCCTATTAATTACATCAATTGGCATAAACACAATTAAAAGAAAACACCTAGTTACCTTATTAAGCAAATTAATCCTAAAGATCGTCTTCAACGATATAAACGTCCTCTCCAGGAGCAACTTCCACGCCTTTATGAAATCATCCACGTGCCAAAGATAACGAATCTAATAAATATACTAACTATATATATATATAAACTATAAAAACTATAAAACTAAGCGAAAACATAAAACTTACGAAGAAGATAGATAAATCCAAGAAGTATGATCGATCTAAGCATGAAAGATAATGAAGGAAGGAGGAAGAGGCGCAGCACAAAACCCTAGGAAGGGAGGAGGCACAAGGCACAAGGGAGGAAGGAGGAGGAGAGAAATTAGGTTTAGGGTTTTGAGAATTATGAGAAAAGAAAAGCAAGGGTTTGATTTCCCTTCTTATTTATAGAGAAGCTCATGGGTTTATTCTAAGCTTAGGCCCAAAATTCCCCCATAAACACCAAAACTCACGTGAAATCCAAGGAAGGAATGGGTCTTCACCGCTTTCGAACCCAACGGGCCCAAAAGACAAGAGACGGATATTTTCCCGAAAAATAAAATATGAAATATGGGAAAATAAAATTATAAAATTATATTATGGAAATTAGGGGTGTTACAAAGAATGCTAGCAATGAGGTTGGGTGAAATGTGAATAATAAACTACTCTTTTTTTTTGTTTTTCCATTTCTTTGTTACTCCTTTTTCTGCTCTTTTTTTTGGCTTGGTAATTAAGAAATAAATTAAATAAATAATTAAAATGTATAGAAAGTAAATTGATTGCTAATCTTATGTGGAATAAAATTAATTGCTAGTGACATGTGGAATAAAATTAATTGCTTTTGTCTAGCCTTTTAATTATATAGTATAAATGTGGAATTAAATTAAATGCTAATGTCATGTGGAATTAAATTAAATGCTTTAATCTAGCCTTTTAACTATATTGTACTCAATGTTAACCTTTTATACTATTATTATTATATAAATTTTAAGGAAATAAATAAATGTATACTTTAATTTTACGAGTTGTGTTAATATGAAAATTTTTAACCTATTCACTAATATCTATGTTCTCTTCCAAAAATTTTAATTAAAATGTGAAATATAATTGTACATTATGAAACTTCTATGTGAATTTTGGTAAGTTACATCTTTTTTTAGCTCATCAAATCTTTAATATATATACATTTAATTTAAGAATATTAATGATGTATTTTGATTTTCTTTATTTGTATGTTACACAATTGTGGACAGCGAGGGCCCACGGGGGCGCTTGGGAGAGAAGATAAGCGTTTGTATTTTTGTTGGAGTCGCCATCAATTTTTATGGAAAATTGGAACCGTTCGAATACCTCGTGTCATGTCAAGACACAAAGTAGAGACATGAACACTAAGCAATCGTTACCCTTAGCATTCTATGTCTAGAATGACTCTCGTGGATGCCAATGAACACGAATGTTCACAGAGATCTGGAGTCAGGGGTGAGGGTACGTATTAGGAAGCTCTTTTGATCGAACACCTAATCCCGCCCGCCTCGATAGCGGCCTCTACTAATGATTAGGGAAGTTATTCGTACTTGATATATCGTCGATTATATGCATGCAATGCAACATCCAAGTTTTAATCCTAGCATGTGAGAATTAATACTAAATCGGTGAAACATGTAATTAGCAAACAATTAGGTCAAAGTTGGGATTTAATGCTCAATTACATGTGGAAACATACAAATGATACAAAATACAATAAATTACAATAATGAAAAAATTACAATAATTACAATGGGTTTGGCGATTTATGTCGAAAATACCTTTAAAACGGATAATTTGAGAAAAGAATAAAGGAATAAATTAACGAACAAATCAGCAGGCGATAATACGGTTAATAGTTAGTTAATACGTAGACTAATTAAACTAAGTCAAAGCAAAAAAGAGAATTCAGGGACAGAATTCAACTCGGAACAGGCGCAGCAGAGCTGCGTCCTTTGGAATAGGCGCAGCGGTTGCTGCGTCTGTTCCTGACCTGAATTCTGGCTGTGAAGCCGGAATTGCGTGTTGTTAATACTCGTTGGTAAATTTAAAGATTGATTAAAATTATTTACTCGGATGGAAGTGATTAGCAGATTATTTACATGTGATTAAGGTCATAAAAACAATAAAACATGGATGAGACGAAATTAAATGAATTAATTACATGGATGAACGACTAATTAGTGACATGGACGAATGAAATAAGCTAAACATGATGAATTAATAACAAATTAACGACAAACATGTGAATAAACAGATGAAAATATGTCAATGGTCGAATTCCAGAAACTCAATATGAACAAATCGAATTTCTACAACCCGGGTTGAATTTAATGACGAAAACCCGCAAATATGAGATTATAAGGGATTTAAGCCGGAATTAATGACGAATTAAACATGTTAATGAATGATAAATAATATACATGTGAATTGCTATGATATTGTACCAAAGAATTAAAGAACAAACGAAACGAAAACAAATAAAAGTGACGAATTACAGAGGCGAAGGAAGAAGAAAGGAAGCAGGAACTGCGGTAGCCTCACGAAGAGGCGCAGCAGGAACTGCGCTCCTTCGAAGAGGCGCAGCAGTTGCTGCGTCCTTTCTCGACGTCTGTCTACTGGAAATCCGTAAAAAGGGTTTTTAAACAAGGTTTTATAAATCGGTTTTAAGAGGTATTTTTCGACATAAACCTTACAATTGTGATACAAAAAGTAAAATAACAATAAATGAAAGAGGAAATTACACCCTCAGACTTACATGTTGACGAAACGAGATGAACTAAGATATCGATTAGTGATGCTCGACGCGAATGTAACGAAAGCGCCCTCGTAAGAGGAAATTAAATAGATTGATTAAGTTGATTGATTGTGGAGTGGGTCAAATTGGTCGGTCATGCAAACGAGGCTGATACTCAGAAGGATCCGAGCTTACGTGATCGAATGTTCAAGCACGTAGGCGCCAAAAGTAAGAACAAAAGTCTAGAATGCAAAGGGAGAAGAGAAGAGCGGACACTCGCGTGAGAAATATGAGGAGCGAAGGCTCCTATTTATACTAATCACGTGAAGGAAATAGGGTTTCGGAGAGTCTTTGGAAGTGAATCTCGGAAAGATATGAAAAATATACGAAAACTACGCAGAACAGGACCTAGGAAGAGGCGCAGCAGCCACTGCGTCTCTTGGAAGAGGCGCAGCACCTGCTGCGTCTGTTCCCAAGTGGTTTCCTCCTGCGGAAGAAAGATTTCCGTGTTTAAGTTATGGAAGGACGGAATAATATGGTTTTCCTTAATATTTTATATGAATATTACGGGAAATTGTTTACCAAAGAATAAAGATTGTGAAATATTTATTAAAATATGGAATAGAAATATCCGGAACATTCCAGAACATTCTGACTCGGGATTTAACAATTATCAGAAAATGAAGACGGTTTTAGGCCCGGACTCCAAATGTACTCTAATTACTGCCAAAACGACCGTATCAGCACGTAGATGACAACTAAGAGGTAGACATTAGTGTTTGAGCAATCACTTGACGATAAACTTATGAACTGTCATAAATCGTTCCGCGTACCAAACATGCGGCCCAATCATCACCGGGTGGTTTGCGGGAGGTGCAGAAATGAGGTATCTACAGAGCCCCCGCTTTGACTGAGGCTTGCACAAGGCGAAAGTCAAAGTATAGCCATCAGGTCAATCGAAGATTACAACCTGACGACTATGGCGACGCGAGGCGGCTCAAGGGGTCTTAACTAACGACCTGTCGTCGGGAACATTTTAGAGTCTGTCGACTATCGGGGAGGGTCGTTTAAAGTCCATTAGACTACGTAAGGAGGCTCGCCAGCCATAAGAAGAGACCATACCTGAGACTTCTTCCTGAGATGCTTCCGGAGGTGCATAGGAGCTAAGGGTAAGACCTAAAAGATATATAAGGATTGGTGCTAGGGCGTGGGACCCTAAAGGAAAGCATCGGTGGGAAGGAGGCCCGGATATAAGTTTAAACTAAAGGGTAACTAAGGCTCGAGTGTAGAAACTCTACTGGTTTGGGAACTTATGGAGAACGACATTTTTATCGCGCTCCGAGGGGAAACAAGAAATATTGGAAGTAGCAGGACACAGGCGGGAACTGCTGAGGAGAAAACTGCTTGGGTAGTCTTCAAGAAATATTGGATGTAGCAGGACACAGGCGGGAACTGCTGAGGAGAAATCTGCTTAGGTAGATGTTAATCTCCATGTCTTGAGAGGGAAAGTCTTTTCGCTTACTCTCGTTGGGGAACATAATGAAGGCATGTCGAAACACCTGTAAGGGAATATCTGCTCGTTGTGACAAACAAAGTCTTGGAAGCGACAAATAACGTGTAACAGTCTGTTGTTGGCTTGGAAATGCGGGCCGGAACGAAAGATAATCGTCAAACGAACCAAAAAGATAAAATAGCATTTGGGAAGAGGCGCACCAAAGATGGGCCCACTAATAACGAACTCATAACGAATTTTTGAAAACTCGTAAGGAGGTAACACCAGGAAGAGGCGCAGCAAGAGCTGCGTCTCTTGGAAGAGGCGCAGCACCTGCTGCGTCTGTTCCCAAGGGTGTATCTTCTGCGTAAAAACGCGATGAACGGGGTATTATTTCATTTATTTCGAAACACAAATTCATCATTTTCTCTCTCAAATCTCAACCATTTCCGCCAAGGTTTGATCCAAAAGCTTGCATTAATCATGACTAATCGAGGTATGTGTCTCATTCTTGCATTAATTCTCTATATTTGTTCAATTTTGGGTCGAAAAAATTAGGGTTTATGACCCAATTAATCGAAAATTTGGGGCTTTTCCCCCAAATGCATTTGCCTTGTAAAATTGATATTAGAAACGGACAATTGGTAATATAAGGAACATAACCATGTATTTGTTTCAAATTTTCGTTGAGTTTTGAGCCTTTGAGTGAATTTGAGACGGTTTCACAGCTAAACCGTAAATTGCTTCGAAAATAGCCTTAGGATTGCCCATTTGCGATGAAACTTGATATTTGGGATCCTTGGATGATGGGTAAACCTCCTACCATCTCGGAATTTTGGTGTGACGGCTTTTCAGGACACCTTTCTAGGGCATAATCGCCGTTATAACGAAATGCTGCCGAAATTTCGACTCGAACCTGGAACTAGGCTTCAACTTAGGCTTGACTTGACCCTAATTACCACATGAGTGATCGGGTTTATGGGAATATGGCCAAAGATGGCAAGAAAAGAGTGATTTCAGGGCTTCCGAAGGCTCGAAGATCCCTTAACCAAGGCTCTTCGTCACGTGACGCGACCTAAATTCGCTTTAATGTCGCAAGTGATGAGGCTTCTACTTCCGGGAGAGCTCCCATGGAGATAGACGCTGCCGTTGTTGAGGAGGGTTTGGAGCAGGCCTTCACCGCCGCGGTGATGGCTGCTGGGGACGAGGTCCACGAGGAGTAGGCTATTGAGGAGGAGGAGGTCCCGAGACGGGCCAACGTTGGGCGAGGAGGTCGTCAGCTGAGAAGAGCTCCTGCGTGGGCTGAGACTTGGGAGAGCAGGAACCTGCTTTGGGTTGCAGAGAGTCACCTGTCCTACAGGACGGTGAAGAGCTTGGTAAATAGGAATTCACTACTTATCACTCAGCTTCTTTCGTTCAATTTGTTTACATCTCTTCCCAATTTTCATTCAAAACTAAAGATAGTTTTTGTTTCAAATCATAATAGGAGGCCGGGAACATCAGGTCATTCTCGGGCTACACGACAGCGATGGAGTGCTACGAGCGGCTGTCGGCGGAAGAGCGCGCCATGATTTAGCGAGGAGCGTTCGGTGCTTTGGTGCAGGCCTTGATGGATATCGTGAAGAGGAAGCTACGGGCTAACCTTAGCCTGGTCCGTGCTTTCTTGGACCGATTCTGGGACACGACTTCCACCTTTCATATGCCTTTCGGTGAGGTGGGAGTCACTCTAGAGGACTACGGCATGATTTCTGGTCTGCCGTATGGGTCTGAGGCTGTGGAGTGGCCGGAGATTGCCATGAGGGTGGACTCGGCCGAGGCTAGGAGGTTGATCGGCTGGAACTTGTCGCCGAAGGTGTCACACGATCTTAGGGCTTGGTGCCCGCTCCTACGTTCGAGATTACTTTGCGGGAAAGATCCGGCGGTGACGATTGACGGAGAGAGACGGCTCCTCCTCCTGTCAGTGAGCGAGAGGGCTCGTTTGTGGCTCGGTGGTTTCGTCTTCGATTTACCTCGGAGACAAGGGAGAGAGGCATCGATGAAGCTTCTTCCCCTCCTTTCGACTCCGAGCTCCCTAGGGCGTTGGGGCCGGGTCACTTTCTTGGTTTTGCGGTCCTCATTCACTTCATGAGGGCCATGGTTCGTCCGGAGTTGATGGAGAAGGGGACTTCTCCTGGCGCTGTCAGACCTGGACTACTGCTGGAGGTATGAACCTTCATTGAGACTTAAAATCAATTCCCTTTCTTTATCAAATCACGAAAGATCGTTATTGACTATCTTGCTTTGCAGGCGTGGGTGTACTCCTACTTCCCGGGCCTCGCGCCCAAGAGGACGGAGCCACTGGAGAGGGCTTATCCCGTCGTGAGGGATTGGGTGATGTGTAGGACGAGGAGCAAGCGTTCCTCTCACGGTGTCTACTGGCGAGACGTGAATGCTCTTCAGCTAGACAGCGTAAGCATCTCACTTATATTCATTTTGCTTCTTCATTGCTTTTAATCGATCATAGGAATGATTCCTTGTTTGTCTTGTCACAGTGGGTGCCCAGACCTTGGGCGGAGTACGCTGGAGCGCCTCCTTTTGTGGCTGAGGTCCTTCGACCTAGGAGCTCGAGCCGGCTGCTGTTGAGGACGTCGATGGGTCATGTGTGGTACTTGGGCGAGCGTTTGGCTCGTCGGTGTTCTCGGGACGTGTTGACGGTTCCCATCGATCCTCCTAGGACGATGTTCAGGGAGCCTTCTGAGGCAGAGAGGGAGGCCGACTTGGCTGGCGTTGGTGGTGACGCCCTCCTCCTTCCTGGTGAGGACTACTCGGCGTTCCTCTACGAGAGGTTGGCGTACTGGCCGGTTGTGGTGAGCACATTTTCTCTCCTTTATTCTTGATTTTCAAAACTATGATGAAATATCATCGATTAATGAGAAATATTGGACCTTGCAGGAGGTCGAGGCAGCGGGCATCGAGCCCCCAGAGTACCCCGAGACCCTCGAGTACACTGACGCGACCGGGAGGACGACGCTCTACGAGCTGCGCGACTTTGACGTGGCTGTGAGGGATGCTGGCTTGGACGACTGGCAGCATCTGATTCGGAGGGTGAGCCTCCAATTTGTATAATTTTTTTTGTAAGAACACACTTGATTGAACTTTATTCAATTATTGAGAATTTCCTTTTGAAAATGCAGGTTGCGCCGTCTCGGTTTGTGGCGTTATGGAGGGTGGCCAACCGGCTACGAGCTACTGCCGTCGAGGCACTTGTCGGCGGTCGAGGTCGTCAGGTATGAACCTTGTGCCTATTTCATTTTTGAATTTTGATTTTCCAACTTTTCTTGTATTTCCTTGAAACGATTGACATGAGCCAATTTTGTCGTTTACAGGAGGACCGTGAGCTGGAGCGAGAGTTGGCTCAGTCTCGGGAGGAGACAGCTCGCTTGTTGAGGGAGCTCGAGGTTCGAGACGCCGAGATTGATGCTCTTGCGGCAAGGGTTGCGGAGCTGGAGGGTGACCAGCAGTAGTTTTGTCTAGTTTTTGTTTGTTTCTTGCACATTTGTACATTTTGGACCTTTATTTTGGACATTTTGGACATTTGTTTGGGGCTCGAGCCCCCAGTTTGTTGTACATTTCCCTTTTTGGTGTATATATGACGGCCTGAGTGCCTTTGCTGCTGGGTTGTGTTGCCTGTACCTACAGGTTAGCTTTGAACAGGTTTGGTAGATGACGGTTTACGCCGTCATGCTGCCGAAATTTACATAGAAATCACGCAAAACATACATCTGTATATACACATGGCCTGAATTAGCGCAAAACAAAAGACTCAAAAGCACGCAAAAATGCAAAAAATTTAAAATTTGCCGGAAATGACCGGACAGTAGGGAGGGTTACCCCTAAAAAAAGAAAAAAATAGAAACCTATAAGTTAGAAATGAAAGAAAGAAATGTAGAAATGAAATTAATATATAAATGTTAAAATTTATAATGAAAATTATTTCCTAAAATAAGGAATTAAAATGAGAAATAAATGAATTAAAATGAAAATTATTTCCTAAAATAAATGAATGAAAATGAAAATTATTTCCTAAAATGAAAAAAAAGTGCAAGTGTGGTAAAATGGCGAAAATGTTGATGTCGCCTCGAAGTGCGTGCCCGCGGAATTTAGGAAACATGGAATATGGTAATTCCTACGTATTTACCAAAATAATAACCCGTAAGAATAGGAAATTATTCGTCACGGAATTAGGAAAGATCCAACGCGGAAAATCACAGAAATCAAGCTGAGGAAGAGGCGCAGCATGTTGCATGTGTATGTCCTCCAAGGGCATGTCGATGAAGACTTGAGAGGTGATCCCCGTCTTCTGGGCCTTGTTGAGCAAATGGAGCTGCGCAGGAGCCCAGCTTGTTTATGTCTAGGAGAGATCCTGTTGGGCTTGGATAATAGGAAAGCCAATTGCGACCTACCGTATTTGGGAAGTCCCGTCATCCTGCAGGTAAAAGATCATTTTTTTTTTTGCTTTCTTTTTTTTCTTTTTTTTTTTCGTTCGTTTTTTTTTCATTTTTTTTTTTCGTTCGCTTTTTTTCTTCTTTTTTTTTTTTATGTCTAATACCTGATTTTGGTAGGTTTGGCTTATGGAACGGCTTCGATTGATCGAGCCCCAGTTCACGTTCATTCTTATCATGCCCGTTCGATTGCGATGAGGACCAGGCTTTATATGGTGGACTTCACCCGAATCTGCAATTATTGGGAGAACAAACTGAAAAGTGATGATGGCCCCTTGATTAGGTGGATTGTACCGTGGTGGGACCTCAAATCCGTCACTGGAGTGTCTTCTTTGGATCCTACTCGATCCGTGCGCATTCCTGGCTTAGAATTCATGGTGTGTATCTTCCCGGAAAGGCTGATGAGACAGGTTGGGCTAAAGCAGACTATCCCGAAGCTTGATACCATCCCGCAGACCGCCGTGGCGCTCTCTACAGATAGCCGGAGGGAGTGGGCTATTAAATGGGCCCAAAGAAACATGTGGTTCTTGAATCCTTCCGCTAATGCCTTATGGGTGTCGGATTCTTATCTGCGATGGAGGAGAGCTACTACTCCTGAAGGGCGCGAAAGATTGAGGAAGCGCGAGCCCGTTGACTACAAGGTGCGCGAGGTGGAAAAAGAGAAAGAGAAGCATCTGACTGAGGGAGAGGAGGAAGCCGGGTTTCAAGTTGTTCATCCTTTGAAGAGACCGAAGACCTCTCCTGTCGCGGAAATGGTGATTGGCAAGAATGGGAAGTCGAGGCCTCGAGAAAGACCGTTGGTGATTAGGTCCGAAGTGGCGCAAGAGCGTCCGGCTCGAGGTCGTGACAAGAAGTATGACAAGAATGACAAGGGCAAAGGAAAGATGGAGGAATAGCGCGAGTCTTTTATTATTATTTACTCCCTCCAATTTCCTATTATCTTCCCTCTTTCCTTTTTCACACAAGTTTGATTATCTTCCTTCTTTCCTTTCTTGGTAAGTTTCATTCATTTTTTATTAATTTCTCTCTCCTAAAAAATCAACAACTCTTATTATTTTATCTATTCTTTATTCATCATTCATTCTTTATTATTTTCTCTCACCTATATATTTCACAACTTACAATACTGTATTCTACTTTATTCATTCTTTCTTCCCCTTTCTTAATTTTTGTGCCCAAAAGAAAGGGGAAGATATAAGGAAATAGGAGGGAGTATTATTATTATTGTTGTTGTAATAAAAGGTGGGGTTTTTAGAATCCTAGCTTCTTTTATTTATTATGTAGCGTACTATTATTATTTAGAAAAAAAATGAATGAAAGGTTAAATGGTTATGAAACCGTTATGATTTTCTATTTATTATTCTTGTCAAATTCCAAATGCAATGCAAATGTCCTTCTATTTACACTTTTTAGAATAATGGGTTGTATCCTGTAAAGGATTGTCTACGTATTCATTTAGAAAATGAAATCAAACCCTTGCGCGTAGTTCGAGTAAATGTAAAAGAATAATCGTTCTAAGCAAGAGCTTGTAATGAACTTAGAAAATAAGCATGAGCTTTTGCTTACTCTTAAGGTGCAAATGTAGTTTATTTGATGATATGAGGATGACAAATTTGTCAAGATGCAAGAGCAAGGTGACGTTAGCTTATTTCAGCTTGGCCAGGGGCCTTTTTCTTAGTGCCACAAGAGCGACACGTGAGGTTACGCGAGGCGCGTTTTTGTTCCTATTCTAGGCGTAATACCGCTTCAGTTGGTCAAGGTTTTTTTGGGTTGGAAAACTCATTCCCATCTATTTCTGTGATTCTAACCGCACCCCTTGGAAGTATGGATTTGACTAGAAAAGGTCCGGCCCAATTAGGTTTGAATTTTCCCCGTGGGTCGACAGGTAAAAGAGCTCTAACCGATTTGAGTACCAAGTCTCCTTCCTTGATGTTTCTTGGCTTAACCCTTTTGTTGAAAGCTCGTTTGATACATGCTTGATATGTTTGGACATTATGCAAGGCGCGTAGCCTACGTTCATCTAGGAGGATGAGTTCTTCATATCTATCCCTCTTCCAATCGGCTTCTGGGATTTGACTTTCGAGTAAAATACGCAAGGATGGTATCTCTAGCTTGACTGGTTGTACAGCTTCCATGCCGTAGGTCAAATAGAAAGGAGTAGCCCCAGTGGGCGTCCTAACAGATGTACGATATCCCCACAGAGCAAAGGGTATCTTGCTTGGCCAATCTCGATAGTTGTCAATCATTTTCTTGAGAATTGTGACAACGTTCTTGTTTGCTGCCTCTACCGCGCCATTAGTTTGTGGTCTATAGGGCGAAGAGTGGTGATGCCTAATTTTGTTTTTGGCCGTGAGACTAGTGTAGGAAGCCGCTTCTACCCATTTGGTGAAATAGTCAATTGCCACTAGGATGAAACAGTGACTTCCTGTTCCGGCTGGGGTTATCTTCCCGATTATGTCAATTCCCCAGGCAGAAAATGGCCAAGGAGATGTCATCGTATAGAGCAATGAAGGAGGGACATGTTGTACATTCCCGAATATTTGGCAATTGTGGCAATGTCTTACATATTTGATGCAATCGGATTCCATTGTGGTCCAATAATACCCCAAACGTGTGATTTTCTTTGCCATCATGGGCCCACTCATGTGAGGACCGCATTCCCCATCGTGGACTTCTTCCATCACCTCCGCGCCTGTGAATGATCAAGGCAACGCAGGATTACACCAAGAGGTGTTCTTTTGTATAACGCTCCTTGCATGAGAACGTATTGGGAAGCGAGTAGGCGTATAGCACGTTGTCCCCTCTTGTCCATATCCGGTGGATAGATACCATTGAGCTTGAAATTCAGGATTGCTTGGAACCATGGTTCCTGTGCGATTTCCTCTTCATCGGTGATTTGGTGGACATAAGCTGGCTCTGACCATCGTGCGATGCATAAAGGCATTTCCACCATGTTGTCTGGCATATTAATCAAAGATGCGAGTTTTGCAAGAGCATCTGCAAATTGATTTTCTTCTCGAGGTAGGTGCAGATATGACACGTGATCAAAGAATTGGGCGACTTGGTCTATTCTAGCTTGATAAGGTGCTAGGCTTTCGCTTCGGATTTTCCAAGATCCTGTAACTTGGTTGATGATCAGGGATGAATCCCCATGTACTCGGAGGTTTTTAATGCCTAAGCTCACTGCCGCTTGTAGTCCAATGAGACAAGCTTCGTATTCTGCAGCGTTATTTGTCACCTCGAAGTCGAGTTTGACAGAGATTGGTGTATGCTCGCCTTCAAGAGAAATGAGCAACACTCCTATTCCAAATCCTCTTAAGTTTGATGCTCCATCGAAGTAAAGGTCTCAGGAGTCTACATCAGTTTGGAGTATATCCTCGTCTGGAAATGACCAAGTGTCTATTGTTTGTGCGTCGTTGATGGGATTTTCTACGAAGAATTTGGCAACGGCGCAACCTTTTATAACTTTCAGAGGTACGTATTTGAGATCGAATTCTGAGAGCATCAAAGTCCATCTTGCTAGACGTCCGTTGAGGACGGGTTTTTCGAAGAGGTATTTGACTGGATCCATTTTGGAGTATATTTTGACGGAGTAGCTGAGCATGTAATGACGTAGCTTCTTCGTTGCCCACACAAGAGCGAGGCATATCTTTTCGAGTTGTGAATATTTGCACTCGTACTCCAAGAACTTCTTACTAAGGTAGTAGATAGCCCTTTCTTCACTTCCTAACGTTTGAGCTAACATGGCACCCATGGTTGTTTCAGTTACCGTGAGATATAAACCAAGAGGTTGATCTTGCTGAGGTGGCATGAGCACTGGTGGTTTAGACAATATCTCCTTTATTCGATCAAATGCCTTTTGATAATCGTCATCCCACATGGTGTGGTCTGTCTTCTTAAGCTTCTTGAAGATAGGCTCGCAAATCATGGTGAGTTTTGATATGAATCGACTTAAATATTGCACTTTTCCTAGGAATCCTTTGACTTCTTTTTCTGTTTGTGGTTGTGGCATTTCGGTCAGGGCCTTGATCTTGGAAGGGTCTATTTCTATACCTCGTTGACTAACGACGTATCCCAGGAGTTTACGAGATGTCACCCCAAATGTGCACTTCTGAGGATTGAGCCTCATGTTGTACTTTCGTAGTCTTGCGAAAAATTTGCGAAGGTTCGCAATGTGCCCTTCTCTATCCTTGGACTTGACGATCATGTCGTCTACGTATACCTCAACTTCTTTGTGCATCATGTCATGTAAGAGTGTAGTTGCGGTGCGTTGATATGTAGCTCCGGCGTTGATCAATCCGAACGGCATGACCGTATAGCAATAGGTTCCCCATTGAGTGACAAAGGCGGTCTTATGCATGTCTTCTATGGCCATCTTGATTTGATTATAACCCGCATATCCATCCATGAAGGATAGTAATGCGTGGTCTGCAGTATTGTCCACCAATATGTCGATGTGTGGTAAAGGGAAGTCATCTTTAGGACTTGCTTTGTTTAAGTCCCTAAAATCAACACAAACACGGATTCTCCCATCCTTTTTTGGTACAGGTACTATGTTGGCTACCCAGTCAGAATACTCGGAAACTTTGATGAACCCGGCTTTGAATTGCTTATCAACTTCTTCCTTAATATTGAGAGCCCATTCCGTTCTCATTCGGCGAAGCTTCTGTTTTACAGGTTTGAAACCTGGCTTAATCGGAATTCTATGTTCGGCGATATCCCTGTCGATCCATGGCATGTCTTTGTAGGACCAAGCGAAAACGTCTTTGAACTCATTTAGGAGGTCTATGAAATCGGCCCTTTCGGTAGAGCTCAAGGTAGTCCCTATCCTAAGTTCTTGGGGTTCTAGTTCGGTTCCTACATTGATGGGTTCGGTGTCCTCTATTACTGGTCCCCCTTCCTCTTCCTATAGTATTTCTTTGGCTACGTAGGGGGGTATTTCAATTGAGTCTGGGTCTTGGTCATCCTCAGTATCATCGTAAACAGAATTGCACTCAAGATAACACAAAGAGTAAGCAGAACCTGATTTATTCATATTAAAGTTTGAGAAAAGTTGAAACAAAGAAGCCATCTGATCTGTGGTCAGTGGCGGTAAAGGGACAGTTGTTGGGACATTTCCCGAACTACTGTTACTACTCGAGGCTAAGCTAGGAGAAACAAAGGGAATGGGGATGACGACAGGAGGAGCCTCCTTAGTGACTTCTCTAGACTCCGACTCTGACTCCGACTCCGACTCGAACTCATCGTCTTCTGGTTCTCCTTTGAACATCTCTCCTTCTTCAGTGGTGAGCTTGAAGAGTCTTCCTTGATTGTTGGTCCACTTGATTGATTTTCTTCATCCTTTCTGCTGATTCGCGTTCGTTTCTGTGATTAACGCGGTAGGGTTGAAGTGATCGTCTTGAAGTATCATGGTAATGATCTCATCCTGCGCGGCTCTAACAAATCGATCTTCTCCAAATAGAAGACTAACAGCTTGTTCGTCTAAGCAAGGTGCTTGACGGGCTTTGACGGTAGGAACCGTTTCTGGAGGGATGAAGTAGCAATCGTGAAAGATCTCGATTCCGGCTAGCTTTCTCTCGAGATAATGCCAAGGCTCGGGAAATCCGTGAAAGAGTTCTAGACTTCCTTCTTTAACAAAGTACCCATTTAGGGTAGGGAGATAGGGTCGCATTTGGACTCCTACGTACTTACGGTTTTGAAATTGAGCAAGCATCTCGAGAACCTCCTCTTTAGTGGGTTTGTACCCTAGTCCAAGTGGTATCCTCTTTGAGTTGCCTTCCTTGTAGGGTGCGAAGGTATTTCTTCGGATAGGGTTCAAAGGCATTCCAGGGAAGTATCCCTAGGATTTGAGTATGTGGTTGACCACCAAGTTTGAGTAGGGATCGTAGTATAAGGGTGCCAATTCACTTTCTATGACGCTTACGCTTTGGAAGCCCCCAAGCTCATATACTGGATCTGCAAGGACTTGATTATTTGACTTCTTTTGGATTATTGCTTTGATGGGTGACGAAGTGATCGTCACTACTTTGCCATTTAGTGGAATCTTGATCTTTTGATGAAGGGTGGATGTCACCGCTTTGGAAGCGTGAATCCAAGGTCTTCCTAGAAGTATGTTGAAGGAAGCTTCGATGTCCACTATTTGGAAGTTAACCTTTCGCTCAATTGGCCCTGTGGCTATGGTTAGGTTAACGAGTCCTA
Organism: Silene latifolia; assembly: GCF_048544455.1. NCBI lineage: Eukaryota > Viridiplantae > Streptophyta > Magnoliopsida > Caryophyllales > Caryophyllaceae > Silene > Silene latifolia. Next base: position 66,973,697 of record NC_133537.1, on the reverse strand, counting down.
CTAACTTTCGTCGTGTACCATCATACGCGCGAACACCTTGATTGGTAGGGGTCCAATCCGACTCTTTCATGCCCAATTTGTATGCCGTTTTGAGGGGTATGACGTTGACCGCAGAGCCATCATCTACCAATGTCATGGGCACATTCTTCTTTAGACAAATGACAGTGATGTAGAGAGCCAAGTTGTGACTAGTGCCAAAAGGTGGCAAATCTTCGTCTGAGAAAGTAATAGGGTTACTTAACTTCGGTGACTCTTGGAATACCAAGTTGACTACATCTTCGGGTGTCGAGTTATGTGCTACATTTAGTTTGGCCAAAGCTTGCAGTAAAGCTTGGCGATGTGGGAATGAGCTTGCTACTAATTGTCAGACTGAAAGATCAGCCTTTGTCTTCTGTAATTGCTTGAGCAAATGATCAGTGGAGTCATCTTCGTTATCATTTGGTGTGACAACGTTGGTTGGACCATTTTGAGTAGTGCTTTGATATGGACGTCCCGAACGGGTTAGGTGGTCCACATCTTGGTCTTCACCATTTTGGACTATTTCCTTGACTAGGGAGTTTTCAATGAGATACTCGTCCTCATCATCATCGGCCCAAACTCCATTGATTATAGTTAGTTTCCTCATTTTCATGATTTCATCTTCTAGTCGTATGATTTGGTCGACTAATTTATCAACCACAGTGATTATTTCTTGCATAGTAGCATTTTGAGAGAAGATTAGTGGCACGTGCTCCCTAGGTGTTGCGTTGGGATCATGTAAGGTTGTCACCACATTTTCTAACTCCCACACTTGCTTATCCACATTCCTTGCCCATGTGATGAAGTCGGAAATGGTAGGGGAGATAGTAGAGTAGAACCCTTCATTCTCGATTGCATGGATCTCATTTTCAATTGGAGAAATGAGGTGTGAACAATCTAAGGTAGATTCGTCACTTGTAATCACTAGAACTCCAAGAGGATTCTGAGTGTTGTTGGGTTTACCTCCCGGCGGTATTGGTAGTCGTCCATCTTCGATCGTGTCTTGAAGCACATTTTTCAACTTGTAGCATTTTTCTGTGTCATGCCCGTTGCCTCTATGGTATTCACAGTACGAGTTCTCGTCCCAGAATTTGGATTTCCTTTCGGGTTCGGGAGTAGGTCCACTGGGTTAGAGTTTGCCTTGTTTCATTAACCTTTTTAGAGCGTTGGCATAAGTGTCCCCAAGATTTGTGAATTTCCTGAGTGGGGTACTTTTCTTAGATGGCTCGAGAAGGTTAACCTCATCGGTCTTGCTAGCGGAGCCGTATGAACGACTTGTTTAGCCTTGGTATCCCCGACCCACCGTTTTGGACAAGAGCCCTTTACGGATGTCATCCTCAATCCTTGTTCCCAGTATGGTTAAGTCCTTGAAAGTTTTGATGTTTTGGTATCTCGAATGGTTGGCATAAATGAGTTTGAGATTATCCACGAACTTCTCCACAAAGGTAGCCTCATCCGGGCATTCAACTAGTTGGGTACTAGTCTTCCTCCACCTACTTAGGAAGTCGGTGAATCCTTCTTTGTCATTTTGGGTAAGAACCTCTAGAGTGCGCATATTAACTTGGATCTCAGCATTATCCGCATATTGCTTAGCAAACTCGATCGCGGCATCTTCCCAAGTAGCGATCTTCTTGTGCTCTAAGGAGTAGAACCATTGCTTGGGGATAGTGTCAAGAGATGAAGGAAAGATCCTTAAGAACATCTCGGGTTTGATGCCTTTGATAGACATGTAATCCTTAAAAGCACGGATGTGGTTCAAAGGGTTTTCGTGTCCCTTGAATTTAGGGATATCCGTTATGTTGAAGTTGGTTGGCAATTTGGCATTGACGGCCTCATACTTGCGGTTGTTCTCCCTATAAATGTCGTCCCCTTTAAGGTACATCAATTGCTCCTCTAAGTATTGGAGTCTTTTCTCAGCTACAGTCATTCCCATGAGAGGATTTTCGTCCCTGGATTCATCCGCATAGTCACCTACTACTTCACTTTCATGAGGAGGCAATCTCCCCTCTACGACGTAGATCCGGCCCTCGATGGTCTCAAGGCGATCATGGACTTGGTCTTGGGTAACTTGGATTTGGGCTAGTGCGGCTAGGATTCGATCATTACCATCTTGAAGTTGGTGGAGGTTTGTTTCGCTGGTTCCAGGCATCTTGAAAACTGGATAAGAGATCGATGACGAATCAAAACACGATCGACTATTCTACACACTTGCTAAAAGAAGAAATGTTTTGACTCATGAAGTGGGCGTGTGCCACTTGTGTTGAGTGAGTTTTGAAGAAAGGACAAAGTTTTGAAAATGTATATCCTAGTCAACCATAGTGTAGTTGTAGGAGTGGACTCAAAGTGAGGTTTTGAAATGGGCTTGAACCCGAATTTTGACTCGACAAACGGACAGAGTTTCGACTGGGTTTTGCGCTAATCAAATGGCCTTTTCGAAATTTTGATTAAGAAAGGGGTTTTGATTTTTTGAAAAATCGTCATGGTTTTGTTTAGAAATGGTGATCATGTAAGGTACAAACATTTATACAAGCATTATAACGGGCTGCTGAGTGCATTTAAAAGGGTTTTGGTTTAAAGGGTGGGTTGCCATACCGAACCATCAAACCCGAAGTCTGTGGAGAGGCTCGTACCAAACAAGAGTAAGGCCGATTCCTAGTCCATTTCCTCAAGTAGTGAAGGCCCTTGATACAAACAAGAGTAAGCATCATGGTATGGATGACGTCAATCGTTATCCATCCTTAGGTCCAAATAAGAATTAGAACCTTTTAGTCGGGACGATTGGTCAAATGGGTTGGGTTGGGCCTAAGAAGGCCGAATGAAACGGTCTGGGAAGACCGAGTTATGAAAACCGACAATTGTCTTGTACAAACTATTCCCTAACCTTGTTCAAGTTTCACCCTTGGCTACACGTAAGTGTATTTTCCCCAACGCAGTCGCCAAACTGTGGACAGCGAGGGCCCACGGGGGGCGCTTGGGAGAGAAGAGAACAAGCGTTTGCATTTTTGTTGGAGTCGCCACCAATTTTTATGGGAAATTGGAACCGTTCAAATACCTCGTGTCATGTCAAGACACAAAGTAGAGACATGAACACTAAGCAATCGTTACCCTTAGCATTCTATGTCTAGAATGACTCTCGTGGATGCCAATGAACACGGATGTTCACAGAGATCTGGAGTCAAGGGTGAGGGTACGTATTAGGAAGCTCTTTTGATCGAACACCTAATCCCGCCCGCCTCGATAGCGGCCTCTACTAATGATTAGGGAAGTTATTCGTACTTGATATATCGTCGATTATATGCATGCAATGCAACATCCAAGTTTTAATCCTAGCATGTGAGAATTAATACTAAGTCGGTGAAACATGTAATTAGCAAACAATTAGGTCGAAGTTGGGATTTAATGCTCAATTACATGTGGAAACATACAAATGATACAAAATTCAATAAATTACAATAATGAAAAAATTACAATAATTACAATGGGTTTGGCGATTTATGTCGAAAATACCTTTAAAACAGATAATTTGAGAAAAGAATAAAGGAATAAATTAACGAACAAATCAGCAGGCGATAATACAGTTAATAGTTAGTTAATACGTAGACTAATTAAACTAAGTCAAAGCAAAAAAGGGAATTCAGGGACAGAATTCAACCCGGAACAGGCGCAGCAGAGCTGCGTCCTTTGGAATAGGCGCAGCGGTTGCTGCGTCTGTTCCTGACCTGAATTCTGGCTGTGAAGCCGGAATTGCGTGTTGTTAATACTCGTTGGTAAATTTAAAGATTGATTAAAATTATTTACTCGGATGGAAGTGATTAGCATATTATTTACATGTGATTAAGGTCATAAAAACAATAAAACATGGATGAGACGAAATTAAATGAATTAATTACATGGATGAACGACTAATTAGTGACATGGACGAATGAAATAAGCTAAACATGATGAATTAATAACAAATTAACGACAAACATGTGAATATACAGATGAAAATATGTCAATGGTCGAATTCCAGAAACTCAATATGAACAAATCGAATTTCTACAACCCGGGTTGAATTTAATGACGAAAACCCGCAAATATGAGATTATAAAGGATTTAAGCCGGAATTAATGACGAATTAAACATGTTATTGAATGATAAATAATATACATGTGAATTGCTATGATATTGTACCAAAGAATTAAAGAACAAACGAAACGAAAACAAATAAAAGTGACGAATTACAGAGGACGAAGGAAGAAGAAAGGAAGCAGGAACTGCGGCAGCCTCACGAAGAGGCGCAGCAGGAACTGCGCTCCTTCGAAGAGGCGCAGCAGTTGCTGCGTCCTTTCTCGACGTCTGTCTACTGGAAATCCGTAAAAAGGGTTTTTAAACAAGGTTTTATAAATCGGTTTTAAGAGGTATTTTTCGACATAAACCTTACAATTGTGATACAAAAAGTAAAATAACAATAAATGAAAGAGGAAATTACACCCTCAGACTTACATGTTGACGAAACGAGATGAACTAAGATATCGATTAGTGATGCTCGACGCGAATGTAACGAAAGTGCCCTCGTAAGAGGAAATTACACAGATTGATTAAGTTGATTGATTGTGGAGTGGGTCAAATTGGTCGGTCATGCAAACGAGGCTGGTACTCAGAAGGATCCGAGCTTACGTGGTCGAATGTTCAAGCACGTAGGCGCCAAAAGTAAGAACAAAAGTCTAGAATGCAAAGGGCGAAGAGAAGGGCGGACACTCGCGTGAGAAATATGAGGAGCGAAGGCTCCTATTTATACTAATCACGTGAAGGAAATAGGGTTTCGGAGAGTCTTTGGAAGTGAATCTCGGAAAGATATGAAAAAGATACGAAAACTACGCAGAACAGGACCTGGGAAGAGGCGCAGCACCTGCTGCGTCTGTTCCCAAGTGGTTTCCTCCTGCGGAAGAAAGATTTCCGTGTTTAAGTTATGGAAGGACGGAATAATATGGTTTTCCTTAATATTTTATATGAATATTACGGGAAATTGTTTACCAAAGAATAAAGATTGTGAAATATTTATTAAAATATGGAATAGAAATATCCGGAACATTCCAGAACATTCTGACTCGGGATTTAACAATTATCAGAAAATGAAGACGGTTTTAGGCCCGGACTCCAAATGTACTCTAATTACTGCCAAAACTACCGTATCGGCACGTAGATGACAACTAAGAGGTAGACATTAGTGTTTGAGCAATCACTTGACGATAAACTTACGAACTGTCACAAATCGTTCCGCGTACCAAACATGCGGCCCAATCATCACCGGGTGGTTTGCGAGAGGTGCAGAAATGAGGTATCTACAACAATATGTAATGACATATTTGTAAGAACTTTTAGTAATCATTCTTTTTTTTTAAGAGTTATATCAAATAACCAATAATCTAATAATAATTAATAAATAATAATTAAATAATCAATAAAAATGAATAGAAATTAATGGGATATAAAATATCATGTGGAATTAAATTAAATGCTAATGCCATTTGGAATTAAACTAAATGCTTTAATCTAACCTTTTAACTATATTGTATAGATTAACGGCCTTATAGACTCGGTAAATCTCCTAATAGACCGTCTCTCACTACATTAATGAGAGACAACTAATAAATAACTAAGAACTAATTAAAAAGAAAAATATAAAAATTAAATAAAAATGATAACTAACTATTATGACTTGTGAGAAAGGTCTCTCAGTAACGTTAATAAGAGACTATCTCTCTTAAGAATTTGCATTACGGAGTATGCTTTTCTCTATTGTATGAGCAAGCATTTAAGCATTTAATCATGAATCCTTTTCCTACCTGTAGGCTGTAAATCAAACTGATTATTACAAACAACAAACACAGTACACATTAATTAAATGATGGTTATGCTTTGCGCCATTGCTTTCTCCATAAAAAGAGAGGCAAACTATTGGAGTATTATTTCATATAATATCCCATGATTATGTTCATCTATTATGTCTCCAACTCTCCATTGCCAATGGGCAATGGAGAGCGGCATAAGTTCTCCTACGTCTCAATCCTTTAATTATCTATTTATTTATTTATTTATTTTTACGTGTATATTAATTAAAAAAAAAGGTTTTGATATATACAATCCATTGGGTTGTATTTAAACATTTAATATTTTCCATATTTGGTATTAAGTTAGGAATTCAAGACTAAATTATAGACAACTCAAGGTAATTAATGCATATATTTAAAACTTCTTTCCATATTTAGTTCCTTAAATACAACCCAATTGATACCCATTAAAGAAAACAAACAAATATAATTGAACAGCGAGAGTATAATATGTAATCGAGTACATATCCCATGTAAATCATAATAATATATTCCATGTTTAGCAAGTTAATAATATATTATACTCAAATTTTATTTATTTTACTTTTTAAGTTTGACCAGATGATACTTTTTTTTAAAAAAAAAAAAATTATTCGTTACCAGCACTTATGAGCCAAAGTGCCAAACATTGACCGCTTCCTTAAAGAAATGATACTCACTCCTATTCTACATAACCGTCCCATTGTGAAAATGGCACTAGAATTAAGAAAGTGAGTTTAGACCACACAAAACGGACAATGGGACAGTTATGTGAATAGACGGAAATGGAATTGAATTTGGACCACACAACACTTACCAAAAATAGACTATGGGACAGTTACCCGACTAGACGGAAATGGACAATGGGACGATTATCTGGAATAGGAGGGAGTATGAAATACGGAGTATCTTCTGTAATTTACATCAACCAACATTAGGTTTTTCTTTTTTTTCCGGAAAATGTAGACGGAGCCCTCGAGTTTGCCATTTTGCATGAAGTACCCAAAAATTTGATCCAAAAAACTTTAAGAGGCTATAACTCGTGTTTACGAGTTCGGAATATGACAGGTTTTTCAAATCGATCGTCTTTTCAAGAACTACGATTTGGAAAAAAAAAATTGCGTATTTGGATCCCGTGGCTAGGAGTTTTTGTATGTCAAAGTTTTTTGACCAAACAAACTTTGAATGACCATATCTCTTGGTCACGAATTCCAAACTCGATTTTTTTCTTTTCAAATCGTAGTTCTCGAAAAGACGGTTTGTTTGAAAAAAAAAAAAAACAATCGTCACATTGCGATCTCGTTAGCACGAGTTATGACTTTTTAAAGTTTTCCAGATCAAAATTTTGGGTATTTTGTGCAAAATGGCAAACCTTAAAGGCACCATGTGCATTTTTCCTTTTTTTCCTCTTTACTTTTTAATTTGTTGTTGTTGTGGGATTTATCTGTATGCATCCCTTTAAATTTAAGGATTATAACGAATTATAAAGTGATGATTACGAGTCATAAAACTAAATTGCATAAACAAAAGCATAAAGGATTCAGAAACAACCTTCGGTCCTAGCAAATTCGGCCTAAGAGCAATATCGCAATGATATTCGCCTATTAGTTGCACCCAAGACGATATGAGAAATGCCCTTAACTTGTTGCTAGAATCGATCCCCAAAATTTCAGTAAATTAATTAGGGTTTTTCGTTTTTGTGTTTTTAGATGAGAGGCAAGAAAATGAGAAAAGAATTAGGTTAAGAAAAATCACCTAACTCTCCTTATAACCGAGTATATGGAGTAGATGGGTTGATTTTCTTTTTCAAATTTTCGGCCCAAATGAACCGAAATAATAAGGATTAAAATCCTTATTTTCGGTTATTCCAAAAATGTATAAAATGTGTTAAATATAAATTGTCATCTAGTGAGGATCGATCCCATAACCTCTTGGTTTGAGTACCCTCACTATTACCACTATGACACATTCATCTTGTTGATTAAATATAACCGATTATATTTAAGTACGAATTACATATTAATTCGTCCAAGCTAACATTATATACATTAATTAAATATAACTTATTATATTCACTTTTACGAATTTACAGTTAATTCGTCTCAACTAATATTATTTAATCTTCATTAAATAATTGTCTCATCAACACATTGACTAACTGTTTAGTCATATAAGGCATCAATGTGATTACATTTCCATAACCACATCTCTCAAACACATCCTATAGGTGTGACCTTTAGGGACCAGTTGATCACCGCCATGTGTATGATAATAACGTCAAACTTTCTAGCAAGCCAACCGTTATTAGGTAATCGTTAATCAACTGATTAAATACGAAGTATACCCTTGTGAACCTTTAAGATATTTACAAATGTTATCACACTAATTTGTGGAGGACACAAGCTCCAACAAACTCTCACTTGTCCTCACAAGTGTATGTGCGATAACCGATTCTCATATCCTAAAATTTCTCCCACTCAATGTAAAACAATTTGCAAATCCGTATTCACAAAGGTCGTATTTTACAAGCGATCTGCATCAAGAGTGGTTTACCCAACTAGAGAGTAACTTAACTGATAAACGAATCAACATTCGAGCATGGCCATGCATTTCAGTTACAACTCCTCGAGTGGCCCTGAGAAATAACTATACCTGATAAGGGTTGGATATTTTCCTCAACTCGAATCCTGCAGGATGTAAGCCCGTATCAAATGACCCAGAAAAAATCTACTTAGCCTCCGATTCACGGAGACGTGAGAAAGAAACCAAAGTCACCCAAAAACTGCCTTAATCTTAAGAGACAGTCGATAGTCAAAGGAATCGACTCTAGGAACACAATGGATGTCCTATCCACGACCTGGCACCGAATGTTTTTAAACATTTAGGACTCCATTACGTTGTCACAAAAATTTGTCCTACGAGGTATCGTTATAATCTCGTATTTGTGAACGATCAGTCAACCGTTTGACTTATGGTTCGTTGAACCCACCATCAATCGACTGCACAATATAATAGCCAGAGTTATCAGCTCTTGGAGGCGATTACGGACCAAAACTTAATATAATGTAATTCAGTTCACTTTGTGGCGTTCAATGTTGTCAGTACAATCCACATGAAAAACAAATATTATATAAAACGATGAAGTTATAAATAGTATATGAAAAAGATAATGTATCAAATCCATAATCAACTACTACAACTCAGGAACACGTTTAATTCCCATGGAAATAACGTGCCCTACATGCTTATCATAATTCAACGGTTTAGTGAGAGGATCTGCGATGTTATCATCCGTCGCAATCTTGTCAATCACTATCTCCTCTTGCTCCACGTAATCACGGATCAGGTGAGCTTTCCGATGTACATGTCTAGATTTGTTGCTAGACTTTGGCTCCTTAGCCTGGAAGATGGCACCTCTATTGTCACAATAGATGGTGATCGGGTCATTCGAACTAGGAACTACCGTAAGTCCTTGTAAGAATTGACGCATCCATATCGCTTCCTTTGCTGCCTCCGAAGCGGCATAGTACTCGGATTCAGTAGTAGAATCTGCTACAACACTCTGTTTGGAACTCTTCCAGCTGACCGCAGCACCATTAAGAGTAAAGACGAACCCGGACTAAGATTTTGAGTCATCTCGATCCGTTTGGAAGCTAGCATCTGCGTAACCGATTGCGCATAGCTTAGTATCGCCTCCATAAGTCAATACCCAATCCTTAGTCCTCCGTAGGTACTTAAGGATGTTTTTAACAGCTATCCAGTGTGTTTTACCTGGAGTCTTTTGGTACCGACTCGTCATACTCAATGCATATGCCACGTCTGGACGTGTGCATATCATGGCATACATGATCGATCCTATTGCAGATGCATAAGGAATACCACTCATGCGCTCAATCCCTTCAGGTGTCGTGGGTGACTAAGACTTGCTCAACTGCATCCCAGACGTCATTGGAAGGTTCCCCTTCTTGGAGTTGGTCATGCTGAACCTCTCAAGAATCTTATCCAGATAAGACTCTTGACTAAGTGATAACGTCCGTCGTGATCTATCTCGGTAGATACGAATTCCCAAAATGCGTTGTGCCTCACCCAGATCTTTAATCTGGAAATGGTTCTTCAACCATTCTTTAACCGAAGATAAGAGAGGAATGTCATTCCCAATCAAGAGTATGTCATCGACATACAATATCAAGAATAAAATCTTGCTCCCACTCGACTTGATATATAAGCATGGTTCCTCGACCGATCGAGTGAAACCATACTCTTTTATCACCTGGTCGAAATGATGATTCCAACTCCGAGAAGCTTGCTTAAGTCCATAAATGGAACGCTTAAGCTTGCATACTTTCTTAGGATGTTCAGGATCTATAAAACCTTCGGGTTGCACCATGTACAACTCTTCCTCCAAATAACCGTTTAAGAAGGCGGTTTTCACATCCATTTGCCAAATTTCATAGTCATGAAAAGCGGCAATCGCTAAGATTATCCGAATGGAACGTAGCATGACTACAGGTGCAAAAATCTCATCATAATACAATCCGTGCACTTGAGTGAAACCTTTTGCCACTAGTCGTGCCTTATAGGTATCTGGTTGCGCGTCTACAGAACGCTTTATTTTGTAAAGCCATTTGCACTGTAGAGGTTTTACCTTATTAGGTAAATCAACTAGATCCCATACGTTATTCTCATACATGGAGTCCATATCGGATTGTATGGCTTCGAGCCATAGCTTTGAGTCGGAACAAGTCATGGCACCTTTATAGGTAGCGGGTTCATTAGTCTCTAGGAGCAAAACGTCATTCTCCTCGACCATACCAATGTATCTGTCCGGAGGATTAGAGACTCTACCCGACTTCCTAGGTTCCTCAGGAATATTAACCGTATCATCAGTTGGAGGAACAACTTCCTCCATCCGTTCCTCGGTTGTTGGTTCTGGAATCTCCGACAGCTCGAAGGTTCTATTACTCGTCTTGTTCTCGAGAAATTCTTTCTCTAAGAACGTCGCACTAGCCGCAACAAAAACTCGATGTTCGGTAGGCGAATAGAAATAATGACCAAATGTTCCTTTTGGATAACCTATAAAGTATGTCTTGACCGATCGCGGGCCGAGCTTATCCTCGTGTCTCCACTTGACATAAGCCTCGCAGCCCCAAACCCGAATAAAGGACAAGTTAGGGACCGTTCCCTTCCACATTTCATATGGAGTCTTGTCGACAGCTTTAGTCGGACTTCGGTTAAGTATAAGAGCGGTGACAAAAAAGAGCATAACCCCATAATGAATCAGGCACTACCGTGTGACTCATCATGGATCGAACCATATCAAGTAAGGTTCGATTTCTCCGTTCGGACACACCATTTAATTGAGGTGTTCCAGGTGGAGTTAACTGCAAAACGATTCCACAGTCTTTAACGTGTTGATCAAACTCATTTGAAAGATATTCGCCACCCTGATCTGAACGGAGTGCTTTAACCTTTCTACCCAGTTGGTTCTGAACCCTGTTCTCATATTCCTTGAATTTCTCAAAGGACTCACTTTTATGCTTCATTAAGTAGACATATCCGTATCTACTCAAATCGTCCGTGAAAGTGATAAAATATCTATAGCCATCTCTAGCGGTAATTGACATAGGTCCACATACGTCAATATGTATGAGTCCTAATAGGTCACTAGCGCGCATTCCAACACCTTTGAAGGAAATTCGATTCATCTTGCCAATGAGACATGATTCACACGTGCCATATGTAGAAAAATTGAATGCTGGAATAGTCCCATTATCGACGAGTTTCTTCACGCGTTTCTCATTTATGTGTCCCATTCGACAATGCCATAGATAGGTTTGATCTTTGTCACCAATCTTTAATTTCTTATTATTCATGTGTAATATTTCCGTGGTTTGATCTAAGATATAAATTTCATTCATGGAAACTACTTTGCCATAAATCATTTCATTAAAAGAGAAAATACAGCTATTATCCTTTATAGAAAATGCAAAACCGTCTTTAGCAAGTACGGAAACAGAAATAATGTTCTTAGACAAACTGGGTACATAGTAACAGTTTTATAAAAATAACTCAAAACCACTAGGGAGTTGGATTACGTATGTTCCCTTCGAGACTGCAGTAACTCGTGCTCCATTCCCGACTCGCAGGTCCACATCACCTTTTTCGAGAGGTATGATGTTCTTTAGACCCTGCAAATGATTACACAGATGAGAACCACAACCAGTATCAAGTACCCAAGTTCCGAAACTTGCATGGTTAATCTCAATCATATGAATATGACATACCAACAGGAACGACACGGCCTGCTTTTATGTCCTCACGGTACACGGGACAGTTCCTCCTCCAATGTCCAGTCTTGTGACAATGGTGGCACTCAATGTCACTGCCCTTGCTCTTTGCCTTGCCCTGTGAGCCATTAGTCTCACCAGGCCCACTCTTACCGTTTCCTGGCTTCTTGAACTTCGGCTTACCTACAGCTAGGTCGCCATGAGCCTTGCCCTTACCTTTGCCCTTGTTGGAAATCGTGAGAACATCCTGCTTCATGCTCCCACTCAATTTCATATCTTTCTCGGTCTGTACGAGAAGGGAGTGTAGCTCATGAGGAGTCTTTTTCAAGTCATTCATGTAGTAGTTCGCCCTGAAAAGGCCAAAACCATCATGAAGAGAATGAAGCATTCAGTCAATGACAATGCTCTCACTGATTTTACAATTCAGTGCCTCCAATTTCTCGATATTCTCAATCATGTGAAGAGTGTGTGGGCTAACCGGTTGGCCCTTCTGGATTTTCGCATCAAAGAAGCGACATGTATGCTCATAAGTAACGATTCTCGGTGCTTTTGAGAACTCGTTAGTGAGCGTGGTGAAAATCTTGTTTGCACCTTGAGCAATGAAGCGTCTCTGCAAATTGGTTTCCATTGCAAAGATGAGTACGTTCTTTATCGCACCCGCTTCCATAACGAAGTCACTATAAGCGTGTGACTCGTTGACTCCTGCATTGGGGCCTGGATTTATCGGTATTGGCTCAGTTAAGTACTTGAGCTTACCGTCAGCAATGGCAGCATTCCGTAGTGCCGCCTCCCAGTTCGCAAAGTTGGACCCGTCATTCTTCAGTCACGTGGACTGATTCATGTGGTCCATGAAAGCTTTCAGCCAGGACTCGCGATCAAGTGTGGCACTAGGCATTGGGATTGCGTTATTTCCAGCCATTTTGTTGTAACAGTATTATCAAAATAAACGTGTTCTACACTGCGAGAAGAAGAATAAAATAATAAGCATGTGGATCGATTTTAATTTAAGTCTAATGATCTAATATCATAACGCGAAGACTCAAAATATTTATACAATTGACCTCCCTCAAGAATTATATAAATGACCCCAAGACTCAATTATCTGCAAATTGATAAGCTAACCTTTTAGCTAATTCTACCGTTAGAATTCTTGGTCGATAAATTTCTGTAAATTCTATCTTTAGTCCATCATAATCACGAGAAACTTTTCAGACTATGATGTTGAGGTAAACTAAGTCAACACAAACTACTTACCCAACGTAGAAGGAGTCATATTATGCCTACCGACGAAGAAGGGATTCATAGTTGTTTGCCCTTATAAAGACTAGTCTCAATTTCCGGTTTTAGAGGAAGATCCCATCAACTTTGTTTTAATTCATATTAAGTGAACTAATATCTAGCATGCGTGAATGAATAAACTAAGGTGATGGCTTAAAAACATGTGACATTTGTATGTCTATGAAAACTAACATACAACCTATATGTGTCAATTTTCATGCATTTTAGTAGTAGGTGGTTTGGTTTAGGCGGAATATGATGCATAAACTATCATGTGAATGAAATGCAATAGGAATGAAAAACGTAAAAACAATAATAAAGTCCTAGTGTGGCCTATCCTATCAAAATGAACATTAAATACAAATTTGGAATCCATCCTTGGACCCGAGAAGCTTGTCTCGATGTTCCATCTTGATCCATGTAGCGGGAGTGAGCTCCAATCTCCATCTTTAGTCTTCTTTGAAAATTACAATAAATAAATTTACATAATAAACCTATTTATTACATTCTAATTTCAAAATCCAAAACTAAAGGAAAAATAAAGGAGATTCGAGATCTCATAATTACATAAAAATTATGTTTCCTTCATTACGAAAACATAATTTGACTAAGGCCACACTAAGTATTACAAATTACAACCGATTGCAAAAAAAATACGTAAATAAATTCATTCAACGATTCATTCAACAAAAGAAAAGCATCAACTAAAAAAAATTAAACATACAAGACATAATTATTTAATTATGTAGATTAATTTTATCCAAACCACCTATTTAATTGATCAAATTAAGTGACAATTCCTCAATTAATCACATTAATTTCAATCTTAGTTCATATTAAACTTGTAATATGAATTTAATCCATTAATATTTTAAACTGCTTTAAAATAATTAGGTATCTATAAAAATGTAAACCGTTTCACAACAATTAATCATACATTGTAAAAGTAATGTATAATTAATATTGGCCAAAAACTAGCATAAAAAAAAGTTCTTCAAAATTTTCTTCTCGGCAAACCCGAAACAGCCACAAAAAAACTTAACTCGGTTTTTCATCAAAAAACCGAAAGAAAAAAAAAAAAAATTTTTTTTTAATTCTGTCCATACGTGAACAGCAACAGAAACAGAAAAAAAAAATTCCACGGCTAAAAAAAAAAATTTGACAGACATCCCAATATTTAAAATCGGCATTATGCCCTAAATTTCAAAAACATGATTATCGATGAACAAAAATCTTTATAGATGCTATTAGAACGAGATTAGCATATGAATTAATGAAACATGATTAACTGTATATGCCAAAACTATATAGCAAAAACAAATTTTTATATCATCAACATGACGATTCCATTTACAATTTAATTTAATCCGAATTAAATCAAAGCATCTACCAATTCTTCATATAATCATTCTAACTGATTAAAACAACAATATGAAAAATCAAAATGGAAATATCGCATCAAAAACAAGAACAAAAACACGGTGCAAAAAAAAATTTTATTCGGCAAAAAAAAATTCAGCCGTGTAAATTTTCTTTTTTTTTTTTTGTTTTTCAAAACCCTAATATGTGTTTACATCCAATTTTCTGAAAATCATCAAAATAAAATTCGTGGCCTTGGCTCTGATACCACTTGTGGGATTTATCTGTATGCATCCCTTTAAATTTAAGGATTATAACGAATTATAAAGTGATGATTACGAGTCATAAAACTAAATTGCATAAACAAAAGCATAAAGGATTAAGAAACAACCTTCGGTCCTAGCAAATTCGGCCTAAGAGCAATATCGCAATGATATTCGCTTATTAGTTGCACCCAAGACGATATGAGAAATGCCCTTAACTTGTTGCTAGAATCGATCCCCAAAATTTCAGTAAATTAATTAGGGTTTTTCGTTTTTGTGTTTTTAGATGAGAGGCGAGAAAATGGGAAAAGAATTAGGCTAAGAAAAATCACCTAACTCTCCTTATAACCGAGTATATGGAGTAGATGGGTTGATTTTCTTTTTCAAATTTTCGGCCCAAATGAACCGAAATAATAAGGATTAAAATCCTTATTTTCGGTTATTCCAAAAATGTATAAAATGTGTTAAATATAAATTGCCATCTAGTGAGGATCGATCTCATAACCTCTTGGTTTGAGTACCCTCACTACTACCACTATGACACATTCATCTTGTTGATTAAATATAACCGATTATATTTAAGTACGAATTAACATGTTAATTCGTCCAAGCTAACATTATATACATTAATTAAATATAACTTATTATATTCAATTTTACGAATTTACAGTTAAGTCGTCTCAACTAATATTATTTAATCTTCATTAAATAATTGTTTCATCAACACATTGACTAACTGTTTAGTCATATAAGGCATCAATGTGATTACATTTCCATAACCACATCTCTCAAACACATCTTATAGGTGTGACCTTTAGGGATCAGTTGATCACCGCCATCTGTATGATAATAACGTCAAACTTTCTAGCAAGCCAACCGTTATTAGGTAATCGTTAATCAACTGATTAAATACGAAGTATACCCTTGTGAACCTTTACGAGATTTACAAATGTTATCACACTAATTTGTGGAGGACACAAGCTCCAACAGTTGTCAAATGAGGCGCAAAGCCATTATAATACGTGAAAAGAGGATTTGATCCTAAATTTTTAACCACTAGGATAAAACTTTTTTGGTACCTCAATCAACATCATTATCAATTAGCCACTTGTAACGGTACTCTTTTTGCTCCCTAAAAGCTTTCCTCCCCCCTCTCTCTAAAAAATAAAAAATATAGCCTAAAGTTGATCCACCGCCTCCACTAACACACACTCCCTCCCCCCCCCCCCCCCCCCTTCTTCCCCTACACAGGGGTGATCCCCTTTTTCCCCCCACCCCTGGTATGTCACTAGTTTTCCAGCCGTAAATCAGCTTCTTTGGTGTTGAATCGTTGTCTGTTTCTGTTTCAACACGGGTTTTGCCGCGGTCTTTTATTTTCTGACGGATTTTTCCGATGTCTTTGTTTTCGTCAACCTGGTGCCATTGGTATCGGGTCGTTTCTTGTTGTGTCTGTCAATGAGCTTAGCTCATCGGGTCGGTTAGGGACCGATTAGTGATCCCCCTCATTTCCCCCACCAATCGGTCCTTAGTCCTTATTCTGATTGTTAATGAGCATAGCTTATCGGATCAGTTTTGGAACCGATTGGTGATCCCTCCCCCCATTTCCCCCACCAATCGGTCCTTTGTCCTGTGTGTCTGTGTAGGTTGATTTTTGCATGTAAGGCGGTGGTCCTGTGAGGATTCGCTTGGTGAAATAGGTGTCCTTCGCTGGTTTTCTTGGTGCTTGCTGGACTGTTGCAACTTTCAGTATGTGTTTGGTGCGTCGTCGCTTTCTTAGGATGGTGTAAAGTCATGGTGGATGGGCCTTCCTTTTTTAGATGTGCCTGGTAGTGAAGGAATCGGGTATTTGGTAGTGTTGTTGGTTGGGTCAGATGCGGTGGTTTCCGCTTCTTGTCGATGTTTGTTTTTTGCTTACCGTGTTTACTGTTTTTCCAAATAAAAGCTTTCCCTACTTTTATCTTCCTAGCTTTAGTCGTTATCTTCCTAGCTTTAGTCGTGTCAATAAGGAAGTTTGTAACTTTACATCCGGTGTGTGTTGTGTTCATCTCACTCCGTCCTACTGAGTTGGTTTTGGTTTGGGACCTGGTCATGTGGCTCTTTCTTTTGATCCCTATCTTCTTACTCACTTTTCTTGGCTACGAGTTTCTTGTTCGTAGGGACTGTTTTCCAAAGTGTAGGAGTTTTATCTCCTTTGGAGTAGGCTTTCATGGTCTACATTCCGCATTTCCTTTCTACATCCCTGTGGCGTAGGTGTACTTTGTTCACTCTTGATGGGTCAAGGGTCTCGTTGGTTTCGAGATAATGTGTATCATAACCAAGAAGATGAATCTCCGAGACACATTTTTGTGTCTTGTTGGAGGTATTTCTCCGAAGCTCAGTTGATTAAGATGAGTAATGATTTGTTTGATCGTTTGGCCACCTGTGATCGTCAGTTCAAGAAGGTTGGAGTTGATTCCCGTATACAGCCGTCCGTTCGCCATCAACACACTTGTGTTACCCGATGTAGTTACCTTGTTTTAGTTTATGGTATTACTAAAATAAGTGCATTTGACCAAATAAGTCAAATATCATCTATATAAAAAACTCTTTATTTATAGCCGTAAAAAAAAATCAACATCAATATCACCGTGTTAAGTAACAAAACTAGAAATTTCACCACAATAATTTCTTCACTTCCTAAAGAGAAGTAAATAAAAAGAAATACAAAAATAAGAATATGAATTGAACCCAATTATTCCGATTTGATATCATAATCATAAATTCATAATGCATAGCTGTAAGACTTTTGAGAAGCAAGTTTCGCATTTTCTTGAAGGAAAACTCGGCGTTATCCCAGAATATAATTTCTTTCCTCCTACTGTGATTTTTTGCAATAAAAAACAAATCCTTTTACAAAAACATGAGACCCACATAATGTCGCCTTTAAAATGCACCATTATTACCCATTTATTTTTCACCCTTTTCATTCCTTCATCACTCACATTCCAAATATCTCCTCTGTTTAATTCCTCATGAAATATCTGCTTCACTTCAAAATGATTGTTTTTCTAACGTTTTTGGTAGTTTTATTTGAAAGTAGCTTCGCGATTAATGAGCCTTTAGTAAGTTCGGGACGATTGCGGATGTTTGTTGATGAACTTCCTCAAGTGCCTAAAGTTTATGGGTATAAGCTTGTTGATGGTAAACCTACTTCCGTCTCACTCAAAATAGGCATGTACCAAAAGAAATGGGTCAGTTCTCAATCTACATCCCTTTTTTTTTGTCATTTCTTTATTCAACTCAATTCATTGTATTCTTATCTCGGGTTTTTCGAGTTATTTAAATGAATTCGCTATATTTTGTCTCATATGTAATTTCACGACTAGACAAAGTATACGTCCTAAAACAAATACAGTGAATTCGTTTAGCAAGAATGAAATCGATTAATTATAAGACAAGTATATGTGATTTAGAATGTAAGAATATGTTGTTTATTATGATTTCAAGGACAGCAACACATGATTAGGCTATGTGCTTGTTTCTTTGTGTGAAAGGGTTTTAACTTTTAATCAAACAGTCTGCAAAGAATTAAAAAAATGATGCTTTAGAAAATATTGGTGAAAGACTGAAATTGGCTACCAACTTCTTTCACTATGTCTCAAAATATTAAACAAATGTTCACACACTTTTTTTTTTTTTTTTTTTTTTTTAAAATGTTTACACCTCTCTGTTGCTCTGCCCTTCAACTCATCTTCCCCTGTTTCCATTACTACTTTTTTCATATCTTCAAAAAAAACAAAACAAATGGAAGTTAACTCTAAAAATTCACAAATTAAGGTTAGTGAAAAATTTAAATAGCACCCGAGAGTGACAACTGACGGGACTTCAAATAAAATCATAATATTATCCGTAAAAAAAGAACTTAATAGCGTGATAATTGAGACAATAACTCGCTAATTGCTCTCGAATGTTATAGAATTTCGGTATAACCCATGGAATTTCACTATTATGTGGCTAAGCATTAGCCATGTCCCACAAGATGTCCAAAATACCCAAATTAGTACGAAGTTAGATATAATTGGCGTTACTCGCACTTCATAGGCTATACATCAAATATACATCTGATATTCTGATTGTATATATTTTGAGTTTTGTTTTAATTATTATGAATTTTAGTATAAAGTTTTTGAGCTCGTTTACTTAAACCTTAAACTAACAAAACACAATATTACTCAAAAACTATATACATATAAATTCAAACACAATATTACTCAAAAACCATATACATATAAATTCAAGTATTTTGAGTTTTGACATCAAAAAATTAAAATATAATTATAAACTTTAAAAGTTCAGAAAAAATGTATGTATGCTTGATAACTAAAGGGTCTGAGGTAATACATTAGATGCGTAATCATTTTTCTCGTGTTATTGGTATTTCTTCTTCAGCTAGTCTTGCTATAGACGGGATATATCCGTCTATAGCTAAAGACAGGTCAAATAGCTTGAAAGTGGTGACATTTTTAGCCCCCACCACCCCACTTGTTGTTTGTCCTATTAGAAATGTGGTATTGTATTTGGTCCGTCTTTAGTTATAGACGAATATATGTCGTCTATAATGAGATTTTGTGATCTTTGTATTTTGAGTTACACTAATCATTGTTCTTGCATGTTTCCCCTGGAAAAACTAGCCCGGTCTAGGTTGACGCTTTAGGCTCTGTTTGGTAAAAACTAATCGAAAAAATTTTGAAAAACACGAAAAGGTAGTTGAAAATCGAAAAATGGTAATCAAACCCGAAAAGGTAATCGATTAGGTAGTGAAAATTAGGAACTGATAAGGTAGCTGATTATATAAATAAGTGTTTGACAAACTAACTGAAAAGGTAACTGATTTTGATGAAATGACGTAAAAGGATATGATAATTATTTAATAGTATAAATTTAAGGGTAAAAGCGGAAAATTAAATCAAAACAGGTACCTGAAATCTCAAATGCTACTCTAGGTAGCATTTCATTTCAGGTAGCTTATTTGGTTAAATAAACTACTTGCCAAACGCGTACAAAAAAATAAGGTACCTGGAATTTTGGTCAAATAAGCTACTTTGACCAAATCAGGTACATGAAATGTCTTGCCAAACGGAGCCTTAGATGACTGAATTAAAGCCATTTGAATTTTTTCCTAATAAATTACATCAACTACTAGAATAATTTATACGTTTGTTTTTTATTTTTGGTAAAACTATGATACTAGAAATCATGTATTTATCATGAAATATTATTTATTTCTTTCCTAATTCGGCTTTTTTAACGTATGCCAATTACGCACAGGTTAGAATTGAGTAATCCCGAGGCAAACATACTTAGGATTCTTAATTCGGTTTTTTTAACTTGTGTTTAATGGACACATGTTAAAAAGGCCGAATTAAGAATCCTGAGCATGTTTGCCTCGAGATTACTCATTTCAAAAATTACAATTAATGGCATTTAATGTCTTAGGACTATGATTATGAGTACATATAACCACCACTAATTTTGGGATGACTAGTTTAAATAGCTTACATGCGTACACATATAATTGGCGCCTTTGTTTGGGATTAGATGGGTACAGTGCTCTTGATTGAGTTTTGCATTTAATTCATTTTGATCGATACGCAAATTATTTTGCCAGATTAAGTAAATTTTATGAACTCTGCCTTCTACCCCGAAAAGTTGTGGCACTCAAGGTAATAAGTTTTGCTTAAAAAGGTGGAAAATGTAATTTATTTAAAACGAAAAATAGAACATTTTTATATAAAAAATTACAGAATTTATTTTTAAATTATAGTAGTTTGTCATTAAAATAGTCACATTTTGTAGCTAAAATGACGACATTTGACCCGTCTTCAGCTTGTGACAAAAAATGTCCATTTTCAATGAGAATTGATGCACTCAAGTACGGGATATCTTTAAAAAAAAAAAAAATAATAATAAACTAGTCTTCACCAAAACTATTGGCAACTAATTTATGGATTGATAAGTAGCCTGTTAGAATAATCGATGTAAAATATTTGGATGGTTCTAAAATAAAGGTCTTAACTTACCGACAAAATTTGATAATGCGAGGTGTTTGGACCCTCCATTTCATTGTATTGTACTCCCTTCTATTCACTGAATTTATAAAATTTGTTGAACATATATGAGTCTATCATTGAGACGTCTTTACATGGCACCACAAAATAAGTAAAAAACATTATATGAGATACTTGGTATGTACTGTAATTGTAAGGACTGAATTACTGCTTAGATTTGTAATTCTAAGAACTGTACGTAAACAAATGTGTATAAATCTGCTACGTAGTAGTAGTAAACTAGTACTCCCTCCGTCCCGGTCAGTTGTTGTCTTTTGGTTTTGGCACAAAGAACAAGAAAAGAGGAGAGGGTCAATAGCTAAATGACAAGTGGAACAAATTGAGTGTGAATGATCAAATTACTCATCAAGTTCATTCTTAAAATAGAAAGGACAACAAATAACTGAGACACCCAAAATAAA
Organism: Silene latifolia; assembly: GCF_048544455.1. NCBI lineage: Eukaryota > Viridiplantae > Streptophyta > Magnoliopsida > Caryophyllales > Caryophyllaceae > Silene > Silene latifolia. The sequence continues at coordinate 66,952,132 of NC_133537.1, read as the reverse complement.
AAAAGGACAACATATGACCGGGCTCATACATCAACTTTATTTAGCCTTTTAATTATAAATAACTTTTAGTCTGTTCTGATTCAATCTGAACATCCACTCGGCCAAGAATGACAAAAGCGTCCAAACAGAAGCATCAAAGCTGATGAAATAGTGCCGAAAATGACGAGTCTGGGAAATATGAGGAGCTTGCATGTAATTGTAAATAAGAGTATCTTTTTCTACGAGGATGATATTGACATATATGTTGCAACGTAGTCCATATCCCTAAAGTTAAAGTGTGAATTCTTATCATATGCCCAGCTTCACAAAACGACGTTCCATCATTCTATGAGTGGGAGGTTCTGGTTAAACCAATTTAATTTTTAATTTCTTAAATAAATAAATCAAAGGTATACTCGATTATTTAGATTTACTCCTTAATATATAAATAAGCAAATAATTAACCGGTCAACAAACTTGCAAAGTATGGAATACATTAAGCCACAAATTTCAAGTGTTATTATTTGTGATATACTCTATAGCTTATTAATAAGTGATAAATCTTGAGTTAGACATGGAATTGTGAATGTGGATAGGTGACGGGATCTGGTGGCGCACTAACATTGTCCTTTTACATTATGAAATGTTGTTGTTAATACTTTGTTTTATTCAATTTCAACTATTTAGACTAGGGAATATAAAATTTATGGATATGATTTAAGCCAAAACTTGTAAGAACTCTATTAGGCCCGAGTTTGGAATTAGATTTTTAAGGTGTTACTCGCGAGTCGCAATTGCCTTAGGATGGATTAGATTGATCAAGCTCTTGTTGCAATTGCCTTGGGATATATTGAATACTCGAATTAAGCTCACCTTATGCCTTAATGTGACAACAGAAATTCCATAGAGACCTTCCACCAACAACGGTGTTCGCATACGGAACAACCAAGAGACATGCAAGTATTCCCGGACCAACCATTGAGGCTCTTCATGGCATCGACACGTATATATCATGGCGAAATTATCTTCCTAATAAACACATCCTCCCATGGGACCCGACCATACCGACTGCAATCCCACCAAACCACGAGGGCGTTCCCACAGTGGTGCACCTTCATGGTGGTATTGACGAGCCTGAGAGCGATGGTCATGGACACTCATGGTTCACCCGAGGGTTTGCCGAGAGAGGGCTTTATTGGAGTAAGAGAAGGTATCATTATCATAATATGCAGCAGCCGGGGACATTGTGGTACCATGACCATGCCATGGGTTTGACTAGGATTAACCTTTTGGCGGGTTTGATTGGGGCTTACGTTATTCGTCATCCCCAAGTTGAGGCGCCTCTTGGGTTGCCTTCTGGTGATGAATTTGAACGGACTTTGGTCGTTTGTGATCGAGATTTTTATAAAGACGGATCCCTATTTATGAACCGTACTGGTAAGTTTATGTTTCGAATTCCTTCCATCTTAGATAATATATGTTGGTCATTATTGGTGACGATTGATTGTAAATCGTACAGGAAACAACCCAAAGATACATCCACAATGGCAACCGGAATACTTTGGAGACGTGATAGTCGTGAACGGGAAGGCATGGCCGTACATGGAAGTACAGCGACGCAAGTACAGGTTTCGCATCATAAACACCAGCAACGCCCGTTTCTTCAGATTTTACCTTAGCAACGGCATGCCGTTTATACATATTGGCTCTGATTCCGCCTACCTTGGACATCCCTGTAAGAGTAAATACAATCTTGTGGCACCCTCTGAGATTTCTGATGTTGTCATTGATTTCGCCAACTCAAATTCCAAAACTGTCATCTTGGCTAATAATGCAGCATATCCTTTCCCAACAGGTTAGCATTAACACATGCATGGAGTTTGTACTTCCTCCTCCTCCTCCGTCTCAATCATTTGTGTACTAAACTAATCTTGTTTTTTTTTTATATAGGGGACCCAGTGGACGACGCAAACAGCAAAGTAATGAAATTCATAATCAAGGATACTACTCAAGTGACTGACCCAAGCCGCGTTCCTTCTAAACTAATCAAATACCCATCACCCGACCTATCAATTAGTTCACGCACGCGTTACATAGCAATGCACGAGTACACGAGCTCAACCGACGAACCTACACACCTCTACATCAACGGCTTATCATTCGACGATCCAGTAACCGAAACTCCTAAGGTCGGAACCAGTGAGGTCTGGTACGTGATCAACCTGACCGATGACAACCACCCACTTCATATCCACTTAGCCTTATTTAGGATCTTAGACCAAGTTAAGATCATCGATTTCGACACGTTCAAAGATTGCATGATTAAGTTTGATGATGCCATCAAGTGTGACATTGAACGCCACGCTCAAGGGATGAAGAAACGTGTGCCGGCTCATGAGAAAGGGTGGAAGAATGTGTTCAAAATGAAGCCGGGTTATGTGACCAAGATCTTCGTGAGGTTCTCGTACATCCATGTTAATGGATCGTATCCGTTTGATGCGACTGCTGAGCCTGGTTATGTCTACCATTGCCATGTAAGTTAAACTAGTACTCCGCATTATATTAGTGAACAAAGTCCATATAAAAGCGAGGAGTTTATGTTATTAAGTGAGCAAGTTTAACATGAAAATTTCTTTTTGTTTTAATGTTATTATGGCCTAAATATCGGTTTGCGCTATAACGTGTTGTTTTATTTTATCAACGATATTGCAGATCCTAGATCATGAAGACAATGTGATGATGAGACCACTCAAACTTATAAACTAGGGGGGCCAACTGAGAATACATGCATGTGATTATATCTCAAGTAATAAGGTAACTTCTTGATAACTAGGGAGTACAGTATATTTTATTTTACTTCCGCCCTTGGTTGATCCTTGATTTTGTACGTCTTTGTTCCTACTTTTTTCCAGGTTATATTTTTGGTACGAGTTTTTCAACATTGCAAATCCAAAGTGTACACATTAGATGATGATATATGGATATTTCATGTTTGAAATGTAATTTCGTTGGTGAAGATCGGTAACAGAGAAAGAAAAGGGGTAATGATTGACAATGTCATTGTCATTTTGACAAATGCCAGGGGAAATTATACTCAAGTAAGAAGTTTGTTGACTAAGATAGGGCCTTACAAAGTTTGTGGCATAGGGAATATGCCCGTGGAATTATGGCAGCCTAAGAAAATAGGCTAATTCTCATTATAGACGGGAGATATCCGTTTATAGTTATAGACGGGCCAAATATCTACCCACTTTAAGTCTTTAAGCATAACAGAAGCAACAAATTGCATGTGTCACCACTTTAAGCATATTTGACCCGTCTTTCACTTTAAACGGATATATCCGTCTATAATGAGACTAACCGAAGAAAATACGCCTTGGTCCCTAAGGGCAGAGTTACACATAAATATACCATATTTTGTTTTGTTGTGGTTTGTTTTCAGTACTACATTTTGGGTGGGAAACATATGTAGACACAGTTTATAACTGTGATAAGAATAAAAGCAGCTTCTAAATTTTCCTTTTGCCCTCAAAATGTGATAAAAACTGCCTGGTTTACCTACAAAATCGTCATAAAAGCACAAAATAGCCAATAGGAAAGAAATGGCATCTAAAACCGCTATAATAAGAGCTAATGGCTACGGAAATACGGCAAAATGACGTAAATCTAAACCGCATCAGGTATATCTGTCTTAAACTTAAAACAAGTTAAATATGTCATGTTGGAGAAATAAGACTTACGTATAATACATTGGGAAAAACAAAAGATTAGCCTATATTGAATGATACGTGATCCGTTTTATTAAGACGATACATTCATCTTAAGAAAGACTAGCTTAAATAAAAAATGCATGAATAATAAGTTTAATTAAGTTAACTTCAGATCTTATAAGTTCAGAAAAGTATAGATACTATAAATTCATTTCAAATCTTGTAAGTTAAATAAAGTTCAAATCATATAAATTTTTAGTTCATAAAAGCTAACTTATAAATTCAGTCCAAACAAGTTAAGAAAATTGAAGTGCAAAGCCTAAGCAAATTCTTATTTATTACGAGTATATTCGTCTAAGCGTAACACAAGTTAAATATGTGCAAGTGCCAAGTGGAAGGAATAAGATAAAAGCATGATACATCGAGAAAAACAAAAGATTTGTTATGTATTCCTATGTAGCACGATGTGACCCGTTTTATTATTAAGAAGGATGTCTTTGTGTTAAGAAAGACTATACCAAAAGTTGGCTGGTGTGAGTAGTAAGAGCTCTCATCTCTTAAACAAGTGGTCAGGGGTTCGATTCCTGACTCTTGCGAATGAAAAAGCCAAACTTTGGAGAGGTCAACCTATTAAATTGCCTTCAGTACCCCGAAGGAGATTGCCCCAAGCTCCCAACTGTCGGTAGGGGATACTCCTGGTCAACACTAAAAAAGAAAGACTATTCGAAAAAAAATGGGTAAAAAGGTAAGGATACTTCATTTCTATACGGATAAGAGGTAATGAGTAAGACGAGTTTTGGGGGTTAAAAGAGAGCAATTGAATCCTCTTCCATTTAATGTTCTCTCAATACTCTAGATTCAATTCCAAAAGGTCGAACAAATGATCAGTTGAAGGATTTTTTTATTTTTTTTTAGAAGTATCCCGACCGATAGTTGGGCAATCTCCTTCGGGAAGAAGGCTCTGTTTTTTGGACTTAAAGTCACTTAATTTAAATTTATTTCAGATATTATAAGTTTAGTTCCATTCAGTTCGAATCGTATAGATTTAGTTCAAATCCTATAAATTCAGTTCAATTTAGATCCTATAATTTCAATTCAGTTTTTCAATTCACTTCAAATCTTATTATGGTCAAAAGAAACAAACGGGGAATCAATAACTTTGACTACATTGTCTTTTTCGCCCAAAAAAACTTACCGAACAGCTAGCTATGTAAATCTGTTGTAATTCAACTTAGATAGAATGTGTAATTCTGTAATTCAACTTAAATAAAAAAAAGAAAAAGAAAAAATCCATAGCATCCAGCCCGAGAATCTGGGCATCACAATTCACAACTCAAGTCATCAAGTGATGATAAGACAAGAAACACGGAGTTACAACTCATAACTCCCACTCTCTTCCTGTTTCCTTTTAACAACATACTTCCGACTTGGACCCCACCATGTGCGTCCTTCTCTTTCTTCTCCCTGTTCCTTAATGCCCCACCGCCACCGCCACCGCATTTCGCCGCCATGGATTCCGACAACCTCCGTCTACTTATCAACGACGTCGTTACTATCTCCTCCAGTGGCGGTTTTAGAGATTTGTTTAGAAAGGATTGTACTGATCTCTGCCGTCGGATTTCTCTATTGTCTCATTTAGTTGAAGAGATCCGGGAGTCTGACATTCATTCTCACCCGTCTCATCATTTCTTTCATCTTTTTCTTGCTCTTCAGGATGCTAAGCGTTTGCTTTTAGCTGCTTCTACCTTTGATCCTAATGAAGTATGTTTAGATCTCTTCTTTCTTTTTTCTTTTCTTTTCTTTTCTTTTCTTTTCTTTTCTTTTTCCGTCTCACTCTATTGTTTTTACCTTTCGAATCACCGTTTACTGTTGATGCTAATTACTCTAAACTTTGAAATCGTCTTTCGACTTTGTTAGTAATTGTTAGTGTTCTTATCAATTTACTGGTTGTAATTAAGTTGAAGATTAGTGTATTTCGTTCTTCTTTCTATAGTTAAAAAAAATAAACTTTGTTTGGATTAAGAGACAACCTTAACACCTTCAGGCAGACTTTGTTTGGATTCAGAGAAATCGACTGAAAAGGGATTTAGAAATTCCTTGTTTGGAATAAAGGAAAGGAATGAGGGAAAACTGACTACTTCACCTGTGTTACTACTCCTCCGACTCAACAGATTCTTTACACTTTTATTCATTTGTGAGGGGTATTTTAATAAAAACGTAAAGAATCTGTTGAGTCCAAGGTAGTAATATGGAACAGACCATTAGTTGCCAATTCAAGAAAAACTTTGGGTACTTAAGAGGCAGGCGAGGGTGTAGGATCAAGTGTTGTAATTAGGTAGGAAAAATTCAAGAACTGAGCAATTGTAGAAGTTTGGAGCTTCAGGAGCCAATGATAGAAAAGTATCAGTTTGCATTATAAAAATGGAGCATTGGTCACAGTTGTGGTAAAGGTTGCCAAACCTTGTTATCGTAATGTTGAGAGACTTATGTAACGGATTACCCTGCAAATGTGGCGGTAGTTTCTATTATCGTTATCATGTGCATTTAGTCTTCACTTGTTCTAATCTTTAATTTGAATTCACTTTACGTGTTTGTAACCTACTCAACAGCATTATCAATATCTAAGTCTTCTTCCCAAAGTGATTTGGGATAAGCTGACATGAATCATCCTTTGAAACTGTCAATGCCCATTGCAAATCCCGACGAAAAAAATAAATTTCCAAGAATATAGCCATAAAACTAGCAAAGAAATCTTTTTTTCACAAATATATATACCATTTGCAAATATACATCTAGTATTGTGACAATGTTCTTTTTTTTTTTTGGTTCAAAGGAGTGCACTATGTCGTGGGCAAGAATCAAACCCCCAACCTCTTGGTTGGAGTAAGAAAACTCTAACCATTTGTGCCAACTCTTGTTCTTTAGTATTGTGAGTGTCACAATGTTAAGTCATGGAAATTTACTAAGATTTGACATTTAAAATTATCGGTTGATGCGGCCAGAGTATCGGCTCTTTTTTATGGAGCATAATATAACGGGAGCTAACGTGATATTAGCCTTGAAATTTGTGACTTGAGAATGTCATATGTGAAGATTAATATTGACTGAGTGTGTAAATATGATTGAGACTTCATATTCATTTCAGTTGCAGCGTCGAGATATCATTCTCAAAATCATAATATGATTGACACTTCATATTCATTTTAGTTGCAGCGTGGAGATATCAAACTCAAAATCATAATAGTGCTTCTCTTTGATTATGTATTCAACAGGATGGTGCTTCCAAGCGAGTTGCATTTCAGTTTCAATGCGTGACATGGAAATTGGAGAAAGCATTGGGAAACATTCCGTATGAACAGTTTGGTGTTTCAGAGGAGGTTCAGGAACAGGTATGGTATCCTCAACGTTCTGTGCACTAATTGTATGATGATTTATTGCTCAAGAATAACTGGAAATTGGTTAATAGGTTGAGTTGGTGAGAACACAATTGAAAAGAGCTACCGAAAGGTATGGTCCTGTCAACTCGAGCACTATAAGTCGTGCTGCCTCTCAGCCTCTACTTAGTGAGCTGGAATCGCTGAGCTCTCGAAACAAAGGAATTGGGAGCTTGCATATAGGAAACTCAGGTAATATCGATCATGGAGTTAAGCTGAAGGTCAAGCATGTTGCCCAAGGTAATTCATCAAGAAGCCAGTGTCTTGATGAGGCAGAAATGGTGAATATAACCTCCTCAACAGTTTGTGAATCAAATGGTGTTGAGGTTGATATGGACAACAGTGGAAATGTGTCAGAAGAAAGTCCAGACGAGAGCAAGCAACCCGAGATTGTTGTTATTCCTGAAGATTTCTTATGCCCGATATCTCTTGAGATCATGAGAGATCCTGTTATTGTGGCCACTGGACAGGTATTTCCTCTAAACATTAAACCATGGTCTAAGCCTTAAAATTGCCGTTGTTTTCTATTGGTATTTGTTCAGAGAATCGGTACAGAGGAACTGTTAGGAAGTACAGATCAAGAGATATAGATTTAGTTTGCTGGTCATAGAAGTTGAGGATCAATTTGTATTGCTTTTATCTATCACACTAGCTTGTGTGGAGAGACACCCAAATCCTCCATTTCTTTTCCTCTAATTGTTTTACTCCCTCTGTCCCGGTTATTTGTTATCCTATTTCATTCTGGGGTGTCTCAGTCAATTGTTTTCCTTTTTATTTTAGGATTGCATTTGATGAGCAATTTGAACCTTCATACTCAATTTGGTCCACTTGTCATCTTACAATTGGCCCCCTCCTCTTTCCTTGGTCTTTGTGCCAATACTAAAGGACAACAATTGATCGGGACGGAGGGAGTACTTAATTTGGCCATAAATCTATTTAATTTTCAGCCCTTAGTTTTCGTCCATATTTGTCACTCGTTTGTATCTTTGTTTCTGGACCTTTCTGCTGTTGTGCCTCTTCAATATCGTTGTTTTCTTGCAGACATATGAGCGCTCATACATACAAAGATGGATTGATTCTGGCAATGTTACCTGTCCAAAAACTCAGCAAAAGCTCCAAAACATGACTCTGACGCCCAACTATGTGCTAAGAAGCCTAATATTTCAATGGTGTGCCAAGAACAACGTCGAGCAGCCAACTGCTCTGTTGACCGGCAAAATCAAGAAGAGTGACGGGTCATTTCGTGATGTAAGTGGGGACATTGCAACAATCCAAGCTCTTGTCCGTAAGCTTTCAAGTCGAGTAGTTGAGGATCGCCGAGCAGCAGTCACTGAAATCCGCTCCCTTTCCAAAAGAAGTACTGATAACCGAATACTAATTGCTGAAGCCGGAGCTATTCCTTTTCTCGTCAGCCTATTAACCACTGACGATATAACAACTCAAGAGAACGCTGTAACATCCATTCTTAACCTTTCAATTTACGAAAATAACAAAGAACTAATAATGCTTGCGGGGGCAATCCCGTCCATCGTCCAAGTTTTAAGGAATGGAACAATGGAAGCAAGAGAAAATTCTGCGGCTACCCTTTTTAGCTTGTCGCTAGCAGATGAAAACAAGATAATAATTGGGGCTTCAGGGGCAATCTCGGCCTTGGTGGATCTTCTGCAAAGTGGAAGCCCACGAGGGAAAAAAGACGCAGCTACAGCTCTTTTTAATTTATGCATATATCAGGGTAACAAAGGCAGAGCAGTGAGAGCCGGAATCATTTCGGCATTATTGAAGATGCTAACAGATTCCAGTGGGACCATGGTGGATGAGGCTCTAACGATACTCTCGGTTCTGGCTGCTCACCAAGAGGCAAAAGCTGCCATCGTTAAGGCCAGCATTTTACCTGTTCTGGTCGATCTGCTTGGGACAGGTTTACCAAGAAATAAGGAGAATGCAGCTGCTATTCTACTTGCATTGTGTAAGAGAGATGTGGAAAATCTTTCCTGTCTAAGTCAGCTGGGTGCTCCCATTGCCCTGACGGAAATGACTCGAAGTGGCACAGAAAGAGCAAAGAGGAAGGCGACTTCTTTGTTGGAACTGCTCAGGAAATTGCCTCCACAGCATTAACTTGTTCTGTCCTTGTAATTCTCACTCACTCGCTACTCATTCTTTTTCTTTTTCTTTTTTCCACTCATTCGATGTTCATTTATCTTCATTTTACTAATTATTTGATATCGTTACACCATTTCTTCTTGATCTGAAAGATGAGGATGAAAACACATTTTTCTTCTTGTATTTAATCCTACCCCTTGTAATATGGTGAGATTGTGAATGGAATTCCTTCTTCTGTTATGTAATGTAATCTTATACAAATCAGTTGCTTTCACTTTTTTTTTATCAATGTTCCATTAATTAACTAAAAAGTGCGTTATTTTGCTTGGATCTATTCGACTTATCAGTAGAGTCGTATAGTAAGATTGGTAGCAGAATTCCAATTGATAAGTAGAGTTATCGAAGGATTATATTTAACTCGATGATCTTTGACTCTACTGATAAGTCGAATAGCAGAATTCTAATTGATAGTGTAATGTGATGAATATGTGTTATGAACTTATGTGGTATGATATTCACCAAATGATACTATTATATTCACTTTTAATTAAGTGAATATGATGACTGTAATTTGATGAATATGTACCATATAGTGTAATATTCACTATATGATACTATTACATTCACTTTAAATTTAGTGAATATGGTAGTGTAATTTAATGATTACGAACTATAAACTTGATAAATTCGAGTACAAATAATAGAAAAATTGTTAAATTTGATAGATTTTGAAATTTGATAAATTGAGTAATTTGGAAAAAAAAAACAAAAAAAAAAAAAAAAGAAGAAACGTAAGGTTAATAGAATTTGTAATATATAGAATGTATACTATTATTGTTCAATCGTGTACTGTACAAGAGATATGCTACACTATTTATACAACTTATCATATATACGGAAATATATTCTAACAGCTAGAAGATCTCTATTTACGGAAGTGAATATATTTTGATTGCCTTGATTGATGATGGTGAAGATATGAAGGCAACAACTAGCTTGTGTATGGCAACGACTATTACTCCCCCTCAAGTTGGTGCGTGGAGGTTCGTAACGCTTAACTTGGACAAAATGTCGTGAAATGAAGCACGGCCAAGGGCTTGAGTAAAGATATCTACGAGCTGTTGTTTAGTACGAACGTAGCCGGGCTCAATTGTTTTCTTTAGTATTTCGTCACGAATAAAGTGACAGTCAACTTCAATGTGTTTGGTCCGTTCATGGAAGACCGGATTTCGAGCAATATGGAGCGCCGATTGACTGTCGCATAAGAGCTTGATTGGTTTAGTGTGAAGTAAGCCGAGGAAATGGAGTAGACCTTTGAGTCATTTTAGTTCACAAATGGTGTATGCCATGGCGCGATATTCAGCTTCAGCGGAAGAACGTGACACCGTTGTTTGTTTCTTGGTTTTCCAAGAAATTGGAGAGGAACCCAAGAAAATAAGGTAGGCGGTGAGGGAGCGACGACTGGTAGGGCAGCTGGCATAGTCTGCATCGCAATAAGCATGAAGCGAGAGGTCACTATCAGAACGAAGAAGAATGCCTTGTCCCGGTGAGGTTTTAAGGTATCTGACAACTTGTAAGGCTGCTTGCCAATGTTCGGTAGTTGCCAGTTGGGGCATGCATAAATTGGGCGAGTATATGGACGGAATAAATAAGTTCGGGGCGAGTAATGGTGAGATAGACTAGGCGGCCCACAAGACGACGATATTGCTGCAGATCGTTTTAAGAGTGCGTCAGTGGACTCGCCTAAGTGATGATTGGGCTCCATTGGGACCGATGTTGGCTTGGACCCGAGGAGACCCGTTTTCGTTAGTATATCGAGGGCTTATTTCCGTTGGGAAATAAAGAGTCCGGTTTTGTTGCGGGCTATTTCGAGTCCAAGGAAGTATTTGAGTGCACCCAAATCTTTCATATGGAAGCATGTTGATAAGTAATTCTTGAAACGGCTGATCATAGCTGAGTTGTTCCCACATATAACGAGATCATCGACATAGACTAGTACATGCACCTCGGTGTCATTGGTAGTGATCTAGAAAAGAGAGTGATCATACGGGCATTGCTTGAACCCATAAGAAGTCAGGGCGGAAGTGAGTTTGGCGTACCAACAATGAAGCGCTTGTCGAAGTCCATATAAGGATTTGCGCAAGCGACAAACCTTCCCATTGGTAGATGAATAAAAACCGGGTGGAGGTTTCATATAGACCTCCTCAATAAGATCGCCATGTAAGAAACTGTAGACACCTCGTTTCTGCACCTCCCGCCAACCACCTAGTGATGATTGGGGCGCATGTCTGATTATGCGGAGCGATTTATGACCTTTCGTAAGTTCGCCGACACGTGATAGCTCAAACAGTCGAGTCAACCTCATGGTCGTCATATATGCGCCGATACGGTCGTTCTGACAGTAATTAGAGTTCATTTGGAGTCCGGGTAAAAAACCGCTTCCATTTTCTAAACCGTCTAAAGCCCGAGTCGGAATACTCTGAAATTTTCCGGAGTAATATTCCTAAATTTTATTTATTATCACGAAAATATCTACCTTGTGGAATAAGGAAGCCTACATCTCCCCTAATTCCTAAAATCAACCGCGGAAATCTTTCTTGCTGAGGAGGAAACTGCCTGAGAGAAAACGCAGCAGGTACTGTGCCTCTTGGAAATGTCGCAGTTCTTGCTGCGCCTCTTCCTGGGCTGCTTTTTCTCCAGTTTCCATATTTCCTCCGGATTTATTTCCTATTCCTACTTTTACCATAATTCCTCCGTGATTAGTATAAATAGAGGCCTTCGCCTCACATATTCTTCACGCGAGTGTCCGCCCTTCTCTTCTCCCTTTGTATTCTAAGACCGCGCTCTTGCTTTTCGACGCCTACGTGCTTGCTCCTTGCGACCACGTAAGCTCATATCCTTCTGAGTTCCAGTCACATTTGCATGACCGACCAATTTGACCACTACACTTTAATCAACTCAATCAACTTGTTCTAAATACTCTTTAGAGGGCATTTTCATATTACATCGAATCGAGCAATCACTAATACGGCAACTTAGTTAATCTCGCTTCGTCAAACATATAAGTCTGAGGGTGTAAACCCAATTTATTTATTGTATTTTATTTTGTATCAATTAATGTACGAGTTTACGTCATAAGCACACCTAAAACCATTTTCAAAATCACGTTTTAAAACCCTTTTAACGGAACAGCAGAGAGTCACTGTAGAGAAGAAACGCAATAGCTGTTGCGCCTCCTGGAACAGTCGCAGCACTTGTTGCGCCTATTCTAGAGGCTGCTTAGCCGCTGTTGCTCTTCTTCTTCTTCCTCGTGTTTCTTCATTGTTTCATTTGAAGGTCTTCTTCCATCTTATTCTTTATACCTTTCAAGTTTTCTTATATTTTCTCATTTACAAATTCGTTTTCAATAATACTTTTTAATAATTCCGACCTAAATCCCTTATAATCGATATTTGTGGGTTTTCGTCATTAAGTTCGAACCCGGATTTAAGAGGCTCGATTTGTTCATATCAAGTCCCTTGAATTCGTCTTTGATATATGATTTTAATTATATTTCTTCATCAATTTTTATCTTCTAATTCCCCCCTCTAATTTGAAGTTTGTATATAAACCCGTTTCCGGCATCATAAATAATAACTAACTTGTAATATTTCGTTTCAATTCGTTTTTACTGCTTTACGACGGTTCCGATGCATATAATCGGACTAAATCACCTTCACTCGAGTTATATATCAATAATGCATACTAATCAAACAACCAACAATTAACGAGCCTGACTTTCACAGTCAGAACCCAACTCAAGAACAGTCGCATAAACTGATGCGCCTCTTCTAAAGGACGCAGCAGATGCTACGCCTGTTCTGAGGTGGTTTCTGCCTCTGAACTCATCTTGTTTTGACGTAGGGCTTCTAGTTAAGTTTTAATCGGTTATTACCCTTATTGTCACTAATAGTTCGACCTATTTTACAATCTTCTAATTCTTTTATTTTCTTTTCAAATATCTTTTTCAAGCGTACTCGTGACGTAAATTCAATTATCCATTGTAATACCAGTGTAATTTATTTCTTGTAATTCATTTATTGCAATTTATTCATCTTGTATGATTTATTTATCTGACTTTTTCACATGTAATTAACCTAAATTCCAACTTTGACCCCCACTTGAGTGCTAGATTGTTTGTTCACCGATTTAGTCTAATCTCACACGCTAGGACTAATCCATGTTTGTTGCATCGCATGCATACAATTGAAGACATATCAAATATTAATAACTTCCCTGATCATTAGTAGAGGCCGCTATCGAGGCGGACAGGATTAGGTGTTCAAATAAACGAGCTTCCTAATACGTACCCTCACCCCTTACTCAAGATCTCTGTGAACATCCGTGTTCATTGGCATCACGAGAGTCATTCTAGACATAGAATGCTAAGGGTAACAAATTTCTTAGTATTCGTGTCACTACTTTGTGTCTTGACATGACGCGAGGTATTCGAACGGTTCCTATTTTCCATAAAAATTGGTGGTGACTCCAGAAATGCAGGCATGTCAAATCTTTCACCAGTTTCAATGCCTTTCAAATCGTTAACGGCCCATGACGTGCCTCGGCCTCGCGCCGGAGATCCGTGGGAGAAGTACCGCCGCCTCGAAACCAACGCGCGGGTGGCTGTTTCCACAGTTTGGCGACTCCGCTGGGGATGATACACTTAGACTAATTCTAGTGTTACCTAGGGTGAAACTTGAACAAGGTTAGGGAATAGTTTATATGAGACAGTTGTCAGTTTTCATTACTCGACCTTCCTAGGTCGTTTTAGCCAGCCTTCCTAGGCTTAACCAAAGCCATTCGACCAATCGTCCCGTCTGGACGGTGCAAGTTCCTATTTGCATCCAAAGATAGATATCGATTGACGTCAACTATACCACGATGCTTACTCATGTTTGTATCAAGAGCTTTCACTACTCGTGCGAATGGACTAGGAACCGACCCGACTCATGTTTGGCACGGACCTCTCCACAGACCATGGTATAATGGCTTGGTATGGCAACCCACCCTTTAAACCAAAACCTTCTAAAAGCACTCAACATACCGTTATAATGCCAATGTTTGTGTTTATAGCTTATATGTTATCACCTTTTATAAACAAAACTCTGACGAAATTTTTCAAAAAATCTTTCTTCAAAATACAAAAATGCAAATCTTTCAAAATGGCCTAAAAAGCCCAAAATCAACAAAGTCAAGTCAAAACTCTGTCAAAATTTCAAAAATGTGTCAACTATTTCAAAAAAAAAAAAAAATCAAACTTCAAAGTCAACACTCCTACGATCACACACAATGATTGTTTAGGACAATATTTCAAAATCAACTTTCTTCTAACTCACGTGACACACACATGTCTTTTCCTCTCTTCTTTCTTTAGTCAATCCACGAGTCTTGTCAGAGTAAGTGTGCAAAATAGTCGAATGTGTCTTCATTCGTCGTCGGTTATTATCCTCAGCCCAAGATGTCCGGAACTAATGAAAGCGCAGCAAGCGTCCATGGTCCCGAAGAAAATGGTAATAGTCAAATCTTGGCCGCGCTACTCCGTCTTCAGACTAGTCAAGATGTCGCCTATGCTCGCCTCCAAACGGTCGAAAATCGCATAGTGGCTGTAGAAGTAAGGCTCCCTCCTATGGAGGAACCTATTCCCAATGCTCCATTCAATGACGACTCTCCACCATTCATAAACGATTCTTCCCCAATCCTCACCCAAGCTGAAAAGCGTCTTCAATATTTAGAAGAACAATTGATGGACCTCAATGAGGATAACATTTACAGAGAAAATAACCGAAAGTATGAAGCAGTAAATGCCCAACTACCAACTAATTTAAACATGACTAACATCCCAAAATTCAAGAGGCAAGAAAATCCTCTAAACCACATTCATGTTTTTAAAGATTACATGTCTATCAAGGGCATCAAGCCGGAGATGTTCTTAAGGATCTTTCCTTCATCTCTCGACACTATTCCCAAACAGTGTTTTTACTCTCTAGACCACAAGAAGATCTCCACCTGGGACGATGCAGCATTGAATTCACCAAGCAATACGCGAATAACGCCGAAATTCAAGTCAACATGCGCACCTTAGAGGTTCTTACCCAAAATGAAAAGGAAGGGTTCACCGACTTCCTAAGTAGGTGGAGGAAGACTAGCACCCTGCACCCAACCAGTTGAGCGTACAGACGAGGCCACTCTTGTGGAAAAGTTCGTGGACAATCTAAGGCTTATCTATGCAAATCATTTGAGGTACCAAAACATCAAGTCTTTCAAAGACTTAACAGTATTAGGTACGAGAATCGAAGACGATATTCACAAAGGGTTCTTGTCCAAAACAGTAGGACGCGGATATCAAAGGTCAACATCAACTGGAAGTCGTTCCTACGGTTCCACAAGCAAGACCGACGATGTCAACCTCGTCGAGCCATCCAAGAAAAATAATACACCAAGGAAGTTCACCGACATCGGTGACACATACACAAATGCGCTGAAGAGGTTGATGAAGAAAGGAAGAATCCAACCAATAGGTTCTGCACCTGACCTGGAAAAGAACTCCAAATTCTGGGATGATAATGCCTATTGCGAGTATCACAGGGGAAAAGGACATGACACCGAAAACTGTTACAGGCTGAAGCATGCCCTCCAAGACATGATTGAAGATGGGCGTTTGCCTATCCCTCCTGCAAACAAACCCAACAATACAAAGAAACCTTTTGGAATTCTAATGATCTCGAATGAGAAATCCACCTTGGATTGCTCACACCTTATTTCTCCAGTCGAAAATGAGATCAATATGACCGACCATGGAGAAGCCTACTCTACCATCGCACCAACTATTGCATATTTCGTCGCATGGGCAAGTAGTGTGAGTAGACAAGGTTTCGAACTAGAAAATGTCGTATCATCTTTGCAAAAGTCAAAACTCTCAACACCAAAAGCCACGCAAATGGCCATTACCCTATACGAGCCAACAATGCAGGAAGTCATCACGGCAGTTGACTATTTGGTTCGACGGATTATCCGTCTAGAATCCGAAATCCTATTCCTCAAAGAACTCAACACTATCAATGGTGTTTGGGCCGAAGATGACGAAGATCTCTATCTCAAAGAACATCCCTTGGTCAAAAATTTGGAAGATCTCAACATAAATCACTTAACTCGATCTGGTCGCCCATATCAAAATGTCACTCCAGTGCAAACAAATAATTCAGCCACAAATGGGAATGTCGTATCTCCAACAGAGAACAACGAAGACTCAGCTACTGACCACTTGATGAAGCAACTACAGAAGACGAAGACTGATCTTTCAGTCTGGCAACTAGTTGCTAACTCATTTCCACATCGCCAAGCTTTGCTACAAGCATTCGCAAAACTCAACGTAGCACACGATTCTACTCCAGATGATGTGGTCAACCTAGTCCTCCAGGACTCAATCAAGCTAAGTAACCCAGTTACTTTCTCAGATGAAGATTTTCCACCTTTTGGTGTCACTCATAATCTAGCTTTGTACATTACGGTCACATGTCACAAGAAGAACGTACCCATGACACTAGTGGATGATGGTTCCGCAGTCAACGTCATACCACTAAAGACAGCTTACAAGCTCGGCATGAAGGAGTCAGAATGGTCCCCAACTAGTCAAGGTGTTCGCGCATATGATTGTACGCGACGCAAAGTGATAGGTCTCATCAATCTTACTATAGCCACTAGGCCAATCGAAAGAAAGGTCAACTTCCAAATAGTAGACATCGAGGCATCCTTTAACATACTTCTAGGAAGGCCACGGATTCACGCTTCCAAAGCTATGACATCCACGCTGCATCAAAAGATCAAAATCCCTCTAGATGGCCGAATAGTGACGATCACTTCGTCACCACCTATCAAAGCAGTCATCGAAAAGATGTCTAGCAATCAGGCCGTGTTGGATCCAGTACACGAGTTGGGAAGATTTAAAATCATCAACCTTGTGGAAAGTGAATTAGCACCTCTATACTTCAACCCTTACTCCAACTTAGTGGTCAACCACATACTCAAATCCCAGGGATACTTCCCAGGAATGCCACTAAACCCTATCTGGAAAAATGCCTTCCCACCATTCAAAGAAGGTCATTCCCAGAAGATACCACTAGGGTTAGGATACAAGCCTACCGTATTCGAAGTCGTCGAAATGCTTAATCAAGTCCACGATCACAAAAATCGAGGAATACAAATGCGACCATATCACCTTACGTTGAATGGATACTTCATCAGGAAGGAGACCATGAATCTTTTTATGGATTTCCCGAACCTTGGACGTTCAAAGGCACAGGCTAGATGGAATCTAAGTGTTCCACGATTTCTATTTCATTCCCCAGGAAACGGTTCCTACCGTTAAAGATCGTCAGACACCTTGTCTTAACGGGCAAGCCGTCAGCCTTTTATTCGGAGAAGATCGATTCGTTAAGGCAGCCCAGGACGAGTTTATTACCATGATACTTCGAGATGACCATTTCAATCCCGCAACACTCATCACATATGCGAGCCCAGCCAATCAGCAGAAAGGATGGAGAAAGTCAATTAAATGGACCAACAATCAAGGAAGGCTCTTCTAGCTCACAACTAGAGAAGGAGAGATGTTCAAATAAGAACCAAAGGACGACGAGTTCGAGTCAGAGTCAGAGTCGGAGTCAGAAACTGAGTCTAAGTCTAGGGAAGTCATGAGAGAGTCTCCTCCTGTTGTCACTCTTCATCCCTTTGTTTCTCGTAGTTTAGCATCGTCTAGTAACAGTAGCTCGGGGAATGCCCCAACAACTGTCCCTTTACCGCCACTGACTACAGTACAGATGGCTTCTTTGTTTCAGCTATTTTCAAACATTAATATGAATAAATCCGATTCTGCTTACTCTTCGTGTTATCTTGATTGCAATTCTGTTTATGATGATACTGAGGATGATCCTGACCCAGACTCAATCGAACTACCTCCCTACATAATTAAAGAAATACTGGATGAGGGTAAAGGGGCACCAGTTATAGAAAACACTGAACCTATCAATGTAGGGACAGATTTAGAACTCCAAGAACTTAGGATAGGGACGACCCTCGACCCAAATGAAAGAGCTCGCTTCATCGATATTCTTCACGAATTCAAAGACGTCTTCGCTTGGTCCTACAAGGATATGGTAGGGATAGACAGGGGTATTGCAGAACATCGAATCCCAATCAAACCGGGTTTCAAACCCATAAAACAAAAACTTCATCGAATGAGAACAAAATGGGCTCTAAAGATCAAGGAGGAAGTGGACAAACAATTCAAAGCTGGGTTCATCAAAGTTTCCAAGTATTCAGACTGGGTGACTAATATAGTCCCCGTACCCAAAAAGGATGGGCGAATCCAGGTTTGTGTTGATTTCAGGAACCTAAACAAGGCCAGTCTGAAAGACGATTTTTCACTCCCACACATCGATATATTGGTAGATAATACAATAGATCACACACTCCTCTCTTTTATGGACGGATATGCGAGGTATAGTCAAATCAAATGGTTGAAGAAGATATGTACAAAATAGCGTTCGTCACTTAATGAGGTACTTACTGCTACACCGTTATGCCGATCGGATTAATCAATGCTGGAGCAACGTATCAATGCAACTAGACTACCCTGTTACATGACAAGACACACAAAGAAGTAGAAGTATATGTCGATGACATGATTGTCAAATCCAAAGATAGGCAATGTCACATTGCCAACCTTCGCAAGTTCTTTCTCAGATTGTGCAAGTACAACATGCGGCTTAATCCTCAGAAATGTGCATTTGGAGTCACTTCCGGCAAGTTATTGGGGTATGTAGTCAGTCAAAGAGGTATATAGATTGATCCATCCAAGATCAATGCTTCTAATCGAGATGCCACATCCACAGACAAAAAAGGAAGTTAGGGGCTTCCTAGGCAAAGTACAATACATCAGTCGTTTTATTTCAAAGCTCACCATGATTTGTGAACCTATATTCAAGAAGCTCAAGAAAAAATACCACACCATGTGGGATGACGATTGTCAAAAGGCATTTGACAGAATCAAGGAAATATTGGCTAAACCGCCAGTTCTAATGCCACCACAAAAAGATCAACCCTTATCTCTGTATCTCACAGTCACAGAGACGGCCATGGGGGCTATGCTTGCACAAGTCGTCGGGAAGGAAGAAAGCGCTATATACTACCTTAGTAAGAAGTTCTTGGAATATGAGACTAAGTATACACTACTTGAGAAGACATGCCTCGCTCTTGTGTGCGCAACCAAGAAGCTACGCCATTATATGCTTAGCTATTCTGTTAAGGTGTATTCGAAGATGGATCCTGTCAAATACATTTTCGAGACATGTCTTAAATGGACGTCTAGCAAGGTGGAATTTGATGCTCTCAGAGTTCGATCTCAAATACGTACCTCTGAAGGTCATCAAAGGACGAGCGGTGGTCGAATTTTTCGCAGACAATCCCATTCATGACACCCAAGTAATAGATACATGGTCATTTCCAGATGAAGACATTTTGCACGTCAATATAGAATCATGGGACCTCTACTTCGATGGGGCTTCCAATCTAAGAGGATATGGTATAGTAGTATTGCTCATTTCTTCTCAAGGCGAGCATACACCAATTTCTGTCAAACTCGACTTCGAGGCGATTAATAACGCGACAGAGTATGAGGCCTGGCTCAGCAGTCTACAAGAAGCGGTCAGTTTAGGCATCAAGAGACTTCGGGTCCACGACGACTTATCTTTAATCATCAGTCAGATCACTAGGTCTTGGAAAATTCCAAGTGAAAATCTTGCGGCATATCAAGCCAGGATAGATCAAGTGGCTTAATTATTCGACCAAGTCATTTACATACATTTACCTCGAGAAGAAAATCCGTTTGCAGACGCTTTTGCGAAACTTGCATCCTTGATCAACATGCTCGACAACATGATAGAAATGTTGTTATGTATTGAACAACGATCTGAGCCAGCCTATGTACATTTTCTAACTGATGAGAACGAAAATCAATAGGAGCCTTGCTATCAAGCCATTCTAAACTACAAGCTCAACGACATATACCCACCCGACATGAATAAGAGGGGACAACGTGCGATTCGTCTATTAGCATCTCAATATGTCCTAAATCAAGGGGAGTTATACAAGAGAACGCCACAAGGCGTCATTTTGTTTTGCCTTGATCATTCAAAAGCAAAGAAAGTTATGGAATAAGTCCATGATGGAGAATGTAGTCCTCATATGAGTGGGCCAATGATGGCAAAGAAAATCATGCGTCTAGGATACTATTGGACAACGATGGAGGCATATTACATCAAATACGTAAGGCATTGCCACAATTGCCAGATCTTCGGGAATGTACAGCATATCCCACCATCTCTACTATATACAATGACATCTCCTTGGCCATTTTCTACATGGGGACTCAACATCATCGGGAAGATCACTCCAGCCGGGACGGGTGGTCATTGTTATATCTTGGTAGCCATCGATTACTTCACAAAATGGGTAGAAGCGGCATCCTATACTGCCTTAACCTCTAAGCATATGGCCAAGTTCATACAAACCAATATAGTCTGTCGATACGGGTGTCCACACGAAATAATTAGTGACAATGGGTCCCATTTTCAAGCCGAAACCGAACAATTGTTGGCCAAATACAAAATCAAGCATCATCATTTCTCGCCCTACCGACCTCAGACTAATGGTGCAGTAGAGGCAACCAACCAAAAACATCGTCATGATCCTCAAGAAAATGATTGATAATTATCGAGATTGGCCTGGGAAGATACCCTTCGCGTTATGGGGATATCGAACCTCAGTCAGGACGCCCACTGGGGCCACTCCTTTTTATCTAACTTATGGCATGGAAGCTGTACAACTAGTAGAGCTAGAGATCCCATCTCTACGTATTCTACTCGAAAGCCAAATCTCGGAAGTAGAATGGAATAGAGACAGATATGAAGAACTTGTCCTCTTAGACGAACGGAGACTACGTGGCCTGCATAATGTTCAAACATATCAAGCACGAATTCAAAGAGCTTTCAACAAGAAAGTTAAACCTCAGAACATCATAGAGGGATATCTAGTGCTTAAATCTGTTCGAGCTCTTCTACCAGTCGACCCAAGGGGAAAATTCAAACCTAATTGGGCCGGTCCTTATTTAGTCAAATCCATACTCTCAGGGGGTGCAGTTAGAATTACAGATTTAGATGGAAATGAGTTTTCAAACCCGAATAATCTAGACCAACTCAAACGGTATTACCCTTAGAATAGGACTAAAAACGCGCCACGCGGGACCCACGTGCCACTCTTGCGACACCAAATACACGGCATTGGCCGAACCTCGAGATTCATGCCACCTCGCTTTTGCGTTTTGGCATTTTTATTTATCCTCAATATCATCAACATAACTTAATTGCATTTTTTTAAGAGTAAGTAAAGCACCATGCTTATTCCCGACATTCATTACAAGCTCTTGTTTCGAACATTTGTTCTTTTACATTTTCTATTTTCGAACTATAATCTGGGTTTGATTTCATTTTCAATGAATAAGTAGGCAATCCTTCACATGACACAACCCAATCAATTTCTAATCAAAATGTAAATAGAAGGACATTTGCTTTGGCACTTGGAATTCGAAAGAATAAATAAAGGGAACTGATTTTAAGTTCCTAACTGAAAGCAATAGGTTTATTCATCTATTAATAATACGCCAAATAATATATAAATGCTGAAATAAAATGCTAGGCTAGGATTCTAAAAATCCCGCCATTTATTACAAAAATAATTAATAATAAAAATAATATAAAGACTTAGGCTATTTTTATTCTTCCATCTTCCCCCTGCCTTTGTCCATTTTGTCATACTTTTTGTCTCGACCTCGAGGGGGACGCTCTTGCGTTATCTCCGATCTAATCACCAGTGGTCTTTCTCGAGGCCTAGTCTTTCCATTTCGATCTACAATCATCTTTTCAACTTGAGTATTCTTTGGTTTCTTCTTCGGGCGGACGACTCGGAATCCAACTTCTTCTTCTTCTTCGGTTAAGTACTTCTGGTCCTCTTTCGCCACCTCGCGGATCTTATAGTCAATTGGCTCATGCTTCCTCAACTTCTCGCGCTCTTCCAAGGTGCTGGCCTTGACCCACTGTAAATATGAGTCTGACACCCACAACGAACTAACCGGGACAGGAATAAACCACATGTTCCTTTGAGTCCAGCGCAAAGCCCACTCACGGCAAGTCTCAGACATATGCGCCAAAGCCACCTGTGGAACAGTGTCAAGCTTTGGGATTTTCTGCCTCATGCCAACTTGCCTCATTAGCCTCTCTGGGAAAATATGGACCATGAACTCCAGGCCTGGGATACGAATGGATCGAGTAGGTTCCAGGGATGATACTCCTATCAACGCCCTAAGATGCCACCAAGGGACAACCCATCTAATCAGCGGACCTCCTTCATTCTTTAGTTTGTTCTCCCAATAGTTGTAAACTCGAGTAAAATCAACCATATACAGCCTTGTCCTCATCACGATCGATCGTGATCGATATCCAGGCACGTCAATTAGGGGCTCAATCAATCGTAGCCTTTCCAACAGCCAAATCTGCAAAAGGAGACAAGTATTAATGTCCCCGTCTCTAAAAAACACACAAAAAAAAAAAAAACGGAAAAACGAACGAAAAAGAGAGAAAAATACGAGAGCATTTTTACCTGTAAGATGATAGGACTTCCAAGATACGGGAGCTCACGATTTGTCTTTCGATTATCCAATCCTAAGATAGTCTCTCCTAATACCAGGCAAGCTGGGCTCTTGCGCAGTTCCATTTGCTCGATAATACCCAAAAACTGCGGGTCACCTCTCATTTCCGCGTCAACATGGCCCTTTAAGACAAAACAATGAAGAAGGCAAAACTCGAAGGCTCTGCGCCTCGCAGCATAAGAAATAGAAGGGTCCTCCCTATCTAAGAAGCGGTCTATAAAATCGAAAATCTGTACACCCTTGGAAGTTACAAAACGATCAACTTCAACTTTGGTCAATCCAAGAAGATCCCTAAATTTATTCTTATACCCTTGGGACCTATATGGTAAAGCCGGAAGACTTTCTGTATCCCATCCTCCAACTGCTGCAAATTCTTCGGGAAAATGACAAATTTCACCCCTACGAAAGGCAAAAACATGATACTCCGGATTCCAATATTCAAGACAAGCATCAAGAAATGGTCTTACCACCTTCACCTGTTTAAAACTGATAATGGATCCAAAAACACTCATGTCATACTTTTCCGCGCTTGAAAACTCATTGGTCCATTCTTTGAGTCGGGATTCGAAAACATCCATTTTTTTCTTGAAAATCTTTTTAAGAGAAATATTATGTTGATGAATTATGGAGCAATAAATGGGAAAATTGTGGGAATAGAAGCTAACCCGAGGCCTCTATTTATACTATTCGGCCTTTCCAAGAATCGCTCCGGAAGGGAACACCTGGGGAGAAAACGCAGCAAATGCTGCGCCCTTTGGAAGCACCGCAGCTCATGCTGCGCCTCTTCCCCAGCTCGATTTCCTGCAATTTCCGCGAGGATCTTTCCTATCTCCGGATTTGGATTAAACTTTCCTATTCCTATTGTAACACCCCCATACACCAAGGTGCCTTACCAGGACCACCTAATGCATGGACATGCTACCATCTCGGTTACCCGAGGCAATGTATATCAAATTGGCCATAACGAAACATACTTTAGATAATTAAGTAAACAAATTTAAGTGATTACATAAACCAAATCCCAAAACTATAAAGTGAGTACAAATGTTCCAAAACCAAAACCAACTAAAGGAAACAAGTTCAAAGACACAGCGGAAGACTCTAGCGACACGTGATGACTTCATCCCAGCAATCCCTCGTGCAAGCCATCTCATACCTGCTCAATACCTATTCACCATCCCCGAATAGATCACCACAGTTTTCAAAACATTTAAACGGTGTCAGTTACTGATTACACAAAACAAGATACACAAGATACAACACATAAATCACCAAACTCCGTCAGATCCCCACACACCTGACTACACACTAAAGTGTGTAGTCCTGCCAGAATACTGTTCGCAATAGATATTCCACGCCGCCAGTGGGGGACCGCAGCCGTACCCACCAAATCCCCGCTCATCTATTCCGAGCGAAAACCCAAGTTCCTTAATGTGCACATCCCCTCCTGTGGCGGGTTCCACAGAGGGCGAATCAAGGGCGTGAAGCCACTCCCGTAAGTGACTCCACTCAGCCGAAGACGCGCCTCTCGAACCACAGACAACACAATCAACCAAATTACACAATAACAATTACCAATACGATAAAGATCAACAACAGTAAACAACCACAACAATCCACCATCGAAACCATGTAATCAATAACCGAGTAGGGAAGCCCTACCTGAAAGGCAAATCACCAAGATCGTCACAAATCCGCTATTCAATACTGCTCCTCTACGAAGCCACCTCCTATAATCACATAATCATAACATTACTATCTAACAATCACCAAACTCCCAAAATCCCCCAAAATACCCAATTAGGGTTCTAAACAAAATCAACGAAAAGATATAAAATCTGTACAAGGATCTTACCCACAATACGATAGACTCAACAGCGTAAAGAACACAACGATCCGACAACTCTAGCCCTTAGGATTTGATACAATGCGAAGAAGAAAACAATGTAACTTTGTTTAAGCTTTGTGAGATTTTAGAAAAGGTATAAAGTGAAAAAGAAACTAACGGAGGTGTTTATATAACTTCCTCGCATTGCTAACAAAACCCGGCAAAATAACCCGTAAAACCGACTTACTCGTTCGAGTATGTAAATTACTCGATCGAGTAACCCACTTACTCGATCGAGTACCCATCAGCAGAACACTGTTTCCAAATCCAAACTAACTTACTCGACAGAGTAAGCCTTACTCGATAGAGTATCCAATAGTATAGAAAACCGTAGTATTACAGTCTTCCCTCCTTAAAATGAACTTCGTCCTCGAAGTTCAAACCAATACTCAAAAACAAACATACTAACTCAACCATGAACCAACAACGCAACAAAAACTCAAAACACAACCCCAACCACACTCAAACCGACTCAAAACAACTACTAACTATGCAAAAATTAACATAAAACTATACCAAAACCTTATGGGCTCATCTCCTACCCCCTAAAATAAACATGGTTACGTCCCCGTAACTATACATACCTGATAAAAAAGAGACGGATACCGTTCCCTCATAGCCTCTTCCGCCTCCCAATTAGCTTCCTCCACCTCATGATTAGACCATAGAACCTTGAGCAACACCGTTTCCCCGGACCGAGTTTTCGGAACCTTGCGATAAAGAATCTGTTTTGGCACCTCAAGATAGGACAAGGATTCATCCAACTCGATGTTCTCCACCTCTAATATATGGGAAGGATCACTCACATACTTCCGTAACTGAGACACATGAAACACATTATGCTCCCGATCCAAAGCTGGTGGCAAAGCTAACCGATAAGCAACCTCTCCCACACGATCCAAAATCTCATATGGTCCTATGAACGTCTGGCTCAGCTTCCCTTTCTTACCAAATCTCATAACCCCACGCACATGAGATACTTTCAGAAGAACCTTATCCCCAACCTGAAACTCAATGTCACGGCAATGTAGGTCTGCATAAATCTTTTGTCGATCCTGGGCCGCTTTTATCTTTTGTCTAATCATCTTAACCTGTTCTATCATCTCCTGTACCATCTGTGGTCCTAAAACCACTGCCTCCGCTCTATCATCCCAGCAAATCGGGCTCCTACACCTCCTCCTTGTTGGATTAAGTGTCCTCCACAATAGTGCGTTTACATCATAAATCTCATTAAAGGAATATCATCAGGATATTTATTTTATGATTCTCGTCAGTTGATTAACGTAAATCGATAACGGTTGGCTGACTAGAGTTTGACGTTATTGTCGTGTGACGGCGGTGATCAACTGACCCCTTTCGGTCACACCTAAAGGAACAAACCCCAATTGACAACTAATAAATTGTATGAGATACAATTTATTTAGTCCCTTAATTTATTGACTAAAAAGTTAGTCGATCTTTTTAGAGAGATTTCGAGTTGCGAACTCAAGGCGCGACAGTTATTATTTAATTATGCGATAATTGAATAATAAATTTCATGAGACGGGTTTTAGTTAATTAATTGTTAATTCACTAAAATTATACTAATTGATTAATGTCATTAATATTAGTACGTAAATAATATGTGTAGTTGTACATGTACATTTACGGAGTGTTTTGGACAAAATTAATCGGGAATTATTTAAACATAAAACGATGTTTAAAATAATAATTACACGTATTTGTGCGACAAATATAAGAACCGAAATGGACCCGATAAGGGCACATTGGACCGTGTAAATGTGAGTGTAATTGTGCATGAGGCATAATCATTATACACCTCCTTTTCTTATTGGGTGTCCTTTTCCACCCATTTTGTCTACCCCATGCAATTTCTTATTGGACATAAAAAATTGCAAAAAGCACTCCTCCTCCCTCTACACTCAACCGGCCTCCCTTCTCTTTATACACACACATTTGTTCATTTTTCTACTTACTTGAACATTTGCATGTGAAAAAGAAAATTATTTTATCTCTCTAAAATAATAAAAATCATTACTAAGAATGTTAGTAATCTAAATATTTACTAAGAGTGTTTGTAATATTTTACATATTATCAAGGGTAGATCTTTACAAATATCTAGTTAATATTTGTAAGGCATTGGGTAATTGTTCTTGGGTGCATATTGATTGGAGATCTTCTCTTTGAAGATTTGGTTAGGAGGATCATCCTTTATTTAAGCTCAAGATCAATCAAGATAGGAGATCTTGATTGTGCCCATTTTTACCATTAAACCAATGTAAGGAAATCAAATTTCCTCCATCTTTATATTAATATGCTTTTATATTGCATGCATGTTACATAGATCACCTAATAACAAATTATGAGATAATTTGACTTTTAATTAGAGAGTCTAATTAGGATCTATGATGTTTCAAGTGGTATCAGAGCTAACGCTTGTAATTTGCATGTTAAGTTTTAGCATATTTAACAAATTATGAGATAATTTGGAAAAATAAAAAAATGGTGTTAAATGAGGTTTTAGCACGAAAAGTTTTGGGCATGCATAACTACTGATCGCAAAGAGTTTGTGGTAAAATTTGGTGACTTGTGAAGTTATTTTGCTATTTTTAATGATAATTTGTAGAAAACCGAGTAAAAAATGCCGTATTTTGGTTAAGAGTTAACCAAAAATAGTTAAAAGTTTATTCGGGTCATGAAATTTTTATATTATTTCATATATATTTTTTACATATTGTATATAAAATTTCGAAGGTTGGTTTGAAGTTTTGCATGTTTATTTATTTTATGAGATAAAAGTCGATAAAAGTGAATTATTTTAATCATTAATTTGAAACGAATGTTTCTTCTCTTGATAAATCTATGTACATTCAAAAATATATTTTAAAATTTAAAAAGTACAATTTAAAATGTATTTTCACCTTGTTTTGATGTTTATTAGTTTTAATGATTAAAAACCGATAAATATCGATCTTTTTCTTCATAAAATTTATCCAAAATTTTTGGGGCAATGTTTTGACCTTTTGGTGTTCTTGGAATTATTCCATAATACTCAAAACTTTTAGTTTAAAATTTTTGGTAATATTTTCAATTATTTTTGATTTATTCCTTAAAAGATATGATTTTACTGATTAAATTAGCAAATAACACCAAATCAAACTAATTATTCATCATCAAATTAGTGAGAACTAATTTTTGAGGTCCAAAATAGTTTGGACAATTATTTTGGACTTAAATGTGATTTAAGTGTTAATTATTGATTTTTAACAAGTTAAAAATCGATTAAATCCACAAAATCGAGCAAGATACCAACGATTGTGCGATAGGGCGATTTTGGCATCATTTTACAGTATTTTTAAGCATATTTATTTATGTTGAATGAATTAATGTCATTTATGTAAAGTATTTATTTTGTTGTACCTAGTATGGCCTAGTTATTTTTAATCGTTATTTCCCGAAATGTATGGGAATAGCAATTTGTTTGTAATTTAAATACGATCTCGTATCGTCGATTTGTAATTAATTAATAGTTTTTATTTATTTTTATTAATTAATGTATAATAGAAATAGTTATGTAATTTGATTATAATAGTTATTTTTACCCGCGTTTCCAAAAGACGGATTTACATCGAAACAGAGTCTATTTTTGGAAAAGCATTCCAAATCCCACATCAAGGAGCCACTTTTAGAAGATGTTCCTATGAAGAGGCAAGGGACCAAGGAGTTGGTTTCCGATATGTAATAGTCTAGTTATTTTTAACTAGGAGGCCATACTAGGATTATTCATATGCTTGTATGCTTTTATTTTTCTGCGCATGCCAAAATCGCCAATCACATGCATTTTATTTTCGCAGTTGTCAATTCACGTCATTTACATTCGATGACTTAGTTCACTTATGTGGGAAATAATCTGTATACTTCCCTTAAACTAGAAGGATTATAACGAGTTTAACAATGATGATCAATGATCATAAACAAAATACATAAACAAAGTATAAAGGATTTAGAATTAACTTTCGATCCTAGCAAAATTGGCCTAAGAACAATATCAAAATTGATATTCGCCTATTAGTTGCACCCAAGACGATATGAGATATGCCCTTT
This sequence comes from Silene latifolia, assembly GCF_048544455.1. Classification (NCBI taxonomy): domain Eukaryota; kingdom Viridiplantae; phylum Streptophyta; class Magnoliopsida; order Caryophyllales; family Caryophyllaceae; genus Silene; species Silene latifolia. Next base: position 66,923,121 of record NC_133537.1, on the reverse strand, counting down.
GATTATGCTAGAAATCGATCTAAAATTTTCTGTAAAATTTAGTTGTTTTTGTGTTTTTCTGATGAGAGAGGAGGCAAGGTCAAAGAAAAGAATTAGGGTAGAAGAATTATCACCCTTTCTTTCTTATAGTAGCCAAAATTAGGAGTCAATTAGGAAAGAATAAATCTCTCCTAATTTTCGGCCTAACTGACCGAAATAAGGAGATTATTCTCCTTATTTTTGGTCTTTCCAAAAATATATAAAATATGTTGAATTGTCATCTAGTGAGGATCGAACTCATGACCTCTTGGTTTGTGTACCCTCACTATTACCACTATGACACATTCATCTTGTTGATATTAAATACAACTGATTATATTTAATTACGAATTAACAGATTAATTCGTCCAAGCTAATATTAAATATATTTAACTAAATATAACTTATTATATTTAATTTACGAATTGACAGTTAATTCGTCTTAACTTAATATTATTTAATTTTATTAAATAATTATCTCATCAACACATTGACTAACTTTTTAGTCATTTTGGGCATCAATGTGATTATATTTCTATAACCACATTTCTCAAACACATCCTATAGGCGTGACCTTTAGGGACCAGTTGATCACCGCCATCTGTATGATAATAACGTCAAACTTTCTAGCAAGCCAACCGTTTTAGGTAAACGTTAATCAACTGATTAAATATACGAAGTATACCCTTGTGAACCTGTAAGAGATTTACAAATGTTATCACACTAATTTGTGGAGGACACAAGCTCCAACAAACTCCCACTTGTCCTCACAAGTGTATGTGCGATAACCGATTCTCATATCCTATAAAATTTCTCCCACTCAATGTAAAACAATTTGCAAATCCGAATTCACAAAGGTCGTATTTTACAAGCGATCAATATCAAGAGTGGTTTCCCGACTAGAGAGTAACTTAACTGATAAACGAATCAACATTCGAGCATGGCCATGCATTTCGGTTACAACTCCTCGAGTGGCCCTGAAAATAACTATACCTGATAAGGGTTGGATATTTTCCTCAACTCGAATCCTGAGATGTAAGCACGGTATGAAATGACCCGAGAAAAATCTACTTAGCCTCCGATTCACAAGGCAGACGTGAGAAAGAAACCAAAGTCACCCAAAAACTGCCTTAATCTCAAGAGACAGTCGATAGTCAAAAGAATCGACTCTAGGAACACAATGGATGTCCTATCCACGACCTGACACCGAATGTTATTAAACATTTAGGACTCCATTACGTTGTCACAAAAAGTTGTCCTACGAGGTATCGTCATAATCTCGTATCTGTGATCGATTAGTCAACCGTTTAACTTATGGCTCGTTGAACCCACCATCAATCGATCGCACAATATAATAGCCGAGTTATCACTCACATTGGCGATTACGGACCAAAACAAATATAATGTAATTCAGTTCACTTTGTGGCGTTCAATGTTGTCAGTACAATCCACATGAAAAACAAAATATTATATATATAAAACGATTAAGTTATAAATAGTATATGAAAAAGATAATATATCAAATCCATAATCAAGTACTACAACTCAGGAACATGTTTAATTCCCATGGAGTTAACATGCCCTACATGCTTATCATAATTCAACGGTTTGGTGAGAGGATCCGCGATGTTATCATCCGTCGCAATCTTGTCAATCACTATCTCTTCTTGCTCCACGTAATCACGGATCAGGTGAGCTTTCCGAAGTACATGTCTAGATTTGTTGCTAGACTTTGGCTCCTTAGCCTGGAAGATGGCACCTCTATTGTCACAATAGATGGTGATCGGGTCATTCGAACTAGGAACTACCGAAAGCCCTTGTAAAAATTGACGCATCCATATCGCTTCCTTTGCTTTGCCTCCGGCGGCATAGTACTCGGATTCAGTAGTAGAATCTGCTACAACACTCTGTTTGGAACTCTTCCAGCTGACCGCAACACCATTAAGAGTGAAGACGAACCCGGACTGAGATTTTGAATCATCTCGATCCGTTTGGAAGCTAGCATCTGCGTAACCGGTTGCGCATAGCTTAGTATCGCCTCCATAAGTCAATACCCAATCCTTAGTCCTCCGTAGGTACTTGAGGATATTTTTGATCGCTATCCATGTGTTTCACCCGGAGTCTTTTGGTACCGACTCGTCATACTCAATGCATATGCCACATCCGGACGTGTGCATATCATGGCATACATGATCGATCCTATTGCGGATGCATAAGGAACACGACTCATGCGCTCAATCCCTTCAGCGTCGTGGGTGATCGAGACTTGCTCAATCGCATCCCGATCGTCGTAGGAAGGTTCCCCTTCTTGGAGTTGGTCATGCTGAACCTCTCAAGAACCTTATCCAAATAAGACTCCTGACTAAGTGATAACGTCCGTCGTGATCTATCTCGGTAGATACGGATTCCCAAAATGCGCTGTGCCTCACCCAGATCTTTCATCTAGAAATGGTTCTTTAACCATTCTTTAACCGAAGAAAGGAGAGGAATGTCATTCCCAATCAAAGTATGTCATCGACATAAAATATCAAGAATACAATCTTGCTCCCACTCGACTTGATATATAAGCATGGTTCTTCGACCGATCGAGTGAAACCATACTCTTTTATCACTTGGTCGAAACGATGATTCCAACTCCGAGAAGCTTGTTTAAGTCCGTAAATGGAACGCTTAAGCTTGCATACTTTCTTAGGATGCTCAGGTTCTATGAAACCTTCGAGTTGCACCATGTACAACTCTTCCTCCAAATAACCGTTTAAGAAGGCGGTTTTCACATCCATTTGCCAAATTTCATAATCATGAAATGCGGCAATTGCTAAGATTATCCGAATGGAACGTAGCATGACTACAGGTGCAAAAATCTCATCATAATGCAATCCTTGCACTTGAGTGAAACCTTTTGCCACAAGTCATGCCTTATAGATATCTGGTTACGCGTCTACAGAACGCTTTATTTTGTAAAGCCATTTGCACTGTAGTGGTTTTACCTTATTAGGTAAATCAACTAGATCCCATACGTTATTCTCATTCATAGAGTCCATCTCGGATTGCATGGCTTCGAGCCATAACTTTGAGTCGGAACAGGCCATAGCACCTTTATAGGTTGCGGGTTCATTACTTTCTAGAAGTAAAACATCATTCTCCTCGACCATACCAATGATCTGTCCGGAGGATGAGAGTCTCTACCCGACCTCCTAGGTTCCTCAGGAATATTAACCGTATCATCAGTTGGAGGTACGGCTTCTTCCATCTGTTCCTCGGTTGTTGGTTCTAGAATCTCCGACAGCTCGAAGGTTCTATTACTCGACTTTTTCTCGAGAAATTCTTTCTCTAAGAACGTCGCACTAGCCGCAACAAAAACTCGATGTTCGGTAGGCGAATAGAAGTAATGACCAAATGTTCCTTTTGGATAACCTATAAAGTATGTCTTGACCGATCGCGGGCCGAGCTTATCCTCGTGTCTCCACTTGACATAAGCCTCGCAGCCCCAAACCCGAATAAAGGACAAGTTAGGGACCGTTCCCTTCCACATTTCATATGGAGTCTTGTCGACAGCTTTAGACGGACTTCGGTTAAGTATAAGAGCAGCTGACAAAAGAGCATAACCCCATAATGAATCAGGCACTACGGTGTGACTCATCATAGATCGAACCATATCAAGTAAGGTTCGATTTCTCCGTTCGGACACACCATTCAATTGAGGTGTTCCAGGTGGAATTAACTGCAAAACGATTCCACAGTCTTTCAGGTGTTGATCAAACTCATTTGAAAGATATTCGCCACCCCGATCTGAACGAAGTGCTTTAATCTTTCTACCCAGTTGGTTATGTACCCTATTCTGGTATTCCTTGAATTTCTCAAAGGACTCACTTTTATGCTTCATTAAGTAGACATATCCGTATCTACTCAAATCGTCCGTGAAAGTGATAAAATATCTATAGCCATCTCTAGCGGTAATTGACACAGGTCCACATACGTCCGTATGTATGAGTCCTAATAGGTCACTAGCGCGCATTCCAACACCTTTGAAGGAAATTCGAGTCATCTTGCCAATGAGACATGATTCACACGTGCCATATGCAGAAAATCCGAATGCGGGAATAGTCCCATTATCGACGAGTTTCTTTACGCGTTTCTCATTTATGTGTCCCATTCGACAATGCCATAGATAGGTTTGATCTTTGTCACCAACCTTTAATTTCTTATTATTCATGTGTAATACTTCCGTGGTTTGATCTAAGATATAAATTCCATTCATGGAAACTGCTTTGCCATAAATCATTTCATTAAAAGAGAAAATACAACTATTATCCTTTATTGAAAATGTAAAACCGTCTTTAGCAAGTACGGAAACTGAAATAATATTCTTAGATAAACTGGGTACATAGTAACAGTTATTTAAAGATAACTCAAAACCACTAGGGAGTTCGATTACATATGTTCCCTTCGAGGCAGCAGCAACTCGTGCTTCATTCCCGACTCGCAGGTCCACATCACCTTTTTCGAGAGGTATGATGTTCTTTAGGCCCTGTAAATGATTACACAGATGAGAACCACAACCAGTATCTAGTACCCAAGTTTTGAAACTTGCATGGTTAATCTCAATCATATGAATATAAGATGACATACAAATAGGAACGACGCGGCCTGCCTTGATGTCCTCACGGTAAACGGGACAGTTCCTCCTCCAATGTCCAGTCTTGTGACAATGGTGGCACTCTATGTCACCACCCTTGCTCTTTGTCTTGCCCTGTGAGCCACTAGTCTCACCAGGCGCACTCTTACCGTTTCCTGGCTTCTTGAACTTTGGCTTACCTACAGCTAGGTCGCCATGAGCCTTGCCCTTACCTTTACTCTTGTTGTGAATCGTGAGAACATCCTGCTTCATGCTCCCACTCAATTTCATATCCTTCTCGGTCTGTACGAGAAGGGAGTGTAGCTCATGAGGACTCTTTTTCAAGTCATTCATGTAGTAGTTTGCCCTGAAAAGGGCAAAACCATCGTGAAGAGAATGAAGCATTCGGTCAATGACAATGCTCTCACTGATTCTACAATTCAGTGTCTCCAGCTTCTCGACATTCTCAATCATGTGAAGAATGTGTGGGCTAACTGGTTGGCCCTTCTGGAGTTTCGCATCAAAGAAGCGACAGGTATGCTCATATGTAACGATTCTCGGTGCTTTTGAGAACTCGTTAGTGAGCGTAGTGAAAATCTTGTTTGCACTTTGGGCAATGAAGCGTCTCTGCAAATTGGTTTCCATTGCAAAGATGAGTACGTTCTTTATCGCACCCGCTTCCATAACGAAGTCACTATAAGCGAGTGACTCGTTGACTCCTGCACTGGCAGCATTGGCTCGGTATTGGCTCAGTTAAATACCTGAGCTTACCGTCAGCAATGGCAGCATTCCGTAGTGCCGCCTCCCAGTCCGCAAAGTTGGACCCATCATTCTTCAGTCGCGTGGACTGATTCATTTGGTCCAAGAACACTTTTAGCCAGGATGAACGATCTAGTGTGGCACTAGGCATTGGGATTGCGTTATTTCCAGCCATTTGTTGTAACAGTATTATTGAAAATAAACGTGTTCTACACTGCGAAAGAAGAATAAAAATAATAAACATGTGCATCGTTTTGATTTTAAGTCTAATGAACTAATGTCATAACGCGAAGACTCAAAACATTTATACAATTGACCTCCCTCAAGAATTATATAAATGACCCCAAGACTCAATTCTCTGTAAATTGATAAGCTAACCTTTTAGCTAATTCTACCGTTAGAATTCTTGGTCGATAAATTTACTCAAATTCTATCTTTAGTCCATCACAATCACGAGAAACTCTTCGGACTATGATGTTGAGGTAAACTAAGTCAACACAACTACTTACCCAACGTAGAAGGGGTCATATTAGGCCTACCGACGAAGAAGGGATTCATAGATGTTTGCCCTTATAAAGACTAATCTCAATTTCCGTTTTAGAGGAAGATCCCATCAACTTTATTTTAATTCATTTTAAGTGAACTAAAAACTAGCACGCGAGAATGAATAAACTAAGGTGATGGCTTATAGACTGTGACATCTGCATGTCCATGAAAACAAACATACAACCTATATGAGTCAATTTTCATGCATTTTAGTAGTAGGTGGTTTGGTTTTAGGCGGAATATGATGCATAAACTAACATGTGAATGAAAAGCAATAAGAATGAAAAAAACGTAAAAACAGTAAAAGTCCTAGTGTGGCCTATCCTATCAAAATGAACAATAAATACAAGTTTGGAATCCATCCTTAGACCCGAGAAGCTCGTCTTGATGTTCCATCTTGATCCATGTAGCGGGAGTCAGCTTCAATCTCCATCTTTAGTCTTCTTTGAAATTTCAATAAATAAAATTACATAATTGACCTATTAATTACATTCTAATTTCAAAAACCCAAAACTAAAATAAAGGAGATTCGAGATCTCATAATTACATAAGAAATCATGTTTCCTTCATTACGAAAACATAATTTGACTAAGGCCACACTAAGTATTACAAATTACAACCGATTGCAAAAATAAATACGTAAATAAAATTCATTCATCCGATTCATTCAACAAAATTAAAAGCATCAACTAAAATAAATTATACATACATAACACAATACATTAATTATGTTGATTAATTTATCCAAACCACCTATTTAAATTAAATTAAGTGACAATTCCGCAATTTAATCACATTAATTTCATACTTAATCCATATTAAACTTGTAATATGAATTCTATCCGTCTAAATTTTAAACCGCTTTAAAATAACTCGGTTCTTTAAATTGTGAACCGATTCACAATAACTAATTGGCCAAAATAAAAAAAACAAAAACCAATTAAAATTGGTCTCGGCTGAAAATAAACAACAATTTTTTTTTTTTTTTTTTTTTTTTTTTTTTTTTTTTTTATAATATAAGCCCCACACGGCTGGAAAAAAAATTAACAGCCCTTTTATTTTTTTTTATACGGCAATTAGGAAAAACAAGGAAAAAAACTTTTCATATCTTTTTCTTTCGACAATAAGGCAAAAAAAAACTTTCCCTTTTTTTTTTCTTTTCTTCGGTTTACCAAAAAAAACAAAAATAATTTTTTTTTTTATACGGCAAACCCTAAAAACGGCCTCCTTTTTTTTCTTTCTTTTGCGGCAATATGCCCTAAAACAAGATTTGATGACTAAATTGTTTACTTTTTCTATTAGAACATGATTTAGCATATGAAATAATAAACATGATTAATTTATATGCCAAAAACTATATAGCAAAAACAATCTTTTTATCATAAACATGACGATTCCATTTAATTTTAACTTAATCTGCATTAAATCAAAAAATACCAATTCTTCATATGATAATTTTAACTGACTATAAACTATAATATGAAAAATAAAATGGAAAAATATCATCAAACTAAAAGAATAAAAAAACGGCAGAGATAAAAAAAAACAAATCGGCACAAAAAATTTTTTTTGCCGAACCAAAAATTCGAAACCCTAAAAATTTTTTCGAAAATTCTCATTGTCCACATACAAATTTATGAAAATCATCAAGATTAAAATCGTGGCCTATTGCTCTGATACCACTTGTGGGAAATAATCTGTATACTTCCCTTAAACTAGAAGGATTATAACGAGTTTAACAATGATGATCAATGATCATAAACAAAATACATAAACAAAGTATAAAGGATTTAGAATTAACCTTCGATCCTAGCAAAATTGGCCTAAGAACAATATCAAAATTGATATTCGCCTATTAGTTGCACCCAAGACGATATGAGATATGCCCTTTGATTATGCTAGAAATCGATCTAAAATTTTCTGTAAAATTTAGTTGTTTTTGTGTTTTTCTGATGAGAGAGGAGGCAAGGTTAAAGAAAAGAATTAGGGTAGAAGAATTCTCACCCTTTCTTTCTTATAGTAGCCGAAATTAGGAGTCAATTAGGAAAGAATAAATCTCTCCTAATTTTCGGCCTAACTGACCGAAATAAGGAGATTATGCTCCTTCTTTTTGGTCTTTCCAAAAATATATAAAATATGTTGAATTGTCATCTAGTGAGGATCGAACCCATGACCTCTTGGTTTGTGTACCCTCACTATTACCACTATGACACATTCATCTTGTTGATATTAAATACAACTGATTATATTTAATTACGAATTAACAGATTAATTCGTCCAAGCTAATATTAAATATATTTAACTAAATATAACTTATTATATTTAATTTACGAATTGACAGTTAATTCGTCTTAACTTAATATTATTTAATTTTATTAAATAATTATCTCATCAACACATTGACTAACTTTTTAGTCATTTTGGGCATCAATGTGATTATATTTCTATAACCACATTTCTCAAACACATCCTATAGGTGTGACCTTTAGGGACCAGTTGATCACCGCCATCTGTATGATAATAACGTCAAACTTTCTAGCAAGCCAACCGTTATTAGGTAAACGTTAATCAACTGATTAAATATACGAAGTATACCCTTGTGAACCTGTAAGAGATTTACAAATGTTATCACACTAATTTGTGGAGGACACAAGCTCCAACAACTTATAGGGAATTTATGACTAAATTGACAAGATCTCTCACATAACTAAAATTTAGATTAGCCTTACCAATTAGTAACACCTATGAATCCCTTGTTCATTAGAGCCACACTCGCCCAAGAGGGGTGTTCTCTTTTTACCTCGGGTAAGTAGGGTGATAAAAGGTTATCATGCGCCAAACTTGGTTGGACTCAACGGGATATTAAGACGGTCTTGTATTCCGGGGATAGTTAATGGATTTAAGGAAATCCGTCAACCGAGAGTTCTAAAGGTAGAATTAGTCAAACGTTTACTTACCGAATTTACACGATTATGGGATGTTTCGCCCAAGCGATGCTCATTTTTGTTTAAAAACGGATCTTGGAATCATTTATATAATTTAGTGGGAGATCATTATATAAATGTTAAAACTTGTTAAAAATGTTTCACAAGTAAATTTAAAACAATGAATGTTAATAATTCCTTGTTTGTTGTAGCATTTTAATTCGCAATGGCAACTTCATCAACTACATCGACTACTCCACTAGGCAAAGATTCATGGCTAAGGTCCGTAATGGACAAATGTACCTTAAAAGATGACGGTAGTAACTTTCTTGAATGGGAATCCAACATCAAAAGCGCCGCGTTGTCTGACAACGTACTCGCTTACTTGACCGATGCCCTCCCATCGAGCCTGGTCCAAGGGCTTCATCGGCGGTGCAGACCGCCTATGATGACTATATGAGGATGTCCAATGATATCAAAAATGTATTGATATGGTCGATGTCCCCAAGTCTCAAGCTTTCATGCATTTCCTTGAATGCGTACGAGATATTCACTCGTATGACTACTATGTTTTAACAAACACCCAAAGTCCGCCAATACGAAGCGGCGGCACGCTTCTTTGAAGCAAAGCTTTAGAGGGGCCAAAAGGTTGGTCCCCATGTACTAAAAATGGTCGAATATGTTGACATCCTAGAGCGTCTAGGGTGTAACATTCCTAAAACTCTTGTGGTGGATCACATCCTCCACTCACTTCCTACCAAGTTTGCCCACTTTAGGGTAAACTATAACATGAATGGCATAGATAAGAGTTATCATGAAATTCATGCACTCCTCACCCAAGCGGAGAGGGGTATGGAAGCTAGTGGCAGTGACAAAGGGGGTGTTCTCACTATGAAGTTAAAGAACATGTCCCTTGGAGTTAGGAAGGGAAAGGGGAAAGAAAAGTCCCAATTCAAAAAATCGTCAAAGAAACACGACAAGGGAAAGGGGAAAGCCATTGAGAATGGCAAACCCAAGGCAAAGAATTTCAAACTCTCCGAGGCCGAATGTTTGTTGGGAAATGTGTCCTCAACAATAGTGCGATCACATGATTTAAATATCATTATTAAATCTCATTTTAAAGAATACAATTGGGAAGTAATTTTGTTACTGTCAACTGGTCAACATATATCGGTAATGATTGGTGACTAGAGTTTGACATTACTTTTGTCGTGTGACGGTGGTGATCGATTGACCCCTAGGTCATACCTAAAGGGCAATACACTTAATTGATTATTTAATTAATCGTATAATGTTACGAGTTAATTAAATTACTTGAAAAAATTGACGGACGATTTTGGAAGTAAAATTTACGTATCAAATTGAAATATGATTAAATGAGATACGGTCTGAGTAATCAAATTATTACTCGGATGAAATTATTGTTTAAAGAAACAATTGGATTTGAATGAATTATTATAAATGCGATTTATAAACGGTAAAATATTTTGGCACAAGTAATTATGAAATTACTAAGTCGATTTTTGTATGTGACGTATTTTTATTAATACGTTGATTTTTAACATGTTAAAAATTACATAACAAATTTATGTCACACATGACATGTGACATGTTGACATTTGACAAAAATAATATGGACTCCATATTAACATATGTGCCGAAATTGGGAGGATATTTGAACAAATATTGTGTTTGTTTAAATTAATGGGAAACATAATGATGATTACTCATATATAGGCTTGCATACCTAATGCTTTTTGTGTAAGAGGACAAAGGCCATGCATAGGCCATTTTCCCTCACCCTACCCGGTTCTCCCTTGGAAAGAACAAGGGTTCTTTTCTTATTTTTCTATTATGCACTATATGGATTAGTGTGTGGTAAAATTTTTCATTCATTCTTATCACAAATTATTTTAGTGTGACAAAAATAATCACTCTTCCTCTCCTACTCTCTCAACCGGTTTTGAGAGCTCAAAACCAAATATTTTTGGTTCAATTTTTCTACAAAATTAATATCACACTAGTATTTGTAATGTTAATTTAATTAAGAGGAAGCCTTGGGTATAATACATAGGGAGAGATCTTACACTTAGATCTTTGTTCTTCCATTGGAAAAGCTCAAGAACAAGAAGAGAAAGGAGATCTCTCTTGTGCCCATAATACCGAAATCATCAATGTAAGGATATGATTTCTCCTCTATTTTATTATATTGTTTGCATGCATAAGATCCGTTTTAATTTATGACAAATTAATTAGACATATATGAGTATGTTAGAGTGTACATGAATCTACATTTCCTTCAATCGGTATCAAGAGCCACGGTTGTTTGCATGCAAATTGGTTAAAAGTTTTTCCGAGTTATATGAATAACAAAATAAAACTTGTAAAATTTGTGTTATTATGATATATCACGAAATTATTACATGCATGTTAATATTTCTGGTCCTAAAGTGTTTTAGGGTATTTTGGTTAATTTTTCGGATTTTTATTGTTCATAATTTACTATAATGGCATTTAAATGTGATTTTATGAGTAAAAATGTCATTTTTGGTCGAAAATTAGCTATACTTCGAATTTTAAGTTGGTTTTTGGATATGTTGTCACACATATTATTTTGAGATAACCTGTAATTTTTCATAATTTTTGCACTTGTTATGCTCGAAAAATGAATTTTTCATTATTAAATATGGATTTAAGAGAAAAATAGGTTAATATGAGTTAAATTTCGAATCTGGTCATAGAAAATTTATATGTTGTCACATGCAATTTTACAAGATGTGTGTAAAATAATTGGCTATAAAGAAGTCTTTTAGCATGATTTATGAATTTTTGAAGAAAAATGACATAAATAGTGACATTATTAGTGAAAATTAATAAAATATATTCTATGACTTAGGAAAAACGTCTAATGTTGCATTTTATTGTATTTTTCAGATCTAAAATTGAAAAGTTAATGAAAATAATTTTTCCATGATTTTATGATTATTTTATTAAATATCGATAAACCGCAACATTGTTTTTCCGGAAAATTTTCGAAATTTTTTAACCTAAGATTTTGAACATTATGAGTGTCATGGAATTTTTCCAGAATGTTCATGAATTTAAATTTCAAATTTTGAATTTATTTGGAATTTTTGGATTTATTTGAAGTTTAATAGCTTATTTTTGTAATTTTGGTCCATTTATGAACAATTTTGTAAATAAAAGTTAATTATGGTCAAAATAATTAGTGAAGACTATATTTTGAGTCCTAAGAGGTTAGGGTAATTAACTCATGCATAAATATGAGTTTATGTATTATTGTGATTATAAAATGTTGAAATCACGCAAATCAGTAAAAACCGAGTAATATACGATATTGGCTAATTAAAAGGCGATTTAGCATAAAATTGAGCATGTTCATACATATTATAATGCTGCATTTTTCTTTATGATTGTCATAATTTTAATTTATGTAATTTTGAATTATGTAATTTACTTAGTATGGCCTTAGATTTTAATTGGTATTTCCCGAAATGTATGGGAATATCGATTCGGTTGTAATTTTTATTGTGATCTCGTATCACCGTTTTGTAATTTAATAGATTTAATTTTATTTTAGTTACAAATGTATAATAGGAAATTATGTAATTTATTATGTAATTTTATTCATTCCGGAGTTCCAAAAGACGGATTACTTCAAGAATGGCGTTACATAAAGACGGTGTTACCTCGAGATGTGTGCCACAACCGAAGTTCAAGGGACCAATGGAGTTGGTTTCCGAATATGTAATAGATTAATAGTTTTCTATTTTAGGAAGGCCATACTAGGATTTATTTATCTTTATGCTTGCATTTTATTTTATGTCACATGCATCGCTAAATCGCCATAACTAAAACATGCATCCTTATTTTATCGAGTTTATCGACCGTGTCAAATATAATTATCGTAGTTCACCGCTTTAGTTCACTTAAAACGTGATAGATAATAATTTGACATGACCTCTCGCTAAAACAATCAATTGAGACATAGCCTTACCAAATAGTAGAAACCATGAAAACCTATTTCGCGAGGGAGTGCACTCGGCCACACCGGGGTACAAACCTTGTTACGTAGGGGAAGTGGGTGATGAATGTTTATCCACCGAGTTTATGTTAATGAGGGGTATTTCGGCACACCGTGCCCTAAATTGATATGGGTTTGGATTATGGACACATTTATTCGAAATTTGGGTTGTACTCAACGAAAGTATTCACGACGTATTTCCGGATGTGTTTCGGGCTAGAGATGAATATTAATGTAAATATCATCGACCAAGAGTTCTAAAAGTAGAATCGATTAAAGAGTTAATCTACCGAGTTATATTGATGAGGGGTATTTCGGCACACCGTGCCCCAAGTTGATATGAATTTGGGTCTTGGAATCATTTATCTAGTTGGGTAGAGGTCACAAGAAAAATGCATAAAACTTGTTATCTACAAGTATTATTAAAACGATAAATGTTAAGTTTTCCACTATTCCGTTATCATTTTGTTCTATTTCTTTACCACGATTCATATACGATATCATTTCGATTTTTCAAAATCTCCATTAAAACATCGTAACTAGAGACAAAATTTGAATTTTCTTCTAAAGACCTCGAATTAACCATTGCTAAGGATCTCTTGTAAAGAGTATAGATTAAAGTTATCTATTATCAAACAGGTTTTTGATTCTGGACTAACACATCTACTTACAATGGATTGTTTTTCATGTACTTAAAAGAATTAAGTACCTTGAAATGATTGTTTTGGTAATTAGTTTTGTCAGAATTCGTAATTGACCAAAATAACGCAACCACCTCAATGAAAGTTTTTAAGACTAAAACAAACAAATGAAGAGTGTTCTTCATGAATTCAATTTTGCTTCTCAAAGCAAAGGCTCATTGAAATGAGTGGGAGCATTCTCTTAAACCGTTAAGATGAGAACGAGGTTCAAGAAGTAAAGATTATAATGGAATTGATACAAGGTAATGTTAAAAGTAAAGTTGTTGAGAATGACGATACTAAACCTATCAATCCCGACCGATAAAGTTTCCATTGTCTCAAATATTGGACACGAGAAAGGAAACTACCCCAAATTTTTGAAGAATCAACTAGTTAGTTGTGGGACATCTAATGGGATCTTCTTCTTTAAATGTTTATTTGATTAAACATAAATTTTGCTAGTACCACTTCGTCAATATTAGAAACTGGTGGTGGTTTTCATCATTATGTTTGATACATAGGATGATTAGAATATGACGACTAGCAACAATGAAGTCGAGAGATAGAGTCATTGTGTACTAAATCTAGTTTTTGGGTTTGGAGTTGTACTTAATTGTGACTATTAAGTACAAAAACTCTAAATAAGAATACAAACTTGTTAAGATACAAAGAAGGTTTCAATTTTTGTGACCCTATACACCACGATTTGATGTATGGCTAGCCCATTATCAAGGTGATAATATTCTAAACCAAACTAGAATGATATATCATGAAGATGATGCAAGACTCAAATTGGCAACCCAAGATTAAACCTTAAATTTTGGAATGATGAACGCAAAGAGTTATCGAGTACTCTTGAAACCATTAGATTGTCAATGGTATATGCGTATCTTGTATTCAAAGCAAGATGTCTCGTGCCTTTTGGTTGAAAAGGAGATCGAGGTTGTAAATCATTGATCCAAAATAGGTTGATCATTTTCTTTTACCAACAATTTAAGTTGATAAGGTAAATAGAGAAATCTTTGAAGAAGTTCAAAGAATTCAGGGAATCACGATTTAGTCGTGATGGGATTATCAAAGTGAAGACTTTGATATAAGCCAAAGGAAATGTGATATAGTATCACAAGTTAATCTCTCTTAGCACGCATTATGGAGTAATGTGTGGTTGGATAAGAAATCAAACGCTATTCGATATGGTTTGGACTTCAATCAAGTTACTTTGAGTTACTTGATCCTTTTGGGGATTTTATCATTTTTGTCTAAACTATTTTTCCACTAAATAGAATCATATGAGATATGAAATGGTAAGGGTACCATGTTTGTAAGTTTTCACAAGAAACAAATGCTCATTTTTCCCTTGCAATTATCACGAGCACGACGGGTTTGCGGCTCATGAAGCTGTCTTTCTAAAATACAAGTTTATTTCTAGAAGACAGAGTGGGAGAAATTATTCAAGAGCCACAAAGAATGTTGTGTCGCAAGAAACTGGTCTTTCTTGGCTACATGAGACGTTTTGTGTAAGACATTGTTTCTTCAAAACCTAGGAGGTTAAATTCGTCACTTGTTAAAAATGATGAATTCATGCTACTTTTAAGAAAGTAAAGAGCTTATAACTTACAAAAGAAATTGGTTGATTCAAGTTGATTACTTCTAGAAAGTAATGAACATATGACTTACATAAGAGTGTTTAAAGTCACAACTCAATACAAGGCTTAGAGCCATGAAAATCCGAAACGAAAGGCTTGATTAGTGACAAAGGGTTTTGCACTAATAAAGAGATATTTCAAAGCAAGATTGGTTGCAAAGGGTTTTGCACTAATTGAAATGCTTAAGTCTATTTGGATCTTCTTAAGGATTGTGTTTCATTATGAGGTTATGAAATACGTAGCAAGTGAATCTAAAACCCGCTTCTTCAATAGAAGGAATGTATTCAATACATGTCATGAGTTTATTAGATTCTTGCAATCCTAAGATAATGTGAAACTTAAGAGATGGTCTTAAGTAGGACATCAATGAGTTAGAATCAATGTTTTGATCATGTTATAAAACTTTTCTCGATAAGTCGAGAAGTTGTGTTTATACATGGAGTTTAGTGGGAGTTACGGAAATGTTTATTAGTCTTATATGTGAATAACATATTAATCATCGAGAATGATTTAAGACTTTTGGAGTATTATAATACATCTTGAATATCCGGATTTATGAAGATAAATCCACATGATATTAGCGTCAGTAAGAAGTCTTATGTTGATAAGATTCATGACTAGTTCAATTAAATTGAACATATTTGATTGATTTCATTTGCTTCCGCTGCCGAATCAATTGAAAAGAAATGATGTATAACACTTCATATGCTTTGAGTATGATGAATTGTTTTCAAAATCGAATTTAAGTAATCTTTGCCAAGTACGCCATAAAGATTACCCTTAAGTGCATACAGAAGCATTAAGGAAGTAAAGCAAAGTGTTTATGATGCAATTTTGTGTAAGTGTGTTACACAAGTGACAATTGACAATTGAGGTTGCGCATGGTTTCCGACAAAACCATAATCAAAACACATTAGGATGGTTAAGATACCATTGTGGCTATGATAATTAAGAAGTAGATTTTCTAGAATCGTTCTAGGCAATAAAGAACAATGAGAGATATTTATAACGAAAATTGAGTACACTTGCGATCATGAGATGTGCAAGTAGGATGAGTCCCACACACTGTGAAAACAGTGGGAGCTATTCTTAGGCTAGAAAGCCTATGTCTTGATTGGATCTCGACACGTACTCAGAAAGTTTTGTAATGCAAATGTATACATTACAAAGGAAAACGAGTATGTAGTGAGGTTGAGTAAGGTACAAGAAGTTGATAAAACCTACTAACCAAAGCCTTCTCAAAGGCTAAACATGATGAGTCATGTCATTTCAATTGAATTGAAATGAACAACTACGTACAAGATCAGATTAGATTATAGAATATGAAATAGTAATCAAGCATTGACTATTCATATGTGATAATCGCATTTGTCGTTCGAGTTTTACTTTAAAACTCTTTTATTATACTTTGTTACATCCAAACGGGTTGTGGAGACAATTGAACCCCGTTAAAGTGAACACGGATTAACATTGTATTCGCCCATAGTCACTTGTATGAGGTGACGTCTCGAAGTGACTAGAGTGTGATGCGATTGATGGCAAGTTCAAGTGCCATACAGTCATGAGAGATGACTAGTCGATCACATAGGCAGATGTTAGGAACACCTTGTCGGGCCTTATGACCGCTTATAGAGTTCTGGCAAATTTATATAGCCTGGTCGTGGCGAGAG
Organism: Silene latifolia; assembly: GCF_048544455.1. NCBI lineage: Eukaryota > Viridiplantae > Streptophyta > Magnoliopsida > Caryophyllales > Caryophyllaceae > Silene > Silene latifolia. The sequence continues at coordinate 66,906,218 of NC_133537.1, read as the reverse complement.
CTGCTATAGTATTCTAATGAGTCGATTCTTTTGACTAAAGACTATTCACCTAAGATGGCTCAGTTTCAGATTAACTTTGATTTGTGTTACTACGACCTTCGTAAATGGGGTCAAATGGGCATATTTTGGGTTATGATGGCTGTGGCTAGTCGAAGGGAATGAGTGCGATAGGAATTGTCCATCCCCTTGTCAGGGTTAAAACAATATCTCAGGGCCACTCGAGGAGTAATGAACTGGAAATGCGTGGCCACGCTCGGAAGGTATCCAGAGTGGATAAATCCGGTCAATCGCTTATTCTCCGGATCGAGGAAACCACTCTCGATATGATCACTTGCAAGTACGACCTGAAAGACACCTTGCATTGAGTGGGAGATAGTAATAGGACAAGAGAATTGGTGACGCACACTTGTCGAGGACAAGTGGGAGATTGTTGGGAAATGTGTCCTCAACAATAGTGCGATCACATGATTTAAATATCATTATTAAATCTCATTTTAAAGAATACAATTGGGAAGTAATTTTGTTATCACAACTCGGTCAACATATATCGGTAATGATTGGTGACTAGAGTTTGACATTACATGTCGTGTGACGGTGGTGATCGATTGACCCCTAGGTCATACCTAAAGGGCAATACACTTAATTGATTATTTAATTAATCGTATAATGTTACGAGTTAATTAAATTACTTGAAAAATTGACGGACGATTTTGGAAGTAAAATTTTCGTATCAAATTGAAATGTGATTAAATGAGATACGGTCTGAGTAATCAAATTATTACTCGGATGAAATTATTGTTTAAAGAAACAATTGGATTTGAATGAATTATTATAAATGCGATTTATAAACGGTAAAATATTTTGGCACAAGTAATTATGAAATTACTAAGTCGATTTTTGTATGTGACGTATTTTTATTAATACGTTGATTTTTAACATGTTAAAAATTACATAACAAATTTATGTCACACATGACATGTGACATGTTGACATTTGACAAAAATAATATGGACTCCATATTAACATATGTGCCGAAATTGGGAGGATATTTGAACAAATATTGTGTTTGTTTAAATTAATGGGAAACATAATGATGATTACTCATATATAGGCTTGCATACCTAATGCTTTTTGTGTAAGAGGACAAAGGCCATGCATAGGCCATTTTCCCTCACCCTACCCGGTTCTCCCTTGGAAAGAACAAGGGTTCTTTTCTTATTTTTCTATTATGCACTATATGGATTAGTGTGTGGTAAAATTTTTCATTCATTCTTATCACAAATTATTTTAGTGTGACAAAAATAATCACTCTTCCTCTCCTACTCTCTCAACCGGTTTTGAGAGCTCAAAACCAAATATTTTTGGTTCAATTTTTCTACAAAATTAATATCACACTAGTATTTGTAATGTTAATTTAATTAAGAGGAAGCCTTGGGTATAATACATAGGGAGAGATCTTACACTTAGATCTTTGTTCTTCCATTGGAAAAGCTCAAGAACAAGAAGAGAAAGGAGATCTCTCTTGTGCCCATAATACCGAAATCATCAATGTAAGGATATGATTTCTCCTCTATTTTATTATATTGTTTGCATGCATAAGATCCGTTTTAATTTATGACAAATTAATTAGACATATATGAGTATGTTAGAGTGTACATGAATCTACATTTCCTTCAATGTTTCCATTGTAATGGGAAGGGGCATTATAGGAGGAGTTTCCCCAAATACTTGGAGGACCTCAAGGAAGGGCGTGTGACGCCTATTGGTATAATCTCCTCTCTCTATGTGATGGACGTTAATTATGCTTGCACTTCCACTTGGGTATTAGATATCGGATGTGGCTCTCACCTTTGTAAGCATTTGCAGGGCTTAAAGGACGTGCGAGCTCTAGCAAAAGGCGATGTGGATCTCTACATGGGTAATGGAGCTAGAGTAGCGGCCGTTTCCGTGGGGACCTATGTGCTCACTTTAGCTAGTGGTTTAGAGTTGTTTTTAAATAAGTGTTATTTTGTACCAACTTTAACCAAGAACATCATCTTCATTTCCGCGTTAGACACGAAAGGCTTTTGTTTTATGATTAAGAACAATAGTTGTACTTTTTCGTTGAACGATTTGGTTTATGGCAAGGCCATTTCAATTGGAGGAATTTATGTTTTTAATGATATTAATGACGTTTATCATGTGGAAACCAAAAAGCTCAAAACGGGTGATCCAAATGAATCCTACCTTTTGGCATTGTCGTTTAGGTCACATAAACGAAAGACGCATTAAGAGACTTGCTTCTTCAAAAGTGCTCAAATCATTTGATTTCGAATCCTATGGTATATGTGAGTCTTGCCTTTTAGGCAAGATGACTCATGCACCTTTTGCGGGAAAAGGGACACGAGCAAGTGAGGTTTTGGCTCTCATACATACGGATGTGTGTGGACCATTAACCATCACCGCTAGAGGAGGTTTTCACTACTTCATTACTTTTACTGATGATTTGAGTAGATATGGGTATATCTACTTGATAAAGAACAAGAGTGAAGCTTTTGACAAGTTCAAAGTGTTTCAGAATGAAGTAGAGAACCAATTGGATAAAAGGGTTAAGACCCTACGATCGGATCGTGGTGGTGAATACCTAAATTCTGAATTTGATTCACACCTAAACGATTGTGGTATAGTATCACAATGGACTCCTCCCGCCACACCACAATTAAATGGTGTGGCCAAAAGGAGAAACCGAACTTTATTAGATACGGTTAGGTCTATGATGAGTCTAACCGAGCTTCGTGATTCGTTTTGGGATTTTGCCCTCTTGTCTGCAATATTTTCACTAAATCGAAGCCCGACTAAAGCGGCCGATAAGACTCCATATGAGATATGGACAGAGAAAGTCCCTAATTTGTCATTCATGCGTATTTGGGGTTGCGAAGCTTATGTCAAAATCAAGTTTGCCAATAAATTTGCACCCAGGTCTGACAAATCTCTTTTTGTAGGTTATCCAAAGGAAACACGTGGCTATTACTTCTACAATAAAAACGAGAATAAAGTGTCTGTGGCTCGTGATGCTGTCTTCCTAGAAAAAGAGTTTATTTCTAGAAGAGAAAGTGGGAGAAAATTTGAACTTGACGAAGTTCAAGAGCCACAAACCGAAAATGAGGTAGAGGAGAACATGGAGGATAACGTTCCCTCCTCCTCTGAAATGGTAATTGTTCCTAGAAAGTCAGGTAGGATTTCTAATCCACCTGACCGCTACCTTGGTAACATCGAAGAGGATGGTGTTTTGTTACTTTTGGAAAGTGACGAACCCACCACCTAAAAATCGGCCATGTCTAGTTCCGACTCCTCGCATTGGCTAGAAGCCATGCGTTCCGAAATGGATTCTATGTACGAGAACCAAGTATGGGACTTGGTGGATTTACCTGAGGGAGTGCGACCCCTTAAGTGTAAATGGATATATAAAATTAAGCTCGGCGTAGATAAACATATACTCCCTCCTATTCTCTATTTTCTTCCCTCTTTCCTAAAACGGATTATTCAGGTTTTCTTCCCCTTTCCTTTTTTGGAAACTTTTAATCTTATTTTATTCATTCCTCACTCCTATCACCAAACCCCACCCAACTCACAATTCCTTATTTTATTCATTCCTCTCTTCTATCATCAAACCCCACCCAACTCAGAATTCATATTTTATTCCCCTCGTTAATTTTTGTGCCCCCAACAAAGGGGAAGAATATGGAGAATAGGAGGGAGTAGATGTTTACAAAGCTAGATTGGTGGCAAAAGGTTTCACCCAAGTTCATGGTCTACACTATGACGAAACCTTCGCTCCAGTCGCTATGCTTCGGTCTATTAGGATAATCTTAGCGGTTGCCGTATTTCATGATTATGAGATTTTGCAAATGGACGTCAAAATCGCCTTCTTGAATGGGATTCTAGAAGAGGAAGTGTACATGACACAACCTGAAGGTTTTGTGGATACATCTAACCCTAAGAAGGTGTGTAAGCTCAAGAAGTCCATCTATGGTCTTAAGAAAGCATCTCGGAGTTGGAATCATCGCTTTGATCATGTTATTAAACAATACGGTTTCACTAGAAGTGTTGAAGAACCGTGTTTGTACATGAAGGTTAGTGGGAGTAAGGTTGCATTCCTTGTCCTATATGTGGATGACATATTGCTCATCGGGAATGATATTCCATCACTCACTTCCGTAAAGGAGTGGCTAGGGACTCACTTCCAGATGAAGGACTTAGGAGAGGCACAACGAATCTTGGGTATCCGAATCTATAGAGATAGGTCCAAGAGGATACTAGCATTGAGTCAAGAAGCTTATATTGACAAAGTTCTTGACCGGTTCAATATGAAAGACTATCGTGTTGGGTCTATCATGTATGCTATGATTTTCAAATGAAGACCATCCCTTATGCTTCCGCTGTTGGGTCTATCATGTATGCTATGATTTGCACTCGTCCCGACATCGTGTATGCCTTGAGCATGACAAGTCGTTATCAAGCCAAGCCCAGTGAGAGTAACTGGATAGCCGTAAAGAACATACTTAAGTACTTGAGAAGGACTAAGGATTCGTTCTTAGTGTTTGGAGGAGAAGCTGAGTTGCGTATAAGAGGTTACACGGACGCAAGTTTCCAAACCGATCGGGATGATATGAAATCCCAATCCGGCTATGTATTTATGCTAAATGGAGGAGTTGTCTGCTGGAAGAGCTTCAAGCAAAGCGTTACCGCGGATTCTACAACAGAGGCTGAGTACCTTGCAGCGTCTGAGGCTGCAAAGGAAGCTGTTTGGATTCGAAAATTCATAGAGGGACTAGGAGTAGTCCATTCCGCCAAAGATCCGATCACTCTATATTGTGATAACAGTGGGGCTATTTTTCAAGCCAAAGAGCCGAAGTCTAGTAATAAATCTAGACACATTGAAAGGAAATACCATGTAATTAGAGATTATGTGAAAAGGAAGGAAATTGACATTTGTAAGGTTGGGACAGACGATAATATTGCTGATCCTTTAACCAAGCCGGTATCAAAGGGTAAACATGATGGTCATGGCGTCGCAATGGGATTGAGACGAGTACCAGAATTTCTTTAGATTATGGATATGTAATAATTGGATATTATATCACTTTTTATATATATGATAATCGCATTCATTGTTTAATCATTCATTTATGAATACTTTCATTTAGTGTGACTAAATTTATAATACCTTGTTTATCTGAATAAGTTGTGGAGACAGTGTTGAACACTATTCAAGTGAATAAGATGAAAATTGTATTTTGTCCCTAGTCACTTAATGAGGTGACGTCTCGGAGTGACTAGATTGTAAGTCGATTGATGGTTGGTTCAACACCATGAGGTCATACGTGATGACTAGTCGATTACATAGGCAGAGTGTGTGACACTTTGCTGGACAAAGACCATTTAGAGAGTCTCTTAGTTCTATTATAGACGCCTGGTCATGGCAGGGATCTCTAAGATGTTCCTATGATTCGATTCTTTTGACTAGAGACTATTATCCAAGTTAGTGCAGTTTTCGAGTGACTTTGGTTTTTGTCCTAGGTCGTGCCGTGAAAGGAGGCCAAAGGGCATCTTCCGAGTCATGGTGATCTGTATTGAGCAAAGATAGATAGGGCATACATGAATTGTCCACCCACGTTGGGTTTCTATATCTCAAGGCCACTCGAGGAGTTGTGACTATAAATGCGTGGCCACGCTCGGAAGTAATCTATAGTAGATTTTTCCGGTCTTGTTGTCACACTCCTGATCGAGAAAACCACTCGCGATATGTTCATGTGCAAGTGTGACCTGAAAGAAACCTTGCATTGAGTGAGAGATTAAAACGGACAAGAGAATTGATAGCGCACACCTTGTGTCGGACAAGTGGGAGATTGTTGGAGTAAGTGTCCTCCACAATAACGCGTTTACATCATAAATCTCATTAAAGGAATATCATCAGGATATTTATTTTATGATCCTCGTCAGTTGATTAACGTAAATCGATAACGGTTGGCTGACTAGAGTTTGACGTTATTGTCGTGAGATGGCGGTGATCAATTGACCCCTTTCAATCACACCTAAAGGAACAAAACCCAATTGCCAACTAATTAATTGTATGAGATACAATTTATTTAGTCCCTTGATTTATTGACTAAAAGGTTAGTCGATCTGTTTAGAGAGATTTCGAGTTGCCGAGGTGCGGTAGTTATTATTTAATTATGCGATAATTGAATAATAAATTTTATGAGACGGGTTTTAGTTAATTAATTATTAATTCACTAAAATTGTACTAATTGATTAATGTGATTAATATTAGTACGTAAATAATATGTGTAGTTGTACACGTACATTTACGGAGTGTTTTGGACAAAATTAATCGGGAATTATTTAAACCTAAAACGATGTTTAAAATAATAATTATACGTATTTGTGCGACAAATATAAGACCCGAAATGGACTCGATAAGGGCACATTGGACCGTGTAATTGTGTGTGTAATTGTGCATGAGGCATAATCATTATACACCTCATTTTCTTATTGGGTGTGCTTTTCCACCCATTTTGTCTACCCCATGCTATTTCTTATTGGACATAAAAAATTGCAAAAAGCACTCCTCCTCCCTCTACACTCATTCGGCCTCCCTCCTCTTTATACACACACACACACACACACACACATTTGTTCATTTTTCTACTTACTTGAACATTTGCATGTGAAAAAGAAAATTATTTTATCTCTCTAAAATAATAAAAAGAGTAAATTAATAATTACTCCCTTTTATATATCACTTTCTAAAATAACTCCCTTATGAAAACTTTTTAATAATTTACTCCCATAAAATGTTCTCAGTTAAAAAATTGCACCCATTTGGACAATCCGATGACATATTCCGTCAATATTTGAATTTTCTTATTAGAAGCCTAATTTTATGACGAAAATACCCTTATCTATGTTCATCTTCTTTATTTATCATTCTCCATTAATCACTTAAACACATTAAACATTTACTCCATCCCTTTACTCCCTTACTTCCTCCAATCTTCTTCATGACTGAAATAATATAAAGAAAAGATTTAGCAGCCAATTTGAGTTTTCAACTGACAAGGCTAGGGCATTTCCTCGACACCGCAAATAGATCAACAACAACAATATGTCACACCAAGAAACAAGGTGGATAAACAAGAGTTGAGCCGATTTATCGGAACATCTTCATCGTCATTAGATGAGAAATGACGTCATATCGGCTTTGAGATGTGATTCCTACTTGCTTCGAATACATATGTGCATACTACATGATGGATCAACTTGCTTCTAAGATACACAGTTTAGTTCCAGGTAACAATTAATTTCATGTCTTTACTAAGAAAACTCATTTGAAGATAAAGTTATCAGCATGAACCGGAGGTGTTGTTGGGCTTAATTGGGGTTTTCTCATTCTATGACATTTTCAATTGAAGAATGCCTCAAATAACATTATATGATCCTTAAATGAAAATCACCCCATCCTAGACCCTAATTTCAATTCACCAACCCAATTCCTCCTCAATTAATCAAATTTTTCACAAAATTGAACATTGCCCAGACCCAATTCCTCCTCAATTAATCAAATTTTTCACAAAATTGCACATTACCCAGATGACTGTGTGAGTGATGGTGGTTGAAAGGAGACTCGGTGATTGTTGGTGGTGCAAGGCGACGCTCGTGGCTATGGTGTTTTCGAGGCGAGTTGTTGGTGGTGGTGAATGGCAGAAGTGATATTGACAAAAAAGAGCACAAATTTTTGGGTATCTTTTGTTTAGTAAAGAATGAGGGTTACCAAATTATTTTGTTTTAACAGTTGAAAACATTCAATTGAAGTGTTAGTTTGGGTATTTTGGTTGGTATGGGGTTGATAGGTATTGAAATTCCTGTGAAAACACAATGTTTCAAACCCATAAAGTTTGACAAGGGGGGAATGGGGAAGAAGATATGAATTTACATAGAGGCAAAACGGTCATAAAATAACATTTTTCACCTGAAAGTGTAAATGGGTGTAATTTTTGACCTGAGAACATTTTGTGGGAGTAAATTATTAAAAAGTTTTCATAAGGGAGTTATTTTAGAAAAGTTATATATAAAAGGGAGTAATTGTTAATTTAGTCTAATAAAAATCATCTACTAAGAATGTTAGTAATCTAAATATTTACTAAGGGTGTTAGTAATATTTTACATATTATAAAGGGTAGATCTTTACAAATATCTAGTTAATATTTGTATGGCATTAGGTAATTGTTCTTGGGTGCATATTGATTAGAGATCTTCTCTTTTAAGATTTGGTTAGGAGGATCATCCTTTATTTAAGCTCAAGATCAATCAAGATAGGAGATCTTGATTGTGCCCATTTTTACCATTAAACCAATGTAAGGAAATCAAATTTCCTCCATCTTTATATTAATATGCTTTTATATTGCATGCATGTTACATATAGATCACCTAATAACAAATTATGAGATAATTTGACTTTTAATTAGAGAGTCTAATTAGGATTTATGATCTTTCACTCCCATACAAAGCCTCAAATGGTGCCATCCCAATACTCGTATGGTAGCTGTTGTTGTAAGAAAACTCAATCAAATCCAACCTATCTTCCCAGCTAACACCAAACTCCATCACACAAGCTCGTAACATATCTTCCAGAGTCTTGATAGTTCTCTCTGCCTGTCCATCTGTTGTAGGATGAAAAGCAGTACACATCTTCAAGGTAGTTCCCATCATCTCCAGCAACTCTTGCCAAAACCGAGAAATAAACCTCGCATCTCGATCTGACACAATGTCCTTAGGGACTCCATGTAACCTCACCACATGTTTCCTGTACCCATTAGCCAACTGGACCTTACTCCATGTGTCTTTCATAGGAATAAAGTGAGCTGACTTAGTCAAACGGTCAACTATCATCCATATTATGTTGTTACCCTGATAGCTCCTCGGTAAACCCACTATAAAGTTCATCGATATAGATTCCAATTTCCACTCAGGTACCTCAAGAGACTGTATCTTACCCTGTGGTTATCGCTTCTCTCCCATAACCCTCTGACATGTCAAACATCGAGCCACGAACTCAGCTGTTTCTCTTTTCATCCCAGGCCACCAGAAAGTCTTCTTCAAATCTCTATACAGCTTGTCACCACCTGGATGTACTGAATACGATGTGCAATGAGCCTTTGCCATGATCACCTTTTTCAACTCCTCATCACTAGGAACACACCATCTCCCATCAAACTGAACACTCCCATATGTATGAATAGAGACCGAGACACTGTCCCCTTCTCTACTCCGCTCTCCACTCCTTAATCTTAGGATCAAGAGCCTGCTTCTTGCGAATATCCTCATAAAGATCTGGCTCCACTGTCAAGTCTCCTCTTGCATCTCCTTTTTGTATCACATGTATCCCCATCTTCCCCACCTCATCTCTCAACCTCATCAAAGACATAGCTGTGCATAAGGAATGCACACTCTTCATGCTCAACGCATCTGCCACCACATTTGCTTTCCCTTCATGGTATATGATATCCATGTCGTAGTCCCATATCAACTCCATCCACCTCCTCTGTCTCATGTTCAGCTCCTTTTGAGTAAAGATGTACTTGAAACTCTTGTGATCTGAAAACACCTTAAAGGTCGCCCCATAAAGATAGTGCCTCCAAATCTTGAGAGCAAACACAACTGCACCCAACTCTAGATCATGTGTCGGGCAGTTTTCCTCATAAGGCTTCAATTGCCTAGAAGCATAGGCAATGACTTTTCCATTCTGCATCAACACACATCCTAACCCATTCTTTGAAGCATCTGTATATACCTCAAAGTTCTCACACCCTTCAGGTACAGCTAAGTCTGGAGCTGTGGTCAAACGCTCCTTTAATGTTTGGAACGCCGTCTCACAACTTTCATCCCAACAAAACCTGTTCTCTTTCCTCATCAACGCTGTCATAGGTCTGGCGATCTTTGACAAGTCTTTCACAAACCAACGATAGTACCGGGCCTAACCTAAGAAACTCCTGATCTCTGCCACATTCTGCGGTGTCTCCTACTTAGACACTACCTTTATCTTTATTAGATCCACAAATACACCATCTTTAGAAATCACATGCCCAGAAAGGCAACTTCCTCGAGCCAGATTTCACACTTAGACAACTTTGCATACAGCTGATTGTCACGCAAATTTTGTAACACCAACCTTAAGTGCTCCTCATGCTCCTCCTTAGTCTTAGAATAGACAAAGATATCATCTATGAACACTGCTACAAACCGATCCAAAAACTGACTGAAGACCCGGTTCATCAAATCCATAAACACCGCCAGTGCATTAGACAACCCAAACGGCATCACCACATACTCATAATGACCATACCTTGTTTGAAAAGCTGTCTTCGGTATGTCCTCATCTCGAATCCTTATCTGATGGTAACCTGGCCTCAAATCAATCTTTGAAAAGACTCCTGCCCCACTCAACTGGCCAAACAGATCATCTATCCTTGGCAAAGGATACTTGTTCTTCACTGTAACCCTATTCAGCTCCCTGTGGTCGATGCACAAACTCAAACTCCCATCTTTCTTCTTCACAAACAGAACTGGTGCTCCCTACGGCGATACACTAGGTCTAATGTATCCCTTATCTATCAAATCATCCAACTGCTTCTTCAGCTCTTCCAACTCTTTAGGACCCATGCGGTACTGGGCCTTAGCGATTGGTCCCGTCCCTGGTTTCAGCTCCACACTGAAATCTATGTCTCTCTTCGGTGGCAAACATGGTATCTCTTCCGGAAAAACATATGGGAACTCTCCCACCACTGGTATCTGATCAGCTGTCGAATCCACTTTACTATGGTCTTTCACATGGAACAGAATCAAAGGACACCCCTTCCTCAGATAAGACTTCAATGTGTGGACACGGAAGGCCCACGGGGCGCTTGGGAAACAAGCGTTTGCATTTGTGGAGTCGCCACCAATTTATTGTGGAAAATTGAAAACCGTTCGAATACTTCGCGTCATGTCAAAACACAAAGTAGTGACATAGACACTAAGAACTCGTTACCCTTAGCATTCTATGTCTAGAATGACTCTCGTGGATGCCAATGAATACAGATGTTCACAGAGATCTGGAGTAAGGGGTGAGGGTACATATTAGGAAGTCCTTTTAGTGAACACCTAATCCTGCCCGCCTCGATAGCGGCCTCTACTAATGATTAGGGAAATCGTTTGTACTCGATATGCTGTCGATTATATGCATGCAATGCAACATCCATAGATTAATCCCAGCATGTGAGAATTAACTAAGTCGGTGAACATATAATTAGCACTTATTAACGTCGAATTAGGGTTTAAAATTAATTACATGTGAGAACAAATAAATAAACCATACAATATGATAAATAAATAACGATAATTAAAATTACAATAATTACAACGGTTTAATTGATTTACATCAAAAATATATTTAAGACGGATAATCTGAGAAAAACAAGAGAAAATAAATTAGGATAACACCGACAGATTAGAGTGATATTACGGTTAATAGTCAATTAATACGTAAACTAATGAATTAGGTCAAAGCAAGAACGGAAGTTCAGGGACAGAGCTCAACCCGGAACAGGCGCAGCAATGTTGCGTCTCTTGGAAGAGGCGCAGTGGTCACCGCATCTGTTCCTGAGGTGAGTTCTGGCTGTGAAGTCAGAACTGCGTGTTGTTAATGTTCGTTGGTGTGTTTAATGATTGATTATGGATATTTGACTCAGATGAAAGTGGTTTAGCATATTATTAACATGCGAACTCGGTCATAAAAGCGGTAAAAACGAATTAGAACGAATTAAGACGAATTAGAAATTAATTACAAATTAATTAGGCTTATTTAGGTTAAACTATTAAGACGGAAACAATACGAAAGTCGTGATAAACAGATGAAAACATATACAAAAGTCGAATTCCAGAGATTTTATATGAACGAATCGAATCTCCAAAATTCGGGTTTGATTTGATGACGAAAATCCGCAAATATTGATTATAAGGGATTTAAGTCGGATTTAAAGCGATAAATTATTATGAATATGTGTTATAATTATTATATAGGAATGAATAAGAAGAAAATAAGAAAAAGTAAACAAAAGAAGACGAATTAACAGAGAGGCGAGGAAGAAGAAGAAAAGCAGGAACTGCGGCAGCCTCTGGAAGAGGCGCAGCAGATGCTGCGACTCTTCGAAGAGGCGCAACAGTTGCTGCGTTTCTTCTCGACGTCTGCCTATAGTTAATGCGTAAAAACAGTTTGATAAAAGGGTTTTTAGAAATCGTTCTTAAGCATATTTTTGACGTAAACCTTACATTAATTGGTACAATAATAAAATACAATAATAAAAGATGAGATTTACACCCTCAGACTTACATGTTTGACGAAACGAGATTAACTAAGTTAACGTTTACTGATTACTCGACTCGAATGTATGATGAAAGTGCCCTCTTAAGAGGATTTAGATTAAATTGATTGATTAATTGAGTGTAGTTGGTCAAATTGGTCGGTCATGCAACGTGACTGGTGCTCAGAAGGATCCGAGCTTACGTGGTCGATTGATCAAGCACATAGACGTCAATAAGCTTAGAGCACGGTCTTAGAATGCAAAGGGAGAAGAGAAGGGCGGACACTCACGTGAGAAATATGAGGAACGAAGGTCCCTATTTATACTAATCACACGGAGGAATTATGGAATGACTGAAACTTTGGAAACAAATCTCAAAAAGATCTGAAAATACGCAGAAAAGGACCGGGGAAGAGGCGTAGCAGCCACTGCGGCTCTTGGAAGAGGCGCGGCAGGTGCTGCGTCTTTTCCCCAGAGGTTTCTTCCTGCGGAAGAAAAATTTCCGCGTTTCTTTTATGGAATTACGGTAGATCTCGACTTCCTTATTCCTTAAAATAAGGTTTTCGGGATAAATTATACCAAAAGGATATAAAATTAAATTATGGAATAAATATCCGGAATATTCTAGAACATTCCGACTCGGCATTTTAAACGGTTTATTAGAAAATGAAGCGGTTTTTTACCCGGATTCCAAATGAACTCTAATTACTGTCAAAACGACCGTAATGGCGCGTAGATGACAACCAAGGGGTAGACACAAGTATTTGAGTTATCACTTGACGATAAACTTACGAACTGTCATAAATCATTCCCTGTACCAAACATGCGGCCCAATCATCACCGGGTGGTTTGCGGGAGGTGCAGAAATGAGGTATCTACAGAGCCCCCACTTTGACTGAGGCTTGGATAAGGCGAAAGTCAAAGTATAGCCACCAGGTCAATCGAAGATTACAACCTGACGACTATGGCGACGCGAGGCGGCTCAAGGGGTCTGAGCCAAGGACCTGTCGTCAGAAACATTTTAAAGTCTGTCGACTATCGGGGAGGGTTGTTTAAAGTCCATTAGACTACGTAAGGAGGCTCGCCAGCCATAAGAAGAAATCATACCTGAGACTTCCTTCCGAGATGCTTCCGGAGGTGCGTAGGAGCTAAGGCTAAGCGTAGGAGCTAAGGCTAGGACCTAAAAGATATATAAGGGTTGTGCTAGGGGTATGGGACCCTAAGAGGAAAACATCAGTGAGAAGACGACCTAAGGGTAACCATGGTTTGGGCGTATGAACCCGGAAAAAAGCGATCCTAAAGGGTTAGGATCCTATTGGCGAAGGCTAGGTATGGGAACATGAGTAGGTTGGGAACCTAAAGAAAGGTTGGTATGAAAACATCCGGAGAACGATACCTTTGCCGAACTCCAAGAGGAAACAAAACATAATATTGAGGGCAGCAGGACGTCGGTAGAAACTGCTGGGGGGAATCTGCTTGCGTCGGTCTCAAGCGAACTCCATATCTCGAGAAGTACAATCGGCTGTCATGAACTCTCGCTGGGAAAATAATAGGGTATTGATAAGGCGTGTCGAAACACCGTCGAAAACCCGCTCGTTTCAGCACGCGAAGTCTTGATGAAATATCCTTACTAGGAGATAAAATACTGTGACGGCTCACAGTCTACTTGAAGATAAAATACTGCGACGGCTCGCATTCTGCTCGGAGATAAAATACTGCTCCGGACAAAAAAATAAATGCCCAATAGACCAAATATATGATATATGGTGTTGGAGAAGAGGCGCAACAAAGATGGGCCCACAAATTTGAGCTGGAGGGAAGCTGGGGAAGAGGCGTAGCAAGAGCTGCAACTCTTGGAAGAGGCGCAACATCTGCTGCGTCCTTTCCTGAGCTCGTCCCTGTCTGAGTAAAAACTCGACAGAAGTCGTGTTTATTCATAATAACAAAACACAAAAATTTCTTAAACTCTCTCAAATTCCAACCAAAATCTGTCAAAATTTGATCAAATCCTTCCATTAATCATGACTAATCGAGGTATGTAAATTTGAGGCTTTTCCCCCAAATGGATTTGCCTTGTAAAATTGACATTAGAAATGGATAATTGGTAATTTTAGGAACATAACCATGTATTCCTTTTGAATTTTCGTTGAGTATTGAGCATTTGAGTAAAATTGAGACGGTTTCTCAGCTATTTCGAAAATCGCTTCAAAAATGGCCTTAGGATTGCCCATTTTTGATGAAATTTGGTTTTCTGAATCCTTGTGTGATGGGTAAACTTCCTAATATTTCGGATTTTTTATTTGTGACGGCTTTTTCACGACACTTTTCTAGGGCATAATCGCCATTATAGCGAAATGCTGCCGAAATTTCGACTCAAACCCGTGACTAGGCTTGGACTTAGACTTGACTTGACCCAATTTATCACATGAGTGGTTGGGTTTTGAAAGAAATGGCCAAAGATGGCGAGAAAAGGCCATTTTTGGGGCTTGAAAAGGCTTAAAACCAACTTCACTGATGCTCGTCGTCATTTGACGCGGTCTAATTTACTCTAATTTTGCAGGTGACATGGCTTCTACGTCAGGGAGGGCTCCCATGGACGTGGACACCGACTTCGACCCATCTCTCGTTTTTGAGGAGGTGTTCGAGGAGGTTGTACATGTCGAGGTTGAGGAGGTCCCGCGGCGGGCCAACGTTGGATGAGGTGGTTGCCAGCTAGTGGGGGCACCTGAATGAGCTGAGAAATGGGATGGTCGACATCTCATTTGGGCCGCAGAGAGCCACCTGTCTTACAGGACGGTGAGGAGTATGGTAAGTCTTGAACTTGTTATTTCCTCATCATTTTTCCTTATTCACTTGCCGTTTCATTTCTCTTTTGCTTTGAGCTAAAGATAGCTTTGCATCGAATGGATACAGGAGATCAGGAACATGAGGTCCTTTTCTGACTATACGATGATGATGGAGGCCTACGGAGCTTTGACGGAGGAAAAGAGGGCCATCATTGAGCTTGGAGCCTTCGAAGCTTTGGTGGGAGCGTGGAGGGCGATCAAGGAAAGGAAGCTTCGGGCTAACCTTTGCCTGATTCGAGCCTTCCTTGATCGGTACTGGGATACGACCTCGACCTTTCACATGCCTTTCGGGGAGGTCGGGGTCACTATGGAGGACTACGGCATGATCTCTGGTCTGCCGTGTGGAGAGGAGGCTGTGGTGTGGCCGTTGACGGCCATGAGAGTGGACTCGGTTGAGGCGAGGAGGCTGATCAGCTGGAACCATGCAGAGGGTGCTGCCAGCGTTCCCGGGCTAGTGCCGAGCACTTACGTTAGGGACTACTTTGCGGGTAGGACCCCGACGAAGGTGATGATGGATGGGAGGAAGGTGGCACCTCCTGCTTGTACTGCAGAGGAGAGGGCTCGTCTGTGGCTCTAGTGGTTCTTGTCTTCGCTTTACCTCGGTGACAAGGGGGAGAGGCTGTCGACGAAGCTTCTTCCGTTCCTTTCTGACTTGAGTGACCTGGGTCAGTGGGACTGGGTCACTCCTGGCTTTGTGGTCCTCACTCGCTACATGAGGGCTATGGTTCGTCTGAGCCGATGGAGAAGGGGACTTCTCCTGCTCTTTGTCGGTCTGGGATCGTTTTGGAGGTATGAACCTTTATTGCGTATCATGAAAGATCATTACTTCTTCTTTGCTATCGAATTGTGAAAGATCATTATCGATTGTCTTATTTTGCAGGCGTGGGTGTACTCCTACTTTCCGGGCTTCACTCCCAAGAGGACGGAGCCTGAGCCGAGGGCTTACCCAGTTGTGAGGGACTGGGTGGTGTGTCGTAGGAAGAGTCAGTGCTCTTCTTACGATGTTTGTCGACGGTGCGTGAATGCCCTGAAGCTGAGTGACGTAAGTATCTTCAATCACTTTTCCTCATCGTTATTCATTGTTTCTTAGAAGTGATCATAAGAATGACCCTTTGTTTGCTTAGAGCCGATCATAGGAATGACCCCTCGTTTGCTTGTTTTAGTAGGTGCCCAGACCTTGGGTGGACTACCCCAACGCTCCACCTTTCTTGGCTGAGGTCCTTCATCCTAGGAGCTCGAGATGGTTGCTGCTGAGGACGCCTATGGGTCCAGTGTGGTACCTGGGCAAGCGCTTGACTCGTCAGTGCTCTCGTGACGCTTTCACGGTTCCCATCGATCCTCCCCGGACGGTGTTTAGGGAGCCTTCCTGGTGGTGATGCTCTTCTCTTTCCTGGTGAGGAGTACTCTCTGTTTGTTCGCCAGAGGCTGGCGTACTGGCTGATCGTGGTAAGTATTTCACTTTCCCTTTTCTTTTGACTTGATTTGACAAACTGATGGATGATCGTCGAATAATGAATTCATTTGAACTTTGCAGGAGATCGAGGTGGCAGGCGTCGAGCCCCCAGCGTATCCCGAGACCCTTGAGTACACTGATGCGGCGAGGATGACGACAATCTCCGAGCTCCACGACTTCGGCGAGGAGGTGACGGATGCTGGTCTGGAGGAGTGGCAGAACTTAGTGAGGAGGGTAAGCCCCCAGCTTCGATTGTCTTTTGCTGTCTTTGTTGCATAAGAATGCGTTTTGTTCTTTATTGAGAACCTTTTGTTTCTTGAAATACAGGTGGCGTCGTCACAGCATATGGCGTTGTAGAGGGTGGCCAACCGGCTACGTGCCACGGCCATCGAGGCGCTTGCAGGTGGCCGAGAACGATAGGTATGAACCTCTCATTCTCTTTATTTGAATTTTGTTGCAATTTATCGCGTTTGTTTGAAATACTTGAATGAATCTATTGAAATGAGGCATTTCTTTGTCACTTTAAGAGGGAGCGTGACCTGGAGCGTGAGCTGGCGCAGTCCCAGGAGGAGACAGCTCGCCTGTTGAGGGAGTTGGAGGTCAGGAACGTCGAGATTGCTGCCCTCGAGGCAAGGGTAGCTGAGCGGAGTGACGAGCAGGAGTAGTTGCTTTTCCTTTTTGGTTGTTGTCGGTTGTCTTATATATACGTTGTATGTTTGTTGCTGCCCTCGCCTTAGTGCCTTTGCTGCTGAGTTGTATGTTTGTTCCTACAGGTTAGTTTAGAAACAGGTTTGGTAGATGACGGTTTGCACCGTCATGCTGCCAAAATTTACACAGAATTACACGTAGAACACATAATATGCACGTGACTTAAATTAGCGCAAAATAAGGAAAGCAAACAAAGTGCCCGTAAATGAGCAAAATGACCTGAAAATGCGAAAAAATGCCCAGAAATGTGCGAAAATGATAAAAATTCCAGAAAGTGACCGGATGGTAGGGAGGGCTACCCCCTAGAAAAATGTAAAAAGAAATCTATATGTTTGAAATGAAATGTGAAACGAGGAGTGAAATGATTCCCCTAAAAAAAATGAAATGGGTAAGTGTGCTCGTTTGGCGAGAATGTCGATGTTGTCTCGAAAAGCGTGCTTTGGAAAATTAGGAAACATGAAATATGGTAATTTGACGGAATTACCAAAATAATAACCTATAGGAATAGGGAATTATAGTCAAAACAAATTAGGAAAGATCCAAAGCTGAAAATCACGGAAATCACTCTTCGAAGAGGCACAGTAAGTGCTGCGCCACTTCCCCAGTTGGTCAGTTCTGACGGAAATTAGGAAACAGCTTTGAGTATAAATAGAGACGTCCGGGAAACTTTTATTCACATAATTCCTCCATCTTTCTTTCGTCTATTTCATAAAACTCTCCTATTTTCATAGAAAAATTCAAAATTATGGATGACTTTGAGAACCGTCTCAAGGAGTGGACAAATGAGTTTAGAAATGTTGAGAAGCATGACATGGGTGCTTTTAATTTGGGATCAATATTGAGACTCAAATTGGTGAAGGTTGTGAAACCTTTCTTGGATGCTTGTCTTGAATATTGGGATCCTAATTTCCATGTATTCGCCTTTCCTGGAGGCGATATTTGTCCTTTTCTAGAGGAAATAGCTGCTATTGGAGGATGGGATCCAGAAAATGCACCTGCTATACCTTTTAGATCTCAAGGGTATAAGGGTAAATTTAGAGACTTGCTGGGACTGACTAAGGCGGAGGTTGACCGTCTTGTGACCTCAAAAGGAGTCCGTATGCTTGACTTCATTGACCGATTCATAAGCAGGGAAGACCCTTCTATTTCCTATGTTTCTAGACGCAGGGCGTTTGGATTTTGTCTACTTCACTGTTATGTCCTTCAGGGGCATGTTGACAAGGAGGTGAGAGGGGACCCTCGTTTCTTGGGCTTAGTGGAACAAATGGAGCTGCGCAAGAGCCCAGCATGCCTTTGCTTAGGAGAGATTATTTTGGGGCTGGACAATAGAAAAGCCAACCGCGAACTTTCTTATCTGGGAAGTCCTATCATTTTGCAGGTAAGAACCTGTTTTCTTTTTTTTTTGTATATGTGCCAACCGTTTTTTTTTTTACGTTTTTGGTTGACCATATGGGCATTAATTCCCGTCTTCTTTGTAGGTTTGGCTTATGGAGCGTCTACGGTTGATCGAGCCCCCAGTTAATGTGCCAGGATACCATGCTCGGTCAATAGCTATGAGAACCAGGCTCTACATGGTGGACTTCACTCGGGTTTGCAACTATTGGGAGAACAAGTTGAAGAATGAAGGAGGTCCTTTGATCTGATGGATTGTGCCATGGTGGCATCTCAGGTCAGTCACTGAAGTTTCATCTTTAGATCCTACTCGGTCGGTTCACATTCCTGGCTTGGAAATCATGATATGCATCTTCCTGGAGAGATTGATGAGGCAAGTGGGCCTTAAGCAGAAGATCCTTAAGCTTAACACTGTTCCTCAGACTGCATTGGCACATAATACCGAGGTTCGTCGAGAGTGGGCCCTCAAGTGGGCTCAGAGGAACATGTGGTTCATACTTTCTCTTGTTGGCTCTTTATGGGTATCACATTCATACTTGGAATGGAGGAAGGCTACCACTTCCGAGGAGCGCGATAAATTGAGGAAGCACGAGCCTGTTGATTACAAGATTCGTGAGGTAGCAAAGGAGAACTAGAAGTATTTGACTGGGGGGGAGGAAGAGGCCGGATTCCGAGTCGTTCATCCGTCGAAGAAACCAAAGACCGCTCCTGCCGTAGAGATGGTGGTGGATTGAAATGGTAAGGCTAGACCGTGAGAGAGACCTTTGGTGATTAGGTCAGAGATAGCACAAGAGCGCCCGGCTCGTGGCCGAGACAAAAAGTATGATAAAAATGACAAAGGCAAAGGAAAGATGGAAGAGTAGCCTTAGTCGTAGTATTATTTATTATTATTATTATTTGTAAAAAAATGGCGGGGTTTTAGAATCCTATCCTAGCATTTATTTTTCAGAATTTTATATTATTTGTCATATTAGTATTATTTATGGAAGAAACGAATAAAAGATTAATTAGTTATGAAACTATTGTGATTTTGCAAATGCAAATGTCCTTCTATTTACATTTAAAATAATGGGTTGTATCCTGTGAAGGATTGCCTACGTATTCATTTAAAAAATGAAATCAAATCCTTGCGCGTAGTTCGAGTAAATGTAAAAGAATAATTGTTCTAAGCAAGAGCTTGTAGTGAACTAGAAAATAAGCATGAGCTTTACTTACTCCTAAAATAAAACTCAATTTATTTGAAGATATGAGGATGACGAAGTGTCAAAATGCAAGAACAAGGTGACATAATCTTTACTTCAGCGGACCAAGGGCTATTTTTATTTCGTGTCGCATGAGCGGCACGTGGGTGTTACGCGAGGCGCGTGTCTTGTCCTACACTAAGCATAATATCGTTTCAGTTGGTCGAGGTTAGTTGGGTTAGCAAATTCATTCCCATCTAGGTCTGTAATCTTAACCGCACCCCTCAAGTCTGGCCCAGTTGGGTTTAAATTTTCCTCGTGGATCGACAGGTAGTAGAGCTCTAACTGATTTGAGGACTAAGTCTCCTTCTTTGATGTTTCTGGGCTTAACCCGTTTATTGAAGGCTCGTTTGATACGTGCCTGATATGTTTGCACATTATGCAACGCGCGCAATCTTCGTTCATCTAAGAGGATGAGTTCTTCATATCTATCTCTCTTCCAATCAGCTTCTGGAATTTGACTTTCGAGCAGAATGCGTAGGGATAGGATTTCCAGTTCAACTGGTTGTACAGCTTCCATGCCGTAAGTTAAATAGAAAGGAGTAGCCCAAGTGGGCGTCCTAACTGATGTGCGATAACCCCATAATGCGAATGATATCTTATTGGGCCAATCGCGATAATTGTCGATTATTTTCTTGAGGATATTGACGACATTCTTGTTAGCTGCTTCTACCGTGCCATTAGTTTGAGGTCTGTATGGCGAGGAATGGTGGTGTTTGATCTTGTACTTGGCTAGGAATTGTTCAGTCTCAGCCTGGAAATGTGATCCATTGTCACTAATGATCTCATGTGGGCAACCATATCGACAGATGATATTGGTTTGTATGAACTTTCCCACGTTTTTGGCTGTGAGACTAGTGTAAGATGCCGCTTCGACCCATTTAGTGAAATAGTCGATAGTCACCAAAATGAAACAGTGAACTCCTGTTCCAGCTGGAGTGATTTTCCCGATGATATCGATTACCCAAGCAGAAAATGGCCAAGGAGATGTCATGATGTAGAGTAATGAAGGAGGGACATGTTGCACATTCCCGAAGATTTGGCAGTTATGACAATGTCTGACGTACTTGATGCAATCTGATTCCATCGTGGTCCAGTAATATCCCAGACGCGTGATCTTCTTTGCCATCATTGGTCCACTCATGTGAGGGCCACATTCTCCATCATGAACTTCTTCCATCACTTTTTGTGCATGTGAATGATCAAGGCAACATAAGACTACACCAAGAGGTGTTCTTTTGTACAACTCTCCCTGCATGAGGAGGTATTGAGAGGCTAGTAGGCATATGGTGCATTGTCCTCCCTTATCCATATATGGTGGATATGTACCATTGAGCTTGAAGTTTAGAATGGCTTGAAACCAAGGTTCCCCTGGATTTTCTTCCTCATCTGTAATTTGGTGCACATAGGCTGGTTCTGACCATCGTTCGATGCATAAAGGCATTTCTACCATGTCATCTGGCATGTTATCAGAGATGCAAGTTTTGCAAGAGCGTCTGCAAACTGATTTTCTTCTCGAGGTAGGTGTAGATAAGTGACTTGATCGAAGAATTGGGCAATTTGATCTATCCTAGCCTGATAGGGTGCTAGACTTTCACTTCGAATTTTCTAAGATCCAGTAATTTGGTTGATTATCAAGGATGAGTCTCTGTGAACTCGAAGGTTTTTGATGCCCAAACTTACTGCTGCTTGTAGCCCAATGAGACAAGCTTCATATTCTGCTGCGTTATTTGTCACCTCGAAGTCGAGTTTGACAGAGAGTGGCGTATGTTCACCTTCAGGAGAAATGAGCAACACTCCTATTTCAAATCCTCTTAGATTCGATGCTCCATCAAAATAAAGGTCCCAAGAGTCTACATTGGTTTGTAGTATATCCTCGTCTGGAAATCACCACGTGTCTATTGCTTGGGTGTCGTTGATGGGATTATCCACGAAGAACTCGGCAACGGCGCGTCCCTTTATAACCTTCAGAGGTACATACTTGAGATTGAACTCTGAGAGCATTAAGGTCCATCTTGCCAAGCGTCCGTTGAGAACAGGTTTTTCGAAGAGGTATTTAACAAGATCCATTTTGGAATACACCTTGACAGAGTAACTAAGCATGTAGTGGCGTAGTTTCTTTGTTGCCCACACAAGAGCGAGGCATGTCTTTTCGAGAGGTGTGTACTTGCACTCATACTCCAAGAACTTCTTACTAAGGTAGTAGATAGTTCTTTCTTCTTTTCCTTCAGTTTGTGCTAGCATAGCCCCCATGGCTGTTTCGGTCACTGTGAGATATAAACCAAGAGGTTGATCTCGTTGAGGAGGCATGAGAACTGGTGGCTTGGCTAGTATCTCCTTCATTATGTCAAATGCTTTTTGGCAATCGTCGTCCCATATGGCATGGTCTGTTTTCTTGAGCTTTTTGAAAATGGGTTCGCAGATCGTAGTAAGCTTCGATATGAATCGGCTTATATATTGCACCTTGCCTAGGAATCCGCTAACCTCCTTCTCTGTTTGAGGTTGTGGCATTTCAATTAGGGCCTTGATCTTGGATGGATCAATTTCTATTCCTCTTTGACTGACGACGTATCCCAGGAGTTTACCTGATGTTACCCCGAATGCACATTTCTGAGGATTGAGCCTCATGTTGTACTTTCGCAATCTCAGGAAGAACTTACGAAGGTTGTCAATGTGCCCCTTCCTATCTTTGGATTTGACAATCATGTCGTCGACGTACACTTCTACCTCTTTATACATCATGTCATGTAGCAATGTTGTCGCAGTGCGTTGATATGTAGCTCCAGCATTGATTAGCCCAAATGGCATAACAGTATAGCAATAGGTGCCTCATTGAGTGACGAAGACAGTCTTATACATGTCTTCTATGACCATTTTGATCAGATTATATCCTGCATATCCGTCCATAAACGACAACAACGCATGGTCCGCTATATTGTCTACCAATATGTCGATGTGTGGTAGAGGGAAATCGTCCTTGGGACTTACTTTGTTTAAGTCTCTGAAATCAACACAAACTCGGATTCGCCCATCCTTTTTGGGTACGGGTACTATGTTAGCTACCCAGTCTGAATACTCGAAAACGTTGATGATCCCGGCTTTGAATTGTTTATCGACTTCTTCTTTGATTTTAAGAGCCCATTCGATCCTCATTCGACGAAGTTTCTGCTTTACAAGTTTGAAACCTGGCTTGATTGGAATTCTGTGTTCTGCAATATCCCTGTCGATTCTTGACATATCTTTGTAGGACCAGGCGAAAACGTCTTTGAACTCATGTAGGAGGTCTATGAAATTGGCCCTTTCGGTGGGGTTTACGGTCGTCCCTATCCTAAGTTCTTGGGGTTCTAGTTCGATTCCTACGTTGATGGGTTCAGTGTTCTCTATAACTGGTGCCCTTCCCCCTCTTGTAATATTTCTTTAGCTATGTAGAGAGATAATTCGATTGAGTGAGGGTCTGGATCATCCTCATTATCATCGTAAATAGAATTGCATTTAGAATAACACAAAGAGTAAGCAGAATCTGATTTATTCATATTAAATTTTGAAAAGAGTTGAAACAAAAAAAACCATCTGTTCAGTAGTCAGTGGCGGTAAAGGGACAGCTGCTGGGGCATTTCCCAAGCTTCTGTTACTACTCGATGCTATGCTAGGAGAAACAAGGGGATTGGGAGTGACGACAAGAGGAGACTCTCTAGGGACTTCTCTAGACTCAGACTCTGATTCCGACTCTGACTCGAATTCGTTGTCTTCAGGTTCTTCTTTGAACATCTCTCCTTCTCCAGTGGTGACTTTGAAGATCTTTCCTTGGTTGTTCGTCCACTTGATTGACTTTCTCTTTCCTTTCTGCTGATTCGAACTGGTTTCGGTGATTAACGTTGTAGGGTTGAAGTGGTCATCCTGAAGTATCATGTTAATGATCTCGTCTTGTGTAGCTCTAACAAATCGGTCTTCCCCAAACAGAAGATTAACAGCCTGTTCGTCTAAGAAAGGTGCTTGACGAGTTTTGACGGTAGGAACCGTTTCCGAAGGAATGAAGTAGCAATCGTGAAAGATCTCGATTCCAGCTAGTTGCATTCCTTTATAGTGCCAAGGTTCGGGAAACCCATGAAAGTATTCTTAATTCCCTTCTCTAACGAAGTATCCATTTAGGGTAGGGAGGTAGGGTTGCATTTGGATCCTCTTGTTCTTCCGATTTTGAAATTGAATAAGCATCTCCAAAGCTTCTTCTTTCGTGGGTTTGTATCCTATTCCCAATGGTATCCTTTGAGAGTTTCCTTCTTTGTAAGGTGCAAAGGTATTTTTCTGGGTAGGATTCAGTGGCATTCCCGAGAAGTATCCCTGAGACTTGAGTATGTGGTTGACCACTAAATTGGAGTATGGATCAAAGTATAGAGGTGCCAGTTCACTTTTTACGAGGTTTATGTTATGGAAGCCCCCAGCTCGTATCCTGGGTCTGTAACTACTTGGTTGCTTGACATCTTCTCTATCACTGCCTTGATAGGTGATAAAGTGATCGTCACTACTTTGCCATCTAGTGGGATCTTGATTTTTTGGTGCAAGGTGGACGCTACTGCTTTGGAAGCGTGAATCTAAGGACTTCCCAGAAGTATGTTGAATGATGCTTCGATATCCACTATTTAGAAGCTAACCTTTTGCTCAATCGGCCATGTCGCTATGGTGAGGTTGACTAGTCCTACCACTTTACGCCGTATTCCATCGTATGCCCGAACACCTTGGTTAGTAGGAGTCCAATCCGATTCTTTCATGCCTAATTTGTATGCTGTTTTCAATGGTATGACATTGACTGCAGAGCCATCATCCACCAAAGTCATTGGCACATTCTTCTTTAAGCATATGACGGTAATGTATAGAGCTAGGTTGTGACTGGCTCCGAAGGGAGGCAAATCCTCGTCTGAGAAAGTAACTGGGTTACTTAGTTTAGTTGAATCTTGGAAGACCAAATTGACTACGTCGTCAGGCGTAAAGTTGTGTGCTACATTCAATTTAGCCAAGGCTTGCAGTAAAGCTTGACGATGAGGAAATGAACTTGCCACTAGTTACCAGACTGAAAGATCAGCCTTTGTCTTCTGTAGTTGTTTTAGCAAGTGGTCAGTAGATGTATCTTCGCCATCAGTTGGGGTGATGACATTGTTTTTAGTAACTGGACCATTAGCTACAGGACCATTTTGAGAAACATTTTGATATGGACGCCCTGAACGAGTAAGGTGGTCTATATCTTGATCCTTGCTAGCTTTGACTATATCCTCACTAACCTTGACGAGTTAGTGTTCAGTGAGGTATTCATCTTCATCGTCATCGGCCCATATTCCGTTGATGGTAGCAAGCTCTCTCAATCTGATGATCTCGGCTTCTAAACTTATTATTTGGTCGACTAGACTGTCAACCACGGCGACTACCTCTTTCATTGTAGAATTTGAAGACAGATTTAGTGGCATGCTCTACTTGGGTATGGTGCTTGAATTGTGGAGGGATGCTACTACATCTTCCAGTTCTGAAACTTGCCTATTCACACTCTTCGCCCATGTAATAAAATCGGTGATGGTAGGAGAAATGGAGTAACTCCTCTTATCTTCTAGTGCATGAATCTCATTTTTGATTGGAGAAATGAGGTGTGAACAATCCAAGATGGATTCTTCATCTGTAATCATCAGAACTCCAAGAGGATTCTGAGTATTGTTAGGCTTACCTCTAGGAGGTATTGGTAGGCGACTATCTTCGATCATATCCTGAAGGACATGTTTTAGCTTGAAGCATTTCTCAGTATCGTGTCCCTTACCTCCATGATATTCGCAGTATGCATTTTCATCCCAGAACTTGGATTTCTTTTCTGGGTCAGGTGTAGGTCCTATGGGTTTGAGCTTACCCTGTTTCATCAATCTTTTCAGAGCATTGGAGTATGTATCGCCAATGTTTGTGAACTTCCTTTGTGGGTTATTCTTCTTTGATGATTCAAGAAGGTTAACCTCATCAGTCTTGCTAGTAGAGCCATAAGAACGACTCGTCGAGCCTTGATATCCACGACCTACCATTTTGGACAAGACCCCTTTACGGATGTCATCTTCAATTCTTTTCCCTAGCACAGTTAGATCTTTGAAGGTCTTTATGTTTTGGTACCTCAAGTGATTTGCATAAATGGGTCTCAAATTATCCATGAATTTATCCACGAGGGTAGCTTCATCTGGACATTCCACTAACTGTGTGCTAGTCTTGCTCCACCTACTTAGGAAGTCGGTGAAGCCTTCTTTTTCATTTTGGGTAAGAACCTCTAGAGTACGCATGTTGACTTGGATTTCAGCATTATCCGCGTATTGTTTAGCGAACTTAATTGCAGCATCATCCCAGGTGGCAATCTTCTTGTGCTCCAAAGAGTAGAACCATTGTTTAGGAATGGTGTCGAGAGATGAAGGAAAGATCCTTAAGAACATCTCAGGTTTGATGCCTTTGATAGACATGTAGTCTTTGAAAGCACGAATGTGGTTCAAAGGGTTTTCATGTCCCTTAAACTTCGGGATGTCAGTCATGTTGAAGTTGGTTGGCAATTTAGCATCCATGGCCTCATACTTGCGATTATTCTCCCTGTAGATGTCATCTCCCTTGAGGTACATTAGTTGCTCCTCCAAATATTGGAGTTGTTTTTTTAGCTTCAGTAAGACCTATTGGAGGGTTGGTTTCTGGTTTACCAATGAAGGGTGGAAGGTTATCATGCATGGCCTCACTAGGAACATCGCTTTCTGTAGGAGAAAGCCTAGTTTCTACAGTAACAATTCGGCCTTCAATAGTGTTGAGGCGATCATAAACCTGGTCTTGGCTTGTTTGGAGACGAGCGAGCGCAGCTAGGATTTGATCATTACCATTTTGGGGTTGACCAATCTGGCTTGTGGTACTAGTTCCAGGCATCTTGGAACCTGGATAAGAGGTTGACGATGAATCAAAACACGATCGACCATTCTAGCACACTTACTCAAAGAAATGACTCAACTTTGTGAAGTGGGAGTGTGCCACTGTGTTAAGTGAGGTTTGAAAATGACAAAGGTTTGAAATGTTTGTCCTAGACAACTGTAATGTAGTTGTAGGAGTGTTGACTCGAAGTGAGGTTTTTGAAATGGGTTTTGAGGCCCGAACTTTGACTAGATATTTGGACAGAATTTTGACTCATTTTGCGCTAATCTTGGCCATTTTTAAAAATGTTTACATTTTAAAAAAAAGGTTTTTGATTTTACAAAATTCGTCATGGTTTTGTTTTTTTTAAAAATGGTGATCACATATGATACAAGCATTCATACAGGCATTATAACGGTATGTTTAGTGCATTTATAAGGGTTTTGGATTAAAAGGGTGGGTTGCCATACCGAGCAATCAAACCCCGGTCCGTGGAGAGGTCCGTGCCAAACATGAGTAAGGTCGGTTCCTAGTCCATTTCCTGGAGTAGTGAAAACCCTTGATACACACATGAGTAAGCATCATGATATGGTTCACGTCAATCACTATCCATCCTTAGGCCCAGATAAGAATTTGGACCGTCCAGTCCAGACGGGACGACTGGTCGAATGGGTTGGGTTGGGTCTAGGAAGGCCGAATAAAACGACCTAGGAAGTTCGAGTAATGAAAACCGACAACTGTCTCATATAAACTATTCCCTAACCTTGTTCAAGTTTCACCCTTGGCAACACGTAAGTGTATTATTCCCCAGCGGAGTCGCCAAACTGTGGATACGGGGGGCCCACGGGGGTGCTTGGGAAACAAATGTTTGCATTTGTGGAGTCGCCACCAATTTATTGTGGAAAATTGGAAATCGTTCGAATACTTCGCGTCAAGTCAAGACACAAAGTAGTGACATAGACACTAAGAACTCGTTACCCTTAGCATTCTATGTCTAGAATGACTCTCGTGGATGCAAATGAACACGGATGTTCACAGAGATCTGGAGTAAGGGGTGAGGGTACGTATTAAGAAGTCCTTTTACTGAACACCTAATCCCGCCCGCCTCGATAGCGGCCTGTACTAATGATTAGGGAAATCGTTTGTACTCGATATGCAGTCAATTATATGCATGCAATGCAACATCCACAGATTAATCCTAGCATGTGAGAATTAACTAAGTCGTGACGAAGAGAATGATTTCTAGAGAGAGAAAATCCTCTCTAGAAAATTAGGGTTTCGGTTGCACTATGGCAAAGAAACCACGATCAAAATCTTCTCTCAACAAACAAAAAATTCAATCCAAGGCAAAATTACGACTTTCTTTCACAAATACTGCTGATCTTCGTCTTGATAATAGTGATAATAGTGACGAAATGGGTGAACCTACTGATTTTGAGATACCAGCTGCTTGTTCTGAAGGTCCTGTGATTCCGCAATCCTCTGACGCGAAGACCACTCGTTCGGTTAGTGAGATTATAGGGATTCCGGTCCTTAATCTGGATATTGTGGTTGAAACTGTTGAATCTGAAGAATCTGAAGTCCCTGAGGCAGAGGATGAACCAGTTGCTGAAGAACTTGGGTGGACTCAAGTTACTGGTAAGCGTCGTCCTAATACTCCGGTTAAGCAATCTATTCAAATCACTCTTGATGATGTTAAACCAGAGCTTGAATACTGGTCAACTGCGGTCATCTGTTATGTGTTGGGGGTAACCCTCCATGGGCACAGTTATCTGGGTTCATTAAGACTATTTGGGGGCAATATAAATATGATAAGGTGTCCTTCTTACCTAATGGGGCGTTCCTTGTACACTTCCCGACCATGGAGTGTAGAGACTTGGTTTTAAAGCAGGGTTTCCCAATGTTTGGCAACAAGGACTGAAACTGCTTCATTGGCTAAGGAACCTGTTAAGTCTGTCCCAGTTTGGATTCGTTTGTGTGGTGTGGGCCTTAAATTCTGGGGAGCATCTAGTCTGGAGAAAATAGCTTCTCTTATTGGTAAGTTTATGAGAGCTGATACTTCTACCATGGATAAGACCAAAATTGGCTATGTTCGTCTTATGGTGGAGGTTGAAATAGGCCAAGAATTACCGGATAGAATTTATTTTCATGATGAAAAGGGAGAAGATGTCAGTGTTGGTGTGGAGTATGAGTGGAAACCAGTAAATTGTGGAGCCTGTAAAGGTATTGGTCACACTAAAGAGGCTTGTATTAAGAAGGCATCAGCGCCACGCATAGTTCAGGTGTGGAGGCAAGTGGTGAAGGCCCCTGGCCTTGTGGCTCCTCCTTCACAACCTCCTGCAACAGTAGCGCCAGTCCCTAAGACTCCCTTTGGTGGTCCTACTCATCATGACTCGTCTCTGATACCTATTACTAGCCCTATACTTCAGGTCACTAGGCAGGAGTTTGTGTCCAGTTCTGCTACCAGTCCTGGCAAAACTTATACTGAGGCGGTGTCACCTACTAAAGATAAGGGGAAGAGTATTGAGCAAGTATCAGTTGATGGTGGAGAAGCGTCTTCTAGTGCTAATAAATAAATTAGGCTTTTGGAATGTACGTGGAATGAATAATCCAAATAAACAGCTAGATATTAAGAGACTTCTCTATCAGAATAAGGTTGGTTTATTTGGTTTAGTTGAGACTAAAATTAAAGAGCATGACTTCTTAACTGTTCTGCATAGATTAGGTCATTACTGGGAGGGAGTTAATAATAATAGTCATCATCCTGGAGGAAGAGTTTGGGTAATTTGGCTGCCACAGTTATTTTCTATTCACCTCCTTGCTAGTTCAGATCAACATATCACTGTTGAGGTTACTGAAATTAGCTCTGGTGATTCTTTTGGGTATACTGTGGTTTATGGCTTCAATTCTGATGGTGAGAGGCAGGGATTATGGAGTCAGCTTAACAACCTTAAGGATAATTGCACTAAACCTTGGTGCATTTGTGGGGACTTCAATTCTTTGCTTAACTATAATGAGAGACTTGGGAGTGATGTGACTTGGAATAAAATCAGAGATTTTAGATAGTGTGTCAGTTATTGTGATGTTACTGATATCCAAGCTTATGGTTCTTTTTATACTTGGAAAAATAAGCAGGATCCTACCACAGGGGTTTTATCTAGAATTGACAGATTCCTGGTTAATATTGATTGGATGCTCCTTTATCCTGATAGCAAGGCTTATTTCATGAATGAGGGTAACTTTGATCACTGTCCCTGTATAGTCTCTAGGAAACCTGATATACCTGCTAGGAAACCAAGCTTCAGATACTTCAACATGTGGAGTCTTGATCCTCAATTTATGGAAATTATACAACATGAGTGGAATAGAACAGTGGTGGGGGTCAAAATGTATCAGGTGGTTACTAAACTCAGAAATTTAAAGAAACCTTTGAAGTTGCTCAATAAGAACAAATTCTCTGATGTGGAACGCACTGCTGATATGTCTAGGCTCATTTTGGATGATTTGCAAACTCAGCTTCATCAGAACCCTCATGACAATCAGCTCAGTCTTGCTGAAAGAGAGGCTGCAGACTCCTATGCCACCTTGCAGAAAGCAAAACTTAGCTATTTGAAACAGAAATAAAAAACTGAGTGGTTGCATGGGGGTGATGAAAACTCCAGATATTTTCATAGTCAGATAAAATAGAGACAAATTCAGAGCAAAGTTTTTCAGATTAAAGATGTTCATGGGATTGCTCATCAGGACCCTCAAGATATTGAGAAAGCATTTATGGAGTATTATGAAGGTCTTTTGGGAACTAGCAGCCCTACTACTAATGTCCATAAGGCCAATGTTAGAACTGGTAAAGTTATTGATGAGTCTTTATCTCATATTCTTTTACAACCTGTTACTCATGAGGAAATTAAGGCTTGCTTTTTCTCTATTCCTGCATCTAAAAGCCTTGGTCCAGATGGATTTAATAGTCAATTCTTTAAGGACTCTTGGGACATTGTGGGGCCTGGGATTTGTGATGCTATTAAGGACTTCTTTTCTACTGGTAAGCTCTTAAAATAGCTCAATACTACCAATATTACTCTTATCCCAAAAGTCAGTAACCCCACAAGTGTTCTTGAATTCAGACCTATAGCCTGTTGCAATACTATATATAAATGCATTGCCAAGCTCCTTTGCAATAGATTGGAAAAAGTTTTGCCTGAACTGGTGAGTATTAACCAAGGGGGATTCATTAAAGGCAGAAATATTGTTGAGAATGTTCTTATTTGTCAGGATCTTGTGAGTTTATATACTAGGAAAGCAGCCTCCTGATACGTGCATTTTATATAGTCCTTTTAGCCTATTTTAGCATGTATTATTGTGTACTTTTTTACTATTTATATTGCATTATGCCCGAATTGGCTACTTTGGTTCGTTTTGTCCATTTTGTAGAAATGAACGCGAAAGTAGTGGAATCGTACCCTTTTTCGTCCTTTTTGCATGCATTTAGAGGAGACGGGATTTTTCCAGAGTGAGATACTGCATTGGGAAGCGTGAAGGCACGGTTTACGAGGAAGCCGGGCATGGATTTGAGCTGAATTGAAGACAGAAGACTCGATCGAGTGCTTTTGTTACTCGATCGAGTGGTTTCTACATCCTTGGTTGGTCGATCGAGTGCTTTTCTACTCGATCCAGAAGTGCTATAAAGAGGGGTTACTCGATCGAGTAACTATTCTACTCGATCGAGTAGATTTTATGGAGTTTTGCTCGATCGAGTGGTTTTATTCCACTCGATCGAGTGGTTTTTGCTGGCATGGGCTTTAGTTAGCCCGTGAGTTTATTTTATCTTATGGACTTAGTTGTTTTTCTATTTAAGCATTACGTTACTAGGGAGAATTTTCCTACTATCAAAGTTTATCTATCATTCAAGACTGCGTACTGTTCTCTCCTTCACTGTAACTTTATTTTGGGATTTATTTCGCTCGGATTTGATTGTTCTTTACGCCGGATTCGCACGATTGTAATCTCTTTCTCCTTTCTTAATAATAAACTTCATTTCATTTGCTTTAATTCTTCGTCTTGCTTTATTTACTTTTTGCCCTAATTTACTTTTTATGCAATTTATTTATAGTTTTAATATGTTGAATGCTGGTTATTTATCTACTGTTAGTTTTGATAGTATTAATAGCAATATGAGTAGCTAAATCTAATTTATGTTGGGATTAGGGGATCTACGGTAGAAATGTGATGATGTAGTAAATAGTTTTGATGAATTAATTGTGAGATTCTGTCACCATAGCAATTTAATTGTATTTTACCGACTTAGTTGAGTGCACGCTTCTGAGTCCTCCCTTTAATTTGGCTAAAATTAATCCTAGATCGAGAGATTGGACTAAATAGGCCTGCTATGAACAGTAGACTACCCTGACGAAGATGAAAGTTAAGTTAGTGGTAATTTAGGATAGAAAGTGGACCGAATGGACCTTTCCATATCCGTCTCGCATTAATCTGTCTAAGTTGTTTACAGTTGAATAACTGAACTACCGTAGTGAACCGAAATCCTGACATGACCCTTCTCTATCTGATAGTTTAGTTCTATTTCCTGGTTTTACTGCTCTTTTCTCTACTTCTCTTCCTTTAAACCTTTAGTTTAGAAAACAATTCAAACAACCCCCCCCCCCCCATTTGTTACCAAATAAACGGACTTCTACAGATATCTTGCCTCCCTGAGGAGATCGACCTGACTTCCCTAGCTATATAGTTAGTTTAGTTAGTTTATTTTTGATAGGTACACGACAGACGTATCACCTCCTCTAGATGTCTTGTTAATATTAACCTGAGGAAGGCTTATGATAGTGTTGAGTGGGACTTCATTTCTCAAATGCTCCATCATTTGAAATTCCGTGCACAGTTCATTGCGTGGATTATGAGTTGTGTCTCCTCTCCTACCTATTCCTTGACTCTTAATGGGAATTCTTTTGGTTTTTTCAAAGGCAAACGTGGGCTTAGACAGGGTGATCCTCTCTCTCCACTCCTCTTTACTATATGTATGGATTACCTCTCCAGGATCCTCAATGTTATAGGGCAACAAGATGACTTTAAATTCCATCCACTGTGTGGTCATTTGAAACTGAATCATCTTTTATTTGCTGACGACCTTCTTCTCTTTTCTAAAGGCACTGATACTTCTATAATGTGGCTGCTAAGGGCCTTTGCTACTTTCTCAGCAGCCTCTGGTCTTTGCCTCAACAAAGAGAAAACTGAAATTTACTTCAATGGTGCTCAACCTCAGACTGTGGAGGCTATTTTGCAGGTCTCTGGATTTAAGAAGGGGTCCCTTCCCTTCAAGTATCTGGGGGTCCCTATCTCGTCTAAGAAGCTTACAAAAACTGAGGGAAGGAAACTTATTGATAAAATCACTGCTAGGATTAGATCTTGGGGGGCTAACCATCTGTCCTATGCTGGTAGACTCACTTTGGTTACCTCAGTTTTACAGTCCTTGCATTCTTATTGGTCTAATATCTTTCTAATACCTAATGGCATTATGAATAGGATTGATAGTCTATGTAGGAATTTTTTGTGGGGGGGGGGGGGGGGTAAGGATTCTTATTTACGTGCCCCTGCTGTGAGTTGGGATAAATGTTGTCTGCCCAAATCAGAAGGTGGTTTGGGGATTAAGCATTCAAAAAATTGGAACAAGGCTTTGCTTGGGAAGTATGTCTGGTGGATTGCCTCCAAGAAAGATCATTTGTGGGTGAAGTGGATATCTCATGTTTATTTGAAGGATACTCATTGGACCGACTATAATCCTCCCCCTGATTGTAGTTGGTCTTGGAAAAAAATTGCACATATCATGAGCATTTTTAGGCCTGCATACTCTGATGATTGCTGGATGGGTAAGCAGGTTGACTATTCTGTTAATGAGGGTTACAAGTGGTTAAGGGGACCTAATCCTGAAGTCAGCTGGTGGAGAGTTTGCTGGAACTCTATGAATGTCCCTAAAACTTCCTTTATTTATTGGGCTGTTGTTCTACGCAGATTACTTACTAAAGACCGTCTTGTTCGTATGGGAGGTGCCTCTGATCTGAGCTGTTTTCTTTGTCACAGTCACGATGAATCTCATGATCATCTCTTTTTTGACTGTTTATATAGTAACAGATGTGTGCAGCTGCTGCAGCATAAGCTTCAATTTTATTTTGATCCTCATGATCTTGTCAACTGGAGCAGAAAAGGGAGAAGGAATAGCCTGTTGGTGAGAAGGGTTACTTGTTCTTGCTATATTCAGTTGATTTATCTTATATGGCAGGAACGTAACAAAGCAAGATTGTATTCTAAAGTTACCCAACCTGGCCTTATTGTTAACCAAGGAATTCAATCTGTGTGCACTCGGTTCAGGACTAGAAACAAAGCTGCCATTACCAGAGATGATGAAGTTTGGCTCCACCATTTGTCTCAGTTGTTTGTTTAGTAGGACAGTTACTGTTTATACTTGTTAGATACATTTTTGTAATCAGTCACATATACGAACTTTTGTACTCCTTTGATGATGATTAATATACTTAACTTTTCCAAAAAAAAAAGAGAATTAACTAAGTCGGTGAACATATAATTAGCACTTATTAACGTCGAATTAGGGTTTAAAATTAATTACATGTCAAAAATATATTTAAGACGGATAATCTGAGAAAAACAAGAGAAAATAAATTAGGATAACACCGATAGATTAGAGTGATATTACGGTTAATAGTCAATTAATACGTAAACTAATGAATTAGGTCAAAAAAAGAACGGAAGTTCAGAGATAGAGCTCAACCTGGAACAGGCGCAACAATGTTGCGTCTCTTGGAAGAGGCGCAATGGTCACTGTGTCTGTTCCTGAGGTGAGTTCTGGCTGTGAAGTCAGAACTGCGTGTTGTTAATATTCGTTGGTGTTTTTAATGATTGATTATGGATATTTGACTCGGATGAAAGTGGTTTAGCATATTATTAACATGCAAAATCGGTCATAAAAGCGGTAAAAATGAATTAAAACGAATTAGAACGAATTAAGACGAATTAGAAATTAATTATAAATTAATTAGGGTTATTTAGGTTAAACTATTAAGATGGAAACAATACGCAAGTCGTGATAAACAGATGAAAACATATACAAAAGTCGAATTCCAGAGATTTGATATGAACGAATCGAATCTCCAAAATTCGGGTTTGATTTGGTGACGAAAACCCGCAAATATTGATTATAAGGGATTTAAGTCGGATTTAAAGCGATAAATTATTATGAATATGTGTTATAATTATTATATACGAATGAATAAGAAGAAAATAAGAAAAAACAACAAAAGAAGACGAATTAACAAAGAGGCGAGGAAGAAGAAGAAAAGCAGGAACTGCGGCAGCCTCTGGAAGAGGTGCAGCAGATGCTGCGACTCTTCGAAGAGGCGCATCAGTTGCAGCGTTTCTTCTCGACGTCTGCCTATAGTTAATCCGTAAAAACAGTTTGATAAAAGGATTTTTAGAAATCGTTCTTATGCATATTTTTGACGTAAACCTTACATTAATTGGTACAATAATAAAATACAATAATAAAAGATGGGATTTAGACCCTCATACTTACATGTTTGATGAAACGAGATTAACTAAGTTAACGTTTAGTGATTGCTCGACTCCAATGTATGATGAAAGTGCCCTCTTAAGAGGATTTAGATTAAATTGATTGATTAATTGAGTGTAGTTGGTCAAATTGGTCGGTCATACAAAGTGACTGGTACTCAGAAGGATCCGAGCTTATGTGGTCGATTGATTAAGCACGTAGATGTCAATAAGCTTAGAGCAAGGTCTTAGAATGCAAAGGGAGAAGAGAAGGGCGGACACTCGCGTGAGAAATATGAGGAACGAAGGTCCCTATTTATACTAATCACACGGGGGAATTATGGAATGACTAAAACTTTGGAAACAAATCTCGAAAAGATCTGAAAATAAGCAGAAAAGGGTTGGGGAAGAGGCGCAGCAACCACTGCGGCTCTTGGAAGAGGCGCATCAGGTGCTGCGTCCATTCCCCAGAGGTTTCCTCCTGCGGAAGAAAGATTTCCGCGTTTCTTTTATGGAATTACGGTATATCTCGACTTCCTTATTCCTTAAAATAAGATTTTCGGGATATATTATACCAAAAGGATATAAAAATAAATTATGGAATAAATATCCGGAATATTCTAGAACATTCCGACTCGGCATTTTAAACGGTTTATTATAAAATGAAGCGGTTTTTGACACGGACTCCAAATGAACTCTAATTACTGTCAAAACGACCGTAATGGCGCGTAGATGACAACCAAGGGGTAGACACAAGTATTTGAGCTATCACTTGACGATAAACTTACGAACTGTCATAAATCGTTCCGTGTACCAAACATGCGGCCCAATCATCACCGGGTGGTTTGCAGGAGGTGCAGAAATGAGGTATCTACACAATGTCACCGTTACAATCACTTTGACTTTGGGTTTGACAACAAACCCATGATAAGACACGCTAACTCCCTTAGGACCACTCAAAGAGACTCTCTTTTAGTGACAATCTATTCTAGCCTTATACTTACCCAGCCAATCCATACCAACTATCATCTCAAAACCATCCATAGGAAACTCTAACAAATCCACTGGAGGTCAATCTGCCCAACTATCATAGATACACCTTTATACAACCTCCCACAAGATACTGACTCACCCGACGATATAAAAACCTCAGCTTTTACAGACACAAACTCTCTCAAACCCAAAAGCTTAGCATGACTCGACGATATAAAAGATTGTGACGCCCCCGAATAAAACAAAACAAAGGTAAAAACACCATTAACAAGAAAGGTACCCGTGATCACGTGAGAATCATCCTCGGCAGCTTTCTTGCCCATGATGAATAACTTGCCACCGGTCTTTTGTCGACCCCTAGTTGTTGTTAGCTACCGATTTCTGATAAGAGTTACCGCCATTACGGTTAGATCCACCGTTGTTGTTACTCTGACCTTCTTGGTTATTCCATGAACCAGCCGGCCTGTTGCTCGCGTAACTCTGAGACGGACTCTGTGAGAAACTCCCCTACGATGGTCTCTGAAAACCTCTCCCCACAGCACTAGTACACTCATGCCTTTTGTGGCCCATACCGCCACAGTTATAGCAAGAGATGTTCCAGCTACTACTACTACCACCACGACCATGCCCAAAAGAAGCTCCAATACTAAAACCCGATCCCGATGAGTAAGCCCTCGCTTGGTTGTGGTTACCCCTCTTGTAACTGGACTGACCACCACCCTCACTCTCAGCCTTTCTCTTCTCAAGACCCATCTCCTTGTTCTCCTTGGCCATTTCGACCAATCTCTCAGCTCTCCCTGCTCGCTCATACACTTCCTTAGCATCTGTAAGGACCACAACTGGTAGCTTCTCCATTATCTTGTAAGTCAACCCCTTCTCAAATCTCCGTGCCAAGTTCTCCTAATTCAACCCCATATCCTCTGCATACCTAGACTTCTCATTAAACTTATGATAGTACTCAGTCACAGTCATATCCGGAGTCATATTAAAATCATCAAACTCCACCGTAAACTTACTACGAACATGCTCAGGTACAAACTCTCGGCACATAGCTCTCTTAAACTCACTCCATGGTATAGCTGACTTACCCTGCCTCACATACAAATCTAGGGCACTCTCCCTTACCTTATCCCACCACTCTTCCATAGCATCTCTCAAGTAGAATGCAACTTGTTCCACTTTGAAGTCCTCGGGACAGTGAACCACATTCAAGATGTTCTCCATCTCCCTATGCCAATTGTCGAACAAAATTGGCGCACCGGTACCCATATACTCTTTTGGGTTGAAGCGGCCTATCGTAGTGCTCATCTTGGCAATGTCCACCCCGGCTTCTTTGTCTTTTCCAAACTTTTTCAGGGCCTCGATAAGCGCATCTTGATGCTCAAGCATCTTGACTATCTCATCTACACTCATTTCTTGCGCGCTAGTGTATAAAGCAGATCTCTTTGGCGGCATCTTTAAGCTATAAGAGAAGAGACAAACATAAACACATACCCTACGACTCAACGCTTATATGACATGCACAAACCACACTCGATCGAGCAACTAAACCCACTCGATTGAGTTGAGGTCACTCAATCGAGTTGCCCACTTACTCGATCGAGTAACTCAACTCTAGAACCCGACCAGAACGTGTCACATAACCCACTCGATCGAGCCCTACAAGTACTCGATCGAGTAGCCCCCACTCGATCGAGTATCCCACTTACTCGATCGAGTGCCCCAAAACAGCAGCGACTGCCTAAAAATTGTCATATACCCCACTCGATCGAGCTCAGCCCACCCGATCGAGCCCAACCTACTCGATCGAGTATCCCCCACTCGATCGAGTCATGCTGACTTTCTAGCTACCCGCATGCTTTAAATTAACAACTTTTCGCAACAACATTGATATATATATATATATATATATATATATATATATATATATATATATATATATATACATATACATATACATATATATATATATATATATATATATATATATATATATATACATATATATATATATATATGTATACATATAGCCCACTCGATCGAGCCCAACCTACTCGATCGAGTATCCCGCACTCGATCGAGTCATGCTGACTTTCTAGCTACCCGCATGCTTTAAATTAACAACTTTTCGCAACAACATTGATATATATATATATATATATATATATATATATATATATATATATATATATATATATATATATATATATATATATAGATTTAGATCCGGTGAGAACGATCACTCGGTGAGAACGTACTACCCACACCCAATTATTAAAAACAAACGCTGTCATATTCTCTACACTCCCGTCATCATTTTCCAAAAATTCCCAAAATGAAACAAATACAAACCTATCCCCCAAAACATCACGCACAATAAAGTAAATAACTCTTTTGCACCTCAATTCATCAAAATCAATTAAATTCCGATCATCAACTGCCTTTCAATTTAGTTCGGTTCCCGATCTGATCTCTTGTTAGCCTAATTTCGATCGATATCTGACGTTTTCAACTTCTCGAACAACTAATCGATTAAAATTGAAGAACTGCGTTTATTAGGTACGAAAAGCTTTGATCAGTTTTAATTGTTGGCAATATCATCTTCTGGAATTGCGGAAATTTTATCAATTTCCTCGAGCTCATCTGCTAATGCAAATACTTCCGGATGCTTCGAAGCTCGCCGCTGGATCAGTCATCAAAATTTTGTAAAAAATTTCATGAAATTCTTCTGTTTTGCTCGAATTTGATTTTCGGTTAATAATTTTACAGAGAAACTGGTCAAAGAACAAGCTTCGGTGAGAATTGATCTTGATTTAGCGGTAATTTGATGATTTAACTAAATTGTGAGCTTTTTGTGTGATTGTGAAGCTGCAATTAACGAATTAATGAGTATTACATTTGATTTCGATATGAATTGTGTAGAATTTGAAGTTGAAGAAATCGATGAAATGACGGTGACGAGTGAATGATCAATGGAGGTCGAGCATGGTAATGAAGCTGATGAATGGAGTTCGGGTTTAACGGTGATGAAGATGGCGGATTGATGATGAAGGTGAATGGAGGTGATGGATGTGGTTGCTGCAGTTGCTTGGTGTCGATGAGCATGATGGTGATGTCGTGGTGAATTTTTGGGATGATGATGGATGGCACGTGTTGAATGCAGGTCGTGGTGGTTGATGATGGTGGAGTTGAGTTGATGATGCAGGTGGTAGTCGTGATGAAGGGGGAAGAAGACGGGTTTGATGGTTATGGTGATGTGGTGGACGAAATAAAGTCAATGATGGTGAGATGGTGCAGGTCTGGTGATGAATGAATGGTTTAATGGTGAATGATGAAAGCAAATACAGGGAGGTTGATGATGATGATGAATGTGAAAAGTAGTACTCCCTATTAGTCTGTCAAAGTCAAGCTTTTGACTTTAAGATAATCACTTGCTTCTTTATTTTCTTCACTTCTCTTTAATAAAAATTTATGTAAAAAGTGTACCTAGTATAGAAAAAAATGTATCTACATCATTATAAAATGTATCTAGAATTTATGTAAAAGCGTGCCTATAATAATGTAAAGTGTATCTGAGAATCTATGAAAAAAACGTATCTAACATGTATTGTAATGTATTTAGTAGCTGTAAAAAAAATCTATCAAATTGTGGGTATCAAAGTGTATATGACATTTGGTTAACAAAAAGTGACTAGTACTATTAAAAAAGTGTATCTACATTCTTAAAATGCGTATATAAAATTTTGGTAAAAAGTGTACCTACTTTAGTTTAAAGTGTATATGAGATTTTGTAAAAAAAAAAAAAATGTATCTACATTCTTAAAATGCGTATATAGAATTTTGGTAAAAAAGTGTACCTACTTTAGTTAAAAGTGTATATGAGATTCGGTAAAAAAAAAAAAAAAAAAAAAAAGTGTATCTACATTCTTAACATGCGTATATAGAATTTTGGTAAAAAAGTGTACCTACTTTAGTTAAAAGTGTATATGAGATTTGGTAAAAAAAAAAGTGCACCTTTTATATATATTCTAATGTATCTAGTGCGTTCTCACCTTCTCACCGAGTGTTCGTTCTCACCGGATCCCACCTCTATATATATATATATATATATATATATATATATATATATATATATATATATATATATATATATATATATATATATATATACGTAAGCGCAACATCCTATTCACATGTTTCTATAATGCCACATTATAAATCATCATCATGCAACTTCATTATTCACAACAACATATTATCACATGAACTATCTCACCTTTTTCCACCACATCCTCCATTCCTCCACAATCATTTGTCCAACAAATCATACAACACATCATCCAATATATGCAATAGAACTTTAATAAACACTTAGCGATCCCATGACACCCCATAGTAACCGGTTCAAAGTTGTAGGGCGAGTTCGCGATTTTAGGACGTCTCCCAAGCCTTTGCATTAGCTCCTAACAACTCATACCCGGGTTCATTTTAGTTGGACTCCCTAGATTCATTGGGTTCATTAGTTACAGGTTCCAAAATCGTCGCTCTGATACCACTTTGTAATACCCCCATACACCAAGGTGCCTTACCAGGACCACCTAATGCATGGAAATGCCACCATCTCGGTTACCCGAGACAATGTATATCAAATTGACCATAACGAAACATACTTTAGATAATTAAGTAAACAAATTTAAGTGATTACATAAACCAAATCCCAAAACTGTAAAGTGAGTACAAATGTTCCAAAACCAAAACCAACTAAAGGAAACAAGTTCAAAGACACAGTGGAAGACTCTAGCGACACGTGATGACTCCATCCCAGCTATCCCTTGCGCAAGCCATCTCATACCTGCTCAATAACTGCTCACCAACCCCGAATGGATCACCACAGTTTTCAAAACATTTAAACGGGGTCAGTTATTGATTACACAAAACAAGATACACAAGATACAACACACAGATCACCCAATTCCGTCACATCCCCACACACCTGACTATACACTAAAGTGTGTAGTCTTGCCAGAATACTCTTCGTAACAGATATTCCACGCCGCCAGTGGGGGACCGTAGCCGTACCCACCAAATCCCCGCTTATATATTCCGGGCGAAAACTCAAGTTCCTTAATGTGCACATCCCCTCCTGTGGAGGGTTCCACAGAGGGCGAATCAAGGGCGTGAAGCCACTCCCGCAAGTGACTCCATTCAGCCGAGGGCGCGCCTCGCGAACCACACACAACACAACCAACCAAATTACACAATAACAATTACCAATACGATAAAGATCAACAACAGTAAACAACCACAACAATCCACCATCAAAACCATGTAATCAATAACCGAGTAGGGAAACCCTACCTGAAAGGCAAATCACCAAGATCGTCACAAATCCGCTATTCAATACTGCACCTCTACGAAACCACCTTCTATAATCACATAATCATAACATTGCTATCTAACAATCACCAAACGCCCAAAATCCCCCAAAATACCCAATTAGGGTTTTAAACTAAATTAACGAAAAGACATAAAAACTGTATAAGGATCTTACCCACAATACGACGGATTCAACGGCGTAAAGAACACAACGATCCGACAATTCTAGCCCTTTGGATTTGATAACAATGCGAAGAAGAAAGAAACGTAACTTTGTTTAAGCTTTGTGAGATTTTAGAAAATGTATAAAGTGAAAAAGAAACTGACGGAAGTGTTTATATAACTTCCTCGCATTGCTAACAAAACCCGGCAAAATAACCCGTAAAACCGACTTATTCGATCGAGTACGTAAGTTACTCGATCGAGTAACCCACTTACTCGATCGAGTACCTATCAGCAGAACACTGTTTCCAAATCCAAACTCACTTACTCGACAGAGTAAGCCTTA
Source organism: Silene latifolia (assembly GCF_048544455.1). Classification (NCBI taxonomy): domain Eukaryota; kingdom Viridiplantae; phylum Streptophyta; class Magnoliopsida; order Caryophyllales; family Caryophyllaceae; genus Silene; species Silene latifolia. Next base: position 66,863,856 of record NC_133537.1, on the reverse strand, counting down.
CTCGATATAGTACCCAACAGTATAGAAAATCGTAGTACTACACCTATAGGAATATGTTTTTTTAATATACGGAATTTTTTTTTATTTCCTTACCTTTTATTCCGAATTCTTCATTTCACATTTCGTCAAATGCACACTTATCCATTTTTATTCTTTTTTAAATTTTGGGGAATCATTTCAATCCCTCACTCGTCTCAAAATTTTCTAAACTCATTTTCTTTTATTTCTTATTTTAAGGGGAAGCACTCCCATTATCCGTCGCGCGTTGAGTCAATTTGCTCACTAAAATGGGGCACTTGTTTTTTTTTTCTTTTCTTCTTTTTCGACTTGATCAAGTTACATTTTGTGCTATTTAAAGCCAAATTCTTATGCTATATGTTCTACGTTTGATTTTTCTATATGAAGTTCGGCAGCATGACGGCGTACACCGTTAAAATGCCAATACTATTTCAAAGCTAACCTGCAGATACCAACATATTTCACACCCAGCAGCAACGAATGGCTCGCAGGCCATGACATATATACAACAAAACATTCATATGTACAACAAAATTCGTGCTCATGCCCGAAACCATAAAATGTACAAAAATACAAAACTAGCCATGACGATCAGCTACACAATCCCTCAACTCAGCCACCATCGCCTCAAGGATAGCGAGGTCAGTGTCTCGAACCTCCAGCTCCCTCGAAAAGCGAGTCGTCTCCTCACGCGACTCCTCGAGCTCGCGCTCCAGCTCATGCTCCCTCTGAAAGGAAGGAAGTTTATAAATAACAAAGCAAAAGAATGCAAGTACATCGAAAGTGCTTCAAATGTTCATACATATAAGGAAAGAGAAAATGGAGGTTCATACCTGCCGAATCGGGCCACAACAGCCGTCGCTCGCAGCCGGTTGGCCATCTGCCACAGCTCCGCGTTCTCGACGGTGCCACCTTCATTTCAATAATAAGACAAGGATTAAAACCGTGTTCTTACACAATTATTTCCAAAAGGAAGAACAAGCCTAAACTGGGGGCTTACCCTCCTCACGACATGCTGCCACTCGTCGATTCCAGCCTCTGTCACCGTCGCAGTAAAAGACGGAATCTCCATCATCATCGTTGTACCAGCCAGCCAAGGGTACTCAAGTGTCTCGGGAAAAGATGGGAGCTCGACGCCCGTTACCTCGATCTCCTGTCGAGATAAAATTATCATTTCCAAGCAGTATTCAAATATGTCATTTCAAATAGTCAAAAGAAGGAAGAGAGCGTCACCACTCGCTCCTCCGTACAAACTCCGAGTACTCAAGCTCGGGAAGGAAGAGAGCGTCACCACTCGCTCCTGCGAGGTCAGACGTCCTCTCACCTCTGAAGGTTCCCTAAACATCGTTCGTGGAGGATCAATGGGAACCACAAAAGCGTCACGGAGGCACTGTCGGGCCAACGGCTCGCCCAGGTACCATACAGGTCCCATAGGCGTCGCCAAAAGCAACCTTCTCGAACTCCTAGGTCAGAGAACGTCGGCTACGAAAGCTGGAGCGTCAGTGTAGTCCTCCCAAGGTCTCGGCACCCACTGAAAGGGATACCAAGGGTCATTCCTACGATCGATATTGTTTCAAAGAAGAGAAAAACACAAATCAAAAGCAAGAAATGCTTGCACTATCAAGCTGCACGGCGTTGACACTCCTCCTACAAGTGTCGTAAGAAGATCGCTGGCTCTTCTGCAGGCACATGATCCCGTCTCTAACTACGGGATATTCTCTCGCCATGTGCGCTGCCCTCTTGGGAGCGAAGTTAGGGAAGTATGAGTATACCCATGCCTGAAAAGCGAAAATGTTTACAATCTCATTTCAATCACTACTATTTCAAACCAAATATATCAAAGCAATCCATCGTTACTCGGTCTTTTAATTCAAGATCAAATTCCAAATTTCAAACTTCAAAATTCAAATTCAAAATCAAAAATTAGTAATTCAATTCAAATTCAATCCGAAATTCAAATTCAATTTAAAAAATAAAAAAAAAACCAAGTTCAAATTCAAGCCAAAATTTCTAATTCAACCCGAATTCAATTCAAAATTTCAAATTAGTTCAAGTTCAAAAATTCAAACACAATTCAAGTTCAAGTTCAATTCAATTCAAATTCAAGTCAAAATTCCAAATTCATCTCAACTCAAGTCAAATCTCCACTTCAAATCAATTCAAAATGATCATTCCTAATTCAATTCGACTTCAATTCAAAGCAGTCTTTTGTTTCATGCTTCCAAATGATCTTTCATTAATAAGCAGCTCTAGAATTTCTAAAGGTCAAACAGAAAAAGAAAAAGAAAGGTTCATACCTCCAAAATGAGACCTGGACCGACAGTAGTAGGAGAAGTCCCATTCTCCATCAGCTCGGGACGAACAATGGCCATCATGTACCGTATGAGGACCGTAAAACTAAGAGTAACCCATTTCCAATGACCTAGGCTACTCAGGTCAGTATGGAAGGGAAGAAGCTTCATCGACAATAACCACCAGAGCCACAGTCGGGCTCCCTGCTCAGCTGTACATGATGGAGGAGGCACCATCTCACCACCTGCAGTCATCTGCACTCTCGATGGAGTCTTACCGTCAAAGTATTCCTTCACGTAAGAACTCGAGACTAGGCCGAGTACCCTAGCCGCAGCCTTGGCCAGGTTCCAGCTGATCAAACCTCTAGCCTTGGCTGAATCCGCTCTCATGGCCGTCGCAGGCCAAACTATCAGCTCATCTCCGCAAGGCAAGCCGGAGATCATGCCGTAGTCCTTCAAAGTGACCCCGATCTCCCAAAAAGGCATATGGAAAGTCGAGGTCGTGTCCTAGAAGCGATCTAGGAAAGCTCGAATCAGGCACATGTTGGCCCGAATCTTCTTCCTTTTGATCTCTCGCCAGCCACTCACCAAGGATCTGAAGGCTCCACGCTCGATGATTACCTTCTCCTCCTCCAATAGCTTCTCGTAGGCCTCCATCATGGTCGTGTACCCGAAAAAGGACCTCATGTTCCCGGCCTCCTACTTTTTTTTAACACGTTTTATTAGCTTCCTAGCTAAGTAAAGCAGATAATATAAAAAAGGACTTAGTATGAAGCAAGACAAGATCAAAATCTCACCATGCTCCTTGCCGTACGATACAACAAGTGACTCTCCACTGCCCAAATGACATGCCGGCCATCCCATTTATCTGCCCACTGAGGCGCAGGCACAAGCTGGCGCCCTTTCCTCCTCACATTGACCCTCCGGGCCACCTCTTCCTCCTCCTCTATTTCCTCCGCGTGAACCACCATGGTCATGAGGGGATCGACATCCACCTCCATAGCATCTCGCCCCAATGTGGAAGGTACATCCTCTGCAAAAGAATAGAAGAAAAGCGAGCTGAAGCATTTAGAGGCTGTTTTGGGCCGCTTTCAAGCCATTTCTCAAGCCCTCCCATCAAACAAGTTGAAAGTGATAAAACTATGTTCCTACGTAGCTAAACTAAGCTTAGTTATGGTCACGAGCTTATAATTCGGCTGCACTTCGCTACTATAAGCCTAAACCCATACAAAAGTGTCCCGGAAGACCTGTCACAAATTAAAATTTCGGCATGGTAGGAAGTTTACCCATCATCCAAGGATTCCAAAACATCAAGTTTCACCAAAAATCAACAAGTTTTGAGCTATTTTCAGGCCCTTTGAAGTGGTCTAACAAAATCGTCTTATTTTCGTCTCATTTCATCAAAACTCAACGAAAAATAGAAATGAATACATGGTTATGCTCCTAGCATATTCATTTACGCATTTCTAATGTCAATTTCAAGGGACAAACTCATTTGGGACGGAATCCCCAATTTTTTCGACTAATTTGGGTATTAAAACCCTAATTTTTTTCTATCCTATTCAAGCTACAAGTGCAAATTAAAGAAAGGACGACATACATACCTGGATTTTTCATGATTAATGGCGAATTTTGATCAAATTTTTGTAGAATTTGGTTGGGTTTTTGGTGTTTGTCCAGAGGAAGAAGAAGAAGGAAGGTTTTGGTTTAAATGAAAAGAACTCGCGCTGAGTTCTGTTTTACTCAGGCACCGATGAACCCGGGAGAAAACACAGTCTTTGATGCGCTCTTTCCCCAGATCTGTTGTCAGCTGCGCCTATTCTCAGCAGGTTTTCCAGCAGCTTTCCTTTCAAGTCGTTATGAACTCGTGAAGGGTGGACCCAAGTCCTATATTTTCCCGCCTTGCGATGTCTCCATTAATGGAACGGGTATCTTTACTCCGTATATTTTCTTTGGGTGTACCTTTTTCACCCATCTAGTCTACATTCTTCCCAGCGGTTGCAATATTTTGTTCCCCAACGAGAGTTCATTGCTGCTATACAACCTGTTGGAGCTTGTGTCCACAAATTAGTGTGATAAAATTTGTAAATCTCTTACAGGTTCACAAGGGTATACTTCGTATTTTATCAGTTGATTAACGATTACCTAATAACGGTTGGCTTGCTAGAAAGTTTGACGTTATTATCATACAGATGGCGGTGATCAACTGGTCCCTAAAGGTCATACCTAAAGGATGTGTTTGAGAGATGTGGTTATGGAAATGTAATCACATTGATGCCTTATATGACTAAACAGTTAGTCAATGTGTTGATGAGACGATTATTTAATGCCGATTAAATAATATTAGGTGAGACGAATTAACTGTCAATTCGTAGATTGAATATAATATGTTATATTTAATTAATGCATATGATGTTTGTTTGGACGAATTAATATGTTAATTCGTAATTTAATGTAATCGGTTATATTTAATCAACAAGATGAATGTGTCATAGTGGTAATAGTAAGGGTACTCAAACCAAGAGGTTATGGGATCGATCCTCACTAAATGACAATTTATAAATAATACATTTTATACATTTTGCATACTACCAAAATAAGAAGATTTAATCTCCTTATTTTGGGTAAGTACAAAAACCGAAAAAAAGAGAAATTTATTCTCCTAATTTCGGAAATGGGCCGAAACATTAGAAGAAGAAAAATCTACCCTAATTACTCATAATAATCGGTTTATAGGGAGATTAAGGAGGAATTTTTCTAACCTAATTTTTCTTAACTCATTTTCTTGCCTCTCATCTCAACACAAAAACCGAAAACCCTAATTAATTTACTGAAATTGAGGGATCGATTCTAGCAACAAGTGAAGGGCATATCTCATATCGTCTTGGGTGCAACTAATAGGCGAATATCATTGCGATATTGTTCTTAGGCCGAATTTGCTAGGACCGAAGGTTGATTCTTCATCTCTTTACCTATTTGTTTATGTAATTTAATTTTATGACTAGTATTCATCATTATAATTCGTTATAATCCTTAAATTTAAAGGGATGCATACAGATAAATCCCACAAGTGGTATCAGAGCCAAGGCCACGAATTTTAATTTTGATGATTTTCATAAAAATTGGATGTAAACATATTAGGGTTTCGAAAAAATTGGTTCGGCTGAAAATATTTTTTGCCGAGGGGATTCTTTTTTCTTTGTCGACTGTTTTCAGCGTTTATTGTCTCCTTGTTTGATGATTCATTTACATTTTTATTTTTCATATTGTTGTTTTAATCAGTTAAAATTATCATATGAAGAATTGGTAGTTTTTTTGATTTAATGAAGATTAAGTTAAAATTGTAAATGGAATCGTCATGTCGATGATATAGAAATTTGTTTTTGCTATATAGTTTTGGCATATACGATTAATCATGTTTTATTAATTCATATGCTATTCATGTTCTAAATAGCAACCATAAACGATTTTCTTCATCGATTTTTGTTTTAGGGCATTTTTGCCGCAAAAGAGAAAAAAAAAGGGGGCATTAGGGTTTTTTTTAAAAACCGTAAAAAATTTATTTTTTTCCCGTTCCTGTTACTGTTCACCGTGAAGAGTTCATAAAAAAAAAAAAAAATTTTCCTCTCGGTTTTGAGGAAATATTGAGAAAAGTTTTTGGCTGATTCGTTTTGTAGAATTACCGTAAGAAAAGAAAAAATTTTTGTTTACTGTTTTTTTTTAGCCGTGCTGAAATTTTTTTTTAAAAAAAAACATTTTTTGTGTTTTTCTCTGATGAGATGGAGGCTAGGTTTTGGTTAGAATGATTAGGTTAAAAATAAGCTCCCTCTTCCTCTTATTCTGATCCGAAAAAGAGAAGTAAATGATTACATTTCCATAACCACATCTCTCAAACACATTCTTTAGGTGTGACCTTTAGGGACCAGTTGATCACCGCCATCTGTATGATAATAACGTCAAACTTTCTAGCAAACCAACCGTTATTAGGTATGTTGGAAATCTATATCTCATTACTCAACATATTCATATATGTTCTAATTAATTTAGTCATAAAATTAATTGCAAATCTTATGCATGCAAACTAAAATACATAAGATAAGAAAATCAATTTCTCACCAATTAAATTTCGGTCAAATGGGCACCAACAAGATCTCCTTCTTGTTAGTTCTTGAGCTTTCCAATATTGGATGAACATTCAAAATCCCAAAGTAGAGATTCTCCTCTTGATTGCACCCAAGACTATCCCTTATCCCCACTAAATAATACTAGCTAGATATTAGTTTAGTAGTTTACCTTAAAATTGATTACTAACACTCATATATTACATTAATAATTTTAGTAATTTCTTTGAACAATTTGGATCAAAGTTTCTCAAGTTTTTAGAGAAAATGAAGGAGTAGAGAGAAAAAGCATGTGAATGAATTATCATCATATGAATGTGTAAGAGAGGAAAATAATAACCAACCACCCCATCATGAAGGGGAGTGTCACGGTTTTGGGTAGTCCAAAATGGCATCATTTCTTTTCCTTTTGATCTTCTCAATATTATAGGTGTGTAAGAATAGGTAGAGTAGGTTTTATTAATTTATTCTTATCACATAAAATAATCACCCACTAAAGCCTACCACCCACAATATTTAGGTCCACTTCTATAAAATGGACTACCATTTTATTTTTGTCAATTGTCACATAATATGTCACATGTAGTATTCTACATGTTATTAATTAATTTTAATGCATATTTATCACATAAATATCATTTTATGAATTAATTAAATTACATCCAATAATTTGACTAGTGATACTTGATCACATAAATAAAATGGGTCATGTAATTATAATTCACAATATCTTGTAATTATAATTAATCATTCATTCCTATCTCTATTGTTTCTCAAACAATAAATAATTTTAGTAACAAAGCATTTTATTACTAAAATAAATCTTATTTAATCCCATTACAATAAGATATTTATTCTCTCTCACAAATCGAATTGTTCAATTTTAAGGAATTGATCAACTTGCATCGTCATACAATTAATCAACTTTATAGATAAGGGCATCATCCTTTAGGTGTGACCTTAAGGGATCAACTGACCACCACCGTCCCACGATAGTAACGTCAAACTCTAGCAAGCCAATCGTTACCGATTAATGTTGACCAGTTGACTATATAATTGAATCATCCCTTACGTATTCTTTATATGAGATTTAATAATGATATTTAAATCATGTGATCGCACTATTGTTGAGGACACATTTTCCAACAAGGTAATCGTTAATCAACTGATAAAATACGAAGTATACCCTTGTGAACCTGTAAGAGATTTACAAATGTTATCACACTAATTTGTGGAGGACACAAGCTCTAACAAACTCCCACTTGTCCTCACAAGTTTATGTGCGATAACCGATTCTCATATCCTAAAATTTCTCCCACTCAATGTAAAACAATTTGCAAAATCTGTATTCACAAAGGTCGTATTTTACAAGTGATCTGTATCAAGAGTGGTTTCCCCGACTAGAGAGTAACTTAACTGATAAACGAATCATTATTCGAGCATGGCCATGCATTTCAGTTACAACTCTTCGAGTGGCCCTGAGAAATAACTATACCTGATAAGGGTTGGATATTTTCCTCAACTCGAATCCTGCAGATGTAAGCACAGTATGAAATGACCCAGAAAAAAATCTACTTAGCCTCCAGTTATGGCAGACCGTGAGAAAGAAACCAAAGTCACCCAAAAACTGCCTTAATCTCAAGAGACAGTCGATAGTCAAAATAATCGACTCTAGGAACACAATGGATGTCCTATCCACGACCTGGCACCGAATGTTTTTAAACATTTAGGACTCCATTACGTTGTCACAAAAAAAAAATTGTGTTTCTCTTTTACTTTTGCCGAGACCATAAAAAAATAAGGAGTTTTTTTTTTTTTTTTTTTTTTTTTTGTTTTGTTTTGGCAAATTAATTATTGTGAAGCGGTTCATAATTAAAAGATACCTAATTATTTTAAAGCAGTTTAAAATATTGATGGATTAAATTCATATTACAAGTTTAATATGAATTAAGATTAAAATTAATGTGATTAATTGAGAAATTGTCACTTAATTTGATCAATTAAATAGGTAGTTTGGATAAAATTAATCTACATAATAAAGAATTATGTCTTGCATATTTAATTTTTTAGTTGATGCTTTTCTTTTGTTGAATGAATCGTTGAATGAATTTATTTACGTATTTTTGCAATCGGTTGTAATTTGTAATACTTAGTGTGGCCTTAGTCAAATTATGTTTTTGTAATGAAGGGAACATAATTTTTATGTAATTATGAGATCTCGAATCTCCTTTATTTTTCTTTAGTTTTTGGGTTTTGAAATTAGAATGTAATAAATAGGTTTATTATGTAAATTTATTTATTGTAATTTTCAAAGAAGACTAAAGATGGAGATTGGAGCTCACTCCCGCTACATGGATCAAGATGGAACATCGAGACAAGCTTCTCGGGTCCAAGGATGGATTCCAAATTTGTATTTAATGTTCATTTTTATAGGATAGGCCACACTAGGACCTTTTTATTGTTTTTTTTTTACGTTTTTCATTCCTATTGCTTTTCATTCACATGATAGTTTATGCATTATTTTCCGCCTTAAACCAAACCACCTACTACTTAAATGCATGAAAATTGACACATATAGGTTGTATGTTAGTTTTCATAGACATACAGATGTCACATGTTTATTAAGCCATCATCATAGTTTATTCATTCACGCATGCTAGATATTAGTTCACTTAAAATGATTAAAATAAAATTGATGGGATCTTCCTCTAAAACGGAAATTAAGACTAGTCTTTATAAGGGCAAACAACTATGAATCCCTTCTTCGTCAGTAGGCATAATATGACCCCTTCTACGTTGGGTAAGTAGTTTGTGTTGACTTAGTTTATCTCAACATTATAGTCCGAAGAGTTTCTCGTGATTATGATGGACTAAAGATAGAATTTACAGAAATTTATCGACCAAGAATTATAACGGTAGAATTAGCTAAAAGGTTAGCTTATCAATTTAAAGATAATTGAGTCTTGGGATCATTTATATAATTCTTGAGGAAGGTCAATTGTATAAATGTTTTGATTCTTCGCGTTATGACACTAGTTCATTAGACTTAAATTAAAATCGATGCACATGCTTATTATTTATTCTTCTTTTCGCAGTGTAGAACACGTTTGTATTATTGTTACAACAAATGGCTGGAAATAACGAAATCCCAATGCCTAGTGCCACACTTGGACGCGAGTCTTGGCTGAAAGTTTTTATGGACAACATGAATCAGTACACGCGACTGAAAAATGATGGGTCCAAGTTTGCGGACTGGGAGGCAGCACTACGGAATGCTGCCATTGCTGACGGTAAGCTCAACTGCTCAAGTACTTAACTGAGCCAATACCGGTCAAACCAGCCCCCAATGCGGGAGTTAACGAGTCACTTGCTTATAGTAATTTCGTTATGGAAGCGGGTGCAATAAAGAACGTACTCATCTTTGCAGAGACGCTTCATTGCCCAAGGTGCGAACAAGATTTTTAACACGCTCACTAACGAGTTCTCAAAAGCACCGAGGATCGTTACTTATGAGCATACCTGTCGCTTCTTTGATGCGAAACTCCAAAAGGGCTAACCGGTTAGCCCACACATTCTTAACATGATTGAGAATGTCGAGAAATTGGAGGCACTTGATTGCAAAATCAGTGAGAGCATTGTCATTAACCGAATGCTTCATTCTCTTCACGATGGTTTTGCCCTTTTCAGGGCGAACTACTACATGAATGACTTGAGAAAGAGTCCTCATGAGCTACACTCCCTTCTCGTACAGACCGAGAAGGATATGAAATTGAGTGGGAGCATGAAGCAGGATGTTCTCACGATTTCCAACAAGGGTAAAGGTAAGGGCAAAGCTCCAGGCGACCTAACTATAGGTAAGCAAAAATTCAAGATGCCAGGAAACGGTAAGAGTGGGCCTGATGAGACTAGTGGCTCACAGGGCAAGGCAAAGAGCAAGGGCGGTGACATTGAGTGCCACCATTGTCACAAGACTGGACATTGGAGGAGGAACTGTCCCGTGTATCGTGAGGACATCAAAGCAAGCCGCATTGTTCCTGTTGGTATGTCATCTTATATTCATATGATTGAGATTAACCATGCAAGTTTCGGAACTTGGGTACTTGATACTAGTTGTGGTTCTCATCTGTGTAATTATTTGCAGGACCTAAAGAACATCATACCTCTCGAAAAGGGTGATGTGGACCTGTGAGTCGGGAATGGAGCACGAGTTGCTGCAGTCTCAAAGGGAACATATGTAATCCAACTCCCTAGTGGTTTTGAGTTATTTTTATATAACTGTTACTATGTACCCAGTTTATCTAAGAACATTATTTCTATTTCCGTACTCGAGATAGACGGTTTTGCATTTTCAATAAAGGATAATAGCTGTATTTTCTTTTTAATGAAATGATTTATGGCAAAGCAGTTTCCATGAATGGAATTTACATCTTAGATCAAACCACGGAAGTATTACACGTGAATAATAAGAAATTAAATGTTGGTGACAAAGATCAAACCTATCTATGGCATTGTCGAATGGGACACATAAATGAGAAACATGTAAAGAAACTCGTCGATAATGGGACTATTCCCGCATTCGAATTTTCTACATATGGCACGTGTGAATCATGTCTCATTGGCAAAATGACTCTAATTTCCTTCAAAGGTGTTGGAATGCGCGCTAGTGACCTATTAGGACTCATACATGCTGATGTTTGTGGACCTATGTCAATTACCGCTAGAGATGGCTATAGATATTTTTCACTTTCACGGACGATTTGAGTAGATATGGATATGTCTACTTAATGAAGCATAAAAGTGAGTCCTTTGAGAAATTCAAGGAATACCAGAACAGGGTTGAAAACCAACTGGGTAGAAAGGTTAAAGCACTCCGTTCGATCGGGCCGGGCGAATATCTTTCAAATGAGTTTGATCAACACCTTAAAGACTCAGTGGAATCGTTTTGCGATTAACTCCACCGAACACCTCAATTAAATGGTGTGTCCGAACGGAGAAATCAAACCTTACTTGATATGGTTCGATCCATGATGAGTCACACGGTAGTGCCTGATTCATTATGGGGTTTTGCTCTTTTTTGTCGCCGCTTTTATACTTAACCGAAATCCGACTAAAGCTGTCGACAAGACTCCATATGAAATGTGGAAGGGAACGGTCCCTAACTTGTCCTTTATTCGGGTTTGGGGCTGCGAGGCTTATGTCAAGTGGAGACACGAGCATAAGCTCAGCCCGCGATTGGTCAAGACATACTTTATAGGTTATCCAAAAGGAACATTTGGTCATTACTTATATTCGCCTACCGAACATCGAGTTTTTGTTGCGGCTAGTGCGACGTTCTTAGAGAAAGAATTTCTCGAGAACAAGATAAGTAATAGAACCTTCGATCTGTCGGAGATTCCAAAACCAAAAACCGAGAAACAGATGGAGGAAGTGGTTCTTCCAACTGATGATACGGTTAGTATTCCTGAGGAACCTAGGAGGTTGGGTAGAGTCTCACATCCTCCGGACAGATACATTGGTATGGTCGAGGAGAATGACGTTTTACTCCTAGAGAGTAATGAACCCGCTACCTATAAAGGTGCTATGGCCTGTTCCGACTCAAAGCTATGGCTCGAAGCCATGCAATCCGAGATGGACTCTATGTATGAGAATGACGTATGGGATCTAGTTGATTTACCTAATAAGGTAAAACCTCTACAGTGCAAATGGCTTTACAAAATAAAGCGTTACGTGACGCCAAGCAACCGAGATACCTATAAGGCACGACTAGTGGCAAAAGGTTTCACTCAAGTGCACGGATTGCATTATGATGAGATTTTTGCACCTGTAGTCATGCTACGTTCCATTCGGATAATCTTAGCGAATGCCGCTTTTCATGATTATGAAATTTGGTAAATGGATGTGAAAACCGCCTTCTTAAACGGTTATTTGGAGGAAGAGTTGTACATGGTGCAACCCGAAGGTTTCATAGATCCTAAACATCCTAAGAAAGTATGCAAGCTTAAGCGTTCCATTTATGGACTTAAGCAAGCTTCTCGGAATTGGAATCATCGTTTCGACCAGGTGATAAAAGAGTATGGTTTCACTCGATCGGTCGAAGAACCATGCTTATATATCAAGTCGAGTGGGAGCAAGATTGTATTCTTGATATTGTATGTCGATGACATACTCCTGATTGGGAATGACATTCCTCTCCTATCTTCGGTTCAAGAATGGTTGAAGAACCATTTCCAGATGAAAGATCTGGGTGAGGCACAACGCATTTTAGGAATCCGTATCCACCGAGATAGATCACGACGGACATTATCACTTAGTCAGGAGTCTTATTTGGATAAGATTCTTGATAAGTTCAGCATGACCAACTCCAAGAAGGGGAACCTTCCAATGACGTCTGGGATGCAGTTGAGCAAGTCTCAGTCACCCACGATGCCTGAAGTGATTGAGCGCATGAGTCGTGTTCCTTATGCATCTGCAATAGGATCAATCATGTATGCCATGATATGCACACGTCCAGACGTGGCATATGCATTAAGTATGACGAGTCGGTACCAAAAGAATCGAGGTGAAACACACTGGATAGCTGTTGAAAATATTCTCAAGTACCTACGGAGGACTAAGGATAGGGTATTGACTTATGGAGGCGATTCTAAGCTATGCGCAATCGATTCTGTGAGATGCTAGCTTCCAAACGGATCGAGATGATTCAAAATCTCAGTCCGGATTCGTCTTCACTCTTAATGGTGCTGCGGTCAGCTGGAAGAGTTCCAAACAGAGTGTTGTAGCAGATTCTACCACTGAATTCGAGTACTATGCCGCTTCGGAAGCAGCTAAGGAAGCGATATGGATGCGTCAATTCTTATAAGGACTTACGATAGTTCCTAGTTCGAATGACCCGATCACCATCTATTGTGACAATAGAGGTGCCATATTCCAGGCTAAGGAGCCTAAGTCTAGCAACAAATCTAGACATGTACATCGGAAAGCTCACCTGATCCGTGATTACGTGGAGCAAGAAGAGATAGTGATTGACAAGATTGCGACGGATAATAACATCGCGGACCCTCTCACTAAACCATTGAATTTTGATAAGCATGAAGGGCACGTTATTTCCATGGGAATTAAACGTGTTCCTGAGTTGTAATAGTTGATTATGAATTTGATACATTATCTTTTTCATATACTATTTATAACTTCATCATATTAATATAATATTTTGTTTTTTATGTGGATTGTACTGACAACTTTGAACGCCACAAAGTGAACTGAATTACATTATATTTTGTTTTGGTCCGTAATTGCCTACAAGAGCTGATAACTCTGGCTATTATATTGTGCAGTCGATTGATGGTGGGTTCAACGAGCCATAAGTCAAACTGTTGACTGATCGATCACAAATGCGAGATTATAACGATACCTCGTAGGACAATTTTTTTTTTTTTGTCACAACGTAATGGAGTCCTAAATGTTTAAAAACATTCGGTTCCAGGTCGTGGATAGGACATCCATTGTGTTCCTAGAGTCGATTCTTTTGACTATTGACTGTCTCTTGAGATTAAGGCAGTTTTTGGGTGACTTTGGTTTCTTTCTCACGATGCTGCCGAATCGGAGGCTAAGTAGATTTTTCTCGGGTCATTTCATCTTGCTTACATCTCAGGGATTCGAGTTGAGGAAAATATCCAACCCTTATCGGTATAGTTATTTCTCGGGGCCACTCAAGGAGTTGTAATCAAATGCATGGCCATGCTCGAATGATGATTCGTTTATCGGTTAAGTTACTCTCTAGTCGGGGAAACCACTCTTGATACAGATCACTTGTAAAATACGACCTTTGTGAATACAGATTTTGCAAATTGTTTTACATTGAGTGGGAGAAATTTTAGGATATGAGAATCGGTTATCGCACATATACTTGTGAGGACAAGTGGGAGTTTGTTGGTGCTTGTGTCCTCCACAAATTAGTGTGATAACATTTGTAAATCTCTTACAGGTTCACAAGGGTATATTTCGTATTTTATCAGTTGATTAACGATTACCTAATAACGGTTGGCTTGCTAGAAAGTTTGACGTTATTATCATACAGATGGCGGTGATCAACTGGTCCCTAAAGGTCACACCTAAAGGATGTGTTTGAGAGATGTGGTTATGGAAATGTAATCACATTGATGCCTTATATGACTAAACAGTTAGTCAATGTGTTGATGAGACGATTATTTAATGCCGATTAAATAATATTTGCCGAGACGAATTAATCACAATTCGTAGATTGAATATAATATGTTATATTTAATTAATGTATATGATGTTAGCTTGGACGAATTAATATGTTAATTCGTAATTAAATGTAATCGGTTATATTTAATCAACAAGATGAATGTGTCATAGTGGTAATAGTAAGGGTACTCAAACCAAGAGGTTATGGGATCGATCCTCACTAAATGACAATTTATAAATAATACATTTTATACATTTTGCATACTACCAAAATAAGAAGATTTAATCTCCTTATTTTGGGTAAGTACACAAACCGAAAAAAGAGAAATTTATTCTCCTAATTTCGGAAATGGGCCGAAACATTAGAAGAAGAAAAATCTACCCTAATTACTCCTAATAATCGGTTTATAGGGAGATTAAGGAAGAATTTTTCTAACCTAATTTTTCCTAAATCATTTTCTTGCCTCTCATCTCAACACAAAACCCGAAAACCCTAATTAATTTACTGAAATTGAGGGATCGATTCTAGCAACAAGTGAAGGGCATATCTCATATCGTCTTGGGTGCAACTAATAGGCGAATATCATTGCGATATTGTTCTTAGGCCGAATTTGCTAGGACCGAAGGTTGATTCTTCATCTCTTTACCTTTTTGTTTATGTAATTTAATTTTATGACTAGTATTCATCATTCTAATTCGTTATAATCCTTAAATTTAAAGGGATGCATACAGATAAATCCCACACAACCGATGTATTCTTCGACCAAAAGTTGATTATTCAGCGGTTCTCGGAAAGTCTCGCCTTCTACCAAGTCAAGTTTTCTATCATAGTTTCTCGGAAAGTCTTGCCTATCAATTATCCTTCAGCGGTTCTCAAAGCGTACTGTCTTTGTCCCAGCGGTTTCTTACATCGAGATAATCCTTTCAGCAACCTTCATATAATCCTTTCAGTAATTTCAGAAGAGTTAAGAAGTTTTTTTTTCAGAAGCCCTGTAACCCCTAATGCCTTCAGACACCAAGTTATCTTCAGACAAAAGAGTTTTGCCGAAGCGCCTTCAGTCCCGTTTCACCCAGGGGTGTCTCAGGTATGATTTCTTCTTATGGATGGCAAGCCTCTTTACGTAGTCTAATGGACTTTAAACGACCCTCCGCGATAGTCGACAGACTCTAAAATGTTCCCGACGACAGGTCCTTGGATCAGACCCCTCTCGTCGCCATAGTCTTCAGGTTGTAACCTTCGATTGACCTGGAGGCTATACTTTGACTTTTGCCTTGTCCAAGCCTCAGTCAAAGTGGGGGATCTTTAGACACCTCGTTTATGCACCTCCCGCCAACCACCCAGTGATAATAGGGCCGCATGTCTGATTATGCGGAGCGATTTATGACATTTCATAAGTTCCTCGACACGTGATAGCTCAAACAGTCGAGTCAACCTCATGGTCGTCATCAACGCGCCGATACGGTAGTTTTGACAGTAATTAGAGTTCATTTGGAGTCCGGGTCAAAAACCGCTTCCATTTTCTAAACCGTCTAAAACCTGAGTCGGAATATTCGTGAATTTTCCGGAGTAATATTCCTAAATTCTATCTATTATCACGAAAATATATACCTTGCGGAATAACGAAGCCAACATCTCCCCTAATTCCTAAAATCAACCGCGGAAATCTTTTTTGCTAAGGAGGAAACTGCCCAAGAGAAAACGCAACAGGTACTGCACCTCTTGGAAAGGTCGCATTTCCTGCTGCGCCTCTTCCTGGGCTGCTTTTTCTCCAGTTTTCAAATTTCCTCCGGATTTCTTTCCTATTCCTACTTTTACCATAATTCCTCTGTGTGATTAGTATAAATAGAGGCGTTCGCCTCACATATTCTTCGCCTGAGTGTCCGCCCTTCTCTTCTCCCTTTGTATTCTAAGACCGCGCTCTTACTTTTCGACGCCTCCGTGCTTGCTCCTTGCGACCATGTAAGCTCAGATCCTTCTGAGTACCAGTCACATTTGCATGACCGACTAATTTGACCACTACACTTTAATCAACTCAGTCAACTTGTTCTAAATCCTCTTTAGAGGGCATTTTCATATTACATCGAGTTGAGCAATCACTAATACGACAACTTTGTTAATCTCGCATCATCAAACATGTAAGTCCGAGGGTCTAAATCTCAATTTATTTAATGTATTTTATTTTGTATCAATTAATGTACGAGTTTACGTTATAAGAACGCCTAAAACCGTTTTCAAAATCACGTTTTAAAACCCTTTTAACGAAACAACAGAGAGGCACCGTCCAGAAGAAACACAACAGCTGTTGCGCCTCCTAGAACAGTCGCAGCACTTGCAGCGCCTACTTCAGAGGCTGCTTAGCCGATGTTGCTCTTCTTCTTCTTCCTCGTGTTTCTTCATTGTTTCATTTGATGGTCTTCTTCCATATTATTCCTTATACCTTTCAAGTTTTCTTATATTTTATCATTTACAAATTCATTTTTAATCCATCGATGTTTGCGGGTTTTCGTCATTAAGTTCGAACCCGGATTTAAGAGGCTCGATTTGTTCATATCAAGTCCCTTGAATTCGTCTCTTTGATATATGATTTTAATTCTGTTTCTTCATCAATTTTTTATCTTCTAATTTCCGTCTATAATTTGAAATTTGTATATAAACCCATTTCCGACATCGTAAATAATAACTAACTTGTAATACTTCGTTTCAATTCATTTTTACTGCTCTACGACAGTTCCGATGCATATAATCCGACTAAATCACCTTCACTCGAGTTATATATCAATAATCCATACTAATCAAACAACCAACAATTAACGAGTCTGACTTTCACAGTCAGAACCCAACTCAAGAACAGTCGCATAAATTGATGCGCCTCTTCTAAGGGACCCAGCAGATGCTGCGCTTTTTTGGAGGTGGTTTCTGCCTCTGAACTCGTCTTGTTTTGACGTAGGCCTTCTAATTAAGTTTTGATCGGTTATTACCCTTATTATCACTACTAGTTCGACGTATTTTACAATCTTCTAATTCTTTTATTTTCTTTTCAAATCCCTTTTTCAAGCGTACCCGTGATGTAAATTCAATTATCCTTCGTAATTCCACGTAATTTATTTCTTGTAATTCATTTATTGCAATTTATTCATCTTGTATGATTTATTTATCTGACTTTTTCACATGTAATTAACCTAAATTCCAACTTTGACCTCCAATTGAGTGCTAAATTGTTTGTTCAACGACTTAATCTAATCTCATATGCTAGGACTAATCCATGTTTGTTGCATCGCATGCAAATAATTGACGACATATCAAATCTAAATAACTTCCCTGATCATTAGTAGAGGCCGCTATCGAGGCGGGCGGGATTAGGTGTTCAAATAAACGTGCTTCCTAATACGTACCCTCACCCCTTACTCAAGATCCCTGTGAACATCCATGTTCATTTGCATCACGAGAGTCATTCTAGACATAGAATTCTAAGGGTAACGAATTTCTTAGTGTTCATGTCACTACTTTGTGTCTTGACATGACACGATGTATTCAAACGGTTCCAACTTTCCATAAAAATTAGTGGCGACTCCACAAATACAGACTTTTTAAACCTTTCACCGGTTTTAATGCCTTCCAAATCAGTAACGGACCATGACGTGCGTCGGCCTCGCGCCGGAGTTCCGTAAGAGAAGTGCCGCCGCCTCGAAACCAACGCGCAGGTGCGCGCGGCGCGGGTGGCTGTGTCCACATAAAGCATTGTGAACGTCCATTTGATGGAGTTCCCATTGTTTGGCAGTGGCAATGGCAAGTAATGTACGGACTGTGATGACCTTAATTGTGAGAGCATAGGTTTAGGTGTAGTCAACTCCTTCGATTTGCCGATTGCCCATAACGACTAAGCGGGTTTATATCTTTCGATTGTTCCGTCAGCATTGTATTTGATCTTGTAAACCCATTTGGACCCAATCGCTTTCTTATTCGGAGGCAATGTTTCCAACGTCCAAGTATTGTTCTTTTCAAGAGCGTTGATTTCAAGTTTCATAGCATCTCTCGATTGAGTAACCTGCATAGCTTCGCTAAATGTGCTAGGCTCGTGACCCTTGGTCACGGCCGCTAAAAAAATTGGTGGTTAGTAGAAAAAGTATTGCAATTAACGTCCGAGTACCTGAAGATGATGATGAAGTAGCGAGTGCATGAGACGAGGGGTGAGTAGTGTTTACGAAAAAGTCTTTAAGGTTGGAATTCGGTATTTTGACCCGGTGCTCGCGTCCCAAAACAGAGGGGTTATCTGATTGAGGCTTGGGGTTGGTCACGGTCTGATGAGGTGAAGAGGAAGGCGTGGTGATGGTTTCGGCGGAGGTGGTGGGAGTGGCTGATGTCAGAGTGGAGGTCGTGGGGTTGGGTTCATGTTGAACCAGAACGAGTTGCACAATGGGTGTCAAATCGTCGTGCATAAAGGAGTTTTGAAAAGTGGTGGTCTCGTGAATATTGAGAGACTGAAATGGGAAATCATTTTCGACAAAAACTACGTCGCGAGACTCGAAATAAGAGCTTGTGTCAAGATCATATAAC
The DNA here is from genome assembly GCF_048544455.1 of Silene latifolia. Classification (NCBI taxonomy): domain Eukaryota; kingdom Viridiplantae; phylum Streptophyta; class Magnoliopsida; order Caryophyllales; family Caryophyllaceae; genus Silene; species Silene latifolia. The sequence continues at coordinate 66,844,663 of NC_133537.1, read as the reverse complement.
CTCCAACCTTTTTTTCGAAAAGGATATCCGATGAAGACGCATTTACGATTTCGAGGAGCAAACTTATCATGAGTGCGATTTAGAGTTTTAGCATAACAAAGACAATCGAATATCCGTATATTTGTCATTGGAGGAGGTTTATTAAATAAGGGTTCGTAGGGGGTTTTGCCATGGAGAAACTTAGACGGAGTCCTATTAATTAGGTAAACCGCTGTTAAGATACACTCCCACCAAAAGAAAATAGGTAGACAAGCTTGAAAAAGGAGAGCACGGGCGACATTTAGAATGTGACGGTGTTTGCGTTCAACGCGACCATTTTGCTGGGGAGTATCAACCTTAGAGTTTTGATAAATGACCCCATTAAGATCAAAAATCGATTTGAGACATGAAAATTCGATTCCGTTGTCGGTACGTAAACGTTTGATTTTCTTATTAAATTGTCGTTCTACCATAGTGAAAAAATTCATTATTGTTTGACAAGTATCACTTTTATGACGTAATAAATAGACCCAAATCGGCCTAGAAAAATCGTCAACAATAGTTAAAAAATAAGTAGAACCACATGACCCATTTTCGGAGTAAGGCCCCCAAAGGTCACAATGAATTTAATCGAAAATAGAAGTAGCATTATTCGGACTTAAATAAAAATGTTCACGAGTTTGTTTTGCATGAAGGCAAATTTCACACATCTTACTATGAAAAGGAGCATGAGTTTGAGATTTATTATGCTACATGAAATGAGAAAAACGAGTGATGTCAGTAGAAGGGTGCCCCAACCTTCGGTGCCAAAAATCCGGGGAATCAGCCGTACCAACCATAAAAGCTTTGACGTCATTCTGTCGATCACCCTTTAAATAGTAGAGCCTCTCGTGTTGCTCACCCACTCCAATCACCATATTCAAGGAACGGTTTTGAAAAAGACATAATTTTTGTAAAAATTGTGTCGTCAGCGTGTCGTCAAGGAGTAAATTCGAAACGGAAATTAAATGACAATTAAGATTGGCAGTATATAAAACATTTTTTAAAATAAGGTGAGAAGATAGAATAATATCGCCACATTGAGTAGCGTTAGTGCGATAACCATTCGGTAATCCAACTGACAAAGGAGGAATTGTGCGCAAATTAGAAAAATGAGATAAGCATCCGGACATATGATGAGATGCACCTGTGTCAATAATCCAAGAGTAAAGAGGAACATTACCATTAAGACGGTCTGACGACGAAGACTTGTGTGCCTTCCAGAGGCGTGTAATTTCAGCAAGCTCTGACGGGTTGAGATTGTTCAGGTCTATGTTGTCAAGAACTAGCAGAGAAGCAGATGTCGATGCTTCTTGGGTACTTACCTGTCCCACCATATGAGCCCGTGGTGCATTTTTTTATTGTCCCCTACCCCTGTTACCTCTATACCGTTCATCAGGCATTATAACTGTCAAGCTCATGTCGGTCGCATCAGGACTTATATAGATTCGGTCACGTGGTCTATTACCCCACCAATCGGGAAAAAGACCAGTAACACGGAAGCAAGTTTTAAAGGTGTGGACAGAGCGTTTACACGCAAGACAGGTAGTTTTGACGGGTTTGACGATTTCATTATTAGCAGTGCGAGCATCACGGTGTCCCCCCTGTATGACGCCCTCCCTGGGCAGCGTTAGCTGTGTAAATCATTGTGTCGGGGCATGTGTCAGATGGGGGAGTATTGAGATTGTTATGGATGCCTTCTTCTTGTAGAAGGCGACTATAAATTTGATTCATATTAGGCAGAGGTTCTGTGCCAAGGATATGAAAACGAAGAATAGAGAAACGGGTATTAAGACCTATAAGAAAAGAGCGTACCCTTTTTTTCTCTCGAAGAGAATCAAGAAGGCTAACCAGATTGCAGCGACATGGGTTGCACGAGTAAGTTGCAATGACGTCACTGTCAATAAGGTCATCCCACAATTTCTTGATGCGCCCATAGTACGTCATGACTGTCTCTGTCGGTCCTTGCTTGCAGGCGATAATGTCAGACTTCAATTGATAAATTTGTGCATCAGTCACCATCTTGAAACGATGCTTGATGTCAGCCCATAATTGTGTGGCTTCATCTCGGTATGAAATGGTCTTTCGGAGTTTCGATTCGATGGTATTAAAAATCAACGAAGAAACGAGCGCATTCGAAGAGCGCCAAGATTTGTAGTCGGGATCAGATTCAGAGGGCTTGGAAATAGTCCCATTGATGTAATCAATCTTTCCTTTTGCAAGGAGAGTAAGACGGAAGGCGCGAGACCATTCGTCATAGTTGGTTCCAGTGAAAATAACTTGAGAAATGTTACTTCCTGGGTTTTCCACTGGAACAAGAGAAAAAACGAAATTTGATTTGTTTTCAATTTGAGGATTTTCAGAGTTCGTCATGGTGTTCGAGATCGAGATGGCAGAGAAACAAAACGAAGGCTTTAAATTCGAAAAACCATATAGCCTGATACCATAATAGAATTTGTAATATATAGAATATATACACTACGCCAAATCTGACCATCAATAACGAGCGTATCACAACGGTTTAATGTATATAATAACGACACTTGATTACCGTTTTAAAAATATTGGCGGAAACCTAGACCGCGCTAATAAGAATAACGGTTTCTATCGAAAACCGTTGTTATTATAATGTGACAACGGTTGTTTAACAAACCGTTATCAAAAACATTTAATGGTTCCCAAAAACTCGTTATAGAATCACCCTTATCAACGGTTGTTAGACAACTGTTACCAGTTTAAGAAAACGGCATTTCGAAAACCGTTACTAAATTAACACCAACAACGGTTTTTGGTACCCGTTGTTATTTTATAGCTACGGGTATCTTGTAACCGTTATCATTTTCTAATATGAAAGAATGGTTCCTCTGTACGCGTTGTTATTTATCATTTACGGGTTAAAAATAACCGTTATATACTTTTTTCAATGTTTAATATTCAACCAATGCATGTATGATAAATAATGAACCGTTGCATGCATTGTTTTGTTTGACCATTATTACTATCCGTCCATTATTATATTCACAAATGCATACATATTTTCCTATAAATATCACTTATAATGTGATCAATTAACCATATTCACCAATTCAAAGATCAATTAATCATAGCCTATAATTTAATTAAAAATATTACACTTCGATCACCATGTCGTCATCGTCTTCTACACCTGCCGAATCGCAGTCAAATACCCGCTATGTCCATCCTATTACCTGTATTATACACAACCTTCCAATTAAATATGATGACAATGGTAAGGCTTTTTCGAGAAGTTTTACTTGGATGAGAGATATGCTTCGTCAAGGTGGTTATACGAACGTTAAAAAGGTCCACTCAGCTTGGACTAAAGTTCATGGTTTTCTTGGTTACTCAATGATCGAGTTTAAGCTGAAAACTTTTCGTCAAGCGAGAAAACTCCAGGCAAGATACGAGGATCATGATGCTAGGAAGAAAAATTATTATACAGATGATTGGTTACAAGCGCAATATTTATGGATTGCAACCGATTGTGACACTAATCTATTAAGAACATATCGGCACTATATTGATACTGTGCCTCGTTCATGGGAGGCGGAACAAGTGCCTCCTAATAATCCACATATTGAATTCCCAATATTTATCTCAATCGCAGGGGAATTACAAGATGATTACGTTGATTAATTATTATTATTATTATTTATTATTTTTTTTATTATTATTATGAGATGCGCGCAGCTTTCATTAAAATAAAAGTAAACGTTTACATGAAATTGGTGGGGAGCCGAGAGACAATCTGGGCTCCCACACCCTTAGCAATAGCAAAGCTAAGTCTAGTAAAAATGTAAGCGGCTACCCGAGCCCCCGCATCCTGAGATACCGAGAATTTCGGATCCGCTTGAGCAAGCAACAAAGATCCAACCCAGCTCCCCAAGTGAAGAGAAAGAGAAAGGAAGGAAACCATAACCCGCCATCGCGCACAAATCCCCATACTTAGCACACTTTCGCCGAAAGCAAGATCGGCCGACAACCCGCCCGGACAAAATCGCCAACCTACCGAGTCAAAGGTGAAGAACCTGTCAGGTCGACGCACACATCACGCCCCCGTCCCAAGAATAAAGCAATAAATCCGCAGGACGAAGAGAGCCACCATGCCCATCAACCAAACCGATATCAACCTCCTTCCCGCGAAATACCGGATCTATAGCAGATGTCGAAAAGAGTGTCCCGGACAAGGTTATGCCGATGTTTAACGCCCACAAGATGCAAGACAAGAAACAAAATAGGTCCCCAAAAACATCCCCAAAAAACCCGAGAGCAAGCGGACAGGGCCTAGATACCGTGAATAACGGAACACCCGGCGATACCCCAAAGACACTACGGTAAGTCCTCCTGTTCATAGTCCGCCCCAACCCCGAGATAAGAACCGCACGTAACCAATCGGAGGAGTGAGAACCCTGCTGAGACTGCCATAAAGCAAGCTGGCGTGGTGTCAAAGAGAAAACAGACTCTGAGGCAGCAACAACCGTCGTGAAATAAATGTCTGCCAATTTCTTCATAAGTTTGAGGGCAGCAATTTCACTAGGGTGACCTAATAATATTAATAATAATAATTATTATTATTATTATTATTATTATTATTATTATTATTATAGAAGGATGCGCGCAGCTTTCATTAAAAGATTCATAAAATTTTATTATTATTATTATTATTATTATTATTATTATTATTATTATTATTATTATTATTATTATTATTATTATTATTATTATTATTATTATTATTATTATTATTATTCTAATTAATGTTTTTAAAACTGCGCGTCTTTTAATTTCTTGTTATGTATGTGTTTTTCTTGAATATGCGTGGTAGTGTATTTTATTTTCTAATTATTTATTGCAAGTTATGTAGGTTTAAAATATTTGTTAATAAGTCAACTTTTACATTAAATGAATTAGGTAATTAATGTTTAAGAATTAGTTACCAACGGTTTTGAAAAAAATTATAAATGTGACTATAAATGTTAAAGTATCCTTTACTAACATCCATTAATCAAATCACAATATTTCATCCCCATTACACAAATTTGAAACAACATGGCAATGAACCCTAATTTTATCAACAACGAAAAATGGCTTACACAAATGATTGCAGATGATAGGAAGGTTCTCGCCGGGCTTCCCGTTGATCAACACCCATTAATCAAAGCATCCCTTGAACATCAACGGAATTATTGGATTAAGAGGCGTGAAGCAGTCCGGCTTGTCAACCAAGCCTCATCATCATCATCATCTTCATACCCTCGTCGGCCTATTACTCGCAACTTGGTTGCAACGAGAGATATGTTGAGTTCTACTCTTCCAACCTTATCTCCACATGGAAGTCGTGTCCTTGCATATATTCAATCTATTATTGCAAAATATGAAGCCAATGACCCGGAAGTTAGCGGTATACCAGAGTGGCGTAATTGGTGGCAGGTTGAGAAGCGCTTTTTACTCTTAACCGGGGTTGTTCCGGCTTATTATACATCTTTTGATTTCTGATAAATGCTGTAATGTATGTATTTGGTTTAAAATTAAATGAAATGATCATTTTGAAAGTGTTAAGTTATGCTTGTTTGATTTGCTTCAATTTTTTGAACTCCATAGATCAGTCAGTAATCAAGATCAAGATTGCTACTACATAATACTCATTAACAACCGTTCACCTACAACCGTTATAAATTTGTTCATTAACGGGTCACCTACAAACGTTGTAAATTTGTTCATCAACAACGGTTCAGCTACAACCGTTGTCAATCGTGACGTTCTAACTTCAACGTGGACCGTTTATTAATTGTTTGACCACAAGACTCAATATATTCAAAAAATAAATACATGTAAGATATGACCATACAACTCAATATATTAAAAAAAATAAGTACATGATATGACAACGGGATTTTTTAAGCCGTGGTGAATATTTTTCATTATTCTTGAGTTGACCAATGCACTGACTGTTCAGTTATTTTTTATTGAATCAACGTTGTATTATTGCTGGGTTTGAATCAACGTTGCATTATTGGCGGGTGATTCTGTAATTTTAATTTTGTTCAAAATTATGGCCGTTAACCAAGGTACAAATATTGAAAGTCCATGGGTGCAGAAGGATCGTAAGTTGTCAGAAGAAGCAGAAAATAAAAGATTACGGGAATTGCGTCTTCAACCGAGCTATATTGAAAGCGAGAAGAAAATGGATGCGTTACGAGAAAGGTTAAAGGAACAATGTCTTTTTCATTTCATTAAGTTGCTCCCTAAACATATAATTCTTGAAGGTACAGATGAGAATTCATCGGATTTCGTTGTTGGTTCTTCTGAGGATTTGATGGTGGGGTATAAATTACCCAGATGCGATTGGTATTTATCTACTGTGAGTGAAGCAACAAAAGCTTGGCGTCAATGGTGGTTTAGGTCATCAAAGGTGATGTCGGAATTGGAGGAAAAGACCACAGTTGAAATAGACTCCTACACCATCATTAATGGGAAGAGATATTGTCTATGACGTAGTGTATTTTGGGTCATTTGATTAATCTATGCTTATTAATTGCTCATTGGGTTGTATTTAGGAAACTAATTAAGGAGAAAAGTTTTTAATATATGCATTAATTACATTGGGTTGTGTATAATTTAGTCTTGTTCCCCCACTTGCTATCCCAGTCGCCTTATTGTGAGAGGAGCAATATCCGTCATAAGCTTGCGACGGATCACAAATTCTCATTTGTGACGGACATATCCGTCACAAGCTTGTGACGGGTCAAATATTATCCACTTGAGTAGGTAAAGACAAACACTTTGTGATTCCCTAGACTTGTCTTATCTACACAAGTGGGAGATACTTGACCTGTCATAAGCTTGTGACAGATATATCCATCACAAGTGAGACTTACCCGTCAAATATCTTTAGCTACGTATTTGCAAAAAATTATAAAAGTTAGATATTCTTAATGTACTCCTAAAGACGAATTAAATAAGATCTCACATGAATATATTTTCACTTATATGTCGAGAAAAAATCGACGTTGAATGTTCACTTGTGAATAGTGTACAAAAGAGAAACTTGTAACGTGGAGTTGAATGGAGGGAGTACCAAATATGGAAGATGCTTTTTTTTTGCGGGAAAAACTTGAGACAATGAAAGATAAATGACAACGGTTACACACCAACCGTTGTATTATAATGAAAACAATTATGGTTTGTTAATCAACCGTTGTCATATTGCAAAATAAAAAGGCGGTTTGGCTTAACCCGTGTTTATTAGTTTCAATTAAATAATTCTTCAACCAACACACATGCAAACCTTCTCCTCGCTCACTTAAAACCCTCGAACACCGTGTGTCCCTAGAACCACTAGTATTCTCCATCGTCGTCGCCATCCTCATTGCCTCTGCCGCCCCCTCCGTCATTGCCATACCGGGCTCGGCTTCTCCTCTTTGAAGAAGTAATAATAAACCCTACTCCTTCGTCTTATTAACTTAATATCTTTATTTTCTTTTTTAGTTGTGATATTATCCCCTAATTATCTTAGGTTTATTGTGTGTTAAACAACACCTATATTTTTAGGTATACTGTGTGAATATTTATTTGAGACGGTGCTCCTGCTATGTCGACTTAATGCTTAAAGTTAGTAGTTTATTCATTTCTGGTTTAGATATGGGTGGAAAGCGGAAAAGAAAAGATGAAGAAAAGTCATACGAAGAAGATTCAGGTGATGAGAATAATTTGGAATCGGATACTGGGCGAAGAAGCCATAGGGTTTCCCTAGAAGCAATAGAGAGAGAGGGATACCTAATAAACTTCAATGGGATGAATTAACGGGGCTGCCAGATGGTATCTTTGCTGAAAAATTCGTGAGTTGGATTGGTTGTTGTGTAAGAGAGTATATGCCTCTCGGTTTGCCGCGTATCAATCAGTTGAGTAAAGACCTCAAGGAAAAGCTATAGGGGAGAATAAAGGTATGTATATACAATAATAAATGCTTTAGATGAAATTATCTTAGTATTCGATATGTGCTATTAGCTAATCAAATATGCTCACCTTATATGCAGGCAGTTTACATTGTCCCCCAAGAACATGATGGTTACCTACAAAAAAAGATAGGGGAATCCTTCACAACATGGAAGTTAAAGGTTGCTCGGAACCACTTGTTAAAATAGAAGACCGGGGAGATAAACAAGAAACCACCAACGAAGAAGTATCGGTATGTCAACCAGCAAGATTGGTATAACTTTATCGCTTATATGCAGTCTGACAAGTTTAAGGTAATTTATCTGCGACTCATTGGGATCACTTTATTAGTAATCACTTAATAAGTTAAGAAATATGCTTACGTTACTTGATACAATTCATTTTATGAAGACTATGAGTAAGCAGAACCTAGAGAACATTTCAAAGAAAGAGAGCGTCTTTCATGGCTCCAGAGATGGTTATAGATTGATTAAGAAGAAGCTTGTAAGTACTTAATCTATAAAATATTATTAAAAGGCTAGCCTAAAAATGCCACGTAGACAATGCCACATGGGATGAAAAAAAGCCACGTATACAATAACAATTTGACTTGGCAAACTAATATAACATGGATTACCAATTTATTATTATATTGCATTAATTTAACTCACTTATTTCCTTTAAAAATCTATCCATATTCCATTAACTTTAAACTTAATTAACTAAAAAAAACTACAATAAAAAATATGGATTAACTATAAGTTAATAATTTCAAGATATTTCATATGGAGTAGTATTATATGTATTCGAAATAAAAAATTGAATACATAAGAAATTAAGAACGAAGAAGAATAAATGAAGTTAAAAATAAAAAATAAAAAAACTGTATTGTCACTAATTCACTACTTTTTTTTTTTGAAAGGCACTAATTCACTATTCTTTATTACTATAAAAAAAATATATTATAACTTTGTTGTATATAGAAGATGTTTTACAAAACTAATTAATCGACAAATAAGTATTAAAGATCACATAAAATATTTTCTTAGGAAAATATAAAATATATGGAAAAGAAAATATTTATTAATTTAAGTAATTTACAAACAAATTCTGTAAATACTTAAATGAAATTAAACAATAATAATAGAAATTTAAAAGGGTAGTAATATCATGTATTTAGTTCATGAAATAATTTCACGTAAAGGATAAGGTTTTGTAAAAAAAAATTTGCATTGTTTAGCAATATATTTAGTAAGTAAAACTAAAATAATTATATTTATAATTTTGTGTTCATGGTGAATTTAAATGAGACCTTCTCCATTCCACTTTAATTATTTAATTTATACAATATTATTAAAAGGGTACTTAAAGCATTTAAGTTTAATCCACGTGTAATTTTCTATTGGTTAGTAATAATTCACTTATATTAATTACTTGATTATTTAACTAGAAATAATCTCTAAATATCATGTGTTACTTATAAATACTAACAAAATAAAAAATATTAATTGCAAACACAAAAAAATAAATTAATACAAACTCTTTATTTTCCTCTCATAAATTTGTATCAACCTACCTATTCATTTAACTTTTATTTATTTTTATTTAATAGATTGTCTTTTTGTTTTTCCTCACAATTATTATACTTTGTATTTATTTTACCATAATTTTTTTTATCCCCCCCTTAGTTCACAAACATTCTTCTTCTCTCAAATAAATTCCTGAAATTAATTAGATAATTAATTACAAAATTTTTCTTATATAAATATTACAACAATCCTATTTTTCATTTTTATCTAAAAAGTTGGTAGGTAAAGTATGCATATATATAACCAAATGAATTATTTAACTTTTTTTTTCCTTATTATATTTTGAATTAATTAATATTTATAATCTTATTTAGTTCTTATTTTTTTGTTTGTATTGAAATTGCAGGAGGATGACATACTCAAATATTAATAACATTGCATGAAATCTAGAAATAATGGTTATGGAACATCTTTGTAATTTTCTTTTGACTTGAATATTGTTAAAAGGCTACTTAAAACATTTAATTTTTAATCCACGTGTAAGTTTTCTATTGGTTAATAATAATTCACTTATATTACTTTCTTTATTATCTAACTAGAAGTAATCTCTAGATATCATGTGTTATATGCATATAGATACTAACAAAATAAAACATATTAGTTGCAAACACAAAATGACAAATTAATACAAACCTTTTATTTTCCTCTCTTAAACTTGGTATCAATATACCTATTCATTTAACTTTTATTTCTTTTATTTAATAGAAGGTCTTTTTTGTTTTTCCTCACAATTAATATATTTTGTATTTATTTTACCATAATTTTTTATCTCCCCCTTAGTTCACAAAACCTTCTTATTCTCTCAAATAAATTCTAGAAATTGATTAGATAATTAATTACAAAAATTTCCTTATATATATATTACAACAATCCTATAAATCATTTTTATTCAAAAAGTTGGTAGGTAAAGTATGCATTTTTAACCAAATGAATTATTTAACTTTTTTATTCTTATTATGTTTTGAATTAATTAATAATTATAATTTTATTTAGTTATTATTTTGGTGTTTGTATTGAAATTGCAGGAGGATAACATTGCATGAAATCTGGAAATAATGGTTATGGAACTTCTTTCAATTTTCTTTTAACTTGAATATTTTTTTCATTTTTGTTGGGTTTTCCTTTTTTTATTATTATTATGGTGTATGCGCAATATAAAACTGTAGTTGGATCTCTAATTATTGGTGAAATGTTACATTATATATTCTAACCCTTGGAATATTAATTGACAAATTTTTTAAATTGTACTAAATTGTCGTACACCCTTTCGTGCACTTTATTAGTTTTCCGTGTATTCTTCAACTTATATTTTGTCAAACAGGTTATAAATCAAATATTTTAGTCGACAAACATATTATAAATCAAATGTCTTAATGGAAGTGTTGAAGTATATATGCTCCAAGGATATAAATTGGATCTTTTAATGCGGAGTAAGGTAAATATTTTGCATGGTTTTTGGTTAGAATCCGATGATCATTCTCCAATCCATTGTTTCAACTTTAAATGCTTACAAGCTTTTAAATCATTTTTTTTCACCAAATATTTTCTTCTAGCACTCTCAATATTTCTTCGAGAAATGTTTATTTTTTTGTAATAATTTGTATATAATTTTTTTTTCCTCATAAATCAATTGTTACGAATATTTTTTAATTATCACCCAATTTGTTGCCTACTTGCCTTGCTTATGTATCCTACTAACATATCTCCAAAATAATAGGCAAGAAGACAAACAAGCTAAATAACGCATTCATGAACGATACCGCAAAAATAAAAGAACATAAACAATCAAACCCGTGATTCTCACGGGTCACAAAACTAGTTCTTATATTATAAGGTGTTTTATACCGATGTTATATATATATATATATATATATATATATATATATATATATATATATATATATATATATATATATAGTAATAAGATCAAGTGAGTTCACCTCTTACATTTGAGTCCATAAGTCTTCCTTAGAGCCTTTGGATAAGGAAGATGGAGGGTTGGGATTGGAAGCAAAAAGGAGGGGGTTAATGCATAATTAAACACTCTCCCTCTCTACTTTACTAATCCATATTAATTAAAAATTAATCCACTATATAAAATTTATTTTTCCACCTAAATCTCTCACATCTCACACAATTATCATCCTCTCATCTCTCTAAAACCCAAATAAATCAAAACCAAAAAAAATAAATTACCACCCACCACACCACACCACAAAATTTAACACCACCACCTTAAACCCGACACCATCATCCCACACCACGCGCACCAGATCTGACCCCACCACCACCCGGCCTCCCCCATACCCAGCTGCCACCACCCGACAACAACCCACCAGCCCACACCCATCAGCCGACACTTCCACCGCACCCGACACCACGACAGCAACAACAACAACTCCTCCACCGCCACCGGATCCCGACAACAACAACACCACCACGGATCTACCCGACAACAATCCACCACCGCCATCTTACCGACTTTCCTCCCCTACCTTACCACCACCGACACTCCCCCCTGTCGCCGTTTCCTCTGCTTTTTTTTTTTCCTTCGTTGGTGATGGTTGCGTTGTCTCGTTTTTTAGATCTCCTTCCTTCTTTTTTTTGGTGTTGGTTGTTTCGAAAAAATGGTGGTGGTAGTATATCGCAGTCGAATTTTTCCATTTCGTCCTTTTGTTTTTTTTTTTTACCTTATGAGAAAAATTAACAAGATTTTTGGTTTTTTTGGTTAGGCTATGTTCAAGATGGTGGTTTTTTTTGCTTCTGGCCGTTTTTTCTAAAAAAAATCTCGGTTGTTTTTTTTTTTTTTTTTTTTTTTTTATTCTTCTTTCTCTTCTCCTCCCTTCAAATCTCTGGTTTTTATGTTTTTTTTGGTTGCTTTACTGATTTCCGTTTTCAGATCTAAATTTGAATAGTTTTTTTTTTTCGAGTTCCATTTTTAAGATCTACCTTTTAGAGGGTAATAGATGGTTCTTATGTATGTGGTTTTGATTTTTTTAAAAATCTCGTTTTTAAATATCATTTTTATGTATAGATGGTAATAGATCTATTTTTTTCAGATCTCGTTTTTATGTATATTTAAAAAAAAAAATCGCATTCTTGTTTATTACCATTTATACATAAAAAAATCGCATTCTTGTTAAAGACTTAAAGTTACAACTTTTCTCTATACATAAAAAAAATCGCATGTTAGAATTATACTTTTCTGTTAAAATTAAACTTTTTTCTGCTAGAATAACACTTTTTTCGGCTAAAATCACACCTTTTGTTGTTAAAATTACACTTTTTTCTGTTAAAATTACACTTTTTTCTATTAAAATTATACTTTTTTCTGCTAGAATAACACTTTTTTCGGCTAAAATTACACTTTTTGTTGTTAGAATTACACTTTTTCCTGTTAGAATTACACTTTTTTTTGTTAAAATTACACTTTTCTTCATTAAAATTACACTTTTTTCTGTTAAAATTATACTTTTTTTTTGCTAGAATAACACTTTTTTCGGCTAAAATTACACTTTTTGTCGTTAGAATTACACTTTTTTCTGTTAGAATTACACTTTTTTCTGTTAAAATTACACTTTTCTTCATTAAAATTACACTTTTTTCTGTTAAAATTATACTTTTTTCTACTAAAATAACACTTTTTCTGCTAAAATTACACTTACTATTATTGGACTAATGTTACACTCTCCATGGACTTGGTCATATTCTCATATTCTCATTGGACTAATGTTACAATCTCAATGGACTAAAATTACATTCTCAGTGGACTGAAATTATACTTTTCTGGACTAAAATTACACTTTTCTGGACTAAAATAACACTCTCATTGGACTGAAATTACATTTGCCTGGACTAAAAAAATACTTTCCTGGACTAAAATAACACTCATTGGACTGAAATTACACTTTCCTTGACTAAAATAACACTTTTTGTCGTTAAAATAACACTCGTAAAATGCTAAAATTACAATAAGTTGTGATAAAATTACAAAAATTTAAAATATTATTCGTCAAAATCAGTCAAAAAAGACCGAAGTTAAACTCGTAAGACGCAAAATTCTCGTAAACATTCCTTAAAATTACAAATTTCAAAATAATATCCGTCAAAACCGCTTCGTAGATTAAAGTTACACTTTTTGCTGTTAGAATTACACTCGTAAAATCCTAAAATGTCGAAAACTTGTCTCAAAAAAAAAAACGAAAAAAAAAATGAAATTGGAAAAGTGTTAACAAAATTTTCATAAACTTTGAAGTATAAGATAAATGGTGGTGTTAATTGTGTATGATAATGAATTAGTAAATGTATTATTAAAACTAGAGAGAGAAGTGAATTAATTAGTGTTAAGTGTGTTTCTTACTTTCAATCTCAAGCATCAACCAAACATGATCTAAGGGATATGGGAGGAACTTATGGACTCAAAATATATAAAGGACTTATAAGAACTTGACACTATATATATATATATATATATATATATATATATATATATATATATATATATATATATATATATATATATATATATATATATATATATATAGAGCAAAGTTCTTCTAAGTCCCTTTTTTTTTTGAGTCCATAAGTCCCTCCCACAACCCTTGGATCATGCATGGTGGAAGGTTGAGATTGAAAGCAAAAAACACACTTAACACTAATGAATTCACTTCTCTCTCTATTTTTAATAATACATTCACTAATTCATTATCATACACAACTAGTTTTGTGACCCGTGAAATTCACGGGATGTTTTGTTTTGAGAGTGATGTTTGTAGTGTTTTTAATTTTTTAAATTTTATAAAATATCAAAACATATAGAAGCTCACCTTATGAATAAATCATCACTGATTGCGCACTAAAATTATGGGCGTTTACATGTTAAAATAAAGATCAAAGTCGATAAATTAAATAAGCAAAAGTAGGTGAATTTGCTATTTTTTCGAAGGTAAAATGATGAAAAAAAACAAACAAATACCAAAATAAAATATACATTTGAAAAAAAAAAACTATTAGTCATTCACGTTGAAGTCGTCAATCTTGTAGTTAGTCTTACTCCAATATATAGTTATTTAAGCTATTCTAGTATTTTACTTCTTCATATAGTCTTCTTTTTCCAACGAATCGACCCTATAATAAAAAAAAGTAACTCAGTAATTAGTCTGAATTAACCAACAAAATAGTGAAATTTGTTTTATGCAATATTATCGTTGTTAACTTAAGTTTCCTCTTAAATAGTGAAAGAAAAAGGGAATGAGAATGAAGTTGTAGAGATGTAAGTATATTACCTTTGAATATCTCAACACCACAAATCTTGATAGCCCCTAAATGAGAACAAAACAAACACAAACGATGAAATTGAGAATGTGATGAACATTTCATAACCCAATGGAACTTACATAAAAAGTAAATAAATTAGTTAATAATTTTAAAACCTTAATACATTTGTCTTGATATTAATAGAATGATAGGAAAGTTTAGTGATACATTTAGTTCTACTGACGATAGAGAGAGGAAAAATTTTGGCTTATTATTTTTATCTTCCATCAAAAATATATAAAGAATTGAGGATGCATTTTATGACTTTTGAGCATCCTTTTTTCATTATTATCAAAATTAATATAGGTATAAATATGAATCAAGGTTCATGACTTTTGAGCATCATTTTTTCATTATTATGAAATTTAATATAAACATTAATAATGAATAAAGAGAAATGGAATGTATAAGTTTTGCTTGATTATTATTATTATTATTATTATTATTATTATTATTATTATTATTATTATTATTATTATTATTATTATTATTATTATTATTATTATTATTATTATTACTATTATTATTATTATTATTATTATTATTATTATTATTATTATTTATTTATTTATTTATTTATTTTTTTACAAGATCCAATTTACATGAGATTGATTTAAGATGTTGTCTTATTATGTAATTAAAATATGACATGTAAATGATGATAGTTAGTTTTGCTTGCCTTTTAATTAGATTTATATATTTTATATTTAGATTATTGAGTTATAGATTTTTCTCATTATTATGAAATTTAATATAGACCTAAATATGGAGCAAAGGAAAAATGGAATGTAAAAGATTTGGTTTATTATATTCTTATTTTTATTTTTTACAAAATCCACTTTGCATAAGAATGGTTTAGAAATTATCTTATGAAATTTAAAATATGACATTCAGATAATGGTAGATAGTTTGACTTACTTTTTAATTATAGATTATAGTTTTATAAATTCAATTATTATTCCATGCATGTCATATTGTCAATATAATTAAATAATCAATAAAAATGAATAAGAATTAATGGGGTGTGAAAATGTCATGTGAAATGAAATTGAATGTTCTAAGCTGCCCTTTTAATTAGATAGTATAGATTTCATGTAATGTTATTGATAATTAAGTATGTCATCTTCCTGCAATTTTAATACAAACACAAAAACAATAACTAAATAATATTCTTACTATCAAGAAAATTTAAAACATAATAAGGATAAAAAGCGAAAGAATTCATTTAATTATCTATGTATGTATACTTTACCTACCAACTTTTTGAATAAAAATGAAAATTAGGCTTGTTATTATAATAGTTACATAGGAAACTTTTTGTTATTAATTATTGATTAATTTCAACAATTTATTCGATGGAAGAGGAACAATTTTGTGAATTAAAAGGGAGATAAAAAAAAATTATGATAACTACAAATTATAATGATGGTGAGAGACAACCAAAAACCATCCTATTAAATAAAAGAAATTAAAGATTAAATGAATAAGTAGATTAATAACCAAATTTATGAGAGGAAAATAAAGAGTTTGTATTAATTTATTTTTTTGTGTTTGCAATTAATATTTTTAAAAAATTTTTGTACTTAGCATGTGACAGCTTTAAAGATAACTTTTTAATACTTAATCTGGACTTTTATAATATTGTATAAGTAAATAATCAAGTAATCAATATAGATGAATTAGTATTTACCAATAAAAAATCGACATGTGGATTAAAATTAAATGTTTTAAGTAGCCTTTTAACTATATTGTATATATAATTTTTTTCAACTTCATTTATTCTTCTTCGTTCTTAATTTCTTATGTATTCAGTTTTTTTTATTTCGAATACATATAATACCACTCCATATGAAATATCTTGAAATTATTAACTTATAGTTAATGCGTATTTTTTTATTGTAATTTTTTTTTTTAGTTAATAAAGTTTGAAGCTAATGGATTATGAGTGGATTTTTAAAGGAAATAAGTGAACTAAATTAATGCAATATAACATGTCATATTAGTTTGCCAAGTCACATTGTTATTGCGTACGTGGCTTTTTTTTCATCCCTTGTGGCATTGTCTACGTGGCTTTTTTAGGCTAGCCTTTTAATAATGTTATATAGATTAACACCATATTTTGTCTTATACTTCAAAGTTTATGAAAATTTTGTTAACATTTTTCCTGTTTCGGTTTTTTTCGTTTTTTTTTTCGAGACAAGTTTTCGACATTTTAGGATTTTACGAGTGTAATTCTAACGGCAAAAAGTGTAATTTTAAGAAATATTTTCGAGAATTTAGCGTTTTACAAGTTTAACTTCAATCTTTTCCGAGTGATTTTAACGAATAATATTTTGAATTTTTGTCATTTTATCACAAGTTATTGTAATTTAGCATTTTACGAGTGTTATTTTAATGACAAAAAGTGTTATTTTAGTCCAGGTAAGTGTAATTTCAGTCCAATGAGATTGTTACTTTTAGTCAAGGAGAATGTAATTTTAGTCCAGAAAAGTGTAATTTTAGTCCATAAAAGTATAATTTCAGTCCTTGAGAATGTAATTTTAGTCCATTGAGAGTGTAACATTAGTCCAATGAGAATATGAGAATATGACCAAGTCCATAGTCAATTGAGAGTGTAACATTAGTCCAATGAGAATATGAGAATATGACCAAGTCCATTGAGAGTGTAACATTAGTCCAATAGAGGTAAGTGTAATTCTAACAGAAAAAAGTGTAATTCTAACAACAAAAAGTGTAATTCTAACAACAAAAAGTGTAATTCTAACAACAAAAAATGTTATTCTAGCAAAAACAAGTATAGTATAATTTAAACAGGAAAAAGTGTAATTTTAATGAAGAAAAGTGTAATTTTAACAGAAAAAAAGTGTTATTCTAGCTAAAAAAAGTATTGTATAATTTTAACAGAAAAAAGTGTAATTTTAATGAAGAAAAGTGTGATTCTAACAGAAAAAAGTGTAATTCTAACAACAAAAATTGTAATTTTAACAGAAAAAAGTGTAATTTTAATGAAGAAAAAGTGTAATTCTAAAAGAAAAAAGTGTAATTCTAACAACAAAAAGTGTAATTTTAACAGAAAAAAGTGTAATTTTAATGAAGAAAAGTGTAATTCTAACAACAACAAAAAGTGTAATTTTAGTCGAAAAAAGTGTAATTTTAGCCGAAAAAAGTGTTATTCTAGCAGAAAAAAGTATAATTTTAACAGAAAAAAGTGTAATTTTAATAGGAAAAAGCGTAACTTTAATAATAGAGAAAAATATAACTTTAAAAGAAAAATTATGGGAAAATGCCCATAATTTAACTAATAACACCAAATCTGAAAAACAAATTAAAAAAAATCCAAAAAAAAAAAAAATCACATGTATGGAAACAACAAAACCAAAAAAAAAAGAAAAAGAAAAATCAAAGAAAACAAAACGCACAGACAACCAAAATCAAAGAAAACACCAACACTCTTAGATCCGAAAATGAAAAAAGAAACAAAAAAATTTAAAACACACAAAAACTGAAAAAACGAGATCTGAAATTAAGAACACCACCAACAATTTAAAAAAGAACACAACCATTAAGAAAAAACGACATCCAACACCACAACAACACCAACAACATCATCGACAAAAAAAAAAACACGAGCAAAAACTGGAAAAAAATTAACGCCATTTGAACGGATTAGAGAAGAAAGGAGAAAAAAGAGAGGAGGAAGAGAGGGCAGGCGGATCTGGAGGAAAAAAAAGTCGAAAAAAAAGTCGAAAAACAAAAGTTAAAAAACAAACCACCAACCACTACTCCATAAACTCCAGATCTGGAGGAAAAAAAAATTATCTTTGCCGCGGGGAGAGTAGGGAGAAACAACGAGAGGAAAAGGAGAGCAGGGGCGACGGTGGGTTACGGGAGTGACGGTGGTGGTGTAAGGCGGCAGATCTAGGTTGTTGTCGTTGTTGCGGTTGCTGTCGGAGAGAAGAGGAGTCGGTGTTGGTTGCGAGTGCTGTCGTGAGGTGTTGTGGTGGTGTCGTGTGGGCTGGTGGTGGTGTCGGAGTTGTCGGCTGATGGATGTGGGTGTGGGTGGTGGTGGATCGGTGGTTGGTGAGTGGGTGGAATCGGGTGGAGGTAAGTGTGGGGGGGAGTGTGTGGGGTGGCGGTGGAGGTGAGTGGTGGAATGGACGGGGAGGTGGCGAGAAGGGTGGAGTTGGCGGTGGGTTTTGAGGAAGAAAAGAGGGTTTGATTTTTTGGGATTATTTTGTTGGGATTTTGGTTTTAGAGGGATAAGCTTATTGAAATTGTGTGAGATGAGAGAGAAAGTAAATGAGTGGAAAGGTATATATATTAAATTAGTGGATAATTAGGGTTAGTTAAAGATTAATTAGTTTATTTAGAGAAATAGTGGAAAATTAGCTAGTTAAACCCTCTTTTTTGCTTTCAATCTCAGCCCTCCAACTTCCCCATCCAAGGGCTCTAAGGAGGACTTATGGACTCAAATGTAAGACATGGACTCACTTGATCTTATTACTATATATATATATATATATATATATATATATATATATATATATATATATATATATATATATATATATATATATATATATATATATATATATATATATATATATATATATATATATATATATATATATATATATATATAGAAATTGCATCAAGTGAGTCTATGTATCTTAGGTGAGTCTAGCATTTTAATCTCATCCATTAGATCTACTCCTAATCAACTACCGAGATTAAATCTCAGAAATTATAACAAACCTATAAAAGCTAAGAATTCAAGCCTCCCCTCATAATTCAGTTTCACTTTCTCTCTCCTCCGTCTCTTTCCTCGCTTTATCTATCTCTCTCTCTCTAAGTCGAAAATAATCCTCTGAATCAAGCAAACAAACCCTAGGTTGCTGTTTTTTACTCGCTTTTATCAATTCATTCACAAATCAATCAAATTCGTGTGTTTTCCAGGTTCTCGTTGCTACAATGGATGCAGATTCTACCGACATTAACATGCAAACAGGTAATTTCCGTAATCCTTTCGTTTTCAGTTTTCCTTTTCGCGATTTCATCTGGATTCTATGTCGCTGATCATTCGCTATTGTAATTTCATTATTCCGTTGCTTTTCGCTTTTTAGGTTAATCGATTTTATGTTTGCTTCAATTTTAATGACATCCGTTCACTTCTACTTCAATTTGACGGTCTCCTTTCCTTTGATTATTCTCGTATTTGCTTTTCTCTTAAAAATTAGGTGCAATCTCCTTGTATTTGTTGTTTTTCCTATCGAATTTTCATATTTGCGTTCTCCTCTGCTTCTGCTTACAATCGCAGTTGCTTTATCGTCACATTCCGTCAATTTTGATTATATTTGTCTTTATTCTATTGCTTTTCAGTTTTTTAGGTTAATCGATTTTCTGTTTGCTTCAATTTTAATGAAATCCGTTCACTTCTACTTCAATTTACGGTCTCCTTTCCTTTGATTATACTCGTAGTTGCTTTTGCCTTAAATATTAGGTCAAATATCCTTGTATTTGTTGATTTTCTCGTTCAATTTCGGTCAAATTTCATTATATTTGACCTCTTTTCCTGTCTTGTATATTCCTGTTCCCCTGTCTGTATATTCTTGTTCTGCTGTCAATGCTTACAGGCTTAGCTTGTTACAATA